>NC_140066.1:23599376-24799376 GCF_963513975.1 Fringilla coelebs | reverse complement strand
AATCGCAGTCGCATAGCCCCTTAACTCTGAGCTGACAGGCAGGATAATGATTTAAATTATTGTTAAACATAGGCTCTGTTTTAAGTGGATGGAATTCAGCAGCACGGTAGGTTTAGGGGAGTGGGGGTGTATTACAAAACACAACATTTCCAATTTCTGGAGCACTGATCCACGGGAGCTTCTCCACAGCACCAAGCATCGCTATTCATGCTATGAAAATGGCAGCTGTAGAGATCCTCAAAAGGCAACATCACTCAGCTGCCTTCTGGCTCATTACCACTCCCTCTAATTGCAGACACTTCGATTAAGGGAAATGCCTTTAAGCAAAACAGAGCATTTTTCAGACTGTAAATCAGAGTTCAGCAGTGAACATAAGTATTTTTTTAATAATTCTTTTGATTTATAAGTGATTTATGCTTCCTGGAGTTCAACAGGGTTATGTTTATTATGCTATCACTCTGTTTTTAGCTAAGAGTATACTGATTTGTTTTCCATTATAAGGCATGTGAAGCTCAGCTATTAGGTTGTACTAAATCAGTGTCCTACAGTTGTCTCATCTGTCAGGAGTTTGTTTTCCAGTACTTTCAGGTTAGGCTAGCTGGCTCCCCCAGGTCCTCTCGGTGCCCAGCTACCACCATCAGAGGAGAAGGCTTTTGGTTTCCACCCTAAGCTGCTTTCTGACATGCCAAAGGTTAAGTGTGACAGCAAACACTGGCTCCACACTGCAGCCTTTACACAGGCAAAGCTCCAGTGAAAACAAACCCATCTCTTATGGGGAAAGGAGAAAGGGAAGGAGGAATTAATTTCTTGCTTATTCAGCATCTGATTGTGTCTCTGTGTCACGAGCGAGCTCCCAGGCAGCAGCTCCAACCTACAGCACCCTCATTTCCCAGATGGGTAATTCACAATAATGCAGACAAGAGGGTCTCATCTCTGCTCCTAGCATGAAGATGCAACTGGACCTAAAACAGAAGCAACCTCACCTTGCCACTTAAGGGAAATTACATGGCTGATTAATAATGGATGAGCCTCACAAAGGCCACCCATTCTGCTCAGCATCTTATCATAATTCTCCTCACCAATAAGGCCTAGAATTGTTTGGAAATTTTAGGGGAAACTGAATTCACTCACCTAAGTTCAATAACCACTGTGTCCAGCACAGCCTTTGCTATGTGCAACACCATATAAAATCAAATTATAAAATGGTATCCCAGGTCTCTGCCAGAAACACACTCACAAGGCACAAGAGTCAAACCAAAATGAGACATTTCTGTCAGACCAGCACTTGGCTTGCCCACTTTAGCTTGTGAGGAGTCCAAAAGCTCAGAGGAGTTGAAACCCACAGTCCCCTGTCAGGGAGAAAAGCAGTATCTCCATCCTGCAAAATGAAGGCACTTGTGTGATATGTCTCAGGAAAATGAGTAATCTGAGCCTGAATCAGGAGCTGGATCCTCTACCACTAAAACTAAGGATGGCTTTTTGTCCCTCCCTGCTAACCACTAGTTACTGATCTGATGTACTCACACCAGTGTGTAAAGGTTTTCTCCTGCAGGCCTTGGTTGCTTCTCCTGCACAATTAATTCCTGATAAATATTATTCCCTCATAAAAATACTGGACCTATCTCTCTCTGGGCATTATTTTTCTTTTCTTTTTGTTAAAAAAAAAAAAATCATACAACTTGCTAGGAAACAACCAAGCAAACAAAAACCCCAAGCGGGTATTAAAGTTACCAGTGCCCTATTTGAAGAACCCAAGAGAAACACAAAAGGAAACTGCAGCCATCAATAGAAATATGGGAATGCTTCCTTAGCCCTCGAGCAGGACATTGAATTTGTGCAGTGACAAACCCCACAGGGCCAGCTCAGGGGTCTTGCCTGCTCCTTCCTGCAGCCCTTGCAGCTCCTGCTCACTGACAGCACAGCTTCAGAACAAGGAGGGTTCAAAGGCAAGTGGAAGCAGGATTTCCTCCTGCCAGAAGCTCTGCATAAGGAAAGGGAAGCCTCCTCGTGCCTCCAAACCCCTCCTGGCCACAGCCCAGCCCAACAAAACAGACTGACAGCATTCCACCAAAAATCCACCCCTTCAATAGGCTGTCCAAGCAGTCCTGGCCTCTATACAGAACATTGAGAATCAAAGATGTATTGGAGACAATAAATGAATTATAAGGGCCCCAGAGAGAGTATTTCCTACCTATTTTTCATTCTGATGTACTTTTAGTAACTTCAGATAAGCTACTAATTTAAATAGTTGACTCCAAAAGGATTCCAAACCCATCTCTGTGGAATATCTCAGGGCAGTCAGCTTTGGCAGAAGATCTAAGCACAGTAGTGCTTAGATAGGACAGTTTTAAAAACTCATTACCTGATTCTCATGTCCTGGCATATGCTGATAAAGCCACTGTGTCCCAACCCCACCTGTGAACCAAGATTTCCTAATTTCCAGAGTAATAAATCCTCATGGGTTCTGTAGTCTTCTTTACACTGTAGAACCACCATGGATTTAACTCCCTAATGATGGGAAAGTGCAACACTGAAACTGCTGTGGGATATCCTCTGGTGTCACCTCTTCCACCTGGTGTCAAATGCCAGAACAACAGACAGGTCTGCAGACAAAACTACTGCAGCCTCCACTGCTCTGCTCCACCTCTGTCAGAAAAAGGATATTAAATATGGAGACGGGGTTGCAATCAGCCTTTCTGAGGAAATAATAACCTGGGCAATTCTGACTCATGCTGATTTGTGATCAAGGACTGTGACTGAGATACCAAAAAAAGGAATTGAATCAGATTTTCATGGCTGTGTCAGAATGAATTAATTCTCATCATCATAACTGGAAAAGATTTAACATCACAGAAGCATTTTTAGAATGACAGGAGGATGTGGAGGCTGTGGTAAAGAAGAAAACATGATTATTGTTCTGTATAGGCTGACAGTGAGGAAAGATAACAAAGAACTAAATATACCATAAAATAATATCTTGGTCAAAGAGCTGCTAACAGGAACATCCTGATGAGGGGACAGCAGTTGCAAACATCTGGCACTGCTGGCTGCAAAAATGTCCCAGACAACACTTATGACAGAATAACCATCAGTGACACATCTCCAGGAGTGATGGCAAAGTTATCTTTAAGTCTACCCAGAACAGTCTGAGAATCTCCTTGCAGTCACTGCTGATTTTCACCCTTCAGCTGAAGATATAGGAGATGGCTGCCTGGCCTTCTCCAGTGGCCACCATGCACCCCATGTCTGTCTCAGAGAGAGGTTAAGATTATTTATTTTCCTCACGTTTGTGGTTGTCAACAAAACTCCAAAAGTAAATTAGATGCCAGCTGATCTCACTCTGAATGTAGGTAAACCAGAATCAGGCTATTTCAGTGCTAAATGCTTGCCCATAGCAACTATTCAGGTTAGCATAGATAGTTCTTTTTAAAGTCACGTTTGCTATTAATTTGAATTAATTTTCTAGGTTGCCCATTGTAACTAAACCCTCTGCTGGAAAAATAACTGCACTCAGTACATATTTTAGAGATGGTTGCTTGGGGTTTTTTCTCAGCCAAGCAATCAAGAGATGCTGCTAAGTGCAAGATTAGATTCTGGAGTCCAACTCAATGGACAGGAGTTCATCTGGCAGCAAATTCCACAGACACAGATGGAAGAGTGTGAAATCCCCACTGCAAAGCACAAACAAATGAATATCTCTCATCTCTTCTCCTACAGACTGCTCACCTTCATCCAAATAAACCCTTTGATACTTAGTTCTGTCAATATTTGTTATTAGCAAAAAGACTTCTATAATAAATTAATCATATGATGAAAGAACCATTGCATGAAGAGGAATAGGTGTTATCAAGAGCAGAACTAAGAGCCATCAATCTAATTCAGCATGTAAGAAACAAATCTGACTCAGATTCTTAGTCCAGTGTTGTTTTCCCTGTATCTTCATGATCCCTATGATAGAGAGACTGTTGGTAGTATGTGCTTGACCTGATAAAAGAGCTCACTTATCTTCAGGGAACATGCCAGACATTCATGGTGACCCATACAAAGTAATTCACACACATCTAACACCCTGGGCTGTCCAGATAAAGGGGAAAAAAAAAAAAAAAAAAAAAAAAGGGAAAACAAAGCCTATGGCTCATGAATTGCCACCACAAAGACAAAATGAGCCACTGGTGTCAGAGAAGGAACCAGGCAAGAAAAGGATGGTATCTCGGTCACGGGGCTGTCCTTGCCTTCCCCATAAATATAACCTGATGTCTCTTTGCCAAACCTGTCTTGCCACTGCTTTCAGACAGCAGTTCATGTTTGCATTTTCCTTCTTCCCTACCCTGGACTTCTAGATCCATTCTTAATCCTTCCTGCACAGAAGCCAGACACATTTTCCAAGAAAATCGAGCACTGCCCAGAGGCAACTTTTCTACTTCCCCTCCAACTTCAACAGTGCATTCAGCCTCTCCTACTCATGTTCTCCTCTTCCTCCTCCTCCTCCTAAAAGAGTCTTTGCTGCCCAGAAAAACCATTAAGCACAGAGGCTAATCCCTGCAAAACCATTGATTACTGATTAACCACAGACCACCTTGCTAGGTTTTGACCTAGCAAGCCCTGCACAGTAACAAGCAGATGGCAAAGAAAAGGATCCAGCAAAGCATTTAAGCACATGGCTATCTTTAGGAATGTGAATTAACATACTTATTCAAGCATATACCTGGTTTCTGGCACACCATATAACTACATATACAGGAGGTGGGTGGGGAATTTACCATCCTGTTGAATTTGGGCCCTGCAGCCTATGCAGTCTTCTTTTCTGAGCACCTCAGAATGGGTTCCAATTATCCAGCTGGAATACCTTTAAAAATATAGTATTCTACTTCCCACTGAATTTTCCCTCCACCAGCTTTCATCCCTTAGCCTGCCAGCACAGAGCAGCCTCTGCCTTACCATCAGATTGTTACTTTTACTTTTCACATCTTGTCTGGTTTTGTGCAGCACTGATCTTCTAGGTATCACACCCAAAACTGAAGCACTAGAAAATATCATTAAAATAGTCATAATAGTGATTATGGCTCAAAACCAAATTATTTATGTATTTCTCTTGAGTGCACAATTAGGCTGAGCTGAAATTGTGCATCCCTGCAGCTCCACAATGAAATTCTCATGAGTTCAGTTTTCTTTCCTGCTGTCTCTAGCTTTGATCTCCATCATGAGGCCAATTTCCACCTGGCCAGGGAGTGTTATAGACAAGATCCTGAGACTCTACCATGTCAGGAATGAAGCAATAAAAATGCATTTTGACAAATGTGGACAGTGTCAAGGTGCACCTCTGACATGAGCATACACATTCCAGTGTATGGAAACACTGAATCAGATTTATCTGGAATAGAAATGGCTACAAGCAGGGGCAGAACCCAAAAGGCCCAGTGTTTTTGTCCAAAAGATCTTTCACACAAGATTGCTGATGTCTGGGAAGGGCTCAGAAGAGTGATGGCTGCTGCCTACAGACACCAGAGAGAGCAAAGAAAATCAACCAGGAAAACACCACTGCAGAATGAGGAGGAAATGCAAATACCTTCAGAAACATATTGAACAAATTGTCACCAGTCTCCTGGCTCGAGTGAACACCTTTGGGGCTCAGAGGCACTGGGGTCCTCCAGCCTTGGCCAGACAAAGAGGGAACACTCTGCATTAAAGATTTTAGAAGCTTCAGATCTTTCCTTGCAAGTGGTGCACTGTTTATTGGCACAGCACCAGCACGGGAATAGGATTATTGGATTTGAAAAGCTTTTTCCCTGGAGTGGTCTTTATCCTCTTAAAAAGATAGAGCAATTAAACTTTTTTTTTTTTTCCTGAAGAGAATTAATCATCTGTGAACAGTCACACTGGTAGCCAGATGCATCACAAGAGATTTTCATCTTCTTAAACACATAGTCAGTGGCTAGCAATCTGTTTTATCAATCTTTTATCCCTAGCTATAGACCAAAAATTTACCAATCCCAAATAATTTTAATTTTTAAATCTAATATGAGCAGATGGAATGGAATTTAAAAAAAATATTTTGTAAATGCCTTTAAGATCAAAATGATGATAATGTCTGAGAATCAAAACTTGTGACTGGACATTCTGTTCCAGCAAATAGACATGGAATGCTTTGTATAAATTTCACAAAGTTCTGCCAACACTACCCTGCTATAATTTCCAAGAAAACAGGAGGAAGCACTTACCTAGTGCATGTCAGTAAGGTATGGTATTTCCACCAAAATCCACAACAGAGGGGAAACATCTAAAAATTATTGTCAGAAGAACATATTTATGAACAAGCAATTAAGAGAGCAGCACAGAAGAATGCAAGATTGAGATTCTCCTAAATGTCTGAGTTGGAGAGAGGAGTCCACTGAGCACAGCACCTTGCAGGATCAGCTGCATCACAAACAGAGCTGTGCAACATCTGCATCAAAACCAGGAGTGGATTCAACACAATGAGAAAACCTTCAGAAAAGAACTAATAGCTCAGCAGGACTAAACATGATCTAGTGAATGGCATCCAGGGGGATTGGAGCTAGGTGATCTTTAAGGTCCCTTCAAACCCAAACCACTCCATGATTCTGTGAAGGAGAACTTCTGCTTGAATCAGCACAGCTTCAAAAATCGGCACGGTCAAAATGTTTTGTTTTCTTCAGGACAAGCCAGACAAGGTCTGGAGGAGCTTCTGCTGCTCAGTGTTTGGCCAAAAAGAAGGGATGAGTGAGCAAAAACCCAGGGCTAGACTCTGCTCACAGTGTAAACCCAGAGTGACTCCACAGGTAGCCACAAGTTTAGGCTGGCAAAATTGAGAGCAAAGTTGGGCTACCAGTAAGGACTGAGTTCAATAACAACAGTTCTGCTTAGGCAGCTTGGGGGAAAAAAAAGAAAAAAAGAAAAAAAAAAAAAGAAGGAGACTGGACTACACAGCAACCTCATTTTTTGCTCTGTTGCTGATATGGGCGGAAAACCCAATTTTATTTTATTAAAGGTGTCAAACTTTTTTAATAACCCAGACACCTACAGGGATAACAATTCCCATCCTCTGTATGGTAAATTGCATATTCAGCAGCTGTGAGGCCAATTAGACAGTGAAATGACAAAGTGCTATCTCAGGCCAGCAGAGGCATCCTGCACAGAGACAATGTTTGGTTTCATCACACTAGCAGTGTTTAGCTGTCATCTGTCACACAGGCTTAGGGGAAAGGGCCTCCACAGCTGGAACAGCTGCAAGAGCTGGAATTGCAAGATTAGCACAATAAGTTGTTATACTTTTACCAGACCACTCAATTCACATCCAAAACTTACCCCCAGCTCCAAATGCACTCTTTCTGTCAAGCTATAGCTTTATGAATGAAGAGGAATTAGCTTTCAGCATTACAGCCCAAGGTTTCAACAGTTTAAACCATTTGGCTGAATTGAGAAAGGTATTGAGAAAGGTATTAAGAAAGCTGCAAAGATTAATTTCCTCTCCCAGCATATTCTCTCTCCCTTTTTTTTTAAAGTCTTACTTACAGATTTCAAAAAAGGAACTATATTAGACAAACTAAGTAAAATGCAATTATATGTGGCATTAAGTATCAGTTAATAGAGTGCATTAAAAAGAGCAGCATAGATACCCTAATGGTTTAAATCAGAAAGCTGAAACCTTTGCTAACGTATGGAATTCCTTGAAACTTGTCTCAAAAGAATACACTGCTCCATTAGTGGTGGATTATTATTCTCTAAGGCCCTGTCCATGCTAGAAATGTCTGTAACTAACTATAGCTGTGTAATAAATTCAGTATACATACTATTATTCAAGTAGTTTATACCTTTAGTAGAAGTAAAAGAAAGTCAAGAGCTTTTTAATTGGAACCACTGTTTCCAGACTCTACTTTCCACACTTCCAGCACACAGCAAAGACAAGTTAAACTTCTTAGTGCAAACCAGCAACATCTACCTCCTTAAAGCAACAGCCAAATCAATCATCACAACAGATATTTAATGTGAAGACTCCACTTTTTTTTTTAACATAGGGGCCTATCTTTGCAGTGTCAGCATCTGAACTATAACATACCCACAACATAAACGCCACTTCTAATTGTCGGAGTTTTCATATTTCCTTGTTTTTTTTATGGGTAAAGTGGCCCTTCTTGACTGTGTTAGGAACAATATTTCAGCTCACCAGAACTAAAGAAACTTTACAGCACAGAATGTATTTTTCCACTGGTCATTTTCTCAGTCAGAGAAATAAAAGCCAGACTAATCCCTTTTAAATTTATTCCTACCAGGAACACTTGCAAGCTCTCCTGACACTGATGTGGACATTTTGTTGATACAAAGTGCCTTATAGCACGTCATGTGTCAGATTTTGTCCTTTCTGTGCACCTGTGGCAATGCCTTCCCCTCCAAGAGGTCCTGCTGAAGCAAAGGTGCTTCAGGTGAAAGCAGCAGGTTATCCGACCAGCAACCTGCAGAGCCTCTGTGAGACTGAAACCCAACACCTCACCCAGAGCCGGTGAGGCCTGAAATGCTGACCTCCCAGAGACCTCATTCCACTTGGCATCTGCCTGTTCTGACTTCCCTGGTGTTTGCCATTTGCTGCTCATCCCAAACGGCCGGCGCTGACCACGAGGGCAGGCGGCCGCTGCCTTCCCCAGCCCGTGGGCACCGAGTCTGCACTGCTGGCAGACAAACACAAAGAGAACAAAAACCCCACTGCATTCACACAGCCAAGAAGAGATATGCCTTGCTTGAAAGTGCTGTGTCCAGCAGGCTCATCATCACGACCTAGACAGGCACACCTGGAGGACAGACAGACCCTCAGGCTGCCTGGCTCCATGGGCTAGCTTTGGGTGCCTACTGCATCTGGAAAAACACTTCCCTCCAGAGGGGCTAAGGCAAAGCAGGGATTGATTAAAATGGCAAGAGATAAGTTATTTATTAAACTGTTTTCACATTTTCAGCTGTGTTAGAGGGCTTCCTGCAGCTGCCATAGAGACAACAGCTACAGACAATAAAACTTTATGAGCAATTTAAATTCTCTCTCCCCTTAGGAGATGGGGAAAAACAAGGACAACTGACTGTTTGCAGGTCTTGTGTATCTTGCCTTCATTAAGCAGGACTCTGTTTAAGCACTTATTATGCTTTTCCATCAGATAGTCACAGACTTCCACAAAAAGGATTAATTGTTTATAGCTTCCACTTTCAACAATACCCTATAAAAATACACTGCAGTCATATCTGATTATCCAATTTTGTTTAGTGCAAAGCACTCCTGGCACATCAGTCTGCTTATGTGCACGTGTCAGAATAGCAACAAAATGGATTCCCATGGGCAATGGAAAATAAGCTTTGCACTTGGAAAATAAAATAGTAATAACCACACAGTAAAACTGCAGATGCATGCAATAAATTAGATTTATCAACAGTCTTATACCATTAACACCTGAAATTTGCCCATAAATCTACCTCATTTTAGGCTTATTTAATGTTTCTTCTAGAGGTGGCCGGGAGCTAGAGATTCAAACTATGTAAGAACTGACAGGCATGAAGAAATAAAAACATTTCTTTCTTTCCTTAAAAAATGTGCAACTTCCCTGTCAAAGAGACACCAGCTTGAGGCATAAGATGGGTACATTTCCATTCAGGATCAGTTCACATTTTGACTTTGACACTTTGCAAACAGTGAGAAGGTAGGAAGAGGATCTGGAAAAATAAGAGATTTCTCAAATATCTAATACAATATACAGAACTTCCATTTAATTCTCCCAGGATCTGAACATATATTTATGACTGCAATACATATTTATACTATATATGTTTCTACTTCAGGCAAATCTAATATGCACATTCAATACACATGCATTTAAAATGCTCCAATCTTGCAAGGTCTTACTAGTTTTTCACATATTTCATATTTACAAGATGTGGTGAGACTTAGCTTTTAACAGGTGCCTCTCAGTGTGCCAATCTAAATAAAATTATCCTTGATTTTCAAAGCCTGTGCTGGTAAAAAACCAAGAATACTCTGAAATACTGCATGAATGAAAATACTGATGGATGGGAGAAGAGTGTGAACAGAGTAATAAACAGTAAAGGGGTGTGATTGCTGATCATACTGGCAAAGAATGGGACCAAGGAAAATGAGCAGACTGTGCCTCACATTACCTCACTGGAAACACAGGATAAGTGAGGTATGCTGGAATCATAACTGGTTTGCAGCCCCATTTTTCTGTGCTTTTGGAGTACCTGCACTGTGCTTTGCAAGAAAAGACAGTAGGTGGTGGGACTAGATGATCTTCATAGGGCCTTTCCCATCTTACCCACTCTGCAATGCTGCAATGTCACTGCCCAAAAAAACAGGGGAACTTTCAAAAAGAAAAAAAAAATGTTGTGATTTTCAAAAAGGCACCATATAGAAGAGTAAAACCTGTGATCCCCCACCAAAAGTAAAGGAAAATGCTGGGAACACTCGTGCTGTACTGCACACGTGACTGAGGGAAGTTGCCAACCTTGCTGTGAATCCATGGAAAGTGCACATGCCAGGCTCAAGCCCAGTGCTTGAAAGAAGCAGGTTAGTGTGAAACATCACCACTTGGTCCTCATGAGCTGCCATCCTTCCTCCACAGCTCTGAAGACTCCAGAATTTAAACAGCTGGGCCTTTTTTCTTTTTTCTTTTTCTTTTTTCTTTTTTTTTTTTTTTGATGCTCCATTACAGCAGCAAGGCAGCAGATTGCTTATATTCCATTTTTCTCGGACTCTTTTTAAAAGTGTGAATGAGCATGTGTGTATGTTGAAGTGATACCATAAGGACAAGCCACATTTTTAGTAAATATTACTTTAAATTACTCTGGAATGTAAAAGTGCACTTGTGCAAAACTAGCTGCCCAAAAAGGAAAGCCGAGCTGTAAACCACCCTGCCTGCAAGTTGAGCATGTCAGCAGGAGAGTCACTGTATAAGGGCATGTTCACAGGTCATGTAAGCCTGCACCTACACTGAAACTCACGCCCTAAAACACAGCACATGCATGCACTCCATTCCCCAGACCCCTCTGTGCAGGCCCTTACACTGCAAAAGAAACCCAGCTGAGACCCTGTGGTCAGAGGACACCAGATTCCTGGCTGAATTGAAGCCTTTTCATCTCTGTAATGTGGGTAGAGGAAAGCAAGGAGCAGCCTCTCCCCTGTGACTGCCAGCACTGTGAACCTCATTGCTGAAGCCACCTCAAGGTGAATTTAAACCAGTCCCTGCTTTGAATCACTCCAGCAGTGACAGCAAACCACGGTCCCAGCTCAGCCCCAACTCCCCTTGTCTGCAGAGCAGTGGACTGTGCAAGCCTTTTTCACCTGGTTCATTTCAAAATCCAGCTGGCAAAGACGCTGCTTAAGGGGCTCTGCCTTTGAACACACAGCAAGGGCAGGCAGACCCAGGAACATCTGTGACAGCCACACACACCTGTGCAGTGACAGCACTACTGGCACATGGGTAACTGTCAGTGAGGCTGATGCTGTCAGTAAAGACATAAGCAGAAGGAAATGAAAATTAAGGTACAAACCAGCTGGTTTTCAGTGATGCCAGAATGTTGTGCAATGCCTGTGATGCAGAGAGAGAGAGAGGCGGGACTGAGCTGGGTAACAAGGATGATGGCAGGTGACACCTTTTGCTCTGGAAAGTCACTTAACTCTCACAGGCTTTGGGCCTCCCTTCGTTCAAGTCTTTCCTTATTAGATCTGTAAGTCAGGAACAGTGTCACCAGCCTTAGTCATTACCCTGTTCTACTGAGTCCCTTATTTGGGCTGGAAGTGATTTGCCAGAGTAATGCAGAGAAGCAAATAAAAATGTGCAGTTTTGGATGCTGTCACTTCTGGGAACATAAATGCACACCATCCATTTCCCTGCAGAGCTGGGATCTTGCAGTGACACAAGACTTACTGCTGCAGGTCTTTCCTCTGGCAAGTCTCATTTTGGAACTGAAGTTACATTACTGGGAGTGGGAAGGGAGTAATTCTGCAATAAACAGAAAGACACCAGAAATGGCAAAGTTTTTATTCTTAACACATAAAAGCAAATGGAGACTGTGCAGAGATGCAGTTTGACCCTGTAACCCTACAAGCATTGAGAAAATAGTGAGACTGAAGAATAAGGAATATGTTTGGGGGTAGGGGGTAATAAATCACTGAACTGGAATCTGAAATGCTAGGCTCCTCTGTTCTACATACCGCCCCAGCATCCCAGCCTCCATCAGATGCCCTGCATGCCATACCAGGCTGAATTCGACCATATGTTTGTAGCTAAGCTATGAAATTCATTTGTCAAGTCCTGGGAGTTTTTGGCAAGTTGTCCTGTGCTATATGTGTGGTCTGCTACACTACAGCAGGCATGCAGAGCATAGTAACAGGAATGTCTATAGGATCCAGGGGCAACACAGCTGATGATTTCCCTCCTCTGACTTTTAGTGCTATTTAATAATGAATGGAGATGGAGAGGACTCAGGTGGAAGCCGTTTCAGCACAGTTTCAGGCTCAAAGCCTGCTGAGGGCTGCTGGAACAAGCTATAAATACATATCTGAGCTCCATGCCAACTGTGTAAACTCAGAAGCTGCTTGCTTCATTCAGGGACTTCACCAAAGAGTCTGGAGCCTCTTGGACCAGAGGTAAGTCAGTGGCTGGGAGAAGTCACATTTTCCTTGTGAAAGGGGATGTGGAAGATGATTGGACAGTGCAGGGGCAGATGACGGATAGGAAATGGTTTCTGGGGCATTTTGAAAGGAACATAATCCAGAGTTATGGACCCTCATTAATCAGGCAGAGTGGTTCTGAGGAGCCAAATCTCACAAGAACAGCCGTAGGACTTGGAGTCATTTTAAGCTCTTCCTAACTGAATCCTTGGCGTGACATTTGCCTAAATTCTCCATCCCAATTCAAATTTCACCACCTTGGCCTATGAACAGTTGCTTAGTGGCTCTGTTTCAAGCTGATTCACAACAAAAGATAAATCTTTCTGCACCTAAAAAAAGAAAAAGCTGCTGAGAAATTCTTCAATTCCTCTGCCTTGTGCAATCTCAGGCCAGGAGTTTTTGCAACAAGGTCAGTCTCATTTCTTCATCTCCTGAACATCCCTCTTCCTTGCTGTGTTGATTGCTATGAGTAGTCCTGCCACCATATTTTTTAATTGAGCACAGAATGCAGGAAGGAAGTAGAACTGTCAGAAAGAAGTTTAATTGCCATTTTTGATATACAGCATGAAGCTGTCACTTTAACAGAGATTAAAGTCTGCATGGCAGGAAAAAGCTAGGATCTCTCTCAGCCTCAGATCATTCCATCTTCAGAAGGAACTTCAGCTCCTGAATGTACCATCTAACCTTTGCCATGGTGAAAAGACCCATGAAACCACTGTTACATGGAGAAGTGCTGCAATTTGCCTCCCAGTGACAGTGCAAAGCCACCTCCAAGGCTGTGTGCTGACACTCCTGGTCCCCCAGCAACCTTGCTGCCCTTCAGTCCTTCTTTCAGCTCTTTAAGATGTATAAACTCAAATAGCCCAAACCTTGACAGCCTGCACATCTGGAACTGAGTCCTTATGAATGCCAAACTACCTTCATTTCACCTGAGGATGGCAGAAGACACAGGCACTCAGCACTCCTCATCCTCCAACCCCAACTGTATATCCAACCTTCAGGCTCCAGAGGACAAATCAAACTTCTCTGTGAAAGCAACATCCTGGAAAAACCAGCCACAGGTTCTCTCAGGTAATTTGAAAGACAGCCATGTTTCAAATCTGTCCATTAAACCTGACAGAAAATCGTAACAGTGCCATCCAGGAAGGATTTAACCACAGTACATAAAATGCACTTCCTCACTCTGGCACAGGGAAAGCACAAGATGATATAAAAATAAAGTCTTACGAGGTATATGACACACTCCAGGCTATTCCCTGATAGAGCTACACCTCGGAAAAGAAATCCACTTACTCAGAGATGGCTTGTAGTGCTATACTGCAGCAGCTGTTCCCACCTCCCACTGAGGTTATATTTACCTGCTAAGTTTCAAACACCCACTGACCCAGGCGGAGATCCTGAGATGCTCCGGGGAGGAAGGACAGCTGTTTCCCTGTACTTGTCCCAGCACAGAGAGGGGACAGGCAGTGTCAGGCTGCCTTAGCATCCCCCCTGTGCTTGGAGGCAGGCACTCACCTAAGAGCTGCACGCCCCGGGTGAGCCCGTAGACGTCGATCAAGGCCCAGAGGGGCTCTGCCGTCCTCACGCCGCTGAAGAAGAGCATGGCAGGGGAATCATTCACCCTGTAGAACACCCGTCCTTTCTTGTCCACCCAGAAGGCAATGATGTTCCCCTCGTTGGCAAACTCTTCTGGCAGAGCCTTGGCCCAAAACCCACTTTGGGAAACCAAGTCAGGGCAGGCGTACTTTGGCAGAGTGTCAGGGTTAATCCTCGATGGATCCTTGGAAGTGAAGCCCAGCCGAAGAGCCCCGCTCCAGCAGCACTGCTTTTTAGTGATCTGCAAAGACAACAGCAGCACTGACAGCCACTTGAACACCAACTTACACACCACAGGCTTTATGCATCCAACACTGGTGGCCAGCATGCAGAAAACCCCACCAGATTTAGGAAACATTTTAGCCACCAAACAATGCTGTAGCTTTTTCAGCCGCACACTGCACTGCTGCTGCACCCTTAGGATACGATGCCCATATTTAAAACCAAATAAATCAAATTAAATCTATGTGGATAGGTGAAATGTAATTACCGCTGCATGATGATTCATTTCTATTTCTAGGGTAATTCCTTTTGGTCTAAGAATAACCCTCACACAAAATGTGCCAAAAATGGGCACAAGACCTCTAATCTCTGCAGAGCTCTTCCCATATGGTGCTCAGATGATGGGGTCTCTCATCTCTCGGACCTGAGAGAAAAGCTCCAGAATCACACTTATCTCCACAGGGTTTTCTGGGCTTCTCAGGCAAGTAAAAGACAGTCTTTCCCTTATTTAACTTGTCATATTGGATGACAAATTGAAATCACAGCCTTGCAGCAGAGAACTTGTGCGTGGGAAAGCACAATATACAGTATTTGACTTTGTCAAATACAAAGTTTTGAAGCAACAATAGATGTTATCTTGGGAAAACCTATTTATTCCAGCTGTGAACGGTGTTTTGTGAAATATGTTGTGCATAACTACACCCCAACCTGTCAGTATGCAATTACTCAGTGTGTCAGGGGTCAGGAACATCTGCTGTGGTTTTTGGAATGTTTCATGTGTTATACCCATCCTTCTGCACCTGACAGACAGCAGGACAAAGGATCACAGATACCTCCAGAGTCATCAGCTTCTACTCACAAGAACTGAGTCCTGGCCAGCAGGGGATCTGTGGGGAGCAGGCAGCAGGTCCTGGACACATGGAGCACATTGAAAACACTACCCAGTTACATGGTCTTTTTTTTTTTCCCATGGAAGCAAGGAAGTTTCAGAGTTAGTATGGTCCTCAGATGAAGTCCTTGGTGAAGTTATTCCTCTCCATTTTATTGTCTGAGTGTGAACCTGCTAGGAATTGTTCCTCTCAAAGGGGTTCAGCCTGTCAGCATGAGGACTATGACATGAAAGATCTAAGGATGCTGGATCCAACTTTGACGTGGGGCCAGGACAGTTCCTGCATGCCAGCTGACCCACAATCACTGTATCTGTTCCCACTTTGAACTGCAGCAAACACAAGAGCACTTGAGACAGTCATCTTCCATCAGCACCTTGGCAGCCTCCAGCAACTCCACTGCTGGCCACAGGGCAGGGGCAGAAACAAGGACAGGCACCACCTGCCAGAGGGCACACAGAGCTGGTTGGATGAATGGCAAGGACAGAGACTGAACTGCCCAGGACTGCAGGACTGTTCTCAAAAGCCTGGCAGCAGCCCCACATGTCCCAGCTTGGAAGCACAGAATTTTCACCAAGGAATTCTACAAGACGTTTTCTTTGGACTTCTGAATTCCCTGCAAATCAAATTTGTAAATACAGTGTTTTTGTTTTACATATTCCTCTCCAAGACAAATCTGGAACATATGCCCTTGGGGTCACAATAATCTTACAACAAAGACATTGTTCAAAGCCTAGAGATTTCTCTTTTATAATTAAAGTATCAGAGAAAATATCTCAGAGCTCAGAAAAATGTTATCAATGGACAATTTTTTGGTTAAGGGAGTGCTGCTTTTTATCCCTACTCAGTCCATCCAGGCACCTGAACTGTTTACATGAAACACTTGAGCACTGACCTCAGTCCCAGGAACCATGGGGAGCTCCTGCTTGCAGGTGGACACCGGGATGACACTAACAAGGACTGAAGCAGATTTGCTATTTTATATACCTGGCCAGGGTGGGATGGCATCATGTATGCCCCCAGTAGAAGTGGGGTTAACAGGGTGTGCACATGACAAAACAAGGAAACATAATACACTCCAAGAAGAAGATGGGTTATTTTTTGCAGCAAATTTACTGCAAGCCCTAAAAGCTTTTGGGTCTAAGATAAATAGGGCCTCATTGTCATTTGTACAATCCAGCCTCTTGCCAATACTTCACAGCAATCACAGGCAGCATGAAGTAAATATTCATATGGTAATTGAGGCTGCACATGTTCCATGTATTAATCAGCACCTATAAACAGTTCTCAATACAGTCTGACCACAGGCAAACTAATATCCAAATTAAAATCAAGAATAAAGCCTGCCAAGAATGAGACACAGCTGGACAAAGGGCACACAGTTTTGCTAAAAAAGGCAACAGTTAATGATGGACCAAATTCTCTTTTCAGCAGCCATTGCTAGCAGAAAAGTTTGGGAGGTCACTGGGTACCAGAAGGGGAGGAAAATTCAGAATCAACATCCAAACTGCTAAACCATTGCTGCTTTTACAGATTCAGGCTCCTGATCTTTACTGCCTTATGCCATCTTTGAGAGCTATACTTCCTAGCAATGCCCCACATTACATGGAAGAAAGCATACTGGAGCATTTGCCTCTGAGGCTGCTTGACAGCCATATTCCCAGATTCCCAGATCTGCAAAATAATGTCAGACTAAAACCTGAGACACAATAGCTAATAAACAGAATGAAATCTCCTTACTTCTTCCCTCAGTTTTCCAGAGGGAGTTTAGACTTCACAGGACCTGAGTGACTGGGCTCATGGGCAGCCTGTGGCTGGTAAGAAGGACCAAGGTGCTGCTTTCCACAAGCACAAACAAGAGCGAGGCAGTCACAGGATGACTTACCGCACAAAAGCAAGGATGTTTTCACATTTCATCCCTCCCTAGAGCGTAAATTCTGCTAAAGCCTGTTGATTACTCCCATCAGACCTTCCCACTGGAGTCAGCAGGAGCTCTGCTCATAAATCTCCTGTGCAGATTTGCATGTATATCCTTCACATACGTTATGTAAGCTAAAATCCCCAAATACACAGATAAACAAGGGTGAATTTCTAGAGATAGCTACCTTGTTTCAGAATGAGGAAGAAATAACCCAGAACCTTTGCCTAAACCACTAAATCCACTCAAATCTTTGATGGTGTCTTCAAAAGTGAAATGCTGCTTTCATCTCTTCCCAGGATATTTGTCGCAGTTGCTTGTCCAAACTGCTGGCCAACATGGGAAAAGTCTCATTAGGCAATGTGAGAGATTCCTGCTGGGCTTCCAGCCTGGATAGAGGCAGTAAGAGCTCCACAGGAAGCACAACAAACCTGTAGTGGGGATGTTCTGTCTCTGGGCCTGAGGCTGAAATCACTGAAATCTCCATACATTTCCAAGTCCCTCATTCCATGCTCCTTTGCTGGCTGTGAGGAAAGAGGCAGGGAATGCTGAAATGCTGCTGTAGGACCCAGCACTCCAGGACCTCTAGAAATGGGCAACAGCAAGATCATTCAAATCGGGGATCTGTATGCTGACAAACCTTCTGGAAAACTCTTTCTGCACAAATGAAGGATTTGCAGTCAGATCATTCATGCGTGCCACAAAGTGGCCAAAGATGACCTTTTTTGTGCCAATAAAGGCATGAAATTGGCTATGAACAGAAAAACACTGTCCCATAAAACTGAGGGCATAAAGATTGGAAAGTGTCTGTGGATGAAGTTGCAAGGCTCCTTAAGATGCTGATGATCTGAAAAGTGCTTCAGTTCCTAAGGACATGGAGGAGTTTCTCCATCAGAAAGCAGCTCCTGGTGTTCATGGAGGCAGGCTGTCTTAGAGGAGTTGCATTTCCCATGCCAGCTGCAGCATGGCCTGGTACCAGGGGTGCAAACTCCATCCTCCAGGCCACCACAGACACAAAGAAAGTGAAATCAGCCTGTGCCAGTGAGAAAAATGTGATCCCTGCAATGTTCTCTCCTCTGATCTTAACGCTATCAGGTGACTGATTCAACAAAGCAGTCAGCAGACTGCCAGAAAGGTCCTTTTCTTAGACAGCAACACTGACTGCTCCTTTCATTCTTTCCTTCTTTCCTCCAAACTCTTTTGTTTTTCCTGCCAAGCATGTGAACAAGAACCTTCACTTCTAGGTCCTTTTTGACCTCTTATCTCCTGGCTTTCCAAGCGACCTCAATTTAATCTGTTGTGCTTGTCTAACATCAGTGTAGGTGGTTTTGGAAGGTGGATTTCCCTTTTGTTCTCAGTTTCCACAGCAGTCTGTACCTATGGCTCCAAGAGCTGTAGTGCCAAAGCAGAAGTATCAATGAAGATTGCAGATCTTTGAGGCCAAGATCTGACCACTGCACTTTTCAAGGAAGGGCTAAAGATCTGCTGCAAGCACCAAAGCCCCCTACACCCCAGCATTGACTCCCAGCAGATCCCATGGCAAAAAGGGAAGGTATAATTTACTCACCTTAAGCCTGACTTGTTCATAAATAACAATGGGCCTGTTGCTGAAGGTAATGGCATTGCAGAAGCTAGCCTGGCGCTTCACTGCCTTCTGTGTTGTGTCCATGATGATCTGGGACCCCTTTGTGTGAGGATGGAAAAGCAGAGGGCTGATGGACAGAGTTCCACACTGGGGGATGGGCAGACAGTGCTTCTGCTTGTGGTGGCATCGGTGGGAGGAAGTTGAAAACGACCCACCAATGGAATCTGAAAGCAGAAAGGGGAAAAAAGGGCTTCAAATATACTGTCAGTAACATGGAAATTTTCAATTAAAAAAAAAAAAGCAGAGGTACTTTGCATAGAAAGTATAGGTAAAACAACACAAAGGTAGCCAAATCCTTAAACTGTAAACCAGCAAGGGATTTTAGAGCACATTCTGCAGTAAAAAACTGCAAGGATACTGAAGACTCCTGTTTGGACAATCTGACAGTACAGAGCATGAGATTGGGACTGCACCTCAGCACTGAAATCACAGGCCATCTTGAGGCCACAGACCAGAAGAAAACACAAAAATTGGTTCTAAAACTGGAGTAAAGCACTTGTGAAGTTGCTGTATCAAAGCTGTCACACCTAGGGAACAATCTTTCACTTCCAGAGGACTCTTACACAACTTGACCATTTCTCTCACACCTCCTTTGCAACAGCAGCTCCACTGATTTTTGTCTCCATGTGCCTGGGTGCCCCATCCGCCTGTGCCATGTGCCAGCTCGGACACACACATTGCTGATTTATACTCCAGCACCACTCAGCAGTGACACACCTGGATCTCTCCACCAACTCCCATCCAGTCTCCTCTCTCCTCCACTGATGAGGACCTCAGCTGAGATCTGACATGAAATGAAGGCATTGACCAGCACACTCTGATTACAGTGAGGAAAGGTAAGAGGGAGAAAGGCAGTGAAGGATGGAAGAAATGACATTTTCTCCACTCCAGACTCCACAGCAAGACTTGATGCAGATCAGCACACCACGACAGCAGCTTTGTTCCTGAATGAATGGACAGGCACGTTTCCTTTCTACAGGGAGCCTGCAGCAGCTCCAGCTCAAAACAAGCACTCCACTGAACACAAGTCATTGGCTTCCTCTTCCTTGTGTGCACATACACACTGCATCATGCTCACATGTTTGGGAGGAAATACTCCTAAATTTGGAATCAGAGTAGCAATAGAACACAGGACTATTCTGTGACAGACTGAAGGACGCTACAAAAGCAAACATGATCTTAAGAATGTGCCAGTTTGTGCTGCAGAGATGCATGACTAAACAGTACTCTTCAAACACACAAACTATAGAAACTAATTATCTATATTCTTCACACAAATTAATTGCTCACTGCTATGTCTTTCTATAGCTACTGTAAAATAAGGCTTGCACCTCTAATATAACTCTTGGTTTTGCAATAAAAGGTCCAGACCCTCTTCCTTCCAGCCTTTTGGGTAGTCTTGGCTTGTAGCTACACAAAGCTGCAACAGCACATCCTCAGACTGAGTACTTATGAGAATACTGTAAAAATCATTTCAGATTGGAAACTGACTGCAAGGTATTACATTTCTAAAAGTGTGTGAAATTAGTATCATTCGGAATTGAAAGAAACAGAAAACACGACTTTATAAACAAGCCCAAAGACTGACATGCAGTAGCAAATGGAAATTACATATCCTTGTCTGCCTGGGGAGAGGGAGAGGTCTGGGGACAGAGGTACCTGTGCTGCAGGCAAGGGAAAGTGAAAGGAGCATGCAGGGCAAACACCGCACTATGAATGGAGAAGAGTTTCAGAGTTATTACCTTATCAAGAGAGGCTGACGGGGCTTTATCTGGCAGGTGGCCTTACTGGATAAGCACTTAAAAGGGAAGGATTTTGAGAACCAAGAAGAGGAAACCATGTGTGGGTGTGGGGACAGGGACACCCACACAGCACAGCAGAAAAGGCCTGCCCCTGAAGGAGCATCCACACAGCCTTCCCAAAGCTGGGGAGTTAGTAGCAGCACAGGGAGAAAAAATCCAACAGAGATGAATGCTTGTAGTCCTTACCATTGCTTGAGCTGGATCCATAGTTTTGAAAATTATCAGTAAAGTACAGCATAACTAGTTACACTGATCCTTTATACCCTTTTATATTTGTTAATAAAAAGCTCAGCTAAAATATATTGAAATTGTTGTGCTAGGCTTCGCAAAAGGATTCTTAAAAGCACAATTTGAAATACAGTTTACTAAAAATAAACATTAGCTTAACACCAGTGGAAACTTGAAAGGGGTTGCAAACCTTATTTTCTCACATGCAGCCTGACCCAGGGCATGTGCACAGAAGAAAGAGAACCATAAATTAATGCAAATCTTCACTGCCTTTAAAAACATGTTTGCTGTTCTGGAGGGAGCAAGTAATGATGTATATCCAGTCTATATCCAACTCTCCCTGGGCCTGTGGGATGACAATGACCCTGTCAGATTGCTGTCACCACAGTGAAGTACTCAGGTTTGTATGGCAAGATGACCCAGAAGCCAAAGCAAAGCTTTGATTCTCCACAGGAGGAGACTATAGCTTTGCAAGTGTGGGGGTATTCAATGCTAGAAATGCAAAGGGTTAATTGTAGAGTGCTAAATCCAAATTAAGGAGCATTTTGGGTTAAACTTAAGTGAATTAGGGAAGTATCTACGAGTGGATCTCAGCCAGCTGGTCAGATCTAGCATTCCCAACCAAGACTCCAAAAGAAGTCAAAGCCAAGGCATAACTTATTTTCATCTGTGCTATTTTAGAGGTGACAAGATGTATCAAGTGAGGAGGTTCGTGCGCAGGGTAAGATTTTCCATTTAAATTGCAAACTGCAAGACAAGAGGCAGGTGCAGACAAACCACATGCATGGAGAGAATACCAGTCCTTTTTTTTTTTGGAACCTGAAATGCAAAGTTGTCTAAGCTGTCTTTACAGTAAGAGATATGAAAGTCAACAAGGGTGGTTTTACAGCATCTGTGAGAAGCCTCCCCCCAGCCAGTATAAAACTTGGGCAGCAGAAGCTGGAGTTGTTTGCAGGATGATCTGCAATGGATCCATCTTTCAAACCTGACTGACAAGTGGTGGGAAGGGAGTGGTTAATTTGCTTGGAGCCCTCAAAGTAAAGAAGCTGAATTTTCATTTCAGAAAGAAAAATTAAATTAATGGAATAGATGCAAAAGGTGACAGTAAGGACAAAGGGCAGGAAAATAGATGCAACAGGTGAAGTTTGTAATAAATACAAGCACAGCAAGACTTTGTTTGTCAAGGGCAGAAGAGGTGATTTCAAAGCTTCAGAACAGAAAGGAAAGGAGAAAGGCTGTGTCCTAAAGATGGGATAGATGCAGATCTGCAAGACTCATACTGGTGTGTTTGAGGGCATTTAGGAGGATGAGCTCAGAGAGACACTGGCATTTCCCCAGTCTCTCTGCTCAGCTGGGATGTGCATTGGCTCTCTATCTCTTGCAGTGCTGTAGCTGAGGAGCAGAGACATGTCCTGTCCAACAGGATGCACAGAGACAGCAACCTCTGCAGGAGTGCCAGGCAGCGACCTGGAGTGGGGCTTTTTTACAACACAGCTGAGCTCCTCAGCTTAGGAGCCCCTGGTCAGAACCTGGATGTGAGGCTTCACAAAAGCTTGCTTGCAGACAATGCTGAGGCTCTGACTATCAGCAAGAGTCAGGAGCATGGCAACTTTTGTAGAGCTTGAAAAGAGTAGGTGAAAGGAGCTGAGGGGTGACAGAATTAGAGCTCTGCTTCAGTTTTAATAAGCCTGAGTTGTTTGTAATTTTTTTTTTAAAGGCAAAATACTCAGAGCAAAAGTTTAGGCTGGTCAAAGTAGATTTAAGTATTACAGATGAGAAGTGAATCTGTTAATTGGCTACAGGAAGGATAAGGCTGAACTAATGTTTGTTGTTGAAATTACAGAGACGTGAGAAGATGTCTCTGTGCAGAGCCTAGAGAAGACTCTGCCAGATGAGGGAAGGGAGGTGAAGAAGACCCTCAAAATGCAGGAGAGGCAGAAGGAGAGGACAGCAGTGCAGGACTGAGCTGAGGAGGCAAATCCTCACACACACCATCTCCAGGAGGAGCAATCCAGCTGATGGCTCTGCAAGCACTTAAAAAATACCGAGGCTGATCAGGCCCTTTTCTTTGTTGAAGAATAGATGATACCAAGAAGAACAGTGTGAATATAGTTCTCTATGCACACAAGGCTGTTGAGAAGAAATCTCTTCCCCTTATAAATGAAT
Organism: Fringilla coelebs; assembly: GCF_963513975.1. Lineage (NCBI taxonomy): Eukaryota > Metazoa > Chordata > Aves > Passeriformes > Fringillidae > Fringilla > Fringilla coelebs. The sequence goes on along the minus strand of NC_140066.1, from coordinate 24,776,233 downwards.
TTTTAAATTTTATATCTTCAGTTACAATGCTGTGTAATCACTGACCATCTCCTGGTTCCTAATTAGACACTGTTTACTCAATGTCTGTCAGTCATTCCCAAAAATTCAGTTACTCTTGTGACACACCACAGGGACCTCTGGTACCACTCCATTTCCCATGGATGCAGATCCTTTCCAGGTCCCTCCTTGCCCTCTTCCTGTGCAAATCCCCCAGAGCCCCTCTGGACCATAAGCCCACTAAGCACATAAGAACAGCAGAGCATAAGTAAGCAGCCATATGCTCCCTTCTGCCAGGTAAGGAGAGAGGGGGTGAGCAGCCCTGCTGGAAGTTGCTGGGCAGGAGGAATTGCCTTGGGAGCTGCACCCCCAGGCTCCAGACAAATCCATGGAAAGGGAACTGTCATCCCTGCATCAGCAGCAGCCACTCCTCCCTCCAGCAGCTTGCAGCAGCTCCTCTGATCCACAGGCAGGAACAACTTGCATGTGCAATAATTATGCTTTTGACAGTAGGGAGGCATTTCTGACCTTATTCTCTTTGCATCTTGGTGCCACTGCAGCTTTCGTTTTTTTACTATAGCTGACTAACTCATTATTGTAGGTTGATGTTGTGGGTTGGAAATGAGAAGATCAAAGTAAAAAATCATGCTGTGGAAGCATCTAAGATTTCTTTCTTGATTTAGAACATCTTTGCTGTGCTGTGATCAGGTAGGCTCTGTCAGCAGAGAAATGTAATAGTATATATATGTCTTCTAACAAAAGAAAGCAAGTTAAGTCTAGTTAGGTTTATGGTCTAGGGGTGTTTCGAAAATTCTGTTTATCATCCTCCTGTAAATGTGCAGTTTGTTAATCTTCTCCTTTTCTAATATCTGATGCTTCAGGAGGAATAGAAACAGCTTGCCCAAGGTGATGGCTGATCCGTCTGTGCTGCAGATGGTGGGACATACGGAAGAAAAACACCCAGAACTTTCCATGCTCTGTCCGTTGATAATCCTTATCTCCTCCAAGATAAGCTGATACACTGTTGGCCATAAGATTACATATAATTTATAAGTTGTGTTTGCTTTTCTGACTCACTGCATTAACAAACCCACTTCTTGCCATAACTCCTTTTCCAGAAACTGCCCAGCTGGGATAAGCCATTGACCCCTCACATCTACTGAAACTCCAGTTAATCATTTCCTTAGTGTAGATCAGAACTCTGCATCGAACACGTTACGCTTTCATTAACGTTACAGAATTCCTGCTAACTTACAATCATGCAAACCAAGCCCAAGCAGCCATTGCAGACATTCAGCTTGGAGCTGAGCTGCTGAGATGAGGGCCAGCAGCCCTTCACCCCTCTCTACACAGGTCCCAGGGCACAGTACAAAACCTGCAGCCACCTTGAACCACAGCCTCCCAGTCACAGGCTGGTGTTCCCACCGTGGTGCTGCCTGCCCTGCTGCTTCTCCCCTTCCCCTCCTGCAGCACTGGGCACGGCCACGATGAGCAGCAAAGCTGCTGCCCCACAGGCAGCCCTGTCTCACTGCACAGCCACAGGCAGCAGAGCACCACTCTCAGAGAGTTCATGACAGTTCATACTGAAAAAAAAAAAAAAAAAAAGACATAAAAGCAGAGCTCAAGTGAAAATATTTTACGGCTGTGTAGTATTTCCATGCACTACAAATCAATGTAAAAGATGTTTTCTTCAAGGGGCCTCATATAGGCTGTGTTTTTAAAATGCATTCCCCCTGCTAAATATAAATCAGTAAGAGTTTTTTGTTCTTCCAAAAGATTAGCTAGCCTCAGTATTTTGGGATCTAATTCTGGAATACTTGTTGAGGTGCCAGCATTCTCTTCCAATTTAAATACAGTTTAATGGAAAGTCTATCCTGGGCACATTTTCCATCTACAATGTAATAGCTTGAAAGTCTGAATACTGAGAGTTCACCAGAAACAGAGGTAACCTATCAAGGTTAAACTTCATTTATTTGTCAGGATTAGAAAGGATGTGGGAGCAATGGAGAGCAGGAGAAAGCAAAGGTAAGAGCAGTAGGGACAAGTAAAAGGATCTGTAGAACCAAAATCCCAGAGCTGGTAGAAATGGTGCAGCCTACTGACAAAGCCATGCAAAGAAAATTAGAGAAGCTGTGGTTCTGAACTCAAGCCCTTGAATTTGCTTTGAGTTGTATCTGTGTAAAATCAAAGATGTGCCCCTAGACTCAAGATGTTGAATTAGGCCCACATCAGGCTACTCCCACTGCATATTTACAATACAATAGGATGCTTTTCTTTGCACCAGTGGAAAGAGACAGGGTATTTGTGGAGCAGATCTGAATTATGCTTATGTGGATGATCAGCTGGAGGATGCTTCCACATCCCGAGTGTCCTGTTTAGCACAGCTCCCTGATCAGAGACCACCTCCAATCAAGAAAGTCATGCACTGGGATGAACGGTAGAGCAGTGAAGAGCATCTCCTCTTACCCAGCAGGAGAGTTTAAATTGTGTTCAGTAACAAATATAATGAAGTTTTATTTTGTAATGACATTTCTACAGATTCTCAGAAGGCAGTTTTTCTTCTATCATACATGACAATTACCCTTGGAGTGTGCCTTTTTTCTAATGTAAATCATCCATTTAGAGTCACTTCAAGATCCTGTAAAGGTGGGTCATTTTGTGTGTGGTCTTGCTTTAAAACACAGTGCTCACACCATTCTTGTTTCACACCCTTCCTCCTGAAAATCCCCTGCTGTTTTTCCTTGCAGGGTCTCTTGAGAGCATGATTGCCACAACCAGCTCCTTACCCTATCCATATTTAAACTGGTGAGGTGCAGTGATCTTTTGCCAAAATTATCTGATGTTGATGTGCTGATGTCCCCAAACTCAGGTCACTGCTTTTTCCTTCCCATGACGGTAGCAGTGGAAATACTGTCACCCAGGGTGTCTTTCCTATGAATTTTTTTTTCTATTTTAATTTCTTTCTGATCAACTGAAAACTCTCTTTTTCAGCATCAGAAAATTGCACTGCTCTCTTTGCTGTTAGTCAGAACAGAGTCCAAACTATCTCCATCCACACCAGTTGCCCAAATGTCAATGATTTCCTTTCAATTTGAAGTCCAAAAGCAGTCCTAAAGGGAGGTTCTTTAAATATAGATCTACTCAGGGTCACCTGGCTGCTGTTTATGCAGGGGGGTTTTGTAGGGTTTATGTTCTTGTGAAATGGAATATGAAAATGCTTACAAAGGAAAAATTACCTGAAACTCTAGTCTTGCTCCACACTGACTAGACCCAAAAGACATTGATTCCACTGGCTTTATTTCCTGTTTGGCAGCAAATAAATCCTTAAAGTAACGGGTTATTTGAGCTAGCAACTTATCAGGCAGGTCAAAATTTACTATTACTTTTACTATTTGGCCACATTTAACATCCTCTTAAATATTTCAGGATTATAGGAGCCACATTTTTTTTTTTAAATCCTTCCTTTCTACTCTCTCTTTCTCTGTTGATTTCTTCTTCAGGAAAACTCACACAACAGACAACCTTCCTCTCTGCTTTCTCTGCCATCCCTTCCTCCTTCTTCCTCCTCCTCCCTTGTCACAAGTATTAAAGTTTCTCAGCCACGTCTCTCTTTCAAGTCTTCCCCTTCCTTCAGTGGCCCCACTTTATCCAGCATTTGTCTCTCACTTAGGTTTACTCCTTTCTTTTTTTTTCCCAACCTCTTGTACTATTCTGGTTTGTTCTCCTCATGCTTCATACCCTCTTATTTTCTTATTAAAAAAAAAAAAAAAAACCAAACAACAACTCCCTGTCTCCTAAAGCACAACAGGCCCTTGTGATTAACCTAGGCTCTCGAATCTCACAAAGTTATAAAGAGATGGATTTATTTTGGTAGACCACTAGTTAATCTGTAACATATTCCTGCAAAGTAACTTGCACTGGGTACTAAATGAGGCAAAAGCTTGTCATCAAAATTGCATTTTTTTGGGGACATTGCTGGGATGAAAGCACAGAGCTCCATGCCTGACTCCCACCACCACCCTCCCAAACTCCCAGTGGCAGAGACAGCACAAGGGCCCAGAGGTAAAGCTCCCAGCCCAGGGCAGGGCACTAGCCCTGCTCTCCAGCAACTTCAATGCACAATAGAATTTATAAACAAGAACTTTTGCCCAGACCAGGGAGGGCTCCAGTAGCATTAGAAGTGTTAACCGCTACACCATTAAAATATTTTTATTTTCCAGGCAAATAATATAAGTACTGCTCAGGCAAAACCAGGAGAAAGGGCAACATTTCTCCCTTTACGCAAGAATTTGGCCCTCTATGCACACATTCCTTCATTAATCTGCACTTTCTGTACCACAGTCACAAGTGGAATCTAAATTACTGACTTTCCCACTCTCCTCTGGCTCCGCAGCACACCGCTTGCACCAGTTTCAACACCCTGTACCAGTAAATAACTCTGCTTCTTCAGCAGACCAGAACTTGAACTTGGACCACTGAATTAAAACATGAAGCTCCACCAGCCAGTCAGACCATAAAGCTACAGTTTATTTAACTAAAATAAGCAGTATCTCTGGTGCTTATTCAAAGAACCAGTGTGAACACTGTTCCACCATCCTGCCCAGCAATTCCCACGCCAGCCCCACGAAGTTCTCACTTCAGGTTTTGCTCCAAACAGCTGATGGAGCAGTCCACACAGGAACTTGCTTTCCTTAGCATTTGCTGCCCTGGGTCAGCCAGTAGAAGACCAAGGGTGTTGAATCCTTATTGCCTGAGGACAAGAGCACACAGACCTGTTTCATTGCTTTAAAAGTCATCCTCCCTGCCAGCCACCACCTCACAAAGACAGAAAGAGGAGATGGGTCCCGCCCAGAAGTGTTTACAGGCTGCATATGAGAAAATAAATAGGAACAAGAGGAACACAAGTTTGTAAGCAAGCAGGAAAAAACTTGCCAATAATTCAGTTTTCATCAATTTTACATTGCTGCAGGTTTACTTGCATGACCTTTCCTGACACAGATGACCAGTTGCCAGCTACTGAAGCTGGGTAATGTACAGCAGGTGACACAGGAGGAACATCATGAAGATGAAAATTGACTGCTTTTCTAAATAGCTGAAGGAACAGAGACGGGCTGGGAAACCAAGCCAGCCTGGAATGGGAACAACACACAGTTTCACAATTCACACAGAGGGGGCATATTTCTATATTGATGTATTGATAAGAGTGAAAAGAGGAAGAAATTTGATGCCACACAAGTCAGAGCATTGTTCCTGATGAAGCCACGTTCATAGTGTGAGTGCCTTGAGGATCACGTGTGAACTGGAAACAAGCCTAAAGGGCTCAGGGGACTTCATTCTCTCAGGGGAAAGATACATACACTATTTCAGAAAAGCAAGGAGCAATTAAGTGTGGAGACCAACTCATCCATCCATTTTCCTTGCTTTTTTTAGCTTAAAAAAAGTGTAACATCATTTAGTCAATGTTCAGATAGGGGGCATTTCTTCTGCTAAGATCAGTGGAGCTTTAATTTTTTTAGGGGTTTGCAGGGGTTGTTTTTTAAGTACATAAATGCTCCTGTTTTTCTAAGCCACAGCACTAAATTATCATGTAATAAGGACCACACTGCATCCCTGACAGATGCTCTTTCTGACAGCACAGGGAGATGCAGCTGTTGAACTGGAGTCTGCAAATCCAGACCTCTGGGCCATAAAGCATCTCCCTGATTAGTTTTCTGCACCCAAAAGCAGATCTCAATTCAAAATCTGAACCTACTGCTGTAAACAGACTACACAGAGGAAAAACACAAAATATTTGTTATCGAACTGAAGTTGCACAAATCCCAAACCACCATCAATCTGTATTTTTTTTTTCCCCAGAGGGTACACTTCAAAATCTCTGGAATACTGAAGTTATTAAGGGTAATTTGCTCATATCTACACTTTATTACAGCTGCTCACACAGTATGACACACCCCACTCTGCACTAACTGAGCCAGCAGTACCAGCCATGGTATCACAAAATTACTGCTTCTGCCACATCACTAAAGACAAAGCTGATAAAGTCTGCCCACAGGGTTAAAGTATGGACTTCCCAAAGCACAGCATTAAGAGAAGATGGAAAGTGTACATTGCCATGTATATATATGCCAAATAAATCTCAAAATATTCCAGTTATCAAATGCTGAAGAGCTTGTGAATCCCCAAGCACCTGCGTGTAAGCTGGTCAGCGAAGCTGCAATCAGCCTGGGATGAGGCATGGCCTGGAGTCCCCAGGGAGCAGCTTTGCTGTATGAGGGTTCAGAGCAGAAACTTCTCTGTGGGATAACTCATGAGTGGGTAAAGAGAGGTCAGGTGGCCACTTTGCAACTAACAGGATAGAAACATCTCCCAGCAAAATGGCTAAGGTTCCAGGATCTCTGGTGAAGAGCATTGTGAGAGCCACAGTCAGCTCTTGCAAACTTGATGAATGACTTTAGCACTCTCTCAAACCTATCTGCAGTACATTTGTAGGATATTTCTCTGAATTTTATCCTTTTTACCATTGGTACAGATATCCTAGATGTTTTATCTTTTGTTTGATAAATGCCATGGCACACCTGCGTAGGAAGGATGCAGGGAACTGCAATCACTGCATCTCCATTCTCAGGAATTCATTTCTAACATGATGCAATATCCTTTGTAGCATCCCAAAGACAGCACTTCCCACTTTCCTACCTAAGCCTGACAGCTAGGAGCCATGCACAGAATAGCACAGGCCAAAGAGAGTAAGATCATTTTTCAGTCAGCAACCAAGTGTTGAGATACTGAGACACAATATCAAGATTTTGAATCAGCCACCCTTGCTCAAGCAATAGTGCCTTGGGCTGGGCAGAAAGGAGACAGGTTTGCCCAGGAACCTTGTCACAGCCACGCTTCTTGATCAAGATCTCTTTGGGCAATTTTGCAAAGCCAGTGATGTGCAGAGAGATTAAGAGAAGAACAGCAACTCCTACCATGCTGTAGCTCCAGTTCCATGTGATATCTGTATGGGACCAGCACCCATCAGGACTCCCAGTCTTGTGTTCCTTCTAAGCACATAGCTTCACTCAGAACCATAAAACAAGAAGGCACCACAAATGATAGTCTCTTACCCTTCAGAGGTGAAAACAGAGGGTGGCATTGAACTAGTTTAAGATAATGAGAAAATAAATTGAGCAATTCTCCTTTTGCAAGATTCAAGAAATTCATATCATCAGTGATGCCTTTGTAAAAGCAATTAGATTCTTAAAGCTCTATTTTATAATTGGTAATCTGATTCTATTTTGTGTGCAAAGAAAGAAGTCATTTTGATTTGGGATACTTCAGTACATTATAGGCACCCATATATTTCCATCTTCCAGAGACCCTTTTTTTAAACTTTTTGGTTTTTATCTCAGTCTCTTTATAAGCTGCCAATTTTTTAACCTTTGAAAAATAGCAATTCTTAACAACCCTTATGTCTTCAGTTAGTCTTCAAACAGCCCTGGAGAAAAGTAAGGTTTTATTTAAAGAACTTTTAGTTGAGTCAGTGAATATTACAGATAGGCAGATCAGAGATGAAGCTGTGGCTTTCAAAACTCTCACCCAAAAGCCTTTCCTTTATCCTCCTCCTCCCAAAAGCTAAAGAAAATTAGACATTTCTATCTTTCTTCTGACCAAAAGCCTGGTCTGATGAACAAAAAATAAAATCCAGGATTTCTTTCATTCCAAAACAATATCCCAAACACTCCTGCCACCAAGCTGCCATTTGTCCAGTTCATAACATTTAGGTTGTCCAACCCAGGAAAAGATAAAACCATGGAGAAATTTTCCTTAAGCAAAAGATGTTTACTGGAAATCTGCTTTACTTTTCAGCAGGAACCAACCCAGAGCAGGGACCACATTTACACCAGAGCTCTGACAAATGCCTGTTGAGCTGCAGCACTTAAACCACTTGCATTTTAAACAGCAGTTTGTCAAGTGATACTAATTATTTGGGAGGTCTCTGCTCCTAGAAACGTAAACATTTCTTTTCATACCAATCACATTTTCTTTCCCATGTGGTGCCTCCAGCAGAGACTGAAATTAAAATGGCTTCTTTGTGTGCCACAATGTGATCCATGGCTCAAATCCCCTTCTACTCTTGCAAACAGGGGAGAGCATTCCCTTGGGGCTCTGCACAGCACCTTCCCATCCCTGCTTTGTAGGCAGAAAGCCCCTCTCCCACAGGCAGAGAGCTCTCCCAGGATCAAACCCATCCACTTTTCTCAAGGCTGCACAGCTTCCCCCTGGCTGATAACACAGATCTGGGACTCACAGTAGCCTGAGAATCACTTGAACTTCATGAAGCAAGCTGAAGGCTCAGCTGCTAGGGAGCCCTGCAGGGAACTGACAAACAGGCTCTTGCAGGATCCGAGCCAAAAACCCACAACCAACTGCCAGACCCGCCAAAGTGCAGCTCAAACACAGGCACGTGTTTCCTTCAAACTCCCCCCTGGTTCAAGAGACACTGCTTGGGCTCTGCTTAAGCCAGGCCACAAGCCTCAGAGTTTCTTGAAAAACATAATTTCAGCCCCACCCCAGTATCTCACAGCAGGTCCTGCTTTTACTGACAAGTCTATTGGCCAAGACCTTCCAGCGCTGCATCCACACGGCGCCGCGTGGCTGCACAGCAGGGCCCATCACAGAGAAAACCTGGCAGGGTCAGCCTGAAAAAGGTTCATGAAATCACAGCAAGTAACCCAGAGACTTTACCAGAAGTGAGACCAAACCAGCATTTTCAGAATCACACTGAGCCATCTGCAAGTCACTTGTGGGAACTTTCTTGTTAGGGTAGTCAAAGATGAGATCGGCCTCTGCTGTCCAGGCAAACCTTATGGAAAAGTCACATCCTTCCTCTTTGAGACAAGTGTTGGGTCCTTTTCTGTTTTCCAGACCTCATCAAAGTCTCCTGTGAGTAAGTTGCTGAGCCCTGGGAGCTGACCCAGCCTGGGAAGGTCACCTGGCATGGACCTGTCCCACACAGCCTCTGTGCAGGACCACCCTGTGAGCTACAGCGTGATGGGGCAAAGTCAGACCATGAACAGGAGTGTTCCTTGACCCCTCCAGGTTCCCTCTCTGAATTAGGATGTGTTTACTGGTATAGGCAGAAAATTATGTAAATTGAACCATAAAAAGGAGCTGATTTTCATCATCCTTTTGTGTTTGGTTTAACACAAAGGTTTCTCCTGAAAAAAAAGTTATTTTAACTTGATGGAGAGGGAAAGAACTTCAGATTTCTGCTGATGCTGGCTGTTAGAGGAGAGGCAACCAGGAGCACACTGTATCATGGTCATGAATGTATATAGCTTTTATTATACAACCATTTTACTATTTCCCCTCTTTAAAACAGAAGTGCTATCAATGTGTCTAATGAAGAAAGTAAGTTCATGCATCCAATCAATTGTGTCTCCCTCTGAGCCCACCTCCTTTCAGCTATCAGGCCCATGGTAAATGTCAGATGAACCAAAGGATTTCTTTCCTCAGCACCATCAACTGCAGTCATCTGAAATGTTATTTTTAATGCCAACAAATTACAGCGTCCCTTCAAGAGACCATCAAGGAACAGAAATACTGGTGAGACTAACTGGACAAGAGCTACAGAGAAGGTGGCTCTGACTCATTTTGGACTCAGAGAAAAACATTTTCAAAGTAAAACATTGATTTAGAGGTAAATAGACAAGAAGAAAAATGAAAGGACAACCACGGTCAAAGGAATCAACCCCAGAGCAAAGCTCAGGGCTGAAGCATGTGCTCCAACCATGGGCACGTGCTCTGCCAAGCTGGTGGCTCACAGCCACACTCCTACAGCTCAGCACCCTGCTGTGGCATCACTGACCCCTGACAACTCCTGAGAGCAAACTTTAATTCCACCCCTTGGTTTGCTTTCACTTTACAGGAAACTCCTTTTCCTTTAGGGTTAATTTTTAGACTGTTCTTGATGCAACCCTCTGCACATACAGATATCATTAATGCAAAGTTCTTTACTGAAACTAAAGCAGCCATATCAGTTTGGAAATTATATGTATAGAGATTACCTCTTCTAAATTCCTGCTTATGTCTGCAATGGTAATCATATTTGTTCGGTAAATTTATCTTATACTACTAACAATATGAATGTTCAGGCTGTGGGAGCGCTTGCTTTGATTATGTATGCAAATGATTGCCTAGAACATGTCAGTAGACCCTACAAACCTTCCTGAAGAGACACCTGCTGCCTCTAAACTAATGGAATGATAGATCAATATAGCACCCATAATTCTGAAGAAAACAAGAGAAGTAAGGAAGAAGTGAAGAAGGATCAGAGCTAAAAATGCATTCACATAGAGGAGGGAAAGGAGTTGTCCAAGAGGAGACAAATAAGACAACAAAACCTGACAAACAACATTCAGTCCCAAGGTCCCACCGGAACAGAGCATCAAAGCTGACAGAAAAGTTAATCAGAAAATGCCATGAAAGCAAAGGACAAAATGAGAACAGGAACAACCTTTGCTTTCAGCATTGGAGCAAGATCCCTACATTTAAAAACTGCCACAGTTAATGAAAAACTCATTTGCCTTTCATAAAGAAAGCCGTTTCCAAGAATAAACGTGGTTACCCATAAAATCTCCACATACAGAGATGTTACACTTCCTGTCACAAGTGTTGTCAGCAGATGGTGATGCTCTGTTATTGGTCACCTTGGGACACTGACAGGTGACACAGTGGTCAGAGGCACACACCAAAACAATCTCTGGAAGTTCCACTTTCAGCAAATGCCAACACTCTTTTGGCACCCTGCCCAAGGTCTTCTGCACCAGTTAACCCAACCCTGAACAGGATGAATTCCTCATACACACAGACTCTTTTGCTTTCAGGGCTATATGGCAATTGCTGAAAGCAGAGGGGGTTTAGAAACAACCTTTTCTCCTCAGTCCTGTATTAGTCCTCAGCAAGCAACTCTCTGAAAGATAGAGGAGATGTTCATCCCTTATTGAGTCTGATATCATCACCAGTCACTCCATCAAATGGCAAGTTACCACAAAATTTAGCCAATAACTCAGAGATTATTAGAATATAAATCAACATTAATTTGCAGAGAAATCTCACTAGCAGCTGATGTTGTAGGTTTGTTTGGGGTTTTTTTTGGTGTTGCTGTTTCTTATTTTTTCTGGGATACTCAAAGTTTTAATTAGGTGTAAGAAGATGGAAATTATTAAACTAGAATATATGTGTGTGTTAGAGAACAATGCTGTTTAGTGATATTAAGTGCAAGGATAAATGATGGTAGTTAGAATGGTTATTGCAGTGCAGGCAATGAAGACAGCGAGACACAAAGCGTGGGGCTGATTTCAGCACGTGCAGATAGACACACCAATTACCACTCTACAAGGAGTTCAGAGAAAGAGGCAAAACAGAGCTCTACAGTGCAAAGTAAGAGTGAAAGAAGTCGCACACCATAGCCATTTTTCACTGGGGAAATGCCCTCCACCCTCTGCTCTTCCCCAAAGCTCTTCAGCCACTGCCATGGGGGCTGAGGCTTCCACACAGCACCTGAATGTCCCAGATCTCCCACCAACATGTGTGAACAAGACCTGGAAACTGTTTTCCAGGAGAACAAAATGTGGGGGAAGGATCATGGGAGAGCTTCACACTCTTTTGTACAGGAATAAATGACCAGCCAGGAAGGAAAGGAATGTCCATGGAAAATGAGGTCACAATGAAATGAGAAATGAATGCAGACAGCCACCCAAAAGCCTACTGCCATGCAGTGTGGATGAAGTCCTGCTATAACCTAATTCCTGCTTCCTTCTTCCATTCTGCAGCACACAAATGCGGCTGCATTGCTCTCCAGACCTACATATGGGAGATATAAATCTGGTCATACATAACCTTTATGTGATCCTTTGCATACACCACACAAAGACACACGAGGTTGTATTTATATTGTATTCACAGCTTACAGAGCACCTTCTGCAAGCAGCCTGAAAACTCAGCCCTTCCAACTGCAAATCACACCTGTCAATCAGCACCACCTCCCGGGCTCAAAACCAGACACAGTCTCACTTGGGACTTCTCTGCAATTACATTGATGCCATACAATTACAGTTTGAAAAACGTGACATGAGATACCTTTTCCCCTGCTCCTGGTAAAAATGATTCCACAGCAAAATTCTGAAAAATGCCAGTAACGTGACTAATTCAAGTGAAAGTGAAACAAAGCCCTGCAAGTAATGATTTACTAATAATTACCAGGGGTAGTAGGGTAGTTCTTGAGCAAATGTGCAGCTGTGCAGACTCACATACCCCCTGCACGTGGACTAACCCACAGTGTACACTCTAGCAAGTCAAAGGTCCTCTGTAGAGATGTGCCATCATAACCTCTGCATGCCTACCCACACTGAACCCCTCTCCCACACAGGGCAGCAGCTTCCTTGGTTAAAGCATCACTTTGGGTCAGTTTGGTTCTTAATGAAAGAGACATCAAAATTACCCAGGTGTTTGGGGATTTTTTTTCCCTTAGACTGAATCTCATAGATTTGGCCCCTAAAATCAAGAATACTAGGCATGAAAAACTACTGCAGCAGATGCAAGTTGTACCAAACACATAAGGAGAACTCAGGTATTATGACATATGCATCTATTAGACATTTATTTCAAGCATGATTAGCTAGCATGTAGTTTAATATAATTACTTAATAAACCCTCACTTTGTTATAGGAATACTGTAGTATAGAGTCATTCTTGTAGAAACCAGCTTTCTGTGAATCACAAGGAACCATATCAACATTTCCTGTTTAAAATAGTGTTAAGCACTGCATATAGAGATATTACACGTCAAATAGTAAGTAAACATCCTGCCCATCAAGGTTGTGTTACCTTTGAACCTCCTATTTTTACTTTTCTTCTTGCTGCGTAGACTGCTCTGGAAAACACCCCAAGGACTTCTGCAGAGGGTGTGGGAAAGCAAGAGGGAATGGGAAAGAGGAACAGAGACAGTCACAGTGCCAGGCAAAGGGACACAGATGGGGACTGCCTGAGTGGGTGTCAGCACTGCACAGAGAACAGTCCCGTGGCCCAACATCTCAAGCCATCAGATGACTCCTTCTGACTCCTTCCACAAACAAAGGTGCTGCTCGTCATGGTACAAGCCATTGGGGTTTGCTTGGTAGTGGGCAGTGAAGTCAGAAGTGGAGCTCTCTTAGGAAGCCCAGGCAGCTTTAGTGACACCAGCTAAAGTCTGTTTTTCCTGCCAGTCCCATCAGGTGGGAAACTTTCCTTCAGGTGACTCAGGGCCCATTCAGCACTCACCATCTCCACCTCAGGGCAGATGAGCATGGCTCTGCAGCCACCTAGCAATGGGAATCATTTCCACCCAGGGAGATGCCTGTGCACGTGAGCCTGTGTGTACCTCACAGTATGGCTCAAATAGGATCAGCAGCACTGGCCTGCAGGACTTCACACAGCAGAGCCAAGCATCAGTGCAGGTCCAGGGACATCCAGTGCCACCACCATGGCCATGCAACCCCACGCATGACGTGTCACCCACTCGTGGCTTTTCCTGAGCCAAAGGATGTTGAGTCTCCTCTATCCAGCAGGATTGCTGTGTATCTTGGCTGTTTGAGAGCATACTTGTGAGTGAAAGGGGGGAAAATGATGCCAGGTGTTCCTCATGACGGCCTGTGTGTGGTTGTACTTGACTACTGTAAACCTAGAATCACAGAATCATAGACTGGAAAAGATCTCTGAGATAACTGAGACCAACTCCTAACCAGCCCTGCCAAGTCCACCACTAAATCATGTCCCTAAGCACCACTCCTATATGCTTTCTGAACACTTCCAGGGCCAGTGATTCCACCTCTTCCCTGGGCAGCCTGTTCCAATGCCTGACTGCCCTTTCAAAGAAGACATTTTTTCTAATATCCTATCAAAACCTCTCCTGGCACAACTTGAGATCATCTCCTCTTGTCCTTATCCCCTGCTGGTAGGGAGATTAGGCTGACCCCCCCTCAGTACACCCTCCTTTCAGGCAGTTAGAGAGAGTGTTAAGGTCTCCCCTGAGCCTCCTTTTTCCAGGCTAACACCCCCAGCTCCCTTAGCTGCTCCTCAAATGATTAACTCTTCAGACCATTCAACAGCTCTGTGGCCCTTCTCTGGACTCACCTGATTACCTCAATGTCCTTCCTGGACTGAGGGGCTCAGAACTGGACACAGCACTCGAGGTGCAGCCTCGCCAGTGCCCAGTCCAGGGGGACAATCCCTGCCCTGGTCCTGCTGGCACACTACTGCAGATGAAGGCCAGGATGCCTTTAGTCTGGGCACACTGCCAGCTCATGTTCAGCTGGCAGGCAGGCAACGCCAAACCTCTGTTCTTACATCAGGGCACCCACAGTTTTTAAAACAAACAACCTGATTTTATGGTGTTTTTGACAGGGTGCCTCCCTCAAGAGCCACTGCAGGAGCTTTTATCTCAATTAACTTTTATGACCCTGACAAGGTCAGGGTGTGCCCAGGCAGAGGCAGGGACCCAGCACCCAGCTCTGGGCACAAGTCTCAGGAAAACCTGCTGTCTCCCCAGGACCAGCTCAGCAGAGCATGAGCAGCATCTCCCCACCTGAGCTAATTTTCAGTGAACAGGTGCTTGTAAAAATCCCACCTCATCCTTGCCACACAGAGAGGTCACCAGGAATGTCTGAAGGACACTGGTTAATTAATTATCTGTGCTATCTAAGACAAAGATTGTCAGTCCTAAGGCTATCAATGCAACTCCTTTCAGTATCATTACATTCACTTTCAATTCATCTTATGAGAAATGGATACAGATTCTGTTCTCCTTCCTCAGCTATTTTGAGACACATCTGAAACACAAATATTCAACAGAAAGATGGAACTGGAGGAACAGTAGCCACAGACAAACCACAAGTGCAGATGTAGTCTATTTTTGTTAAATGTGCATTTGTAGCATGATTTTTTTAATATATAATCCCTATTTTTTTTCAAGTATCACTGTGCTGAACAAAGCAGTGCATCACCTCTGTATATAACACAGCCTGTAACCCCTCTGAAGAGGAAAATTTGAGTTAATTACCCACATCACCTCATTAGTCTCCATCTTCCAACAAATAAAAATTAAAGAGAAGAATGCTTGCTGGAGGAGAATCGCTGAAAGGCAGAAGTTGCAAGATTGCTGTGCAGTCCACTGCCAGCTGCAGGCAGGAGAAGGCCCCAACAGGAATGCCAATCCCCTAGCACACACAGGAAACATATATATTTTTTATTTTTTCACTGACTTTTTTAAAATTCATTCAAATAATGCTTCAGAGGGGAAAAGGCACTTACAATCACAAGATGACAGCCAGAGTTTTTTTCTTTTTTTTTTTTTCTTTTTTTTTTTTGGTGACCCAGCAGTGCAATTATTCTGCATACTGCATGCATATCATGAGATTAAATAAGAAATAAGGTCAGGCCACAGAAACTTCAGAACACAAACAATGAACAAATAAAAAATCTCTATCATCTTGCTAAATATCTTTGGGGAGAGTCATTTACTCCCTAACTATGCCTATTTGTTCCTTAAACTATAGGGTTTGGACTTGGTAGAAAATATGAGAAGAATCAGGGCTGTAATATGAATATTCACAATGTAAATGTATATACCTCATGTATCTCCATTCAAATCAAGGATACGAGATGCTCCACAGTGCTTTACCTGTGCCTTCCATACCCATGTTGTTGTGACAAGGAAGGGTCTCTGAAAACCCCAGTCACACCCCACTGAGCATGCAGCACACTTACTACATCCAAACCCACACAGAGCATTTCAGAGCAAAACACAGGTTCGATGCTAAGGACTGCAATATTCCCACAGAAGTATTTATTGCACGAGATTTGTGCAGGCAGGGACATGTCTCACCCTGCCCGCTGCCCATAGATTCCCGTTCTGTTCAAGGCTGGCCTAAGCAGGGCACTCCGCTCCCTCTCCAGCTCCTCCCTCGCCCCGCCGCGCATCACCCAACAAACCCGGGGAGAGGGCTGCGCTCGGAGCCTCAGCTCCGCCAATTCACACCGACATCCATTCCAAACCTTAGCAATTCAGCTGAGAAACTGCTGGTGGGAAGGAGAAATGAGGTGACTGCTCAGAGAGCCCTCTCAGCGGCCTGGCAGTAACCTTGGCATCGGGACTGGTGTTTCTCGGCGGGGCTGTCACACAGCGCACACGGATACACACGGACACAGTTACTTCTCCTTCAGCCCTGACGCCTCACAGCAAGCCCGGCAGCGCTGCCCGGGCAGGTATCTGCGCCTTACCCCCGTGTTCAACCTGACAAGCCCCACCCCAGCCCGGGCTCCCTCCCGGGCCAGCCCCGCTCCTGGAGCGGGATGCTCCGGGAGGAGAGCCGGGCGGAATCCGCATCCCCGGCATCCCCCCCGCACCTTTGCCAGCCGCCTCCCGCGGCGGCGGGGCTGTCGCTCCTTACCGTAGAGCAGGTTTCTGGTCACCTGCCCGCCCATGTCGGCGCAGCCCCCGCCCGGCTCCGGCTCCGGCTCCGCTCCGCAGTCCCCGGCCCACGCGGGACCCGGCTGCCCCGCGCCGGCTGCCTCCGCCCACACCCGCGCCTCCCGCCGCGGCACCGGCGCTCCGAGCTGTCATCTTTATTTACATAAGAAGGAGGAGACTTCGCTTCCTGAAATAGCTGCCGGCATTTCACCGATAGAGCGTGTCCCCCCCTCCCCACGCGCAGCGCGGAGCGCGGCAGGCGAAGGCACCCACGAGCGGCGCTGCCGGCGCCGTGCGGGGCTGCCGGCCGGGCTCCAACCCGGCGGTACCCGGAGCCTCGGCAGTGCTCAGAACAAAGCGGGAAGCACCTCTCGCTCCACGGGGCAAAATAAAGAAAACAAAAATTAAGAACTCATTTATAAAACCAAACCACTCTGGTCATCTGAAACTTTCGCTCCCCACTGCAAAACCCTGGAATAAATTAGAACGGGGATAAAGAAAAGTTAAAATTTATCACCACACCAGTCTTCGAACGGCTTTTGCATGTTAATTATTGATTATTTAATAGTTTTATTAATATTAATAATTATTAATTGTTTAATAAAGAAGCGCTCGAAAGGCAGAATGGCTCGCCACAGACTGAAATAATAAAAACATTACCCCCCGTAAACTCTTTTGTGCGGGGCTCGCATGCTCAGCCCAGATACAATGCTTCCTGCGCTCCAGCTCATTACCTCTGCTGATGGATAATGGCCAGCGTTAGAAAAAGCAGGGGGATGCCGAGAACGGTGCAAGGAGCTGCGCAGGGGACCGCAGCCAGGGATGGTCCCTCTGTTGCTCCCTGCATCCCGCAGTTCATGCAGGAGCTCACTCGTTTCCTCCTCTCCAGCACCGCACGCCCCTGCCCACTCACTCCTCTCCCTGCATCTCTCCTGTCCACTGCTCTGGGGGTAAATTAACACAGCAGGCACCGAGCTGCCACAGCCAGCGCCGGCAGATCCCAGCTGGCTCGATGGAAACCAGCTCATGCATCTTTGCTGCGCCGCAGTCGCTCCCCTCTCTGCAAAGGAGCGGGAGTCAAACTTGTGCAGCCGCGAGAGCAGCCCTGCCTCCCAACTCTTACCATGGTGTCGGGCAAATCCTGCCATCCCACTGTCTCCACTCTGCCACCGGAAAAAAAGGGAAATAAGATTTTCTCCTCCCTGTGTTGTAAGGATTATTTGCTTAGGATGTCTGTGTGCTGAGGTCTCAGCACTTCTGGAGGAAAAAAAAAGAAAAAAAAAAAAAGAAAAACAACAAAAAGAAAAGGAAAAAAAAAAAAAAAAAAAAAAAAAAAGCAGTGCAAAAAAAGCCCAAGCCAAAAAGCATAGTCAGGGTGTTTGCACTAGTGCTGCGTGCTTGAGGAAAGCTGTGTCCAGCATTTTCAACCTGCAAGAGGAGCCTCTCCCGAGCCCTCCATCCAGTCACCACTGCCGGCTCACCCCTGCTCCCACCTGCCCAGCCGAGACGCGCACCCGGACTCCAGAGCCAAGCAGCAGCTCTTCCTCAGCTGAGCAGCACGCAGGCAGCACTCTGCTCATCCCTGCCCAAAGTCACACTCTGCAGAGCTCATGGCAGCTTCTTGGCAGAAGCAGAATCTTGCTCTTTTTTCCTTCTATTTTTTTCCCCTCCCCAGATGATGCTGCATTTACAGCAGCAGCGAGTGGGGTGCCGACGTGCCCCGAGCACCGTGGTGTGGCCCCTGTACCCCCAGTGGGTGCAGGACATCTCTCAGGTCACACCAACCCATCACAGCACCCTGCTCTGCTCCCTGGCTGCTGGGGACCCACAGATGCCACAAGGACACTGCTGCTTTCATCTTCTGGGGGGCACCTCACCCTCTCAGGCAAAGGGTCCGGAAATTTACACCATCGAATACCACGTTTCACTTGGGGGAATGAAGATTGACTTGGACATTCAATCCCAAGTTTTCTCCCTCAGTTTCTCATTTCAGCTCTGCTTTCCATCGTTACCTTAATCTTGCTACAGCTCTGTGAATAATTGACTTCTTGGTTCACTGCCTCAAACAAGAGATTGCTAGAAAAAAAAATATAGTTTCATGTTGGCCAAAAAATGAATGCTTTGTGCGTCTCACTGAACAAAATGTTTCTTTAATTCAAAATGAACCATTTTATTTTCAGAGTTATTTTTACCTCATTTTTTCAAGTTATGGTCATTCAATCCAGCTCTGAAATGATGTCCTTAAAAAAAATTAAAATTAAGCCCTTTGTTTTGAATACAGCAAAAGGAAAAGTGTGAATTGCTATCATGTCTTATTATTTTATTTTTTCCAACTTATTGGCTTTGTTTGTTTGTCTGAAGGGGAGGGTGGAGAGGGCAGACTGCCAGAATGAGTCATCCTGTTTGGCAGAAAATTATAAACAATTTCAATTGATTTTAAAATTGGGGTTTTTTTTCCAAAAGAATCCAGCATCCCCTCCCACCCCTGAGCTTCCCCCAGTGCCGTGGAGCAGCTCCTGAGGGACACAGACCCTCAGAGCCATCTACAGCAGTAGAATGGCCTGTCTGCCCTGTTCTGTGATAATTCCTTGAGGATTATTTGCCATATGGCAAATCTTTCCTTCACAGACACATCACCCTGAAACTTACTGCTGATTTTTTCTGGCCACCTCCAAGCCCATTTCAGACCTTTATCTATTCCAAATTACTACACAGTCTTTCATGTTTCAGGCTCTCCTCTGGACAAAGGGAAATCCTTCCCACTGCCCTGTTCCTGTTTCACAGTTCTCTCTGTCAATACACTCCAGGTCCCCTTGGGCTGTTTCTCTGCCCTTGTCAATAAGGATAAGGCCTCCCATTTTGGCCTCAAGTATAAAAATCAATAACATCACCATTTGCACACCCTTCTAAATCACTGACAAAGGTACTTGGTTGGACCCAACAAAAACCCAGCCCCTAAATCCATTTCCATTCATGAACTGCATCCAGCAAACTCTGGCCAAGCAGCAGTGTTGCTGTCCAAGCCAGGAGAAATCTGCAACAGGAGTATTTTGAGGCAGTGTCTGATCTTGCTAAATATACTTATTAACCACAAGAGTAGGATGCTGAGGCTGCAGAGCACTTCTGAAAATAGATTCATGGACATCAAGCCATGTATTAGTAAAACCTTGGATCTTTCCAAGCAGCCTTGAGCAGGCAATGGGGCATCTCTCCCAGCCCTCCCAGGATAAAATCCCCAGCCCTGGGTACCAGGCAGGGTGACCAGGAAGGGTTATGACTATCTGCATTGCTTTCCTGGTGTCCTGGTGTGAAAGCTGGCAGGTCAGCAAGGAGGATGCCAAAGAACCATCATGGTCTGGGAAAAGACATCCCAATGGAGCCAAACAGCTCATTCAACCCTGACTGAGGGAAAGCAGCAGAGATACCTGCAGGGAACCACAGCAGGGAGAACCAGCTCTGCAGAGACCTGTCTTGCACAGGAGGAAACACCAAAGATACAAAGAGAGAAGAAGAAAAAGATGAAAACTCAGGGAGATCAAGGAGAGGAAAACTCAGGGAGATCAGGGATAAGATCATAGTTCTGCACAGGCCAGGCCAAGAAAATGAAAATCCAGTTCATGCAAGTCTCATGCAGCTAGAAGTCCTTTGGAACTGGATTTGGCTCTATGGAGAACTGGAGTTTACACTTTGTGATCGAGACAAAACAAGAAATAAAACCTCTCTTGATGAGGATCACATCTCCTTTAACGATGCTGCAGGCAGAGAAACAGTCCGAGAAGTTTCCTTGAATATCAGCATGGGTAAAAGGTGGGAACTCTGGAAATCAATCTAATATTCACCAGGCACATGGAATCTTCTCTCAATGACTTTTAAAAAGGTTTAAAAGGTTTAAAAGCTGCAATCAGTTTCTCTATTACCACTTACACTTGACTCTATGGTAACAAACAGATTGACTAGAAATTGCCCTTTTTCACTCAACGCAGTAGCTCTCAGCTACTGGAGTTCATCTGGGAAGATGGGATAATTTATGGGAACACATTCTTAGGTCTTTTTTCAGCATGAGTCTCTGACTGCTGCTAGGGGGAAGCTTCACCTGTACAGAAAACAGATTTCCTTCAGGAACCTCTGCCATTGTAACTTCAGAGGAAAAATTATGTTCTCAGCAGGAAAGCATCCAAGAAAAAATGTCTCACCAGCATGCACAAGAAACAGCTAGGAAACCTTGCCTTCTATGCATTCTTTTAAAATTAATTTATTGCCACCAACGGAGGTGACTTAGACAAAAGGTGTCTCTCCACCTTCAATCCTTTTTCTGCAATGCAAAGACACAGATACTGCTGCAGCAAGCAATATGCTGATTAGCTGACGTTTATGCAGCCATTTGGGAATATAACGAGTTATGTCATTATTAAGCATTATTTTAAAGCTGCAGCTCTGGATGAAAGCCAAATCTCATAGTGTGAGTCAAAGGAAATTCAAAATTCTGGCCTAAATTTTTAAAATCGAAATCACGACTCATACCTACAAACTACGGCACTGCCACTGCTAACCCAGGTGGCTCAATTACCCCAATACAATTCTCTGCAGGCACAGCAGGAAGGGGAATTTAAGGACAGGAAAAAATCTTTAGGCTGACTAACCACCTCCCATTTGCACTTAGCTTAAATGAGACATCAGCTGTGTTTGCTTTAGTGACAGGAGCTGCAGCAGCACAGTGGTAAAGGCTGTCTCTGGCAGGGCAATAAAGACATCAGGGAGGTGTTGCAATGGATGCCCAGGTTGTGAAGGAGAGCCAGAGGCCTCATGCCACTGCTCAAGGGCTGCCACCCCTGTTTATGTAAAACCAAAGATGCCACAGGACGTCCAAGTCTTAACCCTGACGCTGCCAGCACTCAGTGTTTCATCATAACCTCCCTGCCTGCCTGCCTGCAGGAGTGGAAGAGAGAAACAGCAATGTTGGAGAGGGACAAAAAGCTGAGCAAGAAGAAGGATTTCTATGGAAAGCAACTGAACTGACCTCAGGCCAAATTGCACAACATTTTTCCATCAGCATGTACATGCTCACAAGCCCCCACTGGATGGGGGGTTTATCTTTAACGAGAGTGACTCAGGGCATGAAGGTGTCAGGAAAGAAATTATTGCACCAAAAGCCAAGAGTGCTCCCTCTTCCTGTATACTTTTGGGATAATACATTGAGAAAACTCTGTGGGAAACTAAGAGGAAGCAAGGACTAAAAATCACAGAATTCAATATAAGATGTGCCTGGCAAGAAAACACTAACCAGGAGCTTTTAAATGATACAGAAAAACTGTGTCTGTCTGGGGCAAGGTCCCCTGCAATCTGCCAGAAGCCCATTCCTGAGGGCAAGTATCATGCTGTGCATGACACCAACCAGGCCTTCAAATGCCTCCAGCTCTGACCTTCATTTCCATGCTAAATTAATAGCTTTGCCTCTCACTGCCATTTCACATTCCCTCTTCAAGCACAACAAGATTCAGAAGAATCTTAGGCTTATCCAAATAAAATGGAAAATGAATATAAAAACACGTCACCAGAAGAAACACTGTAATTTTTTAAACCAGAGAAATGCTGAGTTATAGCACTCACCTGAATTAAATTGACTTATGTTTTCAGAACTACAGAGAAAACTAAAGTTTCTATCGTAAAGCAAATATTTTCTTTAATCTCATGAGAGATTTTTTTACTTCAACTGGAGGTACGGCACAATGACAACATGGCAGGACTGAGAAATGTGTTATTTCAAGCCCAGTTCTGTGGCTATTAAATATTTGGAAACTCTGAACAGTATCACATGATAAGGTTCTATGGCAGACTTTAGCAACCCAAGTGTAATGTCTGTCCACACAAAGTTACAGGGATTACTGGTATAATACATACATACTTTTGTATTATATAAGTAGCTCATTCACACTTTATCACAGGCAATATCCAAATTCTGCACTGAAAAACTAAATTACCAGCTGGAATCAACAGTATTTTTATGGCATTTTTGCTTTAACATGTGAGTGCAGAGCAAACACCACATTCACTTTCACAATATTACTGTAGAAAATGGTGATGCCTCTCTGAGCTAAAGAAGCACATTTTGAGTTTTTTCAAAAATTTTAAAAAGGATCTTTTCAAGCAACAGGTTACTTCATTCTACCAATCTTCATTCAATGCCCTCTAGAAAGGGCACAGGCTGGACTCTGTGGAACCAAGGAGGTAAATAAGGTAATCAGAAAGCACCAGCACCAAGGTCAGGTAGACAGCTTCCACTCCAGCACGTGATAGCTTTTGGGAGCCTGACTTTGTAATCTAAATAACGTTCCCTTGCCAAAGAAATGCAGTTGCTAAAGATTTTTCTTAGCAGATACTACGATAAGAGTGAATAACCTCTCTGTTCCTGTGCCACCCTTTCCCAGAAAAGCCCCTCACTTACATGCAGGGATGTTTGTAACCAAGCAAAGGCACTGTATGTTTGTGATGTAAATATTAGCCCAGCAGAGAAACACCTTTTTATTACCCTGCTGAAAGTCCTCCAGAGAGGACACTGAAGGGCAGCAGGATCCAAAAGAAACTTTTTGGGCTGCCAAGATGGGCAGGCAGGCTCACACCTCATGTCCATGAGAATGTCCCCCACTGCTGGTGCCCACAGAAAGTTATAGCCTGGGCTTTGAAAGGCTCTGGGTCACAGAGGACACTCAGTGATCCTCATCCAGGAATGGCTCCTCAGGTAGCCCCTTCCAGCCCAAAACTGCCCTGTCTCCTGCTACAGGGCCCTCTCAGAGGAAATGTGACTTACTCACAGAACTTTCCTGCGCAGAGCTGCTTTCACAACTCTTTCACATTGGTCTCCAGGGAACCAAAGGAGCTGGAGGTCAAGTACTTCAAGTACTACTTTTTTAGCCCTGGTGAGAGGAATCTTGCTGGTGTAAATACCAAACCAATCATGTCATGCCTGTTACAGGTGTTGCCCCTTCCCACTTCCTCTATTCATCTTTTACTCACCATTCTCTGGTCTTCTACTTCCCCCTCACCAGATACTGATGCTTTGTACCTCTTTGTGGCCTTTCACATTTTACCTGAAATTTAGCCTTCCTCCCTTGATATTATTTCTTCTATTATTCAAACTAAAAGACATTTTGACTCCAAGTCAGTCTCACAGAAGTATCCTGAAAGGTGCCAGATGCAGTAGACTGGGGGCAGCTATTATTGGAATGAGAAAAGTGTTTTGGTTCTTCAGCTCAGGAAAACAGGACTTAATCAGTCCTGTCTTTAATCAGACAAAAGATCACAGCTTTACCTTCACCAAATGCCACTTGTTTTATAGCTACTTTATCAAAGCACAAAGCAGATGAACATAAAGTGCAAATATTGTACTAAGTAGAGCAATGGTCATGTTTCCCTCCAGTCACTTCTCCATCCCACATCTCCATTTCCAGGAAAAGGGATCAGAGCAGGACGTGAGACTCATATTACCAAACACAGAAGAATGTCCATATCCCCAGGATCTAAACCATGCTAATGTATTCACCACTGCAGCATCGAGACTGAGCGTCTCTGACCTACCACAGCTCCTTCTGATCCGCCGCAAACTCCCGCAAACCAAAACAGCCCCAACTGCTCCTGCCATTGTGCCTCTTCCTCCCATACACCATGCCTCCAATCCAAAGGTCTTTTTCACTCCTCCTTCCTCCCTCCCCCAATTCTTTGTCTCTGCAACCTCTTCTGTGCCGCCCACACACTTGGAGAGTGGAGAGCAGACCAATCTGGCAAGCTCAAATAACAACAAAAAAAGGAAAGAAAAGGGGAAAAAAAAGTAGTTTTCTGGCCTGGAAGACTCCTCTGTATTTTCATCTGGAAGGAGCAAGCAAATCTCTTTTCCTTTCGCCATGAACCAAAGGGAATGGCAATGCATCCCAAGGCCTTGCATTCTCACAAATCAGCCCTCAGAAAAATAAGGGGCTTGTATTTCTTCTGGACACACAGGCACCTTTGAATAGGAACATCAAGCTTCTTTTCAACCTTCTCCCAGCCCCAAGCACCAGTTAAAAATATCAGTTTTTACAAGGTGGGGTTAGATTAGCCAGCTTTCTTGTTAGTTTTTCTTAAAAAGAGCTGAGGACAAGCTTTGCTGCCTGCCTGGAGGCTCCTTAACCAGCCAGGCAGTCGTTGGCACTCCATGGGCTGCTGGGCTGCCTGGGCACGTGCCCACACACACAGCACAGGAAGGGGGTTTGGAAAGGTGCAGCCCCCCCTCAGTGCCCACATGGCACTGGCAACATTTACCCATCAAGGTCCCACTCCTGCAATCTCACCAGCACATACAAAAAATCCACTCTGGCATAAAGCATCTAATGACATTAATGGCACACAGCACAGTGATACGGTCCAGGCATGTGGAAATAATCACAGGCCCAGAACCCAGGATGACTGATTTTCTTCCCATTCAACATATGTTTTACTTAGATGTCTGCTTCTTCCCACCCTTCCTTCTCTTGGTCTCCCAAACTATTATTTGGTTTTGCAGGGACAGAGAAAAACATCTTAAAACAGAAACATTAAATCACACCTATCTAAGAAAAAAAAAATGCTTAACTTAGATATAAACAAGATATTTTATTAAATACACACATTCCTAATAATAGGCAGGATTTGTCCCCAGCACAACTGGTCTCTTGAGCAGATAAAATACATCTGAAGTCTGTTCAGCATGAGGGGCTAAAAATAATGTTAGTGATTAGAATCAAGTTGAGTTTCAATGATTAATAAACACAGCTTATTAGGACCAAAGTGTATGTTCCACAGAATGACTCAAAAACTCGAAGCTATTCTGTGCAGCTATTTGCTTGTTCAAGGTGACCTGTGAGCCATACCCCAGGCTAGTAAAAACCAGCAGTTACATCATTTACAACACCAATCCAAACAGAGTGTCTCTCCCCTCCCTATCAGGTCATCTTAACTCAGCTGTTCTTATGTCCTGGAGACATTTTAGCTGCACAAAAGCATTTTCACTTTTGCAGCTTCGTGCCAACTATGATGATTTCTGTCACTTTAGCCTTATGTAGCCACATGGACAAAATGCCCATCTTTCAATGGCTTTATCAGCACAGCTGCAGCCACAGTCATCATAATGCTGAGAGTCCTCAACCAGGCTTTCACCCAATATCCACCCACACTGCTCTATTGAAAGCAAACTCTCACCTGTGCCTCTAAAGCAGATCAGCCACCACATTCTTCACCAGATTTTCTAAACTGGACATTTTCACCCATCTCCTCTTGTCGTGTAGCTTGAGGGGCCAGTACCAGCACCACTTTTGGTGGCAGCAGCATATCCTTATCCACAGGAGACACTTGCACATCCCAGGGGAATCCCTACTTGACTCTAACCCAGCTTTCACCTCCAAAAAGAAAACACAGACAACTGATGCTCAGCGCTCCCCAACTTCAACCAGATCTTCATCAAATTGCACTCGGCCACACTTCTAACTCACACACAGTGAACTGAGTCCACTGACACTTCCAAGACCTCATTCCAGGTCTGACTGTGGTCTCACCCCTACTGCAGAGACTATATGCCCTTCAGCTTCAGTGAGAGGACAGAAGAGAATGTTTCTCATTAATGCAGGGTAGTTAAGAAGTATAAATCTTTTTCTGTCTAGATTAGGATAGGAACATTAGACACGGGCATGACAAGATAAATATCTCTGCATGTTTCCTGTTAGCAGCACAGGTCTGTACACTGCATGGACACGAGGCTATTTCAGATGATGCTCTTTTTAACACCTTCAAGTGTATTGAAAGTCCACATCTTAGGAGTTTGTGATCTTCCCAGACATTAGTTTTTGCTTCAAGACAAACCTCAAACCTGCTGTTAAGGCAGAGGTTTATTTTTTAAGAGAATATGTACAAGACCCATACCACAGTGCCCCTGAGCAACTCCCCTTTGAACTGGCTGCCCTTGGGGAGCACAGGGAACCCCCTGTCCCTGGGTGCTCAAACACCAGGGTTTGCCTGCTGGTCACCCTTTCTGGATATTGTTCATGCTAGCCTAAAGCTCAGTAACTTACTTTTTTTCCTCACAGCCTACACGATATTGCTGACACCATTTATCCATCTGCTGCTTTGCAGGTCTGTGAAACACCTAACATGCTCAAAACTCAGGCAATGCAGAAAAGCATCTTTATTCAATACCTTATTTCACCTTCTAGCAAACAGAAGCGGTGTCTGTCTCCCACAGCACGGATGGACCCTTAGCTGGGTAAGACCCCAGTCTGAGTCAATACTTGTTGGGATTTAGACAACTTGAGCCAAGGAAGGAGACTTGGAAGATGTTGAAATTTGAGTGGGAGAGTTGTGTAAAGACACACAGAAATATTTAAAGGAAATGGGCACAATGAAGAGGAAAGACATTTTTGCTGGCTTATGAAAATTAAACATATGCAAGGCTTAATCTGCCACTACTGAAATCAGTAAGAATTTTGCCAGTGAAGCAAAACAAAAGCAGAAATGGAAACAACATCTGACATTTGCTTTGTCAGATTCATACAAATTGCTGTAGTTAATTGCCTATGAGATAGATAAATAATAAACCATAGGCAGCATATAATTTTAAATTTTCATTTTCACAGTACAAAGGTGTCATAATCTGGAGAGTTCTCATGCTTGTAAAAGCTGGTTATGCTGACTCATATTTAAGATGAGATTTTCCATTTGGATAGTCATGTTAAATCTATAAAGACACCAAGCAAAAGAACATGTGAGAGGAAAATAGATTTAAATACAACATAGAAGATAATTTGGATAAAATTTGTTGTAAGTAATTTATTGTCAAAATAGCCTTCAAACTTCTTGGAATGCACAAGGCAGAATATTTCTGTAAATTATAGTTTGGGAACTGATCATATAAGCCTCAGAGGCTTATCCAGTATAAATGAAAGCATCTGGCCTTGTATCTTTAAGACCATAATGATATGGCTCCTGAGCAGTCACTATGGAAAGCATGATATTCAGAAATTAATATCTCTCTGAGCACACAACATATAATGAAGATAACAAGGCAGAACAGAGAAACAGGACTTGGACTATCACATCTGGCATACTCGATGGATTAGTCATGCAGGCAGCAGACCTGCACTGGGGGACAGCAGAAGAATGGGGTAAGGAACCTAACCCTAAACAATTACCCTTTGGGTAAGCAGCAGACCATTATCAAGACAACACAACTAGAGCCAGGCCAAGCATTTCAGGGCACTCAAAGCTGGAGCTACATCCTATTCTGGGAGCTCTGTTTTTTGGGGACATTTCCACAATTTACAGCCTGTGGGATGCAATAGGCTCTGATATCATCATTTTCTAAATACTATCTGTGCAGCAGATGTTTTTGTGTGTGCACACTACCCCTCAAGCTTCTACCATCTGTTTTTTTACCTAACAAGTCAGGTGTTCATGTTTTTTAATCAAAAGAATAAAATGGGCATTCTTTTTGTCTTCTGAAGAAGAAAATATGGGGGTTCTTCACTTATTCTCTGCACTCTTGAAAAACCTTGTTAGAAATGAATAACAAAAAAACTGGAGCACTGGGTGGAATGATTCCCCTTTAGTCACAGGGAAAATTACAGAGTAGGACTGTAAAAGGGTGAATTAGCAGCACACACAATGGAACCTGACACCACCTGGCTTTCTTCTCCCTTTTTAAATAAGCAAAGAGTAACATGAAGAGGCACCATGGAGACAGAGAGCTCCAACACCAGGCAAGGTGTGGAGAGGAGGAAGAGCAATGCTGGATGGATACTGACATCTAAACATGCCAGCAAGGCCACCAAGGGCCAGGGGTGTCATGTCACAGGTGGGTCAGTCCCCAAGTCCTTTGAGGACCTCAGACTGCCACCCCTGACCAGCTGAGGGTCAGATCCGTGATGAGAGGCAGCCAGCATCAGAGGTACAGAACTGGGACACATCGCTTGAGAGCTGCCCTCTCCTCCACCCTCTTCTCACAAGGGATGAAAGCCAAGCAACAAAGAACTTTTTAATGGGCCATCACTGGTGATGGACCAGCTGTGACATTTGGCAAGTTGCTCATTATGAGCCCCAGAGAAATGGCAATCATTGCAATTGCCACGGGGCTTGAGCTCAGCATCTTTTCTGGTTACTGTTTGTGTACAGGAAGCTTCCCTGCTGGAGCAAGATCTTTTGCTATTCCTCCCTATTCAAATAGGAACTATATCATTAAATAAAAAAAAACCAAACCTGTTTTAAACCTATTTTAAAGTTAAAAGATGCAAAAATCAAACAGCATGAATGCCTTTCTTCATTGCCCAAGCCTTACAACATCATCACAATATCACAGTCCTCCCTCAGCCAGCCCGTAGACATTCACAGTGGTCTGAAACACTAACAGCAAACATGAACCCACCATATGTAGAAATAAGGTGTGAGTTCATCACTGATTAATGCACAGACAAGCAAAACTGTGCTAGCAGAAATATTTGGAGAAAGTGTATTTCCCCTCTCAAACCAAACAGCTACAATCACCCAACCACTAGGAAGAGGCATTACCATGAAGAGCTCTGTCTTGTGCCAGGGAAATGAGCACTGAATGAAAACTCATTATTAACAGGTCAGAAGCAATTAGTTGTTCAACCAGGAGCAGAGAAACTTTAGATAACTAACACACGTATAAAAACCATGGATTTACCAAAGTCAGTCAAGGAACTGGGAATGAGACTACTCAAACTGTTCACTGCACACAGAGCACCCAGTCCATGGTACCACTGCACCCACAGTGATCTTTCCCCATGTTCCCAGGCCATCTTCAAGGGATAACCTTCTGTGCAGCCACCACCATCATAGGCTCCTCTGCTCATGCTCCCAGCAAAGCAGCAATTTCAAGTGTGATTTTTCTTGCTTGTGATGTGAAAAATTATCAAAAGCAAAATCTCCTTTCCTAGAGGTCACCTACTCAGACACTTTAGTTGACACATGTTATCTTCAGTGTCCAGAGGGACTCTGGAGGATGACTGACTGTCAACAGCAATGAAATCTGGAAAAAACCCAGAGGTGTAACAGGGTTTGCTCCATGCCCAGTCCAGAGGATAAAGTCCACAGCACCCTCTTACATGGCAGCTCACTCATTTCACTGTGTTTATACCATCAGCTGTTGGCAAAACATGACTAAGGCACTTTATTGCTTTGAGGCTTAAGAACAAAACATCTCATACAGGAGAGAACCTGCTCTGATTGTTGACAGGCTGTGGGTGGAGATCAGGATCTCACCGGTCATTCCTCACTCCTCTTCCCAAGTGGAACAGTCTCTCCATATGCCTGTTTTCTTCCTGGTCACCAAACTTGTCTTTGCTCATCCATCTGTGGTTTGGGACAGGGGACAACACAGGGATGTTCAAGGTCATTCTTACCACTGCTCTATCCAAATGGGAGCCAAGGAAAAGACAAGGAGAGAAGGGCTTTGTCCCCCAAACACAAGAAGGGGTGGCAGCGGGGCAGCACAGCTGCCACAGCCTTTGCTGCTCCTTCACAGCCACTCTTCTCTCAGAGGCAGCTCCCTTTTGCCAGTGTTGAGCAGAGCACTGTTTGCTGGGTCATATAAAACAGGAGACAAGGAAACTAAATGGAATGCTGAGTGCCTGCATTGTGCAGGGTGTGAGTTGCACTCCTCAACACCACAGTCTGCTCTGTGCTCGTCGGCTTCGCTCTGCCGGGGCTCGATGAATTAGTAATCACAGGGAGCCCCAGAGCCTCTCTTCAGTCCAGGAGCTTTATGAGGCAAATGAGTCATGAGGAGTTAGAGGGACAGAACAGAGAGATACAGCACCAATGGAAAACACGTGCCCTCTTTCTACAGCTAGAATAGACCTAGGCCATCCTCCGAGCTCATCCCTTCTCTAAACCATTCTCACACTTTCATACAGCTGAGAAGAACATGTGTGAGAAAGGAAAGCAGCCATGTGTTTTGTCAAACCCCAGAAATGCTAAGTGTTTTACAGTTTAAGAGGCCAAGGTACCCAGTGCCTTACAAATACATATATATGCATGCTTCCATGATTGGAAGTAACAAAGTCAAATTATGCAGCTGTAGCACCAGACATGCAACTTCTGTTTAGCATCATCCTAAATTTGTTCACTATTTCTTACATCTACCTTGACACAAGCAGAGCAGCAGTAGAAAAACTAGATATAAATATACAAGAGAAAAACTGGTCAAGCAGAATGCAACTTTTCTTATGTTAAATGAGTCCTTCAAAACCCTCAAGATACCTGTACATCCATCAGAAAAAAAAACCACCCCAAACTTAAAAAAAAAAAACAAACCAAACCGAAACAAGAGAACCTGAAAGAAAGATTTTTAGGTTACATGCTATAAAACAGAAAAGACAACACAACAGCATGGCCAGCCTGCTACAAGCTGTCTTTAACACAAGTCTGCTGGGACATCTTTTGGAAAAGCACAGCATACATCTTCACTTTGGTTTAGAGTAACAGAAATTTGGGGAGTTTAATCACCTCATCTCAGCAGCAGTTTGTAAAAATGGCTTTCAGCATTCAATTAGTTCCCATTTCAGAATTAGCAAAATACATTCCCAGAGCTATCACAGAGAAAAGGCAAGAGATGTGTGCTCTCTCAAACTCCTGGCTGCTCTTAGAGTGGCTGGACACACTCCTCCCCTGAGGATTTTTAAAGTTGCCTTTTATTTCAATGTGACATAAGAGCATTTTGTTGTATTATTCCATAAAACCAGAACCCACCATCTCCAATCAGATCAAGGCACTCTCCATTTCAGAGATGATTTGCCCATTTTAACAAAGGGATCCATTTAAGTTGCTGTCCTCAAGCCCACCAGACCACATGCTGGGGTGAATGTGGAGGGGGAGGCAGGGAACACTGCCTTGTGCCATTATACAAATGCCTGGCAACAACAATGGCTAAAAAGGCTGAGAATTTAAATGACTTAGCATCTAAGTGGATTCATTGGAAATACTTTCAAATTTTGTCCCTAGCAGATAGCCTGAAGATATGCAAAGGCTGGAAAGTGCATTCAAGATGCTGAATCTGATGTTGCTGTCTATTTATGTCAGTACAGTTTCCAAATCAAAATACTAAAGCAAATGGTCTTCCCTAGGGAGCAGATGTTTGAATGCAGTGATGGGGACCAATTTAGGAACATAGGTACAAATGAAATGTTCATTCTGTTCCAGCCTTCTCTAGCAATGAGAATTGTGATTCACATAAAGGAGATGACTACATCAGAGACAAGAATGAAAAATTAATTTCCTTTTCTCTAACAGTGGACTGCTGGAATTTAGGAGAGTGTCTTTCCCAGTGAGATAGTACCTCATGCAGTAAGACAGTATCTGATGTTTTTAAAAGCAGCAGCAATGTTCTCCAAGTCAGACACACACAGAATACAATCTCTGAAGCTATTCTGCACAAATAACTATTTTTTCTTCTACTTGATTGCAAATTAGGTTTGAAAGGGCTTCTCTACTTCCTAACAGTGAGTGAAACAGTATGTGTGACTGACTTGTGGAAGCAAGAAAGCATAGCAAGTTCACTGGATGCTGCAGCATGTGATGATTTTCCATTTGCTTCTTGCAAGTTCACTGCCTTTGTATCTAAAAGACATTATTAAACTATTTATATTTCAGCAACATCTTGGCTCAAAGCAAGACGAAGGCATCATTTTGCCAGGCTCCATCCATCATTTCAGGTAAATCATCTCCATTATTTAGGATCCAGCTCCATAGCTGGGGCTGCATTACAGGGCAGCACTAGCCCACACCCCCCAGCCCTGCCCTCCCAAGCTGTGCCTTCCTGCCCCTGTATGCAAAGCAGTGGTTTGGGTTACACTCTGCAAACACCTTTCTTTTGTTATTTTGCATGGGTAAATGTGAGACCATGGCAGCCTAGCAACTGAACTGCAACAGAAGATAGGTTCAGAAGGAAATGAAGAATCATTTTCCTTTCCCCACTTGGTACCTAGTTTTTACTAAGATCAGAAACTACAACAAAAACCTGGGTTCTATTTCCAGTGCTGGCAATGGTTTTCTGACCCTGTCTGTCTGACCCTAGTTTCTAAATTCTCAAGATAAAGATTATAAATTTCCTCCACTTTGGACAGATTTGGAGATCTTCAAATGACAAGTACTATATAAAAGAGTGTAAGTTTCTGCCAGAGTACTACTTAATAAATGGCCTCTTAGACAGCAAAGCAACAGGGAGAGTGAGCAGCACCTAATCAAGTCACATGCACTCTTCACCAAGATCAAGCAAGAATTTATCTTTTAGATGGAGTCAAAAAGCCCCAGACAAGAGGGAAAGGACTTCTTTATCTGTTTCAGCCTTTTTTACCCCAAGGTTTTGACAAGTGTGGATCCAGCAGTAAATATTTTGTTGAGAGCTATTGATTGCTACTGTGATATCACTGATGCTCTGGCTCAGCACAGCTTCCATGTTTTCTCCACTGTCATTCTGAAATTTAGGCAGTGGCCAGCTTGTCAGTAAATTGTCTCTGCAACCAAGTCTTCCACCACTTTTCAACATCACTGCTTTACCTGCTGTACCTACAGCAGTCTGTGCTTGTGCCATAAATGAAAGGGGGATGCAAACTGGAACTGGACACCAGGCTTGAAATTACTTGTAAATTCTCACCAAGGTTATAAAAGGGACACTTGAATATGAAACAGAGATAGTGAACAAATCCTGGAATAAGCTTTTAAAGAGAGAAGGATCCAGGCCAAATGGAAACACACTAAGTATAATTTATAATGAGCAATGTGTAAAAAGCTATCCAAATCATGGAGCTCAAAATGAAAATAAACAGTGATCTTCCAATCGGGACAAGTACAGATAAGGTAAGTATCTGCTAAAAGGCTGAACTCTAAGCAACCCTTGGGTGTTACCAATTGCTTGAACAAGTCCTCAGTATGTTTCACTAAAGGCCAAAAAAGACCATAGCAGAAATACTGCATATTCAGTGTGCCTAACCTGGAATTCAGGATCTGTCAGTGTGACTGTTGCTCAGCAGTTAATTATGTAAAAAAATAGACTTGCAATCCACTTTTGCCTGCAATGAGCACAGCTGATCCTGCAAGATAACTGATCTGCCCAATAAGATGGAACAACATCTGCAGTCACCCAAACTACAATAAAGACCTAACAACCAAAAAAAGCCAAGCCTTGCTCACAGCACACATTCATGTACTCATTCCCATCTTGATCTGCAGGAGCACCAGTGGGGGTCAGCAGGATCGCTGTGAAATGTGAAATGCATTGGGTGTAAACACCTGGAAGAGTGTCAGCCCACAACAGAAAACAAAAAAATTCTCTTTAAAAACATTTTACCCACTTCGAGGTGTTTTTGCACATTTGTTAAGGCTCTTTGACAGATCACATCACCACTAACTGGTGGAAGTAAAAATTAAGTGCTATTCAGGTATTAGAAGGAAAAGTGCTGGGGGGCTTTTGGAGCACTGTTGGACAGCAGCAGAGATTACAATCCAGGTGGCTGAAAAAATACAGTCCCCAGGTAGAGCTGGGAGCCCCCAACCATGGGTTAAATTGTTTATTTAAACAATGTGATTTTCATCCGTGTTCATTTGCAGAGTGATGACTGCCTTTCAGTAGTTATTTGGTTTGAGAGGACAGATCCTGTGTCCTTAGCCTAGCACAGGTTTAGTTCTTAACTATGTAGACCCTTAAAATATAAAGTGACAACGCTAAAATGGAAACTTCCCCCCGCTCCAGGCTTCCCCAGACCTATGGGAACAGGCACCATCACCCAGCACTTCCTATCTTCCCTGAGGTGGGTGAGAGAGTCACTGAGTGCTGATGACAATGTCTGGCTGGCAGGCAGTCACTGTCCCATGGGAATGAGGAAATGTGCAAACCCACTGGGAGCAGGACCACGTGTCTGTCAGGCTGGCATCAATCACCTCTCACCACAGAGAGCAGGCAGCGCTGCAGGGAATGAACCACCCAGGCCAAAAGGGCTCTTGCAGGGCTCTGTAACCCCACACTGCTTTTTCCTGAGCCTTCTAGAAGAAAACAAAAGGTGAACCCTATTCAGCCACAGACCCATGAGATCACACAACTGCCCATCACTAAGCACAACAGCAGAACTTGGCCAGCTCAACAAGTATCTCAAGCGTTTCTTGCCAGGTACTTGAGTTTCCAGCAGAGATGCTGCAGTTTCTTCCAAAAATGTTGTCTTCTTAAACAAACTGGACAGATTGTTGTGGAGATGCTAAGAGAATGTCAATCTGCTAAATGTCAGAGGGATTTTGACTAAACTAGGAAGAAAAATAGTCAGGAATTACAGCTATATAATTAGTAACAAATCTTTAATTCTACATGTTTGGATAACAAGGCTGATTTAGAATCAATTGCTGAAGTGGAGCAGCCAAGAGGACAGATTCAGATCTTCTCTGTACCAGCAGAAATGCAGAGTAGCTCTACTGAAGCCAAAAAAAGTATGTTAGGCTGCAAGAGTTCCATCCTTACAGCTTGACAAAGCTAATTTAATGAAAACAGTGCTTTTTTTTTTTTTTTCCCCTTAATCATCTTTTTACCTATTCATGAAATGCACCCAAGACCACAAAGACTGAAGCTCCTCAAAGGCAGGAGCTGAGCCAGGAGCAGGTCCCAGAATGGCCAAATTTCAGGTCAAGTGTTTGTTTCAACATCTGAAAGCTCAGGCCCCAGACTCCTTTCCTTCTTGTAGTCTCTTTTTGTAAACAGACATTTCATTGAGGAAAGATATGAAGAGAGAAAAATCCTGGACAGCTTCTTCCTGCTTACATGACTGATCCATGGAATTGGGCTTCCATGGCTGACACCAGAATTTCAGCAGACTGTTAGGAAACTTAAGTAAGAAGCTCTTTTGAAATGAAAAAAAGTTTCTTTAAACTCACAAAAGAGCAAGAAAATCACAGCCTCTATCTGAAAACTGTTTTGTGAAGTGACACATCTTCCATTTTACACATTATTCATATAATCTGTAGAAGAGAGTCAGTAGCTGACTGACACCAAGATGTTGAACACCTCCCAGCCTGGAAATGCCTGCAGTGTGCCAGCTCTATGTAAACTGAATCTGGAGTTACAAGGACTAAGTGAGGGTGCTGCGTGTCACCACAGAAGGGATGTTGAATTTTATTGGACAAATTGTTATCTTCTCCCCCCAAGGAAGTTGTTGCTACCAGCAACTTGAGACACTGCCATCACCATCTCTTACAAAGGAAGCAAGGCCAGAAATTTTTGTCTCCTTTCTTATGTCAGGAAGGGTGTTTTTACAACAGATGAGCAAGAGTGGTGAAGAAATCAAAAATAATTCAGAAAACACGGGAAAAAAGCTAATACCAGTTGCTTTGGACACACAAAAAATGTATTACAGAAACATACCACATACAGTCTTGGATCCTCTTGATACAATCTCCTCTTGATGACTTTAACATGGTAGTCTTGGATGAGTCAGCGGGAGATCTGCCCGACTAAAAACCTTAGAGCTGCGCCCTCCAAAATTATCTTCACCAAAATCCAGAGAACTTCACAGCCTTAATGTGTCCCCACAATACATTTTGTGTCATTCCAAAGATGAATTTTGGCTTACCAAAATTCTTTGGCTAGTTAAAGCAAGGACAAAAATAGTGGTGTCCACCAAACTGAAAGGAAAACAACAATTTCAAAGCCATTTGTCTCCACAGTAATGCTAAAAATACAAAGGTGGCATATGGCATTCATATTGGGTCTCATCACTCCCCATAGCACCAAATAAGAGGGAGGCAAGTGCAAGGTGCAGATTTTGGTAGCTGAGTGTGATGCAGAGAAACGTGGGAGGGCAGAAGCTACTGGAGGGCACCAAGAAAGAAAGCAATGGGATGGGGCTTAGGTTTTGACTTCTGATGAGGGTATGTCTCATTAAGCATGAAATCATAAAATGGTTTATCAATAGACAATAACACTTTCTAAAGGACCACTACTGACTTGTACAATGAATATCACTACTGACTTGTACACTGAAAATCAAGCAAGTGGGAGAAATGTCAATGTTTTCAAGTCCTTGCTTCAGACTGTTGGAGTTCCATGGTTGGAGTCCCTTCCATGTTCCGGGATGAAATATTTTGTCCAAGGTTGAAAAGAGAGTCTGAGACATAGCAGGGAAATTATAGCAGGTGTCAGACCACCCTTCCACCTCCTGCTCACTCTCCTTCACCACCCTGGGCACAATCCAACCACGAGGAAAATCTTTCCTTGCAACTACACCAGCCAGACACATCAGTGAAAGGAGCAGCTTTCCCTGGAGAAAGGCAGAGGGAGCTCTAAGATATTCCCTGTGCCAGCTCACCTCACCATTAAGCTTTTCCCATACTATCCCCTTCCTCCCTCACCTCACAGTCATCCCTTTTCATTTTGGCCGAATATTTTACCACCCTCTCACACACCTGATTGCTAGAAAGAGCATCTCTGTGACACCCACAGCCCCCGAGGCCCCCAGGACTGCCTGGCTGCACTTGGCCAAAGGTGTCACAGCAGCCTGGTGCTGGCTGTCCCCAGGGCTGTGCCCCACACCTGGCAGCAAGGCTGTGCGTGCAGCAGCCGCAGATTCCTCTGAGCAGAGCAGCGACAGAAGCCGGGGCCACCTGGCCCAGAGCTGTGCCTCATGTCACAAAGGGGATTTTGCCCAGGCTGTCCTTAAGAGGATTAGGGAATCATCTACTTGCACAAAACAACAGCCACATCTGCTGCTCCAGCGCAAGTTGTTCTTATCTGCTCTCACAAAGCTCCTTTCTGCTCTGCCCTGACAACTTCTCCCATTGCAGCATCCTGCCATGGCATGCAGACACTTGTGAAGAACTGGGGCTGGCACACAGGCGGAGGGTGAGCACCAGATCAGGGCAGTCAGAGCTCAGCCATCCCACAAGAGTAAGCAGCATCACACGGAGCACATTAACAAATAGGCCTGGTTTTCAGAGGCTGGATAGTCACAGCAAGCTGGATATCACTGAGCAGTCAAACTCCTGAGGCTGCAGAGGGGGTTTAGGAGGACTGTGGTGTGTTCAAAATTTGTGAAAATGTAACCAATTATTTAGCAGTTTAAAGAACATTAAAGCAGGTTAAAGAACATTAAATTTCCCAAGTGATGTTCCCAGTATATTTCCTATATCAGAGACAGGAAATTCTTTGTTGTGTCAGATTGCAGATGTATAAACTGGTACCAAACTGGTATATTTAAACAGAAGAGGAAAGGAAAGCAAATTCCCTAAGGCAAGACCTAAAACCTGCCTACTTCTCTTAGCTTTTTGAACTCTAAGATACATGCAGACCAGCCACCTTGATTTTTCCTCCTTTTTATTGGCAAGAGATAAGATTATCAAGGTGCCTATAAATTGCTTTTATTGATTTTACAAATAGGAATGGCTTTTATTCACTTTTTAGATTTTATAACTAAACTTGTAATTTAGATCTCAGCTATGGCTTCCTAAAAGAAATCCAGGATTGCCCATCTGACCCCTAAGCAAATCAACCCTAATCCTATAACATAACACTCTTCCCCAGCACTGAGCACCCTTTCACTCCCAAGGTGGTCCCACCAGGTCAGGGTTTAACCACTGTACTCTTGCTCATCCCAGAGGTGCCACTGCTGTTGCAGGGATTGGTGATGGATTTCCTCTGCCAGGATCAGCCCAGGATCATCAGTGCAACCATCCTGGATGCACAGAGCACACGGGGATGGACGTGAGGAAGCAGGGACAGAGTGAGCTGCAGCATGAACAGGGCACAAAGTGAAGTAAGAAACTGGAGCTGGTGTGTGTGGTCTGACTTGATAACAAAACCTCCTGTGAAACTGGTTTCTTTTGCAGTAACAAGTCCCAGTGCCTACCTGCCCTTCCACCTTCACAAGCTTTTTTAAAAATATTTGACTAAAATATCCCACTGAAATTGTCCCTTCCCTGCTGCTGAAGGACTGGGGATTGCTCTGCCCTCTCATGTTTTCTCATGAGAAACAGCTCCCTCTGCCTTATGGTTCTTGTTCATCTCTTTTGGGCTCTATCAAGTGTTTCCACGCCTTTCTCAAAGCATGTGACCAAAACTGAACAAGTTATCCCAGTTCAGCCCTCATCACTGAGGGGAATGCCTCCCCCAGTCCAGCTGGGGGGCTTCAGCCAGCTCCCCTGAGCACAAAAATTTGTTCTCTGACAACAGAATGACATCATTTCTCATGAGTTTTCCCCCCAGACCCCCACTGCACTAATATTTATCTGCACCCTCAGATTCTTCCGTCCAAGAACAGGATTGTGCTGTTGTCTCCATCGAGTCACACCTGACACCTGACAATTCCAAATGCCCTCCTGAACTTTAAGACTGTTTTGAGATTCCAGTAGATAAAGTGCTTCCAAGTCAGACAGTGCACTTACCTTTCTGCAGATTTCACTCAAATGCAGTGACTCCCTTCAAACAACTGTATGAATTTAAGCCTGCCTCAGATATGAAGCTACTAGAAAAACTACACACAGAGGCATTTTTCAGATCATCTTTTTGATACAATTGTTAGTTATATATATTTTTAAAATATATAACTAACAATTATACAATACATATATATTTCTTCTCAAAAAAAACCTAACAATTATATAATATATATATATCTTCTCAAAAAAACCACCTAATTTAAGTCTCCAGCAGACACACCTCATATCTTTGCTTTAGAGCTCAGCTGCTCAGGGCAAGATAAATACTGTAGGCAGAGGGGTCCTGCAGGTACCTGATTGATTGAGAGATTTTTTTTTCTCCTCTGGCCAACTCATTGTCTTTAAAAGGACTTACTTCACCTCAAATAAGAAAAATATTCCTTTAACATCACTCTTGACACCAATTCTAAAGGCTGCTCTTAGCTGCCTTCCTGGAGAGCCACTAATGAAAAAGTAGCAGCCTCTTGGATTGCAGAGAGTGCAGGCTCTCAGTAAAGTTTCATCAAGGAATTAGGAATTGCTCTGCTCGGTCAAGTCATTGATCCAGTTAAGGGATTGAAGACAGACATGGACACAAACCCTGTTATTTAACTAATTACCTCCTAGCAAGTGA
Source organism: Fringilla coelebs (assembly GCF_963513975.1). Lineage (NCBI taxonomy): Eukaryota > Metazoa > Chordata > Aves > Passeriformes > Fringillidae > Fringilla > Fringilla coelebs. The sequence goes on along the minus strand of NC_140066.1, from coordinate 24,736,646 downwards.
ACCAGACTAGCTGGTGATGTCCAAGCTCTCAGTCTGCTGGACTGAGTGTGGTAAAACACTAGAGATTGTCTCCTCATGGAGGTGAATCTGTCCCCAAGGGAAGGTTTGTTAGCAATACTCATTTCAGAAGCATCACCACACCAAGAGCCTGCCCTAAGTGCATCCTATTTATCCCACAAAGGATAATCAATACAGAGAGACTGTGACAAGTAGGCTACTTCACCAAATAACTCAAACATTTTAAGACTCTCCAGGAGAAGAGGCAGAACATAAAGGAGCTCACTGGCCCTTTGTGAGTTCCCCTGATGCTGTAAGATCAGCACTGTGCTCTTTGCCCTCCTGGCACAGCAGCAAGGAGAACACCAGGTGAGTGCTTGGCTCCTCACACCCACAGCAAGGATCCTGGATCCTTGAGAAGCCTCGTGGGGAGAAGACAGAGCAAATACTTTTGCAGGATAGATTCCAGTAAGGACAACAAGGAGTGTCCCACTGGGGCTGGGTGCCTGGGGGACACAGAGCCACAGCAGTGAGGGCCTGACCCAGCAAGGCCAGCAGTGAAGAGCTCCTGCCCACACCTCCTGAGACCCAAGGGTTGAACTGAAGCTGAGCTGCACCTTGAGCGTTCACCTGAGGTCTCCAGTAAGGGGAGAAATGCCACACCAGATCTCATCTCCACACACAAGCAGGAGTTAAAGAATAAAAATAGCAGCAGCCAGGTGCTCCAGTTCCTCAACTTGACTGAATTTGGCATGTGAAATATAGTAGGTTCAAAACAGTAATTACAGAATAATACATATGAGAAAAAGGCCCAAGTCACAAAAAGGAAAGCAATTACAACAAAATTAGCTGGGAAAGAGAATTAATGGAAAAATATGAGTGATGATGGATATATTTTACCAGATGTCAGAAAGTGACAATTATAGAAAAAAAGTCTCAAAAAGAGACTTGTTTCATAAAGTAAATGAAACCTTCTAAAATTCAAAATTATATGAGAAGTGGGTGAAAAGAAATTGATAGAATTATTAAATAAGCTAATAGTCAGGAATTGTTTTAAAAGCTGATTGAGAGCAGTGCATATTCCATCAGTCAAGTCCATTAACAGATATAAGTAGCTGAGCTAACAGGAAGAAACCACGAGGATATGCAGGATAATTCCAGTAATTAGACTCTATGGAACAGATGACTCTGTGTTTGGGAGGAAGTCAGTCAAGGTATCCATAGGATCACTTGATGGACAGATGCAGATCCAGTCACACACCACCCAAAGAGAGACACAGCACAGTAAGTGAAATGAGAGAACACACTAATTAGGAAATGCAATCACTAGGAAGACTTAATAAATAAACAAGAGGCAATAGGAAAGCTGGCAGAAGACAGCAGAGGGCAAGCAGACTTCAAGGATACAAATTTGGTACATTCTGAAGGAAGCACCCCTAATAAATAAATTCCATGGGGAAAGGAAACCCATCCATTTGAAAAATCTTAACAAGTACTAAAGAAAAATAAATTTGATAGAGGTGGAAAGAAATGAATATGGAAAACTGAGTCATTGCAGAGTATGGTCAGCAGGGACCAGGGGAGGAGAACATCTCATAGGAGCAGGGATTATTGTTGGGTTACAAGGTCAGCTGAATGTAAAAGCCAGCAAGACCTGGGGACAGCAGACAGCCAGCATCCAGCCATCCTTCCCTGCAGCACTCTGCATTTATTTTCTTTAGAGATTATTCATACAGCTTTCAAGGCTTTTAAGATTCATGAGACTATCCAGAACTGGCACCAAATTTCTTGGGTTTTTTTGCCAGCTTGCTACAGCTGGTCAGGAGTCTGTGATAACCCTGCATCAACACTGCCTGTGGGTGCAGCATGTACCCAGGGGAAGAGGGTATCCCTGCGCTTGCAGTTCACACTTGCACACTGCATGCCCTGTACCCACAGCACAGTGCTTCCCACACATCAATCTAGCACCCATCCAGGTGCCAAAAAAAGTATGTTCCATCTTCTTTTACCTTCTGCCCTTTCCTTCCTGGCTGTTTCATGGACAAATGTGAGCACTGAAGAATATCTTAATGACCACAAAACTGGTTATGAGCACCACCACAGAGCACACACAGTCCATCCTGCTCCAGGTGACAAGAAGAGAGGAAAAGCAGGCAGTGTGGTGGGCCATGTGGAAGGTGCATGCTCCCAAGTGACACCCACTTCAGAGAGCAGCAGCAGGGACATCACTGCCCTGCAGCACCCAGAACTGCACTGAGCTCGTGTTGGGAGCTTCAGGGAGAATCTGCTCCAGCTCTGCTCTCACCTCTGCAAGCTCCACATCAGCCCCATCTGCTCCAATGACTCGACAAGGCTCCTTGCAGCAGCACAGCACTAAACTCAATACCTCCAATTCTTCAGCAGTTGGAGTTCGAATAAAGAAAATGCCAGAATGGCCAACTCTGCACTGGGGGTGGGATTTGCATGTTTGTGGGGATCTCATCAATAAAGCACAGTTTTGTGGAAATCTATCAAGTATTTCTACAACTGAGGAAGCACTTGAGAGGACAAGCAGTGCAACACATGAACACCCATTTTGTGAATGCAAATACCTCTTTTTTTTTGTATGTGCAACTTGCTTTCCTGCACATACTAATGGAGAAAACTTTAGAAGCTGCAGAGCACAATAGGTATGATGGAGCCTCAACTGGGCTGCACCAAATATTTAGGACGGTACCTTCTGGAATGAGAGGCAAGAAGTCTGCCTGTGCCTTGACCTGCATGAGATGCTGGTATACACACTGTGTCTTCTAGTAAACAGCAGGAAGCCAGGTGGGTGGGTATCTGCAAGATGTTCAAATCCCTAACAGTAGGCTAGGAGCTTTATGTGAAACTGAAAAGGCTTCAGTTGTGGAAGGTGGGATGGAAGTGGTTCTTTTTGTGAGGCTTCATCAGCCTCATGTGTTGCAGTGTTTCAAAGAGTTTGGCAGAGGAGATAAAAACCCAAAGATGTTTGATCAGGACAGGTCCTTCAGCTTCCCTGTAGGTGAGATGGTGACAGTGAGGAAGCTGCACAGCCTGTCTGGGTTCACCTGGGGCACACTGCACACCCAACCATGCTGCTGCTGCTGGGCACCACTGCACAAGTGGTGCTGCACTTGGGAGGAACACAAAGGCAAACAATTCTGAAAATTTGTGAAATCTACTGAGGCTTCTAATGAAAGAAGATTTGGAAATCTGTTAAACATGATAAAAATGATGAGGTAGCAAAAGGTATTAGTTCATAATATCTTATTAACTCCTGCAAAAAAAAAAAAAGGCTTTATGCTGTACTGATAAAAAGGGGGGGAAAGCTTGTATAAGCACTGCAAGAGGCAGAGTTACAGATAACACCACAGAACCCAAAGTCACCCAGCTGCAAAGTCACCCAGTTTTCTTTACAAAGAAAACACGTCCTGAAGGTAACAGAATCACAAAATCTGTCAACTAAAGCCACCATTTGGAAAATGAGAAATACAAGCATTATTAGACAAAGCTGGATTCATTTACTGCTTATGCAACACAGCTTCCCATTAGCACTGGGCTACAAAAGTGGCAGTCCAGCCATAGCCCTGCAGTTCACACGGCAGCTACGTCAGCTCCTTCCCTTCACTCAGGCCTAGGTGGCAGAACCTTTGCCCATCATGTTTACATGTCTGGCAGCTTGTGCACAGACACAAAAGACACCACCTGATGAGCTGTGCAGAGCCTGTCCCCCACGGGGCTATGCTCAGCACTTGATAACAACACAGCTCCCAGCAAGCAATACCACGATGCACCCTCCCCTGTGGATGCAATAGCATTTTGGAGGACCAGGAGCCTTGAAAGGACTCTGATGGAAGAAGGCTGGAAATTATGTTAAAGGCATTTAACCCTTCACACCACGTATTGAACACCCACACTAGATAAACTATTCCCTGACTGGGAACGCTTAAGACTTTCCTGACGCCACCAATGCCATTTTTAATAGAGCCAATATCCTCAAAAGGTGTTTATTATCTATCTGGTCACTAATCATACTGCCTCTTCATGGGAAGAGCAAAAAATCATGGCCAGAAATATGTTTTACTCTCCTAGACCCAAATGGGGCGCTTGCTCCTGAGGACCTGGATCCAGCAGCGCAGGGAACACGCCTGATGTGCTCCATCAAACATGAGACCAGTCCTTTGCCACTGAGATCTTGCACACCAAACAAGATGGAGGTTACAGACAGTCCCATGCAAAGCTGCACCCCAGCCCGAGCAGCCGTGAAACACCATCAGATTCAGCTCAGATCTGCCTGCTGAAGGCCCCAGGGATCCTGGGTGATAACACTTCACACAGAAGGGTAACGCTGGAGAGCTCAGCACTGCACAGCCATGCATTGCTAACCCCCTGAGCACCACAGATATGGTTGATATCACACTCGAGATCACGCTCTGGGAATGCATCCTTGCTCACTGCTGGCTGTTTTCTAGCCCAAGTTGCTTTTCTGAAGTCACTTTTACATACCAAAACATTTTTTGTGTATGATTCAGAAACATGCTATAGTAATAGAGGGGAGACAGGGAGTCTGCCCAGCTCTGTTCAGTTTTATCTCTACCAGCTGCTGCACAGAGCACAAGCAATTCAGGAATCATGGCAAAAACATTTTTTCTAAACAGTCCTATGGTCTATTGAGAGGAACGGAAGTTTATTACCATCAGTGACTCACTCCCTGTTGAAGCTTTTTCCTGGACGAACTGCATCCTACATTATTATGTTCCAGTAACAATAAATTATTAATAGGCGAGGGAATTCATCATTTGCCTCACAAAAATGTAACCAAAAGCAAGAAAAATATGGAATATGCTATAGAGATTAAGATAAATATTTCATTTCTCCCCCTCTGATGTGCAAGAATTACAGCCCTTCATAATAAATTGCAGTCACAGTTCGTCAGAGGATATGCACGAACACATATTATTGAAAAGGAATTGTGTTTATAATGTAGCTTAAAAAAACTTTTTTCCTCTGTCAGTTCCTGTAGTAAGTGCAGAAAATTTGCTTTCCCCAACACAGCAAAAAAGTGAGATCTTAGGATATCTGGGATCAATTCCTGACCCTACTAACCCTCCTCTATGATCCCTGACAAATCATTACACCTCCCTCTGCCTATCCTCCAGCCTCTAATTTAAGAACAACACTTTTCACCTCAACAGAAAGATGTGAAAATAGCCTCTGTTAATGATTTTTAAGGCCCCCAATTAGGAATAAGGGAGGCAGGAAATGTGATCTTAAACCCAACAGCAGGAATTAGTTAGGTGATTGCTACATGGAGTAAGGAGCTGACACCACCTTGGTGTTAAAAACCATTGTTCAGACTCCAGTTTCTCTGCCATTGGCTGTCTTTGGATTTCAAGCTGTACAAAGAAGATTTCCACACCATCATGCTTGAAGTTTTTGAGGTTTTTTCCAACTATACAGAAATGGGGGAAATGCTGCAAATTATCTCCCAATTTTTAAAAATGAAACCTGCTTAAACACCTGGCTCACACTCAAAACTCTGGAGCTTCATACTACACTAGCTCGGAATGGAAGAAAAAAAAAGGAAAATAAAACCTTTAAATCTGGATAACATATTTTGAGCTTCATGTCCATCTACATCTGAGTCTACCAAAACAAGGCTTCACCCAAACACTGACTCATTCCTAAACTCTACCAGTACTTTGTCTCTTCCATCTGTGCTTATCCATCCTATGGTGATCCTGTGATTCCAAACAGCATTGTCACACCAAGGTATTTGTGAGAGTGTGTGCACCCTCCCACTCCCCTAGAACCAGCCCTGAGGGCATCAACCCTCCAGCCAGCACAGGGGAAGGGCTCTCCCCCTCTTCCCTGCAGGAAGTGATCCATCGATTCTCTGCCGCTGAGGTATGACAGACACAGAGCCTATCCACAGGAACCATCAGGATCCAACAAAGCAACTCCAAAATATGCCAGATGTCAACTCTGCTTACAGAGAGAGCAATGCAATTTGAAGGCATCTGTAACTATTGCTCACTCTAGAAGAGGGAATTTTAAAGGAAAAGGTGGGTGGAATGGGAGAATAAATTTTGTTGTTCTGACTGTCAGTTAAGACCAAGTGCTAATAAGGGAAAGATTAAGAAAAAAGAGCAAATGCACAAAAGCCCATCCCACCCATCTGAGTAAGCAGCAAAAGCAAAGGGCTTGGCTGCTCAAAAATGGTGTGGGATGATGCAGTATGAACAGGACTGAGGAGCTCTCAGAAGCACCCCGCTGCCTCTGTCCCTGGAGCCAGGACAACTCCCACGTTGCTCCATCCTTCAAGCACAGAACATGAGCTAAGTGCAGCAGTTCCTCCAAAACTTACTGATTTAACAAATGCTGAACAGAGCGCTGAGTGTATCAGATGTGCTCTGGCTCCTCCAATTCCATCTTAATTCATCTTAGAAGAAATCTTGGAGTGGCTGTGTGGCTAAAACCCTGGACAGGCAGCTGCAGCACTCACAGGAATGTCCTGACATCCTCTAGTATAGTTCATGGAACAGGAGTAGGTCCTTCTGGATCTTTTCCTGCTCCTGACATGTGAACTTAGATTGATTCTCTTGTATCAGGTATAATTCAAATACACACTTAAATGTTTTGTTAAGTAGGGGTGGATTGCTGAACTAGCAGGAGATTTTATAAAACACCTTGAGAAGGAATACAAGTTGTTATAACGACTTTAAAAAAAAACTGTGGAAAGAAAACGTTTCTTCATGGCAAGGCAGATTGCCATTGTCTGAAAACCATCATTAGGATGTGAAAACAGTCTCTGAAACATTTGAGATGGCATGGAAATAATTTAGACAGTGCTTAAAACACCATTTATGGAAGTTTGGTTAGAAGACTATAAAATGATAAATACCTACCTATAGAGGCAAGTTTACCTTCCAAATTCATGAGCAAATTTATTAGACAGCTGTATTAAAATCAAGTTTATTTATACTGAAAGAAATCTTGGGAGGAAACAGAATTTGTCTGGGATCTGAACTTGTCATTCATGCTTTACTGAACAAGTAAAAATAAAATTGGCTCTTTCAGTGATGAATGCATATCCAAGTACTATCATATCCTAAATGTGCTTAGGATCTGCCATAGAACAAGTGTGCAATGGATTTCCAACAAATAAAGTTATTTTAACAGTGGAAGACAGGAGGAAGGGAAGGAGGGAAGGGAAGGGAAGGGAAGGGAAGGGAAGGGAAGGGAAGGGAAGGGAAGGGAAGGGAAGGGAAGGGAAGGGAAGGGAAGGGAAGGGAAGGGAAGGGAAGGGAAGGGAAGGGAAGGGAAGGGAAGGGAAGGGAAGGGAAGGGAAGGGAAGGGAAGGGAAGGGAAGGGAAGGGAAGGGAAGGGAAGGGAAGGGAAGGGAAGGGAAGGGAAGGGAAGGGAAGGGAAGGGAAGGGAAGGGAAGGGAAGGGAAGGGAAGGGAAGGGAAGGGAAGGGAAGGGAAGGGAAGGGAAGGGAAGGGAAGGGAAGGGAAGGGAAGGGAAGGGAAGGGAAGGGAAGGGACTCTTGCACCACCACTGAATGGAGAAAGATGGCATTAGAGAGGGCTGTAAATTAATAGTTCAGCATAAGAGGCAACTTAAAAGCCATATCCAAATGAAATGCACTTAATTTTTTTTTTCTGCTGCCGTCAAAGGTAAGTAACAACCGGACCTCAAACATGGAGAACATTTTACATTTTGAGCAGAGCCCAGCTCACCAAACCCTAATTCCCAACATAACTTCAGCAGGAGCCCAGAGAACTCATTTCCCCTTTTGCCAAGGAAAAAGGGGTGTCATTTCAGGCCACAAAAAGTTGCACATTTGAAAGATTTATAAGTTCATGCAATTAGCAAGTTACTGAAATCTGAAGCCTATAGAAAATAAGCGCTCATTAAGGACAATCCAACATCCAAAAGGGCGATTCCAGGCTCCTTTCTGCAGGATCAGTCCTCCTGAGCAGCAGGGTGAGAACAGCTGTGGAGAGGAGGAGGAGGAGAAGGAGGGCAGTGACAGGGAGGTGCTGAGCACATCCAGAGACACCCAGGCACTGCTCCAGCCTGTCCACAGCCATGACACAAGGATCCTGTTAGGGCAGCATCTGCCTGACGGGCAGGGGACAGCAGCTCTTCACGGGAGACTTTGGAGGATTATGCCCTATAGAAGAAAGGAACTTCCATAGCCATGGAAGTTCTATGAAAAAGTTTGGGCTCAACACAAATTTTGTTTTCTTCTACATTTCACCTTTCCAGACCTCATTCACATCACAACCTGTTCCTACAAACTGGGTGCAAGTAACACGCAGAGCTTGGGAGCAAATCTGGCTCACTGTGTTTCCTCAGATGTGTCCACCGCCCCCACAGCTCCCCCAACACAGCCCTGTGATCCATCACAAGAATATTCCGACCCCTCAAGCCACACCAGGGTGGGGACATCCCACAGCTGCCACATTACACCAGTGGCTGTTATTCCAAATAAGGGAACTTGTTACAAACTCCCCTCAAGCTGCCTTGTTCTGGCTGGTTTATGTTAGGGAGACAAGACTAAACAGACCTTCATATTTTCAGAATTAACCACTAAAAATGAAAAATTGATTGTTTGTTTCCAGAGTGCAGATGAAGGGGAGTCCTGCAGCCAGCGGCCTCTTTTGGAAACCGCAGCAGAGCAAAGGCAGCACAGGGTTATCTCTTTTCTCTTAAGAGTCTTTGGGATGGATTCAGTGAGGAGTAAACACGTGTGAGCCCCGAGTCACATTTTGGTGCAACCACGTCTCCCTCCAGATTCTCTCAATGTGAACCAGGCTTAGTGGCTTAGTGTGTGGCCCCACAGCAGTTTTTCTGCTGTATTTCCCCATTATTTTTGCCAGGGTGACAGTCAGGTTGTTATTTTTTTTAAGCTGATCTATTAAATGTCAGATTAAGGGAAGTTTCACTGCTTTACAGCAAACTTGCACCACATAGATTCTTTGAACTGCTGTCATGAATGTAAATCAGTCATTTCATTTCCCTCTTGCTATTTAAGTGGTTTTAGTTGTCTTTCTAACGATCAGGACTGTTATTTAGTGCTGCAAGGCTTGAATAAAGTATTTTTAGGCTGCACTCCTTGAACAGATGCATTCTTATTCTATCTGACCACTAATCCACAAGGAATCTGTATGACCACTTTTTGTGCAACACTGAGCTCAACCTTAATATCACCATGTCTCAGCAGAGCTTATTTACTCAGGTTCAGCCTAGGCAAACTGAATTCACCTCAGCCTGCCACATGGACATATGCTCACATCCCAGCTGGCAGGATCTGTGTATTGCTTACTTAACCCTTCCTTTGCTTTTCCCCATCTCTGCACAGCCACAGGCTGTTTATTCAAACCTGATAAACACGATGAGCCTCAACGTGGCAAAGAAATATGGAAAACAAAGACAATACTGCCCGGGATGTGACATTTATTCAGCAACAGAATTTCAATAGAGTGCTTGCAGCTAAACTAAGAGGGAGAGAGGCAAAAGAGAAACAAGGAAAGGTCCTACGAGTCAACAAGGGCACAAACCCCATCATTCACAAAAAACTTAGAGGAAACCCATCCACAGCTCCTCTTGCATAAATCAAGACTAAGTTCCATCAATTCCATTAACACATTATATGACCCATAATTAAGCTATTGAGGAACCTTTTTATTCCCAAAACCCAGCACGGTGGGCTGTCAGCTCCCCACCCCCCAGTGGGAATCACTGGGGCTGCAGCAGGCAGAAAAGCAAGGCAGCAGCCCAGATAAGGATCCGTTCCACCCTTGCTGCTATGCAGGGAGCACAACCCGTGTTACTGCTGCTCCCTCGAGACCCAGACAGAAGTCACCACATCAGCAGAAAACAATTAAAAATAGTCTGGAGAAATACTGAGTAGCAGCAGTGAGCTGCAGGCAGGAGAGGCAGCAAGAGAGGCTGGAAAAGACCAAACTCCTTATCAGCCTCCTTCCACGTCCCTAAGCCCAGCCATGTTTTCAAAGCACACATCAGGACACCCCATTTCTGGTTGTGTTTATTTGAACTGCATGTATGAATACCTCATTAGAGAAAGAAACAGCCTTTTTGATCACAAATTGCTTCTTCTTTATCCCCCAGCCCATGGCTCAGACACACAGCGGCGCGGAGGGCACAGGCACGGCTGCGAGCACAGCTCCTCACCTGGCAGCAAACCAGGCCTCTGCACTGCCAAATTAAAAGCAGAAATGCAGATGGGAAAGGTGCCTTTTCTCCCTCTGGCCAAACAGCCACCTGGCACAGGAGGGGTCAGACTGATGCAGTAACATGAATGCAAGAGACCCATTTAAAGCTCAACCCAGCCCTTCCCAGGACACGTCCTAGGCAGGTCTGGCTGTGCAAAGACACATGCACCCACAGATTACTCCCCTTTTTATCTGGTCATGAATTAAGAAAACTATTCAAAACCATCAATTTGCTGTTCTCAATGCTTAGCTTCAAGAGAGACAGCCAACAAGAAAACACAGGTTTGAAAGGAGACAGCAGCAAGTACGTGACAACAATGCAGGGACCGGATTTTCCATCTGTCTCTGCCAGGAACTCACTTTCTCCTCTGGATTACATTTGCATGAAGCAGCATCTAATCTAAATGGAGAAAATTGTGCTTGCTTTTATCAGAATTACATTTTGAAGGCTAGATGCTGCTCTTTGCTGCAAGTCTAAAGCAGCACTGCTGAGGGGCAGTACAACTTCCAGTTTACATCTGTGCCTCCCACAGCAGAACTGGTTCAATAAGTATTGGCACCTCAAACCCAAAACACGGTTACAGGTAAAAAAACACGTGATGGGGCATTTTGCTGCTGCATAATCTCCACAAAGTACATCAATAGTAACTTCAAGTAACACTATGCTCACTCAGTCCTTTCAAGTGTAAAGTACTGGGATGTCTGAACTCAAGCAAAACCCGATTGCAATATTGGTATAAGGGCTCTTAAACCATAGAGTGAACATCAGGCTAATTTCATAGAATCATCAAGGTTAGAGAAAACCTCCACTGTCATCTAATCCAACAGTTCCAGTGATGGCAATTCACCACCTCCATGGGCAGCCTGTTCCAATGCTGGACCACCCCATGAGAAAAGAAATTCTTTCTGGTGTCCAGTCTGCACCTGCTCAATCAAACTTTGTGTTTTTCAGCTCAGATGGTGAGAGTGCAATACTTGAAGAGATGCTCACTGCCTCTAAGAGTAAATTTAGAATAGCCCTCAGCAAACACCTCCATACTTCCATCTGTGAGCCATTTCACACTGGGGAGGTAAAATCCATCTTCTTCACTTTACAAGCACAAGCAGTTCTCATTAACTCAAGGCAAATTCATATGGAATACAAGGTGGAAGGAGCTGAGTGCCTACACACACAGAGACAGATATGTGGGTATCTCTGTGTGTGTGCATGCTGCCAAAGCCTGACAGATCCTGCTGTGACCACTTCTCCTAATTTACTATTGCTTCCAACCCCCTCAGTTTTACAAACCATTGTTTAATCAGAGAAGCCCTTTGAGGGAGTTTAATTCTGCAACAATGCCTAAAAAAAAAAAAAAAAACCCACCAAAAAAAAATCTAAAACTGTTACAACCAAGGTGGGGAAAAATGTGTATGGACTAAAATTATCTCTGGAGCTCTCACAGAGCCTTTTAGTAGGCCATAAAGTTGTGGCTTTAGGAACAGGCTGTTAAGATGAGGATAAACACTCTCACACCCCGGGTGAGCCAAACAAGCTCGGTGCTTTGGGGCAGCAGTAAATCCCAGCCGGACAGGAGGCACCGGCCGTCCGGGTGTGTGCAGCAACAGTGACAGCTGGCGGACACGGGAGGAAGGCCCCGCACATCCTCCTCTTCCTCCTCCTCTTAGGCTGAGTCACGACCTACGAGCCTTGGAGAGGCGAGTCAGATTCAGGTGGTTCCACACTTGGGCACCACCAACCAGGCATTTGAGAGAGTTCCCAGCCTGGCCAGGGCACGATTTCCCACCTTGGCTCACCCTCCCCTCCTGCTGCACCCGCCTGTGTTTGCCCAGTCTGTGTTCTCTGGGGGAGAAAAGGGGCTGCTGAAGGCACAAAGATGGCTCTAAAGACATTTTAAGTTACTGGCAAAGGTCTCATACTATAAAGGAGAAACTGTGTGACAAGCAGTGGAGAGGGATGCCCAAGGTGACACCAAGAAAGACACTGGCAGTGTGGGGCAGAATTCCCGAGGTTTGGAGAAGCCACAAGATAAGAAGTACCTCTGGCTGCAGTTAGACAAGGGACCAGCAGGACCACTGCACCAGGAGGGGTGGCAGCCATTTACCCCAAGATGCTGAAGAGTCTGAAACCTCATCCTTATTCTTCTTTTCAGGAGAAAACAGCTTTTCAAAATTGTCCATTATTTTCTCTCTCACACCAAGCAGGGAACAGACTGTACTTTTTGGTTCTGATTCGCAAATATTAAATCCCCTCTTCCCACTATTGGTGACTCATGAAAGTGACTCATTCACCTCTAGATAGCTTTATTTTCTACACATTTAAAATACAAAGGAAAAAAACATATTGGCCTCTTGGAGGGGAAAAAAATAGCCTTTTCTCCTACTCATCAGCTTTCCCTTATAACACAGATTAAAGGACAGTTAATCTCAGACTCCAGACACTAAATCGCTCCTCTGGGTGGTCTACAAAGACAGCAAAGTGATAGCACAGGAGGACTCCTGCTCCTGCTGTAGCCACATTAACTCTCCCCACTAGAGGCTGCTGAAGCAAAAGTAACGTGACAGTTCTGCCCCTTGCAGCTGGCCACCTGCAAGCAAAGCCAGAGCCCTAGAAGGAAAATTAGAAAATTGGTGGAAAAGAACAATTACGTTGCAGGTTGGTTTTGTGGGGGTTTTTATAATGCTGAGAGGCTCTGCAGTGAGTCACCAGTTCACAGGGGCTGTTCTTCACCAGGCACTGGGGTGACAGAGGGTGGGAAGAGAGGGCATTGACACCGTCATGCACATAGAGCCGTGTGGGACCACAAGGGGAAAAGACCACGGCGCCGTTCTTCAGGAGGTTATGGTGTGTTCTGCTGCACAAAACATTTACTGTGCCCCATTGATACAGAGAAAGGGGTTCAAGCTGAAAATACCGAAATCAAAGCAAGATGTCTGGGCAAGAGAAAGGAAGCAATATTAAGGCCCTGTGAAGATCCCAAGAGGATAAAGATGGGAAGATGGTGCATTTCACAGAATCACTGCATGCACAGCCTTGTCAAGCCAATATTTTTGCCTTCATCCTCCTCTCCAGAGTCACACATCCAGCTCTCCTTAATGTACAACCTTTGTGTGAAGTGGGCAAAGGAATTCTTTTTCTTTTTGAGAGGATGCTACTATTGAATAATTATCATTGCTAGTTAGGATAACAAAGAGTTAAAAATTAGAGACAATAGAGTCTGCAGCAGAGGCAAAGTGATTGATTGTTATGCTTAAGGGAATCAGAGAGAGAACTTGTAGGTAAAGATACCTGTAAATTCACCATCTCTCAATGTCCTTAGCAAAGCAATTCTTCAGGTCACACATCACGCTGAAAAGGAGCAGGAGCCACAACCCCAGACACGAAGCTCCAGTACAATTATACAGTTCTCATTCAAGGATCTTATTTCCCTGCTCCACAGAAAACCCAACACCCTCCAGGCTAACAGCAACCATTTGTATTTCCCAAGCATAGGTTACACTTGGGGATTTCTTATTCCAATCCCCTTTTAAATTGTAGATCTTCCCTCCAGTCAAGCATCAGAATGCCAACAATCAACAAGCTTATGTTTACTAATACTCTTGCACTGTGATAAGCATTGAATGGAAAAGTCTCTATGCAAAAAGGGAAAGAAGCATGAAGGAAAAAAAAAAAATTATATTTTCCAACAGCACACATCTCTAACTACTGACAGCTGGGGGGCAGGATGCTATTTTCCCACTGCATAGCAGCTACCACTTTCTTTGGTATCCTACATTTAGAAACCCATTTTTATCACCTGAGACCATGTGATTTATTAGCAGAGATGGCACACTTGGTATCCAACACTTGGCCAGTTGGCACCTCAGGAGGAAACTCAAGAGCTGGGTCCAAACTCAGAGGCTGAGCCTCATCTCTGTTTACAAACTTGGCTGAAGCCCCAGCTGCAGAGGCAGTACAGCAGCAGGCATCAGCAGAGAAGCTCCGAGCAAACGTAACCCACGGGAACTGTCCACCAGAGAGCCACAGTGAGGCTCATCCTGCGCTGTCCTCTGAAAGCACAAACCTTATCGTGGTGCTGGGGGGAAAAGGAAGAACATGCATTACTGAAACATCATTAAAATTAAGTGTGACCAGGGGCTTTTCTCCCCATGAGTTTGAGGAGTAAGTCTAAGATATCTGTGATTTCTGATTTAATGTAAGATATCCATGATACAGAGCTGGTTGCTACCTTAAATCTCCAAAAGAGCTGCCAGAGAGCATTATTTTTAATGCACTCTCACACGGGGATAGAGTTTCCAAGGAAGCTGCCAAATCTAGCAAAGGTTTGCAGTTTTCCTTTCCAACACTTTCTTAGAAAGCTGGAAATAATGCTACCTTACTTAAGTGGCTATTTTAATTAATTTAGTTTTGCTTTAAATACAACAACCAAAATGAAAGAATAATGAAGCTGAACTTTTGGGCACTTAAAGCTGTCTCTTTAAACACAGAGCTCACTAAAAGCCTGACAGGCAAATAATAAAGATCTATAGGAGACCATTTTTAAAAGAGTACACACTGTCCAAGGCACAGCCTGTATATTTCTTACTGCACCAGAGCACATGGACCATAATCCTAGAGGGGCTCCTGGCTTGCTGTAAGATAAACTCCAACAACACTGGTTATTAACACTTTGAAAGCCAGAGCCCATTCTCATCCAAGTAAATGAGAATCAAGTTGGACTTTCTGTTGTAGTCTTTGTCCTAAGAAGCATAATTTAAATGAAAATACAGCTGGCAGTTCATCAGGGGTATGGATGAGAAACTGCATACTTGCAGTTAAAAGCAGGGCTCCCAATACCTCCTTGTTGCTAAAGGCAGACCTTTCCTGAGCTTGTCACATAAAAACATCAGTGTCTCTCCAGGAAAAAAAAAGAGGTGGGATACCTCAGCAACCAGGGAAGACAAATGCAAATCAAATGTGCAAGTGGAAGGCAGCATTTCTCAGCAGTTACTGCACTGAGGAGAGAGAAGCCAGGTCTCAGAGTTTCAACACCCACCTCTGCCACAGGGGCAGCACCAGGCAGCCTCCTCTGCTCTCTGATGGAAAGGGAAGGAGAGTGTGAGGTGGCATTAACATGCAGATTGAAAGAAATAACTCAGCTGCCCCATTCTACTTAATTCCAATTAACTCAGCAGCCCATTCCAATTAACTCCACCCAAAACAAAACAATTCCAAGCTTTCAATGCCATAAGGTATGCCTGGGGAGGTGCAGGAAGGCTCAGTAATGACCCTGCCATGTCCCACCTGCTCAGAGACAAGCCCTGTCATTGAGCACTTGATGCTTAGCCAGGTTTATCACCTATCTCCAGCTTCTCTTAGTCATTAGATAAAAAACCACACTAACCATTACTGCTGTCCAGGGCTGCAGAGGTCTCTTAACAGTAGCAAATGCTATTACTGTAGTAAAGGAGAAACAGATTGCCTGGGCTCTCATCTCCCTGACTGCTAGAGAGGCAATCCCCACATTAAAGATGGGAAGGAGCTGAAATGCATCAAACACAGATGTTCAGGACATAGAAACAGGGTATTTTAACCAACCTTAAAACAGACCCAAAGGTGTGTGTTTGCTGGTCCCTTCGCACGGGCCCAAATGTTCCCCAATGACATCTGCACACCTGACAAATAGCAGAAAGGAACATTCTGTGCTGCTGTATTTTTCTCTTCAAGATATATAAAATCACTACATTAGTCATGCTAGAGCTGAACTGTCACAGCTCTTTTATTATTATTTACCAAAACGGTTATCAGCCAGATTTGTACTATCAAATTCCTGTATCATAGAATTACTCTGATATCCAGAAAGTGCAGTATTATTGAAGTGCTGTTCCTCCCCAGCTTGTCTTTCCTCCTCTCTTTTACAAGGTTCTTTCTGTGCTGCTGCCCTGCAGGAAACCACAGGAGTCAAGTTCTAAGCAGGGATCTCACCCTGCAGGCTTGGGGGGCTGCTGGCTCTCACAACTCTGCTTTCCTGAACCAGCCCCCACCCATTTAAACCAACTTATTTTTTGAACCTAAATAATTCAAAGCAGAACATAAGTGGTTTTTTAAAATGCTTATTTTTTTTTCAGCAGCCATTTTATTTCCTACAATAGCCAACCCACACTAGTCCCTGGAGCTGGCTCAATGAAGAAAGCACTCCTGTTCGCTTTGCAGAATACTAATACGGCCTTGGGAAGCAAGTTCCTAGATTGAAACTCACAGAGGCAGCACAATCAGGCCTCTGCTGTGAAATTATAAAGAGGCAAAGTACTGTCTTGCAGGAATCTCACTGCTCCACAAACCCAGCACCTTGCCTGGTGTCTGTGCAAGACAGGAGAGAGGCTCCAGGGGTGGAGAAACATGGATGGAAGCACTACAACATGGCTGGCTGCCTTGCTGGCTCCTCCTGCTGAATCCCTGATGCACTGATATAGTTCATTCACAAAAATGTGAAGATCACAGCCCTGGGAATCCAGCCTTCAGGAACCTGCAAAGGATTGCCCTGCAAATAAGTGCACACGCTGTCATCTCCAGGAGGAACCTGCTTGCACAAAGGGCAGAAGAGGTCTCGGCAGGAGGAGAATCTTCTCTAAATCATTCAAAAGCTCATCAAATTAAGGCAACAAGCTGGTCAAATAACAACCCACACCCTGAGTTCAGACATGCCTTCAGTCTTCAGTACAACACCCCCAAAGGAGTTTAACTTTCAGCAAAGCCACATGAGACAATCCTTCCTTGGCTTTCCTCCCTGGCCAGACCATCCAGCCCCTTCCCTCTCTCAGGATATGAGCATGGCACAGCAAGTCCATTCAGGGATGCAAATGAAAACTAACTTTTCAAAATAATATGTGGGGGGGAAATGAATTATTTTTTAAGTGAAAAAGATTTTCTTGAGCGGTTACCAGTTGTAAAATGGGGGCCCACAGCAAACCCAGCACTGACCACCTCCAACCTCCTTTGAATTCACACTGAGTCACTAATGTGGGTCTAAATGACAGCAGCAGGGACTGGGAACTGCTGGTTCTTTCCTGCAGCTCGTTTCTGGTTAGAATTATACCATAACAACAACAATGCATCTCTGAGTGTCTCCTTCCTTTATCCCTACATAGAGGTATTTTGAGGCGCAGGGAGGTGAAATGCCTTGGTATCTTCATGGGAGAAATGGGAACATCAAGTACAGGGATCTATCTCCACTAAGCCCTGCTGTGACTAGTAGACCATGCTGTCTCACATTACCAAGCAGATTTCTGCAGTGTTCAGACTCTGTTCTCCTGAAGAGATGGCTACAAAGGAGATAATGGGGACACAAAGTGCCTCATGCTCTTTGGGAGTGCCCCACCACCATGCATATGTCCAAATCCAGAGTAACAAACAGAGAGGCGGTTCCTGTCCCCCTGCACTTCACCTGGTCATGGCTCACTCAGGAAACTGGATAAAAGCAGTAAGAAAACTGCCCAGGATACCACTTTACTGGCAGTAGAGGAACAGCCATTAGCCAAAAGATTACTTAATTTCATATTTGTTTACAGCTGTAGGGGATTTCCTGAGGTTAGATGCTGGTTAATCAAACCATGGAGCACCATTCAGCACCTGCCCCAAAAGGTTTAAAAGCCATCTTCAAATAAAACACAGGGACCAAAACAATACTGCAAATCATGCTTCCAACACTATTTCCCATGCTTCTCTTTTTTCCTTCCTTTCTGGCACATCACCACCCACATGAAAGCCAAAAAGAGACTGTAGTACCTGGTTACACAAGGGGAGCCCATCACAGTAGCAATTCAAAAGCTTCTTCCATAATCCAGCAAAATTTTTCAATCCAGAAGTCTCATTATAGATTGATTGACACATCCACCCATCCCCACAGCCGTCCATCCACTACTGCAGCAGCCTCACCGAGGGCAATGAGAACTTTGCTGTTGCACGTCCCTGGTGCATTAGCTGGAGTTATTACATCCAGCTGCACAGCATAAAGCTACAGGAAACAATTTCATTAGGGTCCCATTAGGCTTAGACTGGGCTGGTCTTTCCACATGCAAGGGCACAAGAAGGAATAGCTTTGGGCAATAATTTGAATGCATCACTAAAACCATTATCTAAACTACAGATTCATATTTACAGGCACAGGCTTCCACCCATCCCACAGCAGCCCACATGGGCACTTTGGGATCTGATATTTAAAGCAGTTGGTGCTGGCAGCAATGATCCTCCAGGAGCTTTAGGCACCACAGGGACACGAGGGTCATTCAGACAAGTCCACTACTTTCCAAATAACCCCTGGAAGCTGCCACTAGGCTGGGGAAGGGCTCAAAGAAAGAACACCTCCTGAGAAACCAGTCTTATTTTGTTTGGTGCTTTGCAATTTGCAACTGCCCATGACACTACTGGTGTACCCTGACCCAACAAGAAATGTTTAAGTCACAGGTTGTTTGTCATGCTGATTCAGAGTAGCCCAGTATGTGAGATGGCAGAAGTTTAATGATCCAGGCTCAAGAGATATTTATTTTTTAAAATTATGATTCAGTGTGTCTGTTCAGCTAAATAGAAAGCCCTGTGTCATCATAAAGCTGTGATGATATTCTGGAAATATAGTCTCACTGGAGGAACACATTGTAATTTTATACCCAGCTATTGAAGAAGATGAGGCCAAGCCCTGAGTGACAGACACTTTGATGAAACAACACATGAATTAAACATAATTGTGCTAGAAAAACAGTAAAACAGAACTAATCATTGAGGGCCCTGTGTTGCACCACGAGCAGTGACATTTGCATTGGCACAGGGCATTCCCATCCACAGAGCTCCAAATCCTCCATGAATATCAGTAATTAAATAGTCTGTCATGCAGCCAGAAGCAGACAGGTTTTGCCACATCCAGTTTTGCAGAGAGTGAGGTTGAGATCCCCCATGACCCACGGGACCCCCAACTGCCTCCTGTGTGCTCCCTCCTGTCTGGGCAGGGAGAGGGGCTTCACCTCCTCCTTGCTCCTTGGGATGGCCACCATGTCCTTCCCTTTATCAGGCTATTCCCAGTGGAAGAGATACTGCATGCTCCAACTAGATTCCTCCCAACATTCAAACTTAGGACCTTCAGTCACAGCCTTACTAGGGAAGACTCTATGTATTTTCCCTCATAAAATGAAGATGTAATTACACACTGGTCTGCCTGCTATGAACACGTCTCTACACGCAATGTTGCCCATACCTGTATTTAACCTAATCAAGAGAACAAAACTGGGCTCAGGAAACTTGGTTTGTTCCATGAAAGCTGGATCTCAAAACCCTTCTTTATGTCAACAGCAGATAACTGTTTCACAGGCTTCATCCAGCAGGGTTGGTAACTAGCTTAAGAAACGGCAGATGGAAGCATTAAATATTTATTGGACTGGAGTGCATTGATTTCAGAAATTAACACTTTGCAAATGACTTCTGTGTGAACAGTAATTAAACAGTCACAGTCCAGCCCAGGTTCTGAGTAAACTGCAACTCTTTTTGCAAAACATATGTATACATAAAAATACTAGCACTTGTCTACTGATTTCCATCTGCACACACCAAATTGCTCTGTGATTACGAATTAAAATTAATTAAAACTTTGGAATGATTTTCCACATAAAGTTGGAGCTGTGGGAGCCCTTGTGCCGGGCACTCAGGCATCATGCCAGTTATGCTTGCAGGGAGCAGGAGGAGCTGTTGCATTGCTTTAAAATACCAACGACTTCGTGACCTCGTGATCCCAGGGCTAGTAATGCTGGGCCTGAGTTTATGATAACAGTGGGATTGAACTTCAGGGGGAAGCCATGAGAAAAGTGCAACTGATACTGCCAGGGCCCTTGCAGGCTCCACATGGGATCCAGGAGTACAATCGTAAATAGCAGAATGCTGCTGTTTGCTTTTGAGCTCGCTCGTCCATGTGGGAATAGATTTGCTCAAGAGATATTGCAGTTTTATTCCTTCAAGAGGAGTATTACTCTCCCCCTTGTGCTATTGCATGAGCAGTCATGAGACTCACAGAGTCTTTAATAGACTCTTTTTAAAAGAAAACATCTTTTAACTCTGCTTGAAAAGTAGCTTCTTTTTCCAGAACCACAGGTCTTCCTTTCAAACACTGTCCAGTAGCCTTTCCAGGACTAGTTTCCCATTCACTTCACACTCAGGATGTTAGAAAGGCAGCATGTCCTGTTCATTAAGGCCATAGCTGAGGCTTCCTTAAAGGTAATTGTTGATGGTACATTACTGAATTGGAAGCACTGGGTACCATTCAGCAATCTTCCCTTCTTCAGCACAGACTGCTATACACTGTATTCGTTACCAAAGCTGGGTTTATTCCATGCTCTGACTCCATCACTGCTTTTTCACTTTCTCTCTTCCCCCAAAACATATGTACTTAAAAACCCACCAGAAATGAACAAACCCACCCACACAGGGATGGCGGGTGTGTAAGGCAGACTCTGAGCTCTCCTCGTGTCTGTGCTGAGGGAATGGCAGCAGCTCCCCACTGACTGCACTCGGCAACAAGGAGCTCATTTTCATTTTATAGGCAATGCTGGGCTTTGCTGTGGTGCTCAAGGGGCCACGGAGGGGCTGCTTTCCCCCAGCAGCTGGGGTTTGGTGCTGACCCCACCACGCTGTGCTCCCACTGCAGCTGTGCACCTGGGGAACGTGGAGCTGGCTCCAGAGCAGCACCAGCACCCTCAGCACAACCCCAGCTGGGGCACGGCACAGAGGAGCAGAAATCAGAGGGCTCTGGCTTAGCCCAGCCAGGTGAGGACGATGCTGCACACTGACTGAGTGTGGAAAAGGGGTCCTGGGTGCAGGTGAGTGGTGGCAGCCTGCACAGGTGCAGCTGGGCAAGGCTGTGCTCTTTTTATGGGGTGCACATGCACACAGGCTTCTTTTGTCTGCTTTGTCCCTCTGTGTCCCATTCCAAGGTGCCAATTAGGTTCATGTCCCCAGGAAATCCTAGGAGTTTGTGGGAGAAGGAGATGAAGAGAAGGCAGCTGCCAGGAGACTTTAATGAGAGCTACTTCTACACTCACGGTACAATTAAGAGCCACATAATGAAACAAAGGCTGGTTTGTTTGTTTTTTAGTGAGCTCTATTTATATTTGACTTTAACTATCTTCATTCATTTTCTCTGAATCAAACCTTCACTGCTGAAATCTTGTGCATCAGAGTTAATAAAGGACAGCTATAATCTGATTTACTGCATCATTCCAAACACGAATGTACTCACAGGAGAAGCTGATAGTTTATAGCAGCAATGTTTAAAGCAGAAGAATTGACAGAAAATTGAACATAAATTCTCAGCTGCCTTGCAGAAGGCTGAAGTAACTCCATAGACTTGTCTGAGGCATTTTTTAACATGTTATTGTAACACTAAGAGGTTAAAAAAGGCTCATGTCAAAGCTAGGTTTATGCTTCACAAACTGGAAACTGGTGAAAAGTAGGTGCCTTATCTGATAGATTTCATCTGGCTCTTAGAGATGCCTGAGTTTCCAGATGTCAGAGAATGGAAAACCAGAGAAATCACATGTGAACCAACTCAAAGAATGCAAGATCCTTGAGTTTTTTATCTTCAATAATGCAGAAAAGAAAAAAAAACTAAATAAATTAAGGTAGTTTATGGTTTACTCCAAGTAGAGGATTAAAACAAAAAATGGCATTATTATTCCCTTGATTTATCCCCTTCCTTAAAACAGAGAAGCCACTGATTCCAACATAGCCAGAAATGTGAAATGGAGGTTTTCTTCTTAGAGGAAGAAATTTTGTCCCTTTTTCCATATTTAAGCTTTTAAACAAAGAGAGCTTCATTCTAGAGGAGCAGCTGTGTAATTAAGACAATTTCAGAATGAACAGTGTGATGATTCAAGAGCCAAATACTATCTTAATTATATGCATTAATATTCTGCTAAGAAAATGCTTATCAAATGAGAAAAAAAAAATGTTATTGCACAAGGAAGGCCACTAAAAATATAAAAATAACAGAGAAGGGTGACAGTCCAAGACAGGGCAGGTCACTGCACGCTGTGAAAGCAGCTCCCAGCTGCAGAGGAAGCGCCCAGCAAGCAACAGAGAACACCCCTATCTGAGCAAGCAGAGATTGGGCAAAAGTCAGCTGTCCTCAGAGGTGAATACTGAATGAGGGACTGCTGTGTCAAAGGGGGAGCTTTGACAAGCCAAAGGATTCTTGGTTGTGCTCTAATTTTTGTGAAGGAAATCGAAAAGGAGCATTTTCACAGAAACAGCAGCAAAGCAAGAGCCAGAGATCAGGACAGGGTTGGAGAGAAGTCTCTTGGCTGGAGTGGGCACTGGGAAGCCATCCTGCTGTGGGGACACACTTCAGCCCTCATCTACAGACACCCCATTGCCAGGAGGTGGGCAAGGAGCCCCTCTGGCCCCGTGGATGTCTGGGGGGGCTGGCTGGCAGACACAGGGCAGCCCCTGCACAGGGGACAGGAGCAGGGCAGGAGCTGGGGAGCAATGTCTGTCACTGCCCCAGTGGGACTGGGCATCCCTCCTCTGAGCCACAGTGTGATCCCACACTGCTCCCCCACCCTAATCAAGGCTGCATGGCAAAACATCAGCATCCACTGACCAGGAGAGAAAAGAAGGGATTTCCTTTAGGGTCAGGAAGCCACAACTAGGTGTGGAACTCCTGATTCCCACTATGAAAAAAAAAAAGTCTCAGAAAAGCCTGAACTGCCTTGCTTGTATTGAAGCACTGATTGAGGAAGTTTGCAACTGCACAATGGCAAGAGCCCTCCAGCCTCAGGTGTGCAAGGTGAGACTGGAGGATTTCTGACTCACAGCCTCCCCGTGGGGGTCTGCACTCACATCAGCCCCAGGAAGAGAGCCAGGCTCCGTGTGTAATGGGAGATCTCCAAGGAAAACCTTTGGACACTACAGAGGTGGAGAGGTGTTTCAGACCTTGCCTCTTGCAGCTTGTCACATGTGGGGCTAACAGCCCCAATGCCATCCCCTGGGGAGATGGAAGGGCACCTGTCCCACAAACAAATCTGGGACTGTTACTCAGCTACAGAGGGCCAAGGTCTCATTAATCAGCACTGACATTTACAACAGAGACCATGAGACACGAGTGATATGAAGATGGATAAATTCCAAGAGGATTAGGGAGCAAAAAAAGGCTTGGGGGATGGTTGTTCTGCTTATTCTGAGTTTTCCTTGTAAAAAGAGACTACTGATATTTGAATTCCTTTTTCTACTAGAATGGGGGAAATTGCAGTAGGTCTTCTGCCATGTTATCTAAATTGCAAAGTGCTACACACCACTGAAATGAAGAGGTTGCTTGGACTGGCCAGTCTCCAGTGAACGGATTTGTGGGTGGACCTGAAGGTTACAGATCAGGAAGGGTTTTGCTAAAATGGCGTAGCTTAGCTTGAGTTCAGAGGATTTCCAAAAAAACAATGCAAAAGTCTACCAGTCATCCGCCTCTACTAACACAGGGTCAAGCTCATGATAAAATAAACCATCTGCTCTTTCAGACTTTCATCCCAAACCAGAATAAACCTGTTTTGATGCTCTTGTGGACTTGGCTCCTTCCACTGTCTTTCATGTGCTCCAGTTGACATCATCAGGCATTCACATTCCTTGGATGAGTTCCTCAGGCATTGACCAGTGGGATTCTGCCTCAATTCATGAGTCTTTTCTATATGGCAATGCCAACAGCAGAAACAGCTGCCCTGGTTTTGAGCACTAATTAACCCCCATTTCTCACTTGCATCTCTACTCTGTTGCTGATCCCTGGGAAAGGGTCTTTGGAATTCAACAGAGAAAGCCAAATTTAGTTCTGGAGAGGAAATCCACTGGCAGTGACACTGGAACAGGGCAAGATCACCAGAAGGGGAGCAGCTGCTGCACTTAACCCCAGCCCAGAGGCAGATCCTTCACCACCACCTCAATCTCCACATTCTTTCCAGGATGAGCATGGGAGAGTCCCACTCACATTGAGCTCTGGGGTCTCCTTTCCTCTCCCCTTCCCAACCTGTAGATTCAAAATTCACCCAGACTCAAATGTGCCATTAGAGGGAAGAAGTGTTAACATCTGCAATCTGCATCTGCTGGAGAGGACACTTCATGTATGTCTGTGCCAACCTGGCAGCGCAGGAACAACCACCTCCCTTTATTTAAAACCCTAATTTCAAGATTTTTATTTAAACCAAGTCAGAAAACCCCATCACCATTGGTGTGGCTTTCTAAACCACAGCACACAAACGCTCACAAGCGCTACGAGCCCCAGGACAGCTTTCCCCTCTCCTCTCGCCATCCTGCTAATTGTGATGTCTGGGGCTATAAAAAGGCACAGCACAAGAGCATGCCTCTCCTTCTGATCTGCTTCCGTGTTTATAAGCATGGCTTATCTAATGACACTTAGGAAGTGTTACCAAGGAGACTATTTGCATCCTGCGCGATGTTGCTAAAGCAACACTGCTAAATTAGATGCAGCGCTCTTAGCCTTCACCTACCGTATTTGCATTGCTATTAAAATGGAATAGTCACAGGCTTAAACTATATTTGGGTCATTCACTCATCCAAACACCTGAAAATAGTCCAATGACAGCAGCAATGGAGTTTCCCCTAAATATCTAACACATCTAGCTCTCCATCTCTTACACGTATTTCAAGCTTGCCCCGCAATGTGACCTGCAGTCAAAACAAGCCATCTTTCATGCTGCAACCTTCCTCCACAGGACACGTTTTCCCTATGTGTTTGGCTTTTATTTGAATGCATCAGGAGATTTTATCTGTCATAAATAATTACAGCATCTTAGCATTTGATGGAGAGCAGCAGAAGGCAATTTGTAAGTTGCATTAATTTTTGAGGCACAAGATGGCTCAGAGGCACTGGAAATGCGACAACTTGCCTGGAGTTTATGGGTCAGCTGTTCATCCTCACCCTGAGTCTTGGTTCAGCTGTAAAGAGTCACCATTCAAGGGCTTCAAGATGGCCCATGGAAAGATTAAACAGCTAAACAATAATTACTTGTTTTGCCCTAAATAAAACAGTAAAATACTCATTACGGAGATGATAATAAAATAGAAATAATTTTAAACTCTAAATGACTAGCTATAAACAAAAAACAAAGGCCAGGGGCTATTTTAGGTGATGTTATAGAATAAATTAAATATAGAAGCTCAAAAGACTACTGGTAGGAGGGAGAGTGAGCAGCCAAGAGGTGGGGTGGCAATGGTTTCCAAGGCAATTTACAGCTTCTTTAGAGTTTGGACATTTGTCAATATGATAAAAACCATAAAATTCAAATAGCACCCCAGCACACACAGACACATTAATGTAGAAATATGGACAGCTGTCTGGAACTTTACAGGAAATATTACAATTGTGTGACAATGGGATTTATTGTAAATATACAATAAATATCATTTTACTGTGTTCTTCATGGTACTAAACAATGTTACAAGCAAAGTCACTGGACCCTCTGAGATCCAGAATTCTGATGCAAATCTAGAGCAATGCATTACCCCCACAGGTTTCTGTTCTGATGGTCTGAGCAGTACATTTTGGCCAAAGACATGTAACAATAAAATACCATCCCACCAACACCCAGATGGAGCTCTCCATCACTATTTAATATGTTTATTCCAAAAATAACTCTTGCTTTTAACACTTTCAAATTTAAAAGATAAACTCAGGCAAGGACACAAATACTTGGCATCTGTCACTGAATTCAATCAGCTCCCTGAATCAGAGCAAAAGCACCCTGTTCCAGCTCTGCTGCAGTGTGTAATAAGGTTTGGGTGCCTCTTATTAATAAATCCTTCCTTTAGCCCAGGAGCACTACTGAAAAGCACACCTGGGAGCATTTTACTATATATAAAATCTCTGTTCCAACAGCAAATTTGATCTGCCTACAGAATCTAATCACGAGAAGGTAACTCCTTCCTGCTGAACAGGCTCCGGCACAAGTAAACCCATGTCCAGAGAGATTTCACCTGCCAGGGCTTCTAATTGCCAATGCCTGGGAATTTAAGATGGAATACCAGAATCTGGACTGGTAAAGAATTTCCCAGCAGCATCAGGCTCCAGGTCAGCCTATTCAGGATGAGGGGATGACACAAGCTCTTTCCTCCCTCGCTGCAACAGCTGCGGTGAGGTTCAGTTCCTCAAGTTTTATCATTGCCTCAGCTCCTCCATGAGAAGGTGTGATGAAGGCACAGAAGAAGACTTCTGCAGTTGGCCATGGCTGTAGAACACGTGTGTGCCCACCACCACGCTCCACTGGGGTGGCTGGACAGGTGCCAGCACAGTGCTGGTGGAAGGCTTCCTCCAAGGACAGGACACCCTGCAGCAGGTGAGCTGTGCTGGGGTCTGGACAACACTCAAAGGATTCCTCACTCCTCTCACAGAACAAAAGGAGGATGGCTCAAGTTTCATGGGGCTCCAGAGCTACAACAGCCACACTCCCTCACGCCTCCTTCTATGGTCACACAGCAAAACTCCATGGCAGTTCTGAAAGTGATCTTCAGTCCTCTGTGGGAAAGGGTTGGTGTGCGTCCACACACAGAGGCTGCAGAAGGTTCTTTTCAGCTGCCTCTGCTCCAGGGGAGCTTTCCCAGGACCCAGCACTCACCAGTGGCTTCAGGTACTCCATCTGAAACAGGCCAGGGGAATCTCCAAGCAAGGTCAGAAATGAGGATTTGCATTGCCAGCAAGGCACAGAGAGGGGAGGAAAGGAACCTCCCTGTCTACCAACCAGCTCCTCCTTCTCCCATGAGAAATAAGATCAAAAGAAAAAAAGGTTTTTTCTGTGCTAGCTGTGCCTCTGTGAAATTTTCTAAGGACTTTCTGTTGGTTTTGGATCAGGTCCTAGACCCATGTGGACAGAACTTGGTGTGTCTGGATTATTTATTAGCAAAAGGGTTCCCTCTGCAATCAAGCGTGTAGAACACCTTATTAAAGCATGCTCTGCTCTGAATCTGACCTGATGGAGCTGGCATGAAGAACTTCTCAGCACCCCCTCAGAAATGCTGCTGGACTGTGAATTGTCATTACTTTCCTCATGTCAGTTCCTCCATGGCCTTATCTAAACTATGTCATAAATCTTCTGGGTTTTCTCTGAACTCTCCTCCTCCTAGTGACATTCTGTACTTCTGAATAATGTTGTCTCCCTATGAATTACAAGGGACACAGCAATAATGCTCCAGCAGGAGCAAGGGAAGCAGTGGGAAAACAGCTAAAAGCTACACTGAACTGTTTTCTTACTTGTAATCTTCTGTCATACACTGAGCTGGAAGATTAGATAACGAGCCTATTTATAGCAGCATTGCTGGATGTGTATCACAAAACCTTTATTGTAAGACCAGGACAAGTATAAAATTTTAATTTTGCCTGCTACTTGCCTGTGTCCCAGCTTCATTTGCAGCAAAGCATTTTTGCTTTTGCAGTGGGGTTATTAAAAATGGATGTAGCATTAACATTTCCAAATTGGGAGTTCACCCTCAGTCAGTGCTCCCACCCATCACTCTGTAATTTCTCCTCCTGGGCTTCATGTTGGACTGACAACAGGAGGCTGACAGTGTCTGCTCAGCCACCAAACACACTCTGTGTGGGCAAGAGCAGCCAGAGCTCGCTGCATTCACTGCTACAGGTCCCACCTGCATGGCTTCTCTGCTTGAAACCTGCAGCTACTTTTTAATGTCTCTGCTAAGCCCTCCAGTACACAACCTGTAAGGCCTGAGAACAGCTATCCAGAGAAAATGCACAGAACACCAGATGATCTCCACCCAGCAGATGGGAAGAGCTTTCTTCCACAACTAATGTAAGGCAGATTTCAAGCAGAGGAGCAAAGCTCTCAGCTGTCAGTACTTATCTCTTAGCATCTCAACTCTAAACCTTGTAAAAAAAAAAAATCATGCTTTTAATTAGGGAGAACTTTTTGCACCTTTATTTTATCTCATGCTTGTTAAGGATGTGATTGTTGTGGGGTCGTACCGTTAAAACAAGAACACTAAATGGTCTACAGAAACAGGAGCAGGAATGTAGAAATCCCGTACTAACATCAGAGGTAACCTAGGTCCTTCATTATGTTTTTACTGCATTTTTAATAAAGAAAGTAAATTTCAACTACTTCTCTCCTCTCTGTATTTGATGAACATAATCAATTAGTGAGGAACATTTTGTCTTTTCCATTTTCTATCACATCTATTGAAGTGACTCACTCACGTAAGACACAGATTCTGTTTGCACCATTTACAGTTATTTGTGTCCTGTCTTCTACAGTGACTCAGTATTTCTGTGGGAAACCATCTCCTCTATTCCTGCCTAGTAAATACTTGTTAAGTATAAAAAATAGGCATTCATCACAGACAAAAATGATCTTGCAAGACAGATATTTAGAAGCACAACGGCACTATTTACCCAAATCAAAGAAATCATGAATAATACCAATACAATTAAAAGATACCACCTAAGGAGGAGATTTGAACTAAGCTTCTGATGAAAATATGGAACCTGGATGGTAAGTTGGCTGTTTCTAGATCTGTTTGCCTTATCTGTCCTTTGTCTCTTCAGAAACCAGGCTCCCTCTTTGCTAACCCACTGCTTGCTACTGACAGTTAGTTACACAGCACCCCAGCCACTGCTTTGATGACCAGATCTTCCCAAGCACTGGTGCTAGATTTGGGATGTGTGGTGGTCATATAAAAATTATGAGATTAGGTCAATAGGGAATCCATGCCTACGCCCATGCAGGAACATCTGCAAAGTGTCAGTGTTACCAGTGTGAAACTCAAATACTAAATACAAAGGAACAATAGAGGAGGGAGACTCCACAAGTAATGTCTGTACTTTAGAATAAATTTTTACTAAAATCTTGTTGTTTTTTTAAAAAAAGTTTACATCAAATGGGTTTTTTGAAACCGAAAAACCTGCCATGGAATTTTATCTCCGAGGATGGCAAAGAACTATAAATATTTACTTTTCAAAATTTTGCATAAAGCAGCCCTACAGTTTAACCTAACAGTTTTCTGAGAGCTGAGATTCCTTCCCTATGCTTCAGCAAAACGTTGAACTGAGGTGGACTAATGGAGGATTGTATAAACATAATGCCACCGTGGCATCCTCTGCCCTATAATTTCAAAACAAAATCCTATTTTAATCCAGTACTGAAAGGCCAAATAACCAATATTGTAAACATGAACTAGCATCTTCGAACAACACACTTTTACCATCTCAAGCTCCCCATGAACAAATGGAGATGAAAATCTATCCCCACCTCAATTTAAACCACAGTTTTGCAGCAGCCCAGATCTTAGTATGGGTAAGTATCCAAGGGTCTGCCCTCCTCTCCAGCTGCTCAGCTTAGCAATGCCCTGGTTAGCCAGGCCAAAAAGGCAGCCTAAGCTCATGGATATGTCACACTCACAACAAAAGTTTTAACCACTGTTAGACCCTAACTTTCAGTGAAAATTCAGTTCTCATCCCCAGAACTACTTTGGTATTTGTGGCACAAATGTGACCACCTGCATGGTGCTGTGATTCAAGTGAGAAACTGCTGTGGGATTTGGCAGTTTGCAGCACAGCACTGAGCACCTGCACACTGCTGTGATTAAGGTTAATCTTAGATCAACCACTTCTAGATGAAGACAATCCTGAAACACAAGTATTGTGGAGCCCACTCCTTGACACAGCTCAGAACTGGATCACTCAGATGTCCTAAACTTTCAAGGCAGACCAAGTCAGAGCATGTGTGGATGGATCCCCAGCTTGAAATAAGTAGCCCCTGTGAAGGTACACACTGTAAGTAAAACAACATGTACTTATGTACTTGCCACAGGCAACAATTTCAGTGCTGCAGAAGTAGCTGGTTCCTGCAATTATCCTAGCAGCAGTAGGTAAGAACAGCTGCCAAACCGGAAATCTTCCACGCCGCTGTATGAGAAATCTTCCCAGATATGGAATATCCACAAAACCTGCCATCTCAACAGTCTAGGAAACAAAATGAAGCAGGGGCTACTTAGGCTTCTGTCATCAGGAAACCAGCAGAGAGCAGAGAGAACCTGCTTTCTCTTACTCAAAAAGAGCCCACAAATGAAAAAGCAAGTGCATTTGTCAGAGTCACAGTGTGCAGGAGACACAGTCACATCCAAGAAAGCTTGTACAGGGACCTGGTTCCAATCTCTTCTGCCTCCCAAATAAAGCCTGGATGTTCTGTGTATGGCTTTGACACTGCCATGGCAATGAACCACCCTGTAAACAATCAGGCAGGGATGCCCCAGAGCCGGCTCTATGCCTCCATCTACCACTGCAATGTCTGAGCAACCCAGCTGCACCTTTCACTGAAGTTTTAAGTTCTCATTTTAGCACTGTCCTTATCAGCTAAACACAGGTAGCCTTAGGAAGATGCCCCTGGGAAGCCAAAATGAGAAGGGCAAATGGTCTTTGTCTGTTGCAAACCTCAAAGGATTCCTCTTTCGTGACTTCTTCCAATCTCCCTTAAAAGTGGACACATTTTGGCATCCATAGCATCCACCAATAATGAGCTCAACTGAGCAACTACCTACTGCAGGTGGCTACAGTCACCTTTTGTTCATTTTATGTCCTCCTAATTCTTGTACTGGAAGAGACAGTGAACAGTGGAGCCCTGCCCATTCTTTACTTGCAAGTCATTTCCATTCTAGTTGTCCCTTTTTCCAGAGACAACAGTCCTAGTTTATTCAATCATTCCTTATATGAAATTAATCCAGACTTATGACCATCCTTCTTGCCCGTGTCTGAATCTTTTCAGTTCTTCTGAATCTTTCCTGAGATTTTGGAAGGAGAAGAACCAGAACTACAGATAATATACACATTTACACAACAATCTATTAATGGCCTCTATTTTCCTCTGTTTGGCTTCCCTTACAATTTCTAGTATTTAATTTGCTTTATTTAATTACTGAGCCTGGTACAAATATTTTTAGCTCAATCATCCAACTGATGTTTTGGTTCCTCTTGGTTTTCAAAAGTAGACTTTCTTGCACTTGAGAAACATAGAGAACCATCCATGGGCAAGAAACCAACCACATGATTTCATGGGAAATTTGTGAAAAGCTGCAGCAGTACCTGTTTCACCAAGAGGCTTCATCAACTTATGAAACAGACAATAGGAAAGGAAAAGTAAGATCAATAAATTGCTGTGTTTGGAACACTGAGCAATTTTAGGCAGTTTAAATGCAATAAATCAAAGTTCAGTAGCTTGGGAAAAAAATCTAGTGCTTGGGAGAAGGTCATACAAACCTGACAACCTCAGGCAGGAAAAACTTTATACCCACAACCCAGACAGGTCAGAGGGAGACAAGCATACCCTGGACAGAGTAAAAGCAGAAGGGCAGGAAGCAGGAGGAATCCTTCAAAGCCTTGAATGATGAAACTTCTGACCCTGTAAGGCTGGAAGAAAATAATATAATACTTCAAAGAAGAACCAATTATGACAGCAATGGGAGCTGAGGTTATCTCACAGTATCACTGTTGGTATCCCCACAAGGCACTGCCTGTGGTGCTTAAAAATGCTTCTGCTGCACCCCAACTTCTAAGCCCTATGGCCATCAGTGCTGATAACCTTTACCCCCCACTTAGTTCTATCTAGTGAGTGCACAAAATGGAGCTGGCAGCAGGACAGTCTGTCAACAATACACAATTATTGAAATGCCTACACCAGCCAGATTGCTATCTTCTGCATGTGTTTCAGAAGCTCATAAAGCACCAGGGAAATGGGGGAAAGTCTGACATGTTTATGTGTCAGTGGGATATAATGTTTAGAACAGCAACTGCAGAAAGGCAAGACTGTGTAATCCTGACTGGTACCCTCCATGGGTGAGGGAAAGCAGGAAAACCTCTGCCTACTTGCCCAAGTGCTGCACAGCAGGCTGCCAGTCTGGGAGCTGCAGCCAGAGAGGCGGTGACACCCTTCAGCAAGCCACTGCTGACCCTCCCTGCAGGCATCCCAGCAAAAGAAAGGAACTGCTCTGTTGAGGTGCTTCATGTGATACTCTGAAGGTATAAACCCCAAATCATCCTACAGACATCCCCCAGACCCATGAGTAAAAGCTGTCTGGATGAATGAGCAATAATACAGGCAGCCATAGGAGCGCCCAGCAGAACATGACTAAGATCTTGATGGGAGCCTCCGGATGCCACTGGAATACAAATAAAAAAGAAGAGCCCATGAGTAATCAGCACTGCTGAACAGAGGATCCCTGGCAGCTGGGGCTGTTTCTGTAGTACTGTGCATGCATTCTTCTGCAAAAATATCATAGGTGCATTCACCTATGAGAAAATCAACAGGAAGAAATCCTGCTTGCCGCCACTCACTCTTCAAGGCAAGAGGGGCTCAGGAAAGAGTACCAAACCTGAGTAGGAGGCTGGAGGGGGAGAATTAAGAGAGAAGACAGTAACAGTTCTTAGCTTTTACAATGGAATATTGATCTGCTGTCTACAGCAATGGCTAAGCCTTCTTGAAGCTGAGGACACAAGACAAGGGAGGATAAAGAGCTTCGTGACCACGGAGCACAGGAGATGGCATATAAGTCCTGTGTCTCACTTCTGACCCAAGGGCTAGAAAAACTTCATTTCTAGCATCCTGACCCAGCACATCTGGGAACTACACCACAGCCCAAACAGGGCACACAGCCCACACCTCACAGGAGGAAGAGTTAAACACTTCCAGCAAGGTTGAGCAGTACCTAAGGAAAGAATGCAAAAGGCAGAGACTGGGAAGATGTAACACTAGGCAAGGAGAGGAACTTAATGAGCTACACCAGGATTAGAAAAAATAGTTAACAGAGGAGATTGAATAGACTATCTTGGAAGAACTGTGGGGGAGGGAGAGGGGTTGAACTGAGGATCCATCTCTTGAGAAATAATAGAAGCCTCCTTGGTTGGAACAGTTCTGACACAACTAAATAAACAGTACACAGAGCCACTGATGAAAAGGCTGATCTTTTTCATCTCAGAATTCAGCAGATTAGATACAGCTGGAGTTTTCCCACTTGGCTCCCCTCCAAACAGCCATACACACCTTGTTTGATAGTTATCACAAACCATATTTCAGAGAGGGTGGACAGCAAAAATTTCCTGGAGTTTATCTGGCTGCATCCTTAAGGAGATTGTTACCAGATAATCATAATCTTTTGCACAGCATTAGGAAAATACACAAAGGATCACCTTCTGTCACCCCTGACAAACTACATCTGGGTTATGGGAAGGGAAATACTCACAGGAATTCTGAAAATAATCTCACCTCAACCTCCCCATCATGATATCACCAAGTGAAAACCTCCTTCCCATCACTGGCCAGGACCTCAAGGTTAACAGCCATATCAGGACCGTGGCATCAGATCACCTGCAGTCCTGGAGGAGTTCAGTTTTCACTGTCTCCAAAACAGCCAGAGCCTGTAGGCACAACTATGGCACCAAAGTCTGGATTCATCATGCAGATATGACATACTGCTCTGGAACAGGGAATTCCAAAGTGCCCAAGTCTAGTGGCTCCTAGTGAACAGTTATGTGAAGTGCTTTTATAGAAGTGCTTTTATAAACAGCTGGACATAATAGATCTGTAAGTATTTTCCTTACTCAAAAGCAACTTGAAAATCATCAGCCTGGGGTTCCAGCTTTGCTCTTGCAGGTACCTCCATAAAGACCTGCCTATTTCAGTTACCTGGTTTTAAAACTGCAGCTGAAGCCTGAGAATCAAGCTGTGTGCTTTCCTCCTTTTGCACAACCATCTAAAGCAAAGCAAATATTCTGCCAGCCGTGTCAGTCTTCGTGAGATTTCTGTCGTATGCCTTCAACACCAAAAGTATCACATGGTCTTCAGAAGATTTATGTAACTAAAGGTGACCATTTTTAGCAGGACTAAGAGAAAGACATAAAAATTTCCAGCACAAGTGGGCGACAGCTCTGCCATGTGCAGAGATGTTACTTCTTACTTGGGTGAGATGAACTTGTAAGGTACAGGGACTGAATTCAAAGTCTGCAGACCACCTGAGGAAACAATGCAATCATTCTCAAGGAAGAGTGAGTCCAAATCACCCAACACCAGGTCAGGAAGAGGTTGTCCCAGAGTAAGAAAGTATTAGATGGTGGACAACTTATAAAGTTCTGTATCCCTAACACTAAGTCAGACACTGAAGGAAGAAGAACTGGGGACCTTCAACTAAAATATGCTTTACAAAATGTTAAATGGCAGATATGTAACAAAACTGTGTGACATTCATACTTTCATTGCTATGCCTTGAGTCCATTTTACAGAAACCTGTCAAATGCAATCAGACTTGTTTATTCTGCATTTAAATAGGACCTGAGGCAGTCTGGTTTCAAAAAAGACAGAAAAGGCACATATTGTCCCTGGCAGTTGCTTAGTTTTTACAACAAAGGCAATGCCTTGCTCACTCTTTATTCCAAATAAAAATTATTTCAATGCTCTCTTGCATTAGAATCTTGAGAATATTTCTGTTTGCTGCCTCAGCACAGGTAGAAAAAGAATTAAAATGTGAACTAAAGGAAGAAATATAGAAACAAAGTGCCATTAACACACAACTCACTGCTCCCACCCCCCCACCCCCACCCCCCAAAATCAGGTGATTCATAGAGAGCATCCTCCAAATCTCACGTAAGCCACTGTTAATGGATTAAGTGGCAGTGTCCCTTCTGGCTTCAGTTTATAAATTCTTATCTGCTTAAGGTTGCTCCAGAAAGACTTCCAGCTGACAGCATGATTCTTAAAGAGACAAATCCTCCCTGGCAGTTTACAATTGCATACCAACAACGACAGCATTGCGTGTGCCTTCATGTTTGCACTGATAGAGGATGATGGTTCACTGTTTAGCATTCAGCATCCCCCTCCTTTCCAGTCTGACTTGAAGCACCACCATTTCTTGGGCTGAGTTTCTCACTGACTTCAGCTGTGACAGAGCGATGAGCATTCCTAACATCTCCTTGCATGGCCACTGAAACAGCCATGAGAAAACCGCCCTCAGTTCACACAACTGCTCCAAATCACCCGAGTACAGACAAAGGGGGCTGAGAGATTCAGCAGAAGAATAATGCAAGTATCAGAAAATGCAAGTATCAGAAAATCCTTACAATCCTAGTTGCCCAGCTCATCATTAACCATTTCCACTCCTCTAGACCATGCCAAAAAAAGTATCCAAAAGCCCAGCAAAAAATGAGGGTGAACAGATTCCTATTTTCCACGCTGGTGGCTGCAAATTCTGCAACACACAGAGGAAGCTGCAACAAGTTATAATCTGAAATGGCTGTTAGAGCAGCACCTTCCCTCATTCCCTGCTTACAGAGAGATGTGTGACATCCTCTACCCCCATTATCAAGTGCCTTTGGATGTGAAAATGACCTTAGAGAAGAGGTACCCAGCAGTGCTGAACACACACAGTGTGTGTGTATTGCTGCCCGAGAAGATTGCATTCATGAACGATGGGCTATTTTCTGCTACCACCCTCCCAACTTCCAGCAAAAGGGGGTAAAAAAGAGCAGAGATAGAGGAGACCTTTGGCAGGCTCTCCTGTCCACATTACAGAAGTTACCCCCATCCCATTTGGTGCCAACAGTTCCGCAGGAGTTCGGAAAAGGGATGACACCCTTATGAGGAACAGAATAGCCACATCAGCGAGACAAGGAACCCCAAATACTCCCTGCCCTCCTCCAAACAGGACTGACAGTCCCATGCACACACACATTCATGGAGC
The DNA here is from genome assembly GCF_963513975.1 of Fringilla coelebs. Taxonomy (NCBI): domain Eukaryota; kingdom Metazoa; phylum Chordata; class Aves; order Passeriformes; family Fringillidae; genus Fringilla; species Fringilla coelebs. Next base: position 24,700,662 of record NC_140066.1, on the reverse strand, counting down.
CCTCAGAAGAGGCACCAAAGCCTTCATTCACCAATAAGCACTCGGGGACTCTTAGTGCTCTTACTCCCCCAAATTTTTGTCCTTTGCTTTCCTAAGGTACCTTTGCCTGGAAAGAGCCGTGCACTCACCAGCCGCCCATGGGGCACTGCCGGGGAAGAAGTGGCAGTGCTGCGAGCAGGGCAGGGGGCTCATACCGCAGAGGGCTCGGGGTGCCAGGCACGGAGCCACCCCACCCCGGGGAGCGCAGCCTGCCCCCAGGTGTCCGGGGTGCCTGCCCGGCGTGGGTGCTGTGTGTACCAGGGATCGAATGCCACACCGGGCTCCCTGCGGTACCCAGGATCTGTGTCCTGCCGGCCGCTCATCCGATGCCGGCGAATCCGGGGCACCCATCCCGCTCCGGGTTGTTCCAGGTGCCCGGGGATACCGCGCGTGCCCGCCAGCCGGGGGATGCTCGGGGTGCCGGGGGTGCCGGGGGTGCCGTACCTTTGAGGCGGTGGTGGCGGGCGCGGTGCAGGCGGCCCTGGCCGCCGCGGGGCAGCGCGGGGATGCTGGAGAAGCGGCTCCCCATGGCGGCATCCGAGCCGGGCCGGGCCGGGCGGCACCGCGAGAGGTCTCCGTCCCCGGGAGCTGTGGCGGCTCGGGCGGAGGGCAGCGCGGGCTCGGAGGGCGCCGAGAGCCGCGGTGCCGCCCGCCGGGCCCCCCGCCCCGCTCGGCTCGGCTCGGCTCCGCTCGGCTCGGCTCCGCTCGGCTCCGCTCGGCTCAGCTCGGCGGGGCGGGGCGGCGGCACCGCGGCCCCCCCGCCGCGCCCGTCGCCATGGAGACACAGCTGTTCCGCCGGGGGCCGCCCCGCCCCGCCCAGATGTGCCACCGCTGGCGCGACAGGTGGGGACACGCTGCGGAGCCCCCGCCGACCCCAGCCCCCAGCACAAGGGCGCCCAGGAACACAAACGCCGAGGGGCAGACGCAGGGTCAGGGACCTTATTCCCTTCCACTGCCAACTCGGGACTTCCCTCACACCTGCTGGCCCTCAACCCCCTTCCCCAGCCTCCTTCTTCCAGAGAGGAAATTTGTGGCCAAGCCCGGAATCCAGGAGCTTCAAAGAAGCTGCATCATGCGTGAACGCTCACCCAGGCAGACCGGCTGTCCTAAAGCAATTAGGATTCTCATGGATACAAACATGTCAGAGCCACAGTCGGGAAGGCAAAGAAGATGGGCAAGCAGCTCCTTGCACAGTCCTAGGGCAAGTGGACAAGTAGGCAGCCAGTCAGAGGGGTGAGCAGGTCTCTTTCTGGTCCCTGACTTGCCCAGTAAGTTGTGTGTGTGCCTGCAGCCACCACTTTACTCAACCCAGGGGCTCAAAGCAGTGAAAAGTTCCAGTCAAACTCAGGGAAGTAGGGGAGGGTAGAGATGGGATAAAGGGAAACATTTCACTGGCAGATCTGTGAAGGGTCAGGAGCTCATGCTGGTGAAGCACCAGCCTGGGGCACTGCCTGAACATGTGTCCCCTGAAAGCTGCTGGGATACAAACACATCCCACGTGAGCTGGGACTGTGCTGTGTGGCTGCAGCTCTCTGACCCTCTGTACAGCTCCAGAGCCACAGACAGAGATTACTCCTACATGCCCAGGACATGCCCACGTGGCTCATCTTGTTGCCCTTAGAGAGAAGGTGCTGTGTTCATACCATACCTGTCCACTACCAGACATGTGGATCTTCTTCTCACTGCCCACCCTGGAGCCACCCAGGCCAGTCAGGCGCCCCACAAAAGCAGCCATGGCTATACAGGATGGGAATTTCCCCTTGTCCTCTCCACAGCAGCACCTTGGCCACAGAGGAATTTCTCCTGTGACAGCCACAACCCAGGACCTGGAGTTGTTCATTTGGTGCCACAGTAAAATCAACCCACAGCTGATGTTGTCTCTTGCAAATAGACAAAACATTACCTTTGTCTTTTAAGAGGAGTACAGGCTCTGAAGACATGGTTATATGCTTCATCTAGAGTTTTAGTGGATGCTGAGGGCATCTTCCATTTAGCTATGTCATGGCTGTAAAATGGCTTTGTCCTTCCTTCTGTAGAACAAAAATTTAATTTTCACTTTTCTTCCAAAAGGTGATTTTGCCAATCTATCTACCTGCCTCCATCCTCCATTTTCCCTCCTCTTAGTAAATGTAAGAAAAGCCCTTCCTGGTCAAGGACCACATATGATTTTCTTAAAACAGCTACTGCTGCAATTTCCTCAACCAGAGAGCCAAGAGACCGACCCCCTGTTCTCTGAAACCACTCAAGTATCTAACTTCCAGAGAAGGGGAAGGTTTATTCTGAGGTTAAATAACAAAACTTTATAAGAAATATTGAGAATCTCAACCAAAATATGTTGCTTACATCCAGGTGAGAATTTCTTTTGCTATGTATGATCTACAGAGCCAGGGTGAAGAATCATTACTGTCCTGCCAAGCTTTTATTGCACTCTGGGAGAGATGTGCACTTTTTTTGCATCCTTTCTCCTTCTCTCAGAAGTGGAAAGGAACAGCCACACCAGTCAGAGTGAAGCCATGGCAGAGTGGGGTTGAAGGCTGGCTCAAACATGAGCCCCTGCTCAGCTCTTCTGGTGCACTGGGTCCTGCTCTGGCCCACGTTGTTCCACCAGCTGCTTCCACACGCAGGAAGCTCAAGAGCAGAGGTGGGACAGAGGCTGAGACTGAGTCACATCTTTGTTTAGATCCTTTGTGAACATGAACCCTGTATTTCCAGCAAGCTCATTTCAGTGAACCCAAAAGGGAACGAATGACCTTGAGGTGAACTCAGTTAATTAGGGCACGGTGCTAATGGCACCAAGCTTGTGGGTTCAATCCCTGTATGGGCCCTTCACTTAAGAATTGGACTTGTTGATCTTTGTGGGTCCCTTTCAACTCAGAATATTCTGTGATTTGTGCCACAAGACTGGAATGGCCCTTAGAGGGGCAATTCCACCTGCTCATCGTACAATACCTTCCATCCTGTTGAACCTAATTGTCTCCAACCAACAAAAGAAAAAGAAACCTGTTCTTTCTCCATTTCTTTTCTCTAATCTCTCTCTCTGCCTGTCCTTGAATTGCAAGAGATCCTGAGAAAGGACTGTCACTTTTCTGGGAAGTTTCATGTTTAATGTGGCAGAAAGAGGTGAAAAGAGGAATACAAGGCAAATTATAATGGAAAGAGGCATCTTTCCATGGTATAAAAGAGATCTTGAAAAAGGAAAGGCACCAGTTTTGGACTGGAGGCATAGGGAACATCCATGTAATAGCACAGGAGATTTCAGTGCAGTCATCCAGTGAATGACAAGACTCACACGTGAGTGCAGGCTGCTAACTGTGCCTTGTGTGATAGCTCACCTCGTGGGCACCCTGTTCCCAAAAGGACCATGTGCTTTCTGCTGGTACCAAATCCACCCTGAGCTTTAGACACCAGGCACCAATTTAACCTTGGTGCCACAGTGTGAATATTAAACTATGCCCCACATGGCTGGTGGGATTTGTGCTCAACCACCTCCCCTTTCAACCTGGATGACCAAAGCACAGCTCCATCCGTGGAAGGAGGAAGCCTTACAGGCCTGCTTTAGCAACATGTTCAGCTACCATGAGGGATGGGCTTTGCTTTGCCTGGCACAGCAGCCTGCAGCTGACACCGTGGGGACAAATGCAAAACAGCACCAGGGGTTGTTGTGATTGTACCTTGGTTCACTTTATCAAAGAGCCTTTGAATTTGCTGCTTTTATTGGTGGGAGAAGGAGTGAGAAGGAGGGGCTGCTTGCTGTCCTTGCCAGCTTATGTCAGCTCTTCCTGCAAAAAATGTTGAGCAGGGTGAGAAATATGCTCTGTGATCACAGGGGCCCTTGATAGACAAAACAAGATCACACTGATTCTGGGTTTTTGCCTTTTTCCTGTGCTCTAGCAAACAGGGAGCATTGAAACAGCTTGCCAAAACTGCAGGGCTTTCACACCAGCAAGTCAGGACTTTCCTTGTGTGTTAGTGTTATCAATTGAATTGGCTAATTAGAGACATGCAATTCCTTGGTACCAGCCCTGCCAGGTAGTGGGACCTGGTGCAGAGCAGGATGAGTTTACAGTGACCTAAAACTCCTCTCCACTTTCTGAGTTTGTGCTTTGGCACCTGACTTCCAATCTGCAATTTATGCTTAGAAGTCAATGGAGACCATGCAGCCACTGCATTAATTTCATCTGCAGTTAGTATCAGCTAACATTGTGATGGTAACTATGGACAAACACAAGGAGAAGGCTCTGCACAGCCACATCTCTCATGGAACAGAAGTCACCAAACCACCCAGCAATTCTCCAGCCGAGAGCTGGGTGCAAGGATGAGCTGCAGCTGCTCAGCTCAGGCATGTGTGAGAGACCAGAGAGAGAGGATGTGGAGGAGGATTTGTGAGAGGCTGGAGGGGAGGATCTACATGCTGGATGATCAGGCAGATAACCAACTGCTAGGCTGGGTACATAGGGGTGCTTTCAGACTGCAAAGGGGGCAAGGTCAGATGAGAGCACTTGCATCAGAACTTCAACAGATGTGGAAGAAAAAGACACATCTATCCATGAAATGTACAGATCTGCATGCTGCAGGGAGAAAAGATCATGTGGGAGATATTAATTGCATCTAATTGTTGGGCTAATCCCTAACTTGTGTATTTTAAACTGCCTGAATGAAACAGGCCTTCTTGATGTGGCATGCATCATACAAAAATTACATACCCTGCAGCCACTACATCAGGAAGGTTTAGCCCATTGCTGTCACCTTGGAAACTTATGAAAACTGGATGTAAGACTCAGATGAGACAGAAGCAAATTTGGCCTTGTGAGTTACAATAGGACAGGATGACAAGAGACCACTCTCAGTCACAGGTGAACAACTGTGTGTTTAACAGGACAACAGATTTCACAGCAGCAACCAGAAGGGTATTCAAAGACACTTCTAGAGATAATAGGTTAAAGTGAAGAAGGGAAAAAGATCTGAATATATAAAGCCTCATAAGATGCGCAGTCTCAGACAGCAGTCAAAAAAAAGCCATCATGACAAGTGATCATCCAATTTCATGCTTTTTCCCTGAGAAAACTAAATCCCATGTTACCTCTTAAATAAGAAATGTAGATACTTTTACATGAGTGGGACAGGAAAGAAGTGTCCATCTTCTGTGACATATGGCTGTACAGTGTGCAGACTGGGAAAATGCTTTGTGCAGCCATCTTGATGCTTTAGATTAATTCTGTTTATTTTCTGACCTTTACATTTGCAGTTTCCCCATTCATCAGCAATGGATTCACTTGAGAGGAAACTTTTGCATATTTTAGCAGCCATTTTGCAAAGTGCTGCTTAGGTGTGTGTTCTGAGCTGTGCTCAAAGACAATCATGAGAAGAGAAAAAACCCAAAAAACCAGGGGAGAACAAACAGGTGGTTAGAAAATATTAATTTCTTCCACATGCACTTTTTTTGAGCTCTGACATGAAAGCACAATTACACTCTTGCAATGCCTCTGTGAGGAGGGTTTAAGTACCTCTTTAATTCAAGTCTATTGTGTTCCTCATACTGGGAAACTCAGTGAAGCCTGTTGAGCCCCAATTGTATTTCAGAGCAGCACCAAGTCTGCTTCCTCCCACAACAGAAACCTTCAAGGGCCACATTTGTGCCACATCCCATGGCCTAAATCTCACCACTAAGCTGGGGCTTACTAGAAAGGCCAGTACTGAGCAGAGGATATTTCCAGGGGAATCAGCTCCTCCCTATTTAAAGGGTCCTTTGATCTACAAGAGAAATCTAACAGGAATTTAGCACAGCTAATAGTCAAGCCTTTGATCTTCCCTTTGGAGTTTCACTGGCTGTCAGACACCCTGAACCCCTATTTCCAGCTATAGGAGCCAGAAATTGCTTCCTAGCACTTTACAGTGAGTTTGCCACCTTCATAGACTGACCAGTGTTGCAGGGTTTTTGTTCCTATTCACTTAACTTTTGGGGAATTTCTCCCTTGAAACTTTTTCTTAGACAATGGACCTTCCTTTCAGTCTCACTTTCATATCTCTGTCAAGATGGTAGATATTGCTAAGGAGGTAGCAGGCAGCCCACTGTAGCAGAACACAGGCTCTGAGGGATACTTGCCTTCTAAAAAAGATCCTACATTCTTTCCAGATCTGAATGGCTGTGGGTTAAAGGAGGGATATATCAAGACTTTGATGACAGATGCCAGTGTCAATCTCATAGCCTATTTCTGCCTCAAAATATTTGCTCTTAATTGAATTTACTGTGCAAATTAACAGTGGAGGTGCCCAGATTTCTAAATGGGTCACTGCAAGCCAACTTTACATCACGCTGAGAAGTCAGCATGCTTGAGAAATATTGGGAAAAAACCCAAATATTTACTAAATGTGATGAGTTAGAGAAAGGAGAAGTGTATTAAGGATGTTAAGGATGTTAGTCTGAATCTCTAAATGTGTTTGACATCCTCAGTACCTTAAATGGTGGGTTAGATTATCAAAGGCATCCAACAGCTTTGGTGTATTTGGTCAGTATTTCCTTTCTCCATGTGGTTCCAGGATAACAGTGTATCTTCACAGGTGCCAAAGATTACAAACTCCAAATAAACTTAAAGCAATAAGAAAAGTCTGGGCTTTGATTTCCCAGTCTTCCACGGTCTGCAGAGCCTGCACACACCCAGCACCACCACACAGAATGACACAAGCAGTACCAAAGAGCCAGCCAAGATGGTCTTCCCCCATCTGACTCAGCCTTAAACTGGCCGTAGGGTGTGTTCAGATCTGTCCTCCTGACAAGCTCTTATCCTGGTCAGTCAGGCCCCTGTGCAGTCCCTGGAGCTGAACATCACCCTCAGAGGTCCCCAGAAAGGCTGAGACTGCTCATCAATTCCCTCCTGGTCCACACAGGGAGTTCCAGGCTGGCTGAAAGGAAATCGGCTGAATCTCAAAAGATGACCTGGAAACTGCAGCAAAAGCTCTCTCTACCCATTCTGCAGAGCCCTGCTGGTGGCACTGGATCTGTAGCCTGCTGGTAGCATCTGAAGTCAACATTCCTCTTTGCTCCTCGATGCAAATGATGGGAGCCAGCCAGCACAAACTCAGAAATGTCAAGTTTGGTAAAGCTCCACTGACTCTCAATTTAAAGAGCATCATGATGAGGAGCGCTTCCCACCAGGAGTATGTCATGAACTGCTGCGTTCAGCAAATCAGCCACAACTATTTCCTTTTCCAAGGATACAATCTGGTCCCAGCAGTGAGGATTAACCCCCCAGACAAATATTAGCCTTAATTTTGGTTTAACAGCTAGGATCAGCTAGAATGAGTATCAAAACTGTTCTCTTGAAATGCTCAACTAAAGCAGGGAGGAACAGGAGAGAGCACAAGTCCCCAACAGCACTTATTTGAATAATCTTGCTGACAGATCTGTTCTTTCCTCAGAATTTCCAGTCTGCATAACAGATCACAATATGAAATCAGATACTGTCACTGGGCTCTGATAAATGGGGATGCAAGGACTAAATATTCCCTTTCCATATGAATAAATACTCCAATTCAAACAGCACCACTCACATTGTTCATGCTGTCACCAAAATCCTGCAGGCAGCGTCACAGCCTGGTAACTGAGCAGCACCCATCATTATTCACTTCATGAGCAGATACAGATTTTCAGCTCTCATTTACTGACAACATGTTCCTGACATTATAATCTCTTCTAAAAGCTTCTGCATGAGTTATAGCTACTGGATTCAAAAGGAAATTTTGCATCTCTGCCTCTGAATTACTGACAATATTTTCAATGTCTCTAAGACATTTAGGGAACAAATTTCCCTTTAACTTTAAGACTGAAAACAAAGGAAAAGCTATTACACAATTAGGCTAATTTTTGCAATACTCTAATGACTGTCAGTTAAAATCCTACAACTTCCAGTCTGAATTTGCTGAGTTGCAAGTTCCATGTCAGTGGAGTTTCTTACTTTTCTGTTTGTTCCAAAAGGCAAAGTAGATACTTATGAGTTGTAGTTCCATCATTCCTCCTTCTTCTGCACAAATGGAACAGGTCAAGGCCCTAATTCCAGCCTTGATAGCAGTTAAGGCCAATTGCCAAAGCTTTTGCTTTTTTTCTTTTTTCCTTTTGCTTTTATTCTTACAGTTCTTTTCTTCACTGTATCCATCTCTGCAGTAGTCAAAAACATTTATGGCAGAATCTATCCTCATTTTAGGAAGGAACTCAATAGCAAAAGCTGGATCTGCAAGGCTTCTGTCTACTTCCAGAGTGCACTTGTAGCTACAGAGCACACAGGCAATAAAACAATGATCATGGCAGAGACTGAGAAGGTGATAGTGTGAAATAACCCAAAATGCAATCCCTGCCTTACATTTCCATGGCTTAGCTGTCCTGCTCTGCTGCCCCAGGTGGAGAGCTGAGGCTGTGAGCCAGCAAACACCCGAGTGAGGTCAGACCCAGGTGCTGTGTGTGCCCAGGGCCAGAGGAGCCACTTGGTGGTTGCTTTGCAGCCACTGGGTGCTGGCTTGGTTCCCCTCAAAATCGTCTTCAATCACTCAGAGATCATTTACCCCTAAGCAGAAGGGTGGTTCTTGACAATGAGGCTGGGAAGGCCAGATGGCTGGGGAAGGGCAGGTCAAGACCAGAAACAGGTCAAAGGCACAGAGCTGGGCTGAAGGTGAGGCTTCATGGCTGGGAAATTGGTGGCAAGAGAGCCTTTAACTGCTGAGGAGTCTGGCTGAGACCGAGCCAGGGAGGGATCAGCGCTCTTGTGAAGTTCCTCATTCACCTCTGCTGTCACTCCATCGTTGTTTCTGATGTGGATCCCAAATGTTTCCCTCAGAGTCACTACAGCACGTTACTCTGCAGAGATGGACTCTGCTAAATGAAAGTGAAAATGTGATGAGGTTTAGAGACAAGAAGGGAGGGGAAGACATGAGGGGGAACATGGGGGTCTGGCCACGAGAAATCTTGATGAAGGGACAGGGATTAATTTACAACAGCATGTTTAGTCTGTGTGTGCTACCAAAGCCAAGACACTGAGTTCCCCAGGAGACCTTAACACAGCACGGTTCAGGGGTGTTCACAGCTCTTGGAAAAGGCCCATACCCAAAGCCCTGTTACAGCACATAAACCTCAAGGAGCAGAGGGGTGGCTGTCACAGCACCACGGGATCCCATCATCCCACATGCTGTGATTGTAGCTATTTGCTTTGGAAAGACAGGAGTAGTTAGGGATGTTACCAAAGGCAGCATGAGAAGATGATTATCCTCTGCAGAACACAAGGCACTGCAGGTAATTACTGTCTGTGCAACCATAAGAATTTAGCTTGGAACAGAGGATATGGAAAATTGTAGTGTCCCTTAAAAGACCATTTCTTCTGAGTCCGTGATTGTTAGTATTAAGTAAAGTTATAAATTGCAGCCCATAATCTTGTCTTTAAAAGGGATTCTGTGCTCTGCAAGGAGGCCCAGGACAGAGAGGGCAGAGTCACTTTTGTGATGAACCATCTGTCTCTGATGATGGCACATTTTTCTCCTTTACAAAAGCTTGTCAGGGGGTGGATTGGGGTGGTAGGGATGGTGGTGCAGCTGGAATGGTTGGTGGGGTTTACCCTACAGTTTCTATAAGATTACCTGCTGTTTTGGAGGAAGTTGTTTTTTTTTTTTTTTTTGCTCTTTTGGAACTGCCTCTTTTAAGAGCATGCATTAATTACTCCTCATGATTCTGTAGCAGGAGGCAGTGAACAGGAACCTGCCAGAGCCCAGCAATGCAGCAGTAAACCCACCTGCAGACACCTCCTCCTCCAATCTTCCCTTTGAAAAGGTGTTAGAGCTTGAGCTTTTAAGCTTCAATAAAAGTACCAAAGTCAGAATGTGTGAGAGAGATAAAATGAGAGTTGAACAGAGAAAGGACAACTGTATCTTCAATCTAAACATCCTGAGATTCCTATGATTTGGTAATTTCCCATTTAGCATGGTCAAGCATGAGTGAAATCTGCCACAGAGATCATCCACAAGTCTCTTGCCATCACAGAGAATATCTGCTGCTGGTGAGAGACCCCCCAAGAAGGTTAAGTCAGGATGGTATTTTCCTGTGAGAAAGTCAGAATAACTGCAGATAACTGCATTTGTGTTCACAGCATTCTGGAGACACCCAACACCATACAAATATCATAAATATACACAGAGAGGAACATTAACAATGTACAGGTGGGTTATAAGCACAGATATAGATAAGAGCTAGATGACAAGACAATTTTGTGAAGCAGGACTCTAATTCTGCTGGAAGATGAATTGCAGCTACTGTGAAGCTTTCTTCAAATGCTTCAGGGATGTGTGCTTTAGGTCAGGTAGCCCTCTCATTAGTAGGAAAATGAAATGGCATTTTTATACCAGAACATGGATTTTTAGAACTGGAGGTCACCTATTACTCTGCAGAGGAGCTAATGGCCAGACAGCAGTGTGTGTGTGTGTGTGTGTGTGTGTGTGTGTGTGTGTGTACACATTCAGTGGGTAACAAACTCTACCAACTTCCATAATATTTAAGCTGTTACCTGAACCCCAGCTACTTGAGAAAGCTCCTTTGCACTAAATAAGGACAAGAGCTCTGAGAGAAAACATTGATATTTGCCTGAATTATTAAGATGTCCTCTTTCTAAACAATCCTGTTATCTCTACTCTTGAATGAACCCCTAAAAGTCCGGCGGCACTCCAGCTGAGCCCCCCCACTCCACAGGAGTGCACAGAACAAGAGAGGTTTCTGTCTAGAGGAAAAGGCGATGGGAAAAGCAGCAGCAGCCAGGGGTAGAGAGCTGTCAGAGGCGCTCAGCGCTCCTCGCACGGGCTCCGGGCCGGGTGGCAGCGCCCGGGCGGGCCCGAGGAGCGGCTGCGGCTCCGTGCCGGGGCTAACCCGGCTGAGTGAGGAGCGGCTGCGCTCCGTGCTGGGGCTGCCCGATCGGGGCTCAGTGAGGAGCGACTGCGGCTCCATGCCGGGGCTAACCCGGCTGAGTGAGGAGCGGCCGCGCTCCGTGCCGGGGCTAACCCGGCTGAGTGAGGAGCGGCTGCGCTCCGTGCCGGGGCTAACCCGGCTCAGTGAGGAGCGACTGCGGCTCCGTGCCGGGGCTAACCCGGCTCAGTGAGGAGCGGCTGCGCTCCGTGCCGGGGCTAACCCGGCTGAGTGAGGAGCGGCCGCGCTCCGTGCTGGGTCGGCCCCGCCGGGACCGGCGCGGCTGCTGTCCAAGGATGCGACTGCCGGCTCCTGATGGGAAAGAGATGCCGGGTTTGAGGAGCTTTGCAGAGAAATGAGGCAATGAGCTGAGTTTTTTCTGTCTTTGACTCGCTCTGAGGCAAGTTCAGATTAGCACTGGTGCCTGAAGGAAACCTAAGGCAAATCCAAATCCAAACCCTGACCAATTTAAATATTGATATATGTGCTTCTGTCAGAGCAGGGGGTTTTAGCCATCACTTCACATGAGACATAGAATAAAGCTCCCACCTCAGAGCACCAAGGAATACCAAGACAATGAATTTTAACACCTGTGGAGAGAGACTGGGTCTTCTTGCAACAAGAAAATACCTGTAGTGTTTTGCTTTTGACATCTTTCATGCATACCTCGCTTTTCTTGGGAAACTCTGCTTCATGGATTCCATTCTGAATGTTGTGATTCTTTTCCCCCTTTGCAAATATTTTTCAAGGTCTACAAAAAAAAAAAAAAATCCCCATAGTAACTAGTTCTATTTTATGGATACCTCTGTATTTGCAGCTATACCTAGAGGCAGATCTCAGGGAGGTTCAGAGTGGACATAAGGAAAAAGTTCTTCACTAAGAGGGTTGTCAGTCAGAATACACTCTTCAGAGAAGTGGCCATGGCACCAAGCCTGACAGAGTTCAAGAAGCATCAGGATGATGCTCTTAGACGCCTGATTAATTTAAGATAATCCTGTGAGGAGCAGGGAGTCACACTCAACGACCCTTCCAACGGGCAATATTTTATGATTCAATCGTTTTCAGCAGAGAGGAGTGGATCCTGCCCACCACCCAGCCCTGACAGTGGGATTCCTTCTCTCTCAGTTCCTGCTGCAGTTTATTTGCAGCACATAAGAAAGGCTCAAGATTGCTCTAGCACATTTTGAGCCCAGAAAATGCCTGATGTCTGCCAAAACTTCATAAAGACTTGTAGTAGAGATACATACAGGAGATGAGCCCAAGCATCCTGAAGGACACCTGTGCTCCAGCCTCCAGCATCACATCGGTGCTGTGGGAGTCCCGACCCCGATCCCTGAGCGCACCACAGCAGCGCTGGCAGGGCTGCTCCCCCCGGCACCACTTCCAGGGATGCTCAGCACTCCTGAAAAATCTCCCTCTTGCCTCTGAGTGCCGTGGGAAGGGCAGGGGAGGGACGGGAGGCAGCGCCGGAGGAGCCGCAGCACCGCTCTGCGGTGGCGGGTCCCTCTGCAAGCGGAGGACAAGGACACCCGCTCGCTCTTCCCCAGCGCTGCCGAACACCGATGCGTCGCTTTCTGTGGCACCAAGAAAAGCTGTTTCCTCACCGTTCCGAGCCTTTGCTCTGCTCCCCTCCTTCCTTGCCCCCTGCTCTAATCCCCCTGCGTGCAGGCACCCTTCACTCCCCAGTTTAGAGCCCCTGCACCCCAGGATACAGCAGGGATACTGGGATGATGCCTCACAGCCCTACGCCTGACTGCAAAACACAGTCAGCTGTGCTTATTCCTTCGAGTAAAAAATAAATAAATAAATAAATAAATTGAGAGAAAAAGAGAAAAATTTACCTATAATTTCATCTTTCCATCTTTACAATTTTTTCCCTTCCTGACACACAACTTAGAGAAATATAGGATCACTCCTTACAAAAGACCTGTGACATCAGTTCTTAGGTATGAATTACCTAGGGGGTTTTGGGGAATTAATAACACAGTACAGAGAGAAATTTTGACTGAAAAGCCATGAATCTTTTAAGGCTACCGAAGGATGTGGTCTGCTTCCTAGAGCAGTCACTGGACAAAGACTGGGACAGCCTTAAAGCCGAATGCAGGCACCCAAAGTCACAGCACTGAGATGGCTTTTGTCACTCAACTTCCATTTCCTTTTAAACACCTAAACAGCCTCTACGACATCTCTGCAAACTGAAGACAAACTGATCTCTCAAGAAAAGTTTGTTATCAGTGGTTTTCATCCTGCAAACTGTGGATTCCTCAGGGCTGGAGCTTAATTTTGAGTGTCTAAAAAGAACAAAACAACAACAAAACAAAACAAACAAACAAGAACAACAACAAAAAAAAACCAAGACACATAAAAATACCTCTAGCTAAACATCAGTAGATATGTGGGCATTAGCAAATCAGAAAAAAGGTCTGAAAAATCTCTGAGCTGCAATATTTAGACATGAGTCTGTTTTCTTCATTCTCCACCTTATTCCCTAATTCCCTCTTAGCTGAGAAGAGACTCTATCTCAAATGGTGTCACTTCAGCATCAGCTCCAAGCCAAGCAGATAAATGGCCTTACAAAACTCCCTCTCAGTCAGAAGTGGTGTGAATTAGGTCAAGATTGGGGTAATGCAGAGATCAGGAAATAAGGCTTCTAAGTAAGCCAAAAAGCAAAGTGCTAATGGCCAGGACAGCAATATATAATGAGCTCTTAAGAAGAACAACACATAACTAAGCCACACATTTCCTCACTGGCAGTCAGCTGCATGTTGGTGCTTTAATGAAGTTACAAGGCAGAACACAGGAATATTTAATCTCCAGAGATCATCATTAGTGAAGATAAATTATATTTTACAATACTGCCATTATTTTTGCTAGCATCTCATTAATCATTTAATGGTCATTACTTATTATTTACTTAGCCTGGACAGAGTACACAGCTGTGCAAAGATGCCCACAGAATCCCAGAATTCAGGTGGTCCCTGCCCCATGGAGCCAACAAAGCTGTAATTTGTCACTGCTGCCAGTGACCATCAGAATTTTGCATAGGAGGAAATGCTGCCTATGTCCATCTTCATGGGCAGTTGAAATGGAAGTTGACTTCTGTTGTGATAAATTGAAGATGCTGAATGATTTCCAGGCAGTGAGGAGTAAAATCCTGCACCACATCTGGAGAAAAAAGAAGGCAATCATATTGCTCTGCTGTCCTCAGTGGAGGACTGGGCCCCCAAACTGTTTCAAAAAGGCCAGAGAAGATAAAGCTCAGTTGCAACCTGCTGGCCAGGTATAGACAGGCTCTCAGAGTGTCTCCCTATGGGCCCAAGGGTTTGGAACAGGCTCACCTGAGCTGCAGAGGAACAACAAACCGGTCTGCAGGCACTGCTGCTGGGAAAGGCCATTTACAGCGGCAATGGCTTCACTCAAACACAAGGTGACAAATTTCCTCTGAGGCTTGAAAAAGCACTAACCCTTGTCCTCTGAATAAATGCAGCCAGGTGGAAGGGGTTTTCCAGTTCAGCAGCTGAGAGGTGCCCAAAACAGAGACTGGACCACAGTCCTCCCATGGTGACCTGGGCAAGCAGGGGTGCTCCCACACCACAGGGATGTGACATTTCACCAGTGCCTTTCTCACCCTCCCAGTACCCAGACTGTAAAGGGAAACTGAGGCAAGGAGCACACTGCTTGGTACCTGCTCCTTGTGGCCACACAGTGCTTGTTTTACCCAAACACCCTGTGGAGGTGGGATCCCCATGTGGCAATCAATGAGCCAAGACATTGGGAAAAAAGACACATTCAGAGCTAAACTCATTTCATAGCCATGTCCTGCAGTCTGTGAATGTGCTGGGTCAGTTCTGCATCCTGATTTATCATCCATCAGCAGAGGCACAAAAATGAGCAGGATGAAAGCTCAGTGACCTGTGGTGCTCGGGGTACCCTGACTGCAGCACCCATCAGAGCAGGACAGCGCCTCTAGGTGGGTGAAATAAGTAATTTTTTCTTTTTGTGTGCTTTGTGTGTGTGTGTGCATGGTTTTTGGTTTTTTTTAATGCCCTTACATCACCTAAGGAACAGTTGACCAACCCATGTAACAGTTTTCTAAATATGTTTTGCCTGAGGCACACATTCAGGACAGAAAAAATTCCCATCTAGGTAATTAAATAATTTGTCAGTTATAAACAATTGCCAATGGCTCCCAGTGAGGTAACCCATCACCTCTCATGCCACAGGCCAGGAATGTTCCTGCAGGAGCCCTGTGGGTCCTTCCCTACTGCTGGGAAAAGTGCTCTTGGCAAAGTTTCCTGCAGAGCAACTTTCAGAAATGTCTGCTCCTGGACACTGGCTTTCCTGTGGGAAAGATGATCCAGTCCCAGCAGAGGAGAGACTGGAGTGTGACCAGCACTGCTGCCCACCAAAGCTCAAGGATAAGGACTTGCTCTGGGTGTGCACACCCCCAGCAGCCACACCTGCACAGCATCAGCACTGCCCCAGACCACAGAGTCAGGCACAAATCCAACCACACCCTCCTGCTGAACTTACCCTATTTCAAATGACCAATTCAAATTTTGGTGATGAAATCATCCTTGTCCCCAGAGCAAGAAGGACTTCTCACACCTGTACCCACCACCCTCTCCTGAGGCTAAAAGCCTACAGCTGGTATTTTACTGCCATAAAGGGGCAGGGCAGGGAGGCTCCTTCCTCTGCACTGCGTTCTGCAATGCTGAGGCAGAAGCAAAGGGTTGTTTAACACAGCCCTCCAAAAGATGCACTGAGAAAAAACGGCTCCCAGCATCGTTTTGGAGATTTGCTATCAAGGAGCAGCTGCCTTCCTCTGAGGATGGTGCCCTTGAGAGCTGCAGGCAGTAACACAGCAGGCTCAGCAAGGTGACTACACTGCTGGGGACAGGGGCAGGTCCACTTGCTGGAGGCAGGAGATTGATTATTTTACTCCTTGTTTGCTCTTCATTTTGCCCTAAGAACTGAGTAATCAAATGTGATAAATTTTGAGAAACATTTTGAACCCTTGTCCATCTCTAGCAATCTACTAACCTCAACAGGTCTTTCTCTCTTTCCCCAGGAAGCTCTGAGTGTCTTTCTCTGCAAGTTCAGGAATATTCCCTTTCTTCTACAGTTCAACAACTCCATGTCTCAGCTCTGAATCTCTGGTGACATCCCAATCACAACAGAGCACATTGATTACCCTGAGGCATCCTTTAGACCTCTAACATCCAGGTTAGAGGCACCTGGGAGTAGTAAAATTCCCTTGTAGATCATCCTGTCCAGAGGATGTTTCCTATTCTTTTTACATCTTATTTTCCTGAGCTGTAAGGAACTGTTTAGCCTTTACTGTGCTTTTGCCCAGGAGAATTAAAAAGGTAAAATGATTTTTCTAAAGTAATTGTTCTACAGAGAGCGCACAACGCTTTCTGAAGCCGAGTCAGCACATAAATGTGAGCCATTAAATGAGAAACCCACTGAGTATTGAAGCAGTTGAGAACCAAGACCGGCTGCACCCTGGCTAAAAATCAACTGTGGAGTTCAGCCAGGGGTCATGGTGCCCTATAACAGCAATGTGGAGGGGTCCTGATGTCCTATAATGGCAAAATGGAAACATGAGCTGGTTAGCCAGGGCTTTTTATTGCTGATGGATGAACATTAACAGGCAATTCGCTCACAGGTAAAGGAGAGCACAAATATTATGGTTGGAGCAAATGTATTTCATTAAAGTAACTGTGTGAGTTGCTGTTCAGACTGGAGGGGATGGCATTCATCTGTGATTCATCTGTGTGTGCCTGTGAACAGCTACAGGTACCTCCTCCCTGCTGGTCCTTTCAACATGATCCCATCAAGGGAACCAGTGGGAGACAGCACGGGCAGAAACCCCAGTGCTGGCAGAGAGGAGAGAATTCCTCTCTTTTTTAATGAAATAGTTAAAAGTAACACCCTTTTCCCTCCCCCTTTCCTGAATGCATTTGGAAACCTGAGCTGAGGAGAAATCTGAAAGTGTTTTCAGAGGAAAGCTGGGGAGAGGAAAATTATGTTCAATATGTCAGGAAAAAAACTCAGAACTTCCTTGTGTGGCAATGGCTTGTATTTATCTGTAAAATGAACTTCTGAGACAAAAAGATGATGAAGATGATAACCCAGTCCCATGGGACAAAAGAACCAGCTGCTCTGATGTCGTGCCCTCTGATGGGGAGCCAGAAGTGCCCCAGTGCAAGAGCCTGAGACATGGATGTAGTGTGGTACAAATATCCCAGTATATACAGGATGCACAGCCAAGAGCAGCCTTTGCCCCCAGGTGCTATTCCAGGCTTTGAAAACTACCGAGTCTCACATCCTCTTGACTAGAGGTTTGGTCCTTTCAGCCCATTTTCATAGGGAAATCTGAGCTTGCAGCACACCGAGCCAGGTGTGTGCTCCCTGCCTTCCCCCCTGCCCCACACGGGCTGGGGACATGCAAAGAGAAGTGGGCAGTAGCAGGAGCACAGGTGAGCTCATTTGATTTACCTGGTTTCTCCTGGGCAGTGAATCACTCAACAGGCTTCAATCAGCAGAGAGCAGCTCACAGGCATCCAATGGCTCTCCATAGAGAGTTACCATCTCCTGGAGGGAGGGACCAGGCACTACTGGAGGCTGTGACTGCTTGCCATGGGGCTCAGCCCTGGAAATGAAAAACAAGGTGATAGAAAAGGCTGCTGGAGGCTGTATCCATCAGCTCACCTAGAAAAGCTACCAACTGCCCTGGAAGGCAAGAGCTGGGTAAGAGACAGACCTGTGAGAGCTGTGTGCCAGTGGGGAAGCCCCAGTACAGGGTGTTCCTCCTACCACAGCAGCTCTCTTCCATCCTCATCCTCCTGCTGACTCGGAACTGAGCTGCATCCCCTGCCCTGTGGCAGCAGCAGGAAGGACAGAGGGAGACAGGCCCCTCTGGGCAGCCCAGGGATTTCAGGAGGAGCACCCCTGGCCAAAAGAACACCATGGACCGTTTCCGGATGATCTTCCAGTACTTCCAATCCAGCTCGGAGTCTGTAATGAACGGGATCTGTGGGCTCTTGGCCCTGGCAAGTGTAAAGATGTACACCAGCTTGGACTTCAGCTGCCCCTGCCTGCCCCAGTACAACATGGCATATGGCTTGGGGATCATGCTCGTGCCCCCCATCATCCTCTTCCTGTGCGGTCTCATCCTCAACAGGCAGTCCCTGGTGATGCTGGAGGAGTGGAGGCGACCAGCGGGGCACAGGAAGAAGGACCAAGCTGTCATCAGGTGGGGCTTGCAGTGGCAGTGGCATCCCTCTTCCCACCTCCTGTTTAGCAGTCTTTCTCCATAGCTTTGATCCTCCTGGTAGATTAATTATATTGTAATCATCTCCTGAGACCTCTCCCCATGACCCTGGAGGGGCAGGGGTCTGGGAAGTGCCTTTACATCCAGCAGAAATTAAGGCAGGCTCGTTCCATCCCAGCTAAGGAGAGCAGAGTGCCTCAATACCTGGGCTTATGCCACCACCCTGGGAAACTGCATTGCTGCTGCCCTGTCATGCACTCACAGGGTGTCTTCTGGGGCTTCCATGTGCAAAAAACATCAGGCATTTCCTTTTAATTATGCCAAAGGTGTGGCATTTTCATCACGGTCATTCTTTATCAAAAGCCTCATGGTCTCACACCCTTCACCTGAGTTTTTACAAATTTGTACTGGCAGAAGGGTGAGGA
Organism: Fringilla coelebs; assembly: GCF_963513975.1. NCBI lineage: Eukaryota > Metazoa > Chordata > Aves > Passeriformes > Fringillidae > Fringilla > Fringilla coelebs. The sequence goes on along the minus strand of NC_140066.1, from coordinate 24,681,989 downwards.
GAATAATATTCCATCTGTTATAAGTAAAGTTTTATGCAGTACACAGGTTGGCTCAGAGAGAGGCAAGAAAGGCTGCAGGAAAAAAGGGGATTTTCCAGATTGAAACCGATGAGAAAAGGAAGTGTGAATATGCAAGAGGAGGGAGAGCTGACAAAGATCTGTGCATGGGAGACATAAGGGTACAGTCAAGGCAAGCCCATGGTGAGGGGACTGTGCACTGAGTGCAGGCAGCACACAGAGCACTACCTTGTGCTAGTGCAGGTTTCACTGAGAGGCAGAACCAACAAAGACATCCCAGAGCAGAAGCATCAGTGGGAGCAATGCTGAGGGCAGCCCTGGGAGTCAGTTCCCAGGGTCTGGAAAGACTGCTTGGCACAGGACAGCCTGCATCCCTCAGGGCTCTGGAAGGGGAGAAAGCTCCCAGCATTAACCCACTCACCTCTCTGCTGCTCCAGGTACATGTGTTCCTCCATCATGCAGCGAGCCATGGTTGCCCCTGTCGTCTGGATCATAGTCACCCTCCTGGATGGCAAATGCCTGATCTGTGCTTTCAGTGGCTCCATGGATCCCCAGAAGTTTGTGGGCTTTGCCAATGTGAGCACAGAGCAGGTGCAGCAGCTGCTGGCCAAGGTGCCCTGCAAGGATGACGAGCTCATGAGAAACAACACGTCCCGCAAGGCAGTGTCCAGGTACCTGCGCTGCTGGTCCCAGGTGGGTCCCTGCTGGCAGAGCCTCTCATGTTGGTGAGATGAACCAGGCATGTGGCTCTACTCCTGCTCTTCCTTGATTTCCCATCCCTTCATTGTGGTCAGGCTGGGAGCAAGGCTGCTCTGTGCTTCTTTTTGCCTCCAAACATCGCTATCCTAAGTGATAATCTTGAGTCGGGCAGGGAAAAATAAAGAAATTATTAATGTTTTAATAGAGGAACCAGCAGCTTCTAAACCCAATTAATAAAAGATGTTGTGTCTCCCAAAGCCCTGTTTGGTGTCAAAAGATCCTTCTAACTGCCAACCCTGCAGATAGGACCCACTGTTTTAAGGACAGTGCAAGTTTAGACAGATGAAAACAGCTTGCTCAGGAGCAATAGAACAGGGCACAGGCATTGGGACTCATGGAAGGTCATTGAAAACAAGCTCTTCTTTCTTATCAAAGGGAGCTGCCCATAGTCTGGGCTGTCTTCATGTTGCAGTGGGGACTCCTGGGCCCTGGAGTTAGTGTAGGTGGCAGATGAAGATCACTGGAGATAAAGAAATGCCAATGGAGAGCACTAATGTCCCCTTTCCCTGGGGTACTCCTATGCTCATAGCAAATGCCTGTCTGCTCCAGGCAATTTTGCAATCAGTTATCCTTACTGAATGATTCATGCACAGATAAATACCCCATATTCTCTGGGAGGAAATTATACCAACCCTCTGGGTACAGTGTGGGGTGCTGGACTACAGGGACAGATCAAAGCCAGGAGTCCAGATGCATCACGTTTCCCCTTCAGCCACACAAACTCCCTGTCTCTCTGATGCAGGCAAAGAGCTTGTGCCTGTCCTCGTGTCTGACTTGCTCCTGTTTCACTGCTTCTTTCTTATCACACAGGCACTTGGCTGGAGCATTTTGTTGATCCTGATCATAGCAGCTTTCCTTGCCCGCTGGCTCAGACCTTGCTTCAGCCAGGCCACCCTCCTGCAGGCACGTCACTGGAGCAACTACATTGACATTGAGCAAAAGATTTTTGAGGAAACCTGCTGTGAGCACAGCCGGCTCTTTGCTCACAAATGCATCCTCCACTTCTTCGAAAGCATGCAGCAAGAGATCAAACTGCACAGCTTCAGCTTGCCTAAGGAGGGAGAGGGAGCTGAAGGAGGGGAAGGTCTTCTCCAGGGTATCACAGATCATGACCAGGTGAATGAACTTCTGAAAACCTGGTACTATGAGAAACCTCCCCTGGATGTCAGCCAGGCACATCACAGGCATCCCCTGGTGCGAGAGAGATCCCCTCTGCCCAAGGCAGAAAATGCCAGCACCCACTCCAAATTCCCCCAGCACAGCAGTGTGTAAAGGGGGATTTGTCCTGCAGGGACAGAAGGAGCATTGCCAAGCCTCTGCACAAAGCAAGGACCAGCAGGCAGGTGACAGTGGTGCTCATACCTTCCTCCAAATCTGCAGCCTCAAAGGCTCCACTCTAGGGCCTGCCTGGCAAAAACCTCCAAAGTCAGCTAGTTCTGAGGGTCCAAGGGTCCCAGATGCAGTCACTGTCAATGACATTTCTCAGCCAAGGACCCTTGGGGCACTTTCATCATATCAAAGACTTTGCACCTTCTTACAGCTGTGATAAAAGCATTCTGCCTTGAGGAAGGATTTAACCAGGGCAGGAGCATCTGGCTGCATACAAACCATACACACACAGAGGTGTGAGGAGCTCCTGCCCACTCCATTGAAACCTGGTTCAAAGGGTTATCAGAGCTGACACAGAAGTTATTTAATGGGCAACTCTCTTAGTACCACACCAACATATTTACTCAAAAAGGCAAAACCACCTCCTATGTCTTCCCATCTGCTGAGAGCTCTGGCTGTCCCCAGCCCAGCTGCCAAACTGTCCTGCCTTCCTCTCACAACCCATCAATACTTCCATGCATTTTAAAATGAAATATGGCCACACACTGAAATTCATGGAGCAGCATAACTTTAATTGAAGACACTTCTGAGTGAGGATTGGATTGCGTTGGACTTGCAGAAGGAACAGGAGAGGGAGGCTTAGCAAAACACAACCACGGGGCTATGCTGGGGTTCAGTGGCTGCTGTAGGCACTGGTGCTAAGCCATGGAAAGGACACAGTGACTCTGCCTGAACACAGACTTTAAACACTCTAGATTTGAGTATAAACTGACCTATCCAGAGGATCATCCTTGCAACACCTATTTGGGCATTTCCATCCATAGTTTCAAAGCTGTTTGAATGCAACCTTACCTCTGAGCCTTTGATGATAATTGCTTTCTCACCTGCCTTTTCCAGCCCCCATTGTACATGGTGTCAGTTTGTCTGGTACTTCTGTCCAGCATTGCTCCTTGGATGCATTAAAGTCTTTATTGCAAACTCACCCGGAGCAGACACATCTATTCCTCCAGGCTGAACCTCACACTGATGCCCACTTTGTCTCTTGGAGGGAGAGGTGCAATGTGGAGGGGCTGGGGGGAGGTGGGAGTGAAGAAGAAATATGTCCTTGGGTATGGATAGGTGGGGCAAGCAGAGCTTCCAGGAGGAAGGAAGAGGGTGGGATAGGGGCAGAGGAACCTGCCACCACATTGGGACTAAATCCAAAATAAGGGATCAAAATAAAAATTCATATTAATCCCCCAATTGTCAAGCTGCTGGCAGGTGGGTCACCTCCTGCCCAGGATGTTTGCATGCACAGGCCAGAGAATGAGGAGGTACTGGGTAAAACACTGGGAGGCAAAATAACTCCATAGCCCACCCATGGGCAGCTGCACCCCTTTGCCCACTGAGGCCCAGTCAGGAGCTGCAGGCTGCAGATGGATGGGCTGCAGAGCTTTTCTAATTTGCATGACAAAATCAGATCTGGATGAATCCCTGAGCTCCCTTGGATATGCTAGGAGAGTGCACAGAGCCAGCTGTGGCCCATGCTGGTAGGGAAAGACACAGTGGTCTTTTCTCCAGGAGCTCTTTAGATGCAGGAAGCTTCTGAGCTCTTCTTTGAAATCAGCATTGCACTTTGAATTGTGTCTCTGGTTTACTTTTGTCAGACAGGACATCACAAATCTGAGGCTGCAGCTCAGTTTGGACTCACCATTCCATATTAGTCAAATTGGGTATTTTCCTATCATGCTCAAAGCTGAGGTCTGCAGCTCAATTTGCATGCTGCTTTCCATGTTCTCAGGTTTTAAGTCATCCCATTGTGGCCACAAAATATGAAAGGCTAAAAGGGGGAAGAGGAACAGATTTGTTATCTGTACCAGGAGGGAGCAAACAGGATGGTTTAAGGGTGCTGCCATAGATTTTGAAGGTCTTCAAAGGTTCATGTGCTGCTGGGAGAGTCTGGTCTGCTCATGGAGTAGCTCCAGTTGCCTGGGGCTGTGGGTGTTCATTCCTCCCAGCCTCCTCCCCCAGGTCTCGTGCTGTGTTTCCTTCTAAAGCCCAAGAACTCTTCTCCATTTGGAAAGTGGTATCTGGCACCCCATGACAGGGGAAGAGGCAATAAACCCAAAATGCAGGAAAAATCCACTTACACAGAAGAAAACTTTGATTTTGAGGGTGATGGAAAGGCTTGCCCAGAAAGTCTATGGCACCTCCATCTATGGAAATATTCACATCCCAACTATATGTGAGCCTGAACGTGCTCTGTGCAGAGAGTGGTGGGTGGACCACAAAATCTCCAGAGGTCTCTTCCCACCAGCTCTATTAAGAGTGTGTGCCCTCCTGTGGAAGCTGGGGCAGAGAGGGTCATTCACAAACTTTAGCATCTGTCTGTCTCTCAGGGCTGCTGTGATGCCTGACCTACAGATATGTCAGGCACCCTTAGGGATCCTCACCTGCCAAGAGCCTGTGAAACAGCACAGCTGACTGCAAAGACAACTTCCCCAGTCACTTCCTAAACTCTCCTGATGGGAATTGTTACTGCTTTCACATCCCTCCTTTCTATATATTACACTGATTGAGACATGAAAAGCCCTCCTCAGCTCCACACCTTGGAGTCTGTCTTGGTGCAGGTGCAGGACTGGGTCCAGGGTGGGACATGGCCATGTACCTTCTCCTTCAGGACAGGGTTTCCAGAGCATAGATAAGTTAGGATTTGGGAGGAATCATCAGCTCTGCCTTCCCTTGCAAGTCAGTTAGAGTGAACTTTCTGTTGGGAAGCTCATGAAAACAAAGTCCTTCCTGACAAGGCAACGTGGAAAGAAAGACCCAGGGAATGTCTTCTATGGGCTCTCTTTTGATTCCCACTGACTGTTGCTGGCTTCAGTGAGAACTGTGGTGCTGTACACTCAATTCATGTTTAATAAAAGGCAGGGCTTTCCTGGAGATCAAAAAGCTCTCAGCTTTTTACAGGCTTGATTCACGCAGGCTTTGATGTGAACTGCCCTTCAAAAAGCCACTTGTCAGGTGAATAGAGAAGCCAGTCTGGGCTCTTAGGTAGCAATAAATACAATAGGCCTCATCTATATTCATGCAGCAAAATCTCTTCCCATTTGATGAGATCATGCAATTAGCCTCTCCACAGCAGGCAGAGCTAAGACTGCTCAGGTATTACCCACGTGCTCTGTGCTCACCTCTGTGGTGGCATCTCAGGGTCAACTCAGCATAATTAGCTGAGCCCCAGGACTGGTGCAGGGCAGACTCAGAACCTGCAGCACTGACTAATGGTCAAAAAGCCTGGTCTGGCTTCCTAGCTCAGCACTGACACACTGCAAAACCTTGGGGGAAAGTACCCCTCCCGTGTCTTCCGTGTGCCACCCACCTGTGTACAGCTTCCCTTGGTGGCATGTCCCACAGCCACCACTGCAGTCACACTAGTGCCCAGTCAGATGTGTGTTGATCCTCACATCAGCTCAGGAGGTGCCTGGACATGAACAACTGAGCAACTGCCTCCACCTGTTTGACAGCCACTTGTAGTCCCAGTAATCCCCCATCTTTTGGCCAGCTTGAGGGAGCAACCGAGGGCACCAAGACTGCTTTGTGAACTGGGAACTGAGATGCAGGAGAGCACCATCAACACCATCCATTCTTTTAATTTGTGCTGTGGAAGCTAAGCCCTGCCTAACTGTTACCTCTCCTTCCTCTGCCTTTTCTTTTCTTCTCCCTTCCCTCTGCAGAATAAAAAATAAGAGTTATTTCCCAGTGAAGCAGGTCTAGAAGTAGGGGCTGGCAGACCTGCAAGACACTTGCCTCAGATGCTGCTGAGGCAAGGCAGACACACAGAGGAAAGAGGGAAGCTCTGGAATCCATTTTTCCCATGTGTGCCAGCACTGCAGAGGTGGGGTGTCCTGTTCAGTCCTGGGGAGGAACACCCACCCCCTGCATTTGCAAACAGGTTCACAGAGGCCAATCAGCCAACTCTACCCAGGGCACAAAGTGTTCTGGGGAGGACACAGCCATGGTAACACCTGCACCCTCCAGCAAAGAGAGCTGGTGGCTGGGAGACTGCGGAAATGGGGATGTGGAGAAGAATGAAATCAGGTTTTGCAAACTAGAAATAACCCAGGTGTCAGATCCAAAGAAGAGCAGCAGGAAGCAAACTCTAAACTTTTGTAGGCGGCAAAATCAGCAGGAAAAAAATGTTAATTTTCTACTTTAAATAGTGGGGTTGTAAGAGTGCATGAATGAAACAGTAGACTGCACAGAAACTTAGTGATGTCATCTTTGAAGAGGAAATCTGAAAGAATGAAATAGACTGAGTCCACAGCTTGGACCCTGGTGGGGGAAGGATTTAAGTGAAGATGGACAAGTTTCGGATGATCTTCCAGTTTTTCCAGTCCAACCAGGAGTCCTTCATGAACGGCATCTGTGGGATCATGGCCCTTGCCAGCACCCAGATGTACTCAGCCTTTGATTTCAACTGCCCTTGCCTGCCACACTACAACCTGGCCTACGGACTGGGCATCCTCCTGGTGCCCCCCTTCATCTTGTTCCTGCTGGGTTTTGTGCTGAACAACAACATCTCCATGCTGGCAGAGGAGTGGCGGCGGCCGCGGGGCCGGCGGGGGAAGGACCCGGCCGTGCTGCGCTACATGTTCTGCTCCATGGCACAGCGGGCCATGATCGCCCCCGTGGTCTGGCTGGCGGTGACACTGCTGGACGGCAAGTGCATCACCTGTGCCTTCTGCACCTCGGTGCCCGTGGAGACCCTGGGCAATGCCAGCCACCCCCGCCTCTCCCAGGGGGAGGTACAGCGGGTGCTCGCCCGAATCCCCTGCAAGGAGATCTACAATGGGCAGCAGCTCATCGCCAACGAAGTGGCCGTCAGGTACCTGCGCTGCATCTCACAGGTAAGAGGCACCGTGGCTGTGCCCTCACTGGTGGGTTGGGGTTAGGCACTGCCAGCCTGAGCTCTTCCCTCAACAGAATCTCCTTGTTGAAATCTAGCTGCAGCAGAAGAGATGGGTGATTTCACAGGGGTACAAGGTGTTCAGACTCAGGTCTGTGGGGTTATGCCTCCAGTGTGGTACAGCGGCTGTAGCTCTAGGTCATCCTGATAACTGGCCCCCTCTCCTGCCTGGGCAGCCCAGGGCTGCAGAGCAGTGACAGCCAAACCATCTGCATGTATTCATTCAGAGCAAGCTCAGAAGGGGCTGAGATGGATCTTACTCAGTGGCTGGTGGGTTGTCACCCTCTCCAATAACCCATCAGTTGCTCTTGCTTCTTATTACAACATGTGCAAGCAGCGGGCCGATAGCCATCTATTGCCACTTGTCTCTGCTGGGCATGGGAGCAGCCAGGGTGTGTTTATTAGCCATCCCAGGGAACGACAAATGAAGATGTTCCACTAACCATTTGTCCTGTGCTTAATTCCTCTCAAGCCCTCTGCTCCTGGCCATGCTGGAGACAGGATGGCCTGGAACACCTGTCACTCATACACTCCCATTTATAAGCAGACCTTCTGCCTTACCTCCTTAGGGCAGACAGGAATGATTATCCCCTTTAAGAGAAATGGAGCCACAGGGACTTCTCCAAAGACACAAAGCAGATTTTCCTGGGGATACCCCAGCTGGAAAGCATCGGGAGCTGAAAAACAGGAGGTCCCACATAGAACCTCCCCCCACGTGCTCCTTTAGGGGGCTGCATTTCCAGGAAGGTTGAACATCACGAGCTCTGCCAGCACAGCCTGGAGGCAGCCTGAGCGAAGACTGATGGTGAACAAGACAGACTGGTTCTGGCTCTGTCCTCATCTCACCCTTCCTGTCAGACCCCATTAACAGGGGAGCTTTCACTGCTGCCCACTCACAGTAGATGTTACTAAGTTCAGCTTGGAAAAAGAGCTAAGACAGCTGCATAAACCAGGGAGTATCTGGGGCAATACTGCAAGTCAGAGGATGCAGGCTATCCTAGACCTAGGTGAGGCACTGTCATATCAGAGGCAGGACCAAGGGCTGGGCATAGGTTTCAGCCCTGGTGTTATTTATGGTCAGTGCCTGCTGATGATCTACAAGGCAAGAACAAGAGGTGCAGCCTATGTAGATGCACTGAACAAAATTTCAGTGCAAATGGTTCATAGGGCCTCCTCGTCCAGTTTTGCAGTGTAAACCCAGCCAAGTGTCAACCAGCCCAAAGTGGGGTCAGGCTTGTTTGCAGACCAGGGGGGTTCTGCTGGCTGGTTCTGCTGGGCATGTGCTCTGCCTGCCTGTGACAGCTCTGGTTCCCCTTCATCCCTGCAGGCTCTGGGCTGGTGCTTTGTGCTGCTGATGACCACTCTGGCATTCTTGGTCAGATCGCTTCGGCCGTGCTTCAGCCAGGCTGCCTTCCTGAAGAGCAGATACTGGTCCCACTACATCGACACCGAGCGCAAGCTGTTCGATGAGACGTGCGCGGAGCACGCCAGGAGCTTTGCCAAGGTCTGCATCCAGCAGTTCTTTGAGGGCATGAGCACAGACCTGGTGGCTGCTCGCTGCCACCTGCCCAGGAAAGCCCCTGCTGATGCAGGAGAAGCTGCTGAGAAGCTCCTGGGCATCACCGACCAGGGCACCATGAACATGGCCCTGAAGAGCTGGCACAGATGCAAGCCCCCACTGCACCTCCACCCACCTGCCCAACCCACTGGAAATGGCTGGGCAGGAGAAGGGCAGCTCCCCACGCACCCCTCTGCACCCCGAAAAGAGACAGCTGCCTACTACAGCTGGGTGTGAGGGCCCACAGGTCTGGGCAGAATCACCTTTTTGTGAGATGAGCTGCAGAGAGGGCAGAAGCCAGGGCATGGGCAAGGGCCGGGGGCACAGCAGCTGCAGGGGAACCAGCACCCAAAGGGCTCAGTGTGCTCCCATCTGCCCTCACATCTACAGCATCAGTGATTCAGGTAACAAGTTGAGTGCCAGGAAGGATAACTTTGCAAGGCCACGATGGACAAGCCCCAAGGATGCTGAAGGGTGCAGTGTGGCAACCAGGTGTGCTGTGTGTCCCGCACCACGGAGCACTAGGTTTGTGTTGTGGCAGTTGCCAAGACAGACACTACCAGATGTGCAAAACTTCCTCTCTTTCATGACGTGCTCAGCATGTGGGTTTAGGCAGTACTAAAAATCCCCTGGTGGGGAAACAAGCTGAGAGTGCCCATTTCTGCTGCCAAGTTGTGAAACCCTAAAAGATCACATTACCCCTCCACACACTACATCCCCACAGATACACGGCTCCCAAGCCAAGAAAAGCCTTAAAATAAATTTGGCCAAAGCAACGAGCTAGTGAAGAGACATCCCATATCGCACTACATGTGACAGAAACAGCGTGGTTGGTGTTACAGGCACCATTAAATGAGGATTCCACAGAGATGCTCCTTGAGGGAAGTGTCCAGACAAGGAGAGCAGCTAGCATTCAGCAGCAGGGAATGGAGAGGGGGCCAGGCCAACACCCTGCCACAAATCTGCCTCAGGACGATTCACTCTTACATTTTTTCCTGTATCTCTCCCTGACACAAACACTGTTGTTAAAAACGAACCTGGATATTTGTTTAAGCAGCCCAATGAATAATTTAGGTTTACCATTCAAGCTCTGTGCTCAAACACCAGGATTTATAACAGCTATTTACAAAAGCTGTTGGTGTTTCTTTACTTGGATGCAATGAAAAGGACTGGAAGAGCCCCCAGGCCAAGCCAGAGGTGCTGAGGCTGTGTGAGTTGAAGAGTTTTGCCAGTGCATGGCCACCAGCAGCAGCCAGCCCTGGCCCCTGAAGGAGAAGTCACCACCAACATTACACAATACAAGGTGGCTGCCCACTTCCATAGAAACAGAGATGACAGAATTCAGGCCCTTGAGGTGACCATGGAAATCACAGCCCAGAAGAGTGTTTCCCAGTGGCCCTGATTTTATTACAAATATGCAGAAGGCAAACCCCTTTTGAGGGATGAGTTTTAGCCCTGCCACGTCCCTTCCAAGATGTTCATCCACTTGAAATTTCTGCTGCGGTGTTCTTGTTCAAACAACTTATTATGAGTAACTGAAGTGACTGTCGTTTGCATAAACCTTAATTATCAGTGTGCAACTCCACAGAGGCTTTGGGGAGAAGAGAACAAAGGACCAAAGTGATGAGGAAATTCTCCTGGCTGCTGTGAGATCATCTTAGCAAGCTCATAGTCAAGGGCAGGCTGAATCTGGCCAACTCCCAGCAGAAAGGAGCATGACATAGCTTTGTCATTAATCTTCACACCCAAACTTTAATTAATGCACCTGCCCAGAAATTAATAGGCGCAAAACCTGATTTACAAAGCAAAGGAGATTAAAAGATAAAGGTGGTTTCCACTCCTATTATTTGCAGTTCTGTGCTGTTCGTGGCTCACTGAGAAAGGCATGCTGAGTCCCCCACGATGGTGAGCAACACAGAGGGATGGTGGGCTCCATGGCACAGCCGTTAAGGTATCAAAATAACTGGATGCATTTGCAATGAGAAACTCTTGCACTTTTAACTAAGATTTTGAAGATTAGAGCTTTGCCGCCATGCAGCAAATTGAGCAGTTGCAGAGTCCTCATAGATCAGGCAGGTTCTCCTGTCTATGCTGGAATTTGGGAACATTGCTCATTGCCTTTGGGAGGAGAGCCTTCCCCAGGAAGCTCAATACAGGCCCTGGGATTTCAGCCAGGCTGTGGTCCCATGCTGATCCCACTTTGCTGCAGTGCTCTGAGCGTGGAGCAAGCCCCAGGGCCCCCACCAAGCCAGCAGGAGAGCCAGCCACAGGCAAGCACCCAGGGTGTGGGAGTGCTGAAGGATGCACCGCACCCAGACAACTGGGAGCTGCAAAAACCCGCCCGGGGACCCCAGGTCTGGGGTAGGAAGGAAGACGGTCCAAAATTCCCGTCGGCTGAACTGCCGGCGCTTGGCTGAGCCTACATTTGCTCGGGGAGGAGGGGAACGTGGGTGTTGCTGAAGATTTGCCTGTGCTGAAGACATTCTCTGAGGAGGGCTGAGTTTAACCCCAGGGACAAGACGGCAAGGAAGGTGGGGAAGGAGGATGGGGGCCTCTGGCCTCTGCCACAGGCTGGGCAGGAGCTGGAGCTGAGGGACAGACGGCGGAGAGGAGGGAGCAAAGAGAAAGTGAGGCGCTCTCGGCTGCCTTGCAGGCATCGCTCAAGCAGGGTAAAGAATGAGCAGAAAAATTGAGCCAGGCAGGAATGCACCGCACCCGCCAAAAATCAGGCTGTGCCCAGCCCTGCACACACAGTCCCCAGCCCTGTTCAGCCCCCAGCCTGCTTGGTCCCTCCTGGGGGAAAGTTGAACCTGGTACCCCACAGAGCTTGTGATGCCCCAAAAGTCCACCCAGGCGGGCGCCTTCCTGCTGGCTTAGCCGGCTCCCGTGTGCTAAAACAGAAGTTTCTGTCCCTCCTCGTGGGACCATGGGCTTCTCCTGCACCGTTCCTGCCTGCTTGGCGTGGCTCCATCAGCTGCACGGCATCCCCTGGGGACGATGGGGGCTGCACCCAAGCCCCAGGCTGGGGGGATTCACCATTTCCCCTCTGCCCCCCTGCAAGGCGCCTCATCGCTGCCGTTCTCCAGGCAAACTCCCGGCCGTCCCAGCCAGCCACTGCACATCTGCATCATGAGTCTGAGAAAGCACGATGTGCTTTTTCCAGTGACTCATTCTCTCAGCTTTTCATTTCCTTTTTTTTTTATTCTTAAAGGCACAACCTCAGCTGTGCAGAGAGCAGAAGCCAAGCGCCTGCTCTTTGCCCCACCCAAGCTCAGAGCCTGAGAACAACCTCCTCCCTCTTCCCAAAAGCCAACAGCAGAGAGCATGTTTCAAACTGAATAAGGAAGCCTTTGCAAACTGTTAAGGCTGCTTTCAAAACCTTCAACTTCGCCCATCAGAGCAGTCTTGGCTGCATCCCAACTCCGGCACAGCCCTGTGTGCTGCTGGAAACCCCCCACGACCAGAGCCTGAGCGAAAAAACACAGGAAGGGCTGAGAAGGCTCCAGAACTGGTTTCAACAACTTTTTCAAGTAAGTGACTTAATTTTTTTCTTGCTTTCATATATATTTTGGGGAAAGAAACAGAAGCTCTTAAAAACTTACCTGCTACAAACAACTTCTCCCCTTCTACTCAACCCTCTCTCCCAGACCATAACTACCAAGCAGAGGAAGGGTAACCTCTAAATGGCAAATACTTCTCTTTGCCAGCTCCTCAGAATTTTTGCTTTGCCATTTGCCAGGCTCTGTCAGGAAGGTTACAGGGCCATGTTTATCAGGGCTGTTTGTGGGTAACTAACAACAGATGCTTGAACTTGAGCAAGTTTGTGAGCTTGGCATCTGGCTGAAAACGTGGAGTTCCGGCAAGTATGGAGATGGAGGCCTGGCTCCCCATTACGTGGTGGCAGTTTTCGGCTGGTCTGTCTCCTTTGCAGAGGGAGTTTTGCATATGGAAAACGGGGAAGCTGCAGGAAGACATTAAGGGCTGTTTACATTTGAACCGGCAATATCACAGCGTGACTTTAGAGGGATTAGACACAGCAAAGAACAGAGGCAAAATTTCTGTCCCTGTTCCCCACCCGTGCCCCATGGAGAAAGGGAGTAAACCAGGATTTGTTGTGGCAACAGATGAACAGAGGCAGAGTAGTGATTTAAAGCACAATGTAAGAACAAGCCTTGTGCAAAAGACCATAGGGATTAAAGTATCTTTGTCTCCTCTGCCTGACTATCCCTGAAGTCTTGTCCCTGCAGTTGGGGTGGCCCAGGTAAGACTTTGGGGCAGGCCTGTGGGCCGTGGCTCCCAGGTAGCCCCAGATGTGTGCTGGTACTTCCAGCACTGTGCAAGCTGCCAGAGACGGCTGGTTGGGTGCCCAGGTCCTTCCTGTCTCCAGCAAACCTTGGTGACAGCAGTTCCTCTGAGGCCAGCGGGTTTCGTCAGGGTGAGGTTCCCAGAGCTTCCAAGGTGCTTGAGGCTTCCTGAGGAGAAACCCTGTGGGGATGCAGGACTGATGGAAAGTCAGCTAAGAAATTAATTGAATCCAGCTTGCAGATGGGATGGGGGAATGGACATTGCTGCAGAGAGCATGGATACAATCCCCAGTTATTCCCCTGCTCTTAAAAAAATCAGGGAACATGCTTTTCCCTGCTTGGCCCCAGGTGCCTGCAGCCCTGTTGGTGGGGTATAACACAGGCAAAGGGCACCAAAGAGCATCTCTGGCACTGAGGCTGCAAGTTGAGGGGCTCAATCTCAGGGCAGTAATTAAGAAGCTGAGCTGGGACTGCAGGCCAGAACAGGAAATACGATTTTGTCAATCAGCTGCAGGATGGGAGATCATCCTGCCACACCTAATCCTAGCAAAACTCACACATAATTGCTGCCCCGGCTCTATGAGCATTTGGTGTTTGCATCCTGGGACATCAGGATAAGCTTTCCCAGAAAGCACCTTCTCTTGCTGGTATGAACAACCCCCAAGCATCCCTTCACCCTCCTCAGCAAAGGCTTCTCCTGCCTGGGCCTCCCATGCCGCATTTCTGTGCTCCCAAATCTGCTGGGATGTCTCACAGCACCCCTTGCAACCTTCCTCACATACCTGTGTCTATTCATAAGTGTTAACTCATCAGCTCTAAAGAGGAGGAAAAGCCACACAGAACACCTTCAAAGCAGCACAACCCCAGCACCCATGTGCCACATATGGCTGGGCTGGTGTGAGTCAGTTGCAGGGCTGGGGACATATCCCAGTGCCAGCGCTCTGGTCCAGTTTTCCCAGTAACATGGTGTCCTCCTTTCATTGCAGGTTTGGGTGATCATCAAGAGTTTGCCAGTGATGCTGACAATAATTGCCTCTGTGAGAGGTGACTAAGACCAAACAGAAGGAAAGAGGACAAACGTTCAGTTGGGAGGGACAGAAAGGTATGTCCCACCTGTCATCTTTGCTGTAGTGAAGCTTTTGGAGGGCTTAGTGCAAAACTAAAATGGCTGAGGTTTCACATATTGCTTAGGCAAAGTCCCTTTTCAGCCCCTTTTGAAGTATCCCTGGTATCAGCAACCAGCTCCAGAGACTGGGACACCAGGTGGAAGGAAGGGACATCAGTGAAGGTGTCTTGCTCCTGGAACAGCTCCTTGCACCTCAGCTAGCACCAGGCCATTTCATCCCCCACTGGAGTGTTCCTCAGTGCTGGGGGCTGAGTCAGCACAGCCCCCACTGCAGCACACACCTCTCAGCCCCCGGACGAGATGGCCGCCCTCATCGCTGAGAACTTCCGCTTCCTCTCCTTGTTCTTCAAGAGCAAAGACGTGATGATTTTCAATGGTTTGGTGGCCCTGGGCACGGTGGGGAGCGAGGAGCTCTTCTCAGTCGTTGCCTTCCACTGCCCCTGCTCCCCTGCCCGCAACTACATCTATGGGCTGGCTGCCATCGGTGTCCCGGCCCTGGCTCTCTTCCTCATTGGTGTCATCTGGAACAATCACACCTGGAACCTGGTGGCCGAGTGCCACAAGCGTGGCACCAAGAACTTCTCTGCTGCTGCCACCTTCCTCCTCTTCGGCTCCATCATGGGCCGAGCATCCGTGGCACCCATCACTTGGTCGGTCATCTCGCTGCTGCGTGGGGAAGCTTACATCTGTGCCCTCAGCGAGTTTGTCAAGCCATCCTCCCTGGACAAGTTTCCGGCTGAGTACGGAGCCGAGGTGCTGGCCAAGTTCCCCTGCAGAGACATCCCGGCAAACCTCACCAAGTTCAGGGACGAGGTGACCCGGAGGCTGAGATTCGAGTCCCAGGTAGGCACACCAGGGAGAAAGCCACAGGGAGAGGGTAAGACCGCCTTGCCGTGTCCTAACACAGCCTCTCTCTTCCCTCCCAGCTCTTCGGCTGGCTGCTCATCGGCATCGTTGCGGTCCTGGTTTTCCTCACCAAGTGCCTGAAGCACTGCTGCTCGCCGCTGAGCTACCGGCAGGAGGCCTACTGGGCCCAGTACCGCTCCAACGAGGACAAGCTCTTCCGACGCACGGCCGAGGTCCACTCCAGGATCCTGGCAGCCAAGAACGTGAAACAATTCTTTGGCTTTGTGGCACTGGACAAGGAGGAGAAGGAGCTGGTGCAGGAATTCCCGGTGGAAGGTGTCCAGCCGAGCCCCCAGTGGAATGCCATCACAGGTGTCTACATCTACCGAGAGAACAAAGGCTTCCCCCTCTACAGCCGCCTCCACAAATGGGCCAAAGGGGTGGAAGGGAACGGGCCGACCCCAGAAGGCCACGAACTGCTGTTTTTAGCTTCCTAAGACAGATGTGCACCAGCAGTGCTTCCCCTGACTGCCTGGCAGGCCTTCCAGTATCCGTGCTCAGCTGAGGGATGCACTGGGAACATTCCTCCCGGCAGGATTACTTCTATCAGCAGGTAAACAGGAATCAACAGCCTCAAGGCAGAGACTGATAAGCAATACCCTGAGCTGGGGAACCCCTCCCTCGGAGACAAGAGTCTCACTGCTGCTCCCAGAGACACAGGGGAGCAAAGAGCAGAGGCAGCCCTTACCTCCAGGCTGCCAGTGCAGCCCTGCCTGACACACCAGCAGAAGCCGTGGGGAGCAAGAGATGGGCACATTTCTCACTGTGATTCCTGCAGTCCCACTTGTCTCCCCCACAGCAGGGTTAGCCCCAGCCATCTCATACCTATTTGTTTTATTGACATTGATATCTTCTTACACACATGTGTGATGCCTGTTACACAGGCAGGTCCCAGAGCACTTCACAGACTTTACAGTGCAGGTAAAAGAAGGAAGCAGTGGATAAATTCCTGAGGCAAGGAGGATGCAATAGCATCCAGGAATGAATGGGTCAGTAATAGCCACACACCAAATAACTGAGAGACTAAAGCAGGAGGAATCACCAATATTCCTGGTAAGACACCAGACTCCTTTTGTTCTTACTAAAGTGCCTGTCAATCTCTAATGAGCCCAAACTTCTCTGCTGCTGCCACCTCTGCTCCAAATGGTCACCACCACGAGTTTATAAATCCAGAGGAGGCACCATCAGCAAAACAGCTTTGAGGCAAGGTAGCAAGCAAGATGGAGACTGAGAGGAATCAGTACCCACAGCACTATCTGCATCTCATTGCATTTGTCATCCAACCATCAGATGAGAGTCCTTTGTTTGGGTTACAAGCTGCAGGACGACCTCAACCAGAATTAGCTTTACATAAATGTATGTATAAACATACATATAGTGGATATACCATGTAACTGTAGTTAGTCTGTTGTATTAATGGAGCATCTTTGTCAGAGGGGAAGGGGATGAGAAAGCTGACAGCCCAAAGAGCACATTACATTCACCCATCTGCTGCACTGGGACTGCAGCCCTGGAGCAACAAGGGGACAGCAGGAACAGAATGGGGGGAGCAGCCCTCTCCCTACACATCTACCACTGAATTTTCTAAAACTCTTTCCACTGCCTTAATTGGCCCCTGGAGCACATCTCTTTTATGGACTTGGCCATACTCTGGGAAAGCAAAACCAGAAAGGTGTAAAATCACTACCCTCACCATGACACTGTGTGACTATGGCTTCAAGGCTGCTCCTCTGGCACTGCAGTCCCTTTTCTCCCAGGGGTCGATCCTGTGTACACTGTTTAAAGAGCTGGCATGACAGAGAAGTTTGGTTTTCCTACTTGAACTCTTTTGTTATAGATACAACTTCCTTTTACACTGTGCCATTTACCAAAAAGCCTTAAGCTGTTCAAAAAACAGCCCAAACCCATAAAACTCAGAGGGGCTTACACACATGGAGATTTGAAATAAATTATTAAATGAGAGTTATTTTTCATTGACTTCTGAGTTTTTTTCAGGGGGGTATAAAAGGCATAATTTAACATTCTCTTTGAACTCAAGGACTGGGAACTTATTTTTTCTTTCTATTAAAGATTCGGATCCTCTCCTATCCAGATTGTCCTAGAATGTTTCAAGGCATTACCACATATTACAAGTTAGTAACATGGCTTTTTAGTTATTCTTGCAGTGAGTAGCACAAATCTTGTATATCAGGATACACAATTGCAGCAAAGGAGAGAAAATTATTTAAAAAGCTTTTGACAAGTATGGTGTCTTGCAAGAAAGAGCTGCAGGCTACTCCCTCACATAAAGAGGCTGGAACACCGCTTAATGGGCGAGGCATCCCAGGATCCCTGTTCAGCCTCTCCACAGATTTGCTTTGCATTTGTGGGAAGGCTTGCCTCTCAGCTTCATCATCAATGAATCCACAGAAATAATCAGATGGAAGTTAAATTAAATTGCATTAACTTGAGATGAAAGGGAGTTCATTTGCATTTCTTCTCGCTGGCCCTCGAGTGCGAACATGCAGATGCGCACGCCGCCCCCACACAGCCAGCAGACACAAGGTAACTTGCTGAAACAAAGCAGAGTTCCTCTTACTTCCTTTATTTCCCTTGCCTTTCTCCTCAATAGTCCTAATTATTCCTTTGAACTACCTCCACTCTGGTTCCTTCTCTTCCCCTTCCCTCCTTTGAAGGAAGAAGACAAGTAATGCTTGAGAATGGATTTTTATCCTAACAATAAACCATGAGCACAAACCATCTTTTGTTCTGTTTACATCCCTTCTCTCCTGTATTAAATCCACTCTCTTTCCAGCTGGGATGGGCTAGGGGCTTGTCCAGCTTGCCTGTTTTCCGTCCCTCGTGTTGGAGAGGCATGTTAGAGCAGAGAGCTGTCAGTGAGGAGTGGGAGCAAGACATTACACTCGGAAATTTGTTTGCAATTGCAGACGTTTGGTTTTTCTCCTCTCTGCCACTCTCTCTGAGCATGGTCTCCAATGAGACAGCCCTAGGTTTCTGCCTCTCCTGGCACATCAGCACCCTCAGGAATATATCCCTGCTGCTCCTGTCACCCAGTGTCCTCCAGTGACAATGCTGAGGTGAGGAACATTAACCCAGATGGTTTTACACACAAGCACAAGCAGCCAGGTTAGATTTTTCACTGAAATGGCAAGAGCGAAATGGAGCCACCCATGTTCCTTGCATGCAGGATCACACAAGCTGTGTGATCCTGAGCTCACATCTCCTGCTGTTCTTCCAAAGACCAACAATAATCCCATCATAGAACAGCTCACAGGTCACAGCTCCCAGCAGCAAGATGGGTTCAAACCAGGCTCCTCCAGTACAGAGAATTACACACAGGTCTTTCAGCTCTCCTGCCTACTACAGACACTATAATAGTCCCAGTAGTGAAGCAGAAACAATACCTCAGAGGGATCTTGGTTTCTACTGCAATGCTTATTTACATGTTCTGTTATGCAACTAATTAAACCAAAATAAAGAGCCACCATCATTGAAGCTGTGTTCTTTAAAAAAGGCAGCAGTTGCTACTGGATGTTGTAATCAGCCTCCTCCACTACAAGACCATTAAGCAAAATCTGAGTACAGCACCCTGCTCTCCCTGGGGGCAAGAAGTGTAATGACTTGTTTCTGGATCCCAAAGGACTTGGGAATGAAATAGATACTGAATCATCCAGCCTTGCCAGCACTGGGCACTCACAAAGACAGAAGAGCTGGGCCCTGCAAAGCTCTGGATTTGAGTTTAGAGTACCTACAATGAGTAAGACTAAGACTCTTCAAGATTGGTATTTCAAAGCTAGGGTCTATACTGGATAATCACATCTATTTGCATACCTGTTTTCCCCTTGCCTTGAGTTCTTCCTCTGTAAAACACTGGGCTGATCATATCCACATCTCAGTGGAAAGTTAGTGGAATACAGAATTGTTAAGGATAAGGACCATAAGGCACTGACATCAGTGACAGCTTTTTCAAGTATCCAAAACACCTGGCTTTTTCCAAGCAGAAGGTTACATTGAGATGTTTTATTCAGGACAGAAAAAACACTTTTTTTTTTGATTTCAGTGATTTCTCTTAAGAGACAAGGACTACTGAAAATCACTGTTTTTTCTGTCATCAATCCCTAGCAACTTGTTACAACAGATGGTTGCCCAGAGAGGTTGTGAAGTCTCCATTCTTGGGGAAATCAAAACCAAACTGGGAGTGAACCTGAGCAACCTAGTCTTGCACCCCTGATTTGAGCAGGAGCTTGAAGATCATCATCAAGAGGTTCCTTCCAGCTTCAGTTATGCCACCATCCAGTGTTGCTCTGCCAATTTCTAGAGCACAAAGGCACCTGAGATAAATCTTTTGAAGTGTTAATTCATCCAAAAGAATCTTCTCTGCCATCTTAACAGTGAGAAAAATCAAACTGTAAGACATTACTGTACTTAAAAGCAGCATGTCATAACTGCAGCGTTTCCCCAGGAAAGTAAAACAGGTACAGCTGATGTTTCTTTTGATTATAAAACAGTCTATATTTAAAAACATGTCTTCAACAGACCAGGACTATTTGTTACTTCTTGACAAAGCTGCAAACATTTATCTAATCTTTTCATTTGATTGTTTGTTCTTTCCAAGCTGGTTTGGTCACAGACCAATACTCTCCAGAAACTGTCCATGGACAGTCACGGCAGAACTCCACATTTCTCAGTTCCCACACTGCAGGGAAAGCCAAGTCTCTCTGCTTTCACTTGCACCACACTTAGGTGTCAGCAAGGGAACTCTTGGTCTCCACATACTCAAGTGCTGCTCTTTTAACAGCCAGGACACTTTCTGCTGTACCAAATTTCTTCTCATAATCCAAGTAGCGTTTGAAGAAGAATTTCATCTTCTTTGGTGCCAAGCTCAGGTGTATGACCCTCTCAAAGATGTCTCTGCAAGAAACCAAAGTGATTCAAATCATGTTTGTGACAGCACTCAATACAAGCCCTGTACCATGTCTGTTAACAAAGAGCAGAAAGTCCGGGGAAACATTCAAGGGAAATTGCAGCAAAGTGCTCGTACTGGAAGAAAGAGATTCCTGACAATTGGCCAAAATCTCTATGTAGAAGCCTTCTACTTGCTTGCAGAACACTAAGGCTGCTGATCAACTTAAACAAAAGATCCAGACACTGGATTTTAAGTGGATGTGGAAAATTACTTCCTTTTTTCACCTCTCAGGAAAAGAAATGGAAAAAATATATTTTTCCATTTTTATGTTACAAGATACAAAGACTGATTATTCAAGATTGATCTCACCCTTCAGATATAAGGCAATCCCTGCAGAGGGACAGGTGAACCTCAGTGCAAGGCCTCTAATTTCTGTCATGCAGACCACAACTTACAAATCAGTTCCCCTCTGCCCTATGGAACTTTCTAGAGTCTCCTCAGTCCCAGCAAGGATAAGCACTTCCACATACCCCAGTTTTGTGGGGGAAAAAAAAAAATAAATCCCTTTTGCTGTGCTGTGGGAAGCCCTGTACAACCCCACACTGCTCTTTGCAGGTGTGTTCTGCCCCTTCCCAGCCTGCTGCACCACAACTCACCGGATTTCCTTCTGGCTGCCATGCTTGATCATGATGTCCATGTAGATGGACCAAACGTCTGTCCTCTTGGGATAGCTGCTGAGGGTGCTCTCAAAGAGGGCCTTGGCATGTTCTGTGTCCCCAGAATGGAACTCCAGCTGTGCAAACCTTGAAATCACATCCACATCTAGGAAAGGTAATGACATGTTAGGGTATCACAGCAACTCTCTTCCACATGATCAAACAGGAAAGAGAATTACACAGAACGGAGGCAGGCACAAAGACAGCACCCTCTCTACCCAGAGACAAAAGGTTCTGTTGTAAAAAGGTTCTGGACTAAGGTGGGATCAAAGTGGGAGACAGAAGGGTCACAGTTCACTTTCCATTTCAGTTCTCTGCGGGGGAGAGAGGTTTATTTCTATATTCATAATGTATCATGCAGCACCCATGGGCAGCCCCAGAAACCTGAGCTTAGACCAAGTGAACTTTTCTAGAGGGCTGTAAAACTCAAAGCTGCCTTTGATTTGGGAAATTTGCTTCTGTGCATCACAGCAAATTCTTTTTGGTGCCTTTAGCAGAGGTGCATTTAGCAGTGACATCCAGTTTGAAAGTTCCCCGCTCTGAGAGCCAGCTGGCTGCACTTTTCACTTATTACAAATGCTGTCACAGGCAGAGGTATCAGAGAGCAGCCCATCCATCCCCTGTCTACATTAAGGTCTACAACAAGGCTGGGGCAGAGAGCTTACGTTCTTTAGTGGGCAGAGCCTTGAGAGCACGCTCCAGAAGCCTGTGTGTAGCCTCAGCCTGGCCTTGCTTCAGGAGGAAAGAGGCGTATTTCAGCCACACAGATTTCTCCTGACGAAAACGCTTCAGCATTGTGTGGTACAATTCTTCTGCTTGCTGGAAGGACAGAGCTGGGTTAGATCATACATTCATAACAAAGTCCTGTAGGTTTAAGACTCTTAGTCTGGGTGTCTCTGAACATTTATGACATAAAAGCAAGCATCAATACATCCTTGCCCACTGTCAATCACAATTAATTCCAGTTAAGAACAGGACAGGCCCAACATCTGACATTGGAAGCTTACATAGCCAGCATTTACAGTTTACTGGCATGCCTGAATGGGATACATGCCAGGGATCTGCTTGCACTGTCTTACCTTGTACTTCTCAGAACTGGCGTAGATGTCACACAGATGCTGGAAGACTTTCAGAGGCTCATTGTATTGAACTGCTCTCTCAAAGACCTTCATCAGTGTCTCCTCAGTACCATACATGTTCTCCAAGTTCAGCAGAGCTACCCAGACGTTCAGCTTCTCCTGCTCTTCCCTTAAAGCAGATGTCAACAAGAATATTCAGCCTTTTGCCAGTCTTCGCCAGGTTTTTGCAAACTAACCTACACAGACTCACTGACTTGTAAAGGCCTCCAGGACAACAAACAGGACATACTGCTCCTTGAAACACCATTTTTGAAATAGAGTACAGCAGGTGATTCACACTACAGTCTTTATCATTGTTGTTTGTAACTAAAAACCAGAAGGTTGACTCAAGAAAGCACAATATACTTAACCATGCAGTAGAGATGATTTAAGGTACAGCCCTATGGCAAAAACAACAGGAGTTTCATCATTTGTTTCATGTTTTGATTCAAGGACATCACTGACAGCATTATGCTCTTCCAAACGCTTCTGACTGCCCAGAAGAATGTCTGTGCACTCAGTGACACCTTCAGGAGCTCCTGAGCTCATGACCTGCAGCAGGTCAGTGGTGGTGACTCAGGCCAGACCTTCAAAGGGCCAGCTGACAGTTTATACCATTTAATCCTTCTGAGCTAACTAAAACCAACTCTGTCACTCCACACACCAGACTCACACTGAAACTACCAGTGTTCTTCCACCACAACTACCTCATCATGATTTATTCTTTCGGGCATAGAAAAACAGAGCTCCATTATTACCTGAAACTGATTGTTTTAAGTGCTCTCTCTGCCACAGCTCTGGCCTTCTCAATCTCTGTAGCCTGGAGGTGGAAAGCCATGTACTGCAGCCAGAGGATGGAGCTGTTGGGACTGCCCAGCACCAGGCGGTCGAAGTCATCTGCTGACTGGGGCTGCCGGTTCGGGTCCATCAGAGCCGCTTCTACTTTGCAAAGCTCCTTCTCCTTCTTCTGCTTCTCCAGCTCCTTCTCCTTCTTTGTTCGTTTCTTTAGCTGAAAGAGCAAAACAGGAGGACTGAGGAAGGGCAGGCACTTCATGAGGGAATAGGAAGGTCCAGGCTAAAGCACAGCAAGACCTCAGTATGTCCAAGGCTAAGCAGTTTCCACAGGAAGAGATGAGGCCAGCTGTTTAAAAGAGGATAAAAATTATACACACCCCCCACCCCTTCTTACACAGCTCACACCTCAAAGAAGAGCAGCAGTACATGAAATTCCTTTTTTTTTAAATGAAATTCATTGAGGGACCAAATAGTTTGCTAGTCTGGCACCCCAGCAGAAGGATCCATACTTTACCCTTCCCTCTCATTCTTCCATCTTTGCCCTCCAGGCCAGTACTCATTATCACCCTCCTTCGCTCAGTAAAAATCCGACACAATTTCTCTCCGTGCACAACTGGGGTGTGTTGCTGGGTCACTAGGGTGACTCAGGTCTAAATTTGGAACTCACAGTGCCATAGCTCTCTGCCTTGTTACCTTGGGCAATAAAGCATCAGCCATGCATTACCTTTACAGAGGTGAGTTTGAGAGACAAGGGAAATCCTGAAGAGCAAACATGGAAGGAGTTCATGAGCTTGTTTCTGATTGTGCTGAATTGCTCTCACTGGAAAACCCTTCTAAAGGTTATAGCATAAAAGAAGATTCTTTTTTGGTGCTTTTTGGTGTTTTGCTAACTAAGAGGACTATAACTTGAAGAGTTTTTCATCTCCAGGTTTTTCTGTAAATTTATGACACTCAGAAAAGTAAGAAACAGAGCTGACATTTAATTTAAAAAGTTTTGTGCTCATGAAGACATTTGTTTGACCCGGAATACTTATTTTTTTAACATGTCAACATGAGAAAACCTGTTTTTCATGCAACCATGCTAAAATTGGGCCTTTTCTCCTCTGCTTCAGAGGTACCAGCTAATAAACTCAGTGTTCAAAATAGCTGAACAAGTTCTGTGTCAGCTGCCAAAGATGTTCCCTTGCATTAAAAGGCTTTGCTACAGGGCAGACAGACATGCAAATACCAAAACATCAAATTACATCCACTGTGTGGTGTCTCCTGTGCAGACAATACAATTACACAGTACCTTGGACTGCACATCCTCCTCGCTCTCTGAGCTCTCTTCCTCCTGATCCAGCACAGGTATATCCATTGCATTGTCTTCATCCCAGGTGAAGCCCATGGAAACTTGCAGCCTGGGAGCTTCACCAGGCTTCCTTACCTGTTCGGAGGAAGACAGAAAATGCCCTGGGTTTTAATTTTAAGTTTTTTAACTGGGATCAGACAACTGCTCTTTGCTTGTGGCATCTCTCCATATTCAGTACTATTGACTTCTTGTATTTGCCTATCAGTAAAAACATTAATTCTGTGACCAGCTTTGCTGTAATTTAAATTCCATCCACTTCAAGCCATTTTCAGATGACACAAACACCAGCCTGTGTCACTCCTATCTGCAGCAGTAATACTTCTTATCCTTAAGTCAAACTGACACATTTCAATAGGGCTAGAAGATAATTTCAGGCTCATGTTCTCCTCCAAACTTCTCACCATAGATTTCTTTTTAGCTGCCTCTTCCTCCTGGTCATCCTCTTCCTCCTCACGGTAATACACCTCAATTCCACTGTCATTTTCATCTGCTGAGCAGATCTTCCTCTTCTTTGGCTTTGCCTCCTGCAACAAGTGGAAATGAGTGGATGGTTGAGGGCAACAACTGTAACAATCTTAAAGGAAATTCTGATCGCAGAGTGAAGAGCCTGGCAGCAGAGAGAGGGCAGTACCCTGGCACTGCATCCCCCACTGCTCTCTCAGCTAACAGACAGTGAAGAATAAAGCCACACTCACCTACATGGGGTGCAAAGACCAAAGGGACAGGAAACACAACTGAGCTGTTATCTCAGTTAGCTCCCACCCAAAAGGAAGAGTTTTTGATTTCTGTAATCTCCAATGCAATTTAACCTTTTTTTTCCTAGTCTGTATAATTTCTCAGCCTCATCCTTCTGGCATGAGACTGGGATCTTCCCAGTCACTTCAGTATTTGAACCAACAATGTCCTTTAGCATATCCTGCACAATCACACCCATACCTGACCACTTTCATCATTTCCTCTTCTCCTTTTTTTCTTCAGCTTAGGCTCTTCTCTTTTTTTCTCATCATCTGCCTCTCTTTTCTCTTCCTCTGCTCCATATTGAGGTAGGCCTAGGGATTCAGGCAAGACACTTGGCATCCCAGTGTCCTCAGGCAGGAGAGAGAGCTCAATATGTTTTTCTTTTCTATTTACCCTGTGGTGCATCATGTGAGTAGCAAGACAGAATAAGAAAAATAAAAAATATTTAAAATACGAAAATAAGAAAAAAATCAGAGCATTTACAATGATTGCAACGATCTGAACTTCTTTCAAACCTTCCTGTCTTTTATGCTCCCTCTTTCCATCCTCTCCTCTCTTCTAATTCATAGTTTCTTTTAAAGAACATTGGACCTACCTAAGTACTTTGGCAGTGAGCAGTTTTCCTTCAGGCAGGTACTTTTCATATAAGGAATGGTTCTGTACAAAGTATGGGGAAACATTCTGGAACAGGATTCGGCCCAGGAGAGAAGTGGACAATCTGAGAAGAGGAAGATAACCAAAATAAGTATTCTACAGCAGGAGGAAAGAAAAATCAAGGGCATTTGTGGCACCATCAGTTCTATTAAGTGTCTCACTCATTTTCCCTACTTTAATTTCACAGGCTCAACACAGTATCCATGACATCTTGATTCCCACAAGTAAATTCGTTTTGCAACCTCACATTATGCCAGAGACCATCCCCAAACAAGATTCCACAATTGTACACTCAAAATAAGTTCTCCAAGACACATCACTTGCCAGAATAATTTTTTCAGGTTACTCACCCAAAGAATACACCTGATGGAGTGATTGATTTGACATAGCCTCTCACTAGCTGGCCTTTTTTAACATCCTTAATACTTGTTATTTCAATATCCTCCACTTTGCTGTTTATCTTTGGATTTAGCCTAAAAGAAAAGAGAGATTAGAAGTTAAAGCACTCATCTGCTTCACATTCTGCTCTGGATAGCAAAAAATACACCAGCAGTATTAACAACAGCTAGTACTCTCTGGAAACCATATTGGATCAGAGACACCCTTCAGTTTATTGAAATGTACTAATGGACTACCTGCATCTCTGCCAAGCTCTACCTAGCATTAGGGAATACACATGCTGCTGCAAACAGAGCCAAACACATCAGCCTGGCTTTCTCTGACACTAAGAAAATGAGGAGCAAAATGCTGTCTGAAATTTTGCACAGCATTTGCTCGGTGCTTTCCCCACTTACTTCTAAGATACTTAATTCCACACTTTTGTTCCATAAGGAAGACAAAGCAAAAGCCTCAGTTTTAAGAGACATTTTGGGCTAAGACTATTATTTAATCAAAACTGTTAAAATACAGCTGAACATTGAAACATAACATGTTTGTATTGCAAATTCAGTGGTAGAACTTTCTTCCTAAAGAAGCAAACAAAAAAGATAAGGCAGGCCTAGAAACTGCGACAAACAGAATTAAATCTGAACCCACTTGAGCAGCTTTATGTTAAGCGTCAGACTCTTCAATGTTTGCTGATTCACAGGAAGTAGGAACAAGTATCACCCCTTACAAAAATGCATTCCTTGTTCTTTTAACACTACTCACTGACCTTCCCAAACAAATCACAAATGTATTTCATGATCATTTTTTTCCCTTGTAGGAGATCAATAGACTAGAGGGATGATACATACCGGGACTGCCGGAGAGACAACTGGATTTTACCTTTCTCATTGGAGAGGATGTAACACCTGCATGGCAGGGGATGGGGAGAAAACAGAAATAAGCCACAGGTAGAAAAGAAATATTCACAGTAGCAGAAGAAGAAACACTCTGTTCCTTCAAGCACTTTCTGTCTAATACAAACCAGCATGACACAATAGTTCATAAAACTAGATAAAGGACTTTTGAAATGTCTACTTGATTTACTCAGTCTCTACTGCCAGTACAAAAGAGTTAAAGATTGTTACATCTGAAATCACTTGGCCTGTTGCACTCTCCAACATTTCCAAAAAGTATGTGAAGCAGAGAAATGCAATTTCTTGTGCAAATGTAAAAACAACTCAATTGCCAAATAGCTCACAGAACCACATCAAAGCTGGGATACCTGGCTACCCTTAGCTCCATCAGCACCTTAGTTAACAGAGTAGTTACTTTCAAAAAGACAGTCCATGAAGGCAGCTGAAAAGGGGCTTCCTCATAAATGAAAAATACAAGACTTTCACACAAACATTTACAAGGGAAGTCAGTATCACTTCTTAACCCCAGACTGACCTTATAGTCTGGCACTACCTCATAGCAGTGAAAAGCCTGTCACTGAAGGAGGATTTTCTAAGCCTTGCAGCTTGAAGGAACAAGGAAGACAATTACTGACCTGACAATCTTGCCAACTTTGAAGTTCCCCAGAGGATCCTCCGTGTAAGTATCATTCAGGTGAAAGAGGCTGACTTTGCCAGCCTTCCCACCTGGCAGCGCAACCGTCAAGCCAACATGTGGAGTCAACTTTGTTACCATGCCTACAGAGATTGTATCCTGCTCCAGTGACTGAATTCCTGGAAAAGGTGGAGGGAAAGGGCTTCATAATACTTCAAAATATGAAGCAAGAGAAAGTAAATTAGTGTAGCTCGTTTTAGTTGCCTAGTCACATATTAAACCCACAAACTTTTGGTAAGGTACAGTCTATGCAATCTCTGTTCACAGCCGTGTTTGCCTTGGTAGCCCAGACAACTGCAACCCCTAGTTGCACAATTCCAATATCCAGAGTAACTGACAAATGTCGATAAATGTACCACCTCACATCTGAGATTAGAAGGGAATTACCTGTGAGTGACAAGCAGAGGCTTGTTTCGGTGGCATCTGTTCCAGTCACTGTAGCTGATATTGCCTGGCCACTTTTAAAGCTCTTTTCTGGATGTTTTAAGACCTGAAATAAAAGACAAGTTTACACTTATTTCCAGAAAGGAAGCTTTGCACAACTCTGATAGTGTTTCCCCTATGAACCTTTACACTTCCTATAAACATCTTTGATGTGCAGTTCATTGATAGCTCAGTGCTACTTCAATGGCTATGCTATCCTGAGCGGAACTAGCTGCAGGCACAGTACTTGCTTGTCAGCAAGGGGCAGCAACGCCTAAAGGGCAGAGTACTGGGTTATGAGCTCACATGGACATCAGAAGTGTCTGCAGCCATTACTTGTGGCCAAGCATATGGAAAAAAAGTGTGTGTAGCTCACCAGTAACAGCCTCCTTACCTTGGTGTTCAGAGACAGCAGCAGGTGAGGAACTCTTCCTCGAATGTCAGGGGCAACTTCTACCTCCAGCCAGTTTTTGAGCATGTTATACTAAAAAGACAACAAATAACCAGAGAAGACAGCATGAGACCTTGGGGGAAAGAAAAACCTCCCCTGGCAGAAATTTTTCACTTATTTTTAAGGCTAAAAAGAACTAGCCCAGCCTTGGCTTCTGCACCAAGCAAGAATGGTGGTTTGTATTCTTTTCTTACAAGCACAACACTGCTGTGGTTCACAGGCAAGTGCACACAGGGGACCAGCAGTGAGTGTACTGTGTGCTGGTGGCACACTCCAAGGCCCTTTTACTAGAGCCTGCTGGCAACAAACAGGCATATCAAAGAGGACAAGTCAGCCTGACTCCACCAAGTACTGAAAACTTTTGTTTCCTTCCTCTACCTTCCATGTGAGACACTGCAGTTGCCACAGGCCACTCTCACCGTTAATGAGGACCATAGTCTTCAATATTTAGGTCTGAGCTAAGGCCTCCCGAGGTCATGACCACTTGCTGCCTCCCCCAGCACACTTCCTAAGAAGACTCTGACCACACCTTCTTTACAAAACAGGTGACTGTCTGTCCAACATTGTAGAGTCCAAGTTTCTTGAGGGAACTTTCTTCTTTAAGATTCAGCATTGCTGTGAATTCCCCTTCTTTTTCACTGTTTGCAAAAGAAGAGAGAGGACATTAGCATAACAGCTTTGGTCCTAAAGATGAAGATGGAAGTTAGAAACCATGGGGAATGTGGTGAGGTAGAACTACTGTGACAAAGTCTTTCACCCCTCCCCAGCTGCATTTTTTCTGCCAGGAATCTTCCCTGATCATAAGAGGAAATCTTACTGACAGGAATAGACACAAGAGAGTCCAGATTGGCAGAACCTGAAACCAAAAGGACACTCAAAGGAAATCACGTGTTAGGAGAGCACTATGATATTTAACACAGCTATAGGACAAGAGAGAGTAAGAGGCCTTGTCTCAGTGCACTACATGTGGAGTCCTTGCTCATGGCCAGCTCCTTCAGGAATGAGAGGTACAAGGGACGGAACATCCAAAGATACAAGGTTTGTAATACATGTGCAGACAGCAGAGAGGCCAACACTTACCTTGGTCGAATGCTGAGCTCTGGAATTGATTGTGTGAAGTGTGGATGGGTGATTGGCAGGCACCTAAAGAAGAGGAAAAGGATCAAAGTTTCTCCCCAGGCCCTAGTCACCCACATTTAATGCCTCTGCACTAGCAAAAAAAACCCAGGTGCAAGCCCTCTAAAACTAGAAGAGCCTTCCAATTCCAGTTCTTCCTATCACTATTGCAGTAGCAATTTAGGTAACCAAAATACCCCAGCAAATTCAGTCCCTGGGTCCTGTGTTTAGGGTTTCCATGGGTTCTTAAGAGTTTAGACATCTTTTTTTCTTGCAATCTATACTCAAGATAAATACAGCAACATAGGTAGAAAGCTAATTTACTGAAAGCTAGATGTGGGATAGAATATAATAGCAATTTCCTCAGGCCTCAACTACAGCAAAGGCAGCTGTAACAGCATCTGTTGACAGAGGTCCTAGATGACCTGAACTGAAACACAAACTGTTTCATCCTTTGCATTCCTCCAGAAGCAAAACCATGTACATGTTTTCCCACCTGTGAGTATTCACATCTCTGCCTCCAATGACTCGAGCAGTCACTTTCTGTCCGGCTTTCAGAGTAGAAGTTGGAAAAGAGCCTATGGGCACTTCATCCAGAATGCGGGATGCATGGATTGAACCTGTCAGCTTGTCATCAATAGCAACAGTGACGTGGGTGGGTTTGACGGATTTGACGGTACCGGTAACAACATCCCCTGGGGACAGCGAGTGTTTCACAGCAGGAAGCATCTCCTCCAGCGCTGTCTCTGACTCATTCCGCACCCTCACAAAAACATTCTTCTTGGCTGGGCCCTGTACTGCTAACAAGACTCCGTGCTTGTTCTCCTTCACTGTTTTTAAGGTGGCAGAGATTGTCTGTCCCACCCTCAGTTTTTCCGAGTCGAAGCGGAAGGTGTCGTTGAGGTGGCAGGCGATGGGCACGGCTGCCAGCTGGCCTGTTTCCGGCAGAGACGCGATGGCAAAGTGCTCCGTGATGTGCTGCACCACCACAGAGTGCTGCGAGTTCTCTCGGAGCCGCTAGACAGAAATGGACAGATAGAGTGACTTCTCCTGCTGAGATTTGGATTCCCTCCACTCCACCTCCCACAGCTCTAAAAGAGGAAACAGCCCCCCTTGAATTTATTAATCAGCTACAGTTTGCCCGACAAGCAGAAACACACAAACCCAAAAATGGAACACATACTCACTCGCTTGGGCCTTTGCTTTAACAGTTCTTCCCGAAGAGAAACAAACACTTCAGATGTGAGGGCATCCACGTGAAGAATCAATGCCTTCCTTTTCTCACCAGGAGCAATATTTTTGTCTACAAATGAGAATAAGATTATGTCCTGATGACAATGAAGAATTCTGAGCAACTGTGATAGTGCTACATGACAAAGGTTTAATTCCTGAAGACCAAAGACTGCTTAATTATTATTGTATCTGAACCAAATTAGTACCAAACATATAATAAGTCTATTTAAGAGCAGACTCTTCCAACGTTACTGACAATGAGGAAAAAAAAGAGAGCTTTGTATTTGGAAAAGATATGATCTTTCTTGGAAGAACTAAGCTGATTTTATGTAGACACAACTCTTAAATAATAAAGAAAAGGCTGACTAAAAACAAGGTCAAGATAATACAAAAAAGATTTTCCCAACATTTGTGCAAAACTATCATCAGTCTATCTGTTAAAAAGGAAAAGAAAAAAGAAACTCTTCTGACACAGAAGTGCTGGGGTTATTACTTCTGCTAAAGTCAGAGGTTTATCTTTCACTGGTTTATTCATTACTCCAGCAAATATATGTTTGGTTTTTCAAAATATGACACCTTAATTTTTTAATTGGAAAATTACAGTCCTGTTTTAAAGTCATTGATTTTTCAAGAAAAATTGACAGCAATTTCAGATAGGTATTCCTTGGAGTATGCTCTTTCTAAAGGAAGAAGAAAAACCAAGAAAGCTGGAGCTTGTATTCATACTTGTCTCCATACAATATGGTTCAACTAAGGATCTCTGAGCACAAGCTATATGCCCAAAATATGAGACAAAATTAACAGAGGCACAGGGAGGTTTATATCATATTTTCTGAATCACACAAATGGGCCAGCAAGACATTGGGAAACTTAACTACTCTTCAAGTCCATCCCTACTCCAATCAGACTTCTCCCTATTAGTTCCTCATCAGCAGAATCCATTTTAGGAGAGGTTTCAAAGTATAAGACAAAACTAACACAAGCAAAGGAAAGACCCTCACCTCCCAAATGATAGCTGGTGGCAGTTACAGTCAAGCCTGTGACAGAGCTGCCACTGAACAGTGCTGAGCCATCTTCCCTCACATCCTGCACAACCAGATGCACCCTCTTCCCAGGCACCAACTCACAAATGCTGGGCTCTCCTAAATAAAGGGAAGAAAAGTGGGAAATCAGTTTTACTTGTGTTCTTTCTTCATAAAACCAAGACAAGCTTTCGCATTTATTCAGTGGCACATGAAGCATTAATCCATCTTCATAAGGGAAAACAAAGCCTAGGCTCATGAATCTGTAGAACTACAAAGTAAATTCTTAGTTAATCAAAGCAGAAACCCTTTTGTGACATTAAGGACCTAATAATTTTAGAGAGAATATTTTCCCATCTTATACGAATGCTGGAACCCAGCATTGCAAATGGAAAAATGTGAAAGCAAAACAGATTAACACTAGAAGTACAAAACATAGCTGTCACTTCACAATTACAGAAAACAAACATTAAAAAGTACTGGATATAGGAAGAATCTAAAAAGACAAAGTCAGGATTTGATAAAAACACTAGAAAAACAGCATGTGAGAAAACCCCTGCTGGAGAACCAATAATGCATGTAGGTAAATCTATTTACCTTCATATGAGTACCCACCCTCATATGAGTACTGTGTTTGGGTTATCACAAGCACCTGACCCAAAATCAATGCAAGAAGCTTAGGAGACTTCAATGAAAAGAGCAATTTCTTCGGCTTGTTCCAGCTGTACTTACAAAAAGCCTCTTGTCAATGGCAGACACTGCACACATATCCTTTTTCTAATAAGATACTTTGGGAAGTGAAGTCTTTGATTAAACTGAACTTTCTTTCACTTAAATGTTTTTCTTTTCTTTTTCCTCTAGAGCACCTTTTTTTCACCCTTTAGCAGAACATTTACAATCTTTACCTCTTCTCAGCAAGTCCCTGATTTCTTTCAGCTCCTTGAAATACTGATTCAGGAGGCCAAAGCTCTCTGCAGCAGAATCTCCTGAGCTGCACTCAGACACCTTCAAATTGAGGAGCACACGCTGCTTCTCCTCATCAATGCTCATCACCTTTGCAATCACAGTCTGTCCCACCACAAAGTGGTCCTTGGTGTCTGTCACAAACTTGTCACTCATGCTCTGTGCAAAGAGAACAGAGGCAAGGTTATACTGTGCACAGCTGATACTGATCAACCACCCACAGAGCTGTTCAGCAGGGTTTGAGTTACAACTTCATGTAAATGCGTAAGAGAAATTAACAAAGACTAAGAAAAACCCATCAATTAAAATTAATTACTGAGGTCACATGAAATCCTTGTTGAAGCTTAAGCTCACTTGAATGAAGTGCTTAATTTAATTTTGGAAGTAATTTGAAAGGCAAACCTAAACCCTTTTACCCTGCAGCAGGAAGCTGTGCAAATGCAGGGCCTGCAGCCCAGCTGCTCCCTCCTTGTTACTGTACCTTTGCTAAAACTATGTTTTCAGCAGCCTCATCACACACATGCTGCTTACTGAAGTGGCATTGCTTACCACTTTAGGTGCCAGTCCTGTCACACCAAAAGGGAACTCCACAAACACTCCAAAGGGCATCACATTCCTCACATAACCAGTCAACAGCATCCCAGGCTGGATTTCAGAGAAGCTTCTTACAACTTGCTCCTCCTGTACAGCAGAAATCACTGCAGACTTTCTACTCAAGATCTGAACAACCAGTTAAGAAAAATGGGAACAGATGAATGAAAGCAACACAATGCCAAGCAAATCTCTCAGTGCGCTAACCATTGGGCTAAAGCACTTTCTGCAAGTTAGAGAGTACAGGAGTGCTAAATGCTGTAATTCCAATATCTGTCTTAGTCTCCCTACACAAAAACTTAGCAACTCATGTCTCTTAAACTGCTCAGCATCAAAGATACATGCTTCACAGTAGCAGAAATACCAACTTCCTAACAATTCAGTTCAGATTTTTGATATCAAAACAGCAATTTTTTTTCTAAGGTTGTGATAGGTTGAACAGCCCAGAAGCTGGTTGGGAAAACAAGTCAGCTCACAACCTAGTTCTGAAGAGATTCTAGCCCCAGCTGAGCCTCACTTCTAGAACAAGTTACAATGCCTCTTTAAAGTATCATTAGCATGACAGGCACTTCCACTTCACACTAACTACAGTAATCATATGTTTGTTGCAGATACTCTGGAATCCTGAGAGGTACCTCCTTCCCTGCACTTTGTTTGCCCGGTTGAGGTGGCAAAGGATACAATGTGCTCTCCCTTGTCACTTAGATACATAACTCTGGGCAGGACATCTCCCTCTTGAAGACAGTGCCACAGGAGCTTGGAGGTAGCAACAAAGTCAGAGAGGTGCAGCATGGGGATCCAGGCTACCACATTGTCTTCATCTTCTAAGATGGAAACTTCCAACCCATTATCTTTCTTCTTCAAGATTTTCACATCAACTATCTGAAAAGAGAACAAGTACAGTGATATAAAATTGCACGTGTTTTTGAACTCATCTCTTTTGATGCACAAGGGATGGGATGTGATGTGCTGCAGGGGATCTGACATTGCCTCCCAGCTATACAGGAAAAACTCTCACATCAACAGGGCTGAGCTAAGAAGCATGCCAACACTGCAGGTAAAATAAAAACTAATTCTCAGCTCCCAGAGAAATAAAGAGCTGGAAACATTCTCTGGGTTGTGACTTTTCATTTGAAGGGTGAAGGGAGTAATTTCATCAAGACTAGAACTGTCCTGTTCCTGCATTAGCAATATCTGCAGGGAGTTGGAAACTCCTTATTGCAAAAACAGAGAAACACTTCAATACATTTCTCTAAAGTTTTTCTTTTCCAGGGAGCAAAAGCAGCTGGTTTTGGAGCAAAAAAATCAGCAGCATCCAGAAAATAAAAAAAGAGGATTCCACCTTAGGAGTAGGAGCATTAATTGGTACCTCCAGAGGGACTTTCCTGGGACTCATTTATCGTGACCTCCGAAAACTGAGCTACCATTTTTGATCCAGAAGGTCAACCACACAGTAAGAAATGCACATTTAATGCTAGTTCCTGTCACTGTAAGCTTTCTTGAAGCAAAATTATTCAAAGTGATACCAAATCATATGGAAAATGAGTAGAAAAAGGCTAAAAAGGAATCAGCCACTAAATTCAATACCTCTCCTATTTGATATTTCATTTCCTGTTTCTCCTTTGGAGTACATTTCCATTTGTCCTCAGGGCCAGGTTTGCTTGATAATCTGAAGGACAATAAGAGTCTTTCCTGCTGAGGCTCACATTTTAAGACCATTACTTTAAGAACCTGCAGCAAAAAAAAAAGTATTAAACACAAGTTAAGTTCAGCTGACCCTCCTCAGTTTGCTACTACCTACAAAAGACAGGGACATACATACACAGCACACTTTTCTCTCACACCTGAGGATAGCAGGTCAGTGGCTAGAACTGAACAGGTTCAACCACAGACAAATGTCCTTCTGATGATGCAGAGGGAAAATAGAAGTAAATAATCATTAAATGATCTTGTGAAAGTATGTACCAGGTCTGTAGCAGAGTTGAGAATAAAATCCAGATCTCCAGATCTGCTGTCAGAAATTCTGACTAGAAAATTACCTTTCTCCTAAGCCAACCAAAAAATAACAGGATTAAAGACAAAGAAAAGCACCAGAAAAAATGAGAGGGCTGAGATCTCTGTAACTTTGCTCACAACAAAAACCAGGACTGTGAATAACACAGTTCCTAAAGTGCCTGTAATTTGAAACCAACAGGATAACCAGAGTAACACTGAGGCAGAAAACATCATCTTTATGATTCTGTAGTAAGAGTTTTAACTTCCTTAGGAGAAACAGCAGCCTTGAACTCCAGACTTCTACTGAGAATCAAGTCACATGACCGTATTCTCCTGCAGAACAGAGAGAACCTAGAAACAAAGGCAAGTCAGACATACCCAAAGAAGAGCTGCCTTTTTAACAGCCTACCCTGTTTAAATGGGGCACAACTAAGTAATAAAGTGAAAGGACATAAACATCTCCTGGTGTAGCTGGTTCCTCAGGAAAATCCACACTGAAGCCAACTGCAGATTTCTCTTTCACATTAAAACACATGGCACAGCGGAGGTACATTAATTACCTGGCCTTCATAGAAGACTTTATCTGGACAAGATATGGGTTCTGAGCCCAGCTCATTCTTGGGTACCAGACCTTTGACATCATTGTAGAACTTCACAATGCAGCCAAACTCCCTTGCACACACTACAAAGCCATGTGTGATCAGGCCTGGTTTTGCATCATCATAATTTGAGAGGACTGGAAGCTTTGACTGGACGAGACTTTTCTTTAGAGTAAGGATCAGCTTCTTTCCTCCAGGATTGCACTCTAGCACCTACAAGAATGGAGTACAGAGGTTCAAAAAGCATGTCTGCCCTTGCCTGATCAATCCAGCTGCTACATACTCAGAAGAGTAGAGTGCAAAGCAGCTGAAGACCCTGTCTGGCAGCTCTCACCCGACACTTGACTTCATCTCCTATGTTGAACTTCTTCTCGGGCTGCTTCAGAATCACATCAGAGAGATGGAGGGATGGCACAAGTCCTCTAATCCCATCAGCCACTTTCACCTGCATCCCAATGGGTTTTAGAGAGAGCACTTTGCCCTAAAACCCAAAACAGGGGAAAAATTGGTAAATTCAGCATGAAAAGCAGACTGTGGTCAGGTAGGAAACAGCCAAGACACTACAACACCTACAATCACCAAATCTATTCCCATTTAAAAAAAAAGTAATCTTATATCAAACTACATTCCACCCAACTGATCCGATCCATTAACTTTTATATACTTCATAAGGTTGTTGTACAGCTTCTTTTCTTTAAGCATTGACTACTTCTGCAAAATCCCTACTGATGCCAGCAAACTAGAATTGTTTCTGGAGACATATCCAATACAACCACAACTCAGACATAAAAATCATAATGAGTAACTTTCTGCCCATCAGCTCACTGTGATTGTTCAACCATGAACTTTTACTTTGACTGCAAGGCAGGTTTTCATTTCCTTTGCTCAAGTCTTTCTAAAAGTGTACTTATGGCAACAAATAGATAACAAATAGACTGACCATACATAAAATTTGATTGCCTTTGCCACATCATGAATAAAAACATTAACAAAATGGGAAGAGTATTGCATTCCATTAATCAAATCTTGCAAGAGAAGGTTATTTTCATTTTCATCTCACTAGTCGGGATCAGAAGTTGGACACACATATTAAACAGAAGGAGTGCACACTGGCAAGATCACTGTTGTAAGTATAACATGCTCAGGTCCTTCAGAAGCTCACCTGCACCACATCACCCGTGTGGATGTCCTGGTACTGCAGAAACTGTGCTTCAATAATCTGGCTAGAGAAGAGACACAAAGAGACCAGTCGGTCATCTTAAAGGAAACTCAGGATAAGACAAGACAGTCCCATCTCTGACTTGTCCCAAATATCCATTATTCCACACATTCCCCAGTGTTCTACAACTCCAGAGCTGTGTTTTACTTCAACTGACCAATCTCCCAAAACAGCTCTTAGGACGTAAAGTTCAGGGAAGTTCACCAGGCTCCATTCCAGGTGACAGTCACACAGTTATGGCCTCATGAAAGGAGAACCCATTATCTGCTTTGCTTAAAGCCACACAGTTGGAAGAACTAAGAGGGACTTGATAATACAAATGAGCTGCAAGATCAAGGCTCGATTTCCTGCTGAGCCATGGTCTTCTGACACAATCATGGCAGAACTAATTTAGCCTCCTTGTGCCTCAGCTCACCAACAGTACTTGATGGTGTCCCAATTCCACAGAGTATGGGGAATATGTGCAGGATGACCAGACAGCCTGATGTGCCACAACATAGATACAAGTCAAAAACCTCAAATGGCAAGTTCCAGTCCAGCAAAGCAGTGTAACTTTCCACTCTCAAACACCTTTCTAATTCTTCAACCAGTTTTCTGGAAGACTCTATCATACTCACTTCTTCAGAGATACAATACACATCTCATCCATCAGGCTGTAGTCAATGATCCGACATTTATGTTTGCAGCCTTCCTTAAATGCCCCAGGTTTAAAGGATTTTCTGGTTTTTGAAAGATGCTTCAACTAGAAAAAAAGGAATTACAAGTGAATGTTTAGAAAGTGAAAGCAATGATATGGGCCTTAGGTTGAAGTGGTAGCATCTGACAGATCTGTTCCTCTAACATTCTCTTTGTGCAGGCTTCACCAGCTCTTCCCCAACCCTCCTATATTTAAATTCAAACAAGGGGACGTATCATTTAACAAATATCTTGCCATGCTATCTTAATTTTATTGTATTGCCTCACAAAGAGGATAAAGGCAAAAAAATAAAACCCTCTCCTAGCCCCCTTTCCCAGCAGGCTAAGATAGATAGGAGCACTTGCCTCGCCAGCCTGACACTTACCCGTGCAAATGCAAGAGTGCCATCATCAAGCTCAAAGATGGCCCCAAACTGTTTGTAGAAGGCTTTCACCGTGGCCTCCTCCAGCACAGCCCCCATGCGCTCTCTGGGGAGCTGGCGCGGGGCTCCCCCGGCGTGCAGGAAGGGCGGGCGCAGCGTGAGCCGCACCGCCCTCGTCGTGGGGTGGACAGACAGCACACAGGCCTTCACCTGCAACACAGCGTGCTCATTGAACAGAAGGGGACAAAGGCACCTCACTCATGCTCATGGACATTCTGCTTGGTACCTGAACTCTCTGTCCACATGCAAGCATTTTCCAGTATTGCTACTAAGACATCACTTGCTTCTAAAAGCTTCACCAAGGCGGGATTTTTACTTTTGTCTGTTTATGGACTAGGCAGATATGAATGCAGAGAGGGGAACATGACCACACAAGTCATGTTTCTATCCCTTGCAAATCTCCAGGCTTCCCAAATAAGTCTTCCAGGAATGGCTTTGTTCTTTACAGCTTTAAAAGCAGCCACAATAGTAATTCAAGTAAAAGATATGAAAGAAGCTATCAGCCTTAACATTTCAGAGATAATTCCACAGAAATGTTGGAGAAGGTAAGAGATGTTGTAAGCAACATAACAACTCCAGGCATCCTCCACTCTCCTTACCACTTGATCTGGAGAATAGCTCATGGATTTCTCTGGGTCCATGTGCATGAAATCCACAATGCCAGTGAAGTAAGACAGAAAAGTCAGTTTCATCCCAAGTGGGGCCACCTAGGAAGGGGAATGAAAAGATGCCAAAAAAATTTCCACATTCAGTTTTCATGCAGCACAGAGAGCAAGTCACACATTTCAAAAAATGGCACTGTCAGTATTAATCAACAAACATATCACAAGAGACAGAAAAACTGCTAACAATTCTGCTTTGCACACTCTGTTGGAAAAGCAAGCTCCATTTCTTGATAATGTTGTGCATATTCTGAAGACTACTGCTGTCCTGTTGAATACTTTAGCAGTAAAGACCAGAAAACACAAAATGGATCCTGTTCTGCTTCAAACTCCATCAGCAGCTTCAGTCTGAAGCCTTTATTATACTCAGGGCATCACAACCAGAACTGAGATCAGACCTCAGGTGAAAGGTGGAGGGAAGTGTCTAGCAGACTACATTTGCTACTGCTAAGTAATTGAGACCAACCAGAAATTTTCCAGGGCATAAACTCTCATCTCTGCTTCACCTGTCTCCTGCCTTCAACAACGCTCAAAAGACCAACCCAACAAAAGAAACCCAAACCAGAGCTTACCTTCTGCACTCGAGCTTTCACCACCAGCCCTGGCAATAAATTAGAGAGTGCCCAGTTGTGTCGCTCTGTGGCAATGGATGCAGCCACCTCCGATCGGTCAATGGACAAACAGACCACCCTGCCCTCATTCTTCACTTCCACAACCAGGCAGTTCAGGTTCTGGCCTATTTTCAAGTCAGGCCCTACAAAGATAAGTCACAGCATTAAACCCCTAGCAGGAACACTCAGTATTTCCTCGCATTCTTTCCAAAGATTTTACAGAGTTCCCTCTCAATCTACGTTAAGTTTACTGCCGGCAGGGCTTGGAACACAGTCTGTCAGATCACTGAAGCAAAAAGGCTTGTTGCAGACTAGCCACAAAACTGCTGTTTGCAGCAATCTGCAAAGACTCCACCTTGACCCAATCCCACCAAGGTGCACTAAACCACAGATATAATAAACACTAATCCCTGTCATTCTCCACCTCTGTTTTAACCCATCAGATCCTCCTGCACTACTTCTTACCTTTCTTGGCTGCTTTGATGTAATTTTTGGCTTTCTGAAGAGGCAGAAAAGCATGAGTTCCAGTGACACCAATATCTATGAGGTAGCCATGGTCTTCCACACTCAATACAGAGCCGGAGAGCAGCTGTTGGGAGGAAAGCACTGCAACTCAGTAATGTAATGAAACAGCTGGGTCTTCAAAGAATGAACAAATGGTAAGAGATTCACCACCCAAGTACTCCCTTGTTTTGTATGGACAGAGAACTGAGCTTTTCAGAGCAGTAGCAAGAACACTACATTCTTTCTTATTACACAGCTCACCTGGCAGTGAGGACTTAACTCTACCTTTATCTAGCTATATAAGGAGCAAGAAAAGCTATATACATAAACTAGCAAGAAAAGAATTGTGATGCTCAAAAATAGCAGGTGCATACAATAATACAGCTGAAAACACATAACAAATAACCAATCACCTCTCCAAGCCGTGTTATCTATTACACTCTGTAAAAATTAACAAAGAAACCTACTCAGAAAGAAATCATTAAATAACTTGGCCATATTGAAACAGAATAAAGTGAATTCATTTCATGAATGACAACTTGGAGACAAGAACTAAATCCACACTCTCCTCACAGATCTCTTCCATGGTGGGAGCAGCTCCACTTTCTACCCTGATCCCATGTAAGGACAAACTGAAATTCAAGAGCCCAGAAAGGCTGTGACAGACCCAGAAAACTTACCATGCCTGCTGCTAGTGCTGTAGAGTTCAGGCCCTTGTTGACCTTCTTGGGGTCAATTGATAACTTGACACTGCGGCGCCCATCGTCACTTTTCTCAATGCTGGTCACGATGCACCTGACCAGTGTTCCTGGAGAAAACAGGTCTGGGAGCGAATTCAACTCCTGCCCAGCAACATGATCAACAGAGAAACATACAATTTTTACAATGTTAAATAACATAAGGCTAGAATTGTTATTGAAGCAGATTTTGAAAACAAAATCCCCTAAGAAAGTCTTGTTTCTCTGTCAGCACTTCAGGAACAGGCAGGAAATACCACAAACACCAGGATCTCAGCAGAGAGGCAGGGATGACACTATGTCATGTCAGTAAGGCTGAGAGGCTTTGCTTAAAAACACTGTGTGGGTTGGAGTCAGAAGACTGCAGCTGAGGAAACATCTACAGAGCCAACAGTGACCCTAACCTAGCCTCCCCCTTCAGCAGGGAAAAACACTACCAGCAAAGGAGTAGTGCTAATCCTGCATTCTGCAACACCTCGGGAAAACTTACGCACCGCTGACACCAGAGAGACAAGGCAACTATTATTTAATTTCATTTTTTTCTAGCAGTCAGCTGTTACCAGGAAACTGCAAAGTTTGCTCGGAAAATCCCGTTCCAAATCAAGGTTAGTCTATGTCAGACTCCTAAGCAATACCTCAGGGCTGGTTCTGAGGTACTAACAACACTCTGTAGCTCCAAGCACAAATCACAGCCCCAGTCCCAGCTCTCACCTCCAGGACTTCTCCCTGGGACACCTGCTTGGTGAGCAGGTTGCTGTAGGCATCGCTGATCTGCGTGACCGGCACAAATCCGGAGAGGCCGTTGGGCAAACTGATGGCGAGCTCGTAGTCACTGACCTCTTTGATACAGCCAAGGAGCAGCATGCCCTCACTGAGTGCCTGGCAGAGCAGGAAAAATAGCATGCTATGGATGTCTTGGCAAGTCAGTGATAACAGGGGCATCAGCAGGTAAGTTTTGTACTGGATTACAGATGTATTTGGCAGCTTAGGGAGGAACAGCATGCTGTTTCTATGTAGTCCAGCAAAGAGAGGCACACAGAATCAAACATTTATGCACCAACCTCAATTGTGAGTGGTCCAATATTCATAACATTGTCTTTAACAGCAGCTTTAACAGTTTTATCTGCCTTGAACCTCTTCTGCTTTTCTTGATCCTTCTGGCTCCTTTTTCTTTTCTGGGATTTTTCTTCATGTTGAACCTAAAGCAGATTACAAGCACAGAAGGTTAAAAAATAAAAGCAGATAAAGAAACAAACGTTGCACTACGGCAGAACTCTGCTGCCATGAATAAAACACTGATTTGGACAAAAAAAGAGAACCATCTTGCTAACTGTTGTTTGTCTACATGCAAGTCATCTAAAGTACCTCCTTTGGGCTGAGGCTAATCATTTATAAGGCTGATCGAGGCTGATCATTTATAAAGCTGAATCTTTGGAACAGAAAAGAGTGGTGCAAGAGATCTGCACCACACTCTACTAACAGAAAGATCAACTTAGCCTGCATCCAGTAACACCATGCTGCTCCCCATGCAGCACCTGGGATAAGATGCTTGTGCAAAGTTTAAAAGCTACAGCCTGATCAGTAATTTTCACTGAATTTCTCAGTCATCATATTCAAGATGTAACAGGTATCAGGGATCTTTCAGAGATCAGGAGGATGGTGGATGCCAGCAGACATCTATTTTTGGGAGTCCCTTCTCTAGTTTACTGTAGAAGTAACAGGTAGAGAGGGCTGCAGTCAAATTCTGACAGTGGAAGAGCTCTGAGAAGTTAATCAAGAACATGCAAAGAACATACATCAAACAAATTGTCCCGCTCTGACTTTGGCTTGGGTGTTTTTCCCTCTGCAGGTTTCTTCTGGATGCCCCCTCGAGGAAAGTTTTCTTCCATGGATGCCATGATTGCACTGCTCTGGGACAAATGACAAAGCAGAAATGAAACATACAGTTTTTGTCCTTGTTCCTCACAAATACTGAGGTGACATGGGTGAACTATCCCCAAAATAAGAAAGACTTTGAATGGCTGCTCTAGTTAGTCAGTGACAAAACAGAAACTCACATCCAAGTGGATTTATTTAACACTTGACTACAATGAAGCGTTGCAATGGTCTATCTAAATATGCACATCCAATAACACTTTTTACTACTGCACAGTTCCACTGAAGTATGACAGTATTAATTTTTAAGGCACTTAGATACATCACATATATATTCATAAAACTGCTTTAACCATATGTTTCCTAAACAAGTCTTTATTATATTCAGTGACTGAATTTACCAGCTTCAGTCATCAAAGAGAAAGCTGTGAGCAAAACACTAGATAAGCTTGGCCTGCATTATTACTTTTTGAACACTATTATTTAATTACTTATGAGTAATATAACTTGCTACGTCTTTGACTAAGCCATAAGTATACGTATATAAAATAGGTGTTTAACCATACTATTTCAATCAATAAACAACACCTTGCTTATTAGGCCACAATTCACTTCTTACTACTACTAATAAATAACAATAAATAAAAGTAGTTGCAAGTAATATACTATTATTGCTTCAGGCGTTTATACTATTCCTTACACCGTTGCTTATTATTAGCCAACAGTACTACTACAAAAAACAGCCCTGAAATCCTATGTTGTCAAACTTCAGGCAAGCTGTTAGACATACAAAACTTCTTTAAATGGAAAGCACATGAGAAAGCCAAAGCCGTCAAGGCACGCTTCACCTCGGGGCTCGCTGAGGAGCACACACACCTCCCAGGGCCGGCAACCGAGCCGGCACCGCTCGAGCGGGCTGGGCTGGCATCTTACCTCCCGGGGCCGCTGCCAGAGGGAAGCGCGGGATCGGGATCGTTCCCGGGCCGGGGACGGTTCCCGGGATGGGGATCGGGATCGTTCCCGGGCCGGGGACGGTTCCCGGGATGGGGATCGGGATCGTTCCCGGGCCGGGATCGGGATGCGCACGGCAGCGGGAGGCGCACGCGGCGCCGGCCGGAAGCGGCACACGGGGCTGAGGGCAAAGGGCGGCCGGAAGTGGCGCCCCGCGCCTCAGCGGGGAGGGGGCGGGGCCGGGCCGCGCCCCGGGGGCCGCAGCCAATCGGCGCGCCCGGGGGCTGCGCGCGACGGCCGCGGCCGCCATCTTGTGGGAGGGCGGAGGCGAAGGGCAGAGCGCGGCGGGGACGGCGGCGGCCCAGGTACGGCGGGGGGCCCGGGCGGGGTCGGGTCCCGGTCCTGCCGCGGGGGACGGTGGCTCTCTGCAGCGCCGGGGCACCCGCGA
Organism: Fringilla coelebs; assembly: GCF_963513975.1. Lineage (NCBI taxonomy): Eukaryota > Metazoa > Chordata > Aves > Passeriformes > Fringillidae > Fringilla > Fringilla coelebs. The sequence continues at coordinate 24,638,274 of NC_140066.1, read as the reverse complement.
CCTTCAGCCGCGGCGTGGCTCCCTCCGAGTCCCGGGCGCTGCTGCGTCCGTTCCCCGGCCCGACGCGAGCGCGGGGTCGCGGGTGTAATCGGGCAAGGGCACCGGGCTCCCCCGGAAAACAGAACTCGTGTTTCCATGGGGCGCCTTCCCCTCCTCGGAAGGGCTCCTCGGTTCTTGCCCAGGCATTTGCGTCGGTCAGGCACGAGAAAAGATGACCTTGGCTTCTCAAGTCTCTGCCAATAGTATGTGGTTTAGAGTAGTATAGTAGTTTAGAGGAGCTGTTTCGTTAAGCTTTTTACCTATGGCACAGTCAGCTAACTCTGGTTATACGCCAGAGATGCCGCTGCTGGATTGCCTGAGGTAAGAGCTAGCTGACACATAGGAGCTGTCTTAGTGCGTGTCTGCTGTGGGGGCACCGGGGCTGCAGCGTCTGCCGGGCTGGGCATCTGTGTCGGGTGTGGGGTGCCCCTGGGGGGAGGCAGAAGCTAAGCAACAAATGTTTGTCCTAAACATGACATCCTCTTCAGAAAAATATATCTCTAAACGTTAAAAAACCACTCTGCTTTTATTGTGCAATGAACCCTTTATTTGCTCATCTGCTCCCATCACCTGTTTGGTACCTCAAGAAAGAATGCTCTGGATGTGCCTGCTTCTTATGTGTATCCCCTAGTTGTCAAATGTCCTGAAAGCAGATTTGGACCGGACAATGGAATTATGTGTGTGGAGATTAGTTCGATTTTTCCTATTGGTCCTGTCCAAGTGACGTTAAATTAATTCCCTGTCCTGTACTGTTTGTTAGGACAAGCAGCCATGGCTGGCCATGACTCGGGATCTCAACACCAGTTCACTGGATTTCAGAAGTACTTCAATTCCTATACCATCATAGGCAGGAGGAATGTATGTATTAAGTACTTTTTTTTTGTAGTCTTGTATAACAGCGTTTTCTGGGGCTTAGACCGAAACTAAATTTAACTTTTCTGTTTTCCAGTATGTAATAGCAACGTACACAGGTGTTGCACTCCTTGTCCTGTATTTCAAGTTTAGGCCTAAGAAGCAAGCTCCTGCTGTGACAGAAAAGTAAAAGGTAAGTGGCTGATGTCCCTCCAACATGCTCCAGTGCCAGGTCAGGAAGCAGTGACAGAGGACTAGTTGCCAATAATACAGTGTAATGAGAGACAGAAACACAGGCACATGGACTTCTTGTTTACCATTTTAAACCTCAAATAATCTATAGCATTGATTTATTTAGGGGCATTCTGAATGAAGTGGGTTATTAAAGGGAGTGCAGAAAGTATGGGATACAGTGTTCTTGTTCTTCTGGCATGGTAAATGGGACTAGGGATGGGATGCAGGGAGGAAGAGAAAGTAGGGAAGGAAGAACAGAAGGATGTTGCAGCAAGATACATTGAGCTTTGCCTACAAATATTACGTACCTCTGGTCTGCCCTTTTGCTGTAAAATAGTGATAACTTGCTTTGTAAGTTATTGAAATAATGAAGTAGTACTTAAGGACTTACTTCTTGACTGTATTAAAATTCAAAGTAGAGATGAATGCAGTCTGTTAAGACCTTCATTTGAACAGAGTACAGGAGCACCATATGATGGAACTGTGCATGTTGCACACATGATTATTCAAGGCCTGTGCAGAAGTGACGGGTCTTGTACAGCAACAACCAAGTGTTAGGAAATTTTGGGGTTACTTTCAAATAAAGAATTTTTGGGGTCACTTTCAAATAAAAAATTTTCACCAAAATGGCATTTTGGCAAAATCTATAGGCTGTCCTCATCGTCTGAAGAAAGGGGTATAAAAGAATAATAAAATGTTGTGTGTTAAGGGAACATCAGCCACTTCTTCCTTGGCGTGCTGAAATCTGGCTGCTTGTAGCTAAAATAGTTTGGGCTTGGGGCAGGGGGATGTTCAGTTAACATCGTGCAAGAATTGCTATGTTTGACCTTTCTTCTCTTGGCAGGTTCCTGGCATGTCTGAACCACCAATCTGTGTCAGTGTAATGCAGGCTGATGACCTGTTGTGGCTAATAAAATATAAATAATTACTTGTTTTATTGGAAATATGAAATGATCCAAAAAAGCTAGAGTGTGGTACTTCTCATTTTTCCTCCTTTGTCAAATAGTTGCTTGTAGCAGAGATGGAGCATCTGATTGTGTCATTACTGTCTTAACTCTGCTGCTGTTGTAACACATCCTAAGGTGTTCTGAGCACCGGGCAGTAACCTAGGAAGGACCCCAGGGCCATTACACTGCACAGGGCCTGGAGCTGATCCAAGCATCTCCGCTCATCCGTGTCACAGCTTGCATGATTTGCAGCCATCTGGTTGCTCCCACTTTTTGCATTCCAAGCTAGCAGCTTACATGGAAACTGTGGCATCTTCTCCCTTAGTTGTCTGTATTTTGTACCAAACCTCTTTGGTTTGATGGAAAACCTCTGAAAATAGGCTGACCCAGTTATGGTATTTGAGCTTTATCTGTTACTGGTTTCTCTTGCAGAGGGAAGAAGGAAAATGGCTTAACCTAGTAATGTTAAGCTCCTGTAACTCTCCATATTCATAAACAATGACCCAAATAGTCCGGTGATTACTTTTCCTGTCTCTTGTGAAAGGAGATGTTCTACACACATATGTGTGTGCAGCCTCCTCCCTGCCCAACACTCAAATGTCTCTATTGCATTCTCCACAGTGTCTTTCTATAGCTCAGTTAACACTTGGTACTTTCCTTAGATGTCACAGTCGTGCTGATGTGGGAATGTGATGGTACCACACTTCTGCCAGCAGCAGGGGCTGAACCATGCTAAAGCTTACAGATAGTTTACTTCCCAAACTGAGGGCAGCAGGAGGTAGGAATGATTGCTGGAAAAATGGAAAAATTAATTACAGGGTCTTGATGCTCTCCCTACTTCATTTTTTCTTAAAGCCATTTTTGTACATGCTGTGCCTGCTGAACAAATCTGGTTGTCTTTCCCTCCTGTTTCCATAGATGGCTTCAGCTGTATTTAATTCCTCCACTAAAGAATGGTGGCTGTTACAGTGTAATAATGGCAGGAGCTAGAACCTGTAGTCTTCCTTTAGAACAAGATTTATATGGAATGGCTACTCATCAACTTAAACATTCCTGATTACTTTGTTTCTCTTAGCGGAGTTGTCACAGTTACAAACTGCTCTTGCTTCCATTCCAGCCATGAAGGGAAGTAAATATCTCCTTGTAACATATAGACACAAACTAAGTGGTTTTAGTATTTATTATGATATCAAAAGTAAAAAACTGTACAAAATACAAAGGCAGAATGTGGCAGTGTTTTCTTTAAGCTGTCAAAAATTGTACTTAAATCTAACTGGTCATATTGAGAGCTAGGAAATTTTGCTGAGGTATCATTACACAAAAATAAAAAATTAAGTTTTACCCTTTTTTCTTTGAAGAAAATGTCTAGGTGAGCTTCCTAGTGAATTTTCCACACTTTATTTTGATGTATAATGCCTGTAGTATAGCTTTACTCTGTTAGGGGAAACAAGAGATGAAACAGGAGGTAGTTCTCCATTTACTTTACCTTAGAAATGACAAGTCTTGTTTTTATTTTCACTGGAGAACCAGTAGATTGTTCAAGTGTCCAGGTCCTTACTGTGAAGTAATGAGGAACATAAAACAGATTTCTCTGCACAAATCTTGTAAGAGATTAACAACAAAAACCAACCCAAGCCACGCTGGACCTGGCCTTTGGTGGTGGTGGTTTTGGTTCAAAGACACAGACGTTCTTCCCAGTGTTCTGCATGTTTTACTCTTCTTTAAAAATAAAACACAGCTTTATTGGTAGTCCAGGAGGACTCACTGGGTACAATCTTTTTGTGGATAGGAATTGTCACTCAGCAGACAAGCTGGCCTTTCAAAAGCAAACTGACCACACACTTATCCTTTCCTGCTGCTATAATGTTTCAATTTCTTGGCTTATTTTACTGGGTTTTTTTATGTTAAACCTTATGCAGAAAGGATACCGGTTATTAATGTTCTTTTACAGCTAATACAAAGTAAAGGGTTTAAGTTCACTTTCTTAATAGTGATTATTTCAGTTGTGCCTCAGTTCCCCTTTTATTTTCTCATACAATAAAGTATGAAAGTAAATAAAGTTCACATTGCGCTTCTGGTTGCTTATCACACTGACAACACTGGCTACCTTTGAAAACAGTAACAAGATCTGTGTTTCTGACACCTCAAAAGAGAACACCAGTTTGAAATCTTTTCAGGACTTAGTACTTGGCTGCGTAAAAACTGTGCACGGAGCTTGGCGGCAGTTCCCCACAAGCATCGGGCTGCCGGGCCCACTCCGTCAATGCCCTGGTTGCTGCTATGATCTCACCACGCCTGCTGCCCAGCCCAGGCTGTAGTGAATCAAACTACATTCTTCTTTCCTGAAAATGGACAGTTTTGCTTGTGTTTGAGGCTTGTGTTTGATGAAACATTTGTTATACATAAATTAAGTGCTTTAAAAAAAATCTGAGAACACATGTAAAGGCTGTTAACTTTTCACAAGTTTCAGCAGAGCTCAGTACCACCTCTGGGAAGAGATGGCTCATTTCATATGTACATGTTACCAAAAGCACCACGAACAGTTCCTTCTTTTACAGCCACAATGTCTTGTCAATCTCCAGCATTTTCAAACTGCAGATAAATATGAAACAGCAGAACTGAGAAATGCTGCTTGCATAAATTACAGTTTCATACTCCTTGCAATGGACTCGTGGGATCCTTCTGTTCAAGACATTCCCTCTCGTCTCACATCCTGAGGTCACTACTGCAATGACTTGGCACAATCAGTCTCAGCTTCCTGATCTACTGTGAGCTGTAGGCTCCTGCAGCCAGCAGCAGGTTCCTGCGTGTGAAATGGAGATGAACAACTGGGGTTGATTTAGTCATGTATGTGCCCAGTAGCAAGTCCTGTGAGTTTTCAGGCAAGTTTATGTGTCCGGTGGCTGTAGTAAAGTCATCGGTTTCCAAATCTTCAAATGCCTTCACGGCATCCCACAGACGAACTGTGTTATCCATTGAACCTAAAAAGAAAAAAAAAAAACAGTTTAAAGTATTTTGTTATAAAATAGAATATAAAAACTGGTTCTGGGGAGCAAGTTAAGAAATTAAAGCTCAGAAAGCAAAAGACTATAACAAGCTTCATACAGCATACTGAATGCACACGTGAAAGTTATTAGTCCTTGCTGCTTTTGCTAAGCAAGTGATTCTACTTTGTCTTTCTCAATTTAAGGAACTAATTATATCATTCCTCTTTAGAATTATGGAATACAATGGACACTTCACTGTTCCTGGTGAATTTTACCTGATGCTAAAATCTCCCCATCCCTACTGAATCTGAGCGCATAGATAGTGTCTGTGTGCCCTTTCAATTCGCCAACCATCAAGCCATGTCCAATATCCCACAGCAGAACTCTTCCATCTGTTGCTCCAGTAGCCAGGAATCGTCCATTAGGAGAAAATGCCAGTGAATGAATTGGTCCCTAAAACAGACATGAGGAGGCAGCAAAACAAGTTAATTAAGTCTACTCACATTCAGTCAATCAAGCTGTGTTCAGAACAGAACTATTTAGAATCTCAGCATAGAAATAAAATCACTTCCGCATTGTCAGTGATCTGCCTTTACCTTATGTCCAGTGAATATTCTTACACAATTCCCATTCAAAACATCCCAGAGCCTTATAGTCCTGTCTGCTGAGCCTGTAGCAATATAGTTAGAGTTTGGATGAAATCGGGTACACGTCACATCTGCAAGATGGCCAGCAAAGATCCGTAATGGCTGGTAGTGATCTGTTGCCCACAGACTGAAAAGAAAACCTGTATTAATAAAAGAACCCTAAAGAAGTTCAGTCTCTGTGTCTGTTGGAGCAACTATAGAGGAAGCCACAAAAATGCTCTGAGGGCTCAAGTACCTCTGCAGTGAGGAAAGGATAACAGTTTAGCCTGGAGAAGAGTTGGCTCTAGGGAGACCTTGTTGCGGCCTTTCAGTACTTAAAGGGGGATTAGAAGAAAGATGGGGACAGACTTTTTATCAGGGCGTATTGCAACAGGACAAGGGATAATGATTCTAAACTAAAGGGAGGTAGATTTAATCTAGGTATTAGGAATGAGGGTAGTGAAACACACAGGTTGTCCAGAGAGGTGGGAGATGTCCCATCCCTGGATACATTCAAGGTCAGGCTGGAAGGAGCTCTATGCAGCCTGATCTAGTTTAAGATGTCTCTGCTTATTGCAGGGCTGTTGGACTAGATGGTCTTTAAAGGTCCCTTCCAACCCAGACTGTTCCATGATTCAATGATTGGTTGCACAATGAGAAAAAAAAAGTAATTGTGGAGTGATTTCTTATGGGTCAGTTTATTGAATTAGGGTGTTTTTTTTAAAAATACACTCTTTAGAATGGAGAAATAAAGAATATTCTGTCAAGCTGTTCAACAATTAGAGGAGAATACTTCTAATGAGAGGGTCACTTAGGAGGACATCATCTCTTTAGTCAGCAGGTATTACTAATGTGTGTGGAAAAGACAGAAAAACCATGAGATAATATAAAGTGTGTTGAAAAAAATAGTAAAACCACATTAACATTTGTTCATTTTTTTAACTGACATAAAATTAATTTTGAGTAATAGAGTAGGCAAGAATATATCAGCTAACAAATTTCAGGGTTGATCCACCACAAACTGACCCAGACAAGTAAAAAACACATGCAGTTTCTTACCGAGCCACTCTGTCATGTCCCCCAGACACAAAGTAATAACCATAAGGAGAGAACTGTGTATCCCAAACTGGATAATTGTGTCCTTTATATCCCACCAAACACGTGAATGTTTGGAGACTCCACAATCTCACAGTGCCATCCTCAGAACAGGACAACAGATAGTTCCTGTCACAGGAGAAAGTATAGCATATAACATATCAAACTCACACAGGGGCATAAATATTGCATAAACACTGAAATATCCATGACAGAAGTGTCCCCTCATCAGCACCAGTTTGGCACGTCACCCATAAATCAGCATTTCAGTGCAGTAAGCAGCAATAACTAATTCAGGCAGAACCCAGTCCTAGGCCCTTATGCAAAAAAGACATGATTTTACATTGATGATTAATTCTGATGGCACTTAATACTAAGGGGGGAAAAAAACCAAAAAACGCCACAGAGGAGGTCTTTACTCAGGAATTCCAGTTACAGGAAATAATGGCTAGTAAACTGCCATTAAATGCCACTGTATTATTTTTCTAAAAGATCTTCTATTACAACTCTGAACAAAATTTCATTATTCCCTGAAAGAGAATTCATATAATGCTCTCATTCTCAATTATAATTATAGACTTATACAATATTTGTTCCACACAAATGTTTACTTCTCAGCTGTGTTTGTGTGCTGGCTGTTTCCTGACTAAACACAAGCAAAAGCAAAACCTGAGACACTTAAACCTCTTTTCCACTGTCCAGACTCCCATCGTTATGCAAAGATTTCATTTTTTTTTTATTTTAAAGATACTATTCCATACATTCTGAAAATAAAGTCTCAAGAGAATATGAAGAAGTTGAAGTACAATGATGTGCTTCTGAGACTTTAAGTTTTGCAACACACTAAGTTATATCACTGCTGCATTACTTTTCCTCTCTATCACCCCGTTAAAACCCAGCTTAAACTAAAGTTTGCAAAACTGTAGTTTTGCCATCTAAGTCCTAAATCTTCAAAACAGTGCTGCTACAGTTGCTTTCAATAATAGCTGACAGAGCTCAACACTGAACCTTATGAGCATTACAGAGTTTCTTACGAGCTACATGAGCAAGAATTGCTTTAACCTGAAAAGCTGCATTAAGAATATGTTCTCATTCAGGAGCATGCAATTAAAACTGAAGACAAGCAAACTAGTTAGCTTGTAAACTTTTACCTATCGGGACTGAAGCTGGTGCCATAGACAGGTCCACTGTGACCATATAAAATCTTCAACTCACTTGCTGTTTTCTCATCCATGATCCTCTCCAAGACATCATCTGATTCTTTGTCAATGAGACTGAGGTCTGCAAGATTTCAAAGTTTATGTATCAGAATAACTGTCAGAAGTTCAAAGATAAATGTCATCGTGACATCATCTCAGTTAAATATCAAGATTTAGAAATGTTTGCACAGTATCCAGAACACAAATGTCACAAGTTATGTATGCTCCTATTAAGTGTTATTGTCTTAATTACCTGCAGCTGTTTTCACACTACGTAGCTTTTTTGGAGTTACGGACCACACTCTGACAGTAGAGTCAGCAAAGCCTCCTACAATCATGCTGGAGTCATCTGTAATATCCACTGCAGTCAGACCCTACACACAAAATATCCAGTTATACTGCCTGAATCTCTCACGATACATTGCAAATATTACAAAATCCTAAAAACTATTAAAAAGGTGATTTGACTCATTTACAAAAATAGCGAGAATTACTGTAGGATAAACATAAACACACACAAATTCTTGCCCCATTAAAAAAAAAGGTGTATGTATGAAGTACAGTCAGAGCTGACAAAGAGTATTGCTTTCCAGTACTCCCGTGCAAAAAATCTACTGTGTTCCGTAGAAAACACTTAGGACAGGAAAAGCTAAAGAAAGAATTATAGCAAAATCCAAGCAAAACCAAGGAACATGGAAATTTTATAGTTTAAGGAGTCTTTGAAGATAATTTTGAACATTTTGCAACATAAACTTTGCAATGTTTAATTCAAATACTCCAATTACTCTAGCCAACACTGTTATGTCTTTTTTCTTTAGCAAGAGTGATGCTCATAATTTTGATCCCCTTAGCCCTATTACTCAAACTCTTTTACCAACCTGGTAAGCATTAAGGAATGTATAGAAACAGATGGAGGGCAGGCACTCTGGCCCAAGACGCACTCGCCTCGCAGCTTCCTTCATATTCATTACTTTATCCAGCTTGTCAGAGTCTTTCAGTTCTGGCAGAGGAATTCTACACAAGAAGCACACAGTTTTACAAAGTAAAAACACCTTCCTTACTGTTAATCCCAACAAAGTGAAACCTTTGCATGCAACCTCATACCTCAGCATTCAAATAAGAAACAAGAATTAGAAAATAGGAAAGACTACGTAGAAGACTAACTGATGAGAAAGAGACCCAGTAGCTTTCAGAATTTCAGACAGGTACTGGAACAAGATAAACAATTGAGTGTGACCTGAAAAGATTAGTGGGTAAACAAGTAAAATTTCATCAAATTTCATTCAAAGGGAAATCTAGGTTAACTTGATGGGCAATGACAGAGGGCTATATGGCAAGGGTTCCATGACCTCCCTTAGAAGTCTTACAGCTAAAGTTGTGTACGGCCAAAATAGCCAAAATTAGAAAAATGCCATGTGAACAGAGATGACAAGACTGGATTTTAAAAACTTCTCTACACAGTATTTCCTTGGTACCTGTTTTGGGGAGGAGCATTAGGGTCCTGTTTTTTACTTTTTGACCCTACATTATCTTTTTTAGGTTTTTTCTTCTTTGGCTTTCCTTCCTCATTTTCTCCTTCTTCATCTTCATCATCCAAAGGCACATCAAACTCCGGTTCTTTCAATAAACCGAAGAAAACCTACCAGCCAATAAAAAAAACACACAAGACAAAAAAGTAATTGCTGTTCTTACTGAAAACCAAATTTTTTAATCGTAACTTTTCAGTGTAGTAGTCCAAGCAATAGAGCTGCCCCTTTAAAGCTGCTCTGTTTAATATTACAGCATATATTACTGCTTGGCCCATAAGGAATGTAGTACATTTTCTTCTGGTTTATCCAGCCAACTGGGTAACTTGATCTGGACAACTGTAAGTTCTCCCACCATCTCTTAGTCCTTCCTTAAAGTGCAATCCCCACCCTGCCTCATTTATTTGTACAGTACTGTGGTACTACACACACAACTCTTCTAGTTACAACTGGCAGCAAGTCAAAATTACTATCTGTTGTACAAAAGAGGAAGCCAAATAGTCAAGTGTCCATTTTAAAACTTCAAAGTAATTAATAAGTTAGTTAAAGTTTAGTTTAGTGGGCTGAATAACAATTGTATCTCAAAAGGATTCAGCAGTTTCGTCCACCTGACAGCAATACATCTTGATCTCTCTACTCCTGTCAGCACCTGTTTGTACAGTTCTCTTCCTTTGTTCTGCTACTGCTGTCTTTTAAGATCTCAAGTTGTGATTGTCAATCTATACTAAGAAAAAGCAGGGAGATTTGTAAAAAGCACAACTATCTTTGTCTCCTACCTTTGCTTTATTAGCCTCTCGTTTTGCCTCCCCGGCCAAGCTTCCAACCATAGCATCTATCTGTTGTTTACTGCGAGGCATTCCATCAAAGATATCAATGTAAAGATGCTCCTGAACAATGTTCCAGATCTGATTGTTCTGCTTTTCCTGAAGATGCCTCTTCAGGAGTTGGTAAGAGTCACGGGAAATGCGCAGCACAAACTTGCTTGTTCTGAAGTCCAGCATGGTCTCGTTACCTTTCATGTGCTCTTTCTTGGTTAAGCTCGACAATACACGCAGGTCATCCTGGTAATAGCACTCCTGATCCCCATGAAATCTATTGAAACAATTTAAGGTATGGTAAAAGGTTAGTCACTCAACTTGTTATAAAATAGTTGTGGCAAGGGACATTTTAACTATTTACAGAACCATTTGAAGGGAAACAAAGTTATACTTTTGGATTGAAGTATTTCAAAATTGGTCTGAAGCCACGAAACAAATTAAATTCTATTTTCTTCTCAAGTGATAAACAAGTGAAACATAGTAAGAGTACAGAAAGTTATAGATTAGCCAGAAATTAATTTCTTTAAGCTTATTTGAAGAATTTCAATGTACATCCTATGATATCAGCAAATACTTATAGCATTCATTATTTTGGCATATCAGTGCAATCTTCCAGTGATAAAAACTAACCCCCCAATCTTTCCCTAAAGATGCAGAATCTCTTCATTGATACTTCTGCAGCAAGGAGCCCACCAGCACACCATTAACGTGGTTCAAACTCTGCACAGTTCACTAGTTTGCACATCTTTCTAATGGGAGATTGGAAAAGAATTTAAGAACAGTTACTACAACCCATGGCACTGTTACTTAAGATTTCAAATCTCTTCAACTTTAGAGAAGAATAATACATACGCATGTATAGGTATATAAATAGCTCACAGATTTAGCCAAAGTAGCAAACACAAAATAACACAAATGTACAAATGAAAATGAATTACCTTTCAAAAAAAGACTTTGCCTCACTCTCATGTTGATTGTAGACCAATTCCAAGTACATGTGCACAAAGAGAGGATAAAAGAGCTGAGACAACTCTGCCCGATGGCAGTCCAGGGAGCACTCGATGAAGTGTTTCAGGCCGCTGTAGTACTCCTCGTACAGCGTCGGGTCCCCCTGCTGGTTGTAGGCCGAGAGCACCGCGCTCACGTCCGGCTGGTCCTCCACAACAACCGCGCCTCCGACTGCAAAAGCACCAGCCAACAACAACAGCTGCTCAGACAGTCTGCAAGAGCCAGCAAACAAACAGTGGCCACAACCCCCTGGTCAGCTGAGCAAAACACGTCCTGTGCCCATTCAGCACCAAGTCTAAACACAGGTGAGAGCACATTGGTACAGCAGCCAATTCTCTCCAGCAGTTTTTTGGGCTTTCCCTGCCAACTGTTGCCCACTTAGTGCCTAAATCAGCCAGGATTTTAAGTGTAAAGGAAGAAACCACGAACATCACCAGAATGAGTTATTTTACTGCTAGGGCTATAAACTCTTAAACGAGGAGCAGAATGCAAGACATACCCACTATAATTATTTTGCTTCCAGTAAATAAGCAAGTAGACTAAGTGAACAATTCACTAAGACCACCACACAACCATCACAGAGCAGGGACACGTAACACTCTGTCAGTTCTGTTCTACATATAAGTTTTTACACACTTCCATTGTTTGGTCTTTTATATAATAATAATATCTGGTGATGTCATGAACAAGCTGACTTTATGCTGTACACTCACTGGAACTCAGAGTAGCAGTTCCTGAAGTTCCATTATTCAGTAAAGCTGCCTCACAGAACACCTTAACAGCACTTAGAATTTAATTATCCAAAGAACATCTCAAGTACTCAAACTCGATAAGAAATGCAAAAAGCCTCGCCAACAAATATCCCATGGCTCCTTCACCAAAACGCAGCCTGTACATGAGACCTCTGTTCTCATCCCTGCGGCCAGACCCGGGACAATCCCCACTAACCACAATGGAACCTTCCTGTTCCCGCTACTCGATCAGTTGTGATGGGATACAAATACAAGAGGGAGCACTTCTCGCTTCACAGTGCTCCTGACAAATACGAGAAACACCCCGTCCTTGGTCCCTTGCTCCAGGAGAGACGGATTTCTCCACGGATTGCATAGAGAAATGAGACATCCAGGGACCTCCCAGAATGCCGGGATAGACTCTCGGTGGTACCGAAAACCTGACACCGACCCTTGTGTCCCAGCATAACAGAGAAGCCCCGAGGCCGCGAGCAGCACACGGGCTCCCCACTTCCCGGGGTTCCCGCCCAGAGGAGAGACCGATCCCGCAGTCCCGCGGGCCTCACCTTTCCCCGGCGGCACGGCGGCGACTGCAGCCACGCCGGGGCTGGAAGTCGCGACAGTGGCGACGTTGCCTCCTATGGCGACGGCGGCAGCGCTGGTGCCCCGGCCGAGCAGCGCCTCGCCGGAGTCCGCGTCGCTGCCGGAGCCCCCCAGGAGCCCGGCGCTGGACGGGCTGAGGGCGGCGGCACCCAGGTCGTCACCGAGCAGGCGGGCTTCGCGACGTAGGATCTCCTCGGACTCGCGGAGGTTGCTGCGCCGCAGGAACTGCAGTACGGCCACAAGCGTCTGCCGGTCCAACGCCGCCGGGGAGGCGGCCGGGCCCGGCGCCGCGGGCTTTGGGGGTGCCGCATCCCCACCGGCTCCCGCCGCCTCTCCCTCCGCTGCGGCGGCCGGGGCGGCGGCGGGAGCGGCGGCGGGAGGCACCGCGGGAGGTGGCGGCGGCGTCCCCGCCTCGGGGTCCGGCTGCACCGCCGCCACCTCTGCCGGCTCCTCATGCAGCGCCGCCATCTTGCGCCGCCTTCCATTCGCCGGTGGCGCACGGCTGCCGCCAGGCGCGGCCGCCCTTGCGACAGTGAGGGCAAAGGAAGGGCAGCGCTGCCGCGGCCTCCACAGGCACGCGCGGCTTCGATTTGCGACGCTGGCGGAAGCGCTTTGTGGCAGCGGGGGCGCGGTGAGGGGCGGTGGCGCCGGGGCGGTGTGAGGCGACGGGGCCGTGTGGGCACTGCGGGGCCGGTGTGAGGGGACAGAGCTGTGTGGGCACTGCGGGGCCGGTGTGAGGGGACGGGGCCCTATGGGCACTGCGGGGCCGGTGTGAGGGGACAGAGCTGTGTGGGCACTGCGGGGCCGGTGTGAGGGGACGGGGCCCTGTGGGCACTGCGGGGCCGGTGTGAGGGGACGGGGCCCTATGGGCACTGCGGGGCCGGTGTGAGGGGACGGAGCCCTGTGGGCACTACGGGTCCCTGTGGGCACTACGGGTCCCTGTGGGCACCGCGGGGCTCCCTGCACTGCACCGGGGATGGCCTTGGGACTGGGGGCCCAGTTAACGTAATTACGTCTGGGCCGCTGAGTTGTCCAGATATTTCTAATTCTGCTTTTTTAACCGTGTCTGTTAAACAGAGATTCGGTGATACTTGTCGAAAGGCTGGGAGGACTGGGGGTGTTCAGCCTGGAGAAAAAGAGTCCAGGGAGACGCTACAGCACCTTCCAGTGTCTTAAGGGGCTACAAGAGAGGGACCTTGGACAAGGACATGTAGTGACAGGGCCAGGGAGAGTGACTTTAAACCTTCAGAAAGCAGGTTTGGATTAGATATTAGGAAGAAATTCTTAACTGTGAGAGTGGTGAGGCACTGGCACAGGTTGCTCAGAGAAGCTGTGGGTGCTCCAGCCCTGGAAGTGTTCTGGAACAGGTTGGATGGGGCTTTGAGGAATTTGTTTTAGTTTTAGGTGTCCCTGCCCATGGCAGGCGGTTGGAACTAGTTGATTTCTAAGGTCCCTTCCAATCCAAGCAATTTAATTATATTACAGAATTAAAACCTTATTTTGAATGAAACTGGTATTGTGTGTGATTGAGAGTCTTTCGGGAAAAATTAAGCGTTCATTGGCGAGTCGTTTGGGAGGGGGAAAAAACCCCAAAACGTGAGGTTATGAATACAAACCGCTTGTGGCTCAGCGCACGTGCGGCAGCCCTGCCGCGCGTTCTTTAGAACTACATCTCCCAGCGTGCCCCGCGGCGTTCCCACGCAGGCGCCCCGGGCCGTGGACCGACCCGTGCCAGCCCCGGTCCGTGGACATGGAGGGAGACACCGGATCCGGGGTCCCGGCGCTGTCGGGCGGGGATGGAGCGGGCGCGGGCCAGGGCCTGGGCCCGGCCGATGAGGACCGGGACATGGAGGGGGCCCCCAGCTGCTCGGGGTCGCGCTCCCACCCCTTCGAGTTCGAGCGGGGTCGCTCGGAGTCCAGCGGCGATGAGGACGACGACGACGAAGACGACGAGGAAGAGGAGGTGGAGGAGGAAGAGGAGGAGATGGAGGGCGACACCAGGGCTCGGTTCGGCACGGATGATGGGGAGCTCGACTCGGACGACGACCGGGAGGTAAAAGGGGCGGGAGGGTGCCCGGGGCACGCCAGGCCCCGCTCCCGGCGTGCCCCGCGTGTGATAATGGACTTTTAATTATTTTTACTTTTAAAAATTATTATTATTGTTGCTATATTTATTTTATTATTACCCGAGTTCACTTCATCTGTCTCATTTAAGTGAAGCCCTTACAAACTCTCGGCGTGGCTGAGAGGGTGGTAGACGGTGGCACGTGGGCGAAATGAATGGTGCTATTGAGGGAAAGAAAGCCCTTTAGTCGGGCTTTGAGACGAGAGGAAACGTAAGAATCTAATGTGTCACCTCTCTCAGACACATCTCAGATAGTCGCTATTGAAGAAATTTGTTCTTTTTTGAAACACTGTTATTCAGCCAGGAAAGCTGTTGTGGAGCTACTTATGTGCGTTCCTGGTAAAAGTTCTTCATGACCAGGATTCAAAGCAGTGAAATTTCAGCCTTTGCTTCTATGTGTATTGTATAATTCATAAGTGTGTGTACAAACAGATGACTGTCTCTTGTCATACAAACTCTCTGTATATCTTGAATTGGGACTCCAGCTGAGCATTGCTGAGCATTTTCATATAATGATGTTGTTTGCCGCCTGTATCCACTTCAGGCTTGCTGGCTATGTGATATTTTGTTAAAAGAGTTTATTCAAAAGGACTTTTCCAAAATGATTGATTGTTTAAAGCTTTCTTTTTAGCTAAGATTCATGAAACAAATTGGATTACTGTTGTCACAAAGCTCAATTTAGAAAACTAGGTAAAAGTCTTTAAAAAATGAGCTCTACTTGAGAAGCAACTGATCTGTTAGGAAAAACATACTGATTCCATTTTTTTCCCCATGGTTTTAAGGCTGTGGTATTTTGGAAGCTGCAATCGAGGAATTTCATGGCTTAACCTGTGTATTCAAACTCTCACCAATTTTTGTTTGCAGCGTATGATAAACCTCGCAGAGTTGACCCCCTACATCCTGTGTTCCATCTGCAAAGGTTACTTTATTGATGCTACAACTATTACTGAATGTCTGCACACCTGTAAGTATCTGTCAGTATTGTCTGTCTAAGGGTTTTGTTGCAAATTCAAACCAGTTCAGCTGTTGAAATGTTCTGAGTTCAAAAAAATAATTTTCTGTTCAAAGTGAACATATGTTGTGTTTATTCTGCTCCTTAAGCAAGATATATTTGTGGGTATTTTAAGCATCAGAAAGTTATTAAATCAATCAATCATGAAGTCAGCTTTCCATATTACAAAGGGAGATGATGTAGAAGAAGATAAGGCCCAAGTAAGACAAAAGCAGAGCTACTGCATATATTTTCTTAAGTATTCTTTTTAAGTAGGCTCCGGGAATTTGAGTGTATAACTGAGAAAAGAAAGTTGAGTGGCTCTGCTTTTAATGGGCTGGAAAGTTTCCTGAGCTGTTGTTGATGTGAGCTTGAAAATTCACAAAACCCCATAAGCGCCTGTGGAAGTACCAGTTCAGGTACAGAGACAGTGGTCTGCACCCATGGCACAGTTTGTCCATAATCTGATGAATGGAAGCAGGTGGGAAATAAATAACTGATTTCAATGTGCTTGTCTTGTTATTTTTCCCCCTGGATCCTAGTGCCAGCAATTTTCCCAGTGCTAAAGAACTGTTTTCTCTCCAAACTAATAAAACACCTTCTGTGAAGCTGACTCTTTCAGCCACACCCATGTTCATACCTGAATCCCAGAATCCTGGTTTACTAGATCTCCCAAACATTCACACTGCATAGAGGGAAAACTTTCCTTCTCTCTCTCTTTTTTTTTCCCCTTTTTTTGGAGCACCACTCACTAGTTTGTTCTGTAGCACAAAGTATTCAGCAGAGTTTGCAATTTACAAAGAGGCACAGCTGTTACTAAGGACAACATAGAGTTGGAAATGCAGCTGTGGTGGTGTCTTGGAACTCTCCTGGTAAATGTTACGGAAAAGTGTCCTCTGTTCAGGCAGATGGGGAGCTGACCTCATAGCAGGTTATTTATTCTAGGTATTTCCACTTAACAGCATTTTTTCCAAGTTTTTAAAGGACTTGTAGAACACCATGAAAGTGGCAGAGTTAAGATTTCTTACCTTGTTTCTACTGAAAGTGTTTGTAGGGTGCTTTTTGGCAGTCAATATCCTGCCTTAGCCCTACTCACGTCCTACATCCACATTGAACTCTCAGCCATGCATCCATTGGACTAGGAGTGTTCAGTGACTTTATTTTGTATCTGACAAGTTTTGTATGTCAAGTCTTGGTGTATTTACCCCTTCTGCCTGAACAGATGGCACTGTGTGATGGACATGTGACTCCTGTGGGGTTTCTTTTCTTTACAGTTTGTAAAAGCTGCATCGTGAGGCACTTCTACTATAGCAACAGATGTCCAAAGTGCAATATTGTTGTACATCAGACACAGCCCCTCTATAATATCAGGTAATAAGTTTGTCGCATTTTTATAAATTTTCTACTTGATTTTAAGTGTTCTCCAGACTTGTAGTGCTTTCCTGTTTTAAACAAAGGAATGGTTACAAGAAACAATTTTGTTCTTCACTAATATGAATTTACTACAATAATTAATATAAAAAGACTCTATTGTTTTATCTAGTTTATATCCATTTCTAGGGTTTGTTACCCCTGCTCTGGGTATTTTTATGCATTTGCTCACTGTTACAGGTGATACAAACGCTTAACTATTTGGTTTGATTTCCTTTTAAGATGAAGTCTTTTTTGCATGGTATATTTATTAACTTTAAAAATTGAGTTTTAGTTTCTTGAGCTGTTCATGAAGGGTGGTGCTATCACTCCATGTACATCCCATTTCAATGTTATATTTGGCATCTTTGTTACAGTTTGCTAAAACTATTTTGTCTTGCACCAGACTCTTCTTTTTTTTTTTTTTTTCCTATTTCATAGACTGGACCGACAACTGCAAGATATAGTCTATAAATTAGTTGTCAATCTCGAGGAAAGTAAGTCCCTTTCTCTGTTACATTACTATCTAGAAATTGAAAAGAATGGAAAAGAGTAGTTTAAAGCCTTGTTTCTACTCTGGATTCTTCAAAATAGTTTTGTAATGTTTGGTTATAAATTGTAATGAATTAACTGTGACAACTGTGGCATCTTTCTGGCTGCTAAATGCTGTTGTGGTAGTGGTGTGTACCTTGTCTCATTAAACACAGCTGTCACTGTATCCAGATAAACATGCAGATAATATTTCACAGTTTGTTCCTCTTACTTTACTAGAATTGTATCATCTCATTCTGTGTAAAAAGTTCACTTGGCTCAGTAGAAAAAAATGCCAAGACTGATTCTCTGAAATGCTTTTATCTTTTCCTCATTGCCATATTTTCTTGTCTGATTTTAGATGTGTTTACTGTCTCATCTCATTTATCTTCAATTTTGAGAGCCAATGATCCTGCACAGTCCCCCTGGATGGGCTGAGTGAAATATACAATCCAGTGGATATGTATGGACTATAGATAGTATTGCTTTGTATACCATGAGCATATATGTAAAAAATACATGTATATATAAAAATATATGTGTATATACAAATATAGTCTATATAGAAATATATACATAGTGTATATGTATATACAAAAATAGTAAAAAAAGTACTTTATGTGAACAGTTTATAAAGTACTGTGTCATGTCACGAGGCATGACAGCCAGAAGGATACTAGTTCTTGCAGCTATTTCAGTATTGTTTATGGCCAGTTTCTCTGATTTTCTCCCAGTTATTACTAACAAATTTTAGTCTGGGTTTCTTAAGTACCTCAACCTCATGAAATACTAGTGATGGTGAAGGTCTGTAGAAACTTGGAAAGTTCTTGCTGCTCTAACCATTGAAAATTGGTCAATGAGAATGGATAATCTCAGCATCTGAAACATTTCAGCCTGTATTGTGCATTTTTTTCAGGAGAGAAAAAACAAATGCATGACTTCTACAAAGAAAGAGGATTAGAAGTGCCCAAACCAGGTGAGCTGTAATCACTTTAAGAAATACTGTTAAGAAATTACTTACCATATCATTTATTCTTAAGGGCTTTCTTTAAAATATTAGTTCACAATTGAAGATGGAAATACTCCTGGAAATATGGGATTCTTAGTTATTTGGAAGTTATAAATTGCCACAGATCTCAGATTACAAAAATAGATGAATTGTCAACACTTAAACCCTGATCATGGTTGAATTATTTTAAACTACATATTTTGCTTACAATCAGGAAATATATATAAAATGTGCATTAATGTTATCTTCTGGCTCTTAATAAGTAATAGACATTACAAAGGAGTAGAAAGGAGAGCTTCAAAGTCTGCTGAGCAGTGAGGGATTATTCTAATTATTTTGTGTCTTCCTATCAAACAAAGCTCTTTGGAGAGTGCTGTGCTGAAAGCTATTAAAATTCTGAATCACATACACAGCATAGAATGTAGGAACAGCTGATTTAGTAGTAAAAAAAGAGGATGAATTGCATGGGCTTTTTTACCTGGTGAGCTAGTCTGTTTTGCTCAGTGCATGTTGGTGTCTTATGCTGCTTTTATTTCAAGTTATCTTTGCATTTTGGCTACTTGAATATTTTAGCTGTCCCACAGCCAGTTCCACCAAGCAGAGGAAGACCCCGAAAAGTTCTGGGCTCAGTGTTCCGGATCCCACCAGAACTTGACATTTCCATACTTCTGGAGTTTATTGGGTGAGTTGTGGGCAAGTGTAAGAGCAGCTGACTGACATGAGGGTGCTGCTAGCATGTGATGAACCATTAGCTGCCTCTTAGTATTCATTAAATGTGCATTTCTTCCATCTCAAATAGTAGCAGGGAGCCAGTTTTAACTTACAGTGTGATAGTGACAGCCAGTTATGCACAGGTAGAGGATGCAGATAATTAAATGTTTAAGATGTATCTTCCTATAAAAGTAGCTTCCTAGGAAGTATAGTTTTAAAATGTAGATGTGTTTTATTTTTAACAAAGTTGTGCAGTCTCAGTAAACTGAGCAGAGAAATCCCTGTCTGTTCCAGTCCCTGATTCTTGTGGGTGGCAGCACTGTTCATGCTGGATGTGCTCGCAGGAAGCACTCAGTGGCTTTCAGATAATAGAAGCTTTTTAACATTGTGAATCCATGTACCTGCCTTAATTTTAGTTTTCATTTTCTTCATGCCTGACTTGCAGAAGTCAATTTAGACCTCAAATCTAGTAAACTTGTATCTGCCTGAGAAACAAGATGACTTTTCAATCTGTCTGTTATATTTGGTTTTTTGGTAGTTTTATTTCAAATGTCCAGCATTGGCAGCAAAGCAGGTAATGCTGTGTAAATGCCATCTATACCATGTGGAACTGTCCACTGTGGGGTTTTTTTTATTTATATGGAGGGAAGCACTGAAGGTTTCTAACAAAAAAAAAAGATGATGGCTTAACACCATCTAGTTTGTATTTTATTTTAGTGATTTTTTTAACCTTTGATAATTTATATTGTCAAAATCAAAGGCATTGTCTTAGCAATGAGAGATTAATACAGGATTTTGGAGAAAGAAAACTTGGAATAGATTGGGCCAGCCAAAAGAAATTGTTACCTTGAAAGTCTGACTCTCTACATTGTGTCTCTATGGATTATAATGTGGTCACCGGTGGCTGTGGAACTGTATCAAAGAAAATGACAGCTGTAGTGGAAAAGCTTTTATGTTTGTTTCTTAGTTCCTGACAGATTTACTCAGCTCTGACAACCTGGTACGTAGTTGGAGGTGGAGATAATCATAGTAACTTGAAGTGCCACATTAATATGTGGTCTGCACAAGTGTTATATTTGCTTGCTATAGCAAGTAGTTAGCTGATTTATAGCAATATTTGATTTTTTTGTCCTCTCCAATGCAATGAAAACACTGCACTGTTTCCTCTCTCATATGTACGTACTTGCTAATGCAATGCAAGAATAATGAAATGTTGTGTATTGGCCTTAATTAACTGAGAAATTTACACATTGCACTACAAGAAGGAGATAGGTGATCAATGATAGATCACATGCTCAGGCTGTGCAAATCAATGAACCTTGGCTGAAGCCAGCTGGAAATTTGGTTATTTGCCACCTTTGTATGTATTTCACATTCCAGGGAAACACATGCTGCTTTCCTGAGTTCCTAGATAGCATTAGCATTAATATTGTCATATGAACAGTCTGGAAGGCCAACATCTTGCCCAGGGACCCCCTGAGGTGGTTGGGTGCATTCTGTCTTAGATACTGTTAAGGTTCCAAATATCAAGGATCATGAAGTATGGAGGTTTAAGCAGCATCAATATTGCAACCTACTCCTATGAAAATTAGTGTTATGTTGTGTTTAAAAATGGCTTTAGGCTACATTGGGTTTTTTCACATTTTATGTAGAGAAATCTTGACATCCTAAATAGCTGAATTAACAAGAAAAATTGAGCAGAAATACAAATGGTAGGAGAAAAAGATAAAATAAATTCAGTCCAATATTGTTTTATGTATAGCAATTTAATGAAAGGAATAGCCTGAGTTTAGAAAATAAGTTGGATATGCAAGACTCATAAATCAATGTCACTGTTATAATAAAGAGCTTGAGGATATTAATAACTTACAATTTTAGCAATGTTGACTATTTATTCTTTTGTTTTTTCAGAGCTAATGAAGGCACAGGGAATTTTAAGGTACAAATATGATTAAATTTTTGTCTTACAGTTTACTTCAGGAATAATTATAGCCTGAGTATATTTAATTTAGTTTGGTTTTCTTATACTGAGTGCAGCTGAAGCTTTCATCAGAATAATAATAACCAATCTTGTATTGCAGTGTATTTCAAACCTATTGTTGTATAACATCACACCTACCCAGCCTTTTTTTTTTTCTTTTTATCCTCAAATTTCACAGTATTTTTTTTCATCATCTTTTTTCATCTTCAGTATCCCCTTCTACCCTTTCTGTCTCATATTTGCCCTTCTTTCTGCCTTGTCTGGGGTTTTTGGGCCACACAGAACATAGAACTGATTAAAGCATTTTAAAATAATCAGTTGCTTATTAATTTTTAAATGTTTTAACAGCATCTAGAGTCTTAATACATATTTAGTCTGTTCCCTGTGAGGTAATCTACAGGTAGATCAGAGAAGGGTTCAAAAATGTAAGCTGTTTCCCTGTTACTGGGCTGCTACTTGAGCTTGGAGTTTCTGAGGGATTAGTGCCAAAACCTGCCTTTAACTTAACTTTAAATCTTTATTTATTCTGTGCAGCCTTTGGAAAAGAAGTTTGTGCGTGTTTCCGGGGAGGCAACAATTGGACATGTGGAGAAATTCCTCAGAAGAAAAATGGATCTAGACCCTGCCTGTCAGGTACATCCTTGTTGTAGCAGTCACAAAGTTGTCTGTGCTTTGGACAGACATTTCCATTGTTCATTAGATTCTAGAAGTAATGTTAGAGTTTTTAATACAGTAAGGATTAAAAAATTAATTGTTTGCGATTTTGTGATCTGCAAGGAACAACTCTTCTAACTCATTTGCAACCTATTCAGATTTTCATAGTATTGTACTAACTGGACAGAATTTCTAAAGTGCCTTGTAAAATTTCAGCCAAAGAAATTAAAAGCCAAGACATTCTCCTGTTTCAAAGGTAAAACTAGACAGGAAAGTGGGAATGTGGGAGCATGCAAAGGCACGATGCAAGCTGCTGCAAGGTGAATAATAGTAAAATTTAACTGAAGGCAAACAAGGGCTAAGAAAGAATTATACTATGGATGGATGTGTACAAAAGAATTTCGCTTCATATTTTTCAACCATTTTGAGAGGAGCTGCTTGTCAAAACCAGTTTCCAATTCTTCAGTGTATTTCAGCAGCCATTCAGTTGGGAAAGTGCAAGAGTTCTGTAGTGTTTAAATAATTCTTAAAGCTGTCAGTTCCTGGAAGATCAAGCTGATGCTGATGTGAATAGGTAAATAGTATAAGTTTAGTACTGGGTTTGCAGTTAGGGCTGTTTTCATACAGCAGTAACTGTGGGACAATACTGCATGACTGTGTGCCTTAGTAATGAGTATTCATACTGCTTACCTTTTCAGTGGTGACAAAGCAAATCAAATATAAATTATTCATCCTGCAGAGGAATTAATGTATTTTTATTTGCTGCTTCCTCTCAGTGAGAGTCTGTAGCTTTTACATAGTGGTGACTTGATAGTCTAAACAAATACAAGTATCCTCAAAATGAGGCTGGAGAAACTTCTTGCATTATTTACTTGCTGTTTATTTGAGGGAAAGGAATTGTTTTGTTTGTTTGGATTTTCTTAAATAGTACATCAGAATCTCAATTTTCAGGAACACTGAGCATCTGTCTTGTAAACTGCAGGTGTCCATCTTTCAAAATCAGTCTGGGTCTGTGTGCTGGGTATCTTTCAGATTTTAAAATCTTCAGATCATCTGTTAGAGAACTTGAGATTTTTTCACTCATTAGTTACTTCCTACTTGGACTTTGCCAGACAGGTACAATCCCCTTGGTTAAATGTTACTAAATCTCAAAAGCTGATGATTTCATAGGTGTCCCTTCTTGAGATGTTGCTTGATGCTGAGCCAGTCACTCCTATCTGCTAGTATCTAGTTTGCCATTGTGTAAGGTGTAAGGCACAATCATTGGCTGGTTCTAATCCTTGGTCTCTTCTGTGCAAGCCCTGCCTGTTTGGAGGAAATGATAAATATTCTTTTTTCTACAAACAGATGCCTTGGCTGCCTTTTTTTCTCATCTTGAATGATATGCTCCCGTTTTTTTTTTCAGCAAGTATTTTTTTGGTCATTAGAAACCTGCAGTTGATTTTTATGCTCCAAGTCATGACTGTTGTCCTGATATCTAGGCTCATCTTTAAAAAATTTGGAAATTCAGGAAATGAAGCTGGAAGTATTTCTTTCTAGCCTGAGTGATCATTTCTTTGTCATATGGGGACTAAGATTAAAGGAGTGTATGTACTGAGCTGTTACCTTCTCATGGTAGTACACAGAGCTGAAGCTGATGGTTTGTTGGTAAACATGCAGAAAGTGGAAGAGATGTTAGATATGTCATTGAGGATTAATAAGCCTAATGAATCATGTCTTCCTCCAGCTTCCCAGGATGGATAATAAACTAAAACAAAATTAGGGAGAACCTGATTCTGAATTAGCACAAGCAGAAAAATTTAGAGAACGAGGTTACAAGCCATATGTGCAAAGAATTTAAATGTAGAAGATTCTTTGCTGCTTTTTTAGTTTGCTCTAGAAATTTGGAAGTGTTGAGGACTGCAGTGGTTCATTTCCTGTCAGCTTTCCCAAAGGATGTTAAAAAAGAAATAGATACTAACTTTGGACAACCAGTTCTTCCTTGTAAGATTACTTCTTTAGTATTATTTTCCAGCTCTCTTCATTACCAAAAATAATTGATTTTTATATAAAATGTCTTGAGTTTGGTGTGTTTAGTATGGAACTGGACTCCAAGAATTTGATTTCCATGGGAAGCTTGAAAGTTTCTTTCAGAAACTTAAGTTTCAGCCATACTAAGCTAAAATGCACTACATTTGCTGTACTTTTTACTACATTTACCTACAGAAAATTTATTGCAACAGTGTTGACTTCTTGTGTCTTACCTGGGACTTCAAAAGATTTGACTGTAAGGAAGACACAGAGTGTTTCCTCCTTTATCTCCTCAGTATATCAATTGCATTTTTGGCTTCGTTCCCGTAAGGACACTAGGTGTGGTTGTTTCGTGAGTGCAGTCAGTTCCCACTGAATATCAGCTGAGTTTGACAGTCTGCAGAAGTAATGTTTGAGCATGTTTTCAGTCATTCCCTGTTAGAGCTCATTTGGTGACCAAGTGATAGAAGGTATGTTACCCAACCCCCTGAACTCCTGGCTCTGCTGGGACATCTCCAACTTAATCTTGTCGTGTGGAATTTGAGCTAATACTTGCCCTTCTTCACTGACCTGCACAAGTGCAATGGATTTAGGTTAATGAAAATGTGAAATAAGCCATCTAGCTCGTCTGTGGCAGTATATATAGAAGTCTAAAAAGCAGTTTTGAAGCTACTGCCTTTGTTCTCTTTTTCCTTTTCTGAGAATTCAAATTGCTTTCAGACTTCTGTAATTGCATTTGCAAATGGATTATGATTTAAATTCCCTAGTTTATCTGAAGGTTAAGGCTTCATTTATATTTATCTACCACTTGAGCTGGCAGACTGTAGTTTCCTCTTTCTGATGCTTTGTTTTGAAATCTGTGCTTTGGACAATGACTAATTTTCTGTATGTGTTTATGTATACTTCTAATTACAAGGTGTCTCTTGAATTTTCTTGCTCACTTGAATATTCTTGAGAGGGTGCAAATCTTTTTTTTAGAAACTGGAATTGCCAGTAATAGCTAAGTAGGTAACATCTGATAGGAGCTAAATACAGGTTGTGGTGTTTGGAACCCAGTAGATTCTTGTCTGTGGCATCAGAAGTTTTCTTTAGAGTGTGATTTCCTTTGAGCTTCTCCTGCAAAATTCCTTCCTGCTATCTTCTGTAAGGATGAGAGAAGCTGCTGAAAGACTTGCAGCTCAGCTGCTTGGAATTCATTAATGTGGCTGATGGAACAGAAATGTTCTATTAGCAGATATGCATTCCTAAAAGTGTGTGAACTGCAGTCTGGGGGGAGGCTGGGAGAAAGGACTCTGTGCTCATGCACAGTGTAGTTGTTGATGCAGTTTCTTTTTGCCAGTCTTGGACCCTGGAATAAAAGCATCCAGGGCCTCTGGAAAGTAAACAGCAGCTAGAGGAAATGGAAAATCTGACAGCTTTTTAAATAACTAGCTCAAATACTCATGTCAGTCTCTAAAACTTTGTTTTTTCTTTGTCCTTCCCTGGGTAGTATGAGTTGCTATAGAAGCCTATACCAACTGAGGCCTACTGCTTTCTGGGCCACATTCTCCCTTAGGATGAGTCTTATGTGAGGTGTCCCTTGCATGAACTTTTTCTATTTTTATATCTGTCTTACTTAGCATGAATTTAAAATTGTCTGTTATGGTGGCTTTTAGAGAAATAGCTCTAATAGCAGACATGTCACCAAAAGAAAAGAAATGGCATAATGGAAAACCTACTTTACTTTAATAAGAATTTTAACAGAAGTGATTGAGTATTCAGCAGATTCACCTTCATGCTTCCTTTCAACAAAATGTCAAGCTGCAGTTACTGCTGTCTCAGGCAATCAGCAGTAGTTGGCTTCAATTTTACCAGTAATTTGAAATTTTAGTAAATTCATAGCACTGGTGGTGCTGGTACCTCTTTTGTAATGGAACATATTAATTCCTGTATGACACGAGGATTCCTCTGAGACACATTTCACTACTTATTTTTTGTGCTGACCTGAGATTTATTTTTTCATAGTATGTTTTATTCCCTTGTCCTTATAGAAGGAATGCTAGCATAACAATTAGCAGGCAGAACTTCAGGTTTTGGTGCTGGAATTAGGAGATTAAGCATTTGGTATTCAGAGAACTGTAATACAGTAAATGTGAGAAACTTGTCTCAATTTATTATTAGACACTGGCTCTTTAATGATTGCTGTTTGAAACTGGAGCAGCAGGTACAACAGTGTTCTTTCAAACAAGCATTCTAATTCTGAGAGACTGTCAGCAGCTGCAACTGTCTGTTTGCATCCTGTATTGGTCAAACAGATTAGATTTTCTATTTCTGTAGAATATATAAAATATTTATGTGATATGTTTCATTGGGAGCAAGACTGAGTTTTCAGTGCCTTATGCTATAAAAATTGTAGAAGTAAGCTTACAAGCAAAAGTAATTAAACTCATATGTCTGGAAAGCAAAGCAGTCATGTTTGTCTTCCTGCAGTAATAACTGTAGAGGTTAAAAATGCATGGAAGGTAGCAGGAAGAACTGCAGACAGTTTTCCAAAAGGAAAATAAATACATTTTTCGAGTACTGTGTTAAATACATCAAATGTTGATGTTAACTATATAAGTATATATGGATCAACAGCTAATCAGTATTTACTATTATGTCCACACAAATTTTTACTTTCTGGAAGCTATAAGCAGAAGTGCTACTAAGCAGTTTATATCTTCTGCACATTAAGAATCAAACACAAAAAGTATTCTGCATCATTCTCATACAGTACAGGTGGTACAGTAAATGAGTCCTTTTTGAACCTCTGAGGAGTAGAATTCTTGCATTCCCAAGTTTCAGAACAATGTGGTCTGCCAGCACAAATCTTGCTAAATCTTTCCATGAAGAACAAGAGAGGTAGTGGGTCAGCCTGCAGAAGAAGATAAATCTGGGGGAGTGGAAGAGCTGCAGCACAGAGCACATCCTGTGGTGGAAAGGAGCTGTGTAAGACAGTATGTCATGCTATTGCAGTGTGCTCCCACTGCTGCAGGGGCAGAGCCTTGGCAGTTCCCTTGCAGAAAGCTGTGGGACTTCTCATTGTCAATGCTCTTATGATAGGAGCTGATAGGAGCTAAATACAGGTTGTGGTAGATTCTTGTCTGTGGCATCAAAAGTTTTCTTTAGAGTGTGATTTCTTGTCAATTCATAGGTGAGAGCACTCTCATTTCCTTATCTAGAAATTGCTCATAAGAAAAATGTAAGCAAGCTCCAGTTGAGAGAGGAAAACAGAGCTGTGGTAGCTGCTCTAATTTGGAATGTTAGAGACTGGGTTTACATTATACACTGCAAATACATGGTAACTTTATATAGAGAAGCCTATTTTCTTAATAATCAAGGCAAAGAATTCAAAATACCTGATTAAGGTATGTGTTTTCCACAAAATTACTCATTTTGTGGGTAGTTACTAAACAAGTGCCTCCCATGGAATTGCAGGCACCACTGACAGAGTTCAGCTGCAGTAGAGGACAATGCATGGAACTGCTGAGAATGCCCTGCAGCTGCACCCCAGGAATACTGACTGAGTGCATGCTGAAAGAGGACTGCCATGTAACTGCTGACAATGGCATGCACCAAGATGCTCCTTTCTATTAAGGCACTTCTTCCCCAGTATTAAATGGAAATAGTCAGGGGTTTTCTCCCTGAGATAAGGAGGATGTCAATGCCTCTTTTTTTTGGTGGCACAGACAAGTTTCACTCTTTTGCAACTGATGAATGATGGCAGATGTTTGTGTGGTTGTTCTAATACATGATCTAAATTCCCATTAAATTCATCACAGCTATTAGTAAAGAGCTTGTTTCAGTGGACACACCAAACTGAGTGAAACAATAAACTGTCCTCTCTGTTCAGCAGTGAACCCAGGTCAGGGCCATGAAAGGCTTTAGGGCAGTGCAGTAGTGCTGTGAATGCTAAATACATTTGGACAGCAGAGGTTAAGATGGCTTTAGTGTCTATGCTAGCATTGAAATCTGCTAATGAAATTGAAAGGGCTTGGATACTGTTTTGCTACTCCGAAGGCAAGTTGGCCTTAACCATGCTTATGTTTTTTCACAGGTGGATATAATATGTGGTGATCACCTGCTGGAGCACTACCAGACACTGAGGGAAATTCGTCAGGTCATAGGAGAGAGTGCAGTACAGGTATGTGGCAGCTGGGGCTTGGTTCCAGGTTTTCTGTTTCAAAACAGAAGACCTCTCTTAAGCCCTCGGGTAGCACCAGCTTGTCTGAAGAAGTCACTAAGAAAAATCTCTCCAGTTTATGCAAAATCATTTTTATCTTGTAAGTAGAGTTGACAAAGTGTACCACGTTCTTCTTGGTCTCGTGATGTTCTGGATATGAGGGGTATGTGTTGGGGTTTTTTTGGGGTTCTTTTTCCCCCCAAAACAAGTTGCTACTTTAAAATGATAAAATGTACCAGCCATTCTTTCAATTAACATTCCTTGTTTTTCCTCTCTGGCAATTGCATCTCTGCAGGAAATCAGAGGGCAAATCCCAAATAAGGCTATCCTTGTGACTGGGTCAGGAGAATAAACTTGCTTATAAAAACAAACCACAGATAGAGGGTAATGAATGCAGTAAATGTGCTTGATGCATATTGTATTGCCTCTGGTCACAGCATGAGTGTATGGCCAGCTATTTCTTGTTGATAACTTGCTGTCTTTAGTGTTGCTGGCTTTGCAAATAAGAAGGCATTTTTTAAAAATTCTTTGTGAATCTTTTCAAAGCATTTTTAAAGGACCACACCATTTTAGAAGTACAGCAGAAACAATGGAGTACTCTGTCAAGTGCATCATTAGACAGAGATGTAAAATTGTGATGTATGGTAAATTGTATCTTAATCTGAACTTAGTGTGAAAAATTAGTATTTACTACAGTAGGAAGAAATAGGATTAGATTGGTATTTTATTTGGAAAGCAATCCTAGGAGATAGCAGAAGGGCTAAAATAGTAGCAAAATCAGCTCTCCTCACTTGTTTGTGCACACACGTGCACAAACATTTACATTTAAAATTCTGGCTGAGCTCTCTTATGCTACAGGAAGGTTTCTGTGTTGGAGGCAGGAAGTAAAAAGCTGAATTTGAGATCTCTTAGACCTTGCTTCACTTGGATTTGAATCACTAGGAGGGGTCCCAGAGTCAGGGCAGAGGTGTTTGGCTTATGTTAATATTGACAAACATTAAAATCTGTGAGGCTTGTGCTGTTTCTGCAGTTGAAGGGAATAAATTCCACACCTGATGTCTTAGCTGGTTTATAATAGCATAAAGAAGAAATGAAAATGTAACCTAATCCAGTTTGTGGAGCAGGGGGTAGAAACTGGGGGGAAGTGGGCACTGGCAACCAGTTTGTTTCTGACACTATGAGTCATTGCAAGTAAATTCAGCAGTCAGCACACAGTGATGGAAGTGCTCTCTACTAAAAGCTTCAGTAAATGGCAGGGGGATGATACATTTCTCAGTCCAGGGGTATAGTCACATGTATGGTTTTAGACTTGAGCTTAGCACGAAAGCTTTTCATATATGAGAAATGCTCTTGGGGGAGCACTTGAAGGAATACTGCAGCAGTTTCATTTCTTGTCAGAACTGGGTCTGCCTGATTGATGTTTGGTGATAAAGTACCAGTCAGCAGCTCCACTAAGAGAGCAGGTGCCTTGGGATGCATTCTCCAGTGATGTTTCAAATCTCATTTATTACCAAATCAGTATGCTACCAGTTAATTCTCTCAAGGCTTCTCTATTGGACAAATAAATAGAAAAGAAGCATCTTGGCTTATTGTGAAGTCTTGTTCTTTCTTAGTCACTTTGGACAGGAAATTTGAAAGACCAGGTTCACCTTTATTTTCTCTTCAAATTGTTAGAAGATCTCTAAGGATGCCAAATAGTTACAGTAGTAATGTTGCTTCTTTTTTGATATTGACATATTGTGACATTTTCATGTTTTTTAGTCTAACATAATACTTTTTTAGAAATCAAGAGGATGTATCTCTATGATTAAAAAAACCTTAGAAAATATTTTTAGATAATTAGCCATGAAAAAAAATCCCAACGAATGGGTCAAGTCTAAAATGGTGAGGGTTGTTAGTTTCTCACCAGGATCTGAAATTCAGTAAAGAGCACAGTTGTCCTGGCCAGTGAAACTACAAGTACAGAGGAACATTTGATGAATTTTACATTAAACTCCAAGGGCATCTTGTGCCTTTGTAACTTTCCAGCCTTTCCAAATCAGTGTTGGAGCTTGGAATGTCCCTAACAGCTTCACCAGAATGCTGAGACACTGTTCAATACTGCTGTTGTCATTTACAGGTTTCTGAGGTTCATTGTAGATGCTTCATGCAAAGAAAAAAGCTTCAGTAACTACTTCTGCAACAGAAAGTCATTTGAAGGAATAAACATTGGGCTCTTTTATTTAGATGACTACAACCACTGTTAGAGGAGAAAAATAGCTGCTATTCTGAGTCACATTTTTCACTTACAAGTTCATTCATGTCAGCAGTTATTCTTTTTGCTGGGAAAAGTGATTATAAAAATGCAGATAAGTTTCTCTTTGGCAAATATATTAATGTGCATTCTTTGGTAGCATTTGCAGCATCACATGTATGTGATTTATTGTTCTGAACCACAATCACTGTGGTGCTCTTAGTGGCTTTTACTTACATCGAATGGTTCTTAAGATTTGTTTGTGAAGATTTTGGGTGTTGTATTTCTTTTTTTCTTTTTTATTCCTACTGACTAGCACTGTATAATCATGCCTTAGAGCCTGAGTAAATTAAAGTCTCCTGAGGGTGCAAGCTAGCAGGATTTTATCTCTGCTGGATACATTTCTGCCTTTTCAACAAGTGTGGGAAGACCAAATGTGATGTGATCATAAAATAAAGATTCCTGACACTGATCCCATAGTAACCTATTGGGTTGTTTTAATTTAAGTAAATAGGCAACTAATTTTAGTGGTTGAATGTAAGCAAATAACATGTTCATTTCTGGTAGTTGATAGAAGGCTAAAAAAGAATCAGGAATAAATCTTATTTAATCTTGTAGATGTCAAGATATTTTGACATTTCTGAAATTGGGTGGTTGATTAAATCTTCCTAATTAGCTGAAAGTAGGATTTCTAGCTCTGTTTAGGGCAAAAACTTAAAAAACTCACTGACAGAATTTATATAATAAGAAACAACTTTGCTCTTTTAATATTTTAAACGGTGTAAAACTTGTGGACTTTACTGCAAGGAGTGATCAAAGACACTTACAGAGACTTTTGTCACCAGGCATTGAGATCTGCCTGTAATTATGATTTTGATCAGGTAGCTGAGAAAGGAAGCTTGTTATTGACTAAAAGGGAGTATAACTTCTTCCCAGCATTACCTTCCTCCCCTCTGCTGCACAAATGCAACCTGACCCAAGCTGCTGGTTATTTTCATTTGTCTAAAACTGTGCCCTCTCAGAGTTCTGCATCACTGATGGATGTAATGAGCTCACACATGGGAAAAGCTAAAAGGAGTAGCTTCCTTGATGTCCTTGGCCCTTAGCACAGAGGTTTGACAGGTTATAATGGTCTCTTTGTAGCTCTCACCTTTTTGTAACCCAATGCTATTGTGCTGTTTTTTTGGTCTCCTGAGCTAGGCAGGAAGAACTGTGCTCTAATTTAATTACTGTGACCTTCTAACACACATTTCCTATGGAAGTGTTTTACTCTTTGCTATGGGAATGTTGAATTTGGAAAGTGGGGCACTTTTTGTTGCTGCTGCTCTTAGAACATCAAAAGAGGTGTATGCTCTGATGTTTTGGGCTGTCAGTGCCACTCTAAAATTTATAGTTGGGTGTAACAGGTGGGATGCTTTGCAATTTGTTTAGGTCAGGGTCACAAATGTGTGTCAAAGGACACTGGAGAGCTTTGCTTTTCTTTTGTGCCTGGGTTAGCCTTGAGATTTGTAATGGGCAGTGAGAGCTCATTCTGTGTTTGGACTTCCTTTAAATAACAGTATCTAGGGAAAGCAGCTGAACATAGATAGAAATGTATCATCCTTTGCAAGTGAATAATTGCAGAGTAAGAAGTGCCAGTACTGGAGTAACTCTCAGCTTCTCTTTGTAGAGAAGGAATTGCAGTGGGTTTGGGCCTGGGTTTAACAGGGCTATTTCCTTTAAATGTCCTACTGCCAAATGTACCATTTCAAAATTATTCATCAAAGAATACATTGTAGCATTTTCTTCTTGTATACGTATTTATTTCCTTTAAGAAACTGGAAAATAGAGGAAAAACTGGTTTTGACCACAATTTTTCTCCAAAAATAAAATTTTGAATGTGTCTTATTTTCTCTTTTGAAGGAACTAGTGGGCACAAGGAGTAAGTACCTTTGGGAAGGTATAACAACGTTTTCATGTGCCAGGAGGTTCCTGAGTAACCTCTTAGAACCTGTTCTGCCTTGCAATGCTGCTGTCCCAATTTATGCTAATCACCTAATCAGTTAAAGCTCCTGTATCCTTTCAGGAGTTAGCAATGGGTTCCTGGTTATTAACAGGGTAGGAAGATGAAGAAAAGTTAGTGAGTTGGTACTAACACATTATCTTACAGCCTGTGTCTTAACAGGTAAAAACATCTGAAGCAAAATATAGTAAAAATTCTAACATGTCAGTTGGTACCAATGTAGTTTTCTCTTCAAAAAATTACTTTTTTTAAAGTCTGTCCATATAAGTAGGTGTAATGCAATGTCAGATTCCCAGTGGCTCTGTGGTGGAAGCAGACAAAGTGCTGCCCTTCAGCAGCTGCCTGTGAATTAAGTGACATAAGTAAGACTAATGGCTCAGAAGTGTCATGTTTCACAGGTGAAGAGATTCTTTATTATGCCAAGCAGTCTTGGAAGAGGAGAAACTTGAGTTAATAAACGAATAGTTTGTCATTTGGAGGTTTTTTAATCCAATGTGTTTATTACTTAGTAAATGTATATAGTAGTAGCCTGGACTCTTGTGCTACAACTTTTGGCAGCACTTTCTAGAACTACTTAATGGATTACATTTTTTTCTGCTCCCTCATGCCATGTGGAAATCAGCACAACTTGTAACCAAGAGCCTATTGTATGATGATAATGCCATTATAACTTTATTATAAAAGCAGTACCAGATTTTACCTTTTTTTTTTTACCACACTTTTCCATCTCAAAGAGGGGAGGGGAATGCAGTTATTTGCCTTGATACTTCAAAACTTGCATTCTCCATATGGAAGGGACAGAGTATCAACTGGTGAGATTGTACCTGGGGTCCTGCCATGCAGCAGTTGTACCAGGTGGGGACAGAAATGCCTGGGGAGAAGGGAAAGTGCTTCTATGAGACAGTTTCTCTCTCTTCTCTCTAGGATGGTCTACTTGTACTGCACTATGGCTTGGTGGTGTCTCCACTAACTTAAAGGTGTCTGGAATATCAGAAGGCAAAAGAATCTGAAGTCATGGAGCTCCTTCGGTGCTGTTTCTCACCAAAGAAGCCGTCGCATTTCCTGTGGCAGGAAGCGAGTGAAAGGAGCCACCACTCACTGCTGTGTGCTTGTAATGTAACGTCTGACTTCACCACTGTAAAAAATGCAGCTTCTCTAAGTACAGCTGTAGATGTTGCTATGCTTCATGTTACTGATTACTGTCTTCAAATTTCACTCAGCTCAGGGAAATTAAGTGCTCCAAGTAGCTAATTTTTTTTTTTACTTTCTAAAACCACAAGATTTCACAGGGTGAACAGCCTTTTTTTCCTCTAGGCTCTGAGATTTCTCTGGCTAAGTGTCTAGCTAGAATCATGCTCTCAGGGATGATCTTCAATGAGCAGTATAATTTGTTTTGGGCAAGAGACAGTCATTTGCCTAAAAAAAAAATATACTGTGATCATCTGTTTTTGGATGTGATTTGGGGAGAGGAAGGAAACTTCAGAAATGCAGACCAAAATAGGTAGAAAATAATGCAGCATAAGCATTGTTTTTTGAGAAGTAGCATTAAATTTGTTGTTTTTCTTGAAGAAAGACAATTTTGTTTGCACTGGAAATATATTTGCTGGTAGTTTGGCTTATACCAAATGGTGGATCATGCATCTCTAGTCTGAATGGAGATGAGCTGGCTGTAAGCTGGTTAAACTATGCATGGAAAAAAAAAAGTAGCACCTCTTTCTACCTGCTTGCTGTATATAAGGTCATCACTGTCAATCTGCTATCATGTAAAATCTGTCAACTGACTTGTCTTGACTGTCAGACGCATAAATCCATTCACTTTAGCACATACCTCTCCAGCAGCTGTGAAAATGGTCACTTTTCCCACTCTTTCTAGGGTGTTTTAGTGCATTGTAGTGGAGATCAGGGTTAAATAATGTAATACCTGCCTGTTACTACCAGATTCACAGAGGACATTAGGTGACTTTAATTTTAACATGTTAAAATACTGGGTTTGGTGACAAGTGTAACAACTGGTGACAACTTCAGATTTTCTTCTGTTTGAGATTATTTCCATGTTGTCTTGTGCAGCATTAAGGACCAGAGGGCTCTGGGTGTTACGGTCATGGTGCATACTGGGTCATCAGTGTGGGGATTCATGAAAGCTTCCAGTGGGCACCAGGCTCCTTCCCTCCCCTACAGTCAGTGCAGGGAAAAGGAAGAGATTGCTTTGTAAGGCATTTCAGAGCACTTAGGTTACAGAACCATAGAATTGTTAGGGTTGGACAGGCCTCTGGAGGTCACGCAGTCCAACCTCCCTGCCAAGGCAGGGTTATCAGAGCAGGAGACACAGGAACGTGTCCAGGTGGGTTTGGAATGTCTCCAGAGAGGGAGACTCCTCACCTTCCTTGGGCAGCCTTTCTTTCTTTCAGTCAGCTGATGAGGCAGCAGCAGCAACTGAGCTAAGTCCAGGGGTGAGGGTTTGATTGAGCTGTGCAGAGGTTTTGGAGCTTGGGACACACCTGAGCAGCAGCCCCAAGCTCCATCCAGACCTGGAAGCCCTTGGCAGCCAGTCAGGCATGGAGGGGACATTGCCAGGAGCAGTGAGGGACATTTAAGTGTCCCTAAGGAGCAGGACAAGCCCTTGTGGCCTCTGCTGGGCCCTCTCCTGGAGCTCCTTGTCCTTCTTGCACTGAGGATCCCAGAACTGGGCACAGCACTCCAGATGTGGCCTCGCCAGGGCTGGGTAGAAGGGTAGGATCACTTCCCTTGACCTGCTGGCCACACTCTTCCCAAAGCACCCCCAAATTCCATTGGCCCTCCTGGCTGCAAGGGCTCAAATGCATTTGTTCACTGTCAGCCAAAGAGGACTGGCATCCTTTGTCTAAAGAAAGCTTTCATGAATCCTCCCTCAGGTCTTTACAATAAACATTGTTGTCTGTGAAGGTGGCACCATAAGAAAAAAGAGTTTTGTTTGAAGTAACTCTCATGATGCTTCTAAATATGTAACAAAAAGCCTTTTTAGCTAAAAACTCCTATTTTACCTTTAAAGTTTGTACAAAAGTAGTGTTTAAAATGCAGCAGAAAATGAGATTATTTTGTAAACACCTCGTGAGTTGTGTTAATAAAAGATTATATATTGTAACAGTAAAATAAACTTTATTTTAGCCAATTTAAAATGGAGCCCTTGTGTTTCTATGCCACGTTTCCTATGTCAGCCTCAGAATTATAGCAGATGATAGTGAAACTGCTGAATGTGCTCTGGGGTTGTTAGAATAACAAATTTCAATCAAGAGGCTGAATGGTGAAGAGTAATTCAATACCAGAGTCTCCACTGGAGCTAAGCGTGGTATTGTTAGCTGGAGTAACATGAAATCTCTGGGACTCTTCTTTTAATGAGGATTTCGGTGAGAAACAGCTCAGTAAAGAAGTCAAGATGATTTTTCCACAGAAATACAGGAGAAATAATTGTGTGTAGTTAAAGGACCCTTTTTCCATCAACAAGAACATCTTTTTGTGAAAGCCCCCTCTCAGTTATTGTCTCTTATGTTTATGGCTGTTCTCAAGTCCTTGTGAACTGAATCTTTCTCTGCCACTGGAATCAAGGCATCTGGTTCATATACTCAATATTGTCCCTTCCTTTTCCATTATCACTCAGGGTTTTGCTTTCAAATTTATGGCTCTGTGCTAAAAAATCATTATCAGTATAGTCACATTTTACATTGCAAATTCACCCTTAACCCTGGCTTGAACTTCACATCTACAGAAGGGCTCATGAGCAGAGTTAACAGCTGTATAGAAGCTGATAGTTAATTCAAATTAATGTCATTCTAGGATGCATTTGACTTGCAGGGTCCCAAGAGGGCTGTGCTGACACTGGCACTAATGTCAGTGTCAAATTCTGCTTTTCAAAAAAAACCAAAAAAGGGCCTCCTGGTTATCTTCAAAGGATTTTCCTGTAGGGTAAATCACATGCCAGCTAAAATGCTGAAGGCCAGCACTCCCTTCTTCACCCTTTTGGTGGCTTAACAAGGAGGATTGAAGGCCTGTAGCCTGTGGCATTTTTGATATGAATGCTTAGTGACCTGTTATTTCCCTTTTGTCCACTTCTCTCTATTTCTTCCTCACCTCAGAAAGTGTATTTTTAGCAGAGTTTTCCTGGCTGAACATCCTGCTTGCTTTCACCTGAAGGCACTGCTGTGTTCCTTCTCTCCAGTGCTGCAGGTCCCCTGGGGCACATCCGTGTGCAGCAGGGTGACCTTTAGCTATTGCCAAGGCTGAGCTGAGGCTCTGTGGTTTCCTGCATAATCAGCCTGCTTGCTTTAAAATGTGCCAATCTTCTTTCAGCTCTCCTGCTGCTGTTTTATTTCTGTTGGTCTCCTTTTAACCTTGGCTTGCCTCCAGCCCCTTTTGGTCCTGATGACAGAAGAGCATCTGGAACAACAGGCCGTCTATGGGATGGCATCTCTGCCCTCATGGGAGATGAGCCAGCCTTGTGCTCTGGGACTGAGGGAAGGTGTGCTTGGACTCATTCATTATTTTACAGACACTATTGTTTCTTTACTCGATAATTCTGGTTTTCCTTTCTCGTTGTCTTCTTAACAGCATCATGGCTAACACAGATCCTTATTAAATATTGCTTATAAATGCAGCATAATTCTGAGTTCTGTACAGACCTGCTGATTCCCAGCAAGAGGAGATGATGAGCCTAGCTTCCAGATTTCTTATAAGTGTAGAATCAAGCTACAATCAAGTTGTGAGCAGAGTCACACTGGTTACATTCTGCCTGTTTTCTTTGTGTTCAGGTTCAGTGTAAGAAGAAGATAAGGTTCAAGAGGCTGGTGAAACGTGCAGCTGAGCCCTCCAAGCAGAGGGGACCTGCAGTGGCCAGGGACAGCTGTCATTTATGTCCTGAACACAGCAGTGCACCCAGCCTGGCTCTGCACTGCCACCAGACTGTGGCACGCATGAGCCAGGGGAGCTCTTAAAGCTTCTTTCTGTAGATGTGAAACAACCAAAGAGT
The DNA here is from genome assembly GCF_963513975.1 of Fringilla coelebs. Taxonomy (NCBI): domain Eukaryota; kingdom Metazoa; phylum Chordata; class Aves; order Passeriformes; family Fringillidae; genus Fringilla; species Fringilla coelebs. The sequence continues at coordinate 24,600,752 of NC_140066.1, read as the reverse complement.
TTTATTGAAAAACCATTCAAGCTTGTCTAATACTAGTCCATGTTGAATTTATTTTCAGGGAATCATTAATTATTTATGTGCAATGACTTACATTAATACATTTTTAACAGTCAGTAGGAAAATTACATCCCTGGCATTTCTGGTTTTACTTTTTATCAGTGTAGAATATCGCTAGTATGAAATTTGTGGTCAATACAAATGAGTGGAGGGATTCATTCCAGCACTTGAGAGAAAGACTATTAAGAGATATAGGATTTTAATGTATTGCATGCCTTGCTTTTAAAGAGATTGTCATGTTGTCCCCATGAATCTTTTAATATACTCAATAGAATGCACCAAGGGCCAGCCTGAGTGTTTAGGTTCTTTAAAATGTGCCTTTTAAGCTGTCATAAATATCTGCTCTGTCATAATTCTCCATCTGAGAGATGAAGAAGTGTTGCAAATGGTGCATTCTCTTCACTTCTGCTTTTTATTTGGTTTCTCTACCTTGTGGTTCTTCTGTAACACTAATTAGTTCAGCAGAAAGAGAAGCAAGGTGGACACAAATGACATTTTACCATGGCATCTTTAAGAGACCCTTATTGAATGAGCCAAAGGATATTTACATTGACTGAGGTTTCAGAATGTTGCCATAGATACAGGTTTAATCACTAGGCAGGTCAAATTTTATTATTTTTGAGAGAGAAATGGTAATCACATCTGAGGAGAAATGCAGTATTGATTGGCTGCCGTGCAACTGCAGAATTCTTGCTGGAGCAGCGTCACCCATCTTTACTGGGTTTCTATTTAATGTTAAACAGTACATTTGTGTCAAATACAGCAGTGGTCTGCAAAAGAAATGTTTCCCAAAGAGGAAAAGAGAACTTGCATTTTCTAATTGTGTGGTAAAATAGTCCAAAATATTTGGAAATGGAAGATTAAAATGTCTGTTTTCTTCCAAAGGAAACATGAACAGTAGAAAAGTGGGTGGGGGAGACTTGGCAATGATTGAGAAAAATTGTGTGTTCCTGTGAGAGCTACTTTGGAGCCCCTGGTGTTGAGGCATCCATAACCTCTGTCCTCTGAATGGATTTTCTGGTGTCCAGCAGGGGAAGCTCAGCTTCTCTCAGTCCATGAGGATGTGTCACCTGCCTACCTGAGAGCCTGAAACTGAGAGGGCTTTGGTATCTTTGAGACTTCCAGTGCTCTCAAATGTGGCTGAAGTTAAGCTGATGAGCATAAGAAATGATCAGGGGAGGGTGTAGGGGGTAAAGAGGACATGGAGTCACAGTATGATCCTATAATCCTTGCTTCCTTAAGAATCTAGCCTTAATGTTTTGGCTTTCTGAATCATTTTGGCTTGCTTCAGGCATTCTTATTCATGCATCTCTCAGGTCTCATTGGTAGACTAGGAATTTGCTAATGAGGTGTCATATCTGGGGCTTAGGGCTTCTTTTTTCTTTTTTTTGCAATTCCATTGAAAATTCACTTAAACTTAATGATGTTCTGAGCCTCAGTGCAAACCATGTTTTTCAGTCTGCTCTCAGCTTTTCCAAATGGCATCTCCAAACAGCTTTTTCTTGCAGACCACACTTGGGTCTGCATGTGCATTGTCTCAGGGAATGACTACGTGTCTGTCAGAGCATTTACAAGGCTGCTCTGGACATTGGAGAGCCAAGAACTTGTTTCTCCTTGTGCTCTCTGGCATGCAGGCAGGCAGGCAGCTGCCTCTCAATCCACAGGCAAAGGAGCAGAGTGACCCTGCTGTGGTAGGAATGGACTTTGGGTCTCTATTGTTTTGGAACTGATACAGCACCTCAAGAGCTTTGCTGCCATCAGCAAGTGACTGTGTACCTGAAGCTCTGGAATTGCACTCTGGCATTTTCTGGGCATTTCTCTGCTGTCTAAGCAGATGTTTAGCATGGACACTGTTCCTTCTTCATTTATGCTTTGTTCTGGCCAGCACAATGTCTGCTTCAACAAGGATGTAATTGCTTGTCACAGAGTTGCAGGCTCACCTGTGGTTGAGCTGGGGTCTGGATGAAGACCCCTGCACAATCTGTAGGAGTCCTTTCCCCCTGGCCCCCCAGCTCTGCAGCCCTTTGGTTCAGCTGGAAGTGCTGGAACAGACCAGGGTCAATGAAAATTCTCCCTCCCCACCCCAAGCCATGCCCTGTTTGCACGTTGTGCTGCATTTGCCAAGGGATCCTTATTCCCACAGGCCTCTGAAGTCTTGCACGCATGAGCTGGCACTGCTTGTGCTATTTTGACATAAACTCTGCTTCCAAGTGTCAAACCCCAGCGATGAGGACATTTGATCATTCAGAAACATCTGTTTGGCTGCTGTGTTAGGGCTCTGTGTGGGTCACTCACTGCAGGAGGAAGCTCTTTATTCCTTAAAGAGGTGACTGTGCCAAGAGCTGGCAAAGAGAGAGTTGGCTGGACCCAGCCAAAGGTGCCGGAAGAGACTCTGCTCTGAATTGCTTATTGATTCCTTCTTGCTGAATGACAGCATTCTTCCTCAGTCTGGAAAAGGAGATGTTTGCATTCCTGCCAAAGGAAAATTGGGGTTTGTGGGTTGTTTTTTTTTTCTTTGGCTGCTTTTTTTTTGGCTTACTTTTTAATGAATTGCAGCATCTAGATAAGCGTCATTAGCAAAACTTCTCCGTGTGCAGCAGCTTTGTCTGTTTTCAAGGAGCTCTACACCTCTGCTGCATGGGCCAGCATCTGCATCCAGGGAAAAAAACAAACACCCAGGCCAGTGGTGGGAATTTGTCTCACTGTGTGGAAGCTCAAGTTCTCCCCAGCATAAAGATGAAGGAAAGGCAGTATCATGGAGAAATAGCTGCGCTCTGCTGCTTCCTGAGCTGATGGTGCAGTTCGTATCCACAGCTGCCTTTTATCCAAGAGGTCCAGGTTTTATAGAGGTATAAATCTTTCAACATCTGCAGTGTGACTCACTCCTTCCCTCTGTCAGCCTGGGTGTTTAACCCAGTCAGAAAAATGGGACCACAAAGCAGGATTTATTGTCCTGCTCTAGCTTATGGTTTCACCCGAAGCCTTCTGGTGCATATAAGCAGGCAGGTAAAAGGAGGCACTCTGAAGAAGATAGAAATGGAAAAGGAGGCCTGGATGGTGATAGTCAGAGGTCAGCATTGGCAACGTATTCAGCCAGGTCTGTCCCTCTTTCCTGTCATTTTTCTTCTCATAAAGAAAAGGAGAGTGTAGATATGGGCCTCTCTGCCTGTTGTCCTCTGTCACCTCTGGAGTTTAACACCATGAGACAGCACCAAACTGCTGCAGAGCTCCAGAAATGCAGGAAATCTCCGGGCTGGCCCTCGCTCTACAGCCGTTTTCCAAAATAGTTTCTTGTCCTTCCCGCAGCTCCTCCATCCTGCTCCACCACTGCAGCCCCTTCACATTGATGTCACCAAAGTAAAATTCCCAGCTTCATTATTAGCATCCAGCTAGCTGAGCAAGCAGGAATTCTGACTGAGGATTGTGCTGGGAACAAAGGACAGGTCAGGCTGCTTACCCTCACGGGACAGAAAGCAGCAGTGTTGGAGAGTGTTTGAGATTCAGAGTACATTTCATCAGCTGTACAGTCACATCTGCTTTTTATTCCCCCTATGGACTGGGAGAAATACTGTGTGTTTGCATTTCCTAACTGACAGCTCAGACAGGACATACTTGGACATTTCTTGATCTTGTTTTATGTGCCAGTGCCTTGGACTTAACTCTGCAGGTGCTGGCTCCCCCAGGCTCTGCCTGGGCACCCCAAGTTTCTCTGTGCTGTTCTGCTGGGGCTGCTGGTGAGCTGCACTGCTCCAGCCATGCCCTGGTGCCCCTCCCCTGCCTCTGGAAGTGCCCCTTGCCTCACCCACCTGCAGGGCTGCCCTGTCACCCCACAGTGAGCAGCCTGTCCATGGTCCCCGAGGTGACCAGTGTGACAGGGTCAAGGTGTAGCCATGCTGCTCCTGGCCTGCAGCTCTGCTGGAGAAGCCTGTGACTGTCACACTATGTCCCTGGGGCTCTGGGGCTCTGGGGCAGATTACCATGACATGGTGCAACAAAGCAGGAATGAAAAGGCAACAGGACAGTGTGCTCTGGCAGGGCCACCCAGCAGGAGGCTGCCTGTGCTTTTTTCCCTCTACAGGCACATCTCAAGAAGAATGTGTGCATCCTCCAAATATAAACCACTGCTGGTCACAGCACCTGTGACTACTGGGTTTGCTTGGGAGGTGGGTGCACCCTCTGCTCTTCATCAGCTCTTGTGTAATTCACTTTATCTTCAGTTGTGCAGGGAAAGCACGAGGCTGTTTCTAACCCTCGAGCACACAGGCATTGTGGAGAGGAAAGGACAGGTACCTTGGGACTGAAAATCACAGCCTCAGAGTCAGTTTTCTGAGCAAATGAGGGTGCACTCAGCCATGGCAGACCTTGATCCCTCAGCCAGTTGGCCAGGAACTTTTCTACACAGCAGGGCCACCATGACAGGCACCAAGTGTGAGCCCCAGGCATGCCCCACTGCCACCGGTGGGTCCAGCCTTACCCTGCAACCCCAGCAGGAGGGGTTGGCAGCTGCACCCCAACCCCAAGTTCTTTGCAGAGGGACTGCTGGGCACTGGACCAGCCCAGGGCCAGACACCGACGTGCGTTCCCAAGATGACGCAGCAGCAAAGACAACAAAACAGCTCAGTTTGATCCACACAACTATTTCTTTTTTTAATTATTAACTTGTGCCTTACAATAGAAGAGGAAAGAGTGCGAGCAAACAATTTGCTGGTTCCAGGAACTACTCTGGCAGCACCGCAAGGGCAGCGAGGTCTGGCGCTGATAGCCCTCCCTGCCAGGGCACTGACACAACACGCGGCGTCTCCGGCTCTTGCAAAAGCGATCGCTGGCGATTTAAGGCATTGAAGGAAACCTATGGTTGTTAAATCCTATATCGAATTTGGCACACCTTGGAACAGTTAGAGCGGAGACGAGGATGCTTTGCGGGCTGGTGTTCAGGAGTCCTGCAGCTTCCCAGTGCTGGCTGGGGCACGATGCTAACCTAGGCACAGGGTTTTCAAGTGAAGACTGTGCAGCCTAACAGGGGCCCTCAGACCCTTATGTCTGGGAGACAGCAATACCATGTGAGGTGCTGCACCCCACAGCATGGTGCTGCCTTCACCTCCAGCGCAGCAGTTCGCTGCCCTGTGCCTGCTGCTTACAAACCCCACATGCCTGGTTGGACTAGTGCTGTCAGAAAACAAGATTTGTCATTACAAAGAAAAAGTAACATTCCTTATAGTTCAAAACATACGTGGCTGAGATCAGATGTCAGGTGCGGTTACAGTCCAGTATGGCTATTTCTGTGCTTCTAGGGTTAAAAGTGGATGGCTACAGTTTGAGGAGTGGGGAAGGGTTTAGCTGTACATGGATCTGGATAATTGATGCAACTAGTTACAGTAAACATGTTGTTTCCCTCCCCTCCCCGGAGAGCTGGCTCAGCAGCCTTCCTAGCTGGCTGCCCCTCGCCCGCCGCAGGAGGAGAGAGGGAGCGTGTTACGAGTCCATGTGCCACCACCACAACGACCAACATGCATCTCTAGCTACCTGTCCTGTGTGCCCCCACCCCATTTAAAAGGGAGCAATGTGCCAAGCTCGGCCTCTGAGTGGCAGGACCTGCAAGGAAGCCATCCCTGGGTTTGTGTCCCCGGGGGTTTTGTGTTTTTAAGGGAGGCTTCCTGCGAGCCCAGTGAGGCTTTGTGCCCAGAGGAGCAATTTCAAGGCCGAGTGGAGACTGTTCCCCCTCAAATGCTTGTGAACAGGGTCCTGATGGTTACATTTTTGCATTGGCAAGGATTCCTCCATGCAGGTTTAACCTCCCTCTCTTCTTGACAGAGGTTATGGTCCCCTCAATCACCTCAGCCCTGCTGGATGATATTTTAGAGGTCACTTTAATAACCTCTCCTTGCTCCTCCTCTTTGAAGGACAGAGTAGAGGAACTAAAGCTCCTTGGCTGGAAGGAGTAAGTGGGGCTGGGGAGGGAATTGAGAGATGGAAGGCCGCCACTTCCCATGTTGAAGAGGGTCTCCTCTCCCTCCAGCAGCTTCCTGCAAGTACATCACAAGGGAAGAGGTTAGCATGGGGATGTGAAGCATCTGCAAAACCTGAGAGCAAGTTGTGCCCTGCAGGCAAGTCTAAGCCATCACCAGAGATCACACTGCACCATGAAACTGATTCAAAATCATATTTTGGTCACCCATTTCTGGAAGACTTGCAATATAGGGTACGTGAGAGCAACTTTCTCCCTTCTTTCTTCTCCAGAAACACCAGGAAAATAAATACCCAAAGCACAGCCTTTTGCATCTACTTTTGACTTTGCAAGAGAGACAAGTTTCCAACCCCAACTGTCCCCATTAAAAAATACTGCTTTTGGGATGGCTGAGGGAAGTTGTTCACAGCTGCTAGAGCGAGGCAGGACACGGAGCCATGGCTGCTCCCCAGGCAAGAGTATGGCAGATCCAGGTGGGGGAGATGAACATGCTTGAGGTGCTCCTGGAGTGTGTACCCAAATATTTTCTGGGCCCTTGAAAATACTCTAGCCTAATGGGGTTCAGGGGATTGGGCTTGGGAAGAGCCCAGGTAGAGCAGGAACAGAGCAGCCTTACCTGTAGGCAGCTATCTCGATGTCAAGGGCCATCTTGACATTGAGCAGGTCTTGGTACTCCCTCAGGTGCCGAGCCATCTCATTTTTGGTGTTTCTCAGGTCATCCTCCAGCTGTCCAATGGTGTCCTGCAAAGGCAAGGGTGCTCAGCCCTGTGTTTTGGACTCCCACAGTCCCACTCTGCTTTGCCCATTGTAGAGACAGGGAAGTTGCAATGGGCAATTGATCCATGATGGCACATCCCACCAGGGGCTTGGGACATGAAATCTGATGCTAGCAGGGGTGAAGAAGCAGGCAGAGCACCAGGCCTGGCTTGTGAGTGTGTGCAATGGGGAAGGCTTTGCCATTGATGGATTCATGTAGTTCCTGTCTGCAGTGGGGTCTGTGAGATGGGCAAATAGTGCATGGTGATGGGACCCCCGGTCCTGTGGGGGACAAGGCAGGCTGCTACAGAGGGAAGTTTTGGGCTTAAACATCTTCAAAGTAGAGGCAGTGGTCACAAGACAAGTGAAAGCACCCTGCACTGCAGTAGTGGAGAAGAAAGGCTGCAGTCTGCATCTGCAGGGCTTAAAAAGGGTTGGGACATGCTTCCAGGAGGTGGAAGGAGAGGTGCTGCTGCCAGGGGACCCCTCCAGGTGGGGGAACCCCGGAACCTCCCTGGGAAAATGCCTCAGAGCCTCAAAGTGCAGGATTCTGAATGCAGGGATTTGGGGAGATTACAGAGACAGGGTTCTGCCCTGCAAGAGCCAGGGTGCTCCGCTGGACAGCAATGTCCTCTAGCATCCTTCCTGTCAGCTTTGCCTTGCCTTTTGTCCCTTATAACCAGTTCTACCTGTGATGTGGAGGAATCCAAGGCCAGAATTCCTGCTAACAAAGGAGACTAATCCTTTCTTCTATTTTTTTTTCTCAGAAAAGAAGCAGTCTGTATTTTTCCCACATTCATTTAGGTATCTGAGTAGCAGCTTGAAAGCAGTGAAACCTGCTCCCATAAGACTCTTCCCAATCAGGTTTCCTGCTGCCAGCTGCCCCACTGTGCCATCAGAGGATCGTGATTTGGAACAGGAATGAGTCAGCAGTTTGTACTTAAGCCATGATGTAGCCCTGCCTACAGAGCTCTACAATGGCCACTGCCAACCTCCACTCTCCTGCATCCCCTCCCAGAGTCAGGACTTTGCAATTGCTTCCAGATCCTCTGTTCCAGCAAACAATCTTTGTCCTGCCACATCATCCTCAGCCTGTCCCCATCCCATTCCTATCATGTCCCCAGCTTCCTCTCCTGCCTAACCTTCCTTGTGGACAGTGCAGAGACAATCAAACCATGTGGGGCTGCCCAAGGAGCAGGGAGCTGACCCTGATGGAGTGGGCCCTGTTTGAGCAGAGCCCCTCAGAGCAGCAGCTCATCCTGAATGCAGCACAGAGCATGTCACAGTTGGGTTAGCTAGGCACAGCCAGCCTTGCAGGATATTTAGGAGCCATCCTTGTGGTCTCTGCTTTGACCTGTGCTGCCCTGACCATTTTCCACAGCAAAAGATCTGCAAGAAGCTGTGCCTCTGAGGAGTTCATTGGGGCAGTTCATTGACTGAGAAGCCGCAGGACATGGCTGCTGCTGCTGCTGCTGCTGCTGCAGAGGTTAAAGCCTCTGCTCCGATGCAGACAGATTGCCCAGCCAGGGCAGGAGGGACTGACTTGAGGTGAACCCCACCCTGGACAGATCCACTCTTGCTGCTCTGACTCTTTGTGCCTCCCGCCCTCTTCCCTCTGCCTGTGGTCCACATGAACAAAAAGCTCTTTCAAAACTGATTGTCCTTGTTCCTGATCTGCACCTCTCTTCCACAACCCAGCTGTGCCAGCTGGTAGAATAAAAATCCCCTCCTCACACCACTGCAAACCTGTCCCCTAACAAAAAGCTCTTGCATGTTGGTTCAGATTTGACTGGGCAGCCCACAATTATAAAGACATGCCTCTGCTTTAGCAGGATCATTTTAAAAGCTCAGACAATAGGAATATTCTCTTTTAAGACACACTTCCAACCTTTTCCACTGTTTACAGCCAAGGAAATGACTTAGCTGATACACACACACACACATCGTTCAATGGACTTTTAAGTATTGGTACACATAAAGTAGATCCTGAGGGTCATAGAGAAAAGCACTGCCATGCTGTCACTAAAGCAATTTCAATTATGGTGCTGTTTAATCCAGTTGCCTAATTTTTTTTCCCCAATTGATAGGCTGCTCCCAGGATCCCTCTTTCACATGGCATCAAGAGTATTTAAGAAGATTACTGTCTATAATGTTTTCACTATAGATAATATTTTATATTGCCTATTTCCACAAAAATTGTTGAAGACCACCTAAACTATTCAGGAAGCTTGCAAGCAGCTTGGAACTAAGTCAAGAATTCTAGAGTGCCTGGCAAAATTTGGCCTTGGAAATGACGAGGCATTACTTGGGCCCTCCACGTATGATTAAAGCAGTTGTTTCAGTATTTAGAAGGAAATGGCTTGATTTAGAAACCACAGATCATTTAACAGCCATATAATAGAACAATCTCATGATTCATTTTATTATAAATCATGAACATTTCCCTGTAGCAAGAAAATGTGGCAATACTGCAGTAATGGAATAAGAGCTATGGAGTACTCGGTGTCTGCCTCACATGAGTCTTTCCACAGACATAAAAAATGCTGAGATCTGTCTGCAAGTCCAGACTTAACCTTTGCAGAGCTCCAATTTCTGCAGTGCAGGTGCCAAAAGCTAGGCCACAGGGCAAAGGGCCAAGCCTGGGCAGACAGCTTCGAGGAATTGTCCACAACAATGTGTAGGCAATTTTGGACCTGATCCTTAAGGGACAGAGCAGGGACAGATCGATGCCCCAATCAGTGCTACCGTGTGCGGGATGTCTCCTGTGGGAAGAGAGTGTTGGAAGGGGTGTGCTGGCCTGCTTCCCCAAAATCTGCCCTATGGGGTTTTGTCTCTGGATAAAAGGTGAAGGCAACAGGCAATGCCGTGGTGGGGCAGGATCTGTGTGCGGGGCAGAGGAGCACAATGCTGGGTGGTGGGAAGGCTGCAGGGATGCCTGGTGCTGCGCAGCGCTGCAGGGGCACTGCCTGCATGGGTGGGTGCTGCACAAGGCAAGAGGGGCGGGTGCCGTTCTGTGCTGGGGGTGTTTGTGTAGCGCGGCACTGATCGGGACAGCGCAGGAGATGATGCTGAGCGATGTGGGGCGGGGGGGCGCCGCGTGGGGCCGGGGGTCCAGCGCTGCACAGAACTGCGGGAGGGGCTGCTGCAGGGGACAGAGCTGCGCTGCGACACTTCGCAGGCCGCAGCGATGCTCAGCGCTGCACAGGACCGGGGGAGGGAGAGTGCGGGGACGTGGGTACCGGTGCGGCAGCGCGCCGGGTGTTTGCGTGGGATGAGATTCCCGGTGCTACACATTACAGGGGGTGGCTGCTGGGATGGAGGTGCCACCTGGTGCGGATAGCGCGGGAGGAGGAGGCTCGGTGCCGCCCAGTGCCCGGCGCTGCCCGGTGCCAGGGGAGTGCACAGTGACGGTTCCCGGCGCCGCCCGGCTCACCTGCAGGCCGGCGGCCTCGGCGTTGTGCCGCTCCTCCAGCTCCTGCAGCTGCCTCTCCAGGGACTGGTGAGCGCCGCGCAGGCTCTCCATCTCCACCAGGCGCGCCTGGAGCTGGCGGCGGCACTCGCCGGCCTCGCGGCGGCTGGCGCGCACGGCCTCCTGGCTGCGGGCCGCCCGCTCGTGCAGGCGGGCGCAGCGGGCGCGGTACCAGTCCTCGGCCGCCTGCAGGTTGCGGGCCGCCAGCGCCTCGTACTGAGCGCGCAGCTCCCGCAGCGCCGCGGCCAGGTCGGGCCGCGGGGCCGGCGGCGGGGCCGCGGCCGGGAGCGCGGCGCCCAGCTCGGCGAGATGCTCGGCGTGGGCGCTGCGCAGCGCCGCCAGCTCCTCCTGCAGCGCCTCCGCCCGCCGCTCCAGATCGGCGCTGGCGCGGGAGGCCGCCTCGGCCGCCTGCTGCCGGGAGCGCAGCGCCCGCTCCGCCTCGGCGCGGCTCCGCGCCTCCTCCTCGCAGCGCGCCCGCAGCCGCTGCGTCTCCTCGGCCAGGCGCGCCCGCTCCAGCGCCGCCTGCGCCCGCTCGCCGTGCGCCTCCTCCAGCCGGGCGCGCAGGGCGCGCAGCTCCCCGCCCAGCAGCTGCCCCAGCCGGCGCGGCTCGTCCGAGCGCTGCCGCAGCGCCGCCAGCTCCGCCGCCAGCGCCCGGTTCCGCTCCTCCAGCGCCCGCACCCGCTCAATGTACCCGGAGAAGCGCTCGTTGAGGCCCTGCAGCTGCTCCTTCTCGCTGCCCCGCGCCCGCCGCGGCTCCGCGCCGCGCTCCCGCACCGCCTCCGGCTCCGCGCCCGGGCGCGCCCACCGGCCCGCCAGCATCTCCGGGCGCCGCGGGGCCTCCGCGAAGAGGTGGCGATAGGAGGCGGCCAGCGCCGCCGGCTCCGCGCTGTAGCTCATGGCGGCGTGGGGGCACCGGCGGCGATGCCGGCGCTTATGTACGGCGGGGCGGAGCGCGGCGCGGAGGGGGCGCGGGGCGGAGCGCTCCGGCGGGGAGGGGGCGCGGTGCGGTGCGGTGCGGCGCGGTGCGGTGCGGTGCGGTGCGGCGCGGTGCGGAGCGCGGTGCCGCCGTGGCAGGAGGCGACAGGAGCTGTCCGTGCGCCGCGGTGCTGAAGGGCTGTGGCAGCGGGCGGGGCACAGGGCGGGACGGACCAATAGACGGATGGACGGATGGATGTGGGGGGAGATGTGTGAGGGGAATAGACGGTCACACGGACGCAGAAGGAGCATGCAAACATACACAGGCATATGGACGAGGTCACACACACAAAGAGACGGATGCACAGGCATGAGAAAAGAGTCAGGTGCATTCACGTCTGCGTGCTCAGAGTCAGAGAGACAAAGGGGCAAGCAGCCGTTCAGAGAGACACACAAATGCACTGACAAGGAGAGGCAGAAGGGAAGAGAGACGGAAGGAAGCAGGCAGAAATGGGCAGGTGGAGAGAGAGAGTCAGGCAGGCACCCAGAGAGACAAAAGACAGACACGCGTGCACACACACATACACACACCAATCACTCCTGCTGGGGTATGCCCTCTCCAATGCTCAAGGGAAGCTGCGCTGTGTATCTGTGTCTGGGCTGAAGGTGTCCTGGGGGAGTTGGTTCCAGCCCCTCTTCTCTGGTGAGGACCAGGGTGCCTATGTCTGTGTGGGATCTCCTTGGGATGGGGATGGGGACTGTTAGGGTGCAGAGTTGGGGGTATGCCTGGAGGAGGACAAAGATTGATAATGGTCAGTCCAGATGTAACACAGGCAACACACAGGGAGGATTTTGCCTTCAGGTTGTTTGCCAGGAACTAAAACATTTCACTTTCTCTACTGTCCATGCAAGCAGGCTGGGCCCTCCCACTGGCTAGGGTTTGCTGGGGGTACCCAAGGCTGTATCCCTGACAGGAAGCGGGGGTGGAACATGCACACCCCACCTCCAGGCCAAGTGGACTGCCTCTGCACCCCAGTGCAGGACCTTCAAAAGACCAAGTATGACTGATTTCTGGGAGCAGCAACACAAAATATAGCTGTGAGGTGGAAGAACAAATTAATTTTGATCTAAGTGTGAGAAACATGGGAGAAATAGCAAATATTTGGATCCCGTCCCCTGCTGTACATCTCTGTGGCACAGAAATCTGCACTGGTGCCCTGTTCCTCTACTCCACTTATCCCTGTTTGCCCTCACAGGTGACCAGAGGACAGCATGAGAGAGTTCCAGCAAATGAGCAGGGATGACAAACAAGCCAAGGCTGGGATTGGAGAGAGCTGTGACTTCCAAAAGAGCTGTTGCTGTGGTTGAGCAATACCTTCAGTGCAGGTAGCTCGATGTGCAGCTGCAGTGTGAGCTGCACACTTGCATCATCCAAGCAGCTCACGTTTTGATGGCAGAGCATCCCAGGCAGAGAGCCTTGGCACAGGTGGGGCTGCCGGCATGGGCTTGCCCTGGCGTGGGCTGCCTGGCTCACACTGCCAGGGCAGAAATCCTCTTATTGGTCTGTTTTTTCCCCCAGGTATTTCACATACTCCTCACACACAAGTGTCTTTTACCATTTCCTCAGTGTGTCCTACTCTGCATTACAATGTCCTAAGTCAGGGGTTTACTACTGCGAGTAACTCATCACAGAACTGAGAAGTTTCCAGCCCTGCTTACTTATGTGTGTGGCATTGCTTTGATGACTTTGCTCTGATGCTTATTGCTAATGATAGAGGCTTCTGTGGTTCTCTTTGTCATGGAAAAGTGAAGTGCAGCTTGCCCTGGCTTCCTCACTCATGCTGTTTTAGCACTGCCATACATATGTACCCTAACAGCTGAGTTATGAGTGTCACAGTCTTCTCCAGCACATGAACTACAAGGTAGTAGAAATGCTGACTTCCATGGGGAAAGACCCTGGGATCAAATCCCTTTGTCTCCAGGAAAGGGATCGAGGTGTTCTGAAATCATTCTACACACCCAGAAGGAGGCTGCAGATCAGAGGGATCAGAGTCACTAAGTTACAGTGAATGCTGCTGTCCTGCAGAACAAGGCTGTGACTCCAAGGCTGGAGAAAAGCTGAATGCTGGCATGTCAGATCTGAAACAAGATGACAAGCTGGACAAGTGGGCAAAAACTAAAAGCACGGCAGTGCATGACATGTGTTCAGCATCAGGAAACCTTGACACTTGAGTAACTGTTGCGACACAGACACATGACATCAGGGGGAGCTTTATGAGGCTGGAAAAGAAGCAGGAAACCAAAGAGAAGCAGTCCCATAGCTAAGAATTGTACACCAATGAACAACAATGGGTTTTATTAGGGATTAAATTACCCAGAACCATTCCGTACCTCCCAGTTACTTCAAAAATCAAGTCTTGTATGTGAGACAGCAGGAGGACTCCTTAAAGCTCTGTGATACTCTCCACACAGCATCTGCTGGCTGACAAGGCTCATTAAACCAGTTATCTTCAGAGCTGCAATCTGCCTGGGCTTGTGGGTCACAGGGAAAAGCCATACTCTGAGCTGTGCACACATGGCAGTGGGACACGCACCTCCTGGCCAGCACAGCCCATGAAACTAAAGCTCTGGGGAGCTGCTTCACCACCCAGCCTCACCACAGCAGCTTCACAAGAGGGAAATGCTTGCCAGCAGTGGGAAAAAGGAAAAAGGCAGATCCCAATGTCTTCCAGGATGCTGCTGCCAGATCTCCTGTGGCACAGGTGGGTCTGGCCCCCTGCAGGACGGAGAGCTCTCTGGGCCAGGGCAACAAAATCAGGGACAAAACATGAAAGTGGTAAACACACACATAAGGAAGATGGATGCATTTGCTTAACTGCACACACACAAACACACTAACAAAAATAGGAAAATGGTGGTACTGGATCCCTCTAGCTCAGGAGTTTGTTTCTCACAGTGGGAGATTTATGCTTCTTTGGTATCACTTCTCTGGTTCTATCTGTCTGCAGCTCTGGGGCTCCCCAGACAGCAGTCACATCTCTGTTTACTGGCCCTTATCTAATCAGTGCAAGTTCATGTCCTGCATGGCATTGTGCTCTGTAATCCACAGTTTGATAATGCACTCTATGAAAAAACATCCTTTTTTGTGTTTCAGAGTGGCTGCCAGCTAATTTCATTCCATGTCCCTGGCTTGTCGGACACAGTGGAAGAGCTGGGATATGGTTTCTCCCTGTGCAGAATTTTGCAGACCTCTGCCTTACCCCACTTCAGCCTTTCTCCTAGGCTGAAGGGTTTTTGTCTATTTCATATTCCTTCACAGAAAAGCCATTTCACATTTTTAGTCAGCCTTGTTGGCTTCAGTGAGTCTTCTGGGGTTATGTGTTGGAAAGGCATGCAGACAAACATTTCAGGAGGGGCCCTGCCATGAGGATGCATGGAAATGACAAATACAGGTGGCTGCATCTCCAAGTAAAACTCTTGCTCAGGGGCCCGATGCAGGTGCTGTGAGATGTCCCAGGGTATTGGGGAGTGCCGGCTGAGCTTCCCTGGTGAGCAATGCCTCCCTGCCAGAGGCTTGGCACCAAAAATGGACTTTGCTACAGCCAGAACTAATAGTTCTGCTGCTGTTGGGTGTTTCCCCTTGGAAGGATCAAGGCTGACAGAGCCTGGAGAGGTACAATGGGCCAAGTCAGCAAAACCCTGCCCAGCTGCGTGTCCCTGTGCCAGAGGGTGGTGGCAGAGCCTTATCACCCAGAGCAGAGTGGAGGGCAGTAGGAAAAGCCGAGGGAGTCCTTAGGGAGATAAAGGAAGCATCGTGGCAGTGGGGACAGAAGAGCTGCTGCCAGTGTGAGGCAGACATTCCCAGCCTCTGGCTACCACTGAGGAGTGGGAAAGGAGATTGAATGAGTGTTCCAGTGGCTTGGCACAGCAGGGTGGGCCTGGATGAGGTGGGATAGATGGATGGCTGCCATCACCCTTGTCGCTGGCAGGGATCAACCTGAGGTGGCCAGAATCCCAATGTGAAGCCTTTTCCAGCCCTCCAGGGTCAGGAAAACCAGAAAAGGCGAGGCTTGTTTTGCTGGGGAGGATTGTTTTGCTCTGAGCTTTTTGTGGTGGTGCTGGCCCAGCGTGGCACAACTTGGGGGGCACCAGAGGCAGTTTCTGCTCTGCACAACGATCCCCTCAGCCTGCCCAACAAAGTGGCCGTGCCTGGAGGCATGAGGGATGTGCTCACAGTAGACTGGGATGGGACACTCCTGCCAGTTGCTGTGGTCACTGTCCCCCAAGCCCCCAGCCATCACCCCCTGCCAACCCAGCTGCTTGGGGACCTCCTCACCACCCTCCTGGCAGCAGATGGGGCACACACTGACCCCAGCCTTGTCCCAGTCCACACTGCAGACACACTCCCCAAATTATCAATGATTAATCACATTGTTTTAACCAAAGCTCTGGCTCTCTCAGCCATTGTGGAGCTTAAAATTAAATGAAGATTGTGCAGCATGGGGAGCTGATGTCAAAGTAGAGTGACTAGGGTTTTATTTGATACTGAAGCCCATGCTTCCTTAAGCTCCTAGCTCAAGGTATGGCAAACTAACACAAAGTAGCCTCGTAACAGATTTTGAAAATGAGCATTATGTGGTGCAGCAACACCGAGTCTGGTCACAGAACTGTGGGAGCTCAGGCAGGCCAGGGAGGAGCAGGTCCAGGGGTGCAGCCCCAGAGATTTTGTCTGGAGTGGTGCCAGGCCTGGAGGAGGCTGCTGAGGAAGGGCTGTGTGGCTGTTCTGTGAGTTGCCACTCTGAATCACAGAATTGTTAGAGTTGGAACAGACCTCTGGAGATCTTCCAATCCAACTCCCCTGACAAGGCAGGGTCACCCGGACCATGTGACATAGGGATGTGTCCAGGTGGGTTTTGAATGTCCTCAGGGATGGAGACTCCATAACCTCTTGAGCAGCCTGTTCAGTGCTCTGCCACACTCAGCATGAAGTTTTCCCTCATCAGAGAAGGTCATGGGTCTGGAGCACCTCTTATGAGGAAAGCCTGAGGCCTGCTCAGCCTCGTAAGAGGCAACTGAGACAGGGCCTCATTAACGTGTACAAATATCTGAAGGGAGGGTGTCAAGGTGATGGATCCAGCCTCTGCTCGGTGGTGTCAGGCAACAGGGCAGGAGGCAAGAGGCAGAGACTGATGCTCAGAAAATTCCCCCTGAACATGAGGAAGAACTTCCGTGCAGTGTGGGTGAACACACACTGCTACAGGTTGCCCAAGGAGGATGAGGAGTCTCCCTCACCGGAGATGTTCAAGAACCATCTGGACACAATCCTGTGCCACATCCTCTAGGATAACCCTGCTTGAGTGGGAGGTTGAAGCAGACAATCCACTGTGGTTCCTTCCAACCTGATCCATTCTGTGATTCTGTGACTCACGCTGAGGTGGAACTTTCTGTGGTTTAGTTTATAGCCATTGCTCCTTGTCCTGTCACTGGGCACCCCTGAAAAGAGCCCGGCACCATCCTCTTGGTACCCGTCTTGGAGACATTTCTATGCATTGACGAGACCCCCTCCCAGTCTCCCTTCTCCAGAGCGAGCAGGCGGAGCTCCCGCAGTGTGTCCCCACGCGGGGTTGGGCCCGGACTCCCCCTCACCCTCGCTGCCGGTGCGGCACTTTGCCGACGCTCCCTGGGCCGCGGCCTGTGCGGCCGGCGCGGGGCTCGCACACTGCCCGCGCTCCCTGCCGGCGGGCGGGGCGGGGCGTGGCGCGGGCGGCGCCTGCGCAGTGCGGGCGGCGCGGGCGCTGCGGCAGTTGGTGCGGGGCAGTTCCACCCGAGCGCGGCGCGAGGTGAGAGCGGCCGCGGGCGCGCGCGGCGGGTGCGGGGAGCGCGCGCGGGACGGGAGCGCGCGCGGGGCGGGTGCGCGCCGGGGGCCGCTGGGGCGGGTGGCGGGGGAGGCAGCGCCCCCTCCCTCGGGCGCGCGCCCCGGCGAGGGGGGTGCCGAGCCCACGGCCGGGACCGGGGCGGCGCGGGGAGACCCCCGGGCCAGCGCCCGCCGCCGCTCCGCTCTGCCCCGGCAGCCGCCGCTGCCCCGTCCCGCCTCAGGGGGGGCAGCCCCCGGCCGTGCCTCGGCCCCCCGAGCTGCCCGCGCCAGGGCGGCGATGCCGTGCCCGCTCCGATGCCCGAGACCCCGGCGCGGTGTGTGTGAGCAGGGCCGGGGCCGGCACCCCGTGCCTCCGTTTCCGCTTTCCTTCCGCCCCACGTGGACCGGAGGGTCCCGGCGGCGCCTTCCCGCCCGCAGGTCTCCCCGGGGCGGCGGCCGCCCGGCCGGGAGAGGCGCGGAGGGAGCGGCGCGGTCCCGGGCAGCCGAGCCGTGTGTCGGGGCGAGGGCTCGCTGTCACCGCTCCCGCTCCGTTCCGTTCGAGTTGCTCTTGGCAGTCCGGCTGTGTCAGGCTGGAGCTGATAACCCAAAGCCAGGAGCGAGGCACCAAGTAAATAAATAAATAAAACAAACCAGTGCACGATTGCTTTCCTCACATTTTGCTTACTCTTTTTTTTTTTTTTTTTAATCCCTCCTTGCGTGCCAAAAATAATGTTGCAAAATGTATGATGGAAACAAACCTACACTGGTTCTCTGATAGACCAGATGACTTTATACGACAGTACTGCTTCTTGTAGCACAGGCAGTTTTGAAAATTCCTGGAACCACTGAGATTATGAAACACTGAAGTTTATTCCCTTGCTAGTGTTACTAAAGGCTGCCAAGCTGGATCCTAAGGCTCCTCTTTGACGTGGTCTTGAGAACATTCCTCCCAAGCCATAATCACTCATGTTCTAAAATATATTTTTTTTAGCTCTATAAGACTTATTGTTTGAACATCAGAGATTGCAAAATGCTCTCTAAGTAGTCACTTAAAAACGTCTCCCTGTCAGTTTAGAGTAACATCGTCACCAGCTGAAATGTATTCATCCAAATACTCATTTGTCACTAGTGATTGAACTGAAAATATGAAGAATTTTAGGTCCTTTCAGGGGCTTCATGGTTTCACAGAAAATCAAAGAAAACGCAAAACTGCATTTTGATCTTTGGTTCAAGTGCTGAATTTGTAGTTCCAGCACTGAGCAAAAACCCCAGTGCTTTACATGTAAATCAATCAGCTTAGCTCAGGAACTCTGCCACTGTCCCTGTCAGCCCGTGTCAACCTAAACATATTTTAGAGTGGAACTGCTATTTAAAATAATCTATTGCCATTAGTCCAGAGTCCAAAAGATCGTTCAGGAACCTGCTGGTTTGATTAACAGCAGTTGGGGTTTGTTCAAGCATAGACGTGGTTGCATTATATAGCACAATACAACCTTTACTTTGTACAGCGTCATTCAAACAAATTGTATGGCAAATGCACCACCAAACTGCGTTTAGAATGCTCCATTGAATCAAGTACAATTGCAGAGAGAAATGGGGAGAAAAGCTGTAAGAATGGGAGAGATGTTTTCAGCTGAGGTTTGAAATTAGCAGCCTGTTAGTATATTTGCACTGGTAGCAGTAGTGTTATACGATGGTTCTAGGATATACGCTAGCAAAAATCAGACACAGGCTGAAACTTTCCCAGGCAAATTTCCAGTTTGTAGGCAATTTTTAATCATCGTAACGATGATGATAATAATATCCCCCTAGAACTGTCACTCCTTGTCATGTTTGATTCCTAATATAACTTGAAGAGAAAGCTAATAGACCCTTATTATGATCACTAGAAATATTTATCCTAGACTTTTTTTAACTTTCAGGGGATTTTTTTTTTTTAACAGGCAGCTTAGTCTGGTGTTTACTGGTAAACATTGTGGTATTGTGCTTTTTGGGGAACACTGAAAGGAGTAGTTTATTTCCTTCAAAAATATACAAGTATATTATTTTTGCATTGGAAGAAGAGAAGCAAACTCTTAGAATACGGCGTTTAAATTATGCTTATTGAAAAAACAGATAGCTTTATTTAATCCCGTCATAACTCTTACTTGCAGTTCAGCTTAATAAAATAATGCTTGTTGAAAAGTGATAGGCGGATGAGTGAGCTGTTGCAGTGTGAGCTGTTATCTGGGGATGGCGCAGGCTGGCTGCAGAGCAGGTCTGGTGCTCCAGGACAAGCTGAGAGGTTCTGCAGCCTTTGAATCCTGTAGGAATTGTAGATACTGACTTGTGAGGAGGTGCAGGAAGAAGGGCTGACCACAGCTCTTCCCTGAAAATCTTGGGCAAGAGGCAGAATTGCAGTCACACTCAGTGAACCCGTTGTTTTGCGGGCATTTTGAATTCGGGAGTGCTGTGGAGGTGGTGCTGTGGTGGTTCAGTTCCGTGGAATTTGCCATTGCTTGGGCACTGGTGACAATCCTACACAAAGCAGCGTTACCACGGAGAAGCTGCTTGGCCTGGGGAAGGTGGATTAATGGTCTCCAGCCAGGCTGCAGTGGAAAGTTGTCATAGGAACTGGCTCGCTGTTCTGCAGGCCTGTGCCTTGTCTTCACTCCTTGGAAAGAACACCTCAGTAACTGATCACCCCAGGTTAGGAAATACTCCCGTGCCATGCAGTGTAGAGCTATGAGGAGAGCAGGGCACTCCGGCTCCACCAGGGGAAACTGAGGGCAGTGCTGTACCCAGCAGGGCACAGCCGAGGGATGTGCCTTGGGATGAGCTCACAGCGCCTGCTGTTCAGGTCCCTGCCTGGGGTGGCCCACAAACACTCGGCGTCCTGATAGAAAACAGCTGTGGCTTCTTCAGCAGTGAGAAAAATAGGAGAGAAAACTGAACAGAATGTGCCCAGGAGGGGAAGCCTTGCCTGGCTCTTTGGGATGTACTTGGGAAGAGATGTTTCCAAGTCAGTGCATGGGAATTCCTCACTTATTTTCTGTACCGCATCTACTTTTAAAATTTTGTTTATATAGTGTCAGCAGCACAAATATAATTTGAATTGTTATTTGAAATGGCCACAATCCGAGCCTTCAAGAGTTGGCTATTCTGTGCTGAGTCTTATTATTTTTGAAGAGCACATTGATATAAATATTTCCTATTTTAAAATGTCTGTTTTGTGATAATAAAGAAATTACTGTGTCATGATTATGATGCTTGTAGCAATGAGCTGTATTTTGTTTTTTAATCATTATGACTTGCTAACTGGAATGGTTCCTAAAACCTGGGACTGTACACTCTACACAGAGATCACATGTGTAACATGAGTCTGCTTCTTTGACAGAACTGCAGAGGGAATCCAGCATATACAATAAGTAGAACTTTATGTATGGTAAACAGACCTTAAGCAACATCTGGAAAAAATTGCGTTGGTGTTTAAGGTAGCCCGTCTAAGCAGTTGATAATCTTGACCTGCCTACATAAATGTAGGTACTAAGTCTCATGCATGTGTTTGCAGGTCTAAAAAGGTGCTGGGGAGACCTGCCTGTATGAAGCCATATTAGGAGAAATACATTTTTTATATGGCAGTATGAGATTGAGGAGGGAGCCTGAGTAATTCACACGGCAGTCTGTTATTACCTGAATGTGTAACAGTGTATGCACCATACTATAAAGTCAAAAGCAGATTTGCTGTTATTTCCTGGACAGTTGGGTCCCCAAACATAGGAGCAGTGAGTGGCTGTGTGCCAGAACTCTAAGTCCTGTCACTTTTTCAAGTCTGGTAGACCATGGCAGAGCTTAAACTTGTGGCTTGCTGGTGATCTTAACTTATCCTCTGGGCGTGAATACCTGCTGTGGGATTTACCAGCACAGTCAGCCCTTTTTTGGTGGTTTCACTAGAGACGCCATTCTGACTAAACTGGGGAGGTTGGAGACCCCACTGTGATCATCTGCATGCTTCTCTTAACAACCAAGGAAGAAAACAAGTGGGTTCTTACCCTGTGCATCATACCATCTCAAAGTGACTTAAGTTCTGCAATGGTGTGAGTCCATCAGCTGTGGAGAGCAGGAGCCACAGTAATGAGACACCTACAGAAATGATGCTGGGACTGGAACCTGTTGGCTTCTCTTCTGAAACTGAAAAATGTTTGGGCAGAGCTTCTGTAGGTGGATGGAAGAAGAAAGGGAGGTCCAAGGAGATGTGATTCTTCTGAGATTGGAAGGTGTCTCCAAAGTGAAGTTAGTAGAAACAGATGTGCAGGAACAATGTACTCCAGTGGAGCTTGTGTTGTACCCAGCCTGTAAATAAGAAGGCGGTTGTGGTTGTTGCTATAACTGCCATTCCAGCTCTTTTCACCACAAGTGATTTATTTAAAAACAAAAGCTCCTTGAAGTCATTATGTGGTCCAAACTTAGCTTAATTTAGTTATAAAGTATTCACAGCTCCTAGCTATGTTTCAGATGTTTTCAAAGACTTGCTATTTTGCTTGTGTGCTTACTGCAGGATTACTATTGAACCTTGCTTGGTGGAGTTGGTTCAGAGGAAGGGATAAAACAGAAAGTTCCTGTACATATTTCTGCAGGAAGCTCTGAGGTAGAGTGGTTTTCCACTGTGTATTTAAGAGTGAGCCTTTGGATTAGCTGGCTTTGACCCAGGCCTTGTAGTTCTCCATGTTAACATTGGCATAATAGATAAAACTCTTAAGACACATTCTTGCTAGATTTTTCAGGGAGCAACTTCTCACTGAACCTTCCGGGAAGGTACACTTCCCCAAAACATTTTCCAACTGGGGTGGTCCAGTTTTTGCAGTTGTGGTGGCCAGGTCTGGATTGTGAGACCTTCTGGGAGGGTCGTCCCCCTCTTGTGTGAGCTGCTGCCTTTTCCCTGGCAGCAGCTGCTGCCTGCACTGCTGTGGTAGGAGCAGCTGCATCCCAGCTGCGTCCATCGGGCTCAGGAGGAAGCGTTTGGCTGCACTGTTCAGGCAGTGTTTGCTGCTGAAATCAGTATTCCTTATCTCCTTTGGAGAATGTTAGCTGTGGATGGGAATCAGCTCATACTTTACTGCTCGGACTGTGCTCCTCTTGGCATTTGCATCAAATGCAGTGTGTTTGGCCATGGTGTATAACAAGGGAAACTTTGTAGTCAGTTTGTAAAATCACCTGGAAAGGAAGGTAAATTCAGAAGACTGAAGATGGTTTAGCATAAAGAGTTCTCCAGATTAGCTGAAATCTGCTGGTGTTTGGGTTGATTCAGTTGGTGGTGAGTTACATATAGGCATGCACAGTGAATAATTAGGAACATGAGGTCAGAGAAGAGCATGTGAATATTCTGCTCTCAGAAACCCCAAAGAGGTCCTGAGGTTTATGCCAGAGCTTTGTAATCATAACACGGCAATTACCAATAACAACATCTAAGAATAAGTGCTAGCAAAGGGCAGGCATAGGTAATTTTGGAAGTCAGTAAATAGAACTGTTGCAATCAAAAATAAATCATTTTTTAATGTTGATTTTGTTTGCTTTCTCTGTCTCCAAGATACCTTTTTTCCCCCCAAAGGAATAGCTAAACATGTTGGCAAAGGTATTTCAAATGTTTCTCTCTGATCTTTTTGGCTGTTACAAAGCAATTCCATTTCAAGACTATGCAAAGATGTATGTGGCCTTTGAAATCACAGGAAAGGGCTGTAAAATTTGGTCCCAAATGTCCTCTTAAATCATGTCCTTTCTGACACTCGGTGCAGGATTCCCTGAGAGCTTTTAAGAACAGATGCCCGTAGTAGCTACATAATTAATTGTTTCTTTTTTGTTGCTTGTTCAGTTCCTAGTCTTACTCTCATGTTACTCTCAGCGTGTTCTTTTAGGTCAGGATGAGTTCGGTCCCTAAAGAAAAAAACTGATCAGTTCACCATAAATTGCAGGTGTTCTGAACATCAGTTAACTCAAGACTGACCCTGAAACTGCTCTTCCAGTTCAGTTCCTGTAGCTTTCTCATCACTGAATACCAGTGGCTGAGTGAAGCTGGAAGAAGGAACTTAGCACAGAGGCAAGCCAGACTGGTAAATCATCTGTTAGTTCTGCGGTTTGGAAACTGAGGCAGGAGTCAAATTTCATTTTCGGCTTCATGCTGCAGTTATCAATTGGTGCATCAGTGATGTTTAAGAGCAGGTCAGCAAGACAGCCTATCTTAAGTCTTTCAGTGTTTGGGGATCCTGCATTTTCCCATTGCTTACCTTTGTTAAAAAAAAGAATTGGAAAGAGTTTTACTTTGTGTGATCTGAAATGGAGTGCCCATCTATAGGCTTCAATAATTTGGGGACTTTTTCACATCTGATCATAATAACACTGTAACCTTTCTAAGAGTTAGTTAAAAAACACATTTGCAATCTAACCTTTCCTTTTTTTTTTTTTTTCATGTGATAAGAGATTAGGTAGGTTCTTAACCTCTTGTTTTACATGTGTTTTAACTTCTCTTTCAATATTGCACTGCCAGTTTTATGAGCCAAGGCCAAAATACTCTGCTTGCTAAACTTGAGCAATCACAGGGAACAGATGATGAAAAACTAACAGTGTTTTACTCATCTACCACTCATTTTTCTTCACAGACATGTAGAGAGTAGATATTAACAAAGACAATAATAAAACTCACTGTGAGGCCTCATAAATCAATGTGTACTGGTAGGGTCAGGAACAAATATTGGAAAGGTTAGAACATGGAGAGAACTGTGTTCCCATGTTGTGACGCTCAAAGCAAGGCTGGGAGTTTTTCATTTGCTGATTTGAAAGCAATCAGGAGGAGGCATTTCTGTGGCTGCCCAGGAGCCTTTGTGCTGGCTGGGCGTATGGTCAGCTCTTTTTTCTAGTGGCTACACTAGGTCAGGTAACGCACTGAAAAAGAAGTCCTGGGTGAAGCAGGGCTTTCATATTGCTCTGCTAGGGACAGATGTTTGTAAAGGTGTCTCAAACCCCAGGGAATCCCAGCTGTTTGCTCATCTGCAGCAGGACAAGACTGAGCTCTTGAATGCATCTGCAAGTCTACATCAACAAGGTACTTGAGATTCCCTGAAGAGAGAAGTCCAGAGGAAAGGTTCAGTGTTGGCAGCTCTCAGGTCAGGTTTGGTATAACAGGGATGTGCTGATGATGCCTTGTTAGTTGTTTGTCAACGTTCTCTCACCTTTCAGGCTGGCAGGTTTCTTCCAGTTTGCAGCTGATGTAGTAGATCTGTCACTTCATTTTGTCCCTTCTGAGAACTGCTTATGCTGGGACAAATGCAGAGACAACACTCTGTCCTCCTCTGTTCCTGCCAGGGAACAGGCTCTTGTGGAAGCAGGATTGATTTAGTATTAAAACCTAGGGAACTGAAGGGCCCATGGAAAGGTGACTGTTTCCCCAAATTAACTTGTGTTTTGCTTGGACAGATAGTAAGAAGTTTCCAAAGAAAAGAGGTTGATTCAGTTGGAAAACGGTTTAATGTAGGTCTTTGGAATCACTTGATAAAGCTGAGTCAGTTAGGTTATCAAAGAGAAGCCAGAAACCTAGCAGGAGCTCAAAGTCATCATAGATGTCCAGTTATTTTACTGATGAATTTAGTCACATAGGATGCCTAACAAAAGCTGTACAAATTAGCAGTCTTTTGGAAGAGCTTGTGTTTACTGCAAAGAAAGTATTTGTAAAATTAATTTACTTGTAGAGTTTCCTGTAGTGGTGCCTCAGTACTACACATCTGTCAAGATTAAATGAGATTTGAGGGCTGATAGCATCTAGATGGGGACAGTACTGTGCCCTTAGGACAGATTTGTAATTTCATTTGTAATCAGGCAGACTATAATTACTATATTTGCCTCTGATTAAAAAAACGGGTCAGAAAAGTAATGAATTGTTCTCCTTATGGGGTGGGGGGAGCTTCACACAGCAAGAGCCCTTCAAAGCACTGTACAGTGCTCAGCTTCCCCAGTGTTCCACCTTTGTGCTTGCTCGGTCGGGAGGTCTGTGTGGTTAGTTTCACATCAGCAGGGAGCTGCTGCCTGCTGAGAGCAGAGTGCAGGGTAGGCTGTGGGTACTTGCCTTTGTGATCTCCGTGGTGAGTGCTGGGTACCAGCCAGCCTCTGATTTGGAGAGGAAGAGGACTTTTTTATGGTGCAGATGGCAGGGCAGGGGTACCTGTAGGTACTGAACTAGGAGGAACACAGAGCAGGAGGAAGTTGTACTTCTGGCCTTTGTGAGCACTTCAGGAGAGTATGAGAGCCAGCCCAGGGTTGGTTTCAATGAGCTGAGCCTGCACACAGGCTGTGCTCACCTGAAGGGCTGGGTCAGCCTCAGGGAAGGCTTCTTGGAAGGGAGGTGGGCAACCATTATATGGATGATGAATGCAGAAAGCCCGTGAAGTCTGTATTAGACTAGTATGTGTCTGGAGCCCTGTGTGTTAGGATAGCAGAGAATCAGCATCCTCCTTGCTAAATTGTCTCTGTATTTATTTTCACAGTGCCCTTTACAGCTCAGGACTTTCATTATTTTGGTTTGGGTTTTGTGAACAAATAGCAAGTTGAAAATTGGCTGAGTTTTGTGTATGAGGTCCATGGCATTGCTGGGCATTATTCTATGTCTGGCGTAGTTCCATAGTCATCTGGTTTTTTGAAAGATGGGTTTATTTGTCAAAGATCTGTCTCTTATTGTTGGGTAAGTTCTCAAAAAGAAGAGAGACCAAGTTAGTATATAAGCTTTTGGTCAGCTTTTTCCTTAAAGATGCTGGGAGGAGAAGGGAATGGCTCTGGAAAAGAAGACTCTTAGCAAGGAAAGAAAGTTCTCACTGGTTTTAACAGAGCAGTTCTCAGAATTATTGGATCGTTTTCAGCTGTTGATCTCAGTGTTTATTTTCAATCCCTTTTTTAATGAAGGAGGAGCCAGTGTTCCCCAGTACTTTACTCAGCAGCGTGTCCCTTGGCGAGTGCTGTGTCTAGAGCCCTGGGACTCAGGCTGAGCAGCCAGTTGCCTCTCCTCACCAGGGCTGAGCAGGGAAGCCTTTCTGCTGAGGCTGGAGGGAGATGTGAATTCGTATTTCCAGCCTGCAGAGATGGTTCAGATGCTGATTCTGCTGTCACATCCGTTTGTGGAGCCCATAAATGTGTAGAGAGGACCTGTCCTGCATGGAAGAGGGTTCAAGTGTCTCTGAAAAAATCATCCTTCTTCTTTTTCAAGACTAGAAAAAAGCTAGAATGAAGTTTCAGTATCTTTGCTTTTCCCTTAAAATATTAATGAAGCAGGGATGTGATATTCAGAGACAAGGGTTTTTTTGCCAGTAAGCTCAGTCAGTAAGGAAAGACGATAAAAATGTCCTAAGTGAACTTCTGGCTGTTTGCATTATCCAAGCTGTCCTGGTTGCATGCTCTCAGAATGGTTGAGATGTACAACTGAGCCCAGTTGTACATCTCAAATACTTTGTCAGTTGCTGCCACCCTTCTGGAAAGGCCTGTAACATCTGCATTTGCTTCCCAAAACGCAGTGGAATCTAATGAAAAGCATCATTGTTTTGGGGCACTCTGATCTGCTGCCAGAAGAGCTACTGTTGTATAATCCTTAATAGCAGGTTAGAGTGGCAGTTGCTCCTAGGTTTGAAATTGGTATGTGGCAGGGTGGCTTCCCAGCTCTCTCTCTGGGGAGGGCATGTCTCATCTTGTTCTTCCCTTTGGGAGCTGTGACTCACACGGTGTTCAGCTGTCCTG
The DNA here is from genome assembly GCF_963513975.1 of Fringilla coelebs. NCBI lineage: Eukaryota > Metazoa > Chordata > Aves > Passeriformes > Fringillidae > Fringilla > Fringilla coelebs. The sequence goes on along the minus strand of NC_140066.1, from coordinate 24,573,989 downwards.
ACTTAGGAATAGACCCTTGATCAGGCTGAACATCAGTGGTGCTACTTAGGGGTGACAAGGAAAGGGAAACTGGCGGTTTGCTTTGAGAACGGGGAGCAGTGCTCTGTCTGCTGAGTACCAGGTATTGCATTTGTCTGTTCTTGCCAGCACATTGTTCTGATGTAAAAAAAAAAAGAGTTGGAATAAAAAAAAAAAATCTTGACTTCCCTTTCTGATTTGCAGAACTCACTGTGTATACTTCCACACTGACATTTCTGCCTTTTGTGATCTTTATGTTAACCTACAGCTTGGCTGGCATGCTGTCAGGCTTCATCTGTGTAGCAAATAAAGTATTTATTCAGATATTGAATTCCTGTTGTGGTGGGCATTGGCATCAAAGTTTACTGCCCAATTTTTCAGCTAAATCAAATATTTGGGAACTCTGATAAATATTTTAAAAGAAATAATACTGTGAATAGTTTCTGTAGGGTGAGCTGTATTACAGCAAAGGGATCAAATTAATCTCTTATTTTTAATCTTCCAAGACTCTGGGCAACTAGAGCAATTGCTTATAGGAAAAACAATGTGAGTGAAGTATTTGAATTATGTTACTTGTTTCTTGCTGGAATTTAACAGCTGGAAACAAAAGGCAGTGAGAACATCTTTGTAGCCAGGTCCATGCTTGCCTTTGGCAGGTGCTCAGTTGGACAGCAGTTTGGGAACCTCTGTGCAGAGGTTGCTGCAGGCTGCTGAGGGCCTTTTCCCAAGGAGGAGAGTTTCCCAGGGCCATCAGGATGCCTGGTTTACATTGGTGTTGGCTCAGAAGAGCCTTTGTTTATCCATTCACCTTCTGTCTGTGTAAAACCACTCTCTGGAGGCTTCTTTTGAATACTGGTTGTGCCTCAGCCTCATATCCACTGAGGCATTGGGGTATAAGGTGAGGAAGAATCTTCTGAGGCATGATACTCAGTTTGACTGACCTGCTGTATAGCTCAGACAATTTGACTTTTCTGCATTAATTCTTGACTCTGTAAAAAAAAAAAAGGCTGATTGAAACACCCACACACTTCATTAAGAGCCCTCTCTCTGATGACTCTCTGATGATGATTTCAGAAATTTGTTGTTTCATAGCTAGCTCTCCTCTCTGTTAATATTTTTGTGTTGGTTGATTTATTTAACTTCCAGTCACGGGGTCTTGTTCTGTTATTGCTAGACTGAGAACCCTCCACATTCAGGCTGCTTGCCTGTGTGCAAATGCTTCTAGACCATTTTCAAATCACCTGCAGAGCTGCTCTTTGTATACTGGCAGCCTTCCACTCCAGCCTTACTCTCACAGCTTTATTCCTCTTTCAGTGTATTCCTTTTTTAATGGGGACAGCCGGCTGAAGACAGTTTTCCAGCAGAGTTTGTGTCAGTGACAGAGAGAGACATGGAGTCCTGCTTGGTAGTCTTGTACACCCAAGGATCATATTTGACCTGCAGCTGCAGCATTTCTTTGAGAGCTCATGTTTGCTAATTCTTCTCTGTAGCGTAGCTCTTGTGCTTCTGGACCAAGTCTTGCATTCCTTAAGTATGAGCCTTCTTTTTTTTCTAGTGCTGGGAGAACGTGGCACACTAGAGTTAGAGAAGTGGAAAAATAGCATTACCCCTAACAAACTCTTTGTGTAAAAAGCAGTAAATTGGAAATATCCAAAAGGGTGGTTCTGGAAGAGATAGTGAGAATCACGAGCTATATGGAATGTAGAAAATACACTTCTGGGCTCACTGGAGAATGGAGTTCCTGTTTCAAGGCGTTAAACTAATTTGCAGATAGATGAGGAGAATGGATGGTCTCATGGTGCCCAGAAAGGGTCAGATTTGAGGTTTGCTCCTCAGAGTTGCACTGCAGATTTCATCGTTTTCCAAATTCTATTCTAACCATCCATAACAATGATGATAATTAAATAATACTTAAAATATTTTAATGAACTAGTGCTGCTTGGAATTCCTGAAAGAATGGAACTCCTTGGATGGAAATGGATGGACACGAGAAGAAACTCCAAATTGATGTATTTCTGGGTCCTGCATCGGGGTCCTGGAGTGTTGCTGGAGCTCTAAGAAATGCACAGCCTCTCTGTGGGTATTGTTGTCAGTAGAAATATTCTGATTTAAAAATCCATGTAAAATAGGCAGGGTTTTGTTAAATATATTTTACAATGTGTTTGATACACAGATGTTACTTTAGCATCTGGCTTTAAAGCAGATAAAATTCAGCCTGAAATTAGATCAAATCCCATAATAAATGGGATGAGTAGAATTCTCCTTTCTTATATCTTACCCATTCAGGAGTAGTCCATGAGTTACCATTGTCTACCAGTAAGACCACAGTCAAATGAACATACAACTGGGAATGCTTTACCAATTTCACCAAAAGCACGCTCTTGAAAAAGCAGCTTCATGATGTAAGCACTGTGGTGGTGTCCAAGAATAACTGCTACCCCTTCCTGTAGGAAGAGTCAGAGCCAGTGTCAGAGATTGTAGGCTTGGAGCTAGGAGGTTTAGTATGATCCATGCAGCAAGGAGAGTGTTATCAATCTAATGTAATCCAGTGGATCTTTGGATACCACCAGTGCCACCTGTAAGCTCACTACACATCTGTGGTTAACCTCAACAGGTTCTTAACAGCAGCTCTCTACCTCTTTAATACTCTGTAATCAGTATACAGAATTATCCTGCTTAAAGCCAACCTCAATTACCATGAGGTGAGAGTACACTTTGAAGTGTCTCTTAGAAGTAATTTAATTTTCTAACATGAAGGATGTGTTTTGCCCATCCTGCCATAATGAATGTGAAGCCTTGCTGTCAGATAGGCAACCACACAGAAGTGGAAGATCTTCAAGTGAAGAATTTAACTTTAGGCACAAGGAGGGGGGGAAAGGTCAGTTTTCTGATTTAGATAATTTACAAGCATCGCTGCTTATCTCTCAACTCATGGACACAGTAGTTTTCCAAAAGCATTGCTAATTAAAAACACCTTTTGGAAACAGTTTGCCTTTGGCCATCAGGCAGAAGTGTTGGCGGTAAAAGACAAGAGTGGTTTGAATTGTCATCCCAGGGCTGTGGGGGAGAGGGAAGGAGCTATGTAAACTAACAGCTAGCGTGTAGGGCTGCAATTCAGAATAAAATCAGAGCATCATTTGGCATCCATGTAACCCTTGTGTCTTGGAGCCCATCAGAAGCCTGCTGCTCTGTGGCTTCTGTCATGCAGAAGTACAGGCTGACCTCTCTGTGTCAGCCAGTGATGCTAAGTATTGAAATTTGAATTTGTGTAAAAGTATACTGTGCTAGGAACATGCAGTGTATCTGTGATTCATCCTGACAGCACTAGGAACTCAGACTGACTTTTTGCACAGGGACTGAGGAATTACTGCTTCAGCATTTGCTTCCCACTTGCTCTGTGTTATTACCTTCACTGGACTTTGCTATCCCTAGCTGACTAAATGTATTATGTGAGTGGGAGCTGGTGGAGTGCTTTGGGATTGCAGGTGTGAGAATGGCTCTTCTGGAGAGGCCAGGAGCCTGCCCAGCCCCTGCTTGCACAGTGGCACTGGGAGGTGCCATTGAGGGGGATGACACAGTCCTGGCCACCTTTCACTGTCCATCCCAGAGGATCAGGAGGTGTGATGCTAACCTGAGTGGATTTCACCTCCTGCAGTGCTCGCTGTCCCAAGTGCCTGGCCTGATCAAGGTGCAAGCTACTTCTGCCCTCAGTGGAGGGAGTGGGCTGCTCCTAGAAAGTGAATCACTTGCTTTTCCTAACCACCCTTACATGGACAGTCCCCTAAACTGCAGAAAATATCACTTTTCCCCTCCCCTGCCCTATTCGTGAGGCTTTGCCATGACCCAGACCAGGAATTTGACATGAGTCACGAACAAACCAGCCCTATTCCTGCTCCCTTTGCTTTTTGCAGTCCTCAGGATTTCAGGATGGCTTGCTCCTCCCTTGCTGAGACCCCAGAAGGCACTTTGAGACGGAGCAGCTCTGCAGCAGGGAGCCAGGAGCTGCTCCAGGCTTGGCAAGGGCGTCACAAGACTCGTCTGTCCTCCCACAGCTCCGGCTAGACACAGGGCTCCTGAGCAGAGCACCCTGGGCGTGGTGATTTTCTCTCTGCTCGCTCTCCCCGGTGCACGTCCGTGCGTGGGCTGTGCTGCCAAGGTATTTATTCATGGCTCTTGAGGCAGAACGTGGAGCAGAGGCAGATGTAGTGCACGGTGAGTCAGTGTGAGTACGCTACAACCTTGGCTGCTGCTAGCGGTGCTTTTGTTTTGGGCTGTATGAGCTCTCGGAGAATATCCTGGAAACAGTGGGATTGTCACCGGGGTTTTGTTCATCTCTGTGTTTTAGTGTGTATGCCTCTGATTTGGCACTGCGTCATCCAAGCGTCAAGATGAACTCAGAAAATAGAAGAGAGGCAGTCAGTGCACTTAGCATGAGCGTGTTGGATATTATCAGGTGCAGAAATTCCTAACTATTTGCTGCCTGAAAAAGATTTTAAAAGTAATAGTAAAACTTGAAGGGAAATGCTTTGGAACGTTTTATTTAATTTATATGTCGTTTACTTGAAGGAATACACTATGGGTAATACTTTAAATAATCTAAAATCTGACAAATGGACTTAATTCAAAATATATGCTAAAAATCTCAGTTCTTTTGGACACCAAAGCATATGTGCTGGGCAACAGGTCTGTATCAAAGCTTTGCAGCTGAGATTTAAATACCTTTTCAAAAGGAATCCTGTACCATAAATGCTATCAGATGCTTAATTAAGACAGCACAAGCAAGGAGCATGTTTGCAATAAATTATGGGGATGTGTTCTGACAGGCTTTATCTATGTAAAGATTTCTATTTTTATGTGAAGCTATTTACAGATTATTGATTTCAAAAATAGATTTGTAACTAAAGAAAGATGCATCATATTTCAGTTGCTTGGAGTTGAGAATCCTGCCTGGCTGTCTGCTCTCTTAGATGTTTATTCCAGTGGCTTGCAAGTGTACGGAGGGATTCTGTCCTTCTTATTTTTCTCTCTCTGTTTGGAAGAGGGAGTTTGTATTCAGGGACCAGGTCCCAGGTTTCTTACCCACGCAATCAGGCTGATTTTTATGCCTTTGCAGCACAGAACAATTTCAGTGAAGTCTGTGAGGCTTTTTGCATGAGTCAGACTTTCGGATGGCGAAGGTCCCTCACAATATATTTTGTCACTTGTCACTGTTTTGTTTCAGGGCAGCAAGCTGTTGTCACAGTGTCAGTGGAGCCTGCTAAGCTGTAAGCCTGCCTTTGAGTACGTGTAATAGAAACCTTCAGCTTATTTTTTTGGTACTTATTGCTGTGTGAACATTAGAAAAATATTTTAATAAATCAAGGCACCGCCTGAGGGTAGAGGTAATATTTTTTGCTAGAAGAACCTTTAGAATTTGAAAACTTGAAAGCTTGTGTACCCAAGAGCCTGTCAATTTTTTCCAGCCATACCAGTTAGTCTAATGAAAGATACTGTTTCTGTCTACAAACCTTGTCTGCCTGCAAACTCTGTTGATTGCATCTACAGCAAAATACTGCTGGATTCTTAAAATAATTCAGGCCTTCTCTGCTTAATTATGGAAACCCAGATTTTTTTGGTTTCCTCAAGTCTCAGCTTTTTCAATCCCAACACATAAAATGATACTGTCTGGTTTCTCATATTGTAGAGGAGGGTTTCATCACATAGGAGCTCAAACTGCATCACTGATTCCTTGTATTAGAATGGATATTATAAAGGTAGCCTGCTAAAATTCTTCTGCCATCTGGATTTTAGGGTATTTTGTAGGATACTGTCAGTGTATCCTGTCAGCTGTCTGGCATGGATGGCCTCTGGAAGCAGTCCTAGCCTAGTACCTGTGTCAGCATCTGATGTAGTGTTGTGGTGATGGAAGCAGAAGAAATGGGAAGAGGCTGGCAGAACATGATGTCTCTGGTGTAGTCTGTGGGTGTAAATCTTTGAATCTTGCTATGTGTCTGGCTGGGTAAGCAGAGTGGTGTTCCCTTTCTAAACAGCAGGAAGCTTGGATTTGGACTTGTTTGGAAGACCTAGACCCAGAACTGTCCCAACAATCCTATGGCTAGCCATGCAAGAGCTTTTTCAGAGCTCTTTAATGTGCCTTTTAGAGGCCTTCAAAGAGTGCATCTCTTGGACCAATCTAGAGCTCTAGGGTAGTAGCTTTAAAATAGACCAAGGTGGTGATGATCTGGACCATCCTGGAATGTCCATGGAGTAGCTGCTTTTCCACCCTCAGAGAGCACAAGCCCTTGCTGTAGTTTGCAGACTGGGGGTGTTGGCAGATCACTCCCTCTGCTGCATGCCTTGGCTGGGTCTGTGACCCTTGCAGGAGCGCTGCTCCTCTCCTGAGCAGCCCTGCTGTCCCTGAGGAGCCTTGCTGCAGGCAGTGCCCTGCCTTCCCAGCGAAATGGGAACAGGTCAGTGCTTGAGGGGCATTCACTTCTGTGTGCTGCGCTGCCTTCTGTCTGCCTGTGGGCACGGCTCAAATAGATAGTGGTAATTACTTGTAAAGCCCTTGGTGGCTGTGGCTGGGGCTATTTTGGAAGCTGATTCTCCCTGCATGCCCTGTTGTGGAAGTTGTGGCTGGCTGGAATGGCCCGTGACCCTCTTGCTGTGGTGACCTCCTCTCCTGGGTGTGTGGCAGGGAATTCAGGGGGAGAGCTCTCAGCAATGGCATGCAGTCTCTTGGGCTGCCTGCCAGGGCCTGAATTTGGTGACCTTTAGGATGTGGCAGAAGATGCATTTGTAAACCTTGGTTATAGTAACTGGGAAAATGCTGGAGGAGGAGGAATGTATTTTTTACAAACAAGCTGTCTGCTCTCTTTGATGTTTGATGTTTATGACCAGCAGATAGTAGGTAAATATACTAAGAAGTGCTGTGACAATTGGAACTGGGTCTTTAATAGAATTTAAAATTAGGAAATTGTACACATTTCCTTGAGGAGCATGCATGTGACACTGAGAGCGCTGTGAGTTCTCACACTGGTTTCTGCACTTGCTCTGCTCTCTGCTTCACTGGAATCATTAAATTCCCTCCTGTAAAATGAATGCAGTCGTATTTTAGAGGTGTCCAGATGTAGTTGCTATATCATTACCCATGTAGTTTGTGGGTGTTTTTGTTTCTTTTAAGAAGAGCAAACAAGCCAAGACCTGCAGTCCAGCAGTTGTGTGGGTTACCCCAGAATGTGGTTTCATGTAATATCTGATTTGGTATCACTGTGGGTTGTGTCTCCCACCCTGTTCTCCCCACCAGCTCTAATGACAGTGTTGTGGCAGGTTGAGCTGGGCTCAGCCTGGGTTCAACTGACCAGTTGGGACTACTCAGCCTTTCCTCACTTTTGGTCAGTTGGTTTTGATAGGTGAGGACTTGGACTGGTGAGATGAACTGACCCATCATGGGGCTGCTTCACAACCCCACCTGGTGCCAAGGAATGCAGCAGCACGTGTCTGGCTGGAGGAGTAGGCGAGCAGGATTGCCCCAGTGTACTTATAACAAAACTGGGAAAGGTGCCCCTATTTCCTCGTGGCAGGGCCCTCCTGATGAGAAGGACTGTCTGTGGTTTGGTGGTGACAGCCAGCACTTGAGAAGGGGTGCTCGTGTTTGTGAAGATCTGCTGGTGAATATTTGCATCGCTCATGTTACAGGTTTGCAGTGTGTTCTTGCTCTGCCTGAATGTGTCTGACCTGCAGAGGACAAAGGATCATCTTTCTACTTTCCTTCCAATTGTTTCTGCTAATTTAGCATCAGTTTGAAGCTTTGTCTTTGCTTGGAGATCAAATAGCCAGGGACAAGGCTCTTTGTTTTCACTCTGTGGTAAAAGTGGCAAGGTCAGTCCCAGTGGGGCTTGTACGGTTTACACTGCTGAATTTATCTCATCTCTTAAGGGCTTTCTATCACCTACAGCTAATGCATATTGGTAACTCTAGCATCAAAAAATACCCCTTTTCACCATTGAAAACAAGGTCTCTGTTTGTAAAGACATTTTCACCACAACAGATAGGAACATCTTTGCAGCCATATGAAACAGCCTTCCCAGCTTTCTGTTTGCACATCTCAAAGAGCAGCATCTTACCTGACCCGCATACTCAGGTCGTGCCACTCAGGAAGTCTTGTGAAGCGCCTGGCAAAACAAACCTTGAGCTTAAGCAAGCTTTTCTTTTCTGTCTCTTTCAGAAATAAGTAAGCATTTGAAGATGACAACCTCATGGAGCGACCGACTGCAGAATGCAGCAGATCTCCCTGCAAACATGGATGGACACGCTCTGAAAAAGTACCGCCGGGAAGCCTATCACCGGTAAGTCATCCGTGGAGCTCCACAACTAAACATAAACCCCACATTTCGTCAGGTTTTTTTTGCTTGTTAATAAAAGAGGAAGGTTGTTCTTACCTTCCTTGTACAAGTTGGTAGAGGAGAGCTTAGAAGATGGCGCAGTATTGGCCTGCAGGAGTTTGCAAACCGCTAAGTCGAGACGCACGTTCTGGAGTGAGAGACGATATGCTTCTTATTGCAGTCTAAAGATTCATCAAGGTCAGATTCTGGATAGAAGCTTTCAAGTCAATAAATAATCAGTGTCAGAGGTTTTATAATAATTATTGCAGTGCACACAGGGAGAGCAGAACCTTAGACACTGGAATGCACAAATATGAATAAGGAGGAAATCAATGGGGTCAGAAATCATTTGAGAATTACACCTAGTGTGATTAACTGTGGGACCACAGGAGCGTGCAGGAGCACTAGGCAAGGGCCCAGCCTTTTCACTGCTAGGTGTACCTCAAACCATCAGAGTTCAAAATAAAAGGAATGTTGTCACTCTTAGTTTATAGTTTGGGAATCAAAGTGCAGGCACCAGGATGTTTTTACAAAATCACATTGGGGGTTTGGCTGATCCAAGAATTTAGGCCGCAGCTCTCAAGGTTCCAAGCACAAAGCATAAAAGTGGGATGAAGTCTGTATCCTTATCAGATGTTTGGACTGCTACAGGGTTAAAAACAACGGTATCTAGTAATTGTCAGTATTCTGTTTGTGGGAGGTGAATCTTCAAAGTTTAGCTTCGTTATTTTGAGAAGTCATACAGTGTGATGATGAGAGGATATTCAGCAGAAGGGGAAATGTATGTCTGATGTAGAAACAGAAACATTTAACCTCATGCTTAAATGCCACGTTGCATTTGTGATTCACATTGGTGGTATTTCTGGGGATGTGTTTTGGAAGTGTTATATATCTTTTGATTCTCCAAATGGAATCTAATTTGAGAAAAACGCCTTAGTGCATCATATGATTGGCCAGGTTGTGCAATTTGCAGTGTCCAGGGCTAAGTGATGGATCCTGTGATGCCTTTCTGAAGCTTTCCAATTTCCAATGAATATGTTTGAGCAACATGTCTTAAGTGGTGGCATTATTTGAATCTCTCTGTCAGCTGGTTTGTCAGATATGGACAGATACAGTTACATTTAATGAATGTAACTATATATAGCATGTAAGAAGAGAGGGATTTTATACCATTCTCTGTCAAAAAAATCTTCACCTTGTTGCAGTCATTGACAGGTTTACCTTTGTGTCATAAATTCATTTAAGACTTCAGCTGTGTTACTCCTGATTCAGATTGATGGAAGTCAAGTCAGAGTCATGCCTATATTTTTTCCCAAAGTATTTCCTTAACATTTGTTATGTTTAAGTGCTGACAGTTTGCTAAGTGTTGTACAGGATCCAAAGGAAGCCATGCTTGTCTTTAAGAGCTCGTACATTCAAGTCTTCCTCATGTTTGCCCTTTCTCGTGTAAGAAATCCTTGCTTTCAGAAAGAATTTCCTTGTGGAAGATGGGAGTGCAGTCACATAAAGGAGGGTTTCCCACTAGGGGCTGGGATCTGGTAGCCCAAAATTAGTCTGTGGTAAAGTTTAGGTACCTGTTTTTAGCATCTATAAATGTCTTAGGCAAAACATACCCAGCAGAAATGCTGCTAGCATCTCAGATTTTCATGGAAAGCACAACATTGGAAATACTAGGGAGGCACAATATTAAGGAGAGGCACATTTTTGTTTTGGAATTGCTATCCTCTTTCAAAGAGAGAGAGAAGGAGGGAATGGGAGAGAGTGAGAGAACCTGATGCCAAGACTGTAGTATAAATCTGTGCTATTAATGGCTTTGGTATACCAGTTTCATGGGAGTTATTTTGATAATCCAGTATTGTGAGAATCTGAAACAACCTCATTCCAGAGGCAGTGTTGTCAGATTTCTATTTCTGGTACTTTTCATGGTCGTAGCGTTAACAGATGTGATGTTACTTTTAAAAGTGCAAACTTAACATGATAAAGTATGACTGAAGTTATTTGCCCTTGGTGTTTGATGTTATATTTTCTAGTGTTTTATTAATGCTTCAGATGCAGAATACATATGCTGATCATAGCCATGAGTTGTAGGATGTGAATTTGTTTCACTAAGGTCCAGGTATGCTCTGACTCTCTTCTGCTTCTTTGCTAAAGCACTGAAAATTTTATGAAAAAGAGAAATAGAAAATATATGGTGTCTTTGTCAAGATTATTTTCTCTTTCTTCTTTTTTTTATGTCTCTTTTTTTTCCCTTACTCCAGCAGCTAAAGGAAACATAGAATTGAAAACATAAATCTAAAGTGACTTAGTAACAAAACCAATAAGAACATTGAATTGAAACCTATTATGTTTTTGTTGCCTTAAAGCTGGTTAAAGTTATTTTATGGGCCCAGTCTGAAAGGCTGGAGGAGCTTGGCTGCTACACCACATTTACAGATGAGAATAAGTGGGACTAGCTTTTGTTACCTGTGTTGAAAGCCTAGTTGAGCTCAAATTCAGCAGATTTTCTAAATGCTGCTAGGAATGTTTAGTTTTCTGAAATTTATAAAACTTGTTTCAATGTTTGTTTGCTTTGTGCTTGCTTAAATACCGGTGGAGATACCTAGACTAATCAATTTAACATTCTTGTTCTCATGAAGTACACCAGATTTGATATGCTTGAATTGTAAATTAATTCAGACAAAATAAGGAGAAAAGCTTCCAAAAGCAAAATAGTTTACCTTAAAAAGTATATATAAATGTTCTTGTGGCCATGAAACTTTTAAAAAACTTTTTAAAAATTACCTCTGAAGATATCACTCTAATAGTCATAGTTTATGGTGGTCATTCTTACTTGGAATGTGTTTTTTCAGGTGCTGCACTTCTAATTGTATCATAATTGATGGATGGATATTCAGCATATAATAATTGTTGGCAGAAGTCCCAGTTGAGACTGGTTTAACTGGTGTAGTGCATTCTGACTCAGAGTATAATGACTATATCGTAATCATATCTGAGTGCCATGGGCAAGAATGTTCAGAATCAAATTTTTGTAGCTATAGAATCAGAAAAATCTGTTGGGGAGGAGAAGTGGTGGGGTTTTATCTTCAGGGAATTTCTGACAACTTTAATGGAAGCTTTTGGTTGGCTGGTGTTGTTGTCAGACCTTGTTACACAGCGCTGCTGGCGCCCGTTGGAGGTGAGGTCTGAGGATGAATTAATATGCAAGCTGCATGTTACTCATTCTCTAGCAGAGGTCACTGGTAAGAGGATACTGCATTACTGTATTGGCAACACAGATTTTAATTCAGAAATAAAATGGATGTGCAGTTCTTGGGAGGCTTTTCCTTGGTGTTTGTGGTGGTGAGGCCACCTCCCTCGTGTGCTGCTTGTTGACTTTTCCGGGTAGAGGATAATCACTAGATCACTTGTTCTGGAGGAGTACTGTCATTTAATGTGATTGTAATTAGGCAAGAACTAGGTTGACTCTGAGCCACCAAATTGCCCTAGTGTCTATTTTTTAACTTGGAGTGAGCACTTCTAGGCACCCTCTGGATTATCTCACATAGCTCTTTAGGGTTTAAATAGCAACCCCATCTAGTTAAAGCAAATAATGGAAAAAGTTGGTGTTCCATCCACTCTTGTTACTGACAGTTACCAAGATCCAGGAAACAGGTATTTGCACTTATATTTATTTATCTGTGGTTTTGGCTTAAGAAAGAAGTAATGCTGAAATGGCCTTTTTTTTGTTAAACAGACTGGCTTTGCGATGCTTCTACCATTTTGCATCAGAATAATTTGAGACTTCTCATCCTGAATGTGGGGTTTCTGTTGTTTTTTAACTGTTGGGATTTTTCTTGCTCTCTTGTTTACTGGCTAGTGCAGGGTGTGTGGCATCGTGATTCCTAATCCTAATTCTCCTGCTGACTGCTGATAGAGTATTAAGTAAGTTGCTTCGTAGTTTTGTACTTCAGTTTGCTTTCAGATCACTTTATGATGGTGATATTAGTGATTTTAGCTGTTACTATACACTGAGATTCTGGATTAAAAAATAGTGTATGCTTTAATAATGACAAAGCAAAAGGATTGCCAAATGGTTGTTTTGATTTCGTGGATTAAAGATGTACTTCAGCTTGTTCAAATTTGTAGACTCTGGGCTATTCACTGCTAATCTTGTTTCTTCACTTAATTGTTACTGGATCATCAGTGATTGCAAACAGGTGGATATGTTGTATAAACAAGGCTGTGAGACTTGAAACTGTCCATCTGTTAGGTGGTTATATTTAAAGTCCCTTCAAAATTATCAGTTCACTGATCATTTTCCACCATCGTTTTCCACTGAGGTGGAAAACCAGAACAAATCTTTAGCAGTCTGAAAGTGCTTTTTGCATGGAACAGGCCATGTGTGGTGTTCCCATGTTCTGGGTAGCTCTGGAGGCTCTGCTGGCCGTGGTCTGTCCTCCTGCGACCTGTGTGGTGCCCTGTGTGTGACAGAGGGCAGCCTGTGGCTCTTTCTGTTTTGTTTTAGTGCTTTAGACACTGGAGGATGGAGAGGGAGTGTGTCCAGTCTGTAGAGTGGGTGAGCTTACAAAAAAGCACACCACTTGCCAAATTAATAATACAGAAATTACATTGTAAATGTCCCGTGATCCTTAGCTTTAATAGTTTCTTGGAGCAGACAAGTGTTATTTTGGGATGGAATACATATGTGAGCTTCTTGGCACTTTGCTGTTGCCCGGGAAGAAAACCCAAACAATGAAAACAGAAATGGCCAAGGCTCTCTCTTTGCATCTGATTCTTGCAGAATCAGAGGGAAGTACTCATAGCTGTGTTTCTGGATACAGCCTCATCAGGCTTTGAATCCAGTCGTTACTGGATTTTCCAGTTTAATGTCACTGTAACTGTGCAAGGACAGATAGACTTGTGAAATTGTGGAGCTTGATGTTGGAAATGTTACTAGAAGTGGCCAGGAAATTTTTATGCTCTTCTTTTGTTTCCCCTGTCTGATGCTATTTCATCCCCTAAAGTTATCTCAAGCCCAAATACTATCTCTAAATGCGATTACAAATGTTCATCTTTGGTTGAAGAAGGAATAAAATATAACTCCAAAAATCTAGAATTAAAAAAATAAGGCCAAAATTGTGTGATAAAAAATAATATATGGAATGGTCAATACCTGCCTAAAGAGGCAGGACTTAGCAGAAGAACAATTTCATTGGTTTTAAAAATTTAAAGCAGTTTATTTCTTCTCTAAGGCAGCTGCCAAAACACCCAAAATGAGACATTTGGATAATATGGTAGTATCTGCTTTAGATTGCTCACTTGCTTTCTACCAGATAAATAAGGTCAATGGGGAAGTTTGCTGCTGCTGGTGGAAGTCACCTGAGACCAGAACTACAATGTCAAGCAGTGACACAAGTCCCCAGGCAGAGCACATCTGGGGACTAGCTGGTCATACTGAGAACACGGAGTTGTCATAACAGTAGAGGGATGTTTATTTCATTATTCGCCTTTTTAAAGAGGCCACGGGGACCTTGGGCGTGGGAGACTATTAAAAGCTAATCCATTTAGTTCCCATTATTTCTTTTTAAATCTTCTAGCTTATTAAAAACTGGAAGTTGTCCATAAAGTGAAGATTAACCAAAGTTCCTAAACCCTGAGTAAGAGGGAATCTGAGCCTTCTGGCTAGTTGGTCCCTGTTTTGTGGTTGGCTCAAGCCCAACTGTCCACCACAGGCTTTTTTAAACACACATGTAGGTCATGCTTAGCCAGCTTCCACTGTATTTGCTGTTCCACTCAGCAGTGTTGCAACTTTCTTTGTATATATTTAATTTCCAGTGAAACACACTGCCCAGAAAAATGCTAATTGCTGCAAGGTATTTCTAGACACATTTGGAAAATTATTATGAAATGCTCTGTTCCAGAAACCTTGCCTCACGTTGTTAATTTTCATTTCTTTGCTATGAGGAATTGTGAGCCATGTGCCAAGTTCCTCCTTAATTGTAAAGTTCTGCATTTTATTTTGCTGCTCAAACTACAAGACTGTTATGCATGCAAATTTCATCCAGGGCATACAATTCTTTAGAGGTTTTGCACAAATAAAATAAAAACATTTCTCCCTCTCTGTGTTTGCTCCTCTCCAGTGTTACTTGAGAAGAGTTGGGATTTAGGTTCCTGCTTCAGAATTGATTGACAAGAACAGTAACAAAACCAAGATCAGTTCTCCTGTAAAAATATAAAGGACCATGAATTGCAGAGTTGTGGCTATCAGGGTTGTGTGGCTTCCCTGCTGCATGCTCAGCAGTTCCTTCTTCCTTCAATACAACACATTTTTCTCTTACCCAGCACAATCCATAGAGCTCAAAAAGAAAATAAATACTGTAGTCATTGAGAGCCTTCTGCTGTGGCCAAGCTGCAGGGTTTAATCTTTGAGGAAGAACTCATTAGAGAGGAAACATGCTTTGAGGTTTCCCTAAAACAGCTCCTCAAGTCTGTTTTTCCAGAGGTGGGGATCTGTGCCAGGCTCAGCCAGCCCAAGTCCAGGTTCTGCTCCCCAGTCCCAGCTGTGCTCAGAGAGCCCATGGAGCTGGAATGTGGTCCCTGGAACTGCCTTCCCTACATGCTCCACACCTTGTGTTGCTCCAGCCACACTGACAGGGAGCCCAAAATGCAGGATATTCCTCAGAGCAGGGATGTTCCTCAGAGCAGAAATGTAAAGCTTGGGTTTCCATCAGGAGGAAAAGATGCAGGCAAGAGAAAGGCAGTGTCCTGTTTCAGGAGATGCTCTGGGTGCGTACAGGTGGGGAGCTGGGGTTAGGCAATACTCACCTCTGCCTCAGCACAGGGAATGCAGAGGCTGTTCTTGTGCTGTGCCTGCAGTTTGTTTTGTCTTACTGCCCAGTGCTGTGAAGTTTTTAGAACAGCTTAAATTTTAACTTCAGTGCTTCCAGTTGAAGTGACTATTTTCTAAATGGAAAAAAACAAATTCAGGGGAGGGGGGAGTATGATTGCTCCTGATTCTGGCCAGTGGAGAAATTATTCTGCATTAAAACTTCCTTGCCTAAAAATGTTAGATCATTTTAGTTTTCCTCTTATTCTGACGTTATTTCTGCTGTTTGTAATCTGGAACCTTCTTTGATTTTTGTTCATCTGGACGAGCTGTAAAAAAACATATTATTTCATCCTTTCCTTTCGTGACCAGAGGATCTCTTCCCTCAGGTGGTTGAAGTTCTTAGGGCCCTCAGGTTGGTCTTGCTTCATAGTCATTAAAAACAACTCTTGTAATTTCTCTGTAGCATTTGTTCTGAGGAGATGTTACCTTTTTGTAGCCAACAGACACAATGTCATCTTGAATGGGGCTTGGAGAAACCTGATCTGGTGGAAGGTGTCCCACGGCAGGGGCTTGGAATGTGATGATCTTCAAGGTCCCTTCTGACCCCAAGCCATTCTGTGATCCTATGATTTGATCAGTATTCTTGTAGCCAGGCTGAGTGTACCTTCAATTAGAATTTAAGAACAGCTTTGGAATGGGCTAAGTCTGCAGCTTCTGAGAATCACCTGGCTCTTCCCAGAAACTGTGCTAGAGATTTAATCTCAGCTTTTAATTTTAGTTTCTAGGACGCTGCAGATATTTACTACTTTGAGTAAAACCCCAGATTAAGCCAGTCCGTTTCTGGGAGTAAATATTTTTAAGTAGATAGTTACTCCCTTGTGCCTAGGGGAGCACTGTTCATGGGCATGGGAGATTTCTTTGTCAGGATTTAAAACTGAAGTCCTGAGTGCCTACAAAATAAACCAACATCTATCTTGGCCTACACAAGAGAAGTAAAAATGGTCCCTTTTTTTTTTTTTTTTTTTTTTTTTTTTAGTCTGCATTTAATCTGCCAAGGCATACGCAGGTTTAAATTGATTAAAGTGTTCTCATTTCCTGTCCTGAACATGTTGTGTAATAACCTTCTTTAGCTTTTTTTAATATTTGCTCTGTCTCACTCCAGCACTGGTGGGTGAAGTAATTACCACATCAGATCAGTTGGTAGGATGCCTTGAAATGTGCCAGGCTGGGCTGTGATTAGACCCTGCCAGTGCAGTTTATAGGTCAAAGGCAGTAAGTGCAAATTGGTGGAGAAAGAGGCATCTTCACCAGCTGTTACCAAAGGGTGCTGCTGTGGTAATTTTCCAAAAGACTTATTTTGGAACAAAAATATACAAATGGGTGTTATTTGTTTTATTGTTCAGAAAACTTTTCCAGATCTTCAGTCTCAAGGTATGCTGGTTTTGGGTTCAGTTTCTAAATACTACAAAAGGAAGGGATGACAGTCTGTCAGAGGTTTGGTGATCTTTCCGTGGTTTTTGGTCAGTTTGGTGTCGTCATCGTCTAAACACAGGCAGGCTGGACTGGAACAGCTCTCTTGGGTCACAGCTCCCTTGTTTCTGCCTTTCACAGGCACTGTCATATTACCCTTTTTGTGAGTGCATTCAGCTGTGTCTTAGTACTGGTGGGTTTTGTCCTCATTTGGGAAACTTACCAAATGTTGCAATTCTGAAATGATCTTGTGATCTTCTTTAAATTTCCCTTCTTGCTTCTGTCCTGTAAAGACAGTCAGAAGACTGTGCTGCAGGGATTAAATCTAAAGGCAACAGCTGAACTGGACTCAGGTTAGACAAAAAATGTTGCTGGCATCTCCTGGAGTTATGTTATTCCTTCTTAAAGCTCTGCATTCTCAGAAACAAGCTGCACAAACATGAGATCAGAAATTATGCTTGAATTAGCTAATAAATAATGCTTCCTGACAGCAGCAGCACCACCACCACCCTGTAATCATATGCATTATACAAAGTCTCAGTCTGTATTTAGTACTAAATAGTGCTTCTCCTTGATCTCTTGTAAATCAGAGCTGTCTCGATGTTAAAAGACAAACAGGGATTCAGATTGCAGATTCAGATAATTTGCTCCACCTACTCAAAAGCCAGCTATTTCAGGAGCGAATTTTAGTGACTTACAAGCCCATCTCATATTTCCTAAAGGCATTTCTTTACCAGTTTCCAGTGTTCATCCTATCACTTTGTCTTCTTTAGATAATACATAAATCTGTTAGAAGAGAGCGTCATCTATAACCTCCAAGGCCCCTTGGTGACAAGCCCCATTGTCAAAGGCAGGCACTTTGCCAGGAAAGTGACTCCCAGAGAGAGTGTGCAAGGTTAGAGGGAAAGTACACTATTGCCAGAGAAACAGTATTCCAAGTGGATTTGTGTGGAAAAACAACAATATCCAGTGACTGGTTAAATTAGCCACAGATGTGTTTTCTAGAACGCTGTCCAAGGAGATATACAGTGCTTTAAGGCTCGGTTCAGGCATAATGATCTTCTGAAGTCAAATCAGATCCAAGCAAAATTGCACGGGTACCAGGGAAGCTTTAAAGGAATTCTGTAATATGATTCAGACAAGTAGCTGAATCAGACTGCTGCGAGCTGAGCAAGGAGCACATCGGTGAGAGATGAGGTAAGAGCACCGCGGGCTGAGCCGCTCGCTGCGAGAACCCGGCTGCGGCCGATTGACAGGGCTGCCTATGCCGGCCACCTGCCCGGAGCAGAGCCTCCCCCAGCTCCTTCCAGCTCCCCCAGCTCCCCCATCCTCCCCATCCTCCCCATCCTCCCCGGCTTCCCGAACGTGCGGTGCCCGGCTCTCACTTGCCGTCTCCTTTGTGTCTCGCTGTCCCCGATGCCGCTCCTGAGAGGATAATTACTGCGGCGAGGGCACTTAGGAAATATTTGGAGAATTTTCACATGCTGAAATCAGAGTACAAGCAAAGGCTCTGGGACTTTTCTCCTACGGGAGAATTTTGTCTTGGCATCACAGCTGGAGCAGCGCAGGGAGTTCGGTCTGAGATGGGTGTTGAAAAGCTCAGCTTCCCTCCCACAGACGAGTTCTGACTCTCATTTTTGAAGTTCAGATAAGGCAGTGGAAAGAAGTCCTGTTGAATTACAGATCTGCTTTATGCTTTAAAGTTCTGGGGAAACATAAGCAGCTTAGTTACTGTCGTAGTTGGAACAGGAAGCAAGAAAAGCTTTTGTTGTATTCTCTGACCTATTTCTTTACCCTGTTACTTACTTGAACTAAATTGGATATAATGTATTAATGCTGTCATCTAAAAGGGCCTGGAAGCATTCAGCCCAGAGTCTCTTTGTAACAAGCATTAATGGTAAAAGTCGAATTTACAAAATAGCACTTGGCAAGTTTCAGAGGAGTTATAAATAAAAAAAATTCACAATAGAAATGGCATATCTTGTGTGTATGAATTTTTTTCTCAGTTACTCTTTTTCAGAGCTTTATTATGTGTTTTTAATGGTATTGGTGAAAATGTGAAAATAGATCTGTTTGGGTTTACTTTGAATTTCCAGATATAGTTCCAAATAGGAGGCAAATGCTGTGAATTTATTCACAGAAATTATTTTGTTTTCCTTCTTATCTCTTACTAATAATTCGTTTTAATCAAGCAAATTATATTGCTTTGCATCTGCTGCTTCCAGTTTCATGTCCTTTGAGGTCTGCATTCTGCTTCAGGAGATTTTGCACTTGTATTCTTAGGAATTTTTGCAGGTCACATGGAAGGCCGTGTGTGTGTGCATGCATGCGTGTATGTCTTTGGACAGCGTACCCATAATTAGAATAATTCTGCAAAGTCATGGCTTTGCTTCAGGAGGACTCGCAAAAAATGAGACTTGACTCTGTTTTCAGGTATATTTGCCGATTTTGACCTATGCAAGCCCAACATCCTGACAGTGGCAGAATGTGTTTGTTCTAAAATGTGAGTATTTTGAAAATGCTCGTACCTCTGCTGATATTTGTTCTCTCTTTTCAGGGTCTTTGTAAACAGAAGCTTAGCCATGGAAAAGATAAAGTGCTTTGGTTTTGATATGGACTATACACTTGCTGGTGAGTATCTTCTTAAGTTTTTTGAAGACTGGCTTAGTTTGGAATATTGCTTCTTGCTGAGCAAAAACCAGCAAAAAGCTGATTGGGCTACTCCAGTTAATAGGTGCTTCTTCTACTAGTAAATGTATCTTTCACTATTCCTTGCACTTTCGTTTTAGGTCTTTCCCTTACATTTGTTATCTGCAAGCTGTCTTTGGTCACAAGCCATGTTGCTGTGGTACAGTTTTGAGTGATTATGGGTGTCGAGAAAACCAAAGCTTAATGAGTCTGCTTCCTTAGATTCCACTGTATTTTGACAATGCCCCTTGTGCATGCTTGGCTTTGAATAACAAGGTGATTTCTTTCATCCTTGGTGCACATAGCAGGCTACACCTTTGGCCAGCAGGTTCTCCTCGTCCTGGGAGAGTGATTTTTGAATAGGTTTTCCTCTTCCCCCTTGCTGGGTTAGCCACATCAGTGACTGATTTTGAGAAGAGGCATGGCAGGGGCAGTGCCTTGTGTCAGCTGAACAAGTTAATTCGTAAAGCTTTGCCCATTCTTTGTGACAGATAAGCTTTGGGAGGTTGCATAAGATCTTTTGGTTTCATAAAATTGTTTGCATGACTTCTCCATCTTTCAACAGGCAAGTTCCCTGAGACTTTTGATGAGAGGAAATAAAGCTACCATTTTCTTCATGGTCAGACTTTCATGTTGTGTATTTTAAGGAAGGAAGAGATAAAAAGCTCACTTCCACTTTCCCAGGTTATAGTATCACACAGGCCATAACTGAGGATGTCATGTACCATCCTACCTTCTTTCTCATTACTACTTCCAAGGTTATGGATAAAAAGTTCCTATGACCACTAATATTTCAGTTTAGAGTTGTTGTGTATATGAACTGAGAAAATGTGAGGTAGAGTGTCAGGGTCACCTAATAATAGGTTAATGCAGTATGTCAGCTATGGTCATCTGGTTACTGTGTACTGAGAAGGAATGAGAGATGAGTGATGTGCCTGGGGACAGTGTGGGGGTCAGAGCTGGGGTCAGAGGCTAAGTGAAGGGCAGGAAGGTTTCCATAGGCTCATGGTTCAACTGCAAGGAGCAGTTCTGGAGACTGTGGCAGGTAATTGCAGTTTATATTTAGATCAGTTCCTTGTGTTCTTTTATCTACAAGGAAGTAGTTACATATAAAAGGTTTGGTTTTTACCCACTTTATTCATCCATATGTTTAAAGTTCTTGCCACTTTTTAAGTCATTAAGTGTATTGTTAATCTGTGCTGGATATCACTGCAGGCACATGCTTTCTGTTTGTGTTTCCCAGCTGTGACAGTCTTGTGGCAGTGCTTTTAAGGGGTGCATGAAAAACAGTTGTTCAAGAATAAATGCTTTAAAAAAAAAAGAATAAAAGTTGTGGGTTTCACTTCAGTAACAGAAAAACAACTTCTGTGCTTTTGCAAAGGAAGTGGTGGTACTTCCCAAGGACCCAGGTGATCCCAGTGGGGCTGGCGTGGAGCATGAAGTTTATTGCTAATTTCCATCCTGACAGAAGGACAGCTTCAGCACTGTCCTCACTTATCTGACTGTTCATTTTACACAAATGTTCCTTTTTCCTGTAAACACATAGCAAATGTGTTGTTGTCCACAAAATGATGCTTGATTTGATGAAAGGAAAAAATGTGAATGTTCCAAGCATCCTAAAGCAGTACCAGGGACATAAAAACCTGGGGCTTCCAAGGCTGGAAGATCACAGTTCTCTGGTTGAGCAGGCAAAGTCAGTGCATTCGGGGGAGTTGAGAGACAGGGCGGGAGGCAGAAAAAGAAATGGGAGGTGGTCTGAGCAGAAAACTGGAAATCTGGCCCCCTCTGGGGTAAGCTGCTGTCCTGTGACTTCTTCCATGGTACAACAGAGGTAATAGTTGCAGATCACTTCACTAGGAGTTCTGAGAATGTCATTAGGTTGGAAGGCCTTTTGCAGATGAAAAACATTATGAGTGGTAAGTACTATTTCCCTGTTTTCCACTCAAACTGAAAATTAACCTTTGAAATTACCTGTTTATTTTCTTATGCCTCAGAGTCATCCTTTCCTCTCCATGTGGGCTTTTATTGTCTCACACTACCTATAGCTTGCATACAAGAAAAACACTTATCCACTGCAGGGGCTGTAAAGAGTGCAGTGTTAGAATATGATTACAATTATAATAAATTAATTGGAAGTTATAATGAAGAAGTGGGACAAGGGAAGTATTACAGTAATATGCTATAGTTAGTGCATTCATGAGACCCTATTGTGTTTTCTGATTAGTCACATCATCCTTTACCCACTCTTTCACATGGACATGCTACTTCTCTTGATTAAAAAAAGAAAAAAAAGTAAAAAGCCAGTTTATGTGTAATTTAACATCTGGAAATGGTATCTGCATACCAGATGGCTCATGCTGAGCAGAAGCCTTTTGGAGACCATTCAAAACACGTAAATAGGCCAAAGAAAAGAACAGAAGCATCTCCAGTGTCATTAGCTCCTCTGCTAGTTTTCTGCATTTGTGCTTTCAGACATTGCTAGATCACTTTTCCGCAAAGTTTTTTAAATTATCCAAGCACAATCTTCCTATTCAACAGCTTAAGGCAGGCAGAGTCATTGACCCTGCTAAAATCTGTATGTGACATCCCCTTCTGTTGTGTACTTTCACATCAGAAATAGACCGATGACAATCATACATTGGCCATCTCAGAAGAATGATTATTTTGATACACATTGAATTACCTGTCTTGTAAAGAAGTACTCCTGTCTTGTCTCTTTCTTCTTTCCAAATCAATGACCACTGGTAGCACCAAAAGTCTTCCTTAGAAGATGGTTCTGTACCAGAAAACTCAGAATCATTTCATGTGTTTTGAACTTTAGAAGCTTGAGACAGTTTTATTCCTGTACCTTATGAGTTTAAGGACACAGATCTACTTACAATAACCATCTTTTCTGTCTAGAATAATCTAATTTTGGTAGGGACATGGCATTTGCATTTTGAAGTCTGTAGTAACAGCTACCATGCACACGCTGCAGTGATCGTGTTCTACTACCAGCGTGTCTGAGAATGTCAGCTTGCCAGCTGAGAGCAGTTTTAGTATCATCATGTTACATTGCACATAAACTACAATTTCATGTGTTAATTTATAGAGCAGTACTTCTTAGAAGTATTAAATTAAAGAACATTTAACTCAGAATTTTAAAGAATTCAAGGCTATCTGATACAGCATTTCCACAGTGGTTTTGTTTTTCTTTCAAGCCAAAAATAGGTTAAACTTCAAATTTTTGTAAATAACTCCTCTTTTCCCCGATTGTGCTTGTCTCTTTCCTTGCATAGGGTTGAGAAATACTCTTAATGGTTGGGTTGGACAAACAAAGTCTTTTTGTGTAAAAGAGCCCAAAGGTTTTAGTTTTTTTGTCTGAGAAATGATGGACCTTAAATAGCTGAATTTTTAATTGCAGTGATTGCATCTAGAATTAATTTTGACTGCTGGGAAAATAAAATGAAAGCAAATTGAAATAACTCTCACAGGTTTTAGATTTCTTGTTTTCCCATAAAGGATTGCTGTTGTATTCTCATGGAGTGAATAAGATCTCTTATGTGTATGGAAACTCCCAAATGTCCCTAGGTTAATGTTCTAGATACAGTAATACTAGAGGCTCAGAAATCTGTGTTATGTATGAAACTGGCTGTCCTCTTCCTATTCAGTCTGTTTGGGAATCACAGTTAGTACATAAAATATTGCTTTTTAAAGCTAGGTGTTACTGGGAGGCAAGTGGAAGGAGCAGGAAGGGCAGCAGGGGGTTGACTGTGGTTTGTGTGCTTAGTTAAGTAGTTTCTGTTTAAAGTCTTGCAGCAGTTGACACAAGCAGGAGTCATCAGCTATTTCAGCCCTTGCTGTTAGTGGAGGTTAAGACAAGTTTCTGTGATGTTATGCAGCCCTTCATTCCCTGCCTCTGACCTTGCTGCCTGCCAGCCTGGGAGCGAGGCCCTGCCAGTTCCCTGCAGTGCTCCTTGGGAAGCCACGGCGGTACACCCAGGGCTGAATTTGCTGTCAGGGCAGAACTGAGAATTATTGAACAACTCCTGTTTAAATTAGAGAGATTGAAGGTCCTATTGCTGTTATTTTTTGTTTGCTAAATAGTAGTTTCATTTATTATCTGAGTGATTCATCTCTGCTTATTCATCCAGCCAGAAGATCAACAGTCACTAACAATTCTGGTCTGCCTGCCTGTTTCCACCAGTGCTGTCAAAACTGCTCATGCTTTGGTGAAGGAAAATGTTGCATGCAATCCCAAAGATTCACAGCCTTCTCTGTTTTGTGTTTACTGCTAAGTGCAGAAAGTAAAATAAAGGTATGTCAGTGGAGAGTCTTCACTGTGATGCTCCCCTGAGCCTGAGGAGTTGGTGACACCCATTGGAAATGCAGCAGAGAGAGACTGGTTTCACACAGCATTTTATTTGGTTGCTTCCTACTCAGTATGAGCTACACTTAATTATTGGATCTGGATCCAAGGCAGGAGGCCTTGGCATTACCAGCTCTTAAATGGGACAGGCTGCACAATGAGGTGATGGATAGATGTCCCTTGACAGGAGCAGAGCTAAAGCAGTGGGGTTCCCAAACTGGCTGTAATTTCACACTGGGCCCTTGGCAGATGGAGGGGGATAGTAAGAATTACAAACTCAATTGTGCTTGAAAAGATTCCTCTGTGACTACTCTTCTTCTCCAACAGTTATGGCCTTGTTGAAAGTTTATCTTCTATCTCTGAAGTAGATAAGAGGTAATATCAGTAGACAGGATGCTTTTGGAATGCTCTTCCTGTGCTTAATTCATTGCTGCTTCTGTGTTCTCCAGAAAGTGATAATGAAATTATCAATGGCTGCTGAAAACGGTTTCAATAAAAAAGGAGGGGAAATGAGGCTTGAAAAATACTGGTTTATTGTGTGCAAATGTGATTAATGCAACATAATCTGATTGCAATATAGCTTGTGTCCTGAAAACACTGCCAATTTAATGCCAAGGTTTGGTGCACTGCAAAGATTTTATTGCAAAATTGCTTATGCTTTCAGCTTGTAGCATTTCCCATCTCATCACATGGGAAAAGATATGGGAAAGACAGCTTTAGTCTTTCCCAACTCAATCCAAAGTGCAACATGCATAAACAGGTTTTGCCCTTTCCTCAGGTAGGTGTTCGTGTCAAAGCCATCCTTGCAATTTGAAAGAGGAAATTTTTTCAACACCCTCATCTCATTTTTTAAATGCTTTCCTTTACCTGTTGACCCTGGAAAAGATACACTCAGCCAGAACATAGAATTGGATTGTTGCTGTGTGTGATCTGGGAGAAGCTGTGACAGCAGAATTGAGAGCTGCTTTTTCAGTCCATCTACTGTTTTTACTGTAGCTGAGTCTATCAGGTTCCTGTGTTTCAGTTTTAATTTTCAGGAGAAATGGGACTCATGAATTTGTACCTTGTATGAAAAAAAATTCTGGATTGCTCAAATGAAAAGCAAATCATAAATGTGGGAGTTTTATACATGAAAGATTGAGCTGAATACCTAAACTACTGAGCTTGTAAACAACTCCAGTGTATCTGGATGTCAGTTCAGGTGCTGTCATTGTCTGTTTATTAGTGCTGAGCTCTAATGCAAATGTTCTAATGAGGCACTCCTGCTTAGGTTAAAGGTTTGCCTTTAGTTTCATTGTGATGTAAGGACCACAGGCTTTGAGGCTCTCTTGGGGAGATACTAAGCAGTTTTGCTTCTTTCCCAGTTTGCTGGATAACGCAGTTCTTTGTATCATACAGGAATAATGTAGTGGCTGGAGAAGGGAGTTGGTAGATGTGCAGGAGAAGCCTTCCAACTCCCCTAGCCAGGACTGGGAGATGCCCTGACTGTTGCACATCTGCTGTCTGCCTTTTCACATTTGCACATTGCCAGTTTGACAGGTGCAGATTTTGCAGATTTCAGAGGCAGGGTTAGCCATTGGTGTTTTACAGCTAAAAGCAGACGGAGAAGCCAAATTGTTCCAAGTATGCTTTGAGCTGGATGTCTTTTCAAATACCAGCGCAGTGATTATTGTCCCTGCTCTCTTTGTGTTGCTGCTTTTCAGTGCCTGACCATTTAAAGCTGTGTAATGAGCAAATGAGGTCTGGAGCTGTGGGATCTCACATGCTGGCATTGGGAAGGAGGAGTGGAGAGAGCATGTGTTGCTTGCTCTGTCCCAGTAAATCACTGACTGACAAACTGCTAATCTGCTGTCTGTGGATTCTTGAAGAATCACAGTGATAAACAGAAGCTGCTGAAAGAACGAGTCTTCACAGTGTAAGGAAAGTTTCAAAAGCTGCTATATTCTGTGTTCTTGCTCTTAAAAACAAGATGATAACACCAAGCTGGGTCAGCAGGCTGTTAGTATACCAAGGCAAGCTCGATGAAAATAGGGAGGCATTTTTCAATCTAATTGACCCCCTTATCTAGTAATCTTAATACCACAACAGAAGTACTATTAAGTTGCAAATACCCTTGTGATGACTCCAACAGCTTACTCTGTAGGAGGAACCAAAGCTGAGAGTACAGAAGGCTTTAACTCTGAGATCACATGTGTGCCGTTGCTTTCTGAATGCCTTATTTTAGCACCACAGAAAAACTTCTGTATGTGGCTTCTTGCCAGCACGGGCACTTGTGCTGCATCTAAGCCCAGGTGCACACTGTTAAACAAATGTGTAGCTTTGGAGGCTCACTCTCTTCAATGAATATGGAGAAAAATAAGAAGCTGAATCTGTTTGGATGCTGATAAACCTGAAAAATGCCTTAGATATTTTATATTAATGACTTCTAGACCTTTAAGTAATTTGCTTCTTATTTCTAGATGATAGAAAATTATGTTTGAACCTGAAGCCCAAGCAACTATTTCTTCCCTGTTCATAAGTCTTTACTGAAGAACTAAGCCCATATTTTGGCAAAGTAGTTTGTTTCCATGGAAATGCAGGGATATTTCCAATATGGGATTATAACTCACAGTGGGCTGTATCTGAGAGGTAAATTGTGAAGGCCGTTTGTTAAGCACAAAAAGCATTCTCTTGTGTCAGGGAAACAAAAAAATTCCTGTGAAAGAAGAGGTGACTCTGTAGTAATTTTTGAAATATTAATTCAGTGCAAAGGAAAGTTATACCAACTATTAAAATATAGACAAACTGAAGTTTCCTTGAAATGCAGAGTCTGTCTGTGTTGCTTCTCTCAACATGCACAATGTGACCTCAGTACTGCTGTTCTTACCTCAAGCCATTCATTTTTATTCAGCAGAAGAAATCTTTCCAGCACTAAGCTCTGCTCTGCCAGCCTCTGAGGCATATTCAAACAGCCCAAATCTTTGTTACACTGAAGGCAAACAAAGTGCAGCAGCAGAGAGCTAAAAATATCTGGAATTTACCAATGAGAGCACTAATAAGCCTGCTTTGGGAAGAGTTAAAGCTGATGATACTTGACAACACTTGTTTTTAATACAAGCAGAAAGGCAGCGCTGGAAACAACCTGAAGTGTGGACGCAGCCGTTCACAGCCGGGCTGCACGTACAGTGCTGTGTCAGTCCTTGAAGCGACAACAAATCCTGTCTTCACACAGCCTGTTAGCATGCAGAGCGGGAGAAGGGCAGCTGATGCAGTTCCAGGCTGGAGGCTTTAGAGCTGAAAGCTGTGCTGTGCACTTGGGGATGTTTGCAGGAGCGTTAGAGGGAAGGAATTTTCCACTGCTCTTAGGCTGCAGTGGGTGCGTCGCTGCGGCCGGGGACTGCAGAGCCCTGGTGCTGCTCTGGAGGAGAGCTCTGCTTCCCAGCCAGAGCCTCGAGTTTGGTGTGGTCACAAAAGGGGGCCAGGGAGCCACTGGAGCTCACATCCCAAGGATTCAACCCTCTGATGATTAATGAGCCTTGCCTTAGTTTCTGTTATCAGATTTACTGTCAAAAACATCTGTGGGCACAAAGGCGCTGTGCAAGATCTGGCTGCTCGTGCAGGGCAGAGCAGCTCGTGTGCTAAGCATACAAAAGTATTCTGGGATGCACCTGGAGGTTTTGTCAAGGTATTGTTTGCTGATCACTGCAGACACATAATTTTTAATGAAATAGAAAAGGCACATTAAATATTGAAGTGTGCTTTAAAGCTAAGCTTTGTCTTACTGCCCAGGTCACTTCTGTGTTTGAAAAGGTTTCTATGGGTAAGTGAAAATTATCCTCAATCTTGCAGCAGTTTCTTCTTATTTAGACTGAAAAAAAAAAAATTCAAAGAAACAAACCAATGTTGCTACCCATTTTGTTTGGTATTATGAAAAGTCAATTTAAATATAGGCTGAAATGCTGCAATTCTGCTTTCCATAGTACAGTGCATTTTTATTTATGGTTTAGTGCTTAAAATCAAACCCCAGGAGACAAGAGGACTGGAGACTGTTCCTAATTGGTTTTCAACTCGTTTTGACTGTAGACAGACCCTTTATGGTCACAGTTCAGCCGAGTTCATAAACAAATGGCAAGTCAGAAGTTCACCACGTTCCTAATTGGAAACATGTGAGTTGTCCCATGGATTTCATTTGGGATTTCTTGTGGCTGCAGCCAGGCACGTTTACCGCTGTGTCAGTTTGTTTACAGGCACTGAGCTCCCAGGTCAGCACAGCACAAAGGTGCTCATTGCCTGCATACAGGGCACATGTTTATGTGGGCAGAGATGACCCAAACCACTGCTGGACACACCAGAGCTTTAAATAGGAGTGTTTTTGCCTTCATGGCCAGTGAGGATACTGTGAAGTGAGATGCCTTCAGTGGCTGTGGCAGGAGCTGAGGGTAACACTTGATGTGTTATTGGAAATAAGAGACAAGGCAGGGGGATCTGGAGGTCTGTGCTTATCCCCGTTTCTGGGATTGCCAAGCCAGCTGAGTGTTTCTACAGAGGGTCCCACAGTACAGGTACCTCTGCAGGGTTTGTAGTTCTCATGGGAAGGAAAATCCTCAGCTTTATTTCCAGTGCAGAGTGACAGCACCCTGCCAGGCTGTGCAAGCCAAGCGTGAGTCTGGGCTCCCATCAGAGCTGAGCAGTCTGGCTGCACTGTCAAAACTGAGGGTAGTTAACACCCAGGTGTGAAACTTAAACATGACATTTCAGATTCCTTCCTGTGTAAGTAATGAATTATTTTAACATGGAGAGCAGCATAGCTTGAGAAACCTTAGCATTCCCCTTTTGTTGCATTTCAGTGACAGTGCCTGACAATACCTGCCTGATTAGAAAAGGCTCTGTAACACAGAGGCTGAAGTCATTAGTACGCTGGAGCAGAAATCCTCCTCCTTTCCACTTGTATATGAAAAGTGGCATTGCTCTGTAACAAATTTTGAAGATAAGATACCCTGAAAGGAGGGCCAGTGTGTACAGGTCAGATAGCATTCCTCACTACCTGGTTACTGCTGGGGATCATCAGACACCCCTGGCCCTACGGCTGAGATGGACTTTCCTCATACTATGGCAGTATGTGAAATGCTTGCCCAACACTTAAAAGCCCAACACTTGCCCAACACTTCAAATGTACATTTAATTGGTTTTGTTATTTCAGTGGGGTTTGGTTTTTAATTAAGTCCAGTGTCCCAAACACCTGCAGGTCTGGTCACTGGCTGATTCCCTCTGGATTCCCAGCTGGAGTTGCAGATTAGATGATCAGATTTGCCAAGTAATGAGTATTTGGAGCTTGTGTGAAATAGCCAGTAGTGTTGATATTGTGGAGGAGTGACTGTCACAGACACAGTGTAGTGGACACCAAATGCCTGACTTTGCAGCCATGTGTAGAGGAGATACTGACAGAATGGAGAGTTCTGGGACTAGTAGGATCACATAGATATTTGTACTGTTGCAGGGAGTGGGCTTGTAGAAGGGGATCTCAGTCCTCAAGGCTTTAACTGAGGAGTTTTTGTCAGTACACCACTGATATAAATCTATTCCTAATACACACTTGCATACTTGGCGAACCAAACCCACTACACATTACTTATTTGTGGTGCAATTCAGAGCAACTCTTTGATCCTGCTGTGTAAGTCAGGTTTGTGTAATTTCAGAAATGTATTTGTACAAGCTTAATTATGCATGTTGTGCCTGAGACGTATAAATCTGGATCGTGGCAGCTCTCCACCTGCCCATGTATGTCCCTAACTGCCTGATTTGCATGCCTTACTCACTGGAGAATAAGCAGCAACTGAAAAAAACTGGTTTTAGTTATTTTGCTTTCATTTCTTCAAGACTTAACACAAAGTAGTTGGGCTGCATTTCCTGTGCTTCAGAGAAAAGCCAAAACCCTGTGCATTATGTGTCTACATTTTGGCTTATCTGTCTTTGTGTGACCTCTGGAGAACCCAGAGAGTAGGTAGCATTTCTCAAGATTAAATATTTGTTAAAGCTTTTTGCAACCTTTTTGGAGGAGGTCATCACCTCTAGTTTAAGAAATACTGATCTTATCTGGACACCTGCAAGTCAACAGCACAGGCAGCATGGGGAGGACAGCACCTGTGTGGGGAAGGGCTGGAGACAGTGTGTGCCCAAGGGATCAGAGCCGGGATGCACCACCTGCAGGAAGCAGCTGCTCCTCTCAATGCCCTGACAGTGTGGCTTTGCTCTGGGGGGCATCACAAGCACCTCTCCCTGGGCTGCTCTTGCCTTCCAGCTGGAAGGAAAGGCGGGTGAGGAATTGGCAGGTGGAAGGGATGAAGCTCCTTCAGGAGGTGGTAGGGCATCATAAGAGAGCAACAGATGGGGAAAAACCAGAGGCAGGCACAAATGGTGTTTCAGGTCATCGTTTAGTGGTCCTGGCTCTGCCTCCCTGGAGGAGAGGCCTGGAGGAGCTGCTCTCTCTCTTCTGTTGTAGCAACCTCCTGAGCTTGTTTTTCCCTTCCTAAATGAGGGTTCTGGTGAAGGGCAGCTGCTTCCTCAAAGCTGCCTCGGTGGTGTGGAAAGTCAGTATGTTGTCACTGTTCCCAATTCAGGGCTTTTCCCAGCACCAAATCCATAGTGACTGGAAATAAAATGGCTGGCAGGACTGCTTGCAGCTGTGCAGTTTGAGACAGCAAATACATCTCACAAATGGGAGACGACTGAAGCAGTGCAGAAAGGGGTCATTATTTTAACTTCAACTCCTGCTTCTCTCCCAAGATCCATGAGTACCTTGCAAGAAGTGTTGGCAAGCCCTGGAATAAACCATGTCACATCTTCAATGAGAAGCCCCCTTGCCTGAATTTTTGCGTGTGGGAGCAACAAGGGAAGATACAGGCTGCCCCTAAAGGGTTTTCTCCTCCCCACAGCAGAGCCATCACATGCACTTCAGCCTTCCCCAGCTATTCATTTTGAAACAAAACAGGCCTTAAACGTTTCTTTTCAGAGAAGCCTTCCAGGAGGTCTGCATACTTTTGTGGGTCATTTTTGCAACATCATTCCAACCAGTTCAGCTTTGTATTTAGTGCAAATTGGATCTCAAAGATAATTCTTGATGACTCTGTGCATACCTGTAAGTTGCAAAGTCTCCCTGGCTTCTCCCTGTGTGTGCTTGCCCATGAGAGCCCAGCAGTGCAGCTCTGTGTGCAGGTTTGGTGCTGGTTGTGCTGTGGTGCTGTGCCTGTGACAGCACCACATGCAGACATGCCCACAGACTGACCCGGTGTGCGAGGCTCTTGCTGGGAGCACCTTCAAGGTGTAGGGCAAAATTCTCTTCTCAGGTTCCCAGAGTAGCTCCTGACTCAGTCTCCCCAGTCTCCTGCATTGACACACACAGGTGTTGTATGGTGTGAAAGGGTGTCCTGAAAGGAGTAATTTGTCACTGACTGAGGAATGGACCATAATGGCAAAGCAGCAAAAAGAGCACAAGACCTTTTCTTGAACCAGATCCTCTGTGTCTGAGAGAAACATGAAGGATTTGTACCACCTGGGCAATGTGCTTGTAGCCTCTTCCTCCTAATTATCCCTGAGCTGATGATCTAAGACTGCTTTGTGGATATGAGGACAGAATTTTGCCTGTGGGATGCACGATTACCAACTGTGCCTCTTCTGTAAATCAGTTGTAAGTGTATTTGGAATAACTGCCAGGCCAGCTTCTGAGCTTGCCAGAGGACAGAGCTCCAGCAGACACAGTCCCACATGGCACAGAGCTGTTGCAGTTTTAAAATCAGTCTGATTTTTTTCTTTAACAGGGGAGCCCAGTGTAACTCCGTCAAGCCTGGAGTGACACTCTGAATCTGCATCTGCCTCATGTGAGTTAAAATCCTGGCAGCAGCATTTTGCATAAGCTGGAGCCTCTGTAGAGAGCTTTTTTTTTTTTCTTTTTCTTAATTTTTTTTTCCTTTTCAGGAAGGCTATAAAATTGTAACTGTATGTGTCTTGGCAGCAAAGGTAAACACAGTCACACAAATGCATGAGAATTGCATACCTTACTGCACAACCCCTGCTCATTCCAGACCAGCTTCCCTGCTAGCACGTCCTGTGTCAGTCAGGGATCACTCATCACAGACCTGAAGGCTTGCAGTGTTCACTGGGGTGCTGCTTTTTACCTTTTATTGGTGTATTGTTAAGCCAAGTAATGGTATTAAGGGGAAGCTGGAATGCTGTCAACTGGCTTCTGTTTTTTTTAAAACCTTTAGTTGTTTTCTTTCCACCCTGATTTCATAATCCATGAGCACTGGGTGCTGATTGCCCTGTACTGCTGAAGCATCTGCCTGTGTTGGAACAGGACTATTAAAATAACAATTCCTCTGGAGCTGAGGACTTGGCTTTGTGGCAGAGACGTGGCCATCAAGCAGTAAGAAAAAGAAATCAGAATAAGTCGTAGCACGTGCTTTGGTTTTACTGTCATCCCATGTGTGTTGGGCAAGGACGGTGTGAAGCTGTGTTTGTGGCTCTGCCTCCTCCCCTGTCCCAGAGCTGGGAATGCTCAAAGACTGTGCCCTTCTCAGCTGGGTGAACGAGCTGGGCACAGGAGACTGCGTGGCAAATAGCTGAATTCATGACGTTGCCACGACACACAAACTCTCTCCATCAGAGGTAACAGGATTCAGCAACCAGGTCTGAGGGAGGGGATATTCCAGTAAAGTTTAAAACCATGTTTTCATCGTGCAGCTGCAGAAAAAAGTATTGATCTGTCCTCTCCACTCTGTTTCCTCATGGCTGCCTGAAGACATAAGAGCGAGCAACCAGCCCTGAGCTGGTTATTTCAACAGTGTTGAAATAATGGAGTAACACCTGTAACTGGGGCATCTTCCCCAAATGTGCTGCCAGAGTTGCAGTGATGTCAGCCTGTCCTTTCTTGATCTCAGGAGGTGGATGGTTTGTTTGCCCAGAGGAAGCTCCAGTTACTCAAATATTGTCAGGGGGTTGTGGCTCATTCCAGTTGATGCAGCCAGCACTGCGGTGTAGGGTGCTGTCAGGGTGGCCTCAGGGAGCTCTCAGTCTCTTCCCAGCTGTGTGTCTAATTAAAGGAAAGTTTACCTGGAACAGTAAGTGTGCTGGTAACTAGAGAACATTTATTGTCCTTTCAGGAGTCCAGTTTCCTGTGTCTCTGTTTAGTTCATGTGTCAAGGAGAAGGCTCTTGTTTCCCAGATATCGTGGAGT
Organism: Fringilla coelebs; assembly: GCF_963513975.1. NCBI lineage: Eukaryota > Metazoa > Chordata > Aves > Passeriformes > Fringillidae > Fringilla > Fringilla coelebs. The sequence continues at coordinate 24,541,086 of NC_140066.1, read as the reverse complement.
AGTAGAAAAATAGAGATGGGATCTGAGGCATGAATGATCTAATAGTTTTGTGTTATTCAAAGAAACATCAAGGAAGCAAAATCTAGGGCTTGAGAGGTAAGGGGCATAACTGTCCCCACAAAAGAAATATTTAGATTAATCCTAATTAATGTATTGCCTCAGCAGAGACTTGGGATGATGAAGGCTGAGGCTGATACCTCTTCTTCAGCCTTTTTCCTAATGGTGCTTCAGCTTGTTTCCTTAGAGAGTGAAAAGGAGGTCTGTGGTGATTTTTGTAAGATGGAGAGGCAAATGCAGAAAGAAATAAATGGAGCAAGCGTATTTTGTGAGCAGCTGACCTTGTGTCCCACACAGCTGTTCCTTGGTGGAGTGTTAAAAAGACACACAGATTGCTCATCAGAAAGCCCTACAATTTCCCTGGAAAGGCTCTGCTGGAGCTGTGGATGAACCACTTCTGCTTGTCCAGAGGAGATGCCAGTGTGCTCCTGCCCAGGTTCCTGTCTGGGCAGCATCACTGTGGTTGGTGACTTCAGAAAGACCAGGGCTTCCTCAGAGAAATGTGTTGTTGGAAGTGATGCATTATGAATTAAGTTGGTAGCATGGTCCATTTCCCAGGGGGCTGAGAAGGAGGAGTGCAGCAGCTTCATGGACAGAGCGGGGATTGGAGTCTGTTTCACTTAACGGGGAGCTTTACAGAGCTTTGACATTCTGAGGATATGTGCAGGTGTACTTACAAGAGTTTTCCCTGGGAAGTGCCTTTACTGTCCTGAATCAGAGGAATTCCTTGTTCCAGATGATGCTCTGGTGTCACTCTCACAATTTTGTTCATCACTTAACTGCCAATTGCTCCCTCCAACTCTAGCTCACTCCCCAGAATTGCCTTGTCAGTCACTGCTTTCCTCATTAGCTGTACCTTTTGATTGCTTATTCTTATCTATAGCTCAATCAATCCTTCCTTTCCTAAAGGATAGAAAAGACTACGTGCATTGAATGTTGTATCATGTTGTTGGTGTTTGCCATTGGTATAATATTGCTTGGAGATTTTGATAACTGCTTTATTGATTTTAGTTATCTGTTAAAGACCATTACAGGTTTGCTTATTACATTTTTAATGCTTTTAGTTTAATGGGGAAAATTAACTCTTGGGATTCTGGTACTTTTTAGGTAATTAAAAGAAACAGGAGCCCTCTGTCACGGGTACTGTGATCTCAGTCTTCTGACAGTCTTGTTTCATCTAAAGTCATTGCCTTTTAAATTTTTTAAAAAATATTTTAGATATTTTCTTTCTCCTCTCAGATTAAACTTCTGTATCCTACAGTATATCTATATATATGCTGGTGATTGCTGGGCAATGTATAGACAATGTGTATTAATATATATCATGAAGCCCACAGATGTGTTGGATCTCTCTCAGGAAAAGCAGTCTGTCCTCTAATGAGTTTACCGTGTAACTTGCACATTTTCAGCTAAATTTGAAATATTCAAGTGTTGGAGGCAGTTGGACCCATTGAACCCATGGTAACCCTCATTGCAGTCAAGGGTTGTATTTATTTATCTTAGGACCAGTTTCAGACAGAACATTATGGTATCCCAGTCCTAAGGGGAAGGGAGCACCCAGGATTTGTAGGTGCTCGTGGTTGAGAGGAACGATGAAGGTCAGGGCATCCACAGAAGCATATGAAGTTTTATTAGTAAATTACACTTGGCATGAGAATTGGTATGTTAATCCCTGGCCTTCTAGTATAAGCACACAGCAGTGGGGGTTGGATGAAGGGGTAGGGTAAAAGGGAAGAAAGAAAGAGATGAATTGAAGAGGGGAAGAGAGAGAGAAAGGAAGAAAGTGAGAAAAAGAGATCACCAGTCCTGGCAGCAGGACTGAGGAGGTGCTCAGCGTCCTGGGGCACACACACCCCAGGGCTTTGTGGGGGTATCTGTTTAGAGATAAGTCTTCCCCACCTTTAAAGCAGGGCTGTTGTTTTCTATGGAAATCAGTTACCATGTGCACTCCATTCTTCCAGACCTTCCTGAAAACGGGTTGGAGGGTCTCAGGTGGTCTTGATCTCCTCCATACAGTCCATGCCCACTTCTCGACCTCATTCCTGCACTGGAGCTGTGCTGTGCTTATCTCTGTGAGCCAGAACAAGGACATTTGCCCCAGAAAAGTGCTGGCCTTACCTCCACATAGCCCCCTTCTCCAGCCACATCCTGTTCTTTCTCACAACTTGTTATTACCAACAATCCCTGGCTGTTACTACCAACAATCCTTGGTCAGCTTCAGGACTATCCAGCTGTCTCAGTGTTTGAAACATGCACATTAGCCCCTTATCTTCTGGGCTCATGCAGACGTGCAGCGAGCGTAAACACACTGCCAGAGAAACCCTGTGATTTCCATCTGTCCTGATTGCCTTTTAGATGTAATTTAATGATCTGATTAAACAGTAACATTTTCAGCACATGGGAAGGTCATTTGCAGGAAGAAGAGAGGCTGAATGGTAGGAATGACTTAGTTGAACAAGTCCATTTCTTTTGTAAGGATTGAAGGGAAGGTGTATGTCCCAGATGAGCATCTCCTCTGACATGTGAGAGCAGTGAGCTTGCTTTAAAAAGTAGCATTTTGATGCACAAGGGTAATAATGAACAGATTTTTTTGCAGTTCCATATGGTGTTATTAACAAACAAATCATATGTTAACTTGACAGCTCTACCTTTGTGGTAACTTACTTTGCAGCAAGCATTAATTCCCCTGATATGAAATCTGAAGCAATACTGAACTTTGGGATTGTATCCAGAGCAGTTACAGTAGCAGAGAAGCGATGAATTTCAGGCTTTCTAACCTCCAATACATGTGCTCCTGCAATTTATTGGTTTCTTTATCAGCTTTGCAAAAACATAGCAAACCAAAACCCTGTTGGAACAGATACAACAGGGAGTGTTCATGCATCTGCCTAACAGGACTGCAGGGAGAGGAGCTGCTGTTTGAAATACATTTTTCCTGATGCAGAGAGCTATGATAAACTGATGGCTATTTCATCTGGTGCACTCTGCTGCTGAAATTGAAACTGCAGCTCTGCTTCACTGCAGCCCTGGGGCAGGAGCTAATTCCACCACGCTCTGGGCTGGGGGACCTGAGGCATCAAAGGAGGGAAGGGTATGTGGAGGAGGGAGAATGGGTATTTTAATTGCCTTCTTGTTTAATCCCCTGGCTGTTTTCAAATTTTCTAACTGAAATCTCATCTTGGTACAGTGTATAAATCCCCTGAATACGAATCTCTTGGATTTGACCTGACCGTAGAAAGATTAGTTTCCATTGGATACCCTCATGAGCTGCTCAATTTTGTGTATGATCCTGCATTCCCTACCAGGTAAATGACTCATGGATACCAACCCTGCCTGCTCCAGGCCCCCAGTGCTTGTTCTGTGAGTTCACAGGCAACATGTGAGGCCAGCCTTTCAGTTGGGGATGTGAAGCCTATGGCTGGCCACAGATCATGGGGAAGGGAGAAGATTAATCCAGTATGTGGGGGGCCTTTGCACACATGGACCTTTGCCAGCAAAGAGGGAGCGTGCAAAAAAAAAAAAAAAACCTACTGAAAACATGGGCCCAAAATAGCTCTTCAAAGCAAAGACAGCAGAGACACAATTGGATTGGGAGTGAAATCAGAATCAAGGGGAGGATGAGCCATTACTGTCCAAGAGGCTGCTGGGATGTCTCAGAACATTTTTCTTTAATGATTTTAATTAGTAATGTGGTGCTTAAGACATCCTGAAAATTAAGGTGACAGTAAACAAGAATAGAAGTGGGACCAATCAAGTTTTCTTGTCAAGATGAATCAAATGTCAAAAACACTTGATTTAGTAACTTTTTGATTTTATAATTTTACACTAAGTTAATGGTGCAAAATTACTAAATTCCTATATTTTCTCTTCTGGTGGGAGAGATAAAAAGGACATTGTTTTGAATAAAGCTTTTGATCTAACTCTGCACCTTCAAGTTCTTTCCACTTGTGCCTTTGCTGGATTTTGCTTCTTTGACTCCTTTGGAGTTTCTTCACAAAAGACTGGACCAGAGGGTCTGTTGGATTGTTCCAGTTTCGGTCTGGCAGCCTCCTTCCTTCCCTCCTCCCAGCACGCTTTACACCAAGAGTTGCTGCTGGCTGTGCCCTTGCCTGTTACAAGGCATAGCCCTCACAAACCTGTGATGAGAGCTCTATTAGATCCACTAGCTTCATCCCAGGGAGGGGACAGAAGGGATATCTCTGTGGGAAGGCTGTGTTTGCCAGATGCAAGCTGCTAGATAAATGAGACAGAGTTTTGCCAGAGTCAGAACCGGGCACATCAAAGGGATGTGCCATGGTTACATGCCCCGTCTGGCTTTGTCTGTGACAGAGCCATGAAAAAGCAGAGAGAAATTCCTTTATCACACCTCACTGTTCCCTGCAGCCTGACAGGGGTGTCAGGTGTGTGACCCTGTGGAAGAGGCCCACAGCTCCCCTGGCAGATGCACAGCTGAGCCTCTCAGGTTTGGGGAGCAGGCCAGGTGTCTCTGCTGCCTGGTGATGCTGGGCTCTGGTTGCTCACCTGCTGCCAGCTGAAAGGGATAGTCGGGATCCCATCTGCATCAGAACAGCAGCTCTGTTCTAATGCCCCACGCCAAGTGAGCAAAGGTGTTCTAGAGCTGTTCTAGGAGCTGTTAAAATGGTCACCCCTTAATGCACTTGCCTTTTCATGTCCTAAATTGCTTTCTTAACAGAGGCCTGGTGTTTGACACCCACTATGGAAACCTGCTGAAAGTTGATGCCTATGGGAATCTCCTAGTGTGTGCACATGGCTTTAATTTCCTCAGAGGGTGAGTGCAGACTCTTGGCTGTTCTTTTTGTCTTAATACACTCTATTGTGTCAGTGATCCTCAGGGCACCCATTGTATATGGAGTTGCAGGGACTCTACTAACAGCAGAGGCTGCGTTGGTGTTCCTGCAGCTCCAGGATCAGCTGTGGGTGAACTGAGGGTCTCAGGTACAGCAACAGCCCAGATGTTTACAAGGGAAAGGGCTGTGCCATGGCAAGCACAACTGTAGTGAGCTGGGAATAAAGGAACATGTGCTGTGGAAGAGTTGTTGGGATCATCCAGGGGTTGTTCACCTGTCCTGACACAGTTTAACGTCAGCAGCTTGTCAGTCAAGACAAAGCCATTGTATGAGGACCTGTTCCCCATGGGACTGTCAGCTCCACAGACATTGCTAAGAAAGTTTGAGGGCCTGAGTTGGTTTGGCGTAGGAGCAATCTTGCTCTACCCCTTCGTGCTTCTGACCTTTGAGGGTGTCAGACCTGAGCACTGCACACCATTTCCTGCAGCCTTCCCTGGCTGCTTGTGTCTCTTGTCCCAGAGAAGGTGCTTAGGAAGCAAAGACTGCAGTGCTGTGTTCCTGATGTGTCCCAGCAAATCCTCAATCCCACATTCCTGCTGCAAGGGTATATGAATGGAAGGCAAGGCAAGCTCAGGGACCCCAGGGTGACAAACCTTGTCATTGCAGGCCTCTAAGTCCTTGCATCAGGACTCCAGAAAAGCCCTTATGTGTGCATTCAAGTTCCTCTTTGAGCCTAAAGTGATCTTCAGTAGCTCCAGAAATTAGGGAGACCAGAATAATGATATGAGTTCAGTCATTGCCGCCCTGCTGGTGAATTTCAGAGGACCCCACACAAGCCTCCTGCAGCACACCCCTGGCTGAGAGCTGCTGGGAGGGTGGAGAGCAACACATGGAAAGTGGGGGAGAGTTTAAGATAAGCAAATAATGAAAGTTGAGATGATTTAAAGCATCCTCCCAGCCAGCAGCATGGGGCTTAAGGTCGAGCTGTGGACTCTGGACTACTCTGTATCCCTGGGTGGGCTCAGTTTGCTGACTCAGTGATGAGGGCTTGGTCCTGGCTCTGCTGGAGTCAGCATGGCCCAGGGAACACCCCGGGATGCACTTTTGCTCTTCTGCCAACAGTGCGTGTGGGGAAGCTGGGTGTTGATTAAAGCACAGCAGACTTTGGTTAGTGAACCCTGCTACAACTCCATTTTGCAGGTCAGCATTTTTATCTTCTTTATGTTTTGTGGTTTCACTCTTCTCCACTTTATTTATTCTCAGGCCTGAAACACGGGAGCAATATCCAAATAAATTTATCCAGAGGGATGACACAGATAGGTTTTACATTTTGAACACGTTATTCAATCTACCAGGTGAGTCTAATGTGAGCCAATACAGGCCTCTTTCTGTGCCTGTTAAGCTAATAAAGCTTTGCTGATGTCATACTCTGCTTTTCTGTTTGGGTTTTTTTGCATGAATTTTCTTCCTTTGGGCACAAGGGCTAAAGTTGGCTGGCTGTATGATGTTATCCTTGTCTTATAATCTCACTCTGTTTCCTTGCAGAGACCTACCTGTTGGCTTGCCTGGTGGATTTCTTTACTAACTGTGACCGGTACACGAGGTTCGTATTCCCTCCACTCTGAGATGATGATGGAACAGGAAGGTTGAGATTATTTTCTACAAGAGCAATACTGCACAGATGGAGCTGCTCTTAATATCAAAACCTAAGTGGTTTTGGTGGGCCTCCTATAATTTTGTGGTGCTTAGTTGATCTGTGTTTACAGCAGAGGCTGGTTATGAAGGTTTCCTTCAGGGGTACAGCAGAACCAACATACTGACTGACATTGGTATTTGGGGCAAAATCTAGGACTGCACACTTTTTCCAGGGTGATTACAGACCCCATTCAGTTCATTTTGAACCCGTGTCCATTGGAGCCATATCTGAGCTGGTAACTGAAAGGCTGAATTTCCTCAGCCAGTTACCACAAGTGCTTCATGTTGTAATAAAGGACATTGCACACTTAGAGGTGTAGTGCTCAGTGTGGTATAAAAGGCTGTTTGTGCAGCCTTGCTGTCAAAAACATAGAAGCATAAAAACAAGCTGTGGTCTGAACTGGCAGATGTGAATGCTCCTGTGCTCTCATCACCTCATGTGTTGGGTCATCTTTGCATGTACGTGAGTGGAAGGCAAAGATTTAATGTGATTTCACCTGGGAGCAGAGGAACTGTTTATGCTGGCAATCCATCAGGTGAAGTACCTTTTCTCAGGAGAGGCATGATGATTGCTGTCATAATAAATACAGCTCTGTGTAATCCTTCTTGATTTCTTCTGATGCAAGCTGTCATGCTGTCTCAAAGATACCTCCAGAGTATCTTGTCATTTCTAATGTTAATTCTAAGTGTTCAACGTAGAAGCAGTTCCTCCTCTCAGCAACATTGCATTTAGTTGATTTCCATGACTCTCCCTTCTTCAGTGCTGGAAAGAGGGAGAAGGAGCACCACTGTTTATTTCCTCAGTACCATTCAATTCCTGTTAAATGCTGCAAATGGCATTTTTGCAGTATTCTGCAATCTTTTTACCTTCTCGTAATGTGGGTGAGAAGTAAGAGTTACAGGCACAGGAAGCTGTGGTACTGCTGTGGAGTCACAGACATTCCTGGTCCTGTTAAACTGTGGTTGTAGCCTTCTTTCAAGCCTGAGCTGCAGTAAAGTAGTAGAAACCATGATGGTAAGATGAAAACACAAGCTCCAAACAGCATTTTGAACTGTCTCGCTCCTTGGTGTGTTTCTTACCTGCTGTGACTGACTGCTAAAATCTCTCTTCTGTCTCCCCACAGCTGTGAAACAGGGTTTAAGGATGGAGACCTCTTCATGTCCTTCAGGAGCATGTTCCAGGATGTCAGAGATGCTGTTGACTGGGTTCATTACAAGGTGACTGCAAGAACTCCGTGGGATGTGTGTGGTTGTGACTGGGTTGGAGGGGCTGGTTTGGAACTCCTGAGCTCAGATGTTCTCTGCCTGCTCTGGGCAAGGGCCCTGCTTTGCCGCCTAGTGAGCAAATAATAGATTGCAATTGTATGGGAGTAAGTCAAGATCTCAGCTGCCCTCCTAGTATGGGAACATATCTGACTTGGATTCCTATTCTTTTTTATTGTGGCCAGATTTAATTTTTGTACTGTAATTCATGGGTTTTAGAGTGTGATGCCATGAGGGTGTTTGCACTTCAAGTCCACAACTGGTGCATTGTCCTAATTATTAAAGCAATATTCTACTGTAAATTGTTTACATTGGCACTATCCAATGTTGTCTAAAAAGTACTGGCATTAAAGAGAGAAACAGATCAGCTGTTCTCTAATTAGAGAAAAGCATTTCATCTTCTGCACACACTTGTGCACAAATTTAGAATATAATTTTGTGAGCATTAGCATATGGCTAAAGTCCTGATTTTCTTGTTCTCCCTCATTCAAGCAATCTGTTGGGTGGGATGGAGAACCATCACAGTAGAGCTCTGCTCACAGTTGTACTTGTGGTGGTCCTTTTACCCATGCAGAAGTCAGGAATCTATTTTTCTTTCCTTATGCAGTGTTGTGTGATACATGTTGGAGTTGGCCTTTGACTAAAGCATTATGGTCAGTGTTGGAGACAGGTCGTTTACTGTCTTGTTTGGTATGGCAAATCTATTTTTTGTTTGTTTCTATTGTATTCCCTTCTGAAAGGGTTAAAATGCTGTTGAAGTGGATTATTTACCATGGTGAGGGAATCGATGGATCACAGAGTTTGTGATGGTCCCTGCTACTCAAAGCCTCTCATCTCTAGAGTCACTGGTTCAGATTCGCCCTGGTTTGTACTTTCACAGCATTTTAAAGTGTGAAAGTTGGCATTACTTTGTTGTCTCTTACATCATAAGTTTCCATGACCTCACTGGGTTCGTTGTTTCTATTTCAGGGATCGCTTAAGGAAAAGACCCTTGAGAATCTGGAGAAGTACGTGGTGAAAGATGTAAGTGTGAAGTTCCTTTACTTGTGCTATGTCACATTCAGTACTGACTAAGCAGGCAAGAAATAAACATGCTGATTTGCTTTACTAAATCACAAAACGATAAGGCTGTGATTTCTATTGTAATAACCAAAGACAAAGTGGAAAGTTCAGATGCAGCCTTTATTCTGAGCCAGTGATCCACATGATTTTGTATTGATGTGCACAGTTTTGTACATAAAATGTAAAAGCCAGAGGAAATGTTATCAAGGCGAACACACTGGCAGAGCTCGTGTTGTTTCTTTCAGTGGTGAAAGCAACTGTGTTCCCTGCCCATGTTTTTCTGCCCAAGCAAACCTCTCTTTTAAAAGCAACAGTTGAGCATCTTTTTAGCCACATGACAAGAAAGTTACACTTAGCCATGAGAGACAGATCCTGAAAGACTCACCAGTGTCTAGTCTCTTGAGAACCCCAAAATGTGTGTTCAGCACATCTAATTGAGCAAGCTCCAGTGGTTCCCTTACTCCTGCCATCTCTGCAGTGTGCAAGGCCTCTCAGGACCACTTACAGAGTAAGTATTTTTTAGTTTAGATGAGCTCTGTGGTAGATTATCACTTTAAAGCAGTTAACCTTGTTTCTAGTTACACGCCTACTGAATTCTTAGGTAAGTGTTCAGTGAGGTAATCAGCTATTTTGGCAATGGACTGAGATTTCAGATTCAATAAAAATAGCCCCAGGAATAAATTCTCCCTAATTTGAGGTTGGAATTATAATGCGTTCCAACTTGTGGCTCGTGAGCTCAGATTTCACCTGCCTCTGGGCCCATTTCGGGAACGGACTTGGAGCTGGAGCAGATCGGTGGGAGCAGCACAGGGTGCCTGGCACTGTGGTTGGCAAAGGCACTGCAGCCCTGCTGAGCCCTTCCCCCTCGCCTTCCTCCCCTGGGCTGTGCTCTGGAGGGGTTACCTGGATGGACCAGCAGCTTTCCTGGCTCTGGCCAGTGCACAACACGTGAGTTTGCTTGCTCGATGGTTTGATTTGCCTTTTTTTTGTCTGGTGGGATCATAGTTGAGTGTTTTTCCCATGATGCATGTATGTAACTTTGGTGTGTGACTTGGATGTTCCCCTTGGCTTCCAGGGGAAGCTGCCACTGCTGCTCAGCCGCATGAATGAAGTGGGGAAGGTGTTTCTGGTCACAAACAGCGACTATAAATACACGGACGTAAGTGCTGCTTGAATTGCTGGGCTGGTATTTCATGGAATAAGCATAAACCAGCCAGTCATTTGGATGGGTTTTGATGGGACATCTTCTGGTGGAGAATTGTGTGTTACATGTAGGTTGGGTTAGTGGAGGATGCAGATGAAGCCTTGAGTCACCTTTTGTCATCCTGGTTCTGGCACTGAGCTAGTACAGGCCTGGTCTAAGTCCCTCTGTGCTTCACTCAGTTCCTCAGCAACTAAAAGGCTGTAAGGGAAAGTGATACTCAGTTTTGGATTTTAGCATCCTTTAAAATGCAGACTTTTCCTTTCAAGTGAGATAGATAGTCTGAATACAGACAGATCACCAAACCAAGGTCTTGGAGAGGTCTGAGATCCAGAAAGGGCTGTGTGCTAAGCTGAGAAATAAACACAGTTACTTCCAACTCCAGGTGGATGTCAGGATGTTGCAACACTGCCAATCTATGATTTATATGGCATTTTAAAGCATAGCAAGATATGCGTGAAGCAGTGTGCAGTTTTCTGAGGCACTGTGTTATTTGATTATAAAAACTACTGGTTTGATTCCTATCATTGTCCTGTTCCATTCATTTTGTCTCCATTCATTTTGACTTCTGTGTAATTTCTAAAAATAAAGTTCTGTAATCTGAAAAGATAAAATCAGAAAGCATGCTTTTATAAAATACACGAATTCATGTCTAAAAGCACACATTTAAATGCTTTCTTTCTCTCTTTTAGAAAATTATGACTTACTTGTTCGACTTTCCACATGGACCAAAGGTATGTGATTCTAGACTGCAGTTGCACTAGACACTGATGTGCCTAATTATCTGTGTAGCTGGAAAGCATTTTAATCCTGCTTCATCGGCTGCATGGGATTAGTTGCTTTAATCTGGTTAAAATACATTTGCTGCTTTGTGTCCTGTTTGAATGGGATCAAAGCAAATACAATATAACAAAGAGAAAAGGGGCATCATCCGGTCTCAAATGATAATCTGTGTTAATGATAACATTATTTCAGTGATAAAACATTTCAACTGTGGCATTTTGTAGACAGATTTCTTAGAAATCATGCACAATGATTTAGATGTTGTTTAAAAAAGCCATGATGGGAAGGAAATAGCTTTATAAAACAGCAGAAACATTTATGGCTGATTTTGCCTTAATTATCGTAACTCCAGAAGTTTTAGTCATGCATTTGTTTGTTTTTTTTCCTGAGGGCAAGACTCAGCCCTGCAACTTTTGGAGATAGGTTTATGATACAAATTTATTATAGTCTCCCAGTGAGAGGCTATCTCATGTTCAAAAGGTGTGTTCTCACACTGCTTTAAAAGCAGAAGGGCAGCCAAGAGGGAAATTTCGAGAGCACAGATACTCACCACACCTGATAGCTAAAGAAGCCCCTTGCTGTGGTCTTGATCTCACAAAGTACAGAAACATGGAGCAGAAAGGGCTTGGTATCCTTTGGGCAGGGCTATGATTCAAAGCCATGCTCTGAGGAATGGAGTCCAGGCATTTTCCCAGTCTTGGCAAAAGCACCAGCATGGCCTTGTAAGCTGAAGCTGTGGAGTTGCATGTGTCTGGATCTGTGCAGGATGTCACCTTCTGGAACAGTGACAGGGTGTCATTTACAGCATCTTTTTACATGGCAGCTGTGCCCTGACAGGGATGTTCAGGGCTGTTCTCCTGTCTCACACCATGGCCTCAGCCTGCACTGCTAGGACTGGGATGGGATGGGCTTGTGGCAAAAGGGGAATGCTTTAGGAGACGGTGCTGGCAACTCAGCATTGTCCCACAGGAGGTATGAGCTAAGGGATTTTGATGGATCAACAATGTCACAAGGTTATGGCTATGACTATGGTTATGGCTAACTAACACTCCAGTTAAACTCTGTGTACTTTTTCATGTTGTTCCTGATTCTGGGCTTTGTTTTTGCCTTTGTAGCCTGGGAGTGCCCATCGGCCATGGCAGTCCTACTTCGACCTGATCCTGGTGGATGCACGAAAACCCCTCTTCTTTGGGGAAGGCACCGTATTGCGGCAGGTGGACACGGTGAGTGGCCAGTCCAGGTCTCTCCATGGCTGCAGGGCTCCTGCACCTCCTCTATGCATCTCTCAGTGACAGTGGGCAATGCAGTGTTTGGACAGGACCTACCCTAGAGGTTGTGGGCTGGAGTCACCTCTAAGTGATTCCTGAGCAACCCCATCACCTCAAGGCTTCCCTAACATACTGCAGGTGACAGTAGGAAAGGCACCTCTGGGCTGATTGGGAGTGAGACAGACAAAGAGTGACATATCAATTGTACCAATATTGAAAAGATCCAGACCATCAGCTGTTCAGCACTAACACAGCACCTCCTTCCACAGGTCACCGGGAAGCTGAAGATTGGTACTTACACTGGCCCGCTGCAGCACGGCATAGTGTACTCAGGAGGTGAGGCAGGAGCCCTTCTTGTTGTGTGGAGTGGCTCTGATGTGCCCTTCAGCCACTCCAGCTCTGAGAGGACTTGTGCCAGGCAAGGCTGTGCTTCCCAAAGCACATTGTTTGTGCCCTCTGCACACTGCACCAGAAGCTCTCCATGCTTAGAGCTGCACAAGTGAAGGGAAGAGATGGACCCATTCCTCCTCAAATGTCCTTTTCTTCCTTGCCAGGAAGGGTCTGGGAAATGCCTGCAGGGCTTGTGGTGGAGGGGTGGCTACAGCTGGCCCAGTGTAGTGTCCCCAGCTGTACTTCAAGGTGCTGCCACCAGTGTGAACACGCTTGGAAGGTTCCACTGAGCCAGGGAAGGGCAGTGGGTGGATACAGAGCTGTCTGTGACGCCCAGGGCTCCATTACTCTCACATGGTGGGGGAGGCAGCATGGCCTCTGTTGCTGCCATTCATGTAGGGGTGTGCACAGGCAAAGCTGCTCCTGGGTGAACTCCCAGGCAGGTGAGCAGTGTCCAGGGCAGTGATGGTCAAGCAGCTGTTTTGGCTCACTGTTCTGAGCCATGCCATTCTTCTCTCAGGCTCTTCGGACACAGTCTGTGACCTGCTGGGGGCCAAAGGGAAGGATATCTTGTACATTGGAGACCATATCTTTGGAGACATCCTGAAATCCAAGAAGCGCCAGGGCTGGCGGACCTTCCTGGTGATCCCCGAGCTGGCGCAGGAGCTGCACGTCTGGACTGACAAAAGCGGTCAGGAGCCGGGCAAGCCCCTGGCCAGGCTTTGCTCTTGCTTGTCTGATGCTGCACCCCTGAGATCGCCAGGGCTTAGGGGTGCAGGGGAGAGATCACCCTGGCTTGCCACTTCTCCTTTTGGCCCTTTTCACTGGGTCTGGATGCTGGTGGCAGGAGCTGGGGTGCCTCTCCGTGGGTTGGCCTTGGGGTCCCAGGCCTTTCCTGTGCTCTTTCTCAGGCTATTGTGTGTAATCAGCCAAATGCTGCCTTGGCCATGGGAGAAGCTGCAGCTGGGCGGGGATGAGTTGTTCCTCATCAATAACCCCAGAACCTCCTCTCCCTCTTCACATATGCAGCTGTAGCTTCTATGTTAAAAAATACCTGACAAGACCTGGGTTATTCTCCCTGTAATGCCTGAGCCCTGACTGCTCTCCCATCTGCAGGGAGTCCCTATTCACCAGCTGCTTCCTCCTCGATCCTCCCACTCCCTCTGCTGCTCTGCCGCCAAAGTGCTGTGTGTTTCCCATCCTCCAGCGCTCCTGCTTTTCTCCCAGGTTTGCCCTTTGGTGTGTAAATAGGGCTGGGGGTTACGCAAATTGCCCCATGGCTGGTTGGAAGGCTTTGGTGAGAGCTGCAAAGGTTCAGCCTTGAATACAAAAGGGCCAACCAGAAACCAAGCGCAAAGTTCTGCCCATGGCACAGAATGATTGACCCCTCTCTCTGCCCAGAGGCTGTGAGATACTTCCGTGTCCCTGCTCCAGTGTCCCTCTGCCACCATGCGAAGGGAGTGGGCAGGGGACTGGATTCACTTTCAGCACTTTCCATTTCAACAGTTTAAACTTACCCTTTTCCCCTTTCTTTTCTGGATTTTCCAGCCCTTTTTGAAGAGCTGCAGAGTCTGGACATTTTCTTGGCCGAGCTGTACAAGTGAGTGTTCAAACAGTGACAACTTTCCTGCTGCCTCTCCCAGCTAACAAGCGGCAATGACAAAACCTTGGGGTTGGGTTAGCGGCACTGCTGCCGGAGCCTTGACTCAGGCCTGGGCTCTGCCCACGAGACAAACCTTCCCCTCCAGACCAGCCTCCCTCCCCCGAGCCCCATCCCACAGCATCTGGTTCTGAAAGACTTTTCACACCATGTATTTACCTTCTCGCCTGTAACTAGGCATCTGGACAGTAGCAGCAATGAACGCCCTGACATCAGCTCCATCCAGAGACGCATTAAGGTACCAATCATCAAAATCCCTTTTCATCCTTCTGGATCCCAAAGGGCTTAACAACCCAACCCCACTGCTCAGTCCTGAAATGCTTTGCTCTGCCTTTGGGTGGGCACAGCAGGCTTGGCAAAGCCACTTGGTCTCAGCTCACTGGTGTCACTGGCTCTCCTGAAAGGCAGCCTGGTCTGGAATAGGGTCCTTTTCCGCATGCTCACAAGCAGCACTGGCTGAGGGTGCTCACTGCTGCAGCACACAGCAGTGGCACACACAGGCTCAGAGGGGCTGTAGCCTCTGGTTCAGCCAGCCCTGGGGTGCCAGCCTAGGGCAGTGCTGGCCCTGAGCCTGCTGCCACCTTCCTTTCTGTTACCTGGGGCTCAGCTGTGTCCTGATGCCATGGGATACAAGCACAGAAAGCCTTGCTGGAGATCCTTGCAGGTCTCACGTGGCCCCTAGCCCTCAAGGTGCTCTCCCTCAGTGTTGTGGCTCTGAGGTACTGCCTGCCTGGCCCAGGATCTCACCTGTCCTTTCCTCACAGAAAGTGACCCACGACATGGATATGTGCTACGGGATGATGGGGAGCCTGTTCCGCAGCGGCTCTCGGCAGACGCTGTTTGCCAGCCAGGTGATGCGCTACGCCGACCTCTATGCAGCCTCCTTCATCAACCTCCTCTACTACCCCTTCAGCTACCTCTTCAGAGCCGCCCACGTTCTGGTGAGTTCCAGTCCCAGGGAGGTGGGCAGGGGTCCCAAAGGCGCCCACACTTGTGTCCGTGATCACTTCCACAACAGCACCTTGGAGTGTTTGCTGGCATTGGACACACTGTAGACCAAATTGTTGCCTTCCGGGGTTTGCTCTTCATGTGTCTCAGGGAGGCAGCCTGGGGCTGGGACACCCCTTGTCACCTCCTCTCTCTGTTCCACCTGCAGATGCCACATGAGTCCACGGTAGAGCACACGCACGTCGACATCAATGAGAAGGAGTCGCCGATGGCCACGCGCAATCGCACCTCGGTGGATTTCAAAGATTCCGACTACAAGCGGCACCAACTGACCCGTTCCATCAGCGAGATCAAACCGCCCAACCTCTTCCCCCAGGCACCTCAGGAAATCACACATTGCCACGATGAAGATGATGATGAGGAAGAGGAAGAGGAGGAAGAGGAGGAGGAAGAGGAATAAGAAGGAAGAAACCAAGTATTTCTGAAGATAAACCATGACTCTAGCAGTGATCAGGAATGGATTCTGTTGTTGGGGCCCTTGGGGTGATGGGTTGGGGGGTGTGATTCTTGCAAAGGCACATTTTGAAAGTATTTGGAAACTTCTAACAAATTAACACTAATTAGGAGGAGACCCTTGTTTTCAGTTTTGCAGACGGTTCAAAAAGCTGATGGATTCTAACTGGGTGGTGCATTTAGATTGGACTGCCCGCCTGTGCTGTCATGCTACTCCCATTACATTTTGGGATGCTGCATGTTTCTCCCTTTCCCATGATGTGTTTAATTTGGTTTTCATTGAACAATGTCCTGTGAACGGTTTTTGGCATTTGTTACATTCTCTGTGGAGACAGAAGGGATGTGCTGGGCCCTGCAGGAGACAAAATTATCCAAATCCTGCTGCCCATTAGGTTGCTGCCCTTAACCCTCTGCTCCTGGGTTACATAATCCCCTTCCCCATGTTAGCCAGGGTGTTGCTGTGCCTTCCAGCACTCAGTTTACCTTCTGTTGGTGTAAGTTTCTCTGTGTAAGTTGTTTGACTCCAGCCATCATGGATGGCAGTGAGATTCCAGCTCTTGCACATCTGCTGCCATATGCATTTCACCTTGTAGGCGCTTGTTACCCCCTCCCAGTGTCTCCGGGCTCTCTTACCACTGGCATGCAGTGCATAATTTCCAGGGCATTTCTCAAACAGCTGAGCTGCACACTCTGTTCTCAACTCCTCCAGTTTCAGCAGTAAATACTAACCCAGGAGCTTGAAGCTGCTGCTTTAGCATTACATTAGTCACTCTGTGTTCCTCCTGACCTTTCTGTCCTCTCAACTTTAAGTGAAGCATCCCAAAATCAACCCCAGCCACCATCTGGAGTGAAAGGGCCTGTTGTGCCAGGGGGCTGCAGGCCACATGGGCCTGCCCTAAGCTAGGAGACAGCACATGCCACAGGGGCAGCCCCAGGGTGGGAGGCTCCAGGCCGTCCAGCAGCTGCCCTGGTCTTTGGTCTGGTGTAGAGCACGCGGAGCCTCATGGCCGGCCGTGCTGGGCAAGGCTGCGTCCCTGGCCAAGGAGGGCGACGGCTGCCGTGTGGGACCGGGGGTGTCCCAGGGATGGGCATGTAGTCCTTGTGCCTGAAAGCCAGCCCAGGGAAGGCACAGAGCTGGCACAGAGCTGGGCAGCAGTGCCCTGTGGTTTTCCTGAGTCATGGGTGCAGCCTCCCTTACTCCAGCCTCTGCCGTTCGCTGCAAAGGGATTACAACGAGGGCCCTCTTGTAATCAATTTGACTGTTGTTTCAGTACCATAAACTCATTTAATTTTTTTCATTTTAAAGTACCTTAGTAGAAAATAAAAAAAAGAAAAACCACAACACCAACATCTGAGCAGGAAAATGCTGCTCTAGTGGCAGTTGTTCAAGTCAATAAATGATGATGTTTCTAAGAAATGCTTAGTGATGTGCTTTGTGGGGTGTTGCTGAGGTGATGAGAGCTGTGCTGGAGTTGGTGGGAAGAGATAGGACTGGTCTGTGGGGTGCCAGCAGGGTGGGTGACTGGGGAACAGTGAGAGCATCTTTGGGAATCAGTTATGTGAAGCACTGAGGAGCAGTGGCAGTGGATCTTGATGTAAGGGCACGCCTGGTCCTCACATTGCCCCAGGAAGCAATGGTGAGGCATGGGGCTCTGTTATCACCATTTGCATCAGTCAGTAAAGCGTGGGGAGGGCAGAGAAACATTTTGTCTTGGACACAGAGTGAGGGGCTTTTTCATGTTGGGAAGGGGAACATCCCTACACTGCCACTACCTCCAACACTGTGTCTGCCTAGGGCTGTTTCCCACAGACATTACCAAGGACCACTTCCTGCCCCTCTGCCCCTGCAAGACACGGCCAGGGTGGCAGCAGGGCACAGCACAGCCTGTGCTCATGAGGAGCTGCAAACCTGCTTAAATAGATAAGAATACTCAAAGAAGGCCAGTGCTGCCACACAGCCACACCAGGCTGTGCCCAGCTAAGACAGGCAGCCTTGGGCAGTGCTGAGCTCAACCTTCCCCTACAAACTCCTCATGCCAACCAAACCAGACCTGAGGAGGTTCCCCTATCAGCACCACCACAGAAGGATATTCAGGACCAGGGCCCAAAGTGCCAGACAGAAAAGCAATACTAAATGGCAACAGCTGGTGGCCAACACTCAACACCTGACACTTAAGAGATTGCTGAGAACTCCAGAGCACTGGTCCCTGACACCTCAGTTTTGGGGTCTGGAGAGGAGCTAACATGTACCCACAGTCAGGCTGGTTGCAGGAAGGGTTCCAGGGAGCTGTTCTCGAGCCCTTTCACCAAAGGCCATGCTGGGCTCTGCTATGTTTAAACTTTGTTTCTCCAAGTATAGCTACTTGAATTTTTTAAGCTTTAGCTCAGCAGCTGGGGGAGGCATGTGGCTGCAGAAAGGGAGGTCTGGGGAGCTCTATGCATTCCTCCTTCCCAATCGGTCACCACAAATAGCTCACTCCCAGCCCAGGGCTATTTCTGACTGAGATGGGGAGAAGAGTCTTTGAGGCTGGAGCAATGGAAAGTATTTGACCCTCACTTCATGGTGGGAAAATGTTGGGCAGAGCCTGCCAGACGCACAGGCACTGCCTGGCCTTGTACCATCCTATCCATCCCGTGCTGGCTCCACCGTGCAGTTGTGGTAACCATGGACCAACAGCCAGGTGAAGCTTCTTGCCCTGGCTGGCACTGGGGACACGGTCACAGCCCAAGCTGCCAGCCCACACCTCCCTCAGGCAGCTGCCCATGGCTGATCTGCACCAGCTGCCACTTCCCAGAAGCTGGTGGCCTGGCAGCACCTGTGTCTCCAATCACCCTGCAGAGCCTCAGGGAAAGCTCCTGCTGCTCTCTCTGCAACCTGTGCCCCAGCCCAGGGACAGACATGCTTTGCTTTTGCCCACCAGCAGATTGTCTCCTGCAGCAAAATCCTGGTGGAAGCAAGGCAAGCATGGGGGGAGCAGGCCTCAGCCCCTGTCCCGAGCTCTCACTGACCTCATTTCTAGTTTCTCCCACTTTCCCCACCACCTCACGTCCACCTCCCCTGCTCTGTGGAGCCAGAGGGGGCTCCCAGGGGCTGCACAAACCAAACCCTACCAGAGACAGAACTCAGGGCTCACTGCCCTTCGCCACAGCCCTCAGACATTGTGCGTTTGGCACTGCCACTTCTGACCAGGTCACAGCCACCAGAGCTGCTCCCAGATCCTCCTCCTTTAGCCACCCCTCACTCAGCAGAGCAAGGCCCAGCTGCACTCTGTATCAGGATATGCCTGACCACGATGGAGAGGGCAAAGCCCTGTGCCAGTCCCTGAGCAGCAGCCATTCCAACCTCCGGCCTGAAGCCCCAGCATGGCAAACGTGGATAAAGAAATTCTGTAACTGCAGAGCCACCACTCCACCCTGGCCTGGCACAAGGGTGCTTTCCCTCCAGGAGACCAGCCCTGAGGGCCACTGGCTGCAGAGCCTGGCCATGGCAGGAGGTACTGCTGGAGCCTTGAGGACACAGAGCCCTGGGTACAGCTTTGGGCACTGCTCCTGCCCTGCTGCCACAGCGGCCTGGACCCAGCAGCCAAAACCCATCCCACCTCCCTGAAGGGACCTGGCCTCTTATACCTTCCCTTCCAGAAGTCCTGGGCTCTCTCGATCCTGCTCCTCCTTCATGCTGCTCATTACCACCAGAGCCAGCCTGAAGTTGGCCTCCAAACTATTTCTACTTCCATCGTGCTTGTAGCATCCCACACCCTCCACCCGTTGCCAGGGACAGGCACACACAGGGGAGCAGGAGTCCTCAAGGACCTGCCACTCTCTCTGTCCTGCTGATATGTCATGGTGAGGGAGGCCCAGAGGCAGCACAGAAGCAGGGACAGAGGCTACACTCACTGAGTGCAGCAAAAATCCCCACAAGGTCTGAGCAGCTGCTGCCCGTTCTGCCAGCCCGGGGTCTGGCAGTTCAAGCGCTGAGCACGACCAAAGCTGGGGGCAGGGGAGCAGCTGGGTGGAACAGCCGTGAGGAGGAGAGGGGGCTGAGGGATGCCAGAAGCACAATATGGGCATGTGGCAGGGCTATATGTGACACACAGGACAGGGGCTGCTCCTCCACCAGCGTGAGCTGAAGGGATGGCGAGCAAGGGACTGAGCACAGGCTCGCTGTCCTGCTCAGAAACGTCCCTGCTGCTGCAGGCCCACACTGCCCAAACCCCAGCACGAGGGGAGAAGGCAGCAGCACCCACGTGCAGGGGGATGGACAGACTCACTCCACCGAACTCCTCCCGTCCCATGGAGCCGCTGTCCTGCCTGGGTCCCTCACTGGAGAGCCCGGGTCACGGCCCGTGGGCAGGAACGTGCCACGGACAGACAGACGGCATCTGACAGACAGACGGCATCTGCGCTCAGAGACAAACACCACCTACGGAGAGCAGGTTGTAAATAAGGGGTTTTTATTACTGAAAGAAAAAGACCCTCACCCTTGAGGGAACTGCAAAAAGTCAGCTGCTTGCCATTGCCACCAGCTTCCCAGCCAGCCCCTGACCAGCAAAGCCACCAGCACAGCCCTCCCCAGCTTGAGGACTGAGGTAAGTCCTCTGGCCCTGAGGCACAGACCCACCAAAGCGAAGAGCAACACCTGCCTCTAAGGGAACGAGATCCAGCCTCTCTGCGGCTCTTGGCAGCTGAAGTGGAGATTAAAGACTGTTAAGTGTGCCAGTAGGAGAGATCTGGGTACAGGATCACAGACATCAGCCCCACCACCCACATGCCAAAATCTGTCCCTTGGAAATGAGGGGAGAGCATGGAGGAGGGAAAAATGCATAAACTGGAATGTTCAACAGAAAAAAAAAAATCATCATTTATCTAAAAAGAATAGAAATAAACAAAATGCTTTAAAACAAAATCACAAAATATACAAATAAATCTGGTACAAAATAAATAGGAAAGATTGGAAATCTACAACAAAATTGGAATAATTATAAAATTAATTTGTATGACAATCAGTATATGAAACGTATACACTTCATTCAGGATTTCAGTTGTGCTTATTCAGGTTTATGTACACACACGGAAATACTGTAGTCAGAACACTACAACTCTGGAAACCCGAAGTCATGTACAATATGATACAATTCGCAAAGACCACACACGATGGCAAATAAGACACAGGGAAGAGCTGGCTGGAGTGGGATCAGACAGCCATGAAAATGCACTGCAAAGGGAGAGCCACCATGCTCTGGAATGGGGGGACCAAGGCCGAGGCAGCAGCAGCCAGGGCAGGGCTCAGGGCAGCCAGGAAGGAGAAAGGTTTGGTGTGAGACCTCTGGCTGCTGAGCACCAGCTGCTCATGGCTTCCAGGAACACATATCAAGTATTTGGGGTTTCAGATTCACTGTGTTTGGCATCCAGGCACCTGCCCAGTGATTCAGGTGTCAAGGCTGGCTCTGCTGGAGAAAAAAAATGCCAAGAGCTCTGAGCTCCCTCAGCAGGGCCTGACTCTGGACTATTGGTAAGACACACTTATGCTCAGGAGGACATGGATCAAATGGGACCGCAGCACTGCCGCTGGGGTCCTGGAGGGACTCAATGCTCCAAATTCCATGTGATCTCCGAGGAAGGCAGAGTCCCTTGAGCAGCATCTCTACCCTCAGTGTGAGAAATGAAGACAGAATGGCTGTAGCATGGCCCGTTCCTGACTGCTGCCTTCTCGCCTTCCTGAAACTCAATGAAAGCCTGGCGAGTGAAGCAGAGGAGCAGCTGTGCTGTGAACACAGCTGTCACAGCAGCCACACTGCTGAATCCAAGGCAGCACAATGCAGAAGGACAGAGCCTGCACCCTGGGTGGAAACCTGCCAGCCCAGCCAGCCCAGCCCAGCCCACTGGAGCTGAGACTTTAAAGGAGGAATGACACTAGAGCTGATCTAGGCCCAGCCAGGCTGTCACTTCTGAGAAGAGGAGCTTATCAGGAACCTTCACTCTCCCACAGCAATCTTTGGGACATGCATTTCATTCCACCTAAAGGCATCTGACACCAACTAGTTTTTCACTTGTATTTGGAAGCATTTGGTTCAACAGTGATGCCCAGTGGATAAAACACCATCTTCTATTATAAAGCTCTGTGATCAGCAAACAGTTGAGAAGGGATGCCAGACTGCTACACCAAGCACCGAATGCTGGGACAAGCCCTTCTTCCCCAACAAATCCTGCTACCAACCAACTGCCACGTTGCTTTCTGGAGAAGATAACAAAGAAATCAAATCCACTCCTGAAGCATTGGAGCCACCTGCAGCCTTTGCATGTTTCAGGCTCACAACAGCTGAAAAAACTCTAGCCTGGTTCCAGGCCACTTGTACCGAGTCCAGGCAAACCTCTGCTTCTGGGGGAGGATCTAACACCAAGCACTTCCTTGGCCAGAAATCTGCACTGAAGGATCAAGAGCAGCCAGGGCACCAAGCACTGCAGGATCCTAGTGATCAGCCCTGCTCAGAGGAAAACAGAGCCCAAAGGCAAAACCTGAGAGGAGAATGATGTTTTTCAGCTGGAGACAGAAGACCAGCAGCTTTGAGTACCGTATTTCCAACATGAAGAACTGCTAAAAGTCTGACCTCAGGTAACAAGAAGAAAACATCACTTTGACTGAATTCAGTGCTACCAACCTACAAAACAACTCCATCTGCCCCTGTACTGTGCCACTGACTGGAGAGAGCTTTCCAGCAATCTTTTCCCATCCCTGAAGCTCAGGAAAATGTGCACACAGCAGATGGAAAAGCTCAACTGTACCGCCTTGGACCCATAGCAACAACATCTCCTCATCTGGGTGCAGCCCTGAGACTGGCCTCAGAGGAACACAACCCAGCATGAAGCCAGGCTCCAGGACAAGAGCAAGGCACCAAGCAGGATTGTTGAGGGGGCTCTGCATGAAGCCATGGATGTCCAGGTCCCCCGCGCTGCTCACATGTGGCAGTGAGTGAGGCCAGAATCACGACAGACATCACACCAACATGAGACCTGCAGCTGATGGCCCAAATGCAGGGATGAGGGCGGCTGCCCAGCCTGGCCTGTGGTGCAGAGCCTGTCCCCCCTGCTGGCTAAGATGAAGGCTGCTCTGCCATCCATGCCATGGGAAGATGCCTGATGGTGTTGGTTAAGCTCATCATTTCACTGCTGGGCCAAACCAACCCTCAGTATCCAGGGAACAGGTACTTCTTTGGGTCTATGTAGAGCCAGGTGGTGGGACAGGCAGCACATCTGGGGCTGTACCACACCACAGCCAGGTTTCTTGCCTTGGCATAGGGCACAGTCTGGACACGGGGACCCCTCAATGCTGGGATGAAGCCTCAAGTCAGCACCACAAGAGGTATTCTGCAGCATCCTTCCCCACTCCCAGCCCCAGTTTTCTATTGGTAATCCAGACACTGGATAACTTGAAAACTGGTACACAGATACTAGATTTAAAACCACAGATGTGTGTATTAGACACTGTATAAAATATGGTACATCTTTCATGTGGGAATGATTTCTATAGAGAACATAATTCTGCACAAGGAAGATGCATGTTCCAAGGGGTCCTGGACAATGTGGCTGTGTTCTCCATCACGCAGGATACTTACACAGGATGCTCGTGAGGAGGAAAGGGCTGCTCTTTGCCACTGGCACCCCCACACCCCTTGGCTGAGCTCTGCAGAGATCACAGGAAGCACCACTGCTGCCCAAGCAGCCCCTCACACAAAGCTATCTCTTTGGTTTTCTTTGAGCTGATTTGAACCAAAGCCTGACACCACCAGTGCCAAATCTCATCCTCATGCAAGCTGGGCCCTGAAGGCTGAGAAGCAGCAATGGGTGATGTGTGTGAGCCATCGGGGCAACTCGCCCTGCTACCCCTGAGCTTTCTCCAGGTCTGAGGGCAAAGGGCCATATCCTGAGACTCCTGCTCTTGCCAGGTCCACCCACTCAAAAAGGCACTTAAAAAAAAAAAAGAAGAAAAACAAAAAAGCCCCCAGTGGGGAAAAAGGAAGTGAGTCCAGGAGAAGAGAGGAAGAACAGAAAAGCAAGCACAATGTGAATGAGTGGCTAACCCTTCTTCCAACTGGCCCAAGAACTGCACACCTTCAGCAGCCAGCTCCAGCTGCCTCCGTATAGGTCTCAACCATCATCCCACTCCTGCTTAGTCTGGAGCAGGAGCTTCAGGGGCAAAAAAAAACCCATGAGAGGCAACTACACATGACACAGGTTTGAAGCAGAAGTAGTGAGCAGAGGGATCTGCCCTGTGGAGCTTCCTCTCCTGGTGCATCTGGATGAGGGAAGCACCTTTTCCTGCCACACCAGCCAGTCTAGACACCCTGCCAGCCTTCCTTATCCCACTGTGGGATAACCCATCCAGAGCTCCTCCAGGGCAGCAGTCTCCAGCCACACTGGGATTTCAGGGAGTGGACAAGCTGGGAATAAAACAACAAGCACTTTGTAAACTCCAAAGGGTCTGAGCTTGCGGCACAGAGTGGCTGAGGCTGGTTTGCTCCCCACTGAGCCCCTCTCCTCTCAGAACTAATGTGCTTCATATGATCTCCACATCACCAGAGTCAGTCTCATTTGGAGAAAGATTCTCACTGGAAAGCAAGAACATTCCTTCACTCTTTACAAAGATTTGGCAATACACAGAATTTAAAAAAATAAATCATAGTTACAACAGATTCAGGTTCATTTCATTTAAAGGAAATTCAACCAACAGGAGTGTAAAAGATATAATTCACAGTTGTGCATTTAAGATATTAGTGTTGAAAACCTCACTTCAAAGAACTCTTGTGCAAAATTGTATTGACAGTAGAAACCATGGCTAGATGCCCTCCCAGCCTCCCCAGGCCAACAGGCCATCATTCACCCTGCTGCCTGCACCCAGAGGCAGACGGGCGAGGGGAACAAAGGCAGCAGCAGGAGTTGACATAGGAAGATGCAGTATCCTTTCTACAAGTCAAAGCCTGGCCAAGGTCTGAGGTCAAGTCCAAGGATTCCCAAAGCCACCAGCCGGTGCCCTGCGCTGTGGTGACGGGCCGTGTGTCCTCGTGGCACTGCAGCACGGCATCCGTGCGCCCCGCAAGGCAGAGGGGGCAGATCTGCCCGGGCAGGGCACCCCACAAGGGCACGGAGCGGATGCCGTGGCATCTCCACTGCAGCCAGGAGAGCCAAGCCCTGGCACGGGCAAACGCCGTCCCAACGCTCAGAGGGATCCTGAGCTGGGCACGGGGCTCCCCTGCTGGGATGGTTCCTACCAGGAGGGCTGGGAACCCCTCGCATTTGTTAAACAGTAAAACTGTAAATACCCTGAGAACAGGGAGACGGGATTTTTTCCCCTCCAGGGAGAGGACCATGCTTTGTTCTTCAAGCTAATTAGTAGTAGCAGCTCCTAACCCCTCTGGGCCAGGTACGTATTTTCCATATGAAACGCATCTATAATCAACTATTTTTATGGAAATTAAGTGAAATTACTTCACTTTCCATTACTTGATCTATACAAATGATGAAAAACAGTCATGCAAAAAATTGCCTGCAAATTTTGGAACAGTGCAGCATGGGCAGAAGCAGGAGGTATTTGCTTTGGGATCACATGGCTTTGGTTGGAAAAATCTGCTTTTCTTTTTTTTTTTTTTGCCTTTTTCTTTTTTCTTTTTTTTTTAAAAAGGGAAACAGACATTGAAACAAATCCTTAACCTGCCATAAGAAGCAGAAGTCAGATCCAGTGAGCAACCTCATCCTGGAGACAGCTGCCTTGACTTGAGCCTTCCCTCCTTTGGCAGGTTTGACAAAACGGATACTGCATCTCAAGTTCACCACCGTGTCAAACACTTCCAACAAACTTTTACATTCAGCAACACTAGATAAAAACTGGCGAGATGAGTCCCTCACCGAGGACAAACGCTGTAACGCCTGGACATTTTGCTCTGTGAGAAAGGTGCAATATTGGCAGCTCTCTGGGAAGGCGCAAGGCTTAAGCCAGCCCATGCTGCTGTCAAGCCATGTGCTCTCAGTAGTGCTGGTGCACATCAGAGCAAGGGTGGGATGGAGGCTAACGAAACACATTTGGATGGGAAAAGTCAAAAAGCTACATGTGAGAGCAAGGCTTTGGAGGGCCTCTTTCCTCCTCACTGGGTGCACAAGTTGGATACTGTGCAATTTCTATGCCCTTTGCAGGGACTTCATCCTCATGGGTGGCTGCCGTCGGGGTGGACAGCAAAAATTAGTGCTGCTTTGTGAAGATGGAAGAGAGAGGAGGAGGAGGGAGAAAGGCAAACCCAACTGGCTCTGACACCACACACTCCAAGTCCCACGGGGAGATCCTGCAATGGAATATTGCACCTTTCCAGCCACCAGTCACACAGACAGACCACGGGAACTTGCAGCGAGTGCCTTCCACAGCCCGCGAGCAGGAGAGACGGGGCGGGTCTGCAGGCACAGAGAGCTCTGGCAGTTGCATTTGGGGCTGGGGGCTTCTTTGGATGTCCCCAAAGAGATTATCCAAGTGTAAAGAAAGGGAAATGCTACATAGCCAGGGGCCATAGCAGGGTCTTGAAGCAGAGAAACCACAAAACCTGCTTTATCAATCCAGATACCAATGTTCACATTTTGTTTGAGACAGCATTGGAAAGGGAGAGGACTGGGGGGGACTTCTTTAATTTATTTGAGGACTTAGACTCCATCTGTGGAAATGATGCACAACTGCCATAGGCTGCCTCTTGCTGGCACCCAATCAGCATCCAGGTTTTTGGGGTGGATGAATTGGTTTCTGCTGCCCAAGGCAGGTGTTGCCCTGCACTGGTGGCAGCTGGGTGGGAGGCTCTCTGCTCTGCTACCTTGGTAATCCCTACAATGGCTGTTAAAAGGGGCAAGAGAGAAGGAAATGCACTGAATCCACTCAAAGGAATGAAGGTGGCTGGGAACAGCCTGGAAATGAACCTCTCTGAATCCCTGAAGTGCAATACACTCGCGTCTGGAAAGTTTTGTCAGCTCTTGGAGAGGAGAGAACGGTTCTGGCTCCTCAGCAGTGCCCATCCTTGCACTGGCAGAGGTTTACTGTCACCTGGAGCATGTACTTTGGCTGTAATTGTAGCAGCATCTTCTGTGTTAATATTAGAGATTACAGGGGGGACAGGGACCGATGTAGATGTCTGATACTCAGCAAAGGCTGCACCATCTGCTCTGGCCAAGGTAATGGTGCACACACCGCTACAGCACGGGAGTGTTTAAAGACTTGGTGTCTCAGGGTTCACAGATTACTTCACCATGCAATTGGCAGGAACATCAATGAAAAACCACCCAGTTACTTCACCATGGAATATCACACCTGGCTTTCATTTCACGTGACTGCAGTTTTGCTAATTAATTCCTTCCCCCCAGTATCATCTTCAACATACACAAAGGTTTTGGAGGTTACAAAACTGTGAGTGTAACAATGCTTTTGCCTGTTTAACAAAGAAACCTTCTGAAATTTGAAACATTATTAAATACCAAAGTAACCACTCCTTCCCTGAAAATTAACTGCAAGAATGTAATAATCCTCATCTCTTGGTCCTCCAGGTGGCTGAAGCCAGAGGTTCCTTGAAGCTTGCTCCTTCTTAAGACACAAATAACATACAAGTACCAGTTACTAACTTTTTCAACAGGGTAACAAAAAGGACCACAGAGGGGTGCGAAGAGGCCTAAGGACATTGGAGCCAATTCACAAAACCATGACAGAGCCCATTTGAGGTTCATGAGGGACAGAAACAATTT
Source organism: Fringilla coelebs (assembly GCF_963513975.1). Lineage (NCBI taxonomy): Eukaryota > Metazoa > Chordata > Aves > Passeriformes > Fringillidae > Fringilla > Fringilla coelebs. The sequence goes on along the minus strand of NC_140066.1, from coordinate 24,513,678 downwards.
AAAACTCTGCAAAATACTTCTTAAAAACATGATCTCTCTTGAAAAAATAATGGAGGAGCTTTTAAACTTCCCCATATGTGTTTGAGGAGGAAAAACCCAACAAAGATCAAAAGTACAGATAAAAAATAAACATAATTCTACTTTGCAAGAAGAATTCTCATCATTCTCAAGGGTGGCTCACCATTCCCAAATTACGTTTGGGTCTTTAGTCTCTCTTGCTCTTTGCTCCTTTCTTCCTGTTTCTTCCTCTTCTGCTCCCAGAATGGACGCAAAAGTCTTTGGTCTCAGAACACTGGATGCAGCAGTGTTGCAAGCACACACTAACGGTGTTCACACTCGGGGACGAGGCAGGAAGGAGCGAGGGCTGGTCCTGCTGAGGAGATGGGATGGGTGGGTTGTGGGGAGTCAGCTCCTAGATGGCTCCTTCACTGTGCATACTGTGGTTGGGCTTGTTGTGAGTCACACAGTTCTGTTCGTTCAGCAGGTTTGCTGTCTCGTCTGGCAAACCATCGTGCAGCTCCGTAAGAGTCAGTTCGATTTTAGTGTTTTCACTGTCCGAGGACTGAGGTGTTTTGTCCATCCGGGATGCCATCAGGGCATTTTGGTACTGCTGTCTTGAGATCTGCTCCAAGAACAGGGAAGAAACAAAAGAAGTCAGTCACACTTCTATGCCTCCTGTGGAGCACACTGAGAAGATAAAGCTTCCTCCCTTACCAGATCACCACATTTCAACCCCTCTTTACCTGTTTCCATAAAACATCCCTGCACTTTGCAAGCCTAGAGCATCCCAGCTCAACACCCACAGCATGGTGACATTTCCAGGGAGGGTGGAAGAACAGTGCTGTGCAATCACCATGCTGTTCAAAGGCAGGGATTTATTCCTATGCAGAGATTTTTAAATCAGACCTCCATTTCCCTCCAACCATGCACACCTTTAGGACCAGAACCAGAGATCAATGAAGTCTTTCTGCCAACTTCAGTGAACTCCTGGTGAGGCTTTAAGTGTCCCTATAGAGCCAAGCCAGCTCTATAGTACAAGTATAGAGTACAAGCATTACTGCTCTTGTCCAGGCCAGCAAACACAGCAGGAGCTACAGCCTTATACATAGGGACATTTGAGTCTAGGAAACACTAGGATGCCCATAGAGATGAGTCCAAATTAGCAACCCATGAAGTTTTCCCCTGGTCTCTGCAAGAGCTGTCTGCGCTCAGCAGAGCAGTGATGACAAGAGCTGGCCTAGAGCACAGAGTGTCACTGCCCACGGTGCCCCAGGGACAGGGAAGCCCATAGCCCCCATACATCTGCATGTGGAGGGCAGAATTCCTCCTGGAGCCACAAACAACCAGCCCTGTGAACTCCGCCAGGTCAACTTTCTCAGCCAGGACAGGCAGCAGGATGCATGTGCACTGGCAGCCCCATGAGCCCACAGCAGTGGGTGATCTTGGCAGGCAGGAAGGTGGAAGAGATGAAATGACTTTTAGAAAACTGTAAATTTCAGTAGCAACACAAGAAAGGGACTGGAAATGGACAGAGTCAGATGGACCAGGTCACAACTCCAAAAGCAAAATCCAAACATGCATGAGCAGGTCACAACCCCGATTTTACAAGGTATTAATTGAATGAATGAACCATGTGTCACAGTGAAAACGCTAATGTTGAGTACTCTGACCTATGTGTAAAGCGGAGTGATGCAAGAAGAGGTGTGCAAGTCTGTCTGCAGAGATACCAGGACAGTTTAACATTCATTAGCCTCAGTGTGAACACAGTGAGATTTGGAAGGACTTCACATAAACCAGCATAGGGTGAGCAGCTGCTCTGTACAGCAGAGTAGCCATTGAAATCTGTAGTGAGAATCAACTGCCCAGTGATAAACATCTACTGATATAATCCTTAAAGGATTGAACCATTGACCAGCATGCTTGCATCTCAAAGTTTTGACAGCAAGACTTTACTCTCCTTTTCAAATTTGGCTACAGAATACTCAGTTTAGCATTCCAGTTATGTCTACGCTATTCCCCATTCTTAACATTGAATTAACTAATAGGAGTTAAGTTCACAAATCACTTGAGTTGCATACAAACAAACTGTGAACATGCACTTAATTTAAGAAAAGCATCAATGTCAACTTCTGGCCATGGGACATCAGATTCCCTGGACTCCTAGCTGGGCTGGAATTGCTGCCAGCATTAGCTGTTCCCCAGCTCAGCTAGATTTCCTCTCCCACAGGACTCGCACACATTTCAGCGTGGGATGCTCCATGCTGGGGAACAGAGCTGTATTTCATGCAGCAACTCACTGGTAGTATGAGACATGAGCCTAATACATGTGAAGTTAAGATAAAGAGAAATGTCCAAGACTTCTCCAAGCAGAAGAAGGATGGCAAGTCGGAAAGTAAGATCAAGAACCCCAAACTGAAACCAAAATCAGAAGTGAATAAAAACTGCAACCAACAGTAAATGTCTCATCCTTTAGAAAAGGACAGTCTGATAATGAAGGGTCTCCATTTCAGATGGGTCCAAAAGCTTCACGAGGATAGGTTTGACTAAAAGCAGAGAGGTTATTTTTATAATATTTCCTCAAAGGACCTGAAATCCAGAAAATTATGTGACCAGCCTACTTACAAGTCCAAATGAGAAGAACAGTGAAGACAAATCACTGGACAGCAGATATTGGAAAAAAAGTCATTTAAAGTAACCTTAAACAGCTGCTTTCATAATGCTATTTACTCACAGAAGAATTTAGAGGGAATTCCCTTCCCCAGGCTCTCCATCCTACCAGCCAAGCCCAACTTTCCAGCGGGGTCTTTCTAGCTTTTTTCCTACCTTGACAAACTGAATGTCTGTGAGGGCTTTCACTGAGTAGTCTGGAACATACACTTGGAGGAAGGAGGCGTTCAGCTGGTTGTTGCTGCTCCCTAACGTCGGGGTCACGGCGTCGATGCGATCGCTCCGGTTTAAAGAGTCTGAGTGATTCAAGCCACAGGGCCGAGGTGGAGACTTGTTTTCAGCTAGGAAACAGGCAAGAGCAAGAGATTTCTTAAATCAAGTAGAAAACTTTTAAAGTCACCAGTTTCAAAGGGACATGATAAATTGTGATGTACCATAAATAAACTGCAAATGCTTAATCCATTCATAACTAGATATGTGGCTAAACAACCAAATTATCCTGAAAAATGGTACATTTTCAGTCCAGAGCTGGTAGGCAGCATCACTGAGTATGCCCTAAACAAACCTGTAGCTGTTTATGCTGCAGCAGACATGCCCTGAGAACACAGTGCTTCAGCTGATGAGCAGAAACTACCACAGAAAGGTAACTTCCCACGGCTCCCTTACAGGAGCTCTTGATAGTCAGATCATGCTTAATGTATTTGTTTTCTTAATCATTGTTACTTTCATCAGTCCCAGCTGAACCTTACCCCCTTTTATTTCATCTGAAACCTACATATGCCTTGTTCCCTCAGCTGGAGCAGACATTTTCAGTAGGAGTAACAGAGTCCTCAGTGGACCAGAGTGTAGTGCACATGACAATTACTTCAGCATTTCCTCTCAGTGCTTGAAGTGGCAAAACCTCAGTGAAGGAAAGCAAACTCCATGCCAGCCAGTGACACAGACAAAATAGTCCACGCTACAGAGAAAAATCTGTGTCCAGGAAAAGAGAACACTACAGACATCATTTTCCACCACTGGCCTTTAAGTCCTGCAGGGTTTCACCTGAAGACCTTGCAACTGTCCCCTGTGAGTGTGACTGGACACAGTCTATCCAAAGCAAACATGCTTTTGGGACACCACAGACATTCTGCATCCATGGCTTCCACTCACACAGTGACCCAGAAGATAAGAGGACAGAAATATATCCTAAGAGAGACTCCCTCCTGCAGAAGGGCTGCTCCCTGGGCACACACACACAGTACATACTGATCAAAGAACTATCTTTAGGACCAGAGAATTTTTGAATTTTAATGCACTTAAAACTCATTCAGCCAGCCCAAACTCAAACTTGATGTAAACTATGCTACTCACTATATGATCCCCATTCTCAAGCTGAAAGATCATTTTCATATAATCTTAGGATACAAAGTCTCTTTGAGCAAATCAACAAAAATAACCTTAACAAGCTTTTCAAATTCTTTTTTGAAGACTTTTCTACATATAATTTTATTTCTTAAAAAAACCTAAAAACCTCCCTTAAATTTAACCCTACCTCTGCCACCCAGCCTGTTCCACATCTCTGAATCCAGCCTTTCCTATACCTAACACTTTGGAATGCAGAATTGCCCTGATTCTTATTCCCACTCAAAATCCTTCTGATGTTGTCTTTCTTGGCCATTTAAAAAAAATACAGGTACTGACAGCTTGATAATTTCCCCACCATTTCTGCACTATGGAATTAGTGCAGGTCCCTATGGCAACACCAAGTGCAGGCTTAGGAGGAAGCACTCAGAGCCTTGCAAGGTTTTCCTCTGTGCCAACCTGCCAACTTGACAGCAACAGCAGGCTGCAATAACTGCTGCCAGGAGCCAAAACTCCACCTGCACACTGGGCTTGATGCTGGAATTCCCACTGCAGAACAAGGAACTGTGAAGGCTGGATGAATTTGTCCTCCTTCCCACCTGTACACACAAAATTTGGCTGTGTGTGACAAGAACAGCATCGCTGCTGTTTGGGATAAAGGATTCCACCTGGAACAACTTTACACTAGTGTGACTTGCATCTGCCTTTTCTTTCCACCAGGGATCTTATAGTACATTACTAATAAACAAAGGATATAAGAGCAGCACAGCAAAGCATTATAACAAAAAAAAAAAAAAAAAAAGGGAGAGGTGAGACAAAAGGACAGAACAAAAAGGTATGATTTCTAAAAATGTGAGGGAAACAACATGATTTCTGGATTGCATTCAGGGAGACAGAAGAAAAGATAATGAAGAGGAAAGGGTACAGAAAGAACAGATGACAAATACCAAGCAGGTCCATGTTACAGCTTCTCTACCCGGGCTTTCCCACACTCCTCACTTTTCTACACAGAGGATAAAGAGCACAAGCCACAAGATGGACATCAGTACAAGTGTATTATGAATTTGTGTTTAAACAACAGGATTATTTTCATAAGCACCCCACAAAAGGTTTGAGTTTCATCAAAACTGGTACCACATTGCCACACTGACCAGGCTTACACTATCAGTTCCTTACAAAGGAGATTCTTCACACTATTATTTTCCCTTGATCATTTTTTGTAACTTTTTTTATTTAAAAACTATGAAAACTATGCTTGGGGAAAAGCTATGAAACTATGCTTGGGAGTTATACTGGAAACAACCTGGGCAAAGTACACCTTTATTTGCAGAATGGAAAAGGAAAAATAAAAGTAAAAAAAGAAGACTTGGCAAAACAAAAGAACCAAGTGAAGAAAGATAATCAAAGTTGCCAAGCTTAAAGGTACTTCCATCAAAGATTAAATTTCTCCCCCTTCTCTGGTGTTTTCCAGCAGGAAACTACCAGGGCAGGAAAAAACTCCTCTGCAAGGAAACAACCTGTAGTTTGTTCAGAATGTGCATGAAGATAATTTAGGAACCAATGATGAAATACATTTTCTAAAGTTAAAGAAAGAGGGCGAAATGCAGGAAGCAGATGGTGAAAGTGTATAAAATGCATGATATGTATTAATGTTTAAGAGATGTTTCACTTAAATATGCATATCATTATCTTGTTTGCTTTTAGTTCTGGGGAAAGATTGAAAAAAAAAGGAAAAAACTTCAAAAGAAAGACATATGTTCACTGTGGCCCAAACTATTTTAGGATTCTGCTTTCCTACAGCCTTTCGTGATGGGTTCCCATTTTCCCCAACCATTCCATGCATACAGTGTCAGCTAAGCTCAGTTCTTGATACTTCTCAATTTACAATTTCTCAGCCACATCTCAGAGCTCTTTTTGGCCCACTTTGTTCCCTTGCTGGTCTCTGCTCTCCAAAGGAATTTCTGTGCCAGTCAGCTTGGTGATACAGCAAGGAAAGCACAACAGGAACCAGAAAGTCCTCCCACAACCTTCTTGTGCATTCCATTGAAATCCATCCACTGGGCAGATCACTGTGCTGGTCCCTGGCATTAACCTCCCTGAGAGAAAGCTCAAAGCTTTCCAGGAATTGACATGGCCAGACTGTACACAAACCATAGAATTTACCCATATGAGAATATAAAATACTTTCATTAAATAAGTTTTCCTTTTATGGCAGTTTAGCAGCATTCATTCTCCTCTGTCAAATGCATTCTCTTCAGAATTTTTTATGCCTCAGCTTGGGGGAGAATACATTCTTCTAAAAAATCTCCCCTCCTAATTTTCCACCAGCATCCGTACGAGAAAAAAGAACAAGCACACATTACCAAGCACATTTTCTTAAAAGTGTTTTTAGTTCTTCCCATTTTGATGATTGACCAGTCCCCATAAACAAAAGTTCAGGATACCTACCTGTGAGGCACAACACTGTGCTGGACTTCTCCCTAATGAGCAAAGGGGTCAGACAAATACAGACTGCAGCTGACTTTTTATGGCATCAGGGCAGTCACAAGAATGGTGAAAATAGAAGCATGCAGATTTACCTGGAGAACCTGCTGCTAACAACTCTGTTCTGCTGACAACAAAGGTACGAGACAGGGACAAGGGAACTAGAAGAGGGAGAGAAAAAGGATGAGATCACGGCCAGAAAGGCGGCAGCTATCCACACTCGACAGGGGAAGGAGCCAGCTGACAAACTGACGAACTAAAACCAGAAGTGCAAATCAACTGTGAAAAAGCAAAGGGTTAAAACAAAAGCAAAACCAAGAAACACAATCAAATTTAGAAATGAACCAAAAAACAAGACCAAGGAATTGGAGTGCAGTGAATAATTTTCACTTGCTGTTTTAAATGACTATCCAGCACCAAACGGTCCATCAGGGTACACTCATGTTTTGAAATAGTTCAAAAGGTGCAGTTGTGCCCACTCCAGCTTGGAAGGGAAGGATTAAAATAAGCCAGAAAACATTCAGGGGTGCTCTTCCTTATGGGAGCCAAATAACAAAAATAAAACCAAAAGATACTTCAGAGTTCTTCAAGCTTCCAGTAAAATATAATGTAAGGCTGTGATTCTGCAAGTTCATCCCTGTTGGGATGGGTACTGTACTGTACTGCTCACCATTACTGCAAATCCCTCCCCAGCTGCAGTTAAAGAAAAAAAGCTTCACTCTTTTCTTAGTTTTTTTGTTTGTTTATTTTCTGTGGTTTTGTTTGTGGGGTTATTTTGTTTTTTTGTTGTTTGGTTTTAGAGTTTTACTCCAGTGTTAGTGCCTTAATCTTCCAGGTGAGGAGAGCAAGCATGTGTAATTTATTTAGGGCCTACAGAAAAAAAGGAGTTTTCTTTCATTCCACAGTAACTTATACTTTCCCATAACTTTCCTGTCTACACAGAGCAACAGGAACTTATTTTTATGAACTGATCTCAACAGAAATCTCGGGATGCCACAAGACATCACATAACAAATTCCCTGAACTTGGAGGCAAATGCAACGAAATGAGGGATTTGTTACAGGTAAAAAAAAAAAATAATAAAGCCAACCAGTTGAAGGTAATTTCAAGATTGGCCAAGATAACTTTACAAGAGTGCATATTCCTAAGTGCCACATGGGGAAATTAAAGATGGTTTTCAGGGGATATAAAGAGGACACCATTTGACCTGATAGGACTTGGGGCAACTGGAATGGTTGCGGGGAGGGTTAGGAACAGAAAAAAAAACCAACCCAAAACCCAACAACACATGAAAACATTCAAACTGAACAACACTGGCAAAACAGAGATGCCACAGGTGATTTCCAAGTGTAAGCCTGGTAGACATGACCATGCCTGACCACCCAGGCTCCATGCCTGGCCCATACTGCAAAAGCTGAGGGTATGATGCAGTTGTACATGTCTCACAATTCCTCATCAACATGGCTGCTATTACTGAGATAAAATCCAACCAGTGTTCTGCATGCTTTAAAAATCTCTCAAATCTCAAAAAGTATAAGCTACTGACTAAATTAAAGTGCACATAATTAAGGAATTAGTCTTGTCTGTAAAAGTGAGCTCACAGAGGTCCAGAGAACTGCTGCTGGTTGTAGAGTCTAACAAGGTTACACTCACAACTCACAAAACCATCTCGGTTCCACCACAATTTGATAGTGTACATACACACAGGTACACACATGTAAAGGAGCACTCCTGAGTGTACAATTAAAACAAGCTGCCTCTCAAGTGGAATGTAAACCCTGCTGTGACAGGACACAATTTCAGCATGAGAAACATCTCTCTCTGGAGCTGAACAAGTGGCTCTGTGCCAGCAGAAGGCCAGCACCAGCTCCAGTGCCCCAGCTCACCCAGCAGGGCTGAACATTTCCAGCTGAGGGCAAGACCTACATGGTGACACTGCTGGCAAGCAAATACATCACCAAATGCTGAAATGTAGCTGAAATAATTGTTGAATTAGATGAGAATTCCCTGGCCTGTGGCAGTGAGGTGGTGGCTCATGTGGCTACCCCTTGTGTGCTGGTAGGTGGCTCACACTCACTCTCAGACACCACCTCTTCCCCCTCACTGATTTCTCAGGTACATTTCCACACAAGCTGACAAGAGCAATTGCTTTTCTGGTACTGCTCCATCCTTTCTCTCCAGACAGCTTTAGGCACAAGACTGGTAAGAGAACCATCCCAAGCTAACCGGGCAGTTGCTCCTCACACCACTAGATGTCCCTCTGCCACTAATTATTTATTCCCGTTAATTCACTCCCTGTTACCCTGCTGTTACCCTGCCATGAGCAAAGCTTTCCACCAGTACCAGCACATCCCTTGCTAAAGTCAACACTCACATCCTCTGGGAGCTGGCAAACCCAAGCTGATGGGTCCTGGAGTCAATGCCAGTGTCGCCACTGGCCAGGCCCCCCAGGGACCCTGAGGCAGGCTGTGCTGGCAAGGAGGTGCCAATCCCATCAGCCCCACAGACACAGCAGGGCAGGACTGTGCAGGAGCTCAGACTGTTCCAGAAGCAGAAGATAAGAGGACATACCTGGTGATGCTGTGAGGGCCATCACCCCATAGTAGGAAAAAGCACCAGCTTCAAACTTCATCCCCTCTTTCCCAGCCTCCACTTCCACTTTCCCCTGTTAAGGAAAAGGAGAGAGAGCTGCAATTAAAAGGGACCATGGGTCTCAAGGCACAAGATCAGACCTGAGCCCTGAAAGATTGCGCTGCCTGACAGCCCTAAGCAGTGTCACGGTCCCTGCAGTTTGTAACAGCGGCCAAAGGGCAACAGGCATTTGTGCCCTGAGCTACCCTGGTCTGTGATGCCTTGTGGCCAGCAGAAGGCTCTGCAGAGGAGCAGGATCACTACACAGCTTTGGCTGGTACTATTGCTCCGCTCCAAGTTGCCAGGCTGTTTTCCTTTACTGCAAAGTGAAAAAATACTCCCCCAGTAGCACAACGAGCTTAAAAGTAGCACAATCATCTGGGATTTTGAAGCACCTAGACATTCTGGGGCACAGCTCACATCCACACAGAATTCCCACTAAGACAAACACAGGAAGGGAGATGGGAGATAATGTGTGAGGAGGCTGGCTGCCTACACTGATGGGAAATGAAGCCCTTATTGCTGAAGGAGCAGCCTTGGGGCTACTTTGGTCTTCTCAATTTCTAGCAGTTTTACAGACCCCAGCACCCTTAAGATCCTGCCCTTTTGAAGAGTCTTGCCTACAAAAGACCCTCAGTGCTTCTCAAGCTGTACAAAACTACGCTACCATGCAAGTACACCTGTTTCTGATGTGGGCTCAACAGAATGTATAACATTATGTCCTACACAGGACTCCAGAACAGAACCCACCACATCAAACATAGCTGTAAAACATGCCAGTCACTTTGGTATACAAGTAGCCAAAAATCATTGTCTTTTCAGCGGGGCCTGTTTTTCATGTTCACCGATCCCTACTGCACTGAGACTCACAGCACACCACTGCAGACAGAAGAGATCTCATCCAGCTTTCAGGCTGAACCACACAAAATTTGGAATTTCAGGCAAACAACATAATTACCTGCAATGCTTTTCCTCTGGCTAAGCTGGGAAGGGAAGACAGACTGTGCATCCCAGGTGTACTAAGAAGACTGAACTTCATCTGAACACAACTGGGTGAAAATGAGGCCAAAAAGTAGAATTTATTTCTAAGTGTTTATTTCATTAAGGCCCTCTTAAAATAAATAATCATGCCTTTAAATTTACAGCACTGGACAAGGGCAGAGAAAGGTGATAATGATCTCAACCGGCATGAGCTTCAATACCAAGTCAGTTTATCTAACTGTCCCAGAGGAGAAAAAACACAAAATCTGCCTAGCAGGAAAAGAGTGCCCTCACAAATCCACTTTCCTGCTATCACAAGCAACAGCTTCATGTAAATCCCTTTTAAAACCAATTTCACTCTGTGAAACAAAAGTAGCTTATTTCTTTATTATAAGCCTTCCAAAAGGTACAATTCTGTCACCCAGGCAAAGACTGGGTACACACAAGAAGAATATACATTTAATTGTTTACTGGCATGCATTTACTGTGAAGGCATTCTGGGTCCCTCAGTGTGAGAGAATAAGTCCAAGTCCATTTAAATAACAAAAGCAGAGTATTTATCCCCTCTTGATCCTGGCAGAACCAACCTTGTTGCCATTTTTGTTGTAGTATTTACTGCAACACTCGCTTTTCCGAATGCATTATAGACCTGGCATGTTGTGTTTGCTAAATATTTATTGATTGCAAAATAGGACAGGAAGAACTGATTGTTCATTCCCATGTTCTCCATTTACATCTTTGCAGCATTACATCAGAAGGATTATCTTGCCTTTGGAATATTTCAGATTGTAACAATTCAGCATGTAAGAAAGAGCAGTTAAAGCGCTACCAGTGGCTCCTCAAACTCTTGAAAAATAATTTTTTACATATCAGAATGATGTTGCATCCACAATATAATATCCCAGTGCTCTCACAGCTGTTTATCACAGAGTGTTTAAACTTGTGCACTCCCCTTTTCTATTTTAAAGGCCATGTTAGGATTTCAAGCCCTGTGTTAAAATTTCAGCTACAATGCCTGTGTTTTTACAACCAAAACTGATTTTCAGTTGTGCAGGACAGAGAAGAACCTTTCCAGCAAAATCTCTCTGAAAGGACTATTCCTGTTTAAATGGTGGTAGATAGAAAGTAAATTTCTGTGTAAAGCTTTACCTAAGCCATTCAACCATTCCTGACTAGTAACAAAACCTGGGAGACGCCAGCACTGGAAACAATCCTGTACAGAACACACAGAAAACAGTCCTCCCACACCACCCAGGGCTCCAATCTAAAAGCTACACAAGTGCAGGGATCTCAGGACAGGATAAAGGTGTGGATGGGAGGATTCCTAGGGTCTGCATTCTGCTGGGCTGTAGCAGGAGGTGAGATCAGTTCAGATGGCACAAGGCCCCCATTGAGACTTGTGCTTCTCACTACGCCTCAGGTACAGACTTCAAAACTGCACAGAAAAATGTCATTTCTCTAAACCATCAAACCCCCATGCCTCCTTTTGCAAAAGGAAAAGGCACAACAGATAAAGTATGCTGGCAAAATTCCTATGACGTGGCATTTTCTGCACCCTTATTTTCCAAGCAATGCCAAAGGGGATCCCTTTGCACCAATTATCCTTGGGATAGTGAAAGGATAAGTAACTTTTGGGAGATGACAAAGTGGGAAGTGTTTTCTATCCTTCACAACTGTTTTAACTGAGCATGAAAGCAGCTGAGTGAGCTCTTCAAGGCTGGCAAGGTCATAAAGGAGGCAGGAGCAGTTCCCAGGAGCCATAGTTCCCCTCCCATGTTTGAAAGAAGACAAACTTCAACACCTGGAAGAAGTATAGAGGGGGGATATATGAGGAGATAAAAGGTTTTGTACATTTCTACACAACCACATGTCTGACCTGTAAAATGAGAACAAAGTAGTCGACGGGCTTGTTTCGCTGGTAGAGGTAGTGTTCTGGGGCTTTCTTGTTCTTCTCATCGTATTTCAGCTCCTGGATCACGTTGGGATGTTTTAGCAGCCTGAGAAGGATCTTCTCTGACATCTGGGATGGACCAAATGCTTCTACTTCTATAACACAAGATACAACTTGGCATTACACCTCATATGCCTGGCAAGAAGTTAGCAATACTCGTTAATAAGCATTTGCCTATAAAAGACACACAGATGCAGAGAGGTCCATTATGGAACTGCAGGTTTCCTGTCTTTTGAGACTGTTAGATTTGTAAAAGGGGGGGAAAAAACACAGTAACACCCCAACTTCCATTACTGAAGCATTTTTCAAAACAACCAAAAATCATGTCTTCATCTGAAAGGGAAAAGAAAAAGATGGTCTTCCCCTCTTGAGAGTTCTGAGTCACGGAGTTGTATAAATGGAAAAGCTTTAAAGTTGGGGCACAGAGAACCTCTGTATTTGTTTTTTCCTTCCCTAAAAGCTATTGAAGTTCACTGCATTTTTACTGAAGTCATTGCACTTTATTTTAATAAAATTAATTAATTAATTAATTACTGCTTGGGGCCTATAAAGTTGCTCTAGAGAGATGCTCTACACAAATAAGACACAACTGGGGCTGCCATGGTTCATATGGGAAGAGTTACTCGAAGTGAGAAAGTACAGGTCAGTTCAAGCCATGTGGGATGAATGCCTGACACACAGAACACAATCCCTATCCACTTGATCTTCAGTGTTTCCAACAGGAGCTGTTTGAAGCAGGAAAGCTCATCCTTGTGTGGGAGAGGTAAGCCAGGGACGACGAGAATTACACATGCAAAATGATCAACTTTCTCAACACCTCATTTCAGAACAGGACCATTGACAACCCATCATCTGCTAAAGATACTATTCTCAATTTAGAACAGAGAAACCAGAACTGTAGCTTTCATCTTTTTTAGCAGCGGCTTCACCGACAGACCTGTATTTAAGCTACACAATCCTTTCATCCACAAAACAAGTAGAGAAGCAGCACTGTAAGACTATGTCTGTTGAGCAGGTGCTTATGGAACTCCACCGAGTCTTGTACACTACATGAACAACGCCTTGCTTGCTGTTAAATCCACATCTTCCTGTTGAACTGCTTCCTTTCACCAAGGACACGCTCATGCGCACATGAGCCGTAGGAGTCCGAGCCGTCTAAGGAATTACTGCCCCTCAGCTGAGATGTGATAACTGATCATGTACATATTTCTTTCAAGTCACAGAGGCAAAATAAAGCATGAAGACAGACTAGGAGCATCTAGGCAGGCAGTTACTGCATCTTAGAGGAGGGGAAGTACTAACTTCCAAGTGGAGCTGGCAAACTTCAGACAAAGCAACTTTATAATTTTCCACCCATGAATGCATGTTGAACATGGCAGCAAAGATGACCATCTGAAAGGCCTGCATGTGGCACGTCTTTATATGTCAAAGGTAGACAGCACAAGCAATAGGAAGGCATTTTTCCACAAGCTCTCCTGTTTAAAGGCCTCATCTCTGAGGTGAAAGGACCAAGTTTACGACGAAAAGCAATACCAGCCGCAAGAAACCATTCAAGGCCCTGGTCTCTCTGCCAGACTGCCCACCAAGGGCTAAAACATCAAGGTGTTCTGGGATGGAGACAACTGTCCTCTGAAACCTCTGAAGTCATCAACGGAGATCACACAAGCCCGACAGAAATCCATTTTAAAGAGTACAGTTCAACCACCTGTGCAGTCTGCATTAAATGTGTCAGGAGAGTTTTTCACTTGGAGTCATAAAGTCTCATGGAACAGGTTTAGACCTTCCTGCAAAAAGTCCAGCATCTCTTTCTGGAGAAGGCGCCAGAGTGCAATTACAGCCAGCTGGCCAGTGGTATCGAGTCCTCTTTGCTTTGTTCCCTGAGCTCTTCCTAATGGGGGTGTACTTGCTAGTCGTTAATCTGACGGACTCTAGACATGCAGTGCGGCACTTGGCATTCATCCTTACCTTTCAGACCAATTTAAAGTTACTGGTCCACCCCTGGTATATGTCTCAGAGGGTTCATGCCGACACTGAACACAGGAGAGGAGAGAATTTAAAAAGAAAAACACAACAGTGGCATTATTTGTCACCCCACAATCCAGCCTCCCTTCCCGCCTGTACTGTCCCACCCACCTCACCGGCCTTTGCTGACAAACTGCCTCGAGGCTCTGGCATGATGGATTGCAGAAGGAGATAACCCGCACTTGCCTGTTGCCAGGAACCGGTGCATTGCCAGGAGGAGCTGCGGTGATATTTTAACCTTCATCTCGCTGTCTGTCTGCTTGAAGGCAGAGAAGTCCTGCTTCCTGTCCCGATGAGCTACTTTCTTTTTCGTCTTGTTATCAGCTGGGGAAGGGAGGGTGGGAGAAGAAAGGAAGGAAGCGGTTTCTGTTAGAACGGGGTCCAACATGAACCGTGCCGGCCGTGGTCAGCCAGGGTGGCCAAGCGGAGCACGAGGTGCAGGCAGAGCCCTCTGCAAAGCCCAGCTCACCATCACACAGCCCAAAGCACAGACAATCAGGAGCTGTGCAGCCATGGAGCCCTGTCCTGCACAGCCAGGTATCCCAGCCTCTGTCACATCCCTGCCACCCTGGTCAGGGGAAAGGCTCTGCTTGCAAACACCTGACTGCAGAGCAGATCTGCATGTTACACTTCTGGTGGGGAGAAGTCCTGCTCAGTACTACTGAACATCAAAAGGTGTTATCTGACAAGCATAGCTGGGATAGCTGTTTTTTACATATACATTCCTTAGAAAATTCCCAGCACGTACACAGAGGAAATAGACAATAACTTATTTCTTTTGCTGTACCATTGGCTTCAGTGACTCTGCACAGCTGTGGCAAAATCTGCATGCCTTTGGCTAAAGTATCCCCAATGTCTGGTATATGCAGTTTCTTTCGTCCTGTCCAAACTTCAGCAAAAGCTGGCAAGGTGTACAGCCTGGAGGTGGGAATCTCTGGCGACTTTACAAGCACTGAAGCCAGAATAAAGTACAGAATAGCTTCAGAAATTCAGATATGGGTTTTTTGCCTGCTACTGATCCTGGCTTCCTGGACTCCTGTGTCTTAAAACAGGCTCTGTGGTGAGGAATCTCCATTTGTGAAAAACAACACAAAAGAGACACAAGCAACGCAGGGATTACCATCCACCCTCTGAGCTGATACCCCAAAATGTTTAGGAAACCAGGTAAGTAGAGAGCTATGGGTATGTTGGGGTATGGTATCCATCAGTTCCAGGGAGAAGAGGTCTCTGCTCAGATGGCAGAGTGCTGCTCCTCTCTGGTGACACCACCTGGAGGGTGGCAGTGGCTATAAGCAGCAGAATGCTGTCAGACAGCTCTGAGTTCCACAGAGTGCAGGAAAGCCAAGTGTTGAGGCAATTCCTGTGAGCCCCTCAGAGATGAGACAAGCTCAGGTTCTAGGGCCTTTGAAAGGGAAGATCCTAAGAATACTGCAGCTACTTGTCTATCAGCCCCTCAGTCAGTTGGTGTAAAATGACTGGACTTCTGAGGGACTGCAGGCAGCTCTGGCACGTTGATTCATGGCACAGGATTGGGCAGGCACAGAAAGAACTGCAGGTGAAGTTGACACTGTGAAACTGTACTTAGTCCCAGATGCTTGTTCAGATTTTGAGTTATAATGCAAAGATGATTAAAAGTGATGCCACTGGAAGCCACTGAGATTTGGAGCCTTTTACAAGTCCAATAAACGCTACAGACTACATAAGGCTCAGAAACTGGTTGATTTTGAGGCTTGGAAATGCACAATACTGATAATTTACAGGCTTCTAGATCTTCCCAAGTCACCCAGTCTTTTAGACATGAGTACATCCAGATCCTCAGCTTCCCAGGAAGCTCCAGGACTACACCCCACTCCAATCCAGGACTATCACGGACTCAAAAGCAATACTGTGCTGACAGAAATTTGCCTATTTGAGATATCTCAAGTGTATTCTGTGAACAGTGCAAATCAGAAAGTTTGAGATACTTGTTCCCAGGCACATGGAGAACAATTATGACCCATGTCCTTTTTCATCTTTGAAAGCAGAAGCCTCTTACCCTAGTAGTACTTTACACAAGACTTGGACTACATCAGGGACTGCAGTTTCTCTTCCAAAAGCAGGAATAGAAACCACTGAAGGGAGTGGCTACAGACTAAAAACAATCCCTGCCTTAGGAATATAGTTTGAAACAGACCTTATCTGTACTTGCAGTTAAAGGAAAGATGCATACCAAAGCAATGGAAAATTAATAGCAAAAAAAGTTGCCTAGAAGCTCTCACTAGGTCCTTCCTCTTGTAAGAGATAAGAAGAATAGAAAAGTTTTCTTCTGAAAAGCCCAGAGAATGTTATTTTTAAAGCACTGTATCTGAGGTGTTTTCTCACAAGGAGCTCCATCATTGCTCTCCTCAGGGAGGCAAAAGTCACAAGTACAAGTGTTTGCCCTGGGACAGGGAAACATCTCTGTGTGTTTCCTTTTAAAGAGCTGTAACACTGCAGGCTTCACACTGCACTACTGGTACCTGAAAACAAGACCAGCATCACACAATGGGAAGATGCCTTAAATCTTTCTGTCCATAACGATCATCAAGGTAAGAGACCCAGGCTCTAACTCAAATGAATGGCAATTTCAACTCCCCTTATTTTTTTCCCTTGGCAGCTTATCAAAAAATCTTCCCTCAAGAAAAATGTTATATGGTTACAGCAGAGCCACATGGCTTAAGCATTATTGGCACTAGCATTATCTTGGCTTATTTTGCAAGGGATGGTCTTAAATTGTTCTTTGCTATCCAAACAACTTTTGAGCTTCTTTTAAGACAGAAGAACCAAGGACTGGATTGTGACCAACGTAATGGAATCTGAACCAGGTATTTCCTGTCTGTCCTTTCTCCGGTAAGCAAGATGGAGATGCGGGCACTGAAGTTATCTTGGCATGCTGAAGGGATCTCTGCTCACAGAGTGCTGAGCTGCTGTTTGGTTCTGCAACATGAACAATGAGATGCACAAGGGATACTCTCACTACAAGTTCTGGTGAGAAATCAACAAATACTGCAAACATCTTCAGTAGGTTCTGGAAATATTTAGATTTCACCTTCTTAGGCAACAAGCCTGACCATAAACTCTGAGCTGAGGTAGAGAACTCCAGAGGATGAGTGGTCAAAATGAAATTCAGGTTGTGATATCTCTTCTAATAATCCTAAACATTGATGCCTGATGGATAACATGAATAAGCAGTCTGTGCAGTCTAACAGAACATACAGCTTTCTCCCTTGGGCCTCTGAGAAAGTTGAGCTCTCCCACCGTGGCTAGAGCCATGGCAGCACAGGACAGATTCCTGTAGGGTGCCAACCCTGAAAAAATGCTACAACTTTTCAGTACTAAGAGCCAAACACACTGGCAGCTCTGCATCGCGACATGGGCTGAAATGTGTCATGACAGAAACATCACCTCTCCACCCCTTCAGCATCCCCAGTACAAAGTTTCATTCTCAGAAGTACTCAGTCTACCCAGATCTTGATGGGTCAGACATATTAAATAATTTTTCCTGCTCCCAGCATCTCTGCAAGCCACCAGCATCTCAGCAAGCCACAGCACAATAGAACCATATGAAGACTAACCATCCCTGCAGAAATTCAGCAGTGAGAGCAGCTTTCAGCAGAAACTGTAAATATACTATTGCTTCCACCTTAACACAGTTCAAATGTTTTTTCATGGAAACAACAGAAAGGCACAGCTCCAATGCCAAGGTCAGCCATTTCATCAAATTTCAAGTTTCCATCAAAGCAAAACAAAACAATTTTAAAACTTCAGAACAAAGTGTAACAATGCTGCCAGAATTTTTCAAAAGCTCTTTTTTAAAGTAAACACCTAGTACATAGCAAATCAGTCCAAGGGTTTCAAGCTGACTTGCTCTGAGCTGAGCAAGCCAGACTGCTATAATAATGAACAGAATCAGAGGTGGGGTTACTAACAGCGACACTGTGATATCAACACAAAAAATAACCTGCCTTAACATATAATGGACAATAAAGTACTTTCAGTAAACTCATGTTCTCATACATGTTCTCATCACTAAACCAACTGGAGGTTGGCTGCCCAAGTCCAAACCCTCTCACATTTCCTGTGATCCTCTCAGCTTCTTGAGATTTCTGCTCTACCCCTTACTGCTATAGTATCCTTCAGTCTAAACAGTGGAATGATCTCCAGTGCTTCATAAAGAGATTAGAAATTCCTCATGGTACTTAGCAGGAGTCACCCTCTAAAATTTCCTGCATCCTTCAGGAAGCCTAGGAAGTTTTCTTCCTGTTCTGAATGAGGAATTTTTGATAGTAAAAAATTATCCCAGGAATGACAGTTTCAAGTGAACTCAATGTTCACCAGCTCTATTTTATTAATATAGGAAGCCTTCAGGTAGTACAATTAAAATTAAATTCTCATTTCCTTGCCCTCTAACATCCTATTAATGGGCAAAGCTTTTTCTGTCCTGAAGAACAACACAGCATGATCTATGTGTTTTCTCTTAACAAACAAGGCAGAGGGGGAAATTGAAAGCATAAGCAGTTTCCCTCATACATGCATGTAAATATCTCAAAGGCAGATGAAGATAGGATCTTTTTGGAGTACAAAAGGAAGTTTGTATTCAGCCTGCAAAAGCATAATGTTGTAACTGATTAGCCCAACAATTCTTTGGTGAAATATGAAAAGAAATCAACATAACTGGACTTCTGTGATTTACACAGTAATTAGACTGTTCAGCACATGGTGAAACACAACTGTGATTCACATGATCATTTGGGTACTGATAAAATATTGACTAGGTACAGAAAGCATTTCAGGCAAAAACAAGTCTATCCCAGAGTATAAAGTGCTCATTGGGCATTTGGCTTGGAGGGAGGATAGAAGATGCTTGGGTTGGCCTGAACAAATGCTGCAGAAACATTCCTTCTGTGAGGAGAGAGAAAGAAAGCAAAGGACAGCTGTTAAAGATACTCAAAATTATTATTTCTACTATAATAGAATCTGGAGACATCCTTGTGCTGCAAGAAAACACATAGTAAAAAACAGCATCTGCCAGCAAGTGATCAAAGCACAGATAAGACAGATGAAGAATGACTGAAAGGAAGTCCTGTATGCACAGGCCAGATTGTGCAGATGGGGGGAGAAGCAGACACTTTAGGTAACTGGCCAAGCTTTAATCTAGGAAAGAAAAGGGTCCAGATCTCTCAAGTTCCAGGTAATGGTTGACCTGCAGCATCATCTCCCTCAACAGACATTAGCACAAAGAAGGAAGGAGCTGTGCTGAGAGATGAAAACAGAAGGCATTTAGGACAGGCTGGTTTTCAGCCCTGAGGAAGACTTTCCATTTTCAAGATCTCTCAATGAGTGACAGATACTCTAAAGAGATTCCATTCCTCTTCCTTGAGGTATGGTATTTGCCTGCCTCTTGCTGAACTATGGTAGTACATGGACCACAGGCCCTTGAGGCAGAGTGACAATAGGGAAAATGTGGGAGATCATTGTTGCAGATGCAAATCTTCCTGGTAAAAGGATCAAATAAAGAAACTTGTCCTGCTTCTGAATTAACAAAGCCTAAAGGAGTGAGGTTCCCATGCTGTAAAACCAAAAATTACTTTGACCATCTGAGGGATCTGCAGGTCATTTTGTTAAGGAAACTTCCGCAACAATTTGACTACTGAGATTTTAAATTAGCAACATATCATCTCTCAAAACACAGCTATATATACAATTGCTACTGGAGGGAGTCTTTCTTCTCATCTATAAACAAATTGCAAATATTTCTACTCACTGTATAGATCTGTTTCATCCAGAATTTCAGACTTGATGATCTCTTCAATCACATCTTCTAAAGTGACAATTCCCAGGACTTCATAAAAAGGGTCCCCTTCTCCTTCATTGTTTACTCTTTGCACTATAGCCAGGTGAGACTTGCCTGCAAGGAGACAGATCAGCAATTTTAGAAACTTCTGAATGATCAGAAATTATAGCAGAACTAGAGACATACAGGTATAAATAAAAAGACAAAAAGGTGGGTGTCAGGCTTTATGAAAAAAGGAGCAAAGTTTAACAGATGCTTAAAATCATAATCTGATTTCTGAGATACACATTCCTGCATCACATAAATCCACCTTATGCCCTAAAGGAGAGCTAAAGAGATTAGTATTCTTGTTCTAATGTCTTTCCCAGCAAAACTGTCACCCTGGCATTGAATTCATCATATTATCTTGTTGTTCTGCTTCTTGTCTCATGCATTGGCAGAGGAAGGCCAGGCTGGAGCCCTCCTTTGCAGTGAGATCCCATGGATGTTTTCCTCAAGCCTGGAAAAAACAGCAACAATGACCAAACCACAGAAGCACAGGGACAGAATAGAGCTAGGGAGAAGTCAGCCCCATCCATCAGCTCCTCTTTTTCCCCTCTCTTCCTCAAAAATAATTTATTTACATATTCCCCAGATGGAGTGATGACACGTCATTTAGCATTTAATTAATTAAAATATTCAAAGCAACTGTCTGATGAACAAAGAGAAAATCAAAGAAGAGATTTAACAGTAGTTCTAAAGGTTCCTGAGCCGTGCATCATTCACAGTGAATTCTTAAAGTCCTTACTGCCGTAGCAATGATGATGGTAAGAATATCATCATCATGACCCTTCAAACTGGCCTTGATACCTCTGGTTGCCAGTTTCTCCAGCTGCCATTGCAAACCAGTCCTTTGTAAAGCTGCATAAATAATAGCATTCATGCAAAGGGTCCACCAAATGTAAGCGGCATTTTGCAGTACAAGTACACAGACAGCAATATGCTTTCTGAACTATGAGGAGGTAAGAAACAGTGTCTTACACTCTTCTTTGCCAGTCTCAAAAATTATCCTTATCCCCAACTGTGGAAGACAACCAAAATAGTTCAACTTTGCTTAGACCCCTTTATAGGCAATAATGTCTGCCTGTTTTAAGATTCAGATTATTAGACTAACAAGCATTCAAACTATTCCAACCCAGACTTACTCATGCTCAAAGAATGAAAATATCCTGAACAAATTAGACGAGGGAGGAAAACTTATCAACTACTGATATAAACATTGCATCAGGTCAAGTCAATTCACTTTGGTAAGTTTTTCACATCTGCTTTCCCAGGGACCCAACATAAGCAGTTAAAAACAAATTCTTGGTGAATGCTGTCTGTCGAAAGTTAAATTCTTTTGCTATTCCCAGCTTGTGATCATTTAAAAGGAATTTTCCAAAGCAGGGTCTAATATTAGACTCAAAATGAAGTTTCCATTCCACTTAGGCGATATTCTCACCAAAGTAACTACTGCATAATCTGATTGTCTTGGAGCTACTCGTTTAGATGCAGATGGACATACTTTAAATACCAACTACACAGCACTGCTGAGTCTTATCTTGAGGAGACCTTATTCTACAGCAAATTAATAGAAAGATGATTTGTGATTTTTAAAGTATCAACATTCATATTGTACTGAAAGTCTTTCACTGTGCCAGGTTTTACGGGTTTTATTTCTCTGCATTCCTGGCAAGACTTCCAGCTCTTTCTACTGCTCAATGAACAGCATTAAAGTGACTTCAAAAAAACATGAAAGATTTGAGCACTATTATTACTGCAATTCCCCCATAATATATTACTCCAATTATATCCTTTGAACATAACAACGTTAAATAAGACCTGCAGCACAAAAAAAAAAAAACTTGCACAGACAAAACAAATGTTCTAATTTATTTTCCAGTGCCTGCTCAGATATTAGTATATTTGCTTTCAAGTCAAAAGACATGGCTCCTTCAAGAACTATTTCTATCACAGACCACAGCAGCTCATCAGCACATGCTTATTCAGGTGCTAATTCCTCAGGATATGTGTTCTCACATATTATTAAGTGATAAGGTCTGTTCAAGTGGGTTAAATTAAATAAACAAACCAAACCAGCCAAACAAAAACACCAAAAGACAATGCTATGAACTGATATTCAGCTTTGATAAAAACCATCAGCCTTTTCCTCCACTCCTGCACTGCCTATGATAATGCTGAACTAGGTGATGAAATTTGAAATTTTGAAAAGAACAGTTTTTCTAACAATGGAGTCCTGAACACATCTACAAGCAACGTCAGAGATTTATGAAAATGGGATGAGGGAAGGACCTGAGGGGCTGGAATACAATAGGAAGTTGTACACAAGTTTTGTGCACAAAACAAGTTGGATGCCCTTCCCACCAGAGTGGTCCCCACCAAGAATTCAGCATCACTAAAACATGTTCTGTTCTCCCCATTTGAGCAGCTGCAGGACTCTGATCCAAGCAACAGCATCTAACGTGAGATGAGTGACCAAAATCTGTACCAGCTGCTGCTCTCTTAAGCAAAGTGAGCTGGTAAGACAGGAGTTATGGAGAGGTATCGGGCATTTTGCACTTTCTGTGATGAAAAAGAAGGCTAGAAATAATTTTTTTCTGGCCTTGCCATAATCTCCAATTTTAAGGGTTTTTTACTTATCACTCAAAGCATCAAGACCATTGAAACTTGTCATCATCACTGGATTTTGGGGGGTAGCATTGATATTCAGTTCTACCCTCATCATTAAATAAACTACGTGTTACAGAGAATTTATCTGCTGAGGAGAGATAAATTATCCACACACGTGGTGACAACAACCTTTCCTCCTTCCTGATTGTTAAGTTTTCCTGTTCCAGGCTTTCATCAACCCAACACTTACCTGGGGTCAGATGAATTTAAGCCAATCTAATAAGCTGCCCCTAAAAAGCTGCCTTTTTCTCCCAAGTGTTCTCCTTCCTTTCTATTGGCTCCAATGCTCATGAAATTATTTGATGAGACAGACCAGATCTGAAAGTTACATTTCTTCTGTCTTTGCAAGATAATTTTGACCCAGATCCAATAATTTGCAAGAAATCACCAGACAGTGGAACACACATCAGGGGTGGTGACGGAGATATTATGAAGATGCATTCCCAGACTGCCTGCCCTCCCACCACAGAAGACTGCAAAATACCCTGCACGTATGGAAGTCATCAAGACATAAAAGGCTAAAGGAAAAGCCAGGAGCGCAAAGACCTCTTTATACATTGTAAAAGAGCACAACACAGCATGTGCTCAACTGTAAAAGTGGCCTGTAAGTAAAATAATGACTGCTCCCAGTGTTTGAAACAGAAATTGGCTACAGCTTTATCCAAAGACTTTATCAGGCCACTGACAATTGTCATACTATTTTATTCAATTGAAAAAGAGCGGTTTCAGCTTGTATTTTCCATTGCTAAAGACTTACAGTACATAACCAGTAAGGAGCTGAATAAAGTAAGCATCCAGCAGGTGTGAAAATCTGGACTGCATATAATATTCCTAGGGCTTTGAGAGCACAACACAAATCACACAGAGAGAACAGGTGTATGGAAAGTTCTGTACTTCACTGATTTTCTGGCCACAGTCTCTAACCACTCTCTGTAGATGACATTAATGCTTCTTTAATCCCTTGCTTTAAATGTTGATACAAAGAGATTTAGCAAGTGGGCAGCTCTGCAAAACTGCCAGTTCTGACAATAAAGGCAGAAATGATGTGTGACCCACAGCTCCTCTGTGGGCACAGGCAGGCACCGTTTGCTTTCTGCCTCAGTTTCCCCCCTGTACAGTGACAGTCAGTGACACCACCAAGGGCCTGTGTGGGGCTGATACCTGCACATGGCCCAAGGCACCAGTTGTGACAAATGTTAATCTCTCTGTTACCTTCACAGGCAACTAAAGCACTGAGCAGTTTTGGTAAACATAAATCCAGTCTCTTCCCATTGCTTAAAACTCTGCTGTTCAGCTTAGATTTTGCTCTGTAGAACTTCTGATTAATTTATTAAGCTAATTAGGAAACATGAAGATGCTTAGTTAAATCCACATGAGTAAGTGAACCTAGAATGAGCTCCTGGGAGTCCATGTGATTTACTGACCACACGGAACAGAACTGGAAGAAAGAAATGCCTGAAATACTCATTCTCTTACTGTACCACGACAATTTCTTAGGAAATACATAGTGGTGGAAAATTCTCCCTTTGATCCTGAGGCATTTATACATCTAGAGCAAGGACCTCGAGAATACTGTCACGCAGTTCAAACCAGAGATGAAAACATCTCTTCAAGATCTGCTCTGGCCACCCACAAGATCTAGACTCCATAAAGAGTTTTGCCATTTGGATGGAGCTGCACCCATCCCACTCTCACATAGACACTTCCCCATAGACACACATGCGAAAGAAACAGAAAGACAGATTGTGGAGTTCAATAAACGCAAATGCAAGTCATATACCTGGTACAAAACAAGCCCATGTGCTGGCACTGGGGACTGGCTGGCTGGGTGAACACACTACAGGAGTCAGCAGCGTATCCCTGCAGCCATGGAAAGGAACCGTGTGCTCGCATCAACACACGCGCAGCTGGCAGGTGAAGGGAACAGATATTCCTCTCTATCTGACACCTGTGAAACCGCACCTGCAGCACTGGCACTCAGTCTGGGGTTCTCCAGTACAACGAAGACATCAGGAAACTGAAACAGTTTTGGTGGGTGGATCCTAAGAAGGGCTGGGCTGGAGCCTACGACTCACAAGGAAAAGCAGAGGGCACTGCATTGGTGGGAGTCTTGCAGAGAAAAGGCTGAAAGAAAGCACCTCAAAGTCTTGCTGTACCTCATAGAAGGCACAGAGAACACAAAACTAGGGTCCTTTGAGCTAGATACTGATGGGACAAGAGACAATAAACACAAATTTCAAACATGCAGACTCTCTTTAAATAATGAAATCTTGTTCCTCACAAGGGTGGTCAAACACTGGGGCGGCGAAATCTCCAACTTTGGAGGAATTCAAAACTCAGTGACCTGAGCCAGCTTCAAAGGTGGCCACTCCAAAGAGGGGGTTGGACCAGAAGTCCCTTCCTAAATTATCCAGTGGTTTTAAGAGATTTTGAAGGGAGGTCTGACCGAAATCCCAGGCCAAAGTTCATTGCTGAATTTTTATTCCCAAATTTCTTAAAAAACTGCAAAACTTTCAGTACATAAGGATATATAAAGACAGCAAGTTTTACTGATCTGGAATGCCACAATCTGGCCTTGTATGTGACCAAATGTAGTAACAAAATGATACTACTAGCCAGACTATGCTTCAGAAAATTACACTACTGCTGCCATAGCTTTAAAGCCAACACAGGTTCCCAGGAATGAGTAATCCAACAGCAAAGGTGCAATTTAGGGGCTCTGAGCAGTGAGTTACAACCTGCAGTGATGTGTATAAGCTTATACTATGAGAAAGCAACTTGAAATGCCTCAATTTCTGCCAAAGGAGGTTTAGGAACTCAGTAACTGCAAAGATTTATAGGTGTTATTTTCCTCCTGCAAGCAGCAGATCTTACTAAAGGCTCCTGGTTTCCCTAAAAAAAAAAAAAATTAAGAAGAAAAATCAAAGCTGTGCTCAACATTTATAAAACAGAAGATTCTTGTTAAGTCAGTTTGTGGTAAAACAAGAATCAGGCTATTCCATTTTTGTTAAAACCAGTAATCTGAGTCTGTTTGCTGTGGGTTAGTGCCCTGGAACATTAATCCATAGCCTGTTTAATATGCCTCCAATGACATGGAGAAAAATCCCATGCAGTGTTTAGCTGCCCTTGAATTTGCTAACTAACAATGCTTCTGAAAATTCTCCCTGTTTAAACGTATGGGACTGTTTTTGTTTCGACTGATTTGTACAAAGGTAAACACTGTTCTGTCACTGAGATTCACAGGTTCAACAACACATTATTCCAAACAATCGATTTTATAACTTGTTGTATAATTTATCCATTGAAAATAACTCCCCCTGGAGTAGCCCTGGCTTGCAAGCAACTATATCAAACTAAAAAGTGTTTTCCTAAATTTCTTTTCTGCACGACAGCTCAAGGACATTAAATCTCCCATCTATTAGCAGAAATTTGCTTTTCCACTTTGATTATTTTCAATGGGGCAATCAGACTGGTATTTTCTCCAAACACACGCACACAAACTGGTGCCCACTGTCTTTGGGTTCATAACACAACACCATTCACAGAATCAAGAGAAACCCAAAACGTCTGTAAAAACATAATGTAGATTTAAACTAGACTTTTTAGATGGTGCTCTTTTCAGCAGCAAAACATATAATTTTTAATATATATTTGGGAAGGGAATCTGATAACTAGCATTCATTTAATATAGCCACATGAAAATCATCCAGACCTTCAAAGGAAATGAGTGAAAGTATCAGCACAACCATTGGGAATACAGTGATTCTCCTTTAAACCACAGAGCTCAATCTCGTACAAACATTAACCAGAAACCACAGCAGCCTTCACAGGAAAATAAAAAAGTAGCACTTTAAATAGAGTCTTTGTGTTAAAGTCCATTTAGTGGGAGGACACCAAAAAAAGCAAAAATCAGGGAGAGTTTCAGAATGACTTCCTGAGAGTGAATTGTATTTGTAAGGAATACTTTCCCAAGGGAAACGACAGAAGCTCAGTTACTTGCAACTTTGAAAACTTGACTGGACAAAGCTCCTAGAAAGGACTCAATAATTCTCCAGTGCCCTGTGGCAGATGGAAGAGAAGTGATGAGCGAACATTTTCCATCTACACCAGCCTACCAGTCAGTGTAGGCACTCCAACTCAACTGCTGCTGCCTTCCCTTCAATCCCTTCTGCTAGGACCTTGGTGAGACACACACTGACAAACTTAATTTACTTTGCTGCTGCTTCTAGATGTGAGAGCACAGCTCTAGAAAGCTGCAGCTTTACCTGCAACTGAACCGAACCTGGCAACCAACTCGGATCAAAAGCTGGGGAGTCGCCATAGGTACACCACTAAAAGAAATTAGTGGGGACCAGAAATAACTTGAGTGTAAGGAAAAAAGGTAATTTCACCTCAGACCTCTGCTATCAAAGCAGAAATCTTAGGGAAGAATCAATTGTGAGAATATTTAGGGAACACTATTAAAAGGTGTAGGCAGGCATCAGGAATGAAATTGAAAAGTGGAGAGAAAGAGTTTCAGAAACTCCTAGAACATTGCTAAAGACTCCCTTGCCATGAACAGCATTCCCAGTCAGGCAGTGCTTTTGCAGTAGGGAATTTCTGCTGAATATGGCTGGGGTTAACAATAGCCAGGGTCTACGAGGGTGTAAAATGCACACCACTAGCTTGGCTGCTCTCTGTGTTGGCCAGAACTCTGAGTTCAGCCTAGTAAATGAACAAACACAAGCTGCTTCCCAGAACTGGAAGCATTTTTCTGTCTTAGAGAAGTATCCACTGGATCTGAAATAGGAGAGGAAGATAAGGAAATCCTAATACTTGAGAAAGAAATCTCTCCCAAAACCAGAGTATTTTTGGACACCTGTCTGAGGCTCTAACCAGAGTAAAAGGTTGTGACACCAGGACACTGGTGGCTTGAGATGAGAAACAGGGTGGAAGTTGAAAAAAAAATTAAGGAACCACTTCAGAAGTGCAGCAAACTCAAGCTGAGAGAAGATGTGGCAACAAGAAGAGAAAATACTGAATCTGGAGAGAGGCCTAGGACTACTTGGACTGACACGGAACAAAAAAGTTCAGATAAAATTTAAGGCAAGCAAACAGAATATTGAAGTCATTCTTGGTCACGGTTCAAGTCTTCCACATTGGATTGAAAAGATACTGAAGTGTGACTTATGCTGATGTGATTTTCCCCATGCCTCCACTTCCCAAGGCAAGTAATGACCTTTTGGACAGAAGTGTAAGAAATGCATCTCCTCACTGACTCGCACCTCCACAGCATGATCAACAAGAAATGTTTTTAGTGTTCAAGCACCCTAAAAAGGAGCCATACTGATTTTATTACTTCCCTGTTTGTTCAAGATTGTCCCACTGATTTCAGCATTCCTTCAGGGATGAAGAGCAGGCAGCAGAAGTGCTGCCAGCAGAGGGAGTGCAAAACCTTGGGTTTGCTGAGCTCCAGCTCCAGGTCCTCCCCAGACCTCAGCCCAGCAGATGGAGAGAAGAGGCCCTGGATTCCGGCATCGGTGGGGCCTGGCTGCTGGCTGGATGCTGAATCCTTTGAGAGGTGTGCCCTACAGCCTGGGATCCACAGCAATCCCTGTCTGCCATGGCCTCTTCACCATCTCCTCCAGCAGCTTTGCATTGCTGCTATGTCCCACTCCAACTTCCTTTGCCTTCCCTGCCCTAGGGGGGACAAATTCTTGAGCCCTTTATAAGGGCTCAGGAGAGAAACTGTCACCTCCTTATGGTCTTCTCCAGTCCAACAGGCTGCTACCACAAGCCAAGAGTTAGTCCACTAAATGAACACAAGAGCATCAAGAGATGTATGTCTATGAGCAACAAAAATAGACGTCAATCCAAAACAACAATGAACTATGATGACTTTGATGTTCAGGTAACCAAAACACAACACCAACAGAAACAACAGCTTTGTTCTGTATCACTGCAGTCAAAAATCCTACTGATCTAATCCGTCCTTTAATCCTGCCTCCCTCAATTCCTAGAACAGACTGGGTTTAATTCAGGGAGCTTCCAGATTTTGGCATCTACACCATGGGATTTCAAATCCGACAAAGGTAAAGTACTAGAAGGCACAACAGAAACGTGTTTGGACATTAGGAGAAGGTTAGCTGAGGCCAGCATGCTTACATAAGGACTTAAACTGTGCTGAGAGCAAACAGCATGAGCTGCAAAGGAAGAACACTATCTTGAGACTGTAGGTCCTGAAAGGAATTGGGAGCTGGATATACTCTTTTTTTAAATTATTATTATCATAATCAGCTCTTATAGTTTACTTTTAGTTCACTATTTCGGATATAAATTTAAAAGGGTTCTTGTGTTACCAGCATCTTAGTTCATTAATATTCTGTTTTAATGACTTGTTTTACTTCAGGCCATTTATATCACATGCAGTTTGCAATTCCAGCAGCTCCAAACCCAGCCTGGTCGATGGCGCCATCAGATTTTTCAAGCTTTCAAATTTATACTGTGGCAGAAGCCAGAGGAAGATTAACAAAAAGCTACCCTGTCAACTTTCTGAATTGGTGACACCACCTTCATCCAGCTGGGTCTCTACAAGCCCAAGAGCACTTAGGTGTGTGCACTGCCACAGCACTGGAAGCTGTGGGATAAACACACCCCTGGAACACAACCAGTGCCATGACCTTGACTCTGCACAAGCGCAGGACCGGGGCCACGTGAGCTCTGACACTGCACATTTGTTTCTCTGGATTCACACAGCGCCATTACAGAGCAGCTCCTGAGCCATGCAGCACAACACCAAGGACACTGCAGCAATCTGCAGGCACAAGAAACACAGCCACCTTCTCCCACTGCCTTTTGGTTTGGGTCAGGTCCCATGGGGGGGTAGCATTGCAGGAAGAGCTGCCCCAAAACTGTGCTTTACACAGCCAGCAAATTCAAGAGGAAGGGGAAATATCCTCTGGCTGGAAATGAGTCTTTTAAAAACTAAAGGTATGGCACACCTAAGTGTAGAGAAGAGCCAAGACACACCCAAAGTTACAGAACCAAGAACTTCACAGGAGCAAATGATTTAAACTTTCATAGGTCACATTTTCACTTTGCTTTGGTGCAATTTTAGCTAATGACACAGATCACAGCTGGATCCAGATCCATGCCTCTTCATCAAGAACATGTACACAGCAACTGTCGTGGATATGGGGGAGGGGGGATGTAATTTAAACCACCTAAAGACATCCTGGAATTGTCTGACACCAAAGCAGAAGGACAGAAGAGCACCTGTGATTTCAGAACTGGGCATCACAGATATCGAAAAGCCTGCAAACTGCAGGTTTTTTGCAAAATAATAATACAATAATATATAGAGAAGGGGAAAACCCCAATTTTGCACTTTGCTAAGGATTTAAGTAGGTCTTGTGTTACTTTTAAAGCCCATCACACAAAGAAGCCAAAATAATTGGTTCAAATGCTGACTCAACATCCCCAGGAAAAGGAAAGATTATAGAAAACTGCCTTGTTTGAAAGAGTGACAATTCTGATAGTACATTTGAATGCATTCTTATTCTTTTCCAAGTACAAGTGTAAATTGCCTGCCTTTGTTCCTAGGAGTTATCACTTACTCATAAATGTAAGATTTTCCAGTGAATTAGTAATACAACATCCTCTTTTCAGGCCCACAAGACAAAATTAATTTTCTGAAAAATGGTACTACTGGGTCATGTTTTAGAAATGGGAACTTCAAAGATCAATCTCCATTGCAATTATGCTATTAATATTTTTAATTACTTACTTGATACCAAAACTTCTCAAAGTTTCCATTTGTGAACAACCATCTAATTAGTGGATTTTTTGGGCCATCCTGCATAGCCCTCTGGTAGGCTGAGGTTGTCCAGAGCTCTTGAAGGAAGAAGGAAACCTCTCAGATAAATACAGCAAAGCCCTGCTGCATCAGCAACAGCCACTGCAGAGAACTGGAAAAAGGTGAAGTGAGAGCCTTGCCCCTGAGCAAGAAGACACTAGAGATAAATGAAAAGGAGAAAAAGGAGTCTTAAGAGATTGAATTTGTGAACTTGCCACTTGCTGGTTTTGCTGTGATGAAGAGTTCTTTTGCTCCAGAAGACTGAATCAGGACTTCTCAACAGTTTTCCAGCTGCTGGGTATTGATGACACAGGATGACATGCGACTCACACCTACATGACAATATTATTCAAATTCTCCTTGTCAAATATTTACATGAAGTGAAGAGCTGTAATGTTTTAGTGACATAACAGGAATTCTGTGAGAAGAGTACTTCTCTCATGATGCTTAGCTCAGGGAAGATGTAGTAGAAATAGCCCTGTTTTCTTTATTATTCTGCAGAAGTCTTTGTCATTTTAGCCCCATCAAAACCTAATCTGAATGTATTTGCTCACAAATAACCTAAATACCAGCTTTAATATCCCTGACTTCCGAGACTGTTTGACAATTCTACTACAGAACAAGCTTTGTGGCACAATGTCTCATAGGGAATAGGGTTATTGATCTAAGCAGAACACTTTGTCATTTAATCTCCTCTGGCAAGGGACAGATCTCTTCTGCCCTTTTAAGACTGTTCACCTTTGTTTGTAAATGTGTGCGTTAGAGCATTTCTTTGATTTTGCCTAAGCCAAATACTTGGATAGAGCTGTCTAAGCTCTTCCACTCTTATACTAACAACATGTAATAGCATTGCATCCAGGTATCTTAGGACAGCAAAGGCTCACAAGTGTCTGTCTGAATCATCTGGTACACACAGCTTCAATCCATTCATGTGATGCACTCAACTCCTGCAACACTCACAAGAGTTACAGTGAAGTGTAACTCCACTAGGCTGGAGACAACCCCAATGACCATGGTTGAACCCACTGGCACAGGGCAGGTTAGCATCCCTTGTGAAGACAGAGGGTGAATTAACACTCACGCAATCTGTACAGTTTTGTCCATAAAACTACACCCACACTAAGAATGCAATATCAGCATGCCTAAAACACTCTGGCCATGGAAATGGCCTCAGAGAAACAGTGTCCTACTGCTGTGACTTCTGCCTTGCATTTGTTTATTTTTAGCTAGGATTAGGCTGAATTCTTCTACATCCCAATAAACGCTAAAGTAAAACAGCTCAAACTTCTGCTAGAAGAGTCATGGACAACTAGGTCACGCAACATACAATGCACATGCTTCTCTGTTATTTTCCCTGACTGCTTGCAAATCCAAACATTCCAAGTACACCACAGCAGCACAAACCCCAACCAGAAAACCACTCTACTAGGCTCTGAGGACTTGCAATTAAATCTATAGTATAAACAACAGTATTTATCTAGCCTTTTAACAATAGCAGAACCAATGTCTGTCACTGTATGTGGTTCACAGGAGAATACCCACAGATTGGGGCACGAGAGTTTGGAAAACTGAAGATTCCCAGCCAGACCATTTCTTGGGGTCTGCAACTCTTGAGCCTCTTCCTGCATCTTCTGTTTGTTCAAGAAAGATCCCTCCACAAATGCAACCAGAGCCAGGTGATGTTGCCTGCACAGAACAGGTCAGGGCTGAGCTCTCCTCTCTACCTCAGAGGGAGCAATAGGAAAAATCTCTCTTACCCACAAACCACATTTTCATGAAACTTACAGAAACATGGTATTTCTGACTTTTGGAGATCAATTACTTTTAAAGCTATGGAGGACTAAGGCAGGTAAGGAAAAAAAAAAACCCAAGCAACTGATAAAAAATAAACTACACAAAATCCCAACCAAACCAAATAAAAACAACCAGACAAAAAGACCTCCACCTATCTCCCCAAGCAGCCTCCTTCACAGCAGTAGCAGTGCAGACCTTATGCCAGCCTCCAAATGACAGAAGACAGCAAACTTCAAAATGTTGCTATAAATTCAAAATGTTGCTATAATTTCCACTTGCAGGAAGAGGTTGTCATTCCTTCATAATAGTAAAGAACAAAACCAAAACGAATTTACTAGAAAGCCATAAATAAAAATGATTATATAAACCCCACCTTAGACCATGCACAATTTAGTTGAAACATGATGTGTTTCTGAGTGGAGCTCAAATACACATTTAGTCTAAATATTGTGGACTGTGTATCTGCTCTGCATCTCAGCACTCAGCAGGTTCATTGGTGAAGGTCCCTGTCCTTCCAGGAGCCAGGAGCCTGGCCACAGTCACTGCATCCCTGTCCTTACAAGGGTTAGACAAACAGACCAGTGAGGCCTGGCAAAAGGAAATGCATTTGGAGTTCACAGAGGGGCTATCACTTGGCTATTTCTGTAGTGCCTGCATCTAAAAAAAGATCCAGTTCACACAAGTAGCTATTTTACCTTACTGTCCCACAAGATCTAAATGCATTTTTTCCGATTACACTTTCCCACCATAAAACACACAACAAAATGTGACACATATTTTTAAATATTCCTATGAAAGGATTTTGCTTATATATAGAAACATGAGTATATATGGAAACATACAAAACTCTGTGTTTATATATAGATGTCTCCTCACTGTATAACTAATATTAGTTCATGGAACTGAAGTCAAACACAACAACAACAACAACAAAAAGAATTAAAGTTCCAGGGAGCTTTGCCATAAAGTACACAAAGCAGAAAAAAACTTCTTGGATTTATGATAATCTCTGCATGAAATGCTGAATGGTAAATTCCCTTGAGAACTTCTCTGACACAAGAAATACACGACAAAATAAACAAACGAGGAGACAAGTCCAAGAGGCTCTCACTGAAGAGACATCTAGTTCACTCTTTCCCTTTTTTTTCCCCCTCCTGCATTCCAACAAATTCTGTCATGAACCATGAGAGAGGCACAAACAGGTTTTCCTGGGGTCCTCTTCCAAAGCTCATCTCCTGGGGAACAGAAGACCATCTGCTTCCCTAAGATAAAGCATTTCAAATGACTACCACAAGTGTTGCCCTGTTGAGAGTGCTCCACACTGCAATACCCCATCTGTATGAAAAAAATGTACTTTGGTAGTTACATGAAAGTGACTAAAGTCCTTTGAGACTTACTGACATAAGGCTGAAAGGTTTGACTTTTACTCTCTAATTATTTCTCCATGGTTAGGGGTCCCCAACACCACATATCTTGCATTTATCCAGAAGATGAATTTAAAACTGACTAACCCATTTCAGTGTTTAAGCTGAGGGAAACAAAACCAGCAGAAAATATGAGAGACATTTTTAAAGAGATAAAATCTAAATACTTTTTCCATGCCCCCAGGGGAATTAGTTAAATGGATGAAGAATACCCCAATTCTCAAACCCATCTCCTCACATCTGCTCGAGCACAATCCTATCCACTTAACTACTTGAAACTGTCACAGGAGCCTGTTTTAACACAGCCCAAACCCCCTGCTTGAACGCCCTCCTTGATGAGTACAAAATCCTGGCTTTCATGAGAAGGAGAGTTTTCACCAATAAAGGCCACACACTTTTGTAGCAGTTCCACAACAACTGCCATCAATTAAAAAACCACTTGCATAACCTGAGCAATTAGCAGATCAAGGTTTTTTCCTAAATTAAACTAATGTAAAGCAATATTCCTGGAGCTTAGTGGAGGGATTCAGGCAATAGCTGTGTGTAACAGGAGTGGCAGATGGCTTTATAGAAATCACAATATTTGTTACCATCTTTAAAGGCTGGTGGCATCTCACCTGCTTATTTCCATGACAACTGGATTCCCTTCTTACCAAAAAGCTGTTGATGCTAAGTTGCCTCCTCTCTTCCTCTGTAACTGCTGTTGCATCAAATAATTGTAAAAGCCAATGGGACTGAGGATGAATAAACTCAATTGTGCAACTGAAACAGTAACATGTCAGGGTTTTCTTACCAGAATTTTACAGATCTCTATACCACTTCACAGCATTATCATCTTTCTGGTGGCTGGGAATTATTAATTACATAACAGATTCAGCTATTCAGGGCACAAGACAAGGGTACCACTCTCTAACCTAGAGCAAGACTAGATCAGTGTAGTGACCACAGAACAAGAATAGTTCTAATCCTGGGACCAGGATCTGCACATCTACCCAGCTTCACAGGAACGCCAAGTTCTTTTAAGACCAAAAGTGATCAGGAGCTCAGATCTATTATTCATTGAGATGATGACATGTCTGGCAGAACAACAGCTCTTGGCAGGACAGTGAAGTATTTATGCAGTGCAACAACTCAAAGAAAAGACTTGCCAAATTGACTGCAACAATGGTCTTCAACCTTTTTCAATTTATGGACTGCTAAAAACGCTCAGTGAGAATGCAGAACCCTGTAATACTGAGCTCTCTACTGACAAAAGGCTTATTGTTTTTAAGATACCTTTTATCGAGGCATCTGAAATAGTCCTTGGACGCAAGCTAAAAAAAAGTAAATTCACCACACCGCATAATTTTCTGGAAAATATTAAGCAATCTTCCTTACAGTATACAATAAACAAGACATAAAAGCCCAAAATCAAATTGTTACAGGTCCCTGCACAATAAAGATATTTTTCCTAGTGACTTTAGCTTGAGGTTACATGACGAGCATGGAGACCAGTCACCACACAGAGCGGTCAAATGATGGAACTCAACAGCAGAGCAGAAGAGCTGCAGGCCAGAGAGAGCACAGAGTGCTGGCCACCAGAGAGCCCTGGGCAGAAAGGGAGAGCTAACACAGCCCTGAGAGGGACACTGAGCGCTGGATCCCACACGGGTGTATTTCTAAGGAAAGCTGAAATTAAGGACTGGAGACAGTGGTTTTGTTAAAGGCAGCATTTAGAGAATTATCAACAGAAACAAAATATCAGAGGGGGAAGAGAAGGAAAGGGAGGAACTCTGAGAATTGCAAATTAGATTCATGTTATTTCCACTGTGGGAGCATTTGAATCAGTGCTCAAACCACCATCTCTGCCCCAGCTCATTAGAGTACCTAGTAATTTGCCCGCTCCTGTACAGTAATCCACATGGGAGCCATGGTAATGCAAGAAGGAGAGAGGCCAGCATTCCCCAGTCTCACTGGGGGCAAGGAAGCAGTGGTGGAAGGAGCAGGAGGATGATGGCAGGGAGAATATGATTGTTTCAAGCACTGATGTGTTTCATCACATGTACCATTCCAATAGATATAAATATCAGCAAGTTGGCCTGGTGGCGTGGCCATTGTGAAATGGCAGCTTCCTGCCAGGATCACAAGAGATGAGATCTGAGGGAAGGCTTTGCAGCTAATGCTAGGAAACATTTTATGAGCAAAAGGACCAATGCTAAAGAGCTTGTGGCAGAGAGCACTGCTGAGATTGAATCCTGCTGTAGATGTGCAGGGGTGAAACATGTAAAATGGTACAAGAACAAATGGGAAGCTCTTGGCCACCCTGCACTCACCTGCAAAGACTAGTCCTTGGTTCCCACCCTCCACCATGTGCCTTAAATTCCTCACTGCATTCAAGGCAACACTCTACCCTTACACCTCCCACTTTAACACCTTGCCATGACATACCCTTTCAAAAGCCCAGACTGAAAACAGTTCCTTCTTCCCTTGCAATAGGTTTGAGCCAAGCTCTGATGGCAGAGCAGAGAGGAGGAGGTCCAAATCTTTAATCTAGAATAACTACTGATCTGCAAGCAAACACTACAGCAACGTCTCCATCAAATATAGCAGATGTGTTTTTCCAAACACCAGGGCTAGTAAAACTTGATTAGCAGAGGAGGTCTGAGAGAAGACTGTGGTGCTCCTGGAAATAGTTTCAAAAATGGCAAAGGGAAACACAGCAGGAAAGTAGCTTGAGAGAGATTTCACTGATCTGACAGGAGAAAAGGATGTCTTAGAGAAGCCTGCTGTTCTCAAAGGAGACAGGGATTATCTTCAATGTTTAAGGGATTATGAAATGGTGACTGGAATGAAAATGTGTAAAAAGAAGAGCATGAATACAAGTGAAATCATCAGAAGTGCTAACAGTGGTATGGGAGTTACTCTGGAGGATGAGCATACAAAGCACCAAGATGGAAGTTAAGAACACACTAGGACAAGAAGGTACAACTGCCGTAGCAGTTACTCGCTGAAGCAAATAAGATACATCAAAACAAGAGGGGAGTTTGTACACAGACACCCCCTGGTCATGAGTGAGCTGCCCATGGCATTACGCCAAGCTATTCACAAGAAAGTCTCTGGATCATGTGAACAATGAAAGCAGCCCTTTTTCCATCCATTTCTCCCAGAGTATTTAAAGATTTGAAGTTTCCCATCTCATTTTTGGTTCATCTCTCTCTTCCTATAAATAGAGAAGCAGCAGTGCATCCATCCCTTCTTCATCTTTTTTGGTGGTCTAGCATTGCACAGATGCTGGAATGTTTTTCTAGTAAATGATAAGCAATGGGAAACAAGTCGAAGACAAAGGACAAGAGACCTTGAGCTCAGACAAGTAGGAGAGATGGGAGCTTTCTCCTCTTTCCCAAGAGGCAGGTATCTTTTCTCTGGACCAAAAGGTTTTGTTTTGGAAACAAACGTATCTATTTCTGTCACTTCCTTTAGACATTTAGTCTTCATGGGGCTGATAGTAAGACTGACTGGGATGTCTGAGAATGACAATCTGGCCCCCAAAAGAAAGTATTTCTAATCCAATATGAAACCCAAAGGAAACACACCCCTGCTGCTAGGCACACGTCTCAGAGGACTAACACTGTGATCTGTGCTGCGTTCCCAGAGCCTTTACTTTAATCCCAAGTCCAATAATCGAGTTAGCACTTTGTAAGGAGAGCTAAAGCCCCTGGGGTTTCTGCCGAGCCATCGGGCAGTGGAGAGGCTGAGCTGGACATCAGCAGGTGGTCAGCTGCCATGGGAAAACAAGCGTGGTGTGGGCAGCCAGACAGCTGAGCAAGGAGCTACAGGAACGCCTGGAGCTCTACCCCGACCCAGAGGGGGTCAAACACCACTGGATGTCCCCAAGAAAAACAAAAACATGAAAAGAAGAGGAAGGGCAAGCCACGGTGAAGGAAGAGAATGCCAAGACCTGGCAGTTTGGGCTTGAAAGTTGCTTCCTAAGTCAATGAGCCCACTTGGAGAGGCTTTAGCACCGCACAAAGGCAGCACAGGTATCTGAAGCTGCAGCCTCGCTGTGCCACACCAGCAATGAACAGGATGAGCCACCCATGCTAACACAGCAACGTCTTTGATGGATGGGCAAGGAGCTGGGCACAGCGGCAGTGGGGAAAGCTAATGAGTTCTAGAAGATCACAGCCTTCCATCTCTGCTTAAAAATAGCAGCTGTGGTCAGGGGTTTGAGACAGAGTCCAACCACAGCATTTGGATGCAGATTTTGAAACCACAGGAGGTCAGAGTTAATTGATAGTTGGTCATTCAGAGGTCCTGGGACAACTTAAGAATCAACAATGTGCTGTAAAGTCTTGTTGAAATTAGGCTCTGGCCTCCCATCTGGAAGACATAACAATATCCCTGAAAACAGCAGTCCTGACCAACAGCCCTCCTAGGCTTACCTGCTCAAGACTTTGGGGAAACAAGGAAATTTCCCACCAGCAGCAGAGTCCTGCAGAGCATGGTTCCAAGGGAGGCAACAGAGTGCTTTCAAAGCAGGCAGCAGTGGGCAGGTTCTTTGGAGCTGGCAAGGCCACTGACTCTGGGATAGCCTAATCCACTAACAGGTAAATCCTCTCCACAAAACATTCCTTCTTGACTGAAAACACTTATTTGGCAACCAAAGCCCGCTGCTTTAGAGTAAGAGCTGGGGAGGAATGTGACCTGTGGCTCCTGATGGGAGAAGGCCCCAGCACACAGAGTACCGGACTGAAAGCTGCCCAAGCCTCAGTACAGGGGGCTCTCCAGTGAACTGTCCCTGCTCCACTCCCGTGCAAGATCACTGCTTGGCAGGAAGGACATTAGGCAGGCAGGACATTTGGTGCTTGCTGAGCTCTTTAGACACATGGACTAGATGACCTTTAAATGTCCCAAGCCAAACTATTCTATAAGGGACAATCTCTCAGAAGAGTTGGATATGCAAGAAGAAGGGATTATGTACGGAAGTTTTGACAAACATCATCCCAAGTGTAAGGGTTTGGTAGTTCTGAGAAGGACAACACAGAAGGGAACTCAGTAGTCTAAAATGAAAGACAAAAGACTTCTGCTTTGGACCCCATTTCAGCATATCCTGGACATTGCTCATACATGGAGTCATAGCCCATTCCAGGATTTTTAGGCCAAGAGAGAGAGGGAATTACAAATGTGTCACTGATGGCTGGCCAGCCCTGGGATCCTCCCAGCTCATTAATCCCTCTGTTCAGCTTTGCTCTATGAAGAGCAAGTCCTGTGTAGCAGCACCAGGTTAGCAAACCAAACAAATCAAACTTCACTGACTCAGGCACAAATACTCTCCCCTCCATATTGGAGTAGCCAAAATTTGGCACATACACTAAACCCAGACAAACCAGAAAATGTTAGAAAATCCCACCTGGGAAAGTAATTTTTACCAGACAGCTTACCCAAAATTATGCAGAAAGATGCTTTTTGGTTTTTCCAACATTTTTCTTTGCAGCTCCCTAGGCAGAGAAGGTTTGAATGCAGGCTACACTGCACTGTAGGCACACGGAGGTCCCTGAATGGAGATGTCTCACTCCCTGCCCAGATACAGATTCATGGGGTAAAGGGTCTGCATGGGTGGCATGTGCCCTGCAGGACTGCTCACTCACCATCCCAACTTGTATCACTATGGGCATGAACTCAAAGGCAGGGGTGTACAGATAACTCTTGCAAGAAGAGTTGGTCTCTTGCAAGAGAGGCTGGTGGTTTAGCTTACAGAGCGATGGAACAGCCCCTTAGCAATGCAAATGTGTGGTAAGAGAAGTCACTGGACCTGCTGGGGCTTCTCAAGTGTGCAGAGATAAGCTTTCTTATCAGGCCTAAGACAGTATAAGATTCAGCTGTTGTCCTAAAAGAACTTTCACTCACTCAGTCTCACATTTTATTTGTTAGTAGACACAAAACATTTTTCCCCACCTCAACAAATGACAATTCTCAAAGTGTTGGGAAAAAATCAAAACAGAAGAAGTCTTGGGTTCTGCATCATCTGAGAAAAAAAGATCACCATTTTGACTCACCACCAGAATAGGTTTGGAAAAGTACTGGGGTGGCCATGGTGGGACTGACATAAGAACACACAAAAATAGGAATTTGATATTTAAATCACAAAAATATGAGGAGGACCCAAGGGTAGAAGTACACATACAAATACAATTAACCATATTCCAAATTGATGCCTTTTCTTTACACATACCAGAATAGAATGCTATTATTTTTATTACTGTTCCTTCAAAGAAGAACATGTAGTAAGCTTGCAATTAACCATTACCAAGAATTTTCTGTATTATATTAGTATCTGGGAGCACCAGACATGTATGAGATAGTTATCAATTGCTCTGTTGCACGCAGTAAGATGCAAGTCCTTGTTTTCTAACAAGCTGAAAGATCAGCTAGGGCATGTTAAGGACTTTCTGCAGCTGCCAGAAGTAATTTAGAGCAAGACCTTCTGAGAGAAAACCCACACTATTGAGACAGAGTCCCTTGGAAACACAGTTCAAACCATCACCATTGACTCTGGCTCCCTTTTTCTGGTAAATTCTCAGGGAGAAACAATCTCCAGTTGGGGCGGTAAGAACACCCAAGAGCTGATGAGAAATCTGTCATGGCTCACTTGTCTCTAATAGGATTGTAGATAGAGCCCCTGATTTTTTTTTTCTCCATGTTTCCAGGAATTTGAGCAGCATATGAATTTCCTCTCCTTATAATCCCTCACTGGAAATGATCAGAACTGCTTGTCACAAGCTTATCACATGGGGGAAAAAAAAACCAAGGCACAGACAAGGTGCAAACTCCACCTCCTAGCAACAAATGGGAACTGAAGAGGGGTGAGAGGAGACAAAGGAAGGGAGGGCTCTACTTGAGGGCTTGTAGATCACTTCTTCACTTTTAGTGTCTTGAGTACTCAGGCTGAAAACTGTAGTAAATGGTAAAGAACACATCTGCCGTGGTAAAAACAATTAGACTGCATTAAAAAACAGAAACAGAAATTAAACAAAGGAAAGAATTGTCAATGGACAAAACCAGGAGCCCTCTTTGCTAGCTCCACTTCTCTAAAAATAACACACCCCCAGGTAAACAGAGATAGCAAAGCAAAGCCTCCAGTCTGTGTGAGAGCAACAGCACAGTAGGTCACACAATACAAATGTTCACACTTTCCCTTTAGTAGAGTTAGAGAGTAACAGATTTTAAGCAAGAGTATGTGTGCATGTAAGCTGGCTTTCCAAATCCAATATCCCTTCCTATCCCCTCATAACTTCTCATCAGCAGTTTTCTATTTCTACTATGAAGGGCTCTAGTGCAATTATGCTCAGTTACTGAAAGCCTCTTTACTCTAATCCTCTTCTTAGTTTCAGAAAGCAACAGCATCAACTGATACCTGTGAGCTTAGTCTCGCCCCATGGGAAACAATCTACAGAGTTCATAGCAGAAAAACACACCCAGGACATACCCATCTACACCAGCTCCCCTGTTCAGTTTACCAGTGCTAAATACCAGATTTCTAACTACACCAAAACAAAATTTCAAAGCGAAAATTCACCGTTTTGGCCTTTTAAAGAAGTAAACTTTGAGCAAAAAACGAATGGAAAATGTCAACTTACACGTCTTCTTTTTTAAAAAATATTTTAAGCTATTTAAAGCTAGTTAAAAAATGAAGTTATTTGCCATGAGGCTGGTGGGAAGAGGGTGCTGAAGAGGGGCCACTGTGCTGTTTGTTACTTTTGGCATGGTTGTTGAAACCAGGCCCTAACACGCATAATTATGTGGTACACTGAACTCCTCCCTGACGAATTTTCACCAACCATGAAGCTAAAGGCAAACTTGAGGAGAAGCAGAAACAATTCTGATTCAAGCAATGAAATTAAGAGAGGCAAGCAAAAGTTATAAGCATCTCAGAAGTTCTTTTGTGAGTTATTAGACCTACTGAATGACTGCAGTTTTCCCTTTAATGCAGAGAGCGCTGCAGGTACTCAAGTCCAGCTGTTTAACCCCTGCAATGCATAGTGACCTTTTTATTTTCCATTGCTCTTGCAGTTTTCCAGCAGTTTGAGTTCATTTGGGCTAATTACCTCAACATGGAGCTGCAAATGGAAAATGTTGCCAGTGAGTTGTTCCATTCACAGCCATTTCGTCTTGCACTGCTGGCGTCAAGGCGCACGGCTTTTTTCCCCGTCTCCAGGGGCATCGCGGCCGTTCTGCTCCCAGCGGTCATGCAGCCTTCCAAAAGAAGCCAGTGACCTTCCAGACAGAGGACTCCACATCTGCCTGTGCACCCTCCCTTTGCAGCCCCCCCCCCGTGCTGATACTCAGGTGAGGGATGCTGAAGCCCTACGTCCCTGAACCACCAGGGAATCAGCACTCCTGGAATCTCACTGTGAAGGAACAGCAGTCCCTCCAGAGCCAAGACATCACTGGGTTTTCATCATAAACCTTAAGCTGACACTTTCCTGACCCTCTCTTGCAAAATGCACTGATTTATAAAACATCCCATCAACGAGAAAATTGGTAGGTCTGAGTCGGTAACGGAGAAGAAAAACCCCTTTCCCATGCAGATCCCAAGATAACTTGAAAGCTGGCTTTTAAAAAATACAGTCTGTCTACTCAAATATCTACTTGTGGGTTTGGACCTAACTTTGTGAGATTTGTCGCTAAAACACAGAATCATCCATGCTTTAAACTAGAATTTCTAAGCTGTTTTTTAACTAAGATGAAAGACAAAATCATTCAGCATGGCTTGCATATCCTCAACATCAAGATTTCACTAAAATGGAGTTTTGCATTAACAAGATTACAGGCACCCTTGTCAGAGAAGTGACTTTTGGGTAATCTCAAGCATCAAAAGAATAGCTAGAAAATTCCTTTTACTTTGCTGGAAGCTGACAGTTTTCCTCTTTCTCCTGAAGAAACAGAATCAAAGCATAAGCAGACTTCTGTCAACAGAAAGAGCCCCCCATTCCCATCCAAAGAACTAATGTTTCGTCCCATCTCCTTGGGAGAGGATTTCACCCAATTGCTCCCTTCAGAACACAATTCTGCACATACACAAGGTGCAAAACTCCTCCCTTGGGAGAATCCACTATCAGGGACCTTAGGATAGTTGAAAAGGAAAAGCAGAGTTATTGCATTTAGCTGGTCCTGTAGAGGTCTGGAAAAACAAACATTCAACTACCTCACAGGATCCAGGAGAAAGTCTTTATGAGCTCTGAAAGAAACTTGTCCAAAGCCACCTCCAATTCTCCAGGAGTGTGAGGCACAAGAACAGGTTATTCAGTGATGATGAAATGTGCCAGATCAGTGTGGGTCTGGAGTTCAGAGTGCAGGAGCCAAGCAAGGGGGAAGCACTGCCTTCTTCAACACGTCAAACATTGGAGAGCCAGGAAACCTGAGGTCCAAACAGCACCTGCCCAGGTACTTAACTGCATCCTCAGCATGGGAAAGGCCCTGAGCAATTGCATTTAATCAGGCAGGCACACAGCCTGAAATGCCTTGGTTCTGCTGCAGACCACAGAGTCTACTCTGCAGCCTCTTTACAGCTACACAGAGCACCCAAATTAAGATGACAAATTCCCTCTATGACAAAGACTGCAAATGAAATGGTCATTTGCAAGCCCTTGTTAAGAGCCCTCTCTCAAAGCGATGAGGGCATTTAGCATTTAACACACTGCTTTGCACACCAGGACCAACAGAACTCTTCAAATGGCAGGCAGTCTCTGCACCAACACTCTATATGCTCCCAGTCAGGAGTCTGGAGGGCTTGCCTGAAAAGCTGTATAATTCCTGCTAGAACAAATCTGTGAGATATAAGGGTAATATCTGACATGTGTTTTCAGACCCTCACACAAACAGACAATAAACTGGAAAAGACAGCTGACATCTGGGCAAATGAAAAAAATCAGGCATGTTGTCTGGGAAGTACCATCTTAACCTTCCTATGTACGTATATATTTGAGGTGAAAGGTGAAGAGAAGTTCTTTAGATGGCTGATATTCTCGACAGAGATGCTGATATTCTTGAAAGAGAAACTCCATTTGTCACTCATGATTGCAAAGCAGTTTTTATTTCCCATGTTGCAGATGATCTCAGCCTGCATTCCTCTTTATTTAGCATCATCTATATTTGTCCCAGCAGCACCAAATGGAAACTTTCTCCCCTGGGTTATTATACCCCAAATTCTTAGAAACAGCCCTCAGGTGCCCACTCAGCACAGA
Source organism: Fringilla coelebs (assembly GCF_963513975.1). Lineage (NCBI taxonomy): Eukaryota > Metazoa > Chordata > Aves > Passeriformes > Fringillidae > Fringilla > Fringilla coelebs. The sequence continues at coordinate 24,469,802 of NC_140066.1, read as the reverse complement.
CCTGCAAAGTGAATCAAAGGAATGTGTGGGCTGTGCTCAGGCTCAGCTGCAGAGGTGATGTCACAGTCTGTACCACCAGTACTGCATGGCCATGTGAGGGACATTTAAAGCCATAATCCTGGTTTTTTTGCCAGTCTATGCCAAGCACATATATGCATTTCCCTGAGGATTTATGTGCTTTTTGCTAAATTCACACCAGAACACAGGCAGAGGCGTTACATCTTTGCTACACCAGCATTTCACTGAAATCATCTACACAAAAAGATGTTACTGAAACTCCAGGTACCTTAGAACTTTCAGCCCCCTTTATAAACTCTTCAGCTTCTGATAACTTTTTGGTTTAGGTAAGGTTTGCTGTCAGACTTTCACACATGGGGTATCCTGGGGCCAACAAGCAGCACTGAGCCTAATGGGTGCACAAGTGCAGCTTACTCCCACTACAGTCCAGGTGTGTGTGTGTAAAACAGTGTACAGTGGCAGAGTGGGAAGCAGCTGGACATGCCCTTCACCATCTGTATTCCTACACAGTCCAGTTTATGTCTTTCTGTGCTTCTTTAACTACTTCCCTACAGATGGCACTGTACCACTATCCAAAATACCCCTTCACGGAAAAACAAGCTGAAAACAACTTAGATCCGTGCTGAGTCACCAAAGAGGAACTGAGTGTCCTCCAAGGTTCCTGCTTTCTCATCCAGAAGGTCTTTTGAGGAGGATCAGCAGCATCAAACATTGGGAGATCACACTGCTTTGTACATCCAACCTTCTCTACTGTAGACCAGGAAGGGATCTAGTAGGAAAATGAGCCCTAAAACATAGAAATCCTCACTCCACGTGTCCCTGAAGCATTTGGTCCCTACCAGCGTGGAAGACAGGATGGTGGGTTGAACAGACCTTGGTTATGACCTTGTCTGGCAATTCCTATGGGAGGCAACTGAGAAACCTCACAAGAAGCCAGTTTGTGACCAAAGATTTACAGTCAGGGCTGCAATGTCAGTAATTGGATGAATGCAATAAAATCTGCAGAACCCTTTTTCTCAGTCATGTGGTATTTCTATTACTTTCTCTGCAACTGTTTTCCTTCCAATAAAAACACACTGACTAGAAAATACAGGAGTAGATGTTACCCTTTGCTCTTGGTAAGAAGAATAACTCATTGGTTTGGCACTTCCCAAGGCATGCATGAAGGGAAAAAGCACTTGGCTCAAACAGGCTCATGATTATTAGCAGCAAATTCAATCTATAGCATATTTCACCAGCTGCCTCTTAATTTTATTGCCTCTGAGCTGCACGGATTGACTTGATAAGTACTTCATCACAGCCTACCATAACTACTGAGATCCTTTTCTTTTTGGTTCTCATTAGTGAAGGGTGAAACTTTGCCCTTAGACGCACATACAGAATTTCTGCAACTTTCCAAAGAGAATAATTACGGTCAAGGCCTTTGAGTGTTGAGTTCAAGACCCTGAAAAAAAAATTAAATTCAGAAAGTAGAGGGACCCTTAGAGATATCCCTACTTTGTTGAATATCAGGGCATCACAGGCACTTAAATACTCCTGCTGATAGTATTTTTATCCATATCTACATCAAAAGCAGAAGATTATTGAATGTATCTGTCTAGGCTGTGTACCACATGATTATGAAGTGAAAATAAGATTATCATCTACTGAAACTTCAAAAGAAAATTATGATAAAAATGAGAAGAGTATGTGGTCAGGATTAGCTGAATGCCTACAAATTGCAATCAGAACATCAGTTTCAATCACTAGAAAAGAATTCTATCAGCATTGTGTCTGCAAGATCAGCACTGGCTAAACTTGTGATGCTGTACTCAGAGCAAAATGAGGGGGAATACTCATGCTACCTTCACTGCTCTGAGATTACTCTTGATCAGGAATAACCCTGCTCAGTTTCAAAAAATCTAAAGACATGCTATGAAGTTAAACTTACATCCATAGACCTCCTGGTAGTAGCATCACAGCCTACCACTTCTTTCAAGAGGCTTAGCAACACTGGCCAGAGGCCAAATAACAGCTGCACTTAATTAAGCAACACCACACTTATATTATAAAATGCAAAAATCCATTCCAATCAAAATCCAAGAGTCATTGTAATTGAATGCTTCACAGCAGCAGGCTACCCTGCATAGTTCTGTCTCATCACCTTCAGTTTGCCCAGTTCTTAAAGAGTAATTAGACATGACAGGCTATTCACCTAGGCAGGATCCTGAGCTGCAGCTAAAGATGTAAGTTTGCTCCCAACCAGGAGCTTATGAGCTGGTAGTAAAGGAGGAGGAAGTGAGAACATTTCCCAGCTCCTCCTTGGCAGGAGTGATAGGAGCTTATCCTCTTCTGTCAGCTTGTTATCCACTGCTTGTGATCAGCTCTTTCTTTCACAATACAGCTAAATTCACTGTTGGTCAACAGCTCCTTTTCCAGCAAAATCATAATGCCTGAACCAAATGCTCACCAGGGAATAGTAAATGAGTCTTGTCTTCCTAAGCATTTAATCACAAATGCCACAAATGAATAAGCAGCTAAGCATAGCTCTAATGAGGTTGTGTTTGTCTGGGAGGTTTAACTGGGTATGCAGCTCACCCCCTCAGTAAAAACAATTTTCTACTCCCCATTTTCCAGGGTGATAACATTGGTCTAAACACTAATTTATTTACAACTTTTATCTTACCTTTTCACACAGTAGCAGGACTGGATGAGTTGTTATGCAGCATTTGCTATAGACAAATTGTTTTACAGCCCCTTTTATAAACACCATCTTGCTGTGATCTTGTTCCCATGATGGATTGCCATGCCATTCCAGAGCTGACTGCTGTAAGGGTGAAAGGACCTTCCCCCCATCTCCAGCAGAAATACATCCATAGCCACTTTAGGCCAACTCATTCTTGCTCTAATATTGTTTCTTACTCAGCTCTTCTCTTTTCTCAGGTCTAGCCTCCTTACTCATTACAGAGGACAAATATATTGATTTCTGTCCTTTGTTTAGCTAGGCTAAACAAGGCAACCTTAAAATTCCTTCATTTCTCCATCCCCTCACTCACACTGGTAATCCAAAGGAGGCAGGCAGATCACCAGCTACAGCTGTCCTGAGAGCCACAGATTAATAACATCCTTGGACTGATGGAGCTAGAAGCACTCTGTATCCCCCCCCTCCCCCTGCAGTGCTTCTCAGAAACTATCAAATCCCAAACCTGTTATTTCAGCTTATATTAAAAAACCTGGGTCTCTTTAATGGGAAGTGCATTCTCGTGGCCCTGAGTGGGTAGAGGATGACCTCATGCAATTAACAACTGAATGCAAAGCTGCAGAGAGCAGTTTCTTGAATAAACCCTGGGGAAGATACCAAGCTTGCAGACCAGTTTATTCAAAGGGTTCACTTTCCCTGTGTGCTTGTCAGTGTCTGTGCACAGACTACAGACTCAGTATGGGCACCTCTACTCCCCATTGGCATTGGGATTTGCTGAATAGCAGCACCACCCCAGGTTTAAGCCTAAACTCTCCTCAGAAACTGGGCCATTTCCAAGATTTCTCTAAGTACCTACTGTGTTACAAGACCAATTCTCCCTCACCAGAGGCCATACCTACCTTTCAACACTCTCAGCTCCAATACATCACTGACTCAGAACCCACATTTATTTGTTTCTGACTCTGTTTTCCCTTACAATTCAACACTCACCATCACTAAGTCCTTCTGCACTCCTATCAGATTCTGGTTTTTACTGCACTTGATAAGATTAAAATTCTCAGCTCAGACAAACAGGAAACTGCACTAACACCTCCTCTTCATTAAGAAAACCAATCATTTCATCTTTACCTCTGATGCTTTAACTAGTTACAGAGCTACATAAGCAATCTCTTTTATCTTGCTGCTGCTTACTACTGATAATTTGTTGCTTGTAAGACCCATCTTGCCTTCACAAAAGCTCTGTGAAGCTGGCTTAGCACACTCTGTCCATCACTGGCTCTAAACAGCGCAGTCCTTAGTTCCTTATCTGCCAGGGGTTTTACAGTGCTCAGAATCATACCCTGGTACAGCATCTTCCCCACCCCATTTAGTTACCAGAGAGTAACAAATCTGATACTCCTGTGTGCCCTGTCCTTGCTGCTTCTTCCACCTCCCTAAGCACATCACTGCCACTTTCACAACTGCCTCTGAGGTAACTCTTACACTGCAGTTCTCCCCCTGAGAAAGTTATCTAAGGAAAAGGAGCTAATGATGAAGAAATCATCACTTCCAGGAGCCTGGATCAGGGAACAGCATGAGCCACTACCACCTTCTGCACCAACCCAGCTCTTTCCAGATGCCTAAGGGTGATGTGACCCAGTAGAGAAGACCCACTGTGACAGACACTGACAGCCTGACTGCCTCCCACAGGGCTGCATCACTGCAGAAGCTCTAAGAGTTTCCTTCTATCTTTCACCCCTCATCCTCTAGCTGTGACAGCAAGGATTTGTGCTTTAAAACTCAGAAGTGAAGGATTGTGCAGTGAGTGACAGGCATCAACAGAGGCTATGTCATTTAATGAGACAGAAGTGCTCTGCATATCAGCGTTTCTGGCAAGAGGAATGTCAATGGTCCTCTTGCTGCTCCTGCACCAGGGGCTGTGGGGGGGCATGGGGAATGAACAACACAAAAATAACCATTAGAGGGGGATAATTTTTTAAAATCCAATTCTATTCCCAGACTCAGTTTACAGCCTCCAGACAGTGATATTGGTATAACCAAGCTGACAGAAATACAGGCTACTGGGGCAGGTTTCTCGTCTCACTCTTGCCATTGAGAGGTGTCTTGACAACAGATGGTGCTGGAATCTGTTGAGTCCAAGCTTGAGACTTGCATCATACAATAGACTGAAAACAGCATTCTGATTTCCCAGAAGAGGGCAGACAGAGGGAGCTCACTGGGGCTGTAACTGTGCTCTCTCCCGTCCATTCCCACTGCCGTTATTTGCATGCTGACTGTGCCCATCAGCCCCAAGCCCTGACCTCCTGTGCCAAAAGGTGACACTGCAGGATAGACCCTTGTAGGGACATCCAAAATAAATCCTGATGTAACTTTCAACACACCTTCCCTCAGCCCATAAAAAGAAACCCAAACCAAGCCATTGCATACCTTGGAATGTAAAGCACCATGAATTTTAAAGGGAGGCTGAGGAACATAAAGAACATATTTCAGCAAGGCAGCACTTTCTAAGGTAATCTTAACTAACCTTGTATCATGCTTTTCCCTTCCAGAGCACCTTAAAGATTCAAGCAGCTCATAAAGTCCAATAATGCATTTGGCATTGATCTTCTTACTTGAAACCACTATTAAAGAATGCTTTCTGCTCTGTTAAAGCTGCATTAAGGCCTTCATTTTAACAGTGGGGGCTCTACATCAGCTCTGAAAGAATTTTACGTCACTGAGGTTTCTTTTCTTATGCCTTTTTTGAATTAAGAACTTGTCATTACTAACCTTGGCCTTTTTATTTCCTTTGTAAGAACTCTTAATATTGAAAGGAGGAATAAATTAATGGCACTATGTCTGTTAAGAGTACGTATAGGTGACTACATTCTAAATTCAGCAGCAATAGGTTTATGAAAATAGATGTTTGCATCTCCTGACTTTTCCTTTGATATCCTTTTAATTCCATCTAGAGAAAGACACTGGACAATAGCCTAGCAGTACTTCCCAACTGACAGGTGGCTTTACTCTATGAGTAGTTTGTCTCCTTGGCAGCAAAAGGGTACCTTGGAATAGAGAAGCAGTGACCTTCACTTCCTTCCATCCCTAGAGGAGAACGAGCCTCAAACAGGGATTATATAACCGGTGATCAAAAAACCAGTGCCCAGCAGACAACAATCAGACATGGAGAGTCCACAATATCTATCTTTACATGCTGCCTTTTAAGGATGTGATTTGTTGAGCTGTCAGAAAAACAAGTGTTTTAGTAAAGCTTAACAACTTCAAATTCTGTCCCAGCAGGGCTGTCAAACCCTGCTTGTAGCCTGAGGATGTTACAATGACAAGTTCATACAACTTCACAAGAATTTCCTAATTGCAGGGTCCTGTTTTAAATCAACTTTAATCTGATTTTGTTAGCTAATGTTTTCATTCGACTGATGGGATCTGTCATTTTCATAGATCTGGGGAATGTTCAAGATTTGCTGGGAAACCTGGAAAATAAGATTTTTCTGTTAAATGGAAAAAAATTTTTCATCACTAAGCTTCACCAGAGTTATCAGTTCTGCAGCATATCCAAAACACCTGAACAGGGATATCAGTGAGAAATTAATCTGGTGCTTCAAGGCAGGCTTTCAGCCCTAAGCAGTCTCTGTCAGCAGGGTTTTCTGTGCTGTCTTCAATCAGGAAAGTCCTTTAATTTACCAGTCTTTGTTTCATTACAGTTAAGAGATAAACATGGGCCCATTTTTGCCCAACAGCTGTACTGACTTACTGTACAGATACATGTTTGAGACAACATAAGCACTCACCACACCCCCAATGCTTTCAGTAAAAGAATTCCAGTGTGGAATCAGCCAGAATGGGGAGGAAGTATACACATCGCAAAAAAGACTTGGAAAAATATTACAATTCCAAACCCCATTTTTTCCTGCTAACAGGCTATCCTTTCAGCAGTTAAATACACAACTGACCACAGGAATGGGCACTTACTTGTGAATTTTGTTACATCAGTCTTACCTGTCAAAATCCCACCACGTACTTGCTCCCCCCGAGTTTAATGAGCTGATTGCTAAAGGCTGTTAGAGTGCCTAAGGAAGCTGCGTGCCCAGAGCTGGAAGTCCCCTGCTCCTCAGCTGGGATGCAGTGACTGACCTCTACACATTCTTACCCCTGACAAAGCAGAGTGCTATGGGTCTGACAGCACACAGGAAAAGGAGTAGGAAAAGGACTTGAGCTTGCAGACATGTTGCTTTGGACTCACCAGGAAAGGAAATTACTAAAGGACACTTATATTCGTGCCTCTGGGTAATTAATTTCTTTTTGTGCACAAAACAATTTTGAATGGAGAGGCAGCAAAAAACCAAAAAGGCTTATGGGCTTGTTACAGGCAAGTCAGGAACCACAGACAAGAGCAAAGATGCAGTCCTTACAGGCTCCCATACGGCAGCAGCATCTGGTCAATGCCCAGTGAGGAGAAAGTTCTACATCTCCTGTGGAATAACAGTAGTTTAGGCTTTGGTTCCAACACATTATTCTAATGCCCAACATCCCCAAATTTGCAAGCCAAGAGCCAAAGGAGATTGAACAGATGAAAAGATTTCAGAGTATTAGTGTGGCTTTTTTGTTTGGGGTCTTCCAGGTAGCATATCCCCAGGGTGAAATACGGATGTCTACAGCCAGAAAAGCTAGCAGCTCACTCTGCAAGATGTAAACATGCATTAACAGGGCACAAATATTCCTCCAAGGCACACACACAGTAATCCCATACTCTACAATCCAGCATTCCTCCAAAACACAGCAAGCAGGCAGGAAGCAGTTTGGAACCACAGCTTCCATCTGTGTCCTCCCTGCAAAGAGAAACAACAGAAGAGATTGTCTAGAGAGGTCTCCTCAGAGATGGAGGACAGACTTAGAAAAGCAGCAGCGCCCTTCAGGATCATTTAAAGTGCTTCAGGTCATGGAAAAGCACATCCGTCCTTAAAGGAAGGACATGTTACACAGCATCTTCTTCCTCTTTGGCTTCACAGTTTGAGCAGATCAAGATTTTAGCAGATACCTTGTGAACTGCTACAGCTGGAGGCTGATGCTTCATTTTAAAGCCAGGATTTCAGAGCTGCATTCAGAGACTATAAAGCAGTGGGTCTGGCTTCACCAGCTCACAAGGTATCAGCCACTACAATCAGATGGAACTTCAGACAGGGAGAAAGAAGTATCTAACTTAGAATGAAAATTCCTATTAAGAAGCCCAGGAACTAAAACTCCATTCTCCTCAAACTAAAGAAACACAGACAGTTCAAACAGAAAACCAGGTTCTCTGCCATACATGCACAGTATTTGCTTCCAGCCTGGAAGTTAAAAAAAAATCCAAACACCCTGGATCTTCCAAATTACTGGGAGACCTCTGGCTGTGGTTTCAGATTTTAGCAACAGGGACAGCCAGGCTGAGCATCCATCCCCCTCTGTCCCAGTGTCCTGAACCAGATGGTTCAGTGATCACACAAAACATCTGTTGAATGAACAGGTTTAAGCACACCTTACTCCTGATTTCTTCCTGTGTTATGAAATGGTGCTAGGTGTTTGGGTTTTTAAACTAAAAATTTATATCAAACTAGAAAAAAACCAGACTTGAATTTACATGCAAAGGATGACAGTATTTATGCTTATTTTAATAATTCATGTTTTAACTACATCAGATAAATAGCCTTTAAATGTTTAAATTCACCTGGATGTGATTTACATTTCAAAACTGTTGCATCAAAGAGGAGATTTTGTCTGCAGGGAAGGAAGTGAACCTGTCTGAAATGTATGATAATCAGCTCTTGGAACTAGCAGATGCCATCATCTCAATCCTACTCTTTTATTAATGGATGGACTTCTCTTACTTTTTTACCCTGTTTTTTCAATTCCTAACTTGATTTCATTTGGTCATTAAAATTCAGAAATCAAAACAGCCTCTCTGTATTCCTTTATATCCTCCCCTATGATGTCATGGTCACCAAAATTTGCTTTACTACTTCAAACAAGTTCTGTTTCTGAGTGTTCAGCCAGTGACCTCTACAAATTTAGTTGATGACTTTAAAACTTCAGCAAGATACACAGACTGTTTAATGAGTGTAGCTCTCATTAAGACAGCTACCATTATTTGAACAGGTTGGATCACACTCAAAAATTCTACTAAGTACAACAGGAAAGATTTGAGTTTCAATTTTTTTTAATAATAGATATTTATGCAGTCTGCTCTGAATGCAATACAAATATTCTTTAATGAAAAAGTGCTTTATATAGAAAAATCCATCAGAACAATACCACAGGCAGGCAGCCAGCCACAGACTTGGCATATATCTTGGCAGAGGTCAGTGACCCCAACACTGCTTCGTGTTGGTAAAGCTCCTTAGTTTGATCCCTCTTCTCTAGAAAATCTGCCAGGTTTTTGCATAATTCCCCCCTCTCTCCCAAGTATGCTGCCCTCATTCTCAATCCCTTGGTTAATTTTACGTCAACTTCTGGGAGAAACAATGGAGAAACCCCAGTGGGCAACAGCTCCCTGCAATCACTGCTCCAAAGTGCCCAGCAATTAGCAGTTGGCAAGAAAATGAGTTCTGGCATCAAATCCTTTGATTAATATAATCTTCTAAGGTACAAGGGAAATAGTGAAGTTGTCCAGGATCCTCCTCTAAGGCTTGCAACAAACGTCTCCTTGGAATTGAGAAATCCAAGTTCAAAGACAACTTAGTTGTATGGGAAGGGTCACTTTTACACCTGACTATCATCATTTTGATTGCAGTGCCCAAAAATTCGCTTCACCAGCAGTTTCTCCACAACACTATCACTGCACAGAGCAAGGCATGAGTTAGTTATATCACTGGAAAACTGATTCTTCTTTATCAGCCAGAAGAAAGCTATTTGTTCCTCAAGGCCTGGGGAGTTTAGGCTATACAGAGGTGGAAGACAGCAGTAATTCTTGCACTGAATTAATTTTTAACTTCACAAAGAAATGTTTAACCTTCCATGTGAACACTTTTAGTGTCTATATAAGATCACATACAACATACGGGCATACACACACACATGGACACAACTGCTGGGCACACACGGTGACTGGTTAAGATTCAGCATCCATCTGAACTGAGACAAGTTAAAGGTTATAAAACCCTCCAAATCCTAACATGCCCCATTCAGTTCTGCTGCAGAAGGGATATGAAGCACAGCTACACACAGGCTGATGGCAGTCATTGACCTGTCTGACCTCTCAAAGAGGGCTGGGTTTCTCAGGGTGAAAAGGAAGGGCAGAAAAAGTTCTATTTTAGTCTCACCCACCTTGAAAGTGTGTTTAGTATCTCCTCTGTTACCCTCAGCTCTCCACACTGAAATGAAGAGTCTTAGTGGGGCCAAAAGGTGGCAGAGCATTCCAGGAATACGACTGCAACAGCAATATCCAATACTAAGATATGGTACTGACCCTTGAGCGATTTTCAGGGCCCTTTTGTTGGCAAATATAATTTTTTTTCCTGCATGACAAGTAATGGTCCCTAAAAATCAGAGAATTTAATTTTTACACAACCCCAGAGAAGCTCTGACTCTTCCCTGAGTCCTTTCCTACTCCTGAAGGGCTGGGTAGCACACAGACCCCTGTTCCCAGCAGCCAGGCAGCTTGCAGGAAACCAAGCTCTGGCTACAAAGACTGGAATGTGTAATTCCATGAGCTTTTTTGGAATTTAAGTGGGAGGTGGATATCAGCCACAGTTAAAATTCCCAAACAGATGAGCTCTACAGCATTTAAGTTACTGCATGTATGAACCCAGCCTTGAACCAAATGAAAATGAGTGGATGCTTCAGCAATTGGAATGAAGCACAGGAGTCAGGGGATCCTAACTCCCCACTCTGCAGCTGACTCATCATCACTGGGGTTGTTCAGCATGGAGAATAGAAAGCTCCAGGGACACCTCATTGAGCCTTTCCAGTACTTAGAGTGGGCCTATAAAAAAAGGAGAGGGAGGCTTTCCACATAAGCAGACAGTGACAGGATAAGGGGGAATGGTTTAAAAGAGTAGAGATTTAGTTTAGATGTTAGGAAGAAATTCTTTACTCAGAGGGTGGCCAGGCACTGGAACAGGCTGCCCAGAGAAGTTATGGATAACCTATCCCTGGAAGTGTTTAAGACCAGGCTGAATGGGGCCAGAAGCAACCTGGTGTAGTGGAAGGTGACCCTGCCCACGGCAAGGGGGTTGGAAAGGAATGATCTTTAAGGTCCCTTCCAACCCAAATCTTTCTGTGCTTCCCTGATCCCACATAAGTCTCCTCCAGACCCATGTTCTTCTGTCTTCTCAGTGCACCAATGCCAGTTTATCTGAGCACAGACCTTCACTGAGCAGCATTCAACGGCTTGCAGGAGAAGTAACAAAACCAAGAAAACCCTCAAGGCCACACAGGTGCTTGAAAGCTTCCAGCCTATCCAAGGGACATTTGCACCCCACTAAGGATGGCACAGGTAGCACTAACAGGCTGTCACATCCACTGCACTGTTTTGCACTGGGACTTCCTCCTGATGGACATGGCACCAATCAGATCAGTCATATCCCAGGGTCATTAGTAATAGAAGAGAGAGTAAACACAGGCAGTGTTTCTCTTGCTATTTAAATGTATTAATCTTCTAGATGCACTGATTTTGGGCAAGCCAGCAAGTTTCTCCCCCATTAAAAATACACTCACTTCCTCTTTTTTTCAAGGATTTTAAACATACAAGAGAAACCATGGGAACATATTCCCGATTAACAAGGATTTTATTACAGGAAAGTAGGAGGGTAAAATCCAAGCACTGTTCCAGTCAATTAAATACTATTATTAGTGATGCTTACACACTAAGTTCTTGAAAGGTTCAACTGTGTAAGGTACAGAGCAACAAAGTGAATCACACAGCACAGGCCAGCTTCCAAAACTGTGTTCATGAAGACCTGCAAATGGGTTAGGTAAAGCTGTATCCCCATTAGAATCACCACTGATTTTAATCAGTTGAGCACTGTAATAAGATTAGCAGTGATTGGGCTGAGTAGTGGGATTTAACCCATCCACTAATCCCCAGAATTTACTATTCACAGATCAAACCCATTAGCCCTTCAGAGCAGAATGGGCTTCATCCTCCTCCTGAAAGATGCGAGAGTCAGAAGCAGTATGAGATAGTAAAGGAAAGTGATCTTTAACACTGTTAAACGAACACCTTTAATTCCTGCCTGCAGAGCCTGTGTCCAGCTGGGCTGTTCACTAGAAAACAGCCTCACCCTATCAGGAGACTGACCAGAAAAACAGCAAGGTTCTGCCTCTGACCTGTCAAAACTAACCAGAACAGGTTGCTATTGAGAGGGGAGACTGTCCATAAAGGAACATTACAAAAGAGGACAGTGATCAACAGCTGAGAGTCCCAATGGACATCAGTGGCAAGTGGTGTCTCTACTGTGCTATTACCATCACTATTTAATATCTTCATTAATGGCACAGATGAAGGGATCAAGTGCACCCTCAGCAAATCTGCAGATGACACCAAGCTGAGAGGTGCAGTTCACACACCTGAAGAACAGGATGCCATCCACAGGGACGTGCTCGACAACTGGGCCCATGACAACCTCAGGAAGTTTAATAAGATCAACTGCAAGGTGCTGCACCTGAGTCAGGGCAAGCCCTGGCATCACTCCAGGCTGGGGCATGAGCAGATGGAGAGCAGCCCTGCCCAGAAGGACTTGGGGGTGCTGTGGGTGAGCCAGCCATGGGCTGGATGTGAGCCAGCCATGTGCACTCAGCCCAGAAACCAACCCTGTCCTGGGCTGCATGCAAAGCACCACAGAGGGGATTCTGCCCTCCACTTGCTCCTGTGAGACCTCACCTGCAGTGCTGCATCCAGCTCTGGGGTCCCAACACAGGAAGGACTTGGGCCATGTTAGAGCACCTCTAGAGGAGGCTACTGAGATGATCAGAGCCATGAAGCACTTCTTCTAGGAGGAAAGCCTGAGAGAATTAGAATTGTTCAGCCTGGAAAATAGAAGGCTTCAGGGTGACCTAACTGTAGCCTTCCAGGACCTGAAGGGTGCCCAAAAGAAAGATGGAGAGCAACTATTTACAAGGGCCTGGGCTAACAGGACAAGGGGAAATGGCTTCAAACTCAAAGACAGCAGGGTTAGATTAGACATTAGGAAAAAAGGCTTTGCTGTGATGGTGGTGACACTGGAACAGGTTGCCCAGAGAAGCTGTGGATGCCCCATTCCTGGAAGTGTTCAAGGCTGGATGGCGCTCTGAGCAACCTGGTCTAGTGAAAAGTATCCTTGTCAATAACAGAGGCAGAGGAACTAGATGATCTTTAGGTCTCTTCCAACCTAGGGCATTCTATAATTCTGTGAAAACAATTATTCTGTAAGGAACACATTTAAAAATTGCTTGTAAAAAAAGGGTAAAACAAAACAAACGAGCAAAAGCCAAATCAGGATGGCACTCACAAAAATTTGCTGCAGCCATCAAAGAATGAAATGAAGAAGTATCACCTAGAGCAGCAAGCTGTGCAGAGTAATTCTGTGTTATGGCATTGCAGTAGGCAGGTAAGACAAACCCCAAAATATGAAAAACAGTAGGAAGGCACCAATGTAGGGATGTAGAAATATTTTACAAACAGAGTATGTTTCTGAGATGGGGAAGAAGAGTGAATGGTTACATGATCAGTGAACCAGCAAAAAGTTATGAGCCAAAATAGCTACCAAGAACACCTGCAGGCTGTTCCTCCAGCCCTTATCAAAATCCCTACATTACTTCACTAAGCTCCATATGCCAACACGTATCACTCCTCTGCCACCACCCTTTCCTAACAGGAAAGGTTTAGCATCTTTTTAGATTCTACCCAAGCCCATAATTCCTGTAGGTAACTGCCTGCTCTCCATTACCTCTCAAATGAACCACCAGTTATCAAACTATGGACCCATTTCCATATTCATTTTGTGTACTGAATTTTCTTCAATTTTGCAATTATAAACATTCAGAGTATTTTCAAAATATCAGAGAGCCTCACACTACCTGAAGGAGAATAATCATGCAGGATACATCAAAATAGCTGTTACTATTTTTGCAATTAGACTGGCAGAGGAAAAAGAATTAAATCTGAAGATTTACAAAGAAATAAAGCTGATTAAAAAAATTCCTACCTCTTTAACCTGATCAAAAAGATCTGCAGAGAGACAGTAGCATACACCAGCAATCAGCATTGTCCAATTTCCTTAATTTTTTTTTTGGAACAGTGTGTTCCTTTTTTGGCCTGAATTTCCAAGCCCTGAGAAGGCTAAAAAGACAGGCTACTAATGGAACAGGTATGAAACACGTTTCCAAGAAACCCTTGTTCTGCTGTTGGCCTTTCAACAGCAGAATCTTTTCATAATGCATTCAATTTCCATTTGGCTACTGGATTGCGTGGGTGGCCACTGGCCTAAGGGGCTTTCTAAGGACATCAAGAGACTGAAATCTTGGGAATTGGCCTCTCTGTATGAGTCACCCAGGCTGAAGGAGGCAGCTTGGGGCTGCTGTGTGCCCTGAACACTGGGAGAGCAGTCTCTAACATATTTATTGCTGAGATATATCAGAAAATGCAATTAAGATGCAAACTTTTTCCCTTAAGTGAAGATTTTATTTTAAGGCTTAAAGGAGCCTCCAATATTAGACTAACTGGAGGCTCTGAGAAAGAACCACAGTGAGTGTAAGCATGTCTGACAGGGTCAGAACCCAGCTGCAGAGATTGTTTCCCATTTTCTGGATGTTTCCCATTTACCTTAACTTCAATCTATTAGGCATAGACCAGGGCAAAAAGGTTGATTACACAGCTTTTCCACACTATGGTTTTCAGGTCATAATTAGGGACAAGGTTCACAGACATGAGGATGGCAGGACTGAAGTTCAAGTCTCTGCCTCAGCACCTCCTCCTGCAGCTCATGCTCCTATTTCCCCTGACAGGGGTGTAAGCACCAGGTCGTGCTGCTCCTCCAGTCAAATCCAGCCCTGGGCACAACCAGAGAACCCTCTCAAACACTCACTCTTGCACACAGCGAGCCAAAGAGTTAGGAATTATCATGCTGAATGGTTACAGAGACTGTCACAGGACAGCCACTCAACACCACAGAGAAATGGAAACTGGTAACCTTAAAGTCTAAGGTGGTGTTCACATCAAATATTTATTCCAGGGAGGCTCAAGATGGCAGTTTCATTAGAATACTCACCAGATCTAGCCTTCAATGCTCTCCACATCCATCCCATGCAACTGCCATTGATGGTCCTCTATGCCTTTTCAGGGCACTTCTAAGCACTCATTTAAATGCATATTGTGAAGGCAAAATGCCAGTAAAACACACAAACCCTCAGCTGTCCTTCCAGCACATCTTTCCCCACATGTAAAATGGCAGCTCCAGAGAGTGCAGTGTCTCCCCTACAGGACACGGGGCCCAGATCTGGCACCCAACAGGCCAGAGTAAAGAGGATGATAGAGCAGCCAGAATGGATCACACAACTTCAGCAGGTCCTTTGGATATTCACCATTTTCACTCTCTGACCAGCAGTATTTGATCAGATGCAATAAGTCGCTGGTGAGTGGGATTTCTATTTATTTATTATGAAAACTTTTCAAATTTTATCTCTGTAACATTTAAAATTCAGCTAGTCCAAGACCTGACTTATGCCACCATCTGTGCTGCTTATCTCTAGCATTTCATTTTAACAGAACAGTGATTTGGTTTTTGTATGACAAAAACAAGTGGCATTTGATAAAATAGAGGACTCATAACAATGAGAATAAACCTAATTTTGCAGTTTGGAAACTGTAGCACGAAAACCTTTTAAGTAATTCCAGACCAAGATGTTTAGAGGAGGAAGTCAGGAGTATGAGAACAGAAAATGCAAAGAAAAACAGAAGGTGTAGAAGGCAGAATAGAAATGGGAACAAGACCCCTGAAAGGGAAAAGCTGCAAAAAGCAATCTGATATTAACAGTAAAATGCAAGTGCTGCTGCTACTCGTGCAGGCAGGTTTCTGCTCAAGTTCATTAGTTATCCTGATCTTATTTTGCAGAAGCAAGGCAGACCCACAACCCCAGCACAGTTCTAGACAGAAAAATCCAATTTCCTTCTAGAAGGTCACTAAATTTGCTATAGCTTTTTTTTCCCATGATGAGATAGCAATGAGGTCAGGTCCTCCCCCCATGAAGTTAACCAGCTCCAGCAATCCCATGCCCTCCCCCTCAAACAGAGTTTCTCCCTGCAGAAGAGGGGAGGAACTGGCCAAGGCACACATTCATCCCAGCCTACTTCTAACCTACTTCAGGAAATGGAATGACCAGATTGAGAAGGTTGGTCATAGTCCAGCCTGTATTTTTTTGCAAAAGTAGTCATTAAAGAGAGTCTGCTCCAGACATCTTTCAAACCTAGTATTATCACCAAAAATTCATGCTTGCAAAATCAGAGGCACAGTGAAGGCAGGCTAGATGCCACATGAGGAAGCTCAGAGCCTACTTGGGTTATATGTACAGGACCCTTTGTGTAAAATGAGATCAGATGTTTGCTGACACTGAAATGTGGCCCCTGCACTGCACACTTAGCCCAGACAGACCACAGACCTGGGAGTCCCTGCACTGGAGCACAGAAGAGAAGGAGGCTTGCTGTGCATCTCACTCCAGCTATCACTGGACTCTGAATGAGACAAGTGAGACCACCTTACAGCTCCATACAAGGCATCAGGCTGTCCTGGCACCTTCTCTCCTCCCAGTCACAGGAGACTGAGAGAGAAGCTAAACAGAGACAGAAAGCAGCTGAGCAATTCACATGTTTTCTTCTACTTTACGTTTCCTTGTTTTCTTCTACTTTAACTGAATGCAGTGTCCTCATCTTCACTTGTCTGCTCTCTTTTCTCACATGACCAATCTTCATGGCTCTCCATCATCCCTAATTTTGAAAACCACTGCTCCCAAAAAGTCTCCTTGTAGCTATGGTGTCAAATATTCCTGACCTTTCCCCAGACCACTGAGACTGCATCCTGAGGAGTCAAGGCAGGCAATACCCTGCATCCTGTACCTTTACAGCACAAAACTTTATTCTAGGGTAACCAGCCCTTGCTGCTGTGATAAACACAAAGGTGCCCTCACGGATGGTTTGACTTTATCAATCCCTCCAGAGTGGCTCTCAGATGCCAGGTAGTGAACCCAGCAGCAGCAGAACAAGTACACACATCAAATCAGGGGAGCTCTCAATTGCCTGAAAACAACATGCACCTGCAGAGGTACTGTGGTCTGATGCTGCCTCAGAAATAGCTCAAGAGATAACAGAATTTATCTGGTCCAAGGCAAGTTTTCCTACTGAAACATAACCTGGCTTAGGCAGAGGCCAAGCATCACCTTTCCCTTACATGCACCTGAGACCTCTCCTTTCTGCTTTCAGTGCCCATGTGCCTCTGACACTAAAAGAAGTTTACATACTTAATGTTGCAGTAGCTGCCAGAGGATGAAATAACATCCTGACAGCAGAATTACTACAAAGAACACATTCAAAATCCACAGAGAAGGCAAAGGTTGCTGAGAGGTCAAAGTACCCTGGGATCACCCACATCACTTAGGGACAACACTAGAGAAGGTGAGCAATAAAAGCACAAAGAGCATAGTATATTTAAAAAAAAAAGTTGACATCCATAACAGATAGAATGTTTTTCTTCAGAAAACCTAGATAAAACAATCAGTGTCAACTTTCACCAGAGCAGTATTTCTAGATAGAAAAATGAGACATCATTTGAGTTGCCATGACTATAATGTACCTTGGGGAAAAAAACCCCAAAACCGCAGCACAAATGGTCAGCAAGAGCTTGCTCTGGTTTCAAAGCAACCAAGCATCACCGTAAAAAATGTAGAATGGTGCCAGGCAAAGCAAGAGACAAATGAACTTGATAACAGCCACAGAAAGTTTACTCCTAGCTCTACAAGATGGAAGTAGAAGAGGGTCCTTTGGAGACTGAAAACAACCCTAAATTATGAAACTTTTCATCATTTTGAAGTTCATCAGAAAACTACACCAAGACACAAAGTCTTGGGAGAAAGAGACTAAAGGAAATTATCATCACCATCTGCTTCCAGCCAAGAGACAAGCCCTACAACACCATACTCCTAGCTGCAGATGCCGGATAGGACTGAAGTATCCATCAGGCACATGCAAAGAGCATGTCTAAAGCAGAAAACAGGCCACAGTGACAACTCAACCCAGGACAGATCTGCAAGACCCTGCAGCTTGTTAGCCTAAACAGAGCAGCAGATTAGCACAAGTAGACAGGATGTGATAGCTTCAGGCCCATGGCAGTCAGGAAAATCTCAGCGTAGGGATCTCCTGCACTTTGGGTTTTTAAGATTAGCCCAAGGAAAGTCAGCTCAGCTCTCTCTGTAACTGCTGGTATAAAAATAACCCATCTTCTGTCAAACAATACACAGCTAAACTTTGCTATAGGTTGTGTCATACTCCCTTCAACTATGGTCTTATGCCCCTGGTCTGCATTTTTGAAGACAAGTCACGAAGTCCTCAAGGAAGACAATGAAAAGACATGACTAAGCAGGGAGAAGAATTTTTAAATTAATGTACACCATTAACTAACACTGATATTAAAAGACAAGAGAAAAAGAGGGGAAGGAAATAAATAGAAAGGGAGGTACTGCTTATCTTCTTTTCAGAAAAGAAATGTTCATTTAGTAAGTGGGGAGGTAAACAGGAATTCAGCCAGAGAAGGCGAGGACGATCACGTAACTACACACGGGCTGAATGAGGACAACGATGGTCACTATTTACCTAAGACAGTGAAACTACCCACATTTGGATATTTGTTTAAAGCACAGCTTCCAATTCTTTCTAAAATAATATTTTCCCCACATCTGATGGTAATAGAGCAGATTAAGAAGGTATTCTAGCTGGCCAGTACAGAAGTCTAAAGAAGCAGGCACTGTACTAGCTGCAGGCTGAACCTATCTTGAACCAAGATAGCATTAGATTACCTTCAAATCCTGCCTTCCTAAATGCTTTTCCAAATGTACTTCTATTCCTCTCATGTTTTTAAAATAAAGCATGATAGCAAGGTCAAAACAATCAAGGAGGTAGGCAGCCACATACACTAAAGCCATGGATGAGAGTGTCCCAGGATACTGTGGAGATAAAGTTAAATGAGTTCAAAGAATAAACTGAATGGATTCAAGGAAAAGAAGTCTGTTGAATGCTGCTAAATACAAGGATGCTGCTTCTGGAAAGCCTGGAGGCACAGAAGGTGAAGTGGGATGCATGACTGTACACACAGTGTGACCTGGTAACAGCTCAGCAAAGGAAAGATGTGACTTTGACTTCACCCAACTTCATCCAGCCACCCAGACTCACTTACCTGGTGCTGGTGGGGGCACAGGAGCCCATCACAGCTTACCACACTGCTTTAGTACACTTGGAATAGTTTTCCCTGTTCAGTGGCCCTGAACATTTAACAAAACATTTTGTACACTTAGCAAGCACCTTGAACACTATGTCCAGATTGAAGTATTTCATATTAAATGTTAATACACTTTATGCCTCTGAATACTGAGCAGAGTAGGCTATGCATACAAAGCAAGCAGAACAGCAAATAAGATTTACTACAGGTTTAAATACTGTGTAAATAGGACCATATATTTTTCATTTGTAATTCCAATTTCCAGCTTGACCCACTCTGCCTTTGCAGCACAAGCACAAGATTGCAAGCACCAAGTTATCCAAAAGGAGCATGTGCTGCTTATTTTGCTCTTAATTTTAAGCAGATTCTGAATCTGAACAGATTTTCAGAGAACATTAGTCACTTGCCTTGATCCTGCACAAAACAACAGTTTCTTGATGGAGAAACAGGAATGGGGACAAGTTCTGTGGAAAGAAACTCAATCCAAATTTGAAGGTACTACGAGATCAACAAACAGGCATGGCTACAGGAACCCTGAAAAATTCACCACAACTTCAAGAGAAAAAATGGTACATTTTTTATGAAAATTACCCTATCATCAAAAAATACACAGCTTCTTACAATAGTTGTGACTCATATATAAGCTACATTTTTGCATCAGGGTTCTTACCCAAGCCAAAATATTAAAATGTCCAGTTATTTTTAATGAATCTGGTTATCCTCAATGTCACTATTTTATTTGGTACTTTCCATTATTTGCCTTGATGTCTGGGCTGCACTAGCCAGAACACATGTAAGTCTGCAAGTTTCAAACATCTCATCTGCCCTGGGATCCTAATTAGTTTGCAAAATAGACTTTCCTGCTGTGTAAGAAAAGTCTGAAGTCTGAGCTAAGTAACAAGGGCCCCACTTCAAACAAAGTTACTCAGTTCATATGAGGGTTGTTGAAATGCACAGACATGAAGATCCAAATCTCTTACACTAGAGACTACTCAAACTTGTGGGTTAATGGCCCTGTTCCATGGCACCATCACTATTCCTATCAGGCAGGGGGCTTGCTTCAGAACAGGCTCATTTTAAGTACCAGAAGCTCAATTTTGTTTCAAAAAGAGAAACTGTCTCTAAATGCAGTGAGTATTCTCTTTCTTAACAGATGGCAACAAAAAATACAACATGGCTTATGGGTTAAACAAGCATCTTCTCTTAAGTGGGAATAATCAAGAGCATTATAGCAAACAGCATCCTGAACACAGCAGTCCACACCCATGCATCCTATTATATCCTCTTTTGATTTGGAAATTCCTGCCCACTGCAGACTTTCAAACATGTGAAGAGTCAACAGAGCACTGCAAGAAATTTTTTTTTGGTACAAAAATGCATTCTACTTGTATTGATGTTACAGTGCTTCTAACACAGCAAACAAACACCAGAGCTATGATGTTGCAGCCCCAGCACAAAGCCAGCACTGTGCGCAGTCAAATATACTCTTTTAATAAATATAAATGAAAAAGTTCTAAGATGTGGTAAACTGCTGCTTCACACAGAACTATGCTTTTAAAGTGAATGAAAGTGATTGTTTCCCTTCTCACTTTACAGAAGCATTAAGGATCTCCAATGATAAAAAGGTGAATTTAGCAATTCTAGGCCAAAGCTTTGTGCTTCAATTAATACACATATGCCAGCAGCAGAATTTCATTGTAAGGTCTTTATGAGTTTTGAAAAGCATGTAATAAGTAAGTGGTTGTACCAGGCCTTTCCTCTTCCTAGATTTTTTTTTAAAAGCTTTGCACAAATAAGGAGAAATAGTGTTTTCTTGCATTCAAATAGGCAGTATGGGAGTCCTTCAGAGAGCAAACACCAGCCCACATCAAATCTAGGAACCTGAAACTTAAGAGATAGAAAAAAAAAATCAAAATTAAATTATTCTAAATTCACTTAGGAAGAACTAACTCCCTTATGTCTGGATTGTACTTCCAGTTCTTAAACCAAGGATTATGCTCAGGTTTAGAGTGTAGGATCAGAATGCTCCTAAAGTTTTGCAATTTACCTACATGCACTCTAGGTAACACACTAAAAGACTTTAGCTTTGAACTCAAGAATATTGTGGCTGGGAAAGAAAACTCAACGTTCATTAGTTTAATGACATTCTGGAGCCAAATTCACTGTCAGCTGTTATGTAATCTTCCCCTTTGATTTCCCAAGGCAAGATGACATGTGCAGCCTGTCAAAGACAAGCTTTCATATTATTTAACAGTTGGAATAATGTGTATGACAGGGATTGAAGGCAAAAGAGCAAATTAGCTTTTAAATGAAAAATAATAATGGGATAGAAGTTAACAATGGTCTCTACCTGGCAGGGAAGTGTTAAGTTCTCCATGCTGAGTCACCAAAGAAAAGGTCAACAAGCAGAGCCCACTCTCAACCAACTGAACACCAAGGAATTCTTGCCTTCATTACATGTGAACTGAATCAACTTGAACAAATCTTTACAAATGAAACCTTCTATAAAAAAAGGAAATGGAGAACTTGGTGCAAAACCAGCCACTGGCAAAAGCTACCTTGACACATTCATATCAGAAAATATTACAGTTTCCTCAAGACATCAAATCAAATATGCCCTAATTTGTTTTACAGTAAATTTGGGAATGACAGGACACAAAGCTCGGTCATCACACAAAAACATGACTCTGAAATAGCTTAGAGACTGTCAGCTCGCTTGGCCAAGCTAGACAACGCTAAGAAAGACTACAAATGTTGACAAGAAGCAAATTTCTAAATATCTCAGTTGTAGAATTTTACATACTTTGCTGTTCACAGCAAAGACATCCTTGTAAACCAGCAAGCTTTCAAAGAACAACCAAGCAGAAGTGTGCATTTACTCTGGTGGTGCTGTAGCAAAGGCTGCTGAAAGTTCTTCTGCTTACCCAGTCACTCTTGCACTCGGGTACCATGTCTACCTGGAAACATTTTGCAGGTTGGTTTCCTAGGCTGGGGGTGACTTAAGATTGCAGTGAGTAAACCCACTTAACTCTGGCTCTAATTTCTTCAGAACACTAGGGACTCATTAACCAGTAGTGCAGTAATGAACATTTGTGCCGTAACTTGCTGCCTAGGCAACAAGGGACTGTATTTATCAAGCGTGAAATTAGCATTAGAAAGTAGCTCCTATGGAAATTAGGTAGAAACTGTTGTAATACTGCACCTTCCCACTGAAATTTGAACTGTTGTGATACCCTCCTAAATGAACTCAAATATTTGGGTGGGCTGGGGGGGAAAGAATCCTTCCTCTGTTGGAGAGGTAACAGTAGCTCCCATTGAAGTACTTAAGAGTCACAGCGGTGTAAATTCAACTAGAGAATTAATCAGCAATTCTGTAATAACATACCATAACCCAAACAGTAAGTGAGAGTCAAACTGAAGGTCTGGAGAGGAGGAAGGGACGAAGTTTTTGGTATATTAGAACAATGTATCATATTTGCTTTATCTTCTTAATTTTTCCAAACAACTACTCCCAGCTGAAATTCAACACGTACTTTGCTCGAAGCCTTATCTGCAGGTAGTCTGGCAGGAGGATTAAAATGTTTTGGCTAATTACACAGAGACACTCTTAGCTCTTTTCCAGCAGGGAAGTTTTATGAACTTCCACAGCAAAAGCCTTCACACAAGAACCATTTCTCCATCAAAACAGAAGTAAAGCTGAGCCTGTCCTGCTAAAGAATTTCATGGTTCATCCTTGGCCTGCTCCAACAGACTCAGTGAAAAGCCGACATTGACTGTAAAATGAAAGATCTCTCAATTTCAGCATATTATATACTTAATTTGGGACACTGAAAAAAAAATGCTCTATCTCCCTGTGATCCTTCATAAAGGACTTGCTTTTAAAATCCTCATCTTTTCCTAAGCATTCTTGGTTTCAGTCATGGCTTTCCTGGATCCCAGATGACTCTGGGTCCTGCTGATTTATTTCCCTGTTCCCACTGGCACTGCAGCCTGGCCAAACACACAGGCAGACTATGGAAAGTGTAATGGGGTTTGTTAAGAGAAGGGGAAAAAAACATTAGTGACTTCAAAGCCTTGGCAGAATAGGTAATTTTGCCAAACCAGACCTGCTAGCTATGCCTGATGAGATTAAAGTACAGATTAAAGTGCGCCCCATGAACAAGATTTCTTAGAACATATTAGCTCCCCTGGGAATCTATTCCCTGGCCTCCCTAAGTGTCTTCTCATTACTAACCTACTTGCAAAAAAACCCCAAAAACTATGCAAAAGCCTTATGCCCCCAAAGACAGAAATTCCCATGCAAAACACCACACAGCAACGCGGTCTGTAAAACTGGACAAAAAGGCCTTTGAAAAACCAGAGATCTGATGATCATTTGAAAGCCTCCTCCACATTTGCAATCACACATCACTGTGAATGAACACCACCACCAGGCCTGAACTGAAATAGCAGATAAACATCTTCATTAGGTATCTTTAGCAAAGTTATTTTAGGTTTCAGCAAGACTTACTATCCTAAGGTGAGTGAGACAAAATTAGACCTACAGAATGCCTGAAACTCAGGTAGAAGTTTGCTTGCCTAAGAGGGACTTCTCATAAATAAACTAAAAAATTATTACAATTGACTTTAAGTCACACCAAAATCTGTGTTTCTTGCAAACAAGTATAATCACATAGATAGTCACATAAACAGAATACTGGCAGAGATGTGATCCCAAAGATCAGAGAGCTGAGGAAGTTGGGATGCACACAAGAGCGACAGAGCTGTGGTGACACAAGCAGTGAACTGCAGTCAGGGTAGGTGTGTGTTCACAGCTCATTAACTCCCTGGGTAAGTGCCTATATGGAAACTCTTCCCTCGCAGTGACACAAGGCAGCCAGCTCCACTTCTGCCCAGGGTCGAGCTCTGTTGCAATTAGCATGTTATTTATTTATCCCTAGCGAGCTGCCTGTGCAGGCCTGCCACACGAAACAAAAGCCAGTGTTGCTCTTAGTGTAACAGCTCAGGGTAGCACATATCTTAACAGAAGCAAGATCAAACAACTTTCACTCTGTTCAACAACTGCTTGGCTTTGGTTAGAAATGTGCCAAACATCCCTTTTTTAAAGGGGGCTGTAACGAAATGAACACTTTTCCACAGAGCTCCTTGTTTAAGGAAATGCCAACAGATGAAGGAGCTGCAGCAAGACAGCGGTCCACAGATGGCAATGCCTGCAGGACCTGAGAAGCGACGTGACAGGCTCTGTTCAGAACAGGGCATGGTGGTTACAGGAGACTAAAGACTCATCCTGAAAGATAGGAAAGCAGCTAATACTGCTCCAGTAGTAATCTTCCCATGCGCTCCCAGAGAAAGGCAGCAATGCAATAATGAGCAAACCATCCCTCTTCTCCACCTGCGCTGCCATTGAAGCCTTGTTTAACAAGCACAGAGCATCACTTTAAAACCAAGTAACAGAACAGAGTTATGCCCACAGCTTCAGCAGAGCTGGATAGGTTTTCTGTAGAAATAGCTGTAAGAAGCGTGATCAAAGACCACCCCAGCCAAGAAACTCTCCTCTCCCCAGGGGCAACAGCAGATGCCAAGGGAACAGAAGCATACAGCAAGCAGTCAGCAGCCTTCCAAAGGATGTTCCTCCAGCCCCCAGCAATTCAGTTCATAGGCTATTGGTGATATTTCACTATTAGCAGAAATTAGCCCACAGAATTTCCCTGCTCTTTTTATAGTGTACTGCAAATGAAAGTTCAAAATGTATGTTGCTGGTTAGTCACTGGCCAACTCAGGTCAAACATTTCCATACAACAATAGCGAAGCAAGGTTTAAAAAATTCAGTAAAAATTAGAAGTGGGACAGCAATTTCACTCAATAAAAGCAATAAGCAATAATCCATAAAGACTACCAAGAACCATAATCCCAAATGCAAACAAGGACCACTCCCAAGATATTTCGCCAGGATTTACTCATTATCTTCATTTTTTATCAGAGTACACCGTTTTAGGATCTGTTATCATCAACTCCTTTCTCTTCACCACAGTAATGATGCCTATTTTATAACAGAAATTCTCCTTAGCTACCCTGCACAGAGAAAGCTGGATTTGATTCTGAGAGCCAATCTAGAATCTCATTAAGTGAAAAGACAACACCAGTAAAACTTAACAGGTGTTAAACAGATTTCAGTTTTGATAATTTCTTCCTCATCAACAATATCCCTGCTGGAGATCAATACACTCATTCCAGAAAACAATACAAATCTATGCTCTGCTGGGCTTGGGCTCCATCACATTGGGAAGAACTATTAATCAACTGCCTATGTTTAAGAATAGCAATAACCTTACCTTTATACTCAGGAAATATTAACTTTAAAAGGAAACAAATCTTTAGGCTTAATTAAAAATTGT
The DNA here is from genome assembly GCF_963513975.1 of Fringilla coelebs. NCBI lineage: Eukaryota > Metazoa > Chordata > Aves > Passeriformes > Fringillidae > Fringilla > Fringilla coelebs. The sequence goes on along the minus strand of NC_140066.1, from coordinate 24,444,279 downwards.
GGTTGACCCCCTATACCTAGATTACCTTCCATCATCAACAACTATCAGTTTCCTTCCTGGGGCATGTGTACCTATCAAACCAGGCCCACTTCCAACAAAAACCTTGCCATTCCATAATAGCCAGGACTTAGATGTACTTAGACTTGTACATCCAAGCATGCAGAGATGTTTGAAGCAGCAACACTGCTGAGAAGTGTGTGCTGAGGGGCAGGGGAAGAGAAGGTAGATACAAGCACTGCCTGACAGCAGGAGGAAACGCTAGAAGCAAAGCCACATTCCAAATACCAGGTAATCATTTTCCTTATTTAGGTCAGGGGAATCAGCTCAGTCACATATTGTGAGCCTGCTATTTTTGTGCAGACCAGCTTTCACACTGAGCAGAGACACTGTGCTTCCTGGGTTTTGTTTTTTTAAAAATAATCCTTAAGAAGACACTGATGCCAATTCCAACACTTAAAGCGTTACACAGGTCAGGCCATCTGTTTCTTGACTTGGAAGGGGAGGAGAGAAAACTAGATAAAAACACCTTACCCTAGCCTTTTGCATAAATGTAAAGCAGAGAAATACTTTGCAATAAACCTCAAATTAGCTAGCATACATTGTGTCTCCTCCTAATTCCACTATGAAATATATTTAAAGAAAGGAAATAAACAGCAATGAAAGCACCTCAAGAATCTACCCAAGAAAATTACTTCTCAAAAGCCAGCTTATGAATCAGGGTTTTTTTACCTCTACAAAATTTGTCAAGGTCAGATGTGTTTTAGTTTGGGGATTTTTTCCTTAGATAGTTCTTAGCAAAAATCAAGAGAAGACCAAGCGGAGGGGAGAAGGGAGTCTGCTGGGAAAAGTGCAAACCTCGCACCACCAATTCCGGTGTCCCTCAAAACCTAAATCTAGTACAGACTTTCTCATGGACTGCACTTGAAGCTGGATCTAACAGAGGAAGATGCAGCTTTTCTCATGATGAAAGAAGAGCTAGAAAAGGACAGTACTGCTCTTCCCAGGACAGTAGCAGTATTTGCCAGACATCAACAACTCAAACATGCATTGAAATAGTTCTTGCTTCCTCATAATTAGTGACCAGAGCATTATAAGAAGCAGTTACTGTGCCTTGGGTTGTTTGAGATGCAGTAGAAATGGTCTTTGACCATGTGGGGTCACATTTCCACTGCAGAAATGCAGGTACGTCTTCATCTCTACTAGAACTCTCACTCCAGCCCCTGGTATCCACTCTGTCTTTCTAGATCTGACCACCCACAGGAACCATCCAAGATTCCTGGTATATGTGGATCCTACCTCTTTTGAGTGCTGAGCAAGTTCATCCCACAATCAAGAGGAGGAACTAAGCTACACTGAATGAAAAGGAAGATCTGCTATCAAGTTTGATAGATCATTTAATTTGATTTCTTAGTCAAGAACTGCCTGCAGAAAATCAGGAAAACGATGCTGGAAATAAAGTCAGAATCAGAAATGCCAAGCTGTCAAGGGTAAACACTCTCTTTTTCCCTCCTCCCCCAGAAGATTAAAATCACATAATTTTAAGTGTATTTATAAGAAGATCTTAAACCAAGGCCTTTGGAGAAGTGGGCTCTCAAAGTCCTCGCTTCAACCCATTCAAACCATCATATTTAAATCAGATTGCTTAGAAAACAAATGAGCAGGCCATTTTTCCCACAGTTCTAGAGACTGCTATGCAGGAATTCAATAGCATCTAGGAGGTTAAAAACATGTTTTCCATACACTTCTCTGCAAGAACAATGAGGGCAGTGCAGAGCTAACCCAGGGCTGAACAGCAAAACAGTCATATCTGCAAACGTGCACATTCTTGGCTATAGCTGTTTACAGGTTTGTGATTCATAATTAATACCCCCAATGAAAACAACTACTCGTGTCTGAAAGCCCTAAAGCCACAACGAGCTAATTACTAATAAAAGCTCCACAGTCTCAGTTAAGCTGTGGGAATGCAACCAGGCACAGCAAATACTGCAATGATGGCAAAGCTTGGACACTCTGGCTACTTTTTGATAAACCAGTCTCAGTTCTGCCCCTTCCCCTTTCCTTTCCCATCAAAAATAAAATATCTTGCTCCCAATACAACACACAAAGGAAGATGAAGAGAGAAGACAGCCAAAGCAGGAAAAATGAAACAAAATAGAACACAAAATCCCCCCAGCCAGGTGTCTCATGGAAAACTGGGGAGCTTCAGCACAGGCATCGCCTGTGGTCAGGCTGGCAGCAGCAACAGGACACCAAACCATGTGAGCTATTCAGTGCAAAATAACAAGACCACCCAGTGCAAAACAATAACTAAAGAAACCACTTAGTGCGATACACCAGCCAAGAGGTGCTGTGCAACATACATACTGGACCTAAATGTTGCCTTTTCCAGGAAGAACTAACAAGCTGGTCTGAGAGCCACAATTTTTTTTTTTTAAGGACTCTTAAATTTCTTTTTCCAAAAGCAGAAAGGCCAGATGCAGCTACTGTGCCAGAAGTGTAACAAAGACTTCCAGACATTTTTCCTCAGTTTCTCTCACACACTTCAAGTTTCTTTACAGCCCCAGCAGATAGTAAAGTAAGTTTTCCTCTTTTAGATTTAAATAGATGTGCCAACATGGCTCTAAAATCAGCAACCAGGTAGAACTTTGTCTAATGACCTGAGACTTCTCCATAAGGGATCAGACAAAGTTAGAAATTGCATCCCCCAGGTATGTGGCACAAATCTAGCTGCTGCCTGTACACTAGGGAAGTCTAGTCCCATCAGGCTGTGATTGAGATCAATAAGCCAAGCAGATGCATGGCATGCCTTGTTGGAAGCTCAGCACACATAACTAGAACATAATTTGGTTTACAAAAACCAGTATGGATAGAAGTTTCAACACACTGTTTGCAGACAGTAATAGCTGTTGTGCTTATGTTACTAGGCAGTCAATCTACAAAGAGAAAATTCAGCAGTGTCAGGACCATCTAGCCCTTGGGCTGTGCCTTTAAGCAATTTTGGTACCAAGGGAAGTGAAGGGTTCTTATCAGCCACGAGCGGCTGTCAGTGGCGGCCACGCTCTGCTGAGCAGCACAGGCTCTGCTCACCCAGCCCCAATTAGCAGGGAGGGTAGCAGAGATGTTCCAACCCATCATGAGATGATTATTACTGCTAGATCACACCAGCAGCAATTGTGTCAATTAACAATGAGGCTGACTAGAGGTATTTGTTCTGAAATTTGGGATTACAAGGTCAGGACAATGCTCTATTAGCATCAAATCTCAAAGGTCATCTTTATTTTCCTGCTGGTTTGTGTATGACTGCTGCCAAGCTGTAAAGCAGCAGCACTTTGAGGGGTCTGATTTGTACTTTGGTGCTGCTGCTGAGTGTTTGGTGGATGAAGAAAAGGAGTCAGGAAAAAAAAAAGTCAGCCATAGCTCTTGAAAGATTCAAGCAATTCACAAGAACAAGCTGCTATGTTTGGGCATAAAACAGGGACAACAGACCAGATGTGAGTAGTGAATATTCATGTAGTTATTTCTGTTTAAAAATAGGTCCTTAAGCACAATGTAAGTTGACTGACTCTAATAAATTCCCCCCCCCCTTTGAAAGAATAACCATTTCTGACATTTAAAAAGTTAATCTTGTTCACTAGTGCATTCAGACTTTGTTTGTTTTCTTTTAATCAATAGCAATTGCTTCCTGAAGCTGAACTGCTCTAAGTGTTTTGGAGGATTCACATGTAAGTGTTCTGAGAGTTGGGTGGTCAAAATAGCATAAGCTTGGACAGCCACAACAGAAATTGCCACTGCAGCACTTTAGTTATGACTAAAAGGCCTCCACACGCTGTGACCAGACCTAATTCTCTGCCACAGGAGGAATTTGTAGGAATGGAGGGAAAAGAGCAGGTGGTAACTCTCGCTTAAGACACAGCATTGCTATGCTCCCTTCAGAGTAAGGCTTAATATTTAATATCCACACAAGCCTATTGGTCATTATCCAGTTAAAAATGAAGTGTTGTGTTTACTTCTCAGGCACATGAAAATTTCACAAGTGTAAAATTAACAGCTCCTTTTCAGCAAGGCTACAGAGCATTCTAACACAGCTCCCACACCAGCTGCATTCAGAACCCACATGTCTGATGTGAAATCAGTCCAGAAGCATCAGGGTGAAGATTCATCAACTCATTCCTCTTGTGCACAATCCTCAAACATTATCAGTATTGATCGTTCCTTCAAGTCAGACAAAAATTTAGACCATCTCCAGACTCTTAAGTAAGTGAGGCCAAAAGAGCCAGAAACACAACACAACCTTGCTATGGGACAGGCTTCTGTCACAGCAGATTTTCAGCCCTATTGAAAAAGAAGGCAAGGAGCTTTGCTGTACTTGTGTTCAGAAAGGCATGAAAAATGCCTTCCTTTTTGATGTGGATATCAAAGCAGGGTTAATTTGCAAGCTGCCCCAACAGAGTATGACAATGAACATCACCCTAGCCTGCTTGTGAACATGAGTACATGTGCATAACTGACATAACGCCCTCCAAGGGGTTTGCAAGAGCAGAAAACTGGGCAGAGAGAAGCTTCCCTTATTCCAAAGGGCTTAGAATAGATGCAAATCTTAAAATGTTCATCAGCACTTCTCCCGTCCTCAGTACTGACCTTACCACTGAAGCACCAGGGCAATTTGGAAAAGCTGCTGAAGACAAGCTGTTAAATCATCTGGAGAATGTCTTAGAGAGTGGAATACACCAGGTTTTTCTCCTCCCCTACCTTCCTACAGAACACAAGCCTGCAGGCAGTGTTTCACTGAGCAATAGGTCCAGAGTGAAGCCACAAAGAAATCTTATAAGATAAAGAGCAGGAATAAATAGTTAAAGAGGGTCAGTTTTCCCTGGTCATTCCTTATCAATAGTCAAGCTGTAAGCTAAGGAGATGCATCCTTAACCTGCAGAGCTGACTGCCAGACCTTTTCCATTTTGAACTCTAATGTAACTATTACAAGAACTCATTCATTAACATCAAAGATACTAAGCAGAAGTCATGACTTAAGACTGCTTTGCTTTTGAGTGACTTCTTGCTCTGCTTGCAGCAGATCATGTGACATAGATGATCAAGTCTGGCAAACTGGTGACATCGCTATGGATTTGATACTGTTCTGGTATAACACAACACAAATAAGACAAATGAAAAAAAAAACCCTGTGTTATTCTTAAGTAGAATTCCAGTAGAATTCTTAATTTCAGTTAGAGTTTACTTTTTCCTCAGCTTAGCTTCATTAGTCAACATATTTTATAACAGGAAGAGTCAGTGGTTGACAAGCTGCTTGAAGGCTGTCTATGGAGTTCAGTGGCTTTGACAGGAAAAAAGTAACTGCTTGGAAAAGGCCTGATTGTGAACAATACTCACCAAAAATTAAGACACATGGTTACATGCCATACAAGGCACAGTGCACTTTGTTTCCAAATTAAAGAGAAAAGGTGAGTTAGTTACTTGCCATTTTTTAAAAATAAAGTGGGAGTTGACTGACGACAAACCCTAGAGCAGTGAGACACCTCAGACAGTTTTAGCTGAAGATGATGAAGTCTGCAGAGCAAGAGCACCTTTTTTATTCCTGGGAGAGGCCTGACTGGCTGTGCAAGTCTGGGGGCAGGATTAAAGCCCATCACTTCCATGGGTGGGTTTATTATCTGCACATGTAATTCATGAAAACCCTTGAGCATATGATTGTTCCCTACTAACCTGCCCCAAATTCAGCGCGTGCAGCTTACAGCACCCAAGCTGTATTTATATATCACAGTAATTTTCCAGCTCTCCAGTAAGCAGTTGTCTTCTAAGTAACCTCCAAGTTCCTGCAACTTGCTTTTTTCCCCCCTTCCATATTGCATCTTGTACCCAGGATTAAAGTCAATGTATACCTGCAATATTTATTAACATTTATGTTTGAACTTACCTAGGATATTGGAAAAGCTCCAAGATAAGCAATTGGATTCAAACTCAGAATTCCTGTTTAAAGTAGAATGTATTTGTGTTTATTTATAGCCACTATATCAATTTTATCTGATGATTTATAGAAGTCAGGTCGAGTAATCTCTGTGGAACTCAGAGTCAGCATCTATGTTAGCAGCTCTGAACTCGCAGAAAAAGGATGGTCGAGTCAGTAGGGTCAGAATTTGCAAAGCAGATTGCTGAGCTGCTTTCCAGAACAGTAACAATTTAATAGGAGTGCTTCCTAATTCTAGCCACGACACCTGCAGTGTTACACCATTTTATAGTTACCAAAAATTTCTAGCAATGACCAGAGATTCTCTAGTCAGAAAATCATTGCCCCAAAGGAACAAGATGCCAAGTGTTTGCCATCACAGAGGGGCAAGTACCTTTTTCCACATCAGGAGCTTTTTCCTTAAGTTCAAATTTCTAAACACTTCCTACACACATCAGTTGCTGTGAAAGAGGCAAGCTGTATTCTGAACCGCCACTTTGCCACTTGGCTGTTCAAGTCATACAAGAAGCTACTTGCACTACACAGGATGCAAAAAATGCAAAATGCACTTTCACCCTCACTCAGACCCTGCAGAGGTCAATTTCTGAGGAAGCAGTGTTAACTGATACTGTTATCACATAATTATACACAGAACACAATAAACTGAAGGGCTGGGAAAGTTCCAAATACCAAGAGACAATCTTTCAAACAGGGAAAAAAAAAAAAAAGATTCCCCTCACAGCAAGGGACACCACAGTACCACAGTACCACGGTCATTTCAAGGGACTGTTGCAAGTCATCTAAACAAAACAGGCTTGTCTTGGTGACAGGTTTTGTCACCTCTGTCAACCCAACCCTGAGGCCTGACCTCCTCTCATTTTGTCCACATGCTGGGGGGAAAAGGGATCATGGCAGAACTGTGCAGACATTGCTGCTGGAAAAGGGACAGTTTAATGCCAACGGCTCAGAGGAAAAGATAAAATGGTTTTCCCTGACAATAGGCTTTAAACCAATTTCCATCTTCTCTCCATGTACAGCTCACTTGATTTGTGCCCAAGGAAGACTCATTGCAGCACAGGACAGGAGAAGCACAGTAAGCCTCCCTAGATGGCCAACTAGCCAAGTACACCAAGGAATACAGCACATCTAACACAGAGGAGTTTTCAGAGTTTATAGAGGATGAATTTTAGGGCACACCTGTACAAAACAGAGGGAACAGTTCAGTGACAGGCCTAGCTTATGCACCTCTTTCAATTTCAGGTATTGACAGTACCATGGCGTCAGGCAGTCTCAGGGCAGAAGGTTACTCAACACTGGTCTGTGGGGATCACCTAAGAGAAGAGGAAAGGTGTGTCAACACAACCTGACAGCTACAGAGACAGCTGACCAGAGCAAACAATACAAGAGCAGACACCAGGTCTCCTGTTCTGCCAGGAGAAGATAGTTACAGTCAGACTAACAGGCTCCAGACTACACCCAGGTCAGTGCGATCCAGCAGGAGCCAAGGAAGGTTCAGACATCAAGATAATCTCACCACTGCCTTAAAAGGAATGGAATTAATGACCACCAACATGAAGACCACAGCTTTGTGAAAGGTCAAACACATGCTTCCTGCCAAGAAAGAGACCCTGCCCTCTCAGTGACATCAACAGCATCCAATAAAGCTTCCCATTAGTCTTCCTGAGCTGTAACAAGCTCCAGTTCCCATGGGGTTGTCAACTCAGAGACACAAAATTGTACACTAGGTGACATCTCCCATCCACCCTGGCAGGCCAGCTAAACTTAACACTAGTCACCAACATGAAATAAGATGAGGACACTGCTCAAAGTGTTGCTGCTTTGCTCATAAACCCTAGAAGGATTTAGTTCCTCCTCACTGGCCTAAGAAGGAATCATTGGTGTACAGTTTCTCTAATCCTCAGTCGACTTCTGCACTACTGAGACCAAACAGACAAAATAACAGCAGAGAGGAAAAGGCACTTTTTCACCTTAAATCACATTGCTGTTGTATGCTAGCCCAAGAAAAGATTTGTTTGTGTTTTGTGCTTAGTTTTCCTGCCACATTACAGTGCCCACTTGGATTCACTGCAGCTGCTGAATCTGCAGGCTCAGAGCAGTGAATGTGCCCACCCAAAGAGCATCCTTGACCCCCAGGACTGATGGCCACAGCACAGCATTCTCTGCATCGTGCCTTTGGGTGCTTACTGGATATGTGCCTATTCAGAAAAACATTTTGCTTACCCAGCAAAGCACCTTTATGAAAGTATCCTGAAGGACAACAAATGAGTTGGATTTCTGCCTGAACCAGCAAGTGGTTCTACAGGCCATGGTCCCCTCTGGCTGCACCCCTGCTCTAGGAGGAGCAGACATGGATGTCTGAGACCACCGACTACCTCAATGAAGCCCTTAGCAAGGACAGACTTAATGGCTATGAAAAGTAAAGTTCAATCTATACTTACAAAGATGTATCAGCACAGCTAAACAAAGGTAACGAGACGTCCCTGCTCATTACAGAGTGGTTGGGCTAGATAATCTTTAACCAAAATTACTGGTTACCAAATATTCCAACACAAACTATTCTATGACACTGCGCAGTTTCTGTGTTCCCTTATCTAGTCTTACAGGCACAGAACTAAATTTGATAGGGATCATATTCCAAGAGCCTCTTAATGCTGCTTTAAAAAATTAGAGGAAATATAAGCAGAGATGTCTTCAGGCATCTTGAAGAACCTCCATCTGATTCAAAGTCTTCCAGTAGGAATTACCCAATGGGATTGATCACATCTAGCTTTTGACAGGGTTCAGCAATCTGGCAGAAGCAGGCGATGCTGCAAGGGTGTATTGTGAACTGCTGAGTGTTGTGCAGGTGGTGTGCTAGTGTAACAGAGATCAGTATTTGCTTCTGCTCTGGTCAAGAAGCAGCAGTGAGACCATGACTGCTCAGAGTAATGGTTTGGTTGCTTGGGGGACTATCCTCAATCTAAAGAAACCATAAAGGGACCAGAACTGGAAGAAGCACTAGGTTAAGGGTATCTCTGTGAGGAAACTGAAATAAAACCAACATATAACCCATGAAAGTATCAAGTCTAGTTATTTATCTTTAAAATTCACATTTACAGTAGCTGCACCCATTTTCTAGCCTGCAAAAACAGATAGGCTCTCCAGGATAACATGTCTCTTTCAGATAATGTTTTATCAGACTAGATTGTGTCTGCATCCTCATAGGATATTCTCTGATCTCTCTCAATCTAACTTCAACAGTTCTAACTTCAACTCCAGAAGAATTCTGACACTCAGAAGTAAAAACATCCTTCCAGACTGGTTGAACTCAGAAGTCCAGAGGGCCCCACACTGGTAAATACCTGAAGAAACAGAAAAATGTCTCTGCATGCCGGAGAGGCTGCAGGAAGAGAATACAGCCCAGAAATTCAGTGGCATTCATGGGGACACAGAAGGTGATTTCACACTTCTGCCTCATTCTACTACAAATACTTTTCATCAAGTAAATCCAGGGTGCAATGGCAGCAGGCAGATGGTGAGAGAGAAGTCAGAGCAGAAAGCAGATGAACCTCAGAGGAACATAATGCCATGTTGAGTTTCCAAGCCTGAGTTTCCTTTATTGTCCAGACAGACTGCCTACTTCCCCCCCTACAGGGCTACGAAGGGATGGAAAATATTGAATGCACCACTGTAATTAGAGAGCACATGATGGAGTTATCTTCACTGTGACTGATCTGTGGACACACACAAAGCAGACTTTCAATATAATGACTGCTACTCTTAGACAAGGAGTACTAGTGGGGCAAGACATATACTCCATCCCTTCCTGACACACCAGAGAGCTCAGCAGAAGTCTTATCAACACATCTCAATAAGATGCAAATCACATTGCATTAATGTATTAATCTCCTCCCTGACTCTTATTACTCAAAATTCTTTTGATTTAGGAAAAGTCATTTGCAATAAATGGTAAAAGTCACTTAGAGACCCCAAAGCTCTAAGCACACAGTTACACCACCAGCCACTTGGAGGATTAAAGCATGCAAATACATAAAGTATGAACTTTCAAAATGCCTGCAAGAGCTTTTGTTTACAAGTAACGAGAAACACAGCATCTAAATAATTAGTATAAATCCTCAGACACTGTGTGAACAAACCCAGCTATCTGAGTTTCAGCTGTGTGCTCTACTTGGCTAGAGAGCAGCAGTGTTTCTGTATTCAGGGTGCCTGAATTACGAAGAAGAATGAATCAGCCTTGTAACACAGTCTGTTTCTTTCATCAGTTTCTAATAAATGGCTACAGATAAAACAAATGGAGAGCAGCTTTTATCCTCATGCTGTGTTGGTCCCCATCGGGTGAAGGCAACATTAAAAGATTACACTGATGAGCTAACTGACCAGGCAGGGTACAGGGAGCCACACTAGGATCTCTGTCCACCAGAAATCTTCCAGCTGGGTTACAAGGACCAAACACCACAAAGGGAGACCAGAACACCATCAGCCAGACTGCACAATGCACATTCATGCATTGCCTTCACTTTGGACTAATTAGTCCATAGCCCATTCCAGCAGTTTTGCTGGCTTCAGATGTCTCAAACACTTGGCAATAACCTGGCAAAGTGGAAGTTTTTTAAGTAAGCTTTGAGATAAGTCACTTGACTGATGTTTCAGTTTTTTGGTTTTGTGGAGGTAGCAGACGTCCTTTGCTGCACCACCGGCTCTTGCCACAAAGGCATCACTAAAAAGATGTCACATTCTGTAACATCTTTCCATGTTTAGTCATGTTTTCATTTTCATCTAAAGAGTGTGTGTGAAACCTGATACACCACGAAAACCAAGTGATGCCTCTCCCCTTACCTCAATCTGGGAAAACCAGTGTGTGGCTGAAATGCTGTCATTTAACACATTTAGCAAGTCAACTACCAAAAGAACAACAAGACAGTGTTCAAGAGAATTTTTACCAAGACACTTCAAACTCCACCTCCTGCATGATTCACTTTGCCCCTTTTCAGCAGATCTAATAATACCACAATATGCAGCATCATGGTAACACACCAGATTCTAGTCCATGAAGTCCAGGTTTTAATTTCTTTGTGAAGCATGCATCATTCAGGCTGAAGCCTTCACAGAACCTCTGAGATTACTCTGAAATTCAGCTTCATCAGAGAGTCAACAGCATCCTGCAGCCTAAGAGGCCCAGAGAGCCAGCACAGATTAAACATATCTTAACCACTAGTCTCTCTTGTGCTTGCAGCCTACTAGCGGCTCTGCCTTCAGCTGCAGATCTGTTACAAACACACATCAAAACCCAGAGTGATCTACACATCAAAAAAGATCCCTTTGGCCATCATCTCCTATGCACCATTTTCACTTTCAATTGTGCAAAATGCCTTACAGAGGAATCCAAGACAAAGCCTTGAATGTGTTACTTTAAAGATACCAACCTCTGTGACACATCTGGTTCTAATTTCATTATTATAAATCTGACATCTGCAGGCATAAACAGTGGCATTTTGGCCATCTAGAAAAGTTACTGCTAAATAGGAGCTTTTATGTGTAGCTATGTAATAGTTACTCAAACGGTCAGATTTAAGGTTTTACCTTCTCATAACTCAAAGTTTTATTCAATAATATTCTTGATCATGCCTTTTTTTTCCTTCCTGAGAATTTCAGGACATTTCCCTAACTTTGTGCTGCAGTCAAACTGTTGTCTACCAAAGGAAAAGCAAGAAATTGTTTGTGAGGAAGATTTATTATTTCATCCTTTTTCCATAGCAGAAGCAGGGCTATTTTAGGAAGGGAAGAAAAAAACCCAAAACAAAACAAACAACACCCAAAACCCCAGCCAACCAGAGTTCCACAGGCAGGTAGCTGTAGCAGTGACCAAGTGAACTCCTCCGATTTCATCCTATGGCTCATCTTTTTCAGGCACTATCTTGGTTGTTCAAATCAACCCCTCACTGAGAGCCAGCCTTCCAAGTACCAAGCACTCAACCCTTCCTGAACACCTGATACCTTCCCTGGCACACTGGACTACAGAGAAAAACAAACGTCACCACTTGGCTCTGCATAGCCCTGCACATCCACAAAGCCCAGCACATTTCCTTCAGTTTGCACTGATGGCTTCCATACTCACATTACCTCTGTTTACAGCTCCCAGTGACTCATGTTAGATTGCCTTGCTCTTTCTACAGTGCAAAAATTGACAGATTGAAAAGATTTGCATCTCATTTCTCTCTCCTTGAAGAACATTATGTTTACCTGTTCACCACTTTTAATAATCCATATCACAGTATAATCCTGTAAAGTCAGAAAATGAGGAAGACCTGTGTTTTCCAGAAGATATTCTTTATAGACAGAACATACGTAGCTGTGCCAGATCTTTTCCACAACCTTAAACCTTTTAGAGAAGCCACACTTCCTATTTGATTCCCAAATTCAAGAAAACATTTGAGATGACAGGAGAAAAAAATCCAGTAAAAAATCTTTTAGGGAAGGAATAAACTCACAACACATTTTTATGATATCTGAAATTTCATGCTAAGACTTCCAAAGGCAAAATTATTTAAGCCATTATTGGAGGAGAGAAAAAAAATAGAAAGAAAAAAACCCACTAACTTCAGTGAACAATTTGTCTATCCCTGAACAGTCATAGTACAGGGTACTATTTTGGCATGTTATCTCCCAAGAGGAAAAGCAATGGGAGGAAAATTGATTTGCTCTGTCATGCACAATGAAGCAACTGCTCATCTCAGGCAGTCACATTTTATTATGCTCTATCAAAGTGTAACACAGCATTTTCAGCATGAAGAAAACCTTCATGCTCTACTTTAAAGAGCCCGAAGACTCAATCTTTGCAGTCATATGTTTAAATGTTCAATTTAAGCCAAAAAAGGGCAATATGGAAGGCAATTAAAGCATTTTTGGAATTGAAAAGCATCTCCTCTCGGACATAAGGCAGATTAAAGTAATCTTTCAGGGTCAGACTAGGATGTCTAACAGTGTCTGCATCTGAAGAAGGAAAAGGAAAGATAATCCAGTCCCCAGAGGGAATTCTCTTCTGTGGCTATGTACAAGACCAGGACCTGGGCTAACACTGCTCCACAAAAACATGCTGGTTTCAAACCTACTTTAGGATGCACAGCTCCCTTCAAAGTCCACAGGAAATGGGTACGTAAAGATTAGTAGCACTTGGAGCCAAGTCACATTTCAAAAAGCTTCCTTCCTCTCTCCCCATATTTACTCATTCTCTGGCAGTGTCTGTGGTTTGTTCTTTTTACACTGGCCTAAATGCTTCACCATAGGCAGCAGACAGGTATCACAGGCCCTCCCCCAGGCAATACAGAGCTCAGCAAGGTATAATCCAGTGTACAACGTTAGCAACACAAAGCACAGTAGGACCAGCACCAGGTATCACTTCTGGCATGAGAAAGAGATGAGAGAATTGTATCAAGCCTTCCTAACATGCCATATGCACAAAGAAAGGGAAGTACCACTATCAGACAGACAAGATTAAGTCCACTGAGACCTTAAAAGTGACTGAACCGTAAGTTTATGGTGGATGCAGACAATCAAGATTACACTATGAAGCATCATAGAATAATGCTGATTTTTAATATTTGGTTGACTAAGTTTTCCAAGCAATTTGCCTTTTGGAAGAATAGGAGCATTATGCCACGAGCAGTTACTTCAGAGACAGAAATTTTTTGCTTTCCTTTCCGAATTCACCTATCTGAGGTGATATCTGCCCAAAAGAGAGAGAAGATTAAAAAAAAGGGGGGGGGGGACACAGTAAAATATTTAGACTTTCTCCATTGACTTAACCAAGGCTAAACACAAATTTTTGCATTCTCTTTGGCTATCTACTTGTTGAAAGGCTATGTTGACCCCTGCCCCCCTACGTTAAATTATATGCATCTTCTTGACATCTAAAAAAATCAAAGTTCCAAAGGACTATTTAAATGCAACTTCTCTATTTATTTATAAAGGACTTTTCACTACATACAACTCTCCTATGCCTTTACTGAGTTTCAGGATATAGTTCACTCTGGAGAAAATATAATGCTAGTATGGCTGATGTTATATGGCTGAAGGCAAGAGGAAGAGCATTTCACACTGAGCCAGGAAAACCAAGTAAATCTTCTGAGAATATCATTAGCTACTGAAGAGATACAGTTTTTCAGATACCATGGAGGCTCAACTCTAAACTCAGTGGAACAGCAATAATATGACACTAGAGAAAGAACTGAACTTCTTTTTTCTCCAAACAGGACCTTAAAAATTCTTCCTAAGAAGTAATCTTCCTGAAGGCTTCTTAGCTTAGTCACCCAGAAAACAGAAGTGGTTTCCACTTTACAAGGTCTCTATTTCTCATACTCCAGCCTGGCTTAAAAATGGGAAGACTAGACTGCTCCAGCCTAACATCTATATCTTTGCACGCCACCAGTGTGTCAACACTAATTTGGGAGGTGCAAATGTATGGCCAAATGTATTCACTGCTGATTCTCTGTGGCTTCCCTGCTCTTTCTGGGATGCATCCACCCCCCAGTCCAATGGGAGCTGATGTATCTCCCCAAAACTACAAGGGTAGGGCCCAAGCTCCAGCGCCTAAAGCCTTTGCTGCTGCTGAAATACTGTACAAAGATAATTCCCACAAGCTGCAGAGTAACCTTACAGCTGGAGCCGAGTGCCAGAGCAGGTATGTTCATCCCCATCACAGCCACACAGGTAGCAGCCCTGCCTCCAGCAAACCTCAGACCAGCAAGTAACATTTCCCTTCATTTTAGGCAAAGTGAATTTTAAAAAACCCAAAAAAACAACCCATGCCAATTTGGAAAAAAATATCTCCTTCCTTCAGCAGAGCCCGGAGAAAACATTTTGGTTCCTACTTGCTCAAATACACAGTGAGTGCATGCAGCACTAGCAGTGGCATACACAGCCCCAAGAGAGCAGAGAAAAGCAAGGGGATGTGCAAAACCTTCTCAAACCCAACGATTAGGAAGGGTTTGCTGACACATGCACATAAAGCTCAGTGACAGACATCCTGCAGCATCCTGAATGTGCCACAGGCACAGAGTACCAACAGGCCCAGAGCCAAAGCAGGGGAAGACAGACAGGAGAAGATGGTAAGCTGGCAGTGGTCCCTGACACCCTCTGGGGGCGGCAATACGAAGCACCCTTGAAAATGTAAGCCTTGAAACAACTGGCAGTGCTACCCCACTGCAGTACCTTTGGTTATCTACAAAGGAAAACCTGAGCTGAGAGCTGCCCTGGGAGCAGTAGAGTCCCACTGAGGTGAGCTACTGCTGCAGCAGCCTGGCCCAACCACCCCCTAAATGAGCTCCAGCCCACTGGATTCATCCATCCTGGAAGTCCAGACTAATAGAGAGAATAATGGTAAAGAGGGGATACAGCCCTGCTGCTGATGCAAAGAGCACTCTGCCATGCTCACCTGATTTTCACATTTTGGAACCTTGAACAAGTCTCTCTTCAGCCTAAATCCTCTGCCTGCTAGTTCTCACTACCCTAAAGTGAAGCAGCCTGCCTGGAGTTAACAAATCCTTTGACCAGCTTAGAGGCAGTCTTGGCTGTTACATCTCCTCATTCCAGAATATTTCCATGACATGATTCAGTTATTTCTGTTCGTAACCATGAAAATAAATATGGGGCTGATCTCATTAAAATCTCCCAGAGCCTTTGATGTAATTTTAATATATTGCCACACTTCTGTTCTTACAGTTCTCTTGGGCTGAAGTGACACAGTTTTCCAACTGCTCTCCCCAAAGCTGTAACACAGGTTGGTGTGAGTCAGCTCTCCCTGCACACAGCAAAGCACAGTGATCTTTTTTAATGTTGTAATTCTCAACACGGTCTTCTCTGCTTAATATTCACTATTTCCGCTGCTGGGGAATAAGACCTGCAGGTGCTTTACCTGATAGGTGGCTGTGGAAGAGGTAAACCCTTGCTGCTGAACTGCTCTTTGCCAGCTTCTTGCAGAGCCCTTTTTCAGCACACCTTCTCACACCCCTGAAACTCCCAGAAGCAGCACAGTCACTCCCTTCCTGCAGCAGGGCAACACAGGACAACAGCAAGGTAAGATTAGCCAAGCTATCAACCATTTAAAGGCAACTTTTTGGGGACTAACCCTCCCCACTCGCTTTGGCTGGAGTCAAATACAACCCAGAATGAACACCACTGCTCCCACACATCTGTATTCAGTCACCTTTTGCATTCATTCTGCTTTGCATGCTCTGAAACACAACATGCTAATACTCCACAGCTGTTTCTTAAAAAAAAAAAAGGCAAAAAACCCAACCAAAACAAACTTCTGCCAAAAGAAAACAATTAAAAACACCATTGGGATTTAATTGCTCTGAAAAGGCAGTTCTCACTTGCCTGTTGCAAGAGACAAGTCCTTAAAATAGGATCTTTCTTAAAAGTAAAGACACCCTACAAGGCACACCTAGATAATTCCATTTCCCAATAGGATTTTCAGGTAAAAACAGACCCAAGGTTAACACACAAAATATAGGGTTTGGATATCATAGAATAATTAAGGAAAAATAAAAATCAAATCACTGGAAAATACTATTAGGGAAACAGCACTGGGGAGGGAAGAAAAACACACCACAAAACCGACTTGCAGGCTAGCCAGCAAGGTCATCCATTGCAGTGCCACCCAGAAAGTGTGAGGCTGGGGGCAGGGGTAGAGGCACATTTGCAAAACTAGTTTGTTTGACAGACTGAACACATCAGAACACATGTTTTCATCTCCAATTGCAAGGACAAAAGTGAGAAATGTTATGCATGTTCACTTTACTTGATGTCACATCTTGCCAGTTGGTTCAGTGGCTGTCACTGTAGGACATCCCATCCCTTAGCTCCATTCTGTGGTGTGGCAGTGTCTGTTCTTTAGCTGAGCTGTAGCAAGGAGACTCTGCAGTATAACAACACATTACCTCAATTTCCTTTTCTGCAAGGGAAGCAATCAATATTTTATGATGAAAATTCCTGGCTCACAGTCCCATAGCTTTATACAGCTGATCTTTGCAGCAGTTCACACACTGATGCTGCTTCTGATCCCCAGTCCATCTGAAGGGCAGTTAAGCTTTAACTATTCCACATTTTCAAAGAATTGAGGATTATATACTTGTCTTTCCATTCTTTGATGGGAAGCCATAAAGCCCCCAAATTGTCCAGACATTAAACAACTCTAGCCCTGAGGAACAGTCAATCACATCCTCCTTTTAAGGGTTCTGTGAACAAATACTCAGCAAAAAGCTAAGTTTAGGTAGAACAATTTTAAACATTAGAGTATTATAATAAGCATTACAGGACATGAAGGAAACAGTGGGAAGCTGATGTCCTGGAACAGATTTGAGGCTCCCAGCATGAAAGGGGGTCACAAGTACAATTCCTAAAAGTCACTAGAACCACTCTTCTGCATGTGAGGATTTCACATGCTGATCTGAAGACCCTCTCGCTCTGTGGAAGTGATTGACTGCCACAGCTATAGAAAAGAGCTGATGACACACATGGAAAAGGAATAATTTAGCCAACAGCTCTTTATATATCTGCTAAATATCCCTGAGCCTTATCTATTGACACAGTCACATCCATACTACCCAGGGCACAGCAGTGCAGCTCTGTACACGCCATACTCTAAGCACAATCAAGGATGTTTTGATCCACCACTATTCTGAGACTAATACTTTCCTGGTGCTGTTTTAGGGCATTGCTTCAGTTCAAACCACCTGAGGCTTCTGTACACATCACACATACCTGGGGCTCCCAAGGGAACATGCAATTTGTATCAGTAAAATCACTCTTGCTGGCCAAACTCAAGCCAGGTCTCTAAATGGAAAAAACTGAAGCATTATGAAAATGCTGCCTGCCCACATAACTGCATTTATACCAACACAGAGAAATATCATCCCTGACTAATTTCCCATCCTGACATGAAACATCAACAAGTAGTTAATGTCAATCAAGCTTAAAAGGTCAGCAGTTACTCACTCAGCATTTAAAAGGATCCCAATTTTTTCACACATTTTCACATATCGCTGTCTTCTCCATACAGGCCAGTAATGCAGTGCATTCAGCTCTGACACAAGATTTCAGAAGCCTTTTTTGTTGCTCTTGCTGTTTTTAAACAAAGGGTTCTCCATACAGAGACCATGCATCCTGGAGAAAATTATCAGCCAACACAGGGTCTTCTCCAACTCAAAACACTTTGCACTCTCACTTCTGAATGAAGTCCTTTAATTAAATCTCCAGGCTCATTAAAATGGCTTTAAATTTGCGACAGTGTTTTCCTCACATTTTTTAAATAAAGAAAATTATGGAAAAGTAATTTGTGCAAGCAGCATTAATCAAACACAGTATACTGCTTGCAGTTTTCAGCCAGTTCAAAAAGATCCAGCGGGCTTCTCCTGGTGCCACACACCCAAAGCTTCCTCAGCGTTTAGCTTCTTTTTCTGCCTTACCTCTCTGCTACTCTTCTGCTCAGAGAAATACTCACAAAAATAACCAATGAAACCTCTGCATGTGCAAGCTGGGGGCATGAAGTCATGGAGAGGTATCTGGTCACCATCAGACAACTGTTTCCAGAAAATAAACTGTATTCTTATGTTTTTATTCAAGAACAAACTGTATTACTGTTGTCAATGTCCACCATCCCAGATGTTATCGGGCAAGTCTAGCAGGTCTGCGTACAAAACTTTGTGAGCAAAAAGTATTCTTCAGCAGCACCACAAGGAAAGAACTGCAAACAAGTCACATTTTGTGAAGCTGGTCTCTCTGCTCTTGGTAAGGGCGAGAAGCATCTGCAGATCAGTGAAACTGGGACACAAAAGCTGAAGGGAGGAGAAGCCGAGCAGAGTTAGGCCGAACCCTTGGACTGGAGGGCAAGCGCTCATTACCGAGGGGAACAACTTGGGAACAACTCCTACCTGCCTTATTCCAAATCCCCCACACCCAAAGAACTGATTAACTCTCACTGAGAAAGGCAAAAATCCCCGCAAGGCAGGGAATGTGCTGGGGGAGGCCCAAGGGAGGGAAAAAGCCCCGGATGGCTGGGGCCTAGTGGCCTACATGCGGCTGAGATGAAGGCAGAAGTTTTAATTTTACTTCCCTGGATTTTAACAGCACTAAGAGCCAGGGCTTACTCAATTGGGATTCCTAAAAATAGCACTTGCCTAAGTAACCACACAGGACCACATGGGGCTCTATTTTCCTTAACTAGCTTTTGATCTAATGGAATTCTGCAGTTAAGTAAAAGAAGAAACGGGGTCTTTGTGGTGAAAGCACATGACCAGGAGTTAGGAAAACTGGCTTCTCCTCCACACTGCTACAGATTTGTTGTTTAGTCTTTCATGCAAAACAATGTAGCTCTTAAAGTACTTTTCCACCTCAGACCGAAACCTGTGACTGCATTTAAAAGCTGAAACATCCGTGCCAGCTTTGCTCCTTCCAGCCGGCCATGCGGCCAGAGCTCAGTGCGGGACACGGCTCTGTCCATGAGCCAGACAAGGACTCCAACAATCAGCCTGCTTGCACTCCACACCTCAAAGCTACTCTGCCTGCAATAGGGCTGAGGTAAGAAAAGTTTTGGTACGTCCCTGTGCACTGCATTTATCTTTCTGCACTGTGCTGTTGCACTGTCCTCTGCACTTCACTTGCCTACAGAGGAAGCGAAAATTAAGCTTCTTATCGATGGGAGCACAGTGCATTAAGCACTGGTAGAGAGTCTGTCTAGCACCCAGAGATGCTCAAATCCCACAGCAAACCAAGGCAGCTAATGCACCCAACGCAAGGAGGCAGAGCTGCAGTTCAGCGAGGCTGGAAAGCACAAGAGCAGAGCGGAAGCGACACATGCTGGTATTTCAAACAGTCAACAAGCAGCAAGTAACCTGGTAAGACCTCTGAGACCCTGACCAGGATAGACAAGCTCTGCCCTGCCAGAACCAGCTGCCTTCCTAGCTTTGCAGGACCCTACCTGCTTCCCACACCCAGGAGAGGGCTGCAAAGGGCTCAGAGCTGAGATTCACCCTCCCACCCTGTAACCTGCCCGCTGAATGCTTTCCCCAAACAGCCCCTTCCAGCCTCCCCAGCCACCACGTGAGCTGCTACAGCTGAGGGCTCCTGAGATGGGATTCCCCACAGCAGCAGTGTTAGGGAGAAGATACAGGACAGCAAGAGACAAGCTGGAGCGAACTGCAACAGCAAATTAACCCCTTCCCTGGCTGCTGGGAAAGTGAGCTGAGCCTAGCACAAAAGGAGGAGACATTTCGGCAGCCGCACTGCAGAGAAAGGACATAATACACCTGACAATACATTTAAACAATGCAAAACATCCTTCCAATGCCTGCAGCAAGTCAGCTCCTATCCTAAAGATCTAACACACTTAGGCCCACAAGCGCTTGCCAAGTTGTCAACATGGCCTTTGATATCAGAAAGCTTTGAAACCCCTGCCTTAAAGGCCAACACTCGCTTCTCCACCCATATTTGAAATGCAAGATGCCTGAAAGCTATAGAAGTATTTTAACACTGAACATGCAGGAGTCCACACCGCAGAGCGGACACGTTGGCTGGGAGCTGCACTTGGAAAACTAACAAGTCCCCTACTGCTACAATAACCGTAGCTGCGTAACGGAAGACATGCCAGGGATCGCAGGAAGCTCAAGCCTTCCAGCACTTTCTGAAATCTCCATGGGGAGATCAGGCCAAGGAGCACCTTATTTAAACCTATGCTAAATGCCAGGATAGCAAGGAATGTGGGGCAGGGAGGATAAATTGCCACCATTTTCCTTAAAAAAAAAAAACAAAACAAAACAACAAACCAACCAAAAAAAACCAAAGAAAAACAACCCTGCTTAAATCACATTTTGCACCAAACTGAGGCATTATGAGTGTTTGTTTTCACTCGGGGGGGGGAAGGGTAGTCAGTAAAATGTTATTTCCCCACATGTCACCAGAAAACCCGTGCATCCCACCCTGCAACTCAAACATTACAGCTTCATGCTTTTTTCATCTAGGTGTAATCCATTCTCTATTCTACTTCTGCTCCTTTTCCTGGGGGCATATGACGTAATTGCGATCTTCCAAGTCTAGGACATCTTTGACCCCTTGCTTTCTGAGCTTTCTCCCAGCTTCACAGCTGAAGCTACAACAACCCCGGCCATTCTTCAGGCCCAAGAGGACTCCACAGCACGCGAGATGCTGAGACCATACTACGCGCCGCGATCCACCGGCTCTGACCATGATGGAGCACCAAGGCCCCAGCCCTCAAACCTACAGCCACTCCAAACTCATGATTTCACTCATGCATAAAGTACCCTTCTCCCCAGACACAAACGAAACAGGGTAGCACATGTTCCAGTAGGAGTTGAGCCTTCCTACTTTGGCACAGCAATTTAGGAGCTGTAAGACAAGCACTAAGGCTGGTCTGATCCAGCCTTTTACAAGCTTTACATTTCACACTGATGTTATCAGCAAGTAAATCAAACACATTGCAAGCAAAAGAATTTTTCATATGTTTTTGCTATATGCATTCCTCTTAACTGAGTGTTCCGGATACATTAATTGTTTTCTGACAGTCATCTTTCCAATTAAGATCTGCTCCTTCCTTCCTTCCTAATTTTGCCAGTATGTTACACAAAATTTAGTTGCTAACATGTTCCAACAGGGGCAAGAGGAATGATCTGTAGAGATTAAAGCATGCCATGCATCAGCCAACTTTTCAAACAACTGACAAACTAAACACAAAACATCTTGAAAGGAGAGGTTTACAGAGATGACAGCTCTCTTATGATGGTTGGCCCCAAGATCATCACCATTTCTGTCAATTGTCAAAAGTGTTGTGCTATATTTTTGAAAATGGCAATTAAATCCCCAAACACACACAAGAGGAGAACCCACTAATGTTATACCTATATTCTATTCATTAAAATCCAAGCAAGACCATATAGGGTCATCTGTAATATGTACTAAATAGCACCACAGGAGTTCTATTCCAGGTTTCACACAGGATCATTGATAAAACTGAGATGGAGATGATGTGCCCTTATGAATTACTTTCATTAACACAAACATCCAAGTTCTGCAGTCCTTAGGCATAGCACTTGTCAAGGGCTCCAAATCAAGAGCTCGTCTGGCCATAAACATCTTGGTATAGAGTGTGCTATTTTAAGAGACCAGCACCTATGGCTCAACTCCAGATGAGCAGTAAATGAACCATCCGCTCAATCCACAAACAGAGTAGCTAGTGGTAGGTTTTGTTTTCAAATAAAGATGCTACTGATTATACATCAGCAAGAAGTCAAGTTGCAAGGCATTAACTAGTATGCTCTCATCTCATTTTCCCACCAGCAACATGATTCTCAGATCCAAGTTTTATTGCTCAATAGCCACAGCTTCTGCCAAAAATCACAAGGGAGCCAGGGGGAGGGGATGGCAAATATGAAATGGGACAACAGCTGTCAAGGTAATTTGATAGCAGCAATGGCTTCTTGAACCAGTGGACACTCTTGAGAATGTGAGCCAAGGCCTCCAGGCATCCACAGAAAAGCCAAGTAAGATAAAGAGCTCGGTGAGAGAGCAGATACAGATGTCTGAGACAGAGGAAAGAACAAAGAAAGCCAAGGCCATCTAACTTCTAAGAACTTCAGTTTTCCAAACAAAAAAAAAAAAAAAATCAGAGCAAGTGTCCAAATGAACCCTCCCAGCCATGAAGACAAACCATCTTTTGTTTGAAAAATGTTTGCAAGTTTTCCCAGTACTCTTTCCAAAAACATCTCAAAACTACAACATCCAAACAGAGAAGAGGAGTGAAGAATGAGCTGACAGATTAAAAGATCAAGTCAATAACCCTGTACAGGTTAAAATCTAGCTCAACTTCCACTAACAAGTAGTCACCTGCATTATGAGATTCACATACATTAAACTTAGCACAAGTCAATTCCTAACAGACCAAATGCCCACAGTCAAAAGTTGCGTCCGTAGCAGAGAAAATATCCAAAAGGAAGAGTTAACAGTGGAAACCCTGAAAGTTTCCATGCTTTTAGTTTAGTTGCTCTGCTACATGAACCATCCCTTCAGCAATGAGTCCTTTAGTGGAACAGTAAGAAGAAAGCTCTTTTGCTTGTGTCTATGTGGCACCTGTTTTGGTAACATTAAATGGATCACAGAGATGTGCCAAAAACACAGGCAAGCACAAACAGCATGCAGGAATGTGTTAGCTGTGACAAGTGCAGCAGAGGGAGGTCAGACACTAATGATTACTCTCATCAGTAGGTTTTACTCTTCTTTTTAGGATAGTTTTTGTTTTCTGTATTATATGCTTTAAACTTCTCCCATGCTCTGAACAATTGCAGTTTTCTTACTTTCCCTCTCTTCCCAGGGCTTCTGGATTCTCCTCAACCACCCCTATATACAGGCTTGTCTCAGCTATCTCACAGGAGTTTGCAATGGCTGGGAGAAAAAAAAGAAAGCAAACAGAAATGCTCACAGCATTGTTCAGTATTATTGCCACCTGCTACAGACATGTGACATACCAAGAAACATGCACCCACAGATGCATTTTGGCAGTGATGATGAAGCAGATCAATTGTTTCTTCATGTTGAAGTTAACATTTTGACTGACACTAATGCAGTTAGCCATTTATGTTAAAAACAGCTTATTCTGATACAGAAATAATAAACCAGATGACAACTGGCTACCAAAATTTAGCATTAAATTTAAAATCAAACTGCAAACCTAATTTAACACTCAATTTTTCTAATTAGATCTTCAAACATCCTACTTGGGCAAAGCAGCCCCAGTTTGTGTAACTGAGGCTGGAGATCTCCCCCAAGCACTGCAGCTCCCTCACCTGACCCTGGAGGGACCATCCACTGCTATTTTTGAAAACACTTACTAAAAAAGCTCTCAGCCAGCACAGGAGCTTTTTGCCTTAAGTGCTGGTCCTGCAGAGCAGACATCAGACCTGGAAGAGCAGGGTGGCCTCTGCAGGCCTCCTGACCCTCACAGGGGCAGATAAAGAGAATCCACAGAATGACTGCCTCGAAGCCAAACAGGTTTAACAGCCCTGCACCATCTCTGAGGCAAAAGGCAATTTGCTTGGTATGTCACAGATAAAACGTGCCTGTGTTGAGGCGAGGGTAATGAGACATCTACCCCATGCCACTTCAAAAGGTTAACAACTCAAAGGTTGCAACACTCCCATCTCCTTGCCTGCAAAGGCTGCCCTACCTAGTCCCACCATCATTCCCTTTAGCTCCCTGTTCCAACACAAAGGGATTAAAAATTAGGGGAAAATAATTGTATCTAAACGTAGAAATCTACTTCTGTTACTTTTGGTAGCAACTTTTTCAATGACACTTCTGAATTCGCACTTTACTGAAGGTTACCATTCACTCACCTCTCCATTTAGTGAGTCAAAGGAAGAATGAATTAATCCCTGTCTCCTCCTTCCCTGCACAAGCCAAACTCCTGGGACAGGGATGAGAAAATGGATCACACCTTCACTGCCCCAGTCACATCCATTTTCTGAATGGAACAAGCAGGAAAATTCTCAGCTCCTCCCTCCTGTTCCTTTCTCCTATGTCAATGAAAACAGCAAAGAGCCAGGTCATTATGATCACAAGCACAGCACATCTCTTCATGCCAGAAAAATGGTGCCTGGATTATGAGTCAACACCAAGCTTCTGCACTAACAGATACTTTAATCAGACACCAGTCACTACTGGAAGCATAAACAGACATAGTGATCATGGTATCATCAGGACACAGGTTCTTCCAATTCTGTGTCACAGAGTCAAGTCCACCCCAGGGAGCAACCACCAGAGCAGTGACAGAGCACAGTCTGTCAACACCCTCAGAAAAAGCAGGACACACTGAGTGCTGCCTGCACCACTCCAGGGCAGGGTTGGACCATCACAAGGAGAAGTCTTGCACACCCCCTTGATTGTTGAAAAAAACCTGGTGGGCTGCACCTTCCCCACATCACATCACATCACCCCATATGGAAAAAGGGAAGAGTCCAACTCAGCCATCCTTTTTATCTCAAGTGAATAGGATTCACCAGCAGCAAGAACAGACTTGGGTCTGTGCCACTGCACCCCTCCCAGCCAGCTTGCTGAAAATTCCTTGGAATGGGTGGGTGGAAGAGTGCAGTGTTACCCTCTAGTATAACTGACCTGTCCATGGTACAAGAACAACTTTCCAGTGGCACCAGGATTAAGGGCTCAAGACTTTCTGGTTCATGAGGAAGCCAACATATTTATTCATACTTGGGTTACCATCTTGTCACCAACAAGAAAAAAGGACAGTCACTGCATGTCCCTCAACTCTGGAAATTTAAGCACTAACAGGTTGACTCTTAAAGATTTGCCTACTAGGTTTTCAGCCCAGAAAAACAGGCAAGTACTTAGTACATAATTAATCCTAAATTGGACATTAGTTTAAAACTGTCTGAAAGCAAAAGTTAAGCAGCACAGGATAAATGGCATCTCTGACTCAGTAAAGAAAAAACACCCAATCAAAACACTGTGTCAGTAAGAGGTAAGAAACCAACAATTAACCCAAAAATTACCTCTACAGCAGCAATTTTAGTAGCCATAAAGCTGCAGAGAGCAGAGCACTAACCATGGGACATTCACCTTAATTGTCTCTACACACCTGCCTAGTGGATGGCCTCATCTCATCTATCACCTAGTCTCTTTCTGTTTTTCCTCACTGCTGCCAACAAATAGTGCCAGGAGAACTACACATTGATCTGAAAAAGGAGAGTGAAAACACTGGAGACATTGACAGCCAAGGAGCTCAGGGCAAGAGAAACAAGATCTGAGTCACTGGAGGGGCTGTCAGTCTAAAGAAAGTTTCAATCATCATGCAATGAAGCTATTACATGAACATTAAACCAAACTACTATTTATAGAACCTAAATTACAGAAGACAAGCTGAAACATACTGGCTCCCACTAAACCAATTGAGTTGATATAAGGGAAAGGGATAAAAATGAGTCCTCATTCTACAGCAAAGTAATTGAAGCACAAGGAGAAGGCGTCACAATCAACTACAACTTTGGACAGTGCTAGGAAGTCCAAAAGATAAAACCATCACTTTATCCTTGCCCAGCTCTCAACTCACTTGAAGGAGGTATGCCCTTGATTTCTGTGGGTTCATTTTTCCATTTTGAAGGAAAAAATACAGGAATGGGAAAATTAAGTCTCAAGTTTTGCAAGGATTTAAAAAAAAAAACCAACCAAACCCAAAACAAGTTTGTTCCTATTTGTATGAACTTTTGCATCTGGTCTTATCTTTCCTAATGTCCCAGTCATCCTCAAAGTCACAAAAAACACTGAGATGAGAATTCCTTTTGTTAGGAGAATTGTTCACAGCAAGAGTTTTTCCTCCCAGGAACTACATGCTGCCTCTAACTGTGAGAGTACATGTTTAATCACAGCACACATTCATTCCTTGTCACAACTACCAACTGCAGCACTGGACAGGATGGTTAAGATAATCTCATTTCTTAAAATAATCTTTGGAGTTTAAAATTTCATTCCCTCTCAAATGAGCACTCTAAAAACAGGACACTGCTGTCCCAGTGATTTTCAAAGGAAACAGACCCAAACACCCCTAAAATCCCCAAGTCTACCAGCTTCTTCATGGTGACTCTTTTGCTCAGCATCCTCCCTTAAACCTTTCAAGCACTGCTCGAGGCACTCAACTCTTTCTATTGATCAAGAGGTGGATTCAAGTAGAAAACAAGGAACCCAGAAACAGCTTCCAACACTTTTAAGTGTGTTTCCAGGTAGAGATCAATCAGGTAGTGGGAATAATGGCAAGCAACAGATCATCATCAATACAAACCTGGTAACAGACATTTTCTTAATTTCTCTAACCCATGCTTGGATTAAGACAGTCCACATACTTATTAGTTCCAGGATGGCTACATGTCTGTCTGGGAAAAAAAAAGCACGTACTGATCTCTCTGGAAAGCCAAATAATTTAAATATAAAACCATCAGGAATTACAGCTAGACAACTTCCCCCTTTCTGAATATTTTCCTTGGAACTTTTTGGTTGGAGTCTGTGTGTTGCATAGGGCTCAGGAGGCTATTACTCTTGGAAGCTATACTCCCAAATTCTTTCCTTTACTGGAAGATGTGAGGTTGATGATTTGCAAAGAAGAAATGTATTAAAGCCTCTTACCACTGGACCATGTTCAAACAGCAAGCAAGCAACAAGTTTAAACCCACTTTCCAGGCCAGGAATCAGAAATGAAAATGTCCTCAACACTAAAATGTATGCATGTCTTCACTCTACCCCACACGCTTCTGCAGTGTCTCTCTCGTAATAAAACAAGGCTTGTTCAGAGATTACAGCAAAGACTGGAAAATTCAAAACAGCTGCTCTGGAAAGAAAAAAAACATTAATAGAATAGAGCCATTGACATCAGAGCTCTCCTGGTAGACCTCTCATCCCATGCACAGCAAGTGTTCCCATGCAGAGAGGAGGAGCAGAGACTGGGATTCCCATCCACGGTGCATCACACAGCACAGGGAAACCTTCATCCCCAGCCTGACCCAGGGGCATTGAAGAAAGCAGGAAAAAATAAAGCTACTCTATTTGCTTGCTCATTGACTGCACCACACTCCAACTGCATTCACAGGTTCAACTCTATGACTGGCATCAAGCAACAGATTGCTGTAGTTTTTGGAGCCTGCATCCAGTAGGTAATTAAGTTTTTTCACTGCCACAGCGGCCTTCCTCAAGCTCTAACCTCAGGTGATTCCCATGCTGGGAAGCTTCACCCCCCACCACAACTGCCTACAGGGTGAACTCCGCAACTTCTCCATTTCCAGGTTCTCCTTGGGAGCCTTCAGACAATACAACACAAGCTGAATGAAATTAGCACACTACTAGTAAAGCAGCTTCGTACTAGTGATCACAAATCCCCTCTAGGCTTCTGTCAAACAAACAAAGACCTAGGAAACTGTCAGTCCTGATTATGATGGAGAGGCTGGGTCCATCATTTGGGATCAAAGCCTTAAGCATGCTGTGATCCCTGTAAGGGTCACAGGAAAACACAAACACACTAGAAACTGGCCTTCCTCTACACAACACACAAGGCAGTCTCCCATTCCTCTTGCAAGTGAGCATTCAAACCTTTAGCAGCTGACTAAAAGGGCTGAGTCTGAAGTACACTGTACAGCATTTTTATTAAGAGAGATAAGAATCTGGACAGGGATCTTGATTTCTCTAGGAGAAATCCCATCCACACAGTATAAGCAATTCTACAACACTAAGAGAAGGAAAAAAAAATACTCCCCATGAACAGTGTGAAGTTCTTGAAACTCACTGTTTTGAAATTAGTGTTTTCAAACCTAACCACTCCAAAAGGCTCCAGGCAAATTAGAACATCAACAAGAAGATAAAAGTTATTCCCCATGAGGGTAGGGAACCAGCACACAACAAGACCAGATCACATCTGAAAAACAGCATAAATCCCAAACCTTTACAACCATGTAGTCCATGTGGTGAGCTACTCACACGTCCATTGGCCCAACTTCCAGTGAGGTATCTCCTATTCCTCTACTCTGCTGGAGGAAAAGGAAGACCTAAAGCAGTGAGTCTTCAAGGTACTCTGAGAGATTCTTCCTCACCCAATACCCACACACTGCATCAAGATATTTAAATAAAAGCTGAAAGTCAGAAAACAAAAAACCTTTATCTGTACAAATACCTCAGTAACACAGCAGGGGGAAAAAAACCCACACAAATTCACAGAGCAAAATATATCACACTAATTTATCCACCTTGAATCAAAATTTTAGTGATGTCCCATGAAGTTCAAGTTAGAGCTACCAAGGAACTCTAATTCACAATTCTGGCCTACTCAAACGAGTAAAAAATTGAACTGAAGCCTCTTTACTAGATGCCTTTTAATATTAGCTGAAGGTCCCTGTCTG
This sequence comes from Fringilla coelebs, assembly GCF_963513975.1. Taxonomy (NCBI): domain Eukaryota; kingdom Metazoa; phylum Chordata; class Aves; order Passeriformes; family Fringillidae; genus Fringilla; species Fringilla coelebs. The sequence goes on along the minus strand of NC_140066.1, from coordinate 24,415,344 downwards.
CACTTGCTGTATATGGGAATTGTAACTGTAAGAGCTGATCTTCCTTCCAATGGAAAGATGTCCCAAGCAAGATAGGAAGAACTAAGCCTGTAGCTTGCCTAAAACCCACAGCCACACCTACTTTCTCTGCCAGATTGTAAATTTTTATCAAGAACAAGTTCACACTGGCAGGTTTTCTTCCTATTTGTAGGAATCTAGAAATTGCTGACAAGCAATTCACAAGCAATAAAAGCAGGCAACTGATCGTCCTTGTCCTCACATAACTGCTGCATGGAAAGGGGTCCTGCAGGCTGCACTTTGAACCCCCCAGTGCAAAGGGTAGGCAGGACAATCTCCTGAAAGCTGGAGGTGGAGTCCTGGAAGAAAACCAGAAATGGCAAGATCCTTCCTAAAATCGTTTGCTGGCAGCTGAGTATCCAACCAAGGCAGAACCACCATTTTTGCTGCCCTCATCATCCATGGACAAACAGAGAAAATAAAGCCTTGTTCACCTCCACAAAGATCAGCTGTCACAAAAGGCTCTGTCACATCACTATAAGAGATTTTACCAGCATTAAAAAAAAAAAAAAAAAACTTGCTGTAAAGAAAACCCCAACTTTCATTCACACCTGCTCTGGCAAAGAACCTCGAGGAAGTAGGAGCCCAGTGTGAGGGCACAGTTCACCCTGCAGAGAGCAATGTTACCACACCACTCTCATCTGAAGAGCAGCTCCTTTTGGGACTGCCAGCAAAAGAACGGTGTAATCCCAAAGAAAGCATTACAGAAACATAACTATACAGATCTTTTGTGCTCAATGCATTCATCTCCCAGCGCCTTCGGCTGGAGCAAAGCTCTTGTGTGGTTAATTAATAACTGCAGCTGAGTCCTGTTAACTTGTAAACTCCTGAGGCCTCCACAATCATCAGGTTACAGCTCCCAGAATGACAGGCATCACACTTACTCTGTCCTTCAAAATAGGATTCCTTGATGAGCAGGGCTGTTGTTTCACAAACACTGAAATTATTATACCAAACAATTCATAAGTGAAATGCTTCAATATAAAGAAACACAAGTAAGTCCCAACCACACAGGCTTTCTTTGCTTTGAAGTTTCTGTTTAATCTAGGGCTTGGATATTTTAAGACAAGCTGGTTACAAGACAAGTTGTTTTTCTAGTATTCTTTCACTAGTCCTTTCAAACAGATATCATCACCAGTAGGAGAAGAGCAAGTCTGAGTAATGTTTTTAAATCACAAAAATAACCACAAACACTCATGTAAGAATCCCAATTTCAACATGCCAGCCAACCCAGACAAAGAAACACCTCTGGCATTACAGGTTGTGTACTACAACAACCCAATCCTCAAAGGCAAACAACCTATATGATGCCCCATAGACAGCATGGAAGTGTGGAAAATCCTGGAAGCCATTCTTCACTTCAGTGAAAACTGTCTGTCTACCAAAACTCTGGAAGGCTACCAAACAATTTTAACAGAAAACACGACAACAGTGGCTCAAAGATTACCAAGGGCACCTACCTGTGACCCTTCAGAGTGGCAAGTTACTACAGACAAAGCCATCAACAGGGAAGAGAACACTTCTGAGTAAAGGAGGACCAAAAAAAGGGAAAGAGTTAATGGAGACATGCTCTTCTCACATATGTTTTGTATATCATCACACTTAGCCCCAGTTCATTCCCAGCATAGCTTATTCTACCAGCTATTGGGCCATGCAGATTTCCTGGCCAAGGGAAAAGGTGCATGCCTCCAGAAGAAGGTTAATGACAGATTTATGCATCTTGTTTTCTATTATTATATATTGGTGAAGAGTGAAACAAAACCCCATCACTTGATAGTCCTGAAATGACTCAGTGACCTTGGCAGGAGCCAGACTGGATTAACCACCTGGTATGGACTGTTAGACATGTGCTGTGGGCAGAAGCTCATTAGCATCAAGTATTTACACTCCTATTTGTAGCTGGTAGGCTGTAATTCAGGACCTTGTCAAATTAACAAGAGTGCCAGGTCGCACTCACCAGGGTATGGTTCAGAGTACTCTGTGTTGAGGGCTAGTTTTACAAGCCCCATTAGTGAAATTGGAAGGGACTCAACAGTAGAAGCGCCATTGGTCTACCTAGACTGGCAATTGCACCACAGCTCTGTAGAGGCACATAAGTAAATGCAAAAGTGAGCTCTTGATAAGCATTAATGAAAAAAGCACAGCTTGGTGGTCTATAGATTCACTCAACACTGCTTGGCCACTGCTTTCATTCTCATCCTACTTGATCCTGACTAAGCTGCTGTACGACTGACTTAGGACTCTTAATACTGAGTAGACATTAAATGACATTAAAGGAGATGAAGTAGTGAGACTTTGAATCCTCCAGATCTTAATTCCTATGCACCAGGATGTGTGCCCTCCAAGTGAGCAAGACAAAATGTGACACCAGACAACAGCAGGAACATGAGTAGATCTTATCACAGTCTAGTGGCACTGATGCTCCAAGCAGCCTAATAAGCCCCACAATACTTCCCCCCACTAAAATGATTTCTTCAATAAAACAGGGAGGAGACTCGGGCACATAACACATATGAAGCGTGAGGTGCGTCACACCCTCATTCTCTAAATTACCAGCTAGAGTGATACCATAGCCTGACAAAACAAAACCTACCTTTGGATGGCTTCATACAGAACTGTCAACCAGAAGTGTACTTCTAGACCCAGCTCTCTCTGCCACTAGCACTACACAGCTACAGACAGGAGACACCCACTACTGCTGTTTGTTACTGGGCAACAGCTGACAAAGGTTCAGTGTTGATTAGACATGCTCACAGAGAGAAATAAGAATCTAGGGCTATTTAATAAAGACAGTATCTTTAGTCCCAGAACTTCCTGAATCACAGCCTGATGAGATCAGTAAGCTTCCGTGGGGAACAAAATAAGTTGGCTCTTTTCTGATACTTTCTCTAAGCAGCCCCAGCCATTGTCAGAAATTACCTACTGCAGAGGATTCGCTGTTATTGTTCTTATGCCCTCAGAGTCAACTGAAGTTCACTGAGAAAATGTTCTGCTCCTCAGAACCTCATGTTAGCAGAGAAAAATACAAAACTCAAAAAAAAAATCTCAGACCTGGAAGGACACTGTGATGGTTAAAGTACCCAATCCATTTCCTACACTAATGAATTCGCTCAGAAGTTGATATTCTGCCTCTTGGGTCTATCCTGCTCCAAAACTGGCTGTGAAATGTTGTTGGCTGCACAGACTGACCCGAAGTTTACATCTGTGCCTATTACAGATAACCTCTGCAGACACAGAGAAAGCAGACAGGAGCATGGTTCACTTGTGGTGGAATTCACTCCCATCAGCTTCAGCACAGGAAAGCATTTGCTAACAGAGCAAACAGCTGAGGGGAGGAAAAGGCAACTTCTTGTGTTTGTCAAATGACAAGAATTGTCAACAATTGGTTAAAAAGCAATCAAAGAATCATATCCAACACAGGCATCAAACTCAAACCTCTACTGCTCAAGCCATTTAATTCACTTACTCCTCTCCCTGCCAGCCACCTGAAACATGTTTCTTCCTACTCTCAGCAGCAGCAGGACTCCTCAGCTAGGCTCCTCACCAAAGCTGCTCTTCTAGTAGCCTCTCTTCTCCTGGTCCCTATAAAATGTTCCCAGTAGGGAGCCCAGGAGGAACTGGAGCTGCTCCCTGACACATTCCCCTTGGAGCCTCTCCCTCAGCATACCAGCAGGAGGGCTGCCTGCAGTAACCCACATCCGCTGCTCTCCAGTGGAACGAGCACGCATCCCCCAGGAGCTCTGCAAGGCCAGCAAAGCTCTTGGCAGTGCAGTACCTGCGGGTGCTGCGCTGTCAGACAGCCAAGGAACAGTTTGTCACGAGGCAACCCCCACCCCCACATGCAATTTTTGTTCAGGGAATAAATCTGCAGGCATAGCATGCTAAGACTTCTGTTTCTTGGTGGCAAATTCCTTCCCGCCTACCACTCCCCTACTCTCTTCACACAGAGAAGTCTCCACACTGGACCTCCTCAACACTCTCTCTGTTACATGAATTTCCCAAAAAGGATCAGAGGAGGTGCCTTTTAATAGCTAAGCAGCCTTGAAAATGATATTGTTTTCCAAGAAGTTTTACGTGCCTTTCATAATCCCAGAAAGGATTTCTGTAGTTTCTTCCAGTTTCTCGTAATGCTGCAGTCACAGGGTTACACAGAAAAAGTGCCCAGGAGACAGACAACCTGCTAGATAAACTAGAAAGTGAGCATTCAGACCTACTACATCAAAGTTACTCAAAGGAAGACTGGACTCAGATTCAGCAGGTCATAAAACTTGAAAGGAACCAGGAAAGAAGCCACCTACAAACCTGGATTAGAGCTGCACCAGAAAGATAAGTGACCTAATAACAAAAAAGCCCCTCAGACCAAGTGACCTAATAAAGAAAAAAACCCTCAGACCAACAACAGTAATGCAGAACTTTGGATCCCTGGGCTATGAATTACTTGCTATCCTACCTGCTTCCAAAAAGGGGATCGATGTGCTCAAAAGAGAAGTAGGTCTAGGTATTCTTCTCTGCACTCAAAAGTCAGAGGTTTATGTTTCAAGCTACTGGGACTTGGTTTTCTTTCAAGGGGGAGGAGGAACTAGAAAAGAAATGGACAATTTTTTTTCCCCAATGTCCACTCTAAATCAACCACCAAACACACATGCTACTAAAACCAGACAATGCAAGACCAAGAGAGCCTGAAGAAGGTATCATCAAACTGAATCTGACAATGTTTTCAGGAAAAAAAAAAACACCTTTTAAAGTCCAGTTGACAATTATTTTAATAAGGAATGTAGGAATTTTCTCAAGGCTGCCATGTGATTAAGAAAATGACAGCTCAGAGCTGCTGCACAGTTATTGTGGCTTCTTTGCAACAGGTTATTAAGCTCTGATCTGTAGTATAAAAAAACAGTGGAAACAGATATAAATAAGATCAAAACATATGACTCAAAGTCCCCAGATAAGGACAACTCCAACTGAGAAACTGCTGCCCTCCAAAGCCATCCAGGCCACCAGGAAGACAGCTGTAGAATGGCTTGCAGAAAGTGGGCCAATCTTGAAATATTAGTATTACAACATGAGGTTTTCATGCTGAATTTTTGTAGCTCCAGCAAACATGGAGCTAGAAATAGAATGCTTTGGATTTAGGATCACACGTGCAGAGATCTGCCTGTGAAAAACACCAAGAGCAAGTGCCAGAGAGCATTTAAGCAGAGACCTAGAGAGACTGTCAAAAAGGAACAGAAAACAGGGGCGAAAAAAAAGAAAAAGAAAAAGCAGGTACACACACACACATTGACAAGAAAAAGATCAGTGGAGACAGTTCACCAGCTTCTTTCCAAAGATGATTCTGTGGCTCACTCAATGCCTGCTGCAGATTAGGAACCACAACACAAATCAATCCTGAAACAGGTAACACCTCACTCCCCTTTACTGCAATGGCCAACATTAGATTAGCTGGGAGTGAACTATTTCAAATGAAATCCCTCTTGGCTCTGAGCAAAGTCAGACAGGTCCTTTCCTAGGCCAGTACAAAAGGTACCTTAGACTCCCTTATATTAAATTTGAATGACTGAATTCAAGTTAAGCACTCGGTCTGCTTAACCTGTAGACAAGTGGATTCGACAGCTCTACTAAAAGTTTAAGGTCTGTTTTTAGAACAATAAAATCGCACCTATTTCAAAAGCTACTTAATTATTTATTTATTTGCAAGTAAACCATGCTTTTTAGAGGAGAAGCTTGTTTGTGGACTGCTTCAGGAATCATGTTTATTCACACTTTAGGAGATTAGACCAGCAAGGGGGTGGGAATGTGCTGAAGCTCTCTTAAAATTAAGTTTCTTGCCTGACAGCATGGAAGTGAAACAGATACTTATTTTGCAATTATAGTCAAAGAATGTTAACAATAGGCCCATCACCAAATCCTCCAGCTGTTCAGCCTAAGCACTAGAACAATTACAGAACTACCCATTTCATCTTCTGCAACAGTACAAGGATGCATATATCCTGCTGTGTTTGGATTTTAACCACCTCCTGGTAAGCCTCCATTCCACATTTAGGTTAAGGTTTTGCTTCTGCCCAAAATGTGAGTTTCAATACCTCACCTATCCAGCTAATTATCAAACTTTTTAGAAAAAACCCCATCCTCTCTCCTCAAATCAATTAAAAGTTTTACCTGGCAGCACTATCACATGAACTGCCTTTTGCACCCAACAGTGGTAGCAGGGGCCTGGGTATCAAAAAAGACACACTTATGAGTTTTGAAGCAAGCTGGCTGTGGCAGAAGATCAGTGTGATGGGAAGGGAATGATTAAAAACAGTAAGCTTATTTATTTCTAACACTCTACTGGAGAGTAACACGCAATTTGATTCTCACCCTTAATTTGTACATTCTCATGGGAATTTGGCAAGGTTGCTCTGAAGAAGAAAGTTGGAAGAGCTCTTGCAAAAGACACTGTGCTATGCCAGATCAAGCCAGCTATCAGTTATTTACATTCATTTCAAAGGACACAAAGGAAGCCACTTATTTCCACTATATCTGCACTTTTTAAAGAGAAACCAGTTAGGACAAAGCAGATCCTAACCCAGGGCTTGCCCATACAGACCAACCAGCATAGTGACTCTGGAGTAAACATTTAAGTATGCTCAAACAAGCCTGAATTAATTCCCAACTACAGAGACTATGCCAGGGCTCAGCATTGGCAGGAGGGAACACACACGTTAACAGCCATCCTCAACTTGTGCTACTGGGATGTTTCCTAGCACAGGCAAGAGACTGGCTACCAGGGAAAGGGATCTCTAGTCTGCACCTTCCAAGCCACCCAGGAGAATTTTTAAGAATCCTATTTTAAGCACCAGTTTCAGGAACTCTAAGGAGGAATTTGGCTTAGCCACTCTCGCAGGATTAAAGCGCTCACCTCATTCTCCCAGCTGTTAAATAAAAGGACTGTGCTAACACACAGGAGTGCATTCCATCCTTTCAGACCTGGGAACATAACTTACCAACATAACATGCATTTCTTCAGACACATTGCTGCATACAGAACTAGAACACACTCACAAGTCTCACTACAGGCTAAGAACCCTGTTGTGCTATCTGGAGTCTGAACGACAGGGACAGAGAGGAAAAAGAAGCGCCCTTCACTCACACATGCAGCAAAATCCACCTTAACCAGCCAACAGTTAAGTGACATCATTGAGTTTCCCACATCCAAGCTGCAGATCCTGCAGTGTAGAAACCAAAGCCAAGGGAGGCCCTCCCTCATCTCTCCTTCCACACCTCCAAAACCAAGTAAGACTTTCCCATCTCTACACACAGGCTGAAAGAGATAAGATAACCACCACTGCACTGGTCAGAAAAAAGCAGGAGTACATTCATCTTCTATACACAAAGATGAAATAAACATGAGGTAACCCTCCAAACCCCCACAACTGAGTTAAACAGGATGAAGAAGATCCAATGCCACGACACAAGAGCTTAGCCTGTGGACAAAACAGCAACTGAAAATTAAGTTGTAATTTAAACTTCTCTGGAAAGAACATTCACCAATTAACAAAGTTTTTTTTCAAGGTAATTTATGCAATTAATAAAAGGTGAGCTCAAATATTCCCCACTAGATTTCCCTTCTCAAGCAAATCATCCTCCAGGAACTGTGCTGCTCCATTGTACTTTGATCAGATCTCCCTGGGTACGAACCCAGGAGTCTGGTGGCACTCCAAATAGCCTTTTTCCAGCACAGAAGTCCACACATCCAAACTGTCTGAAATTTCACTTAACAACTGCTTTAAAAGCTCTGTCCTGCACAGGCCACAGAGCATTATTATTTGGCTTGCAGAGAGGAACAGATTTTAAAAAGAAAATGAAAAGATGTTTCTTCTTTACTCATAAGCAAGGATGTTTTTTCCTTACTCACAAGCAAGACCTTCTAACAAGAATTAAGTTGCATTTGTCAAGTCAGCACCACCTACACTTAAGAGAAAGGTGGAAAGCCTCAGTCCCATCCTGATGCGACTGATACATAAGCTACACCAAAGAGTTAGAAAGGGTCACATCTCTGCTGAGCCTGTGGTCCTGAAGCAGAGGGTAGCCTGGAGAAAAAGAGCTGTAACTCTGAAGCGCAGCACCAACAGGTGCTTTGGAATATATTTTAAGACATTGAAATGATTCAGGAGTTACAAGATCAAAGTGTCAGTCAAAGCAACTGGAACACGGCTGGCTGAGCCTATGAATGGAGCTAAAACGCCTTGTTTATCTCAGCACGTGTGTGCGCTGAGCCTGAAAGGCACCGAGCAGCCCACCCACTCCTCCCAGTCAGGCCAGCTGAAAAAGCACTGAGAAGACACAGCCAAGCAATGGGCGCGGATTCCCGTCAGCGGTTCTCACTATAACGGACAGATGAGTGGAAAAAGCAAGAAGGAAAACAACCTTGCTTGGCACCATGCCCACACACACATCCCAGTGCAGTGGGGGAAAAAAGGCTGGGGGCACATCCCAGCCATGGGTCAGCTTTCTGGCCCAGGGAACGAGCAGATCTGGCAGATGTCTAAATACTGGTCACTCACAGTCCAGAAAGCACCTTCCCATGAGCAGGAACCCGAGCCCCTGCTGGGGAGCTCCCTTGCTGCAAGCAGGTGGATGCTGAGCACCACCGAGCAGCACCTCCCCACCGCGCCCCCGCCGCAGGCACGAGCCCACCTTTCTTGAACTCCTCCAGCATGGCATCGAGCTTGGTGTCATTGAAGACGAAGTGCAGCGGGTGGTTGTAGAAGCGGGTGATGGTCTTGAGTGGCGTGCAGTCATCGGGGTCCACAAAAGCCAGGTCCTTAACGAAGAGCAAGTCCACGATGTTGGAGCGGTCACCCTCGAAAACAGGGATGCGGGTGTAACCGCTCTCCATGATCTCGGACATCGTGTTGAAGTCGAGCACAGCCTCGGCGGCGATCATAAAGCAGTCTCGGAGGGGAGTCATCACGTCCTCCACAGTCTTGGTGCGCAGTTCCAGGGCTCCTTGGATAATGTTGAGCTCCTCCTTGACTAGATCGTTATAAGGGTCGGTGACCCGCAGCATCTCCAACAACTTCTCACGGTTATAGACCGTGCCGATCTCCTGGCCCAGGACACAGTCCAGCAACTTGCTTACGGGATAGGAGGCCGGGAAGGTCATCATCATGAAAAACTTGGTGAGGAAGATGGTGTTGGCGCCCACGGCCAGGCCGTGCCGAGAGCAAATAGCCTGCGGCACGATCTCGCCGAAGATGACGATACCGATGGTGGAGACCACCACGGCCACCAGCCCAGAGCCGGCAATGTCGTCCAGCAGGATGGTAAGGGTGGTGTTCACCAGGACATTGCCCAGCAGGAGGGAGCACAGCAGGTAGTTGCCCTGACGCCGCACAGGCTCGATGCGCTTGGCGTAGTTCTTCTCTTTGTCCGTGCCACAGTTCTGCACGATGCGCAGTTCCATGGGGTCCAGGGCCATCAGGCCCAGGTTGAGGCCACTGAACATGCCCGAGAGGCACAGGAGGAGCGAGATGAAGATGACCTGCAGCCAGAAGGGCAGCAGGAACTTCTTCTCCTCGCCCACGATCATCTTGGTGTCCTCGCCGTCATGGTAGATCCAAGTGGTCTCACCCCAGGGTGGGGGTCCCGCCGGCCCCTCGGCACCCGCCAGCCCTCCGGGAGCCCCGGGCCCCAGGGCGGCGGCGGCGGGGGCCGAGACGGAGGTGCACAGGTAGTAGGACTTGCTCTTCTCCGTTTTGCGCAGGGGCTTGATCTCGATCTCGATGATGCCCGAGGTGCGGCGGTTGAGCACGATGTGCGGCAGAATGATGATGTCCGAGGTGCGGATGCCGCAGCGCTGCGGGGCCCCACCGCTGCCCGCCGACCCGCCGCCGCCCCCGCCACCGCCGCGCCCCGCCGGCCCCGCCGCCGCCCGCCCGCCCCGCCGCCGCTCGTGCTCCGTGAAAGCGATGCGCGACCACGTCTCGTTGTTGATGTTCTGCCCGTAGACCCGCAGCTTCACCCGCGTCCGTTCGCTCACCCGCAGCGCGCCCCCCTCCATGAAGGAGACGTCGTCCGTGTCCTCCAGCCGCAGGCCGATGATCACCGTCTCCTCCGCCGCCGGCGGGGGCACGACGGCGGCGGGCGGCGCGGCAGCGGCGGCGGCCGGGGGCCGCCGGCCCAGACAGCCGCCGAGCAGCAGCAAGAGCAACACCCGCGCCCCCCGGCCGCCCCCCGCCATGTTCCCACCGGGCAGCGCGGCCATCTTTAGTCAGGGCTCGGCGCCGCCGCGGCCCCGCATCACCGCGCAGCGCCTGCGGCGTGCCCCGGCGTCCCCGGCGGCGGCGGTGGCGGCGGGCGCGGCGGCGGCGGGCGAGGCACGGGCTCAGCTGCCCGCGGGACCCGACGGGCGGCGACTGCCGGGCCGGGCCGACCAGCGCCGCCTCTACCCGCGCCCGCCCCGCCCCGCCCCGCCCGCCGCTCGGGGGAGGGGCCTCTGCCGGGCGCCGCCAATCAGCGCCCGCCCGCTCGCCAATCAGCGCCAGGCCACGCCTCCTCTGTGTCCCGCCCCCTCCCCAGCCCTGGGGGCGCGTGACTCCGGTGTGTACGCCGGGCGCGAGGGGGCGGGGCCGGCCGTGCGGCCGTGGCCAATGACGGCGGCGCTCGGGGCCGAAGGGGGCGGAGCCCTAGGAGGGGCGCGACCAATGGGGGCGCGGTGCGGCCGGCGCGCGCTGCGCTCGGCAGAAGCGGCCCCGGGAGCGCCCGCGCCGGGCACAGGGCGGCCGAACGGCCCCGGCGATCCCGCTTCCCCCGCCGCTCCCGCCCGGCCCACGGCGACCGCCGCTCCCCTCGGCCCCACCGCGCCGCTCGCCCCCTTCAGTGGCCCGGGAGCGCCGCCCCGCGTCCGCGCGCCGCAGCGGTCGGCGGTCGCGCAGTGCCCCCTGGCGGTCCCGCCGCGCCTCGTAAGCCCGGCCCGACGGGGCGCACCCCGGTGCCTCCCGCCGGGATCTACTGCGGCGGAGACGGCTCTCAGCTGTGCCTGTTTTCCAGTCGGCCCCGAGCCGCCGCCGGTGCAGTACCGTGCGACGGTCAAGAAATCGAGCTGTCACAATGCGGCCCCCGGGCACCCTCCGCCCCGACATCTCCTCGGTTGTGTCGCGCCTGAGAGCGGAATTAACCATTAAATACCGAATAGGCCGGGTCGCCCTCCTCCCTCACCTCTGCTCTGCTCCGCCGCCCCGTGCCGCGGCGTGGGGTGAGCGGGGCCGGGGTTTGGAGCTCCCGTTGGGGACATCCAAAGCCGCCCCAGCTGTCCCGCCCTGCTCATCCTCAGTTCATGGATGCACGGAGGGCCGAGAGCCCCGATTCATGAAACCACATGCAAATTCCCTGCGCCATGTCCCACGGCCCTGGGAGCCCGGCTGTGTCCCAGGCCTCGGCTGCTGTGCCGCAATCCCAGCTGGGGCAACACACACCCCACGCCCGGGCATCACCGCTCCATGTCCATCACTTGAAGGAGCCAGGAAAGAGTTCAGCATCCTGGAGAGCCAGCAACAAACAGCCGTGGGAGCAACCAGGGTGGCTTGTGGTAGCTGACACCCTTTTGAAGCGGTAAAACACTCTCCCTGCTATTTAAGTGCTTGGAAAATGGAAGAATAAATTGTGCAGGGCAACCCAATAAGATGTGAAGAAGAGCAGAGTCCTCTGGGAGCTGTAGCCACAAATCTTTCCTGGTCCCAAACCTCATTCAGCTTATCCTGAGGGAGTTCTGCTCCCCTAAGGAGGTGACAGGTGTCCCTGAACCACAGGACACCCTGCTAACCACAGAGTTAGCAGGGACTCGGGAATCCCTTCCCTTTCCCCTCAGAGTGAATCAGACCATCACAACCTCTGGCTGCTGCCATCACAACACCCTCTCTGCCTGCAAGGGAGGACCCCAATGCTGCAGAGCTTCACGATAGGACAACAGGATTTGGGCCATCACTACAGTCACCAAAATATAGACTGGGGTGTTGGACAGATTATGCCAGGGCTCCTCACAAGGGATAGGGCTGCAGGACCTCCTCTTTTCATACACTGGGGCTAAAAACCCCAAGGCTGTGCATGCACAAATAAAGCCAAGAAAAGAGGACACCACCTCACCCGCAGCCTGGTGACGACCTCTAATGCTCCACATCAAAGTTAAGTTCTCTTAGCTGCTTCCTTCCTGACATGCTGAGAATTTGGGAAAAACACAGTGCAATGCAAATATAGTGGCATTTGAGCTGTGGCCTTTTTCTGTATGCACAGAGCAGGGATCTCGCTGTGGATGCAGCCCTTCCCAGGCAAGTTGAAAGGCCATGCCAGGGACTCATGTCTTTTTAATGAAGGGATTTGCAGGTAGGACTCCCCCCTCACCCCACCTGCTCTTCCCTTCCCACTGGGAAGGCTGTCTTTGATAGCAGGAGCTAATTGCTGCAAACCTCCCAGGATGAGCTGTTTGGGGACTTGGATGAAGCCTTTGTAAGTAATCTAGGAAGAGGGCTGGGGGTACGGTGTGTGTATTAAACAGCTCCTTCCTCCCAAGGTCATTCCACACAATTTTAGAACACTTTCCGGTGTCCTGAACACCTGGACCCTCCTCAGCCACTGCTACTGCTATGGCAGAACATCCTTGGCATTGGCCGGCTTCTTTTTGAACCCAAATTTTATTGGGTTTTGCTTCTTAACTTCCCCCATGCCACAGCAAGATGATGCTTAAATGGCAGAGATAGGAAATTTGGTCCCTCCTGTAAAATCAGTGTGAGGAGGGGTGGAAATGGTCCCTTATTTCTAAGTTTAGCTGTTCAGCAGCCCCCGGCCTTTCCCAAGCACCTTCTGTGGGCCAGGTCCTGTGGGATTCACGCTGGGCAGCAGGAATGCAGTCCATCACCTCCCACCACACCCTAAAAGCCCTCCTACCTTGCTCTTTGCCTGCTCTGGGATGCAGCTGGATGCGTTTCTGCTTTTCCAGAACTGCTGAATTTCCCTGCAAAGCTCTGCAGGTGAGATGCCTGCAGGGGACTCAGGGTTTTCCAACTAGATGGCGTCCAGGAAAAACAGAAACCTCAGTGGTGCTGCACAGGGAATGAGAGAGCAACCATCTCCTGGAACAGGCTGCAGGGCTGCAAGAGAGACAGAGACTGTCCCTGCCTGTGTGCCCAAGCCACACAGCCACTGTCAGCCCCACAGTGAGGGGACTCACAGGACAGGTCCTCACTGCAACCAGGCACAACCCACCCCACCAGCCCTGCCAGGGAAGCACAGCACCCATGGCCCTGTGGCAGCTACAAAACACACAACCTTTGAGCTCAGACATGTTTATTTGCTCTCTGTGGAAGACGTCACTGGGGCCATGTCCTCTTGCCCCACTGACTTTCAACAGGGGTGTGGGGACACCACTTGCCGCTCAGCAGCACCCTGAGGGACCACAGCTGCCACCAGAACAGCTGGCAGGACCTGGGGCTCTCAGCCGCTCCAGCAGCTGGAAGGGATCACAGATCTTCTCCTGAAGGACAGAGAAAAACCCAGGGCAGGATCAGGCCAGTGGGAACCAAGAGGCACCTGAGAAAGTGGCACTTGGCACTTCCTTAACTCTCATGGGGGGCAGCCTCTGAGTCACTCCAGCTGGGACTATGGCTCTGCTTTTATCTGAGAAATGCCTCCTGCTTGGACAGAGTCCTGAGAAAATCTCTCCTTCCTAAGCATGAGGCTGTATTTCAGGGATACGCAGCTGCAGGGTGTTATCTCCCTTTTATCTCCTGGCCCATCTACAGGCTGCAAGGACCACCAAGGAGAAGAGATAGGCTTCCAGCAGATAGAATGCTTTGTGCTGTAGGGTCAGGGTTGGCAGCCAGGGCCAAACTGCTCTTCCATCAGCAGCTGGGAGAGCAATGGGCAGGAAGAAACCGTGGGGATGGTCCATCATCTCCCTGGGGGAGACTGTGCACAGCAATCCCCTCAGGGGAAGGATGACTCCCCTTGGGAGACCTCAGAGAAGTCAGCGGTCAGCCTCACTAGCTCCCATGGACATGCTGGGGTGGTTAGAGCAGATTCCCCTTTGGAGGGCTCCAGCTTGGGTAGGGGCACAGTTTGTCCTGACTCAGGAACCAGGCACCACTCCTGGTGTCCCACAAGCTCCTGCCCATCCAGAAGGAGTCAGGTGTCTTGGTATCATGCGACAGCCCTTCTGATCCCCCACAGCAACTCTGATGGCATGGGACACCCATGTCCCAATTCCTTAACCCAGCCACAGAGCTGCCCTCTACCAACCTTCACTCCTTTGCTACAGCAGCCCTGCGGTGCTGCAGCGTTGGCTCCACCAGCTCGGATCAGGAACTTCTCCGCAAACCTGGAGCTCTGCAAGATCGCAGCCATCTCAGCATCCACGTCCACCACCTCTCCTTCCTGGGGGCAGAGGAATGGTCACAGGTCTGGGGTCCTGGATATGTGCCCCAGGGGACTCCAGCCACCCAGTCACATAATGGGGAGAGTGAAAGCAGGAGCTCATCATGGCCCAAAACCTGAAGAAAAACCCACAAAACCCAAACATCGGGCTTCAAACCATTCTGGGAAGCCACCATGGATGTCCTTCTTCTACCTTTACCACAAAGCAATGCATGCTTCTGCCTCCCTTTCCTGGACATTTGCACTCCCCTGGGCTTACACAGCCCCTTGGCTCCCCCTCCACCAAAGCTTGCCCCCCAGATCACAGAGGATGCTGCTGAGTAGCAGCTTCATCAGCTTTAAGTCTTCCCTACAGAGCCCCAGCATGTGTCCCCAAACCTTGAAGGTGAAGTTGGCATCAAACACCAGCTCTCGCTCGTGACCCACAATGCCGCCATTGTAGGTGGCCTGTCCTGGCCCGGTCCGGCTGCCACCCGGCACCTTGAACAGGCGGTAAGTCGCGGAAACAAAGCAGCAGTCACCTACAAGGGAGAGGTTGGTGGCTTGGGCACTGAACACCTGGGCTGGGATCCCAGCAGAGCTCCCCACAGCTGGCACTCCCTGGCTGGATCCTCACCGACAATGCCCTCCAGCTCCTTGTCGCCAATGGTGATGGGGCTGGCGGTGACCAGGCATGGGGGGCTGAACCCCACCTCCTCCGCAATGCTGTACAGGTCTCTCCAGTACAGGGCTCCTGCCAGGCATTCTCCTGGTACGAGACCACAGACATGGGGGATGGAGGCAAAGGTCCAGTCCCCCTATGCCACATCACCCCCATCCCACAGCCCTACACACCCCACAACACCCGGTGCTTCCGGATGGTCTCGCTCAGGCGCTGGCTGGCATAGACATCACTGAAGTACATCTCTCCCCCGGGCTGGAGGGCAACAAGGAGTGAAGGGAGGCCTCAAGAAGCAAAGAGACAAAAGGGGCAAGGAGAATTGGGAACCCCCTTGGGTCCTGCTTGGGACCCTCCACAGAAATGCCCTCCCCTGACCCCATCCCATATCTGCGCCTTGCCAGATCCCATTTGCTGCTTCTCAGTGGCACTTCAACAACAGGGCGACCCCAAGCCTGCTTTTCTGCCATGGGAATGAGCCCACCATCACCTTCAGCACACGGAAGGCCTCCTGCAGCACAGCCCTCTTGTCAGGGGCAAGGTTGATCACGCAGTTGGAGCTGTGGGGGAGGAGACCAAGGCTTATTTGCACCTTCTTGCACATGTAGCTGTGTGTCCCATTGCTTCATACAGCATTTGGAAACACCAATACGACCATGAAAAGGGCAGTTTATATTCCCAGACTCTAGCCCAGACTCTGGCTTAGGATTTCCCTTTTTCTAACATGTGCTTCTGAAGCAGTGACCCCTTGGGATGCAGACCCAGCCCACAGCCCTGGGAAGCAGCAGGACTAGGGGTGACTGCCCTGCATGGCACCTACATGACAATATCGTAACTCTCATCAGCCAGTCCAGCATCACCCAGCTTCTCCATGTAACCATGGAAGAACTCCACATTCGGCTTTTGATAGCCAAACTTATCCGTGTGGTAGGCAATGTGCTTCTTTGCCACCTCAACCTGGCAGGAGGAAGGGAATGATGTGGGGGGCTGCTGGAAGGATGACGGGGAGCCCCAGATCCGTGCCGTACTTGGCCCTCGGTCATATCTATCCCGGTGACGTGGCCCTGCTCTCCGACCAGCTGGCTCAGGAGGTAGCAGTCTCTGCCGCTGCCGCTGCCCAGGTCCAGAATCCGGCATGATGTCAGGCACTCAGGGATCACCAGACCGCAGCCGTAGTACCTGGGGGGATGCTGAGCTGAGCTGGGTGGAGGTGCCCCATGGCACGGCCAAGAAGGAGCTGCAGCCCATGGGGATGCGGCAGTGGAGGAGAGACCCTGGGGTTTACCTGGCCACCACCTCCTCATGGACGCGCTCCAGAGCATTTCTCACCACCTTGGAAACAGGCCTGGCTGAGGTGATGCATGCATTGGTTTTGAGGTCCTCTGACTTCTGCAGTTCTTTGCCATAGTAGTCCTGAGATGGGAAGGACAGAGGCCACTAAACTGTGCCAAGCTGAGCCCTGGTAGCTCCCTATGCTCTAAAACATGGGGGGCATGCCTGCACTCAGCCTGTACATGTGCACATGTCCTCTGGCACTGGCACTCTCATTTCCACCTAGCCAAAAACTACGGGAAGATCAGGCATCCCTTTGCCCTCATCCTCCCCAGCTCCCTTTGCTTACACACACTGATGGGTTTGTGCAGGACGGAATTTAATTCCCATTTTCAGTAACGTTGCAGGCTGCAGCCACCATTTCCCTGGCTGAGAAGGGTACAAAGAACAAGAGCAGGGAAATGTCAGGTTGCTCCAACCCCCACACCTGGCATTTTCATCTGGGCCCAGAAACAAGCTTAATCCTCTAATGGCAGCAGAGGCTCTAGCACAGCCCAGGCACGCACCCCAACCCAACTGCCCCATCCCTTCCCAGCTCCCATCCACTCCTCACCTGCACCTCCTGGTGGATCTGCTCTCCGATGGGAGTTGCCACTGCAACGGGAATGTGGGGCTGGTGGCTGACACCACAGAGATAGGCACCACACCAGCTCCTCCCAAGAATTCTGAATCCCCCTCTTTCCCCAGATTCCGCAGCACTTTTTGCTCTCCCCCAGCAGAACCCTGAGAATCCCCCCAAACTTGCGGTCTAATAGGACGCTCCAGAAGGCACCTGACAACATCCCTCCACCCCAAAAATCCAGTCCCAGCTGCCCTGGAGAGATTAGCCCCCAAAGCATCCCGGTGGGGTAAATCCCCCTCCCCTGCTTTGCAGAGCCCTTGGCCCCAAGGGCAGTCCCAGCATCGCCGGCAGAGGCCCAGAGCTGTCTTACTGCCTCCAGCCGCAGAGCCCCAGCCAGCCTCTGCCCAGCCCAGCCCACGCTCCTCCCCAGTATCCTGTGCTGTCCCGGCAGCCCACGCTGCCCGGCCTGGCTTCCGCCCTGGCAGCGGCTCCCGCCTGCCCAGGCTCCTGGCACACGGCCCCGCGGGACACGGGCACGGCGAGGCTGCCGGCCCCGCTCCCGTGCTGAGCACACTGCCGTCATTCACGGTTCTTGCTACACCCACACCCCCAAAACCTACCCTGCTGCCTGTTCCCCAACAGCTCTGCATGTCCACAGTGCAGCCCTGTCCCTGCTTGTCTCAAAGGCAGGGAGACGCAAATTTAATGCCACAGTATCCCGTGCTGTCCCACTCTCCTCCCCAGTATCCTGTGCTGTCCCGGCAGCCCATGCTGCCCGGCCTGGCTTCCGCCCTGCAGAGGACAGGACTTTGGAAGGGACAAGGCACCTGCAGCAAGGTCACACTGCCTCTGCAAAGCCCTCTGAGCTGAAGAAGAATGGGGGATCCTAGGGGGCAGAGACCCACCATCCCAAAGTCTCCCTAGTGCACAGGGACGGCTAGCAACAGAACCCAGGACAGACTGCTGCAGTTTGGTGGTGTACAGGACAGCTTTTATTCCCAGCAAGAGAGTAGCAGGGAAAACTCTCATTCCCAAAGTGCACCTGCAAAGCTGAGGTCAGAATGTCACCCAAGGCAAAAATACAGGCAGGGATGGTGAAATCTAGTCTGAGAAGGCTCTGCAACACAGGAGCCAGACTCCAGCAGCATTCCAACAGGAATGTGGCAGGCCCGTGTCAGCTCTCAGCCTGCCTGCTCCTATCAGCTTGTGAAAAGCACACTCAGGGAAACAAGTGCTTCCCGTGCACTCCAAGTGCTCCAGATAAGTGACTTACCAAAAACAAGACACAGTATTTATAGCTGGTCCTGGATGTGAACAGCTCACTAGTTTTCAACAGAGCAGTGTAGAACTAAGCACACCAGCTCCTGATGCTCTCTTGCCTGCTTCCCAGACGGGCCTTTGGATACCTTCCCAACCAGATACAAACACACACCACAGCCAAGGCTGCTTCATCAAAAGCTGGAGCAGCAGCCCAGGAGAAGGAATGCACTTGAAGGCCGAATGCAGCACATATGGGCTGGCAAAGGGATGATGTTCCAAACTCTGGCAGAGAGGAAAATAAGATAACCTCTGAGAAGGATGATGGCCAAACCACATCCAGCTAGGCCACTGGCAGATGTGTGTGCTTAGGTTCCTGGTTTCAGAAACTCTGTGCTGGGACTGGCACCTCAGCCTACACTGAAGCACCTCTCCCCTGCCCAGGCACTTGCAGCTCACGCTGATTAAAATGCCCTAAATAAACTGCATTCTGTGCCACCTCTGTGGCTAAATACAGACCAGTGGCTAACTCCAGGCACCTGCATTTAAATGCCATGCCTCAACCCTGCATTTGTTGCCAAGGGTGCTGGGGTGGGCTGAGCACTTCATGCTACATAGGAAGTAAGCAGACACAGGAATTATTGGGAAGAGCAAAGTTTCAGGGAAGTTTGTTTCAGCCAGGTGCAGGTGTGCAGGTGAGCATTCTGGAGCAGAGGTGTGGATGCAGGCACACGAGAGGGGGCCACGTGCCCAGAAGCACAGACTCTGCACATATCCCAGCTGACATCCAGCATCATCCAGACATAGTTCTGAGCCCCAGGGGCTGGAAGGTGGAGAACACTTCACTCCCTCAGTGCTGGTCCAGATTTCCTCGAGCTTCGGCTGCTCTTCATTTCAGCAAGTGACTCAGCTGGTCCTGAAGGTTTGACGAGCGCTCCACGCTGGGCACCAAGCAAGAGGAGAGTCATGGTGAGATCTGCTCCCAGACTGTGCTGTGCTGCCTGTGCCCAAGGCATCAGAACACCTCTAGAGCTGACACTACAGCAAAGAGAACCCCTGGGGTCCCCCAACCCCCCTTTGTGTCCCCACAAAGGAAACCTCACCACCCTCACCTCCTCTCACAAGTGACCTCACATGCTCTATCACATCAGCGGATAGGAAGGAATCAAAGGAAGCTTGGGTATGAATCCCATCTCTTCACTCAAATTCCCATCTCTTCACAATACTGACATGTTATCCTGCTGGGCCAGCATCTGCCTCAAAGGCAGCTGCAAAAACCTCTCCATTCTGCTTTCCCCCATCCAACTCCATCACCTTCCCCTTTCTACCCCCACACACGTGTTCCCCAGGTCCTCCCAGAACTCACTTCTTTTGAATTGCTTCTTGCCTATATGAGAACAGGAAAGACAAAAAGAGCATTAGAAAAACAAAATCTTAGTCACAGTTTATGTTATGTCAAACAAGAGCTCAAGAGGCCAAAACTCCAGGGTGTTTCTAGATTAAGTTCTGGGGGACAGAAGCAGCACTGGCTTCTCCTTCTTAGTCCCAGGTGCATCATACACACTCATGGGAGACACAGTGCATGGCACACAGGAGACAAAAATTTCAGCTCCCACCCCAAAACAGCCTGAAGAGGGCTGGAAAATTGCAGCTCCAAGGCCTGCTCAGCTTTGAAGAACTGCAAAAGAGGGATCAGTCTGAGCTGGCAGCTTCATGCAAAGTCTTTAAGGAGAACAGAGAAGGACTGAGGGATCCACTCAGCCCCCAAGAGAGAACGCCTACTTACTGGTGACCCTTACTTACTGGTACTGTAGATGAGTAGTTATTATGGCCATTTTTCTTAAACTCTGTGGAGAACAAAACAAAGAATGAATGCCTACAGAAATCACAGTGCAGCTGTCCTAATGCCCTAGGGGTTCCTCCAGCACAGCCACCACTCTGTTGCTGCACTGACTGCAAAACACCCCCGCTGGAATCTGTCAGCAGTGGCACACTTCCTTCTCCTTTCCCAGTGACAGGCAAGAGACATAAGTGCTTTATTTCAGCCCACAGTCCCTCAAGCTTTCTGTCAGAGAAGGCTCAGCTTAAGGGCTGGCTGGCCTGCAGGACACCAAGAGTCCAGCAGCACTGGGTCTAAGGAAGCATAAAATTATTCTGGCCACCAGCCCTGCTACCTGAAGTCATGTATTTGATTCCAGGGCTCCGGTAGCACGGCTGCAAACTGTTCTTACCACCCTCCTCTCCTCCCGTCCCTAGAAACACTGCTGCTCCACACAAGAACACAGCTTACATCTTCCGAGTGCAAGATGGCATCTTCTTGCATCACCATGTTTCTCGCAGCTTGACCCAGGAGCTACAAGACAAAGGTACAGACCAGACTGAGACGCTGCAGCTTTGCGTTTCCCGAGGCCCCCGTGACGGCTGGCAGGGTGACACTCGGGGTGACACCGTGCGGGGATCACCGCAGCGCCGCGACGGCACATCCATCGGGAGCGCCTGAGGCACCGCTCCCACCTGTCACCCTGGAAAGCTGGCGGTCACCCTCCCGCCTGCCACCGCCGGAGTCCCGAGGCGCTGCCCAGCCGTGCCCGCATTCCGCTCCCGCCGTCCCCGTCCCCGCCCCTGCCCGAACACAAGGATGTGTCCTCTCGTCGGACTACAGCTCCCAGCAGGCATTGCGCCGCCCTCCCCGCTCCCAGCTCCTCTCCGGCCCTGTAATCGGCCGCCGGCCGGTACCCGCCGCTCACCTCGGCGCTACGGGAGCCCTTCAGCACCTGCTTAGTGAGAGCGATCACGTCGGTGCCACAGCTCGTCACCTTCTCGGTCAGGAGCCCCTTCACCGAGTGGCCAAAGCGCGCCTGGGCATCCGCCGCGCCCCCCGCCGCCATCTTACCCCGCCCGCGCCCCGCCCCGCCTACCCCGGGAGCCGCTACGGCGAGCGCCGGGGGCCTGAAGGCTCGGGAAGGCGCAGAGTCCGCGGTTGTCGGGGATACTGCTGGGAGGGGCCTCAGTTCCCAAAGGACTCCCCCGGGACACCTCATCGCCTCGGGCACGGACACCCACAGGCTGCCCAGCACTGACAAGCACAGATCAAGGCTGACCAGCGCTGACCAGGGTTTCTCAGCCCTGGCCAGTACTTGCCTGTATTGACCAGGGTTGACCAATGGTACCAGAGGCTGACCGGCGCTCACCAGCACTGCCGAGCGCTGCCCAGCAGTGTCCAGTGCTATCCGTGTCTCCCCAGCATTGACAAGAGCTGATGATGAGGGATGCTCCGCGCTTATCAAAATTTCTAGTGCTGCCCATTCCCTCCCGGATCTGTCGAGGCTGCGGATGGATTCCAGTGCCCCGCCAGACCCCCCAGCTGTGCTCACGGCACCCAGGACAGACCTCGAGCTGTCCCCACACCCCTGGCCCACCACAGGGCCCTGGGGATGGAACCCCAAGGACGGATCCGACCCTGGGCATCCCTGGCCCCCAGCGCGCTGGAAGCGGCTCCCCCATGGCCACCCAGGGCGGCCGTGGCCCCGCTGCCCTCGCCCCCCGCCATGCGCCCACAGCTGCAGAGCTGGCCGCGGGCCCAGCGCTCGGCTCCCCCCTCCTCGTCCCCCCGATAAGGAGCCGAGCCCGCCTCAGAGTCAAGGAGACGACCCCGCAGCCGCTATAAGGGCCCCCCGCGCGCCGCAGCCGCGCAGCCGGCCCCGCCATGGCGCTGCTGGGCGCCCTGCTGCTGGCCCTGGCCCTGCTCTGCACCTGGCGCCTGGCGCGACGCAGGGACACCCCGGCGATGGCCACGGCGACAGGTCTGGGGCGCCCACGGAGCCTGCCCGCCCTGCCGCTGGTGGGGAGCCTGCTGCAGCTGGCCGGGCACCCCCAGCTCCACCTGCGGCTGTGGCGCCTGCAGGGCCACTACGGCAGCCTGTACGCCCTCTGGATGGGCTCCCACTACGTGGTGGTGGTGAACAGCTATCGGCACGCCAGGGAGGTGCTGCTGAAGAAGGGCAAAGACTTCGCCGGACGGCCCCGCACCGTGAGTCGGCAGCAGGTCCTGGGGACCTTTTCCCACTGTGGCGTGGGGTGAGGAGGGGGACGATCCCAAGGAAGGCACTGGCACGCAGCAGGGTCCGTGCCCCCTCCCCATCCTGCCTCCAGCAAGCCGGGGGCAGGGCGGCCGCTCCATACCCTGCTCCCCAGGGCGAGCCCTGTCATCCTCCATCCCAAGGGTGCCTGTTTTTCTTGCCGCTGGCTGCATCCCTGGGCACGAGGATGTGGGTTCAGGTACTACCAGGCTCCCTGTGCCCCATGACTTCCCTGGGCATCCTAGAGCCCTAACCTTCGCATCCGTCCCCGAATCTCTTTATCAGTCCTTGGCAGGGAGAAAGCAAACCTCATGTCCTGTGTTTTGCCTGCCTGCATTAACCTCTAGCCGCCCGCACCATTTCTGGGATGGGGTGAGATCATCATCCCTCCCTCGCGGAGCTGCCCTGCAGCAGGATGACTCTGGGACTGCTTGTCCCTCAGGTGACCACGGACCTGCTGTCGCGGGGGGGCAAGGACATCGCCTTCGCCAGCTACGGACCCCTCTGGAAGTTCCAGCGCAAGCTGGTGCACACTGCCCTCTCCATGTTCGGGGAGGGCTCGCTCGCCCTCGAGAGGATCAGTAAGTGCCTCCCTCCAGCCCCAGGCTCCCTCCCAGCTCTGGCTCCCTCCCCCGCTGTACTTCTTAAATGCCCTGATTCCCTGGGAATGAAGGAAGGACAGTGGCTCAGCCCGTGTCCCTCTCTTTACATCCCCTGTACTTTACCAATACTTCTCCATGTGTTTTCTACCCTGAACTTTAGTTCCCCTCGCTCACAGATGGGGAGACCGAGGCATGGAGCCAGCTCCCCATGCCACCCAGGACATCCTTGCACATCTCCATTCTCTCTGCTCCTCCCCAGCACCCAGCATTGTCCCTTCTGCCCGTCCCAGCCCCTCAGAGCCCACCCCTCTCTGGGGGGTGCCCTCTGTAGGCTGCACACCCTGTATGAGCAGGGGACCCAGCTGCCCCTTTCACCCCCTTGGCTTCATCATCACTCCCTCATCACCCCCTGGCCTGGCTCTCCTCCACCCCAGTCTGCCGGGAGGCTGCATCCCTGTGCGAGACGCTGAGCGCTGCGCAGGACACGGCCCTGGACATGGCCCCCGAGCTCACACGGGCCGTCACCAACGTGGTCTGCTCCCTCTGCTTCAACTCCTCGTACCGCCGTGGGGACCCCGAGTTCGAGGCCATGCTGGAGTACAGCCAGGGTATTGTGGACACCGTGGCCAAGGAGAGCTTGGTGGACATCTTCCCCTGGCTCCAGGTGAGCAGGAACATGGGCACTGCCCATTCCTCCCACCTCAGATGAGAGGAAGGAGCTGGGATGTGTCCTGTAGGAGCCCCACTCAGTTAGGAGCGTCCCTGTCCCAGTGACCCACTGCTGGGCACTATCCCTGTCCCAGTGAGCCAGTACACTGGTGGGTATAGAGTGACTGCCTGGGGGCCTGCAGGGGCTGGACTAGGCTGAGCTGCAGACTCTTGTAATGTGCTTTTCTCTCTCAGATATTTCCCAACAAGGACCTCACGCTGCTGAAGAAATGCCTCCAGGTCCGGGACCAGCTGCTCCAGCAGAAATTCACTGAACACAAGGTGCCAGCAGGGCTAGGACAGGATGATGCTGGAGCTGGGGTGTGGGCACTGTGCCCAGGACAGCCTGGCTCATGCATGTCCCTCGGCAGGAAGCTTTCTGCGGAGACACTGTGAAGGACCTCATGGATGCCCTCCTGCAAGTGAGGCTCAGTGCTGGGAACAGCAGCCCTCTGGAGCCAGGGCTGGAGCTGACTGATGACCACCTCCTCATGACGGTGGGGGACATCTTTGGGGCCGGTGTGGAGACCACCACGACTGTGCTCAAATGGGCTGTGCTCTACCTGCTCCACTACCCTGAGGTAGGGTCTGCACCCTACAGCACGGGCTTGGGTTCCCCCCAGCACCAGGGACATCATGGGGAGTTTCAGGGAAGGCAGGTGCCAGAAGAGAAGTCAGGCTCTGCAGATAAGCAGGATCAGGCTGTGGGCACTTCTGCCCCACACAAGCTGACAGGATATGCTGATGATGCTGGATGTACTCCACTGTGCACAGGGCACCTTGTTCCCTGGGCTCCCACAATGGTCTTTGCTTTCCTCCCAGATCCAGAGGAAGATCCAGGAGGAAATGGACCACAAGATCGGCCTGGTGCGTCACCCCCACCTCAGCGACCGCCCACTGCTGCCCTACCTGGAGGCCACCATCAGTGAGGTGCTGCGCATCCGGCCCGTGTCCCCCCTGCTCATCCCGCACGTGTCCCTTGCTGACACCAGGTGAGACCCCCTGGGGCCCATCCAGGTCATGGGCAGAGACTGTGGGGAGGGAGCGACTGCCTCACTCTGTGTCCGCTTTGCAGCATTGGGGAATACTCCATCCCCAAGGGTGCCAGGGTCATCATCAACCTCTGGTCTGTGCACCACGATGAGAAGGAGTGGGACAAGCCTGAGGAGTTCAATCCTGGTGGGTTGTGTGATCCTCATCCCCTCCTGGACCAGGGGACGGCCGGGTGGGTGCAGCAGGAGAGGTGGAGCCCTGGGAGAGGCTTGGTGCTGGGAGGTTGGATCCTGCTCCTGCCTAGGGCATTCACACCTCTTGCTCCTGCAGCTCCCAGGAGGGACACACATGATGAGCTCGGGCGGGTCTCAGGCAGAAGGGTCAGCCTGCTGATGCCAGTGGTGCCCTCTCCTTGCAGGCCGCTTCCTGGATGAGCGGGGCCAGCACATCCATTCGCCCTCACCCAGCTACCTCCCCTTTGGAGCTGGGATCCGTGTCTGCCTGGGAAAAGTCCTGGCCAAGATGGAGCTCTTCCTCTTCCTGGCCTGGGTACTGCAGAGGTTCACACTGGAGTGCCCTGAGGACCAGCCCCTGCCCTCACTGGAGGGCAAGTTTGGTGTCGTGCTGCAGGTGCAGAAGTTTCAGGTGAAGGCCAGGCTGAGGGAGGCCTGGAGAGTGGCTTCATGATGGGGAGGAGCCCTGGATCCCAGGCAGGGGGGCTGGGGGGTCGGACCACAGAGGCTGCCCCATGGATGGGGCGTTATCCAGATAAAGCTATTCCCAACACAGCATGGCTGCAGGTATTTTTTGGGCAGGAGATGGAGGACAGGGTTAAGTGTGAGATATGTGGTGGCCCCACAAGTTGCTGCGAGCACTGGGCTCAGCTGGGAGGCTGTGGCCTCTCTGCAGCAGCGTGGCAGCTCCTGCCTGCTCACTATCCTGAGCACTCACTGTCTGGCTGGATTTTGGCCATTTCTCCAGCAGCAGCAGCAGCAGCAGCAGCACAACCTTCCCGTAACGCAAGGGGCCGTGTTTGCTTTGCTTTTGCCAAAAACTACTGTGCCATGGAGGGCAGCGTGTAATTAGGTTTCTGGTTCTCTATTACTTGACCTCTTAATATTTAACTAAATAGCTGCACAGCTATGGCTCAGGGCCCCTGGAGGGAAAGCGGCCAAGGCAGAGGGGAAAGCCCCACAGAGCCCCAGCACAATGTGACACCCCAGCCCTGCATGCCCCCTCATTTTCCCCCTGCCCTCTCTCTTGCCAGCAGGCAGGAAAACAGACATAAACTTCCCCACCACTGGACCTCCTGCTCAGTGTGTATGAGTTCTTTCAAACCCCCAGCACTCGGCTTTCACGCAGCCCCTTCAACACCAGCATCCAATGCCAAATGGGTCCTGTCAGCCTGTGGCACGAGGGTGATGAGGAAGGCAATGCATTTGCAGCCTGACACAGCACTGGGAGCATCCTCCCTCCTCCCAGTCCATTTTCCTGGGGGCTCAGGGTGGTAGGGAGGAGGTGGAGAAGAACTGCCATGCACATACCTGTCCCAAGGGCAATCCTCGGGCTGATTTGAGCAGCTGACCCACCAGAAGCTGGGCAGAGGGAGCACAGCAGGAGCCCAGTCCCACTGCTGCTGCACAGAGTATCTGATGGCTTCTAAGGGCTGAGCTCCACATACCCTCCTGCTTTCCTGCCTGTTTCCATCACACCAGGGGTGGTGCCCCTGGGTTTCCAATCCCTCTGCTTCTGCTACACTGTATGGGTGAAGGGGGACGGGACTCAGAACGGGCTTCGAGAAAACTTGGCTAAACATGATGCCCTGGGCTTCCCTGGAGATTGGCACCTCCATGCCAGCCTTGTCCTTCTCCTGCCCCAAATCCCGTCACTGGCAGCACACACTGGCAGGGAGGCTCCACTCCAGTCTCCTGTAACAGTGTGATGCCTCCAGGAGCATCAATAGGACCTCCAGCACATTTGTACCCCTTTGCCAAGGCATTTCATTTTGCTCTTGGAAAGGGAAAAGATTTCCTCCTTGCCAGAATCAACAAGGGGCTGACACCTTGCTGTTTGCCAATGCACCCACACTAGTGTTAAATGCACCTTGGGGCAGAAATGGGAACCTTTGAACCAGGGATGTTTCTAACCTGGAGAATGCCTCCAGCCACAGCCTCTTGCAATCCACCCTTCCCATTTGCCAGGGCAGGCATGTGCTGTCCTAGGCTGGGAGACCAGCACGTGCTGCAAATCCCAGCAGCCCAAGCTGGGCCCTGCTTCAGGTGTCTTGCCCCCTACCCAGCCCACCTCCTCCCCACCAGGAGAAGATGCTGCTGGGGAAATTCAGAGCCCAGAACCAGCTGCCTGGCACTTTGTGAGCTGGTAAACAGCCCCTGGCTGCTCCCTGCTCTGGGAGTGGGAAGAGGCACTGCTGAATCACCCGGCTGGTATTTCTATCCTGACAGCTGCTCTGGGGCTGTGCTGCTGCACCCAAACCCCTGGCTCCACAAGAAAGCTTCACCTGGGCCATTGGCTCAAGCTCCCCGAGGCAAAGGGGGTCTGTGAGGGAGGAACTGGTGACAATGGAAAGAATGAAGGTTTTTCATTCCCACACTGTTTCTTGGGTACACCATGAAGCAGATGTGCAGCTTGCAGAGGGCACTGGGCAGAGCAAACCTGAGCCTTTCCACTGCACAAACTCATTTTGGGGGACACAGCCACCCTCACAGCGCTTGGCTGACCCAGCTGCGCCCCAGGGCTCAGCTCAGAAGCCCTCCAAGTTTGAGAGGCTTGTCTTTGCACCAGGCACTGGCTGACCCTGGACTGTGCCGGAGACTGACGGCCAGCCCAGGAGGAGCAGGAGACGCTTGGAATACCTGCGGGCTCTGCACTGGGCGTGGGGCCAGGAGAGCTGAGTAAGCACAGACCTCAGGACACAGCTGTTTGCCAGTCAAAAACAAATCGAGAAAGAAGCCGGCAGCCTGTGACCCTCCCCCCACGGCACAGAGACTGCAGTGCTTGCACCACCGTCGCGACGGCCCCGCAGCGGGCACCCGTCCCATCTGATAAAAACAGATCTGTGCTGCAAGGATGGGGGGAACCAGCTCTGACGAAGAGGCAACTCATCCTGGCCTTCCCAGGCTGCCCACTGTGGGATGCTGTGGGGCTTGCCTGAGCCAGGGGCTGCCTGTCTGTGCCCTCCCTGCCTGGATTTTCCTATATAAACTAAAGGAAAAAAAAAAAAGAAAACAGCAGCAAAAGCCTCCCTGGGATGTGCTGCACAGGTGGTGTTGGGGGACCAGGAAGCAGCAGCCTTCGGAGAGAACCACTCACTCGGGACAGCAAAGGAGTTTATTTAATAGACCTGGGCTGTGCCCCAGCTCCTGCCAAACTCTGCTGGGAGCGGGTCAGGCTGGGATGAGCCCAGCCAGGGCATGCAGAGAACCAGAGAAGATATGGCTGGGGAACTCCGGTTGCGCAGAGCAGGAACTCAGAACCACTGACTCACATCCCCGACTGGCGAGGGGTGCCCAGGGAGCCCAAATCTCCCACAGCTCGGCAGAACAGCCTCATGCTGGCAGTGGAGCAGCTCATTCTGCTTCTCTCCAGGCTTCCTGCCCCAGGAAGCTTTTGATGACTGTGTAACACAGAGGCTTAACTGCACCTCGGCTTTCCTTAGCCTCTAGTTAGGCAGGCAAAGCTCTGAGAGCAGGCTGCCAGCAAGCATCAAGACACAGTTCCCTCCTCCTCCATCTTCAGCCAACACCCATCCACAGGGTTGTACAAACATGCAATGATATATGGCAGGAAGATCACACCAGTGCTCCCAGATGATAAGTTTGCATCATTGCAGAGCTGAAAAGTCCCTCGGGAACACCGAGGAGATGCTGCAGTACCCACTGATCCCAGGAGCCCCCGTTGTGCCCGGGGAACAATCTTGCTGAGCCACCACACTGTGCTCTTCACCTGTCCCCAGGCAACACAACCCCAGCCCACCAGAACACTGGCTGGGTCCTTGCCCTTGGAGCCAGCTTCAGTGGCCAAAAACATTCTGTGTAAGCAGCTCCACATGGCCACGGACTCCAGCAAAAACAGACTTCAAGGAGTATTGGCAGGCACACCTAGAGCACATTGTAAGCAGAACACCAAACACTAGATTGGCACTAATTTGTTGTAAAACCTGCTGTGTGATTGCAACTCAGTTTGGAAATGATGTATCCATGACTCCCAATGAAACACCCCTTACAGCTGGGAATGGGTGGGGTTTGGTACTCCAGGGCTGGAGATGCACATCTGCCCATGCCTTCACACCTCCATAATTTTACACAGTGTGCACTTGGAGAAGAGCTCTCTGGGCCACACTGGCTTCCTACACATGGATACATACGAGGGTTAAGCACCTTTCTAAAGCTCCAAAGCTGGAGCTTTGGGAGTCCTTTGCCTGCCAAAAGAGGCACCAGCCAGGGTAATGTCCAAGGAGCTCACGTGCCCCATATCCTGCCCTGCACCACTCCTCCCCATACCAGCTGCCCCTGGGTCTAAAATCCTAAAGCACTGAAAGCAATTAACAGTCCTGCTCCTCAAGCACTTGGGAGCTGAAGAGACATGGTTTGTGCCCCATTTATTTCTTTATGGTCTCTAAATGCCAAAAAAACTTCCAGGAGTTATAAGAGGCACACCACTGCTTCTTCCTCACTTTTTAAAATTAGAAACATCAGTTTGGCTTACTGGTACTTACCTCAATGTCCAGAGGATTCCCTTGCCATTAGTAGGATGGCTGGAAAGCAAATATGGAGATTCCTTATGCCACATAAATGTTGGCAAAGGGTCCCCCACTAGCACAGGACCATCCCCAGGACTTTGAGCAGTAAACCCCATTCCTTACAGACTGATGTAATTTTTTAGCTTCCTCTGTGGTGCAAGGAACAAAACCAGGTGCCAATATGTACAGAATTCCTGGGGGTGGCACTGGGGATCTTTAATTATCTTCTCAAAAGATACATGTGGTCAGTGTACACCACTGGAAGTGACCAGCCCCCATGCAGCCAGGCTCTGGGGCACGTGCAGCCTCTCTGTCACCACTCATCCAAGTCTCCGGGCTCCAGACATCCAGGAATGATGTCTCTTGAATCCAAATCAAAGTCCTTCATTTTTAAGAGCGCCCTAAGAACCAAACTGAAGAGCTGTCCTTATCTGCTGTTCTGAGGAAAGAGAAAGGCTGTGATGGGCAAAAGAGTGAGATTCTTCCAAACCCTGTAAGGTAAGAGTGCTCTCCTCAAATGTGCAGGTAAAATGCTGCCATAAGCACCACTTCCCTTGCATTGCAGCCAGCCAGTGCCAACACACCTCCAGGTAGAATAACAAAACAAATCCACAAACTAAGGACAGATTTTGTTCTTAGCTCACAAAATGATACACATACACATGGACAAGTTATCAGAAAAGGCATTATATTTTGGTTTCCACCTTAGTTAAAACTGATTTTGGTTTTCAATCAATCAGATCTGAGTATGTCCAAGTTCAGGTTTCAATGTTTTTTTCCCCATAACAGTAATGATCTGGACGACCATAATTATAAAAGGGACGGGGAGAAATCCCAAGAACAAATTACATAGTCTGAACTGTGCTCTCTTCCACATGAGCACTCTAGGGAATGTTAGTTTCAGTTCTTCCTTTTTTTTTTTCTTTTTTTTTCTTCCTTCAGGTTGTTACTAACAAAAATCTCTACTGTTTATTAAAGCAAAGCTACAGTAAATTTTCTTGCAGTCTTACAGCAGGTTTTCATATTACCAGTAGGACTCGCATGCATGGATTGCAGTCACACACACACGCTCACAGACATTATACAGTAGCCAGTTGCCACCATAAAAAAAACCGAAAAGAAAGAAAACAGACATTCATTTCTTTAAGTGGTCATCATTAGAATCGCACCAAATTTTTGGATTAAAAAAAAAATACTGCACAGGTCTTCCACATCTACAAGGTAAATCATCCCTTTCGCAATGGACGGAGCTCTCGTCTCCATTTGTTCAACATGCATCGCTAAAGCTTGAAGGCACGCTGGCCAAGGAGAGCCCTGTTCTTTTGTCATCTGAACTCCAGTGTGCTGCTATCGGGGTGCAAAAAAAGGACAAAAATAAAGCCAAGCCCTTTTGCAGCACACCGGGAAAAGGTCATTCGGAGACCACAGTACTTGGAAGGCAGCCCAGCTGCCTGGATTCTACTGCTAACTGTGCTCTTGGAGGCATTGAAGGAACACACTTGCGTTTAAAAATGACACATAAAGGCAAATTTCTGCAAACCCTTTCTTTTCAAACTGCCTAAGGTAGGCTAACACTCCTTCTAGAAGAAACTGGTCCTTCAGTCACCAGCTTCAAGTGGGAAACTTCCTACCTGCTGTATTAAACACTGAAGCACCAGAGGTTATAGGGCTGATGTGTTAGGGCATTCACCAGCTTCAGGGAAACTTAACATCAGGAAAGAAAAAAAAAAAAAAAAAGGAAAAAAGATGAAAAGAAATCCCCAATGCCTCAAGAGCACTATACCAAACCAGAACTCTTGGGCTACTGACTGCTGGCACTGTCAGAAGCTGCTTGCTTCTGGGAAGACACCTGGAGGTTGAAGCCTTATGGTGATCTGGTATCCTCCCAGGGTGAGATTTGCTGAGTTTTACTGATTGCAAGATAAAGCAGTGTTTCGGAAAACTAAAACCAACAAACTCATAATAACCATCACCAAAATCACCGTTGCAAAAAATTCCATTCTTTAGAAGGTCTCATTGAGAAACATCAGTCCCTGCTCCACGGAGCAGGGCTGATACGATTAACAAAACCCAGAGTGACCCGTCCCCCACAAGCTGGGCCTTCGAGGTCTAGTCCCCACATTATATTGGAGGGGAAAAAGAAAAATAAACAAAAAAAAAAGAAGGTTGTATCACCTTTTCCTCCTGTTAAAGTTTTAATCCTCTTATTCCATTTCTATTTGTTTTTTTCCCCCGATTCTCCCTTCCACTCTGCCACCTTAGCTGGGGGAGTTATTGGTACAAGAGTTTGGAGAGTCCTGCTCATTTATTGTGTTCAAGAGTACACACACCGGCTGCCGGGGCAGGTGGTGGTGGCTGTGTTCGCGGTGCTGCTCCTCCGTGGCACTGAAAAGCCCTTCCTCCTCGTCCCCGTGGGGACGGCCGCTGCAGCTGTCGCAGAAGTCCAGGGGCCCGTCCAGAGCGTCATCGATGAGCCCGTCAAACTCCTTGAGGTCGTCGTCGTGATGGCCCCGGTTGCATACGCAGACTTCTATGCCCGAGTCGCCGGTGAAACGGCGCTGCCTGCCCGGGGTCTTGTCCTTGGCGTCGGGAATGGCGCCGCTCTGCTCTAAGCTCTCAGAGCTGTAACCTTTCAGCAGTTCCTCCTTGCACTCCGTATCCTTATCAGGACCGGCCCTCTCCACTAGCTCGGCTCCCGTGCTGGTGCTGCCGGACTCGACGCTTTGCATTTTGGCGACGGCTCTCTCGCCCAGCACGGCGGGGGAGGGTTCGGGGTCCCCGCGGCCGGGCGCCCCGGTGCTGTCAGTACTGCTGTTATTGCTGCTGGGTGCTGCAGAGCTGCTCTGCGCTGGCTGCAGGGTCCTGGGCGTGTCCGGGATTGTGCTACTGCTGCCTGCTGGGACACACTGCTGATGTAAGGCACTGTACGGGGGCGGGGGGGTCGGCGGTCGGTTCACCACTTCCTCATAGGGAGGTAGCAAATAGTTTGGCAAAAACCCTAGAAATGGGAGGCAAGGAGAAGAAGTTATTTCAGGAGCAGTTTATCTCAGGAAACGAGTCACTAATACAGGTCAGTATGGCATTTATCACCTACCAGCAACTTCCTACTGAACAGCACAACAGGCTCTACAAAAGGGGTGCCAGAACTTGTCCCAGGTGAGGCATGTCATGTTTTAGAGAAGCAGCAAACACGACAGAGGAGGCACCACTATAGGAGGAGATGGATACAACTGGGAACAGCAGCCTGATCTCCTGGCTCTCTCTATACTTACCAGGCAAACTTCCCTGGACCATGCACCCCAATACAGCCCCATAAACCATACTAGGGAATGGCCTGTGTTGGCTGGAGGGAACAACTTCCCAGCCCTCTCCAACACTGCCTTCTCAGCCAAATTTCCACTTTCAAGAGCAAAGATTTCATCTCACAAAGCATTATGCAAATATGAAGAGACATGGGCAGTTACAAGGAGCTTGAAGATCCTGGCTTTTGGTCGCTGTTATAATGCTGGATTCAATTCTTCTGGTGCAGTCAGAATAAATTGGCAGTATTGGCAAAAAAGTTTGGCTTATTGTACTTACAGCCTTTCAAACCCATGAAAAATTCTGTTTATTTCTTAAGAGGCAACAAAATAGTCTATATAGACAGAATGTACTTAAACAGTGGAAACATTTAAGGGTAGCACTGCAATTTTCCATGTGCAATTGCATATCCCTGGGGCTGGGGAGGGAAAGGCTGCTGGGGATGATTTCTGAGGTGACTGCCAGAGTTTAACAAGAAAAGCAAGTTCATACATTCAATTCAGCAGTCTGTCAGAGGAAACTCAGCTGTGGTACCTCCAGTCAAAAGGAGACTTGCTGTTCTAGCACAGCACAGCAGAACACAAGGAGAGCACAAAGTGACTGTGCTTTCCCTGAGTTGTGGGCAACAGCTCCTTCATGCAAAGTCCTAGGGCTGCTCACCAGCAGTGTGGCCTGGGAACCACAGCACAGGGTGGGAGCCAGCAGAGTCTCTGCTGAGACTCCCCTTTCTCCCAGTCTGTGTGACCAAATTTTGTGAAGCCACTTCCCACAACTTAGTCCCACCAGCTGCAAGTCCAGGCTGAAAAGCAGGAGTCCTGAATGAGGTATCGTAAAGAACCTTTGCAGAAAAACACCCAGGGAATCACAACATTCTCAGGGGTGGGTGTGAAGGCGCTGTAGTTGGTGTGGTTCAACTCCAAACTCAAGGGGTTCCAAATGCATCCACCACCATGTCCTCTCTGCACGCCATGGTTAGGCAGCAAAGCTCCCACAGCCTCTTGCTGAGCCCACCTGCTGCTCCCTCCCTCCACCTAACACGGGAACCTGGCTGCTGCCCGGCTCCCCAGGTCTGCAGGCAGGGCAGTGTGAGTACGTACGGAAATAGAAGGGCAGGGCTGAGTAGTTATGGGCCTCCCGGTAGGCGATCAGGTTGATCTCGTGCTGCCGCTGCTGCGCCTGCAGGCGGTGCTTGGTGCGGCGGTGATGGCAAACACAGCAGCAGCTGAGGATGATGATGATGGTCCACACCAGCCAAAACCCTGCAGCAGAGGAGAGTAAGTGTTAGCCATTGTGTGAGAGCTGCATCTAAATGCAGGAAACCACAAGAAGCCAATGGAGAAGATCATCTGAAAGCCTGGATCTGAACCTGCACTGCTCTGAAGGCAGAAATATGTGTAGGCCAGGAGGCTTCAACACTGACCTTCCTGCCTGTGTGAGACACAGTGACTCCAGCAGCCTTGCCCGAAATGGAAAACTCTGAACGCACTTTGGTAGAATGTGGATCATGTTCAATAGGTACAAGCCTGGAGAAGAACCAAATATGGAGACAAGGCTCCCCCCTCCATTGCTACTACCCTTTGGTTACTATTTCTTCTAGCCAAAAATGAGCAGAGCTGTGAATCGCATTGAGCTTGCCTCCCACAGTCACTCTGGTTTGAAAATAACAATCAAGACACAAAAGACACTCTGCAGATTGACCACAGAAGAAGAGAAAAACCCCAAGCACTATGTTTTGCTTTTGTATGCGCTGCTCTTTAATTTCCAGCCCAAATCCTTCATTGTTATGTTTAACAAAAACATGCTCTTTTTTCATAAATGTCTCAAAATATTTTTAAAACTTATTTTTGCATTCAATGTCTTAAATTATCCAAAATTAAATTAAACTAGTCTCCCTCTCTGAATCCTCAAGAAACCTAACTTCTGCTCTGTTTGTGGTCATGGCTGGTTTCCGTGCACTGCTGTACCGTATGTACACTGCTCCTTAAAAGGGAATTTTAAAACACCACTTCCTGAATTTTACCCATGCCCTCCAACATGTGGAATAACTCTCCCTTTCCACAAATTTCTCACTTGCATGCACTACAAAATGTTTCCGAGACACACTTCAAAAAACTGGAACATTCACTCCAGATTAGGCTTTTGTTTCCTGCAACTGCAGCCTGCAGCTTGACCTACCCCCAGTGTCTGTAAGCTCTATCTTATTTAACCTCAGTTTTTGCATCTAAAGACACTGGGAGAACTTTTCCTTTAGAAACACATAGGCTTGGCAGTCACTCCTCGCTAGAAATCACAACACTGTTTTTCTTTCTGTAACATCTCTGCCACTCTTCACTATTCCCAAGCAGTCAAAATGGAGATCCCTAATGCCACAGCCCATTTTCAGGTTGGCCAGTCTATCCTGTGGTATCAAACTGCTCTTCTCTCTCCACTAAAAATCTCTAGTCATGCCTTTACAATCCCTCGATGTTTTCGGCATCCCCTGCTGTGTCTGCTGTGTTTTCTCTGCTAAGAGCTAGGTGGGGAAAGGTGAACAGTTTAGGAATTTAAAGAATGAAAGGAGTATTGCTCTGGCTCAGGACAAAGGACAATTGTATCATCCATCTCAGAGACCTGCACTGGGCTGTTTGTAGGGGAACTGGATGTGCCATATCGTGTCTCTGAGCGTTTTGAGTGGGGACTTTCACCTCCCTGTGTCGTAACCCAAATTCCTCATGTATTTTGGCACAGCAAACTGAAATCTCTCTCCTGCCTTGTGCAATCTATTTCCCTAATCAACTGGGACCTGCCTTACCAACAGACTTATCAAAACCTGCCATCAAATGAAGGTGTTACATATTCCCCCACCCCCTTTTTTTTTCTTGGCTGGAAATGAAGGTTCCTGGGTAATTTCTCTGGCCAGCCTGCTCAGCTGTACCACACTGACCAGAGAAGAGCCTGTGATCTTCACTCCAGAGAAGCAAAGGACAAAGTACTCAAGATGCTCTCTACACTTCCCAAACCAAAATGAGAATGTGGCCACTGACCTCCAAATACCCTCCTGTTTCTAAAAAAAGCCTTTTTATGTAAACTAAAAGGATTGATTCAGTCCACCCTTCACTCAAAAGCCAAACATTAGCAATAATCTCTGTAGCCTCTATCACTACCAAAATCTTGGTACACAACTGCAATACTTCATCTGTCGCACAGTTTGAAGACTCTCACCAATAAATACACTTTATTTCTCGCTGAGAGAAGGTCCCTTGGCTCTTGCTGGCTGAGGAAGCAAGAATACACTCATCAAAACCAGGTCATTGGCACAGCATGCCACCATGCACTGAGGCAGGCCTGCAGTTCATCTTCTAAGTACTCCTT
Source organism: Fringilla coelebs (assembly GCF_963513975.1). Lineage (NCBI taxonomy): Eukaryota > Metazoa > Chordata > Aves > Passeriformes > Fringillidae > Fringilla > Fringilla coelebs. The sequence continues at coordinate 24,379,280 of NC_140066.1, read as the reverse complement.
ATTTTCAAAGAGCAGTCCATGATCATGAGTTCAATAACAATGGAAAATTACACCCAGCTATCCAGGGATTTTAGCTACAGTTATGAAAACAGATGCTTTTTAACACATTTGATCAAGTCCTTTCCCAAGGAGTCTAGATACAATGGTAGCAAGCAGCACTTAATTAGTTAAGATGTCCTGGAGATCTGCCACTGTTAAGCAATCTCAGCTGCAGCAGCCAAATATTTCTGCAGGGAATAACTGCTCCCACCCAAGCCTGCATCCAGAAGATTAAAAAAGTATTTCTTTAGAAAACTTCTCTACCCATTCCAAACAAAAGTCCCAAATGCCTTGCACACAAACCGATGCACAAGGTCAGAGTAGGGGTCAGAGTAAGCTCAGACATTCCAGTGAAGAGGTGTGGCAATTCTGTTAACACGCAGCAACAACACACAACAGCTTAGGATGATAAATTAATGTTGGAGCCTACTGAAACCGCAGGTGGCATTTAAGTAAACACACCATAATTTAGTGCATTGCAATTTGGCCTCGGTGCCAGGAACAACACCTTCGTTCTCCTGCAAAGGGTCTGTGCGTGCTCGCAAATCTGAGCAGATGAGATCTGCTGTTTTTCATGAGAACTTCCAGAAAAAGAACCCACTAATACCACATTATTGCCTGGTTTCATTAACTGCTGACACTTCCTAGAGCTTCTAGGAATTACTCAACCCCTGACTCAGCATGAGCCTGGATGGAGGACTCAGCACAAGCCTGGAGGACTTGCCTGCATGATCACAGGAGATCAGCAGCATGTGCCCACCAGAGTAATTTGCTGGCCTGGCTTCTGGCATCCTCTCTAATGGCTGTGTCCCCACCCTGGCACCCAACAGCACATCTGCAGCGCAGGGCTGGAAAGCCCCCAGTGCATCGGAAGCAATAGCATGGGACACCCATGGGAGCTGAGGCACATGAGGGGCTCCCTGGTTGTCACTTGGGCAGAGGTGCCGGCGCTGGCAGAAGGATTGGGTGCAACTCTGGTTGCAAGCCCAGTACCATGCTGGGAGTTCAGGGCCTCCATAAAAGTCTCTACAACACTTCCTTGCCAGGAGTTTGGCCACAGCTGCAGTTTTGGCTGCAGAACAGAAAATTGCAAAAGCCTAGAAAATATATAGTATGGTCATTTATTTGGAATACAGCTATGCTCCAAGGCCAAGTGCAATTGTAAATATTATGTCTAAAAGTATGGAGTGAACAGTGAAGATGTTCATGACTGAGCTGTGCATTTGTACACCTGGTGAGGCTTGGCTTCAAACCAGCAGCAGGGAGGTAAGCCGAGCAGACCACTGGCCCGTGCAGCCAGCAGCTCATTTGGCAGGAGGGGAACTGCAAAATCACCCAAAGACAACACAACAAGAGCAGGGAACGCAGGGGCCAAGCACAGCAGCAGCACACACTAACACCTCCTTCAGGGTAAAAACAGGTACCAATTCTGCCCCGTACTGAAAATGGGGAAGATGTATGGAGGCAACTGAAGTTTGGTATCAAAAAGCCTCTAAAAGTCAAGTAAAACTGAGCTTCTGGTTGTGTTCAATGTCCCCAGAAGCCTCCACTGTTGCCAAACGCCTTCCTCTTGCTCTTCAAGATGTTTTTTCTTCCCAAATGGATATGAGCTGTTTTTCACCAGCACTGTGTTGAGCTACTGCTGCACTCACTGGAAAAGGAATGATGATTGGGAGACACATTCTGAGCCAAATTTGCCATTAAATGTCTGATTTGAGAGTATTTTCCACAGCCACCTGGCAGTGACCACTGGGAACAAAAGCTTGTGGCAATCTTAGGACAACATGACAGACAAAAAACAAACAGTGACTTTGGAAATACAACTTTTGATGGACAGCCAGAGCAGAAATAAAGTACCAGTCTGGAGTGAAACAGGCACCAGGAGACCACTAGACTTGAAAGCACTTTCAGTCTTGCTCTTGGTTCATGGAAGAGTCAGAAATTGCAACACTCTCCAGCCCAAAAACAACCGAGTCTTGAGAAACACTGCTATATTTTTTTGTTAGATTCACTGGTGATGCCTACAGATGGATAGTGATGGAAGCAAAGGTGAAACAGACACAGCCAAGGAGATGATTATTGCCAAAAGATTTCCCTGCCAGAGCACCAAAACTTTTAATGAAAGTAAAAGAATCAGCACCAATCTGTAAGCTCAGAGCTGTAAGCCTGACAGGGGCAGGAAGCTCAGGAAGTCAGAATGGAAGCTGCAAAAACACCTGGGAATGGAATTAGGTCCCATGAAAGCCATCTCTCAGAACCAGAGGAAATGCTGAAGAAAGAGAAGGCTGCTGCTACATTTACAGAACTCTTGGGAAAGGGAGCCCCATCACATGGTCATACACCAGAGATGTTTCCTACCAGCTGCGAAAGAACATGCTTAATGCTTCAAGAAAACCCCTTCTAGGACACTAACCATAGTTTTGATCAAACTTTAAAATAAGTAAGAATAAAACAGTTTAATAATTAAAAAACCAGAGCTCTCCTTCCTCATGAAAAAGGAGGGAGCAATGTTTGCTTTGATGCTGTACTGTATTTGCTGCCTGGGATGTTGCCATCAGCAATGCCGTTGAGGGAAGCTCCTTTTATACTGTGCAAAATGGAAAATGTTTTCTGGAGCGTTCCAAGGGTATGAACAGAGAAATTTGCCCTCAAGTTCATGGTAAACTTGGGCAAATGCCATGGCTCTGTTGGCAGGAAATCCCCTAAAAGCAAGCCAAAACATACTGCAAAGTGCCTTTGTGTCTGCCCGACAAGCATCTGGGTAATAGCTTTGGCTCCATGAGAGCTGGTTCTGAACAGAAGGAGAAGTGGGACAATTTCATTGACTAAGAAATGTCCCAAATGGTGGCCTCACAGTCAGTCATGGCTGGAAAAAAATTGTCTTCCACAGGGCCAACACTATAATCAAAAAAGAGAAGAGAAATTTACTTGATGCCACAACCTGGATGCGCTTGGGTTTAATCGTGTCCTTTGGCAGAGGGGTCACATCACCTCCTGCCACTGCAGGCACAAGCCTGTACGAGCCAACACTGCTGCTCAAGAATGCCAGATGAAGGATCCAGGCCATAGGGCCATGAACATTTTAAGAAGGAATAAATGAATGACGTGATCCTCTCCTGCCTGTCTCAACCATACCTCCTGCTGCTCCCTCCACCTCTTCCTGTGCCGGCACAGAGTTGTGCGCAACTGTGGTTTGAACTGGTTTAAGGGAACCAGAGCAGGTTGAAACTCGTTTGGCAAACACAGCTGCAGCAAGAGAAAGACTGTGACTTTCAGTGACAGTTTTATGTTAGTTTAAGTCATTGGAACTGCAGTCCCAGCCTGACCTCACTGCAGGAAAAAGTTACTGAATATTTGTAGAGTACAATGGCAAAAGAAAAAAGCTGAAGACATCTCCAACTCCTGCTTGTTTGCTCCCAAACTGGTAACAAAAGGAGACACATGTTAACTGCAACTGGTTTCTAGTTTTCAGAATAGTGCCCACTATATATGGTACCCCCACTGCAATGAGATAAGATGGAAAAACACAAGTTTCAGAAAAATCCTTTGCCCATCGTGCAATGAGAGTCAAAGTGAGGCAGTAAATCTGCAGACACTGCTTTTATGCCTCTCTCCTAGGGAGAGAGCCTTCCAAGGGCAATTGCTCCCATGCTCCAGATGACATATTTTTAAGTCCAGTCCCTCCCAAGAGATCTATGTTGGTAAAATGAACGTTGAACAATAGTCTAACAAAGACCAGAGTGGAACATCCAGCAGAGACCATGTCCTGAACACCTGGAAACAAGAGATCTAGGTACTTGGTGACAAGCTGGGCTGGAGGTATGTAGGACAGGGGGTGAAACAATGCTAGGAAGTTCTCTTGCCTTTCCAGGCTGTTTAGCACAGCACAGGTGGAATCAGCCACATAGTGTAAAAGTCAGTATCTGCATAGCCAAGCTATGCCAGACAACTTGCCTTCTGCTTTGGATCTGAGAGTTTTACTGAGCCAGACCAAAACAAACTTAAGATGATTTGGCTGTCTGGATTAGGCTACAAGAAGTCCAAGTAAATCAGGAAATAACTCCCTCGGTGACCCTATTTATTATAAGGAGTTTCTGTGTGGTTGTGACATCTGTTGTTTGCCCTATTCTGTTGGTGAGGCTTTGTCATGGCAGGGTTATTGCTACAGCACAGCTGAGGAGGAACAGCCCAAGGGGAAGTTTGAGACACCTAGGAAAGAGAAGCAAGTACAACCACGTAGAAGGCTGGGTGAAAGGCAAGGAACAGCAAAAATCTTTCTTTGAAAAAGGATGTGGGATAAGACAACATGGAGTAAGGACAAAAACATGGGACTGCTGCACTGGTTGACTGAGTGTTTTGGAGACTGCAGCAAACTCTTGGACATGAATTCCTATCATAAAGCTGACCTCCTGGAATATGTACGTGGTACAGCAGTTGCTTTAGTTTTAGCAACTAACCGGATCCTTGCCAGAATTTTCTGGCAGCGTGCTTTTTGGGAAAAGAGCTGTCTAGCGATTCCAAGGGGAAGCGTGCAGAGATGAGCAGAATGTTCAAAATCAGCAAAAACATTGACTGTGCTGCTTGCAAACAGAACATTTTTTCCTGTACAACCCTTCCACTAGGACCTAAACAGTCAAGATCTTTTTTCTTTCATTTTTTTCAAAAATAGAGGGGCTCAGTATCACTGCTAAAAAAGACAAAGAAACAAAACAGGCACAAGCAACATATGAACACTCACTCATTACCAGTGCTGGGCTGCTGTACAGTACCTACATGACCCAAGACCAGCTACATCCTCCAACTTCTAAACCCTACAACTTTTTGCAAGTAGTAAGCAGCAGCTTGTTTCCATGCTCCATGATTCCTGAAGCATAGTGTACTATTTTTCCAACCACACAATGAAATATACTTTCTACAGCTTTGCTTGCTGTGTTTAGAGCTTCTGGAATCATTTAATGATTCCAAAGGAGAGACACAAGGATGGATGTCAGCAGACCTGGATTTAGTGTTCAGTCCACATTATACTCTCTAACCTGGGAAAATCCAGAACCTCTGAGCCTTACTTCTTAGCCTGCAAAACACAGGAACTGCATTCCTCGATTACCTTCTCTCCTGTATTTTGAAAAGTGGTATTTTGGAATGTCTAAGCAATAAGACACCTGTCAGGCCTGGAAAAAGGCCAACATTGGAAAACTCCAGCAAATCAGAACCACATCATAGAGACATGAATAAAAACTGCTAGGAAGCAAAATCCAGTGGCTGCTGCCATTCTCCCCCTTGGGGACCACGAGTTCTCTGGGGAGTCCAGTTAAATTGTTCAATCAAAATGCTGACCCAGCTCATCCACCACTCAAACATCTTTTCCTATGTGAGGAAATACAAGAGTAAAGTACATTTTTCCATTTTATTTTTTATTATTATGTTCCAAGTAAATAAAAAGACAACGCAGCTTTTGCCTCACCAGGTTACCAGCTACCAAGCTTAAGAACTAATTAGACCTTCAGATAGTTATTAGACCTATATCTGTACATCTGAATATAGTTTCAGTTTTTGGCAACACAGCACTGTTTTTATTTTATTTTTTTTTTAATAAGAGGTGGGTGGGGAATCTGAACTGGGCTGCTATCTAATTTTAAACATAGGCTGTCCACCTGCTTGGCATATCATGTTCTCCATTCCTCCACTCCACCCCTTAACAAAATAATACCTTGATTTTACATCCTATTCCACTACCCTCAATGACTGGTTTAAAATTACCACAATCTCACTTGCTGCCTAGAATTGCTGAGATCAACCATTTTCAAAGACAAACTTCCCTCAAATTCTGTAACAGGGAAAAAGGTCCTTTTTACAGGAAAAATTCCAAGTGACCACAAAACAGGATCATGTTTCAGAACACATGTCCAGCAAAGACCGACCAGTTTTCTTTTCCATTTCAAATGCCACCCTCCTCTGCTTCTTCTTCCCACAAAGCTGTGGTGGTAGATAAATCCAGGATTTAATTCAACAGGACTAGCAAGAAGGTCTATTTTCAGGGACACAAAACTCTGAAACACACACTGGTGGTCTGAGAAGGTCAAGAGAAGCAAAAGCTTCTGAAAAGCTACTTCAGTACATGCATATGCTGGTTAAAATCAAAACAGAACAACCATGAAGGCATACCTAAAGGTGCTGCTATGTTAACTGTTCATTAACCAGAAGTTATAATTAACTTTTAAAAAGCTGATCTATTCCCAAGCATGTAAAGCTGTTGCTCTCCACTGCTCATATTAAGACTACTTACATTTACTATCAGCACTTTTCACCTTGAAGGCCTTCAGTGTGCCTCAGCATACATACCCATCAAAGACACTCCACAACTCCTGAGCAGCAGCTAAGCTCACAAGCCCTAGAATATGGGTTTACATTTAAAGGACATGCTCCCTCTATGATTCCTTCCCATCCAAAGGAAACTTTTTTCCTACCATTGATAATGGCAAAGCAAGCTTTGAAAACATTAACTGATTTTATATCAGTGTTGGATGTTTGCCTGAATTTGCAAAAAGCTGAGAAAACAGGTCTCATCTTTGAATTACTCCCCACATGTTGGTGTGGTACACAATGCTCCCTGTGAGGCAGAAGGAATGTGAACACACAAAAACCTATCTCCCCCGAGGAACCATCCAGCAGTGTGTGTGACCAACATGTTTATTCCATGATCTCACTGTGACCTGTGAGTCTGCTCTAAAAAGAAGCCTTTAATATTCTGCCTCCTTCTAACAAAATCTGGTTTTGTCTTCCAAGAACTTTTATGATGCAGCCAGGCACTGCCAAGTATAAAAGTCTGTGCCATACTGAGAGCACAAAGACAGCTGAACCATCCCATTAAAATGGCACAGGGCTATTGCTTGACTGTTTGTATGCAATCCAACTAAGCCTCTCTTTCAAGATGTCCATGGGAGAAACATAGTGACCGTGCCACCAGCTCCACTGTGCAGCTGCACTCCACACTGCTGCTCAATTTAGATCTTGCTTGCTAAGGAGCCTGTAAGCCTTTGCACACATGCATCTTCCTCTAGATTCCCACCCACACAAATGCAAAACTGGGTTTGACCTTCCCCACTCTGCTCTGTCCATGCATCCCCCTCTAGCCTGAAAGAATTCCTGCCATCTGTCCTGCCTGTGCTGCTGACTGCTACAATCTGATCCAGGCACTCCAAGGCTCCAGTAGAGTCATGTCTGTTTCTCAGCCTGCTATGGTCCCTGGAGCTGCCCCACGGCTCCCTGTCCTGAATTCTTTCTTGGACTGTTTGGACATTTTGGAAAATAAGTCTGCTGTAAAAGTCTGCAATACATTAAAATCCTGCCATTAGTACTGACACAGCAGCCACTGGAGTCTGAGCACAGTGTGTCTTGAAGATGCTTACTGTAGAGTCCTGTTCAGTTTATAACCACATCCCCCATACTTCAATGGCTAATTTGAGAAGGAAAAGCATGTTTCTAGACTAAAGGATGAAGTGTCAGCTATTCCTGTCCTTGGATCGAGGTTAAGCGACAGTCTTTGTATGTATAACACATTTCCGCACACAAGCTACTTTGAGAAAGTGAAACTGTGGGCACAACAGAGGGATTAAGTAGAACTCATAGTTGCATAAAAACTAGAAGATGCCATTGGGTGTGGTAAGAAAGTATCTCCACTCTCTAATGTAGGGGCACAGTGTTTAGGGCACCACATTTCCAAATTCCAGGAGCAGAGATGCCCTCCCAGCCTAGGCTCAGGGCAGTACAACAGCACAACATCAATGTTCAACCTTTTGTGTTCCTCCTAGAGAAAGAAGATACCATCAGACTGAACAAGCTTAAGTTTCCCATTAAAATTCAGCATTTATCACTTTCTTATGCTTTCAACTTCCCATTTTTCCATATATCTTAATCAACTTTTGCTGACCACCTGCTTTGACCTGCCTGCTGCCATCTAAGGGGACTAGGCAGGTACAGTCACTCAAACATTTGCTGGAAACTTTGCTATTTTTAAATCTCACATTTTGGGAAAAAGGAGATAAGAAGGGTTGCAGTGGGCAATGTGTGATCCTCACAGTACAACATTCCCCCACTGCAAACCCACAGGATTTACCCAAGACTCTCTCTACACAAGGACTCTGAACAGTCCTGAAGAGAATAAGCACACTGGCCATCTTCCTTGAAAGGACATCTTTAAAAAGATATACCAGATTTAAACTTCTTGTGCTTGCAAAGAACAAAACCAATAGATAAAAGACATTGAATTAATTCCCTGTTTGAGTGTGTTAAGCTCTAGTGTTGTGTGTACGGCATTTCTCCCTCAAGCTGGTTTCCTTACTCCTGTATAATGTCACCTTGAGTACCCAAATCAGTGAGGAGAGCAAACAACAGTGGCAAGATGACCCATTACTCCTGAGAAAGCACCCACTGTGACAACCCTATTTCCTTGTCATATCACACCAGCTCTGGATCGTGCTGCAGTGAAATGCAATGGCAATGCACAACAAGGGCTGAATACAAAACCCCATGGGACACAAGCCAGAGCTGTAGTATGGTACAAGAGCCATGCAGATTAGGAAGGGAAGCCATACAAAATGGAAGGACTTACACCAGAGTTCATAGTAGTAGTTGCAACACTGGGATTGTCCACAACAGTGGCCCGTTTCACATATGTAACTTTGATTGTTGACACCCATGCAGGTTTCCTTGTCCTAAAATTAAACAGACACACTTTTAAGATGCTTTGTCAGTATCTTTTGTAAATGTTTTACTCGATGATCTGCGAGCATTTGAAAAGTACAAGTTATGGTCTTTGGAAACTCTAAAATACATAAGGAGGTTAAAAGACATCTAAGGACCACCAAAAAACAAAAGACCAATCAGAAGAAAATGCCCATATCTCCAAACCCATGAGTTACACTCTTTTAGCATCTAGTCAGTGCTGCTATCTCATTATCCCTCTCCTTTTCCACTAAAAGTTACCACATCTTTGGAGCCAGGCATTCTCTTAGAAGAAGAGATGACATTTGTTCCACATTGTACACAATATCACTGTATTACTGGGGCTGAATGCCAAGTGGAGGAAAAGCATTCATAAAGGGAACATCATAATTTGAGAAAAGGCTGCTTGGATTCATTTAGATCGAAGTGATAATTACAGTATGTTCCTGCAAGATTCCTATCTAAAATGATTTCTTCATAATTAGCCATGTGCTTTATGGAAGATCAGCATTCCTGTAAAACTTCTTCCTGGAATAGAAAGTAGTCCAGAAGCAGAGCCAAATCAGCTGTAGCATATCACCCAGCAGGTCCTCAAGACACCTAACATGGAAAAGGTCTATGCTGTGAGGTCTGAGGTCTCAGTTCTCCACATGGTGCACCACTTCTCAGAAGTCCATGTTTTCCTGCTAGTCTGAAAACATGGCTGGGAAAAAGTATAAAACACAAGAAAACAAAAGCATTTTACAAGCTGTGGTTTGTACATCCTCTAATAGGCTTTGGAGCAACCTGGGAGTTCAAAGAACACTATGGAATTTAAGAAACAAAAAAAAATTGTTTCTAACATTAATTAAAAGCACTGTAACAAATTTTTTTTTCACTTTCCTTCACTTGAAATTTATCTTAAGGAAACTTGGGCAGGCTTATACTGAAAGCTGTGTTGAAAATGTGGGTAGGCTTATACTGAAAGCTGTGTTGAAAAAAATAGTTTTGGAAGTACCAACTAGCAAATAAGAAAACACCAACCCACTAAAGCCCAACAAAACCCCACCAGTAAGTGACAGGGATGCACATTTGTGGATCCCAGCACTGGTGGAACAGCACTGTTCTTCTCTTTTATGTGAGTCCACCACGGCCACACTTTTCACAAACTTCTGTGGAGCCACCACACATGCAAAATACCAAGTGCATTTCAAATGCTGAACCACCTCATTAAACAAGTGATGTGAGGCAGCAGCTTCAATGCAGAAGAGTCCTGCACTAAGTTTTCAGTGTATTTGGGGATCTGGAGGAGAACCAGCACTTCACCACCACACAGCCTTGTTGAAACCACGCTGCCCCAACATAGGTCTCTCACCTAAGCATCCAAATTACAGAAGCAACATAATTTCTAAAAGCAGAACAACCTCCTACCATCTGAGGCTCAACAGGAAAGGTCCATGCTGCTTTTTTCTCCTAAGAAGTCACACCAACTTTTGAAAGGGTTTTGATCACGCGAGGGCACAATTCAGCAAACAATGAAGCTTTCCCTCCTTCCATGGATATCATGATTTCCACAAAAAGATCTAAAAAGCACCTTTAAAACTCACCCACAGAGGCAACAAGTTGGAGGTGTACCTACCTCTATTTTTCAGGAAGAGACAAACATTTTGCTGGACAGACCAGTCCAAGTACTACAGGCAGCTAAAGCAAACATTTGGTTCTTCAGATGTTGGCGTGTCAACAGTAGAAACACCATTTGCCTATATGGTAAGGAGGTGTTTCCATCTCTAACTGGTGGCAACTATTAGGAGACTTTGCTGAGGTGGCACAGGATTTTCTGCTTCAAGCACGGTATTCATTCCAAAAATAGTAATTTTAGCCAGCAAAAGAACTATAACTAGGACACATCTATTATCTGGTTATTATTAGTTTATTTACATTTTTCCTCATTTTTCTTGGCTTTGCAGAGCTAATGTAAGTGATGAACAGCACAGATTTTGGCTCTCATATGAAGAGAATTGAGAAACTAAGATGTCATTGCAAAATTGCAATCCTGTTGATAATGCTCAAGTTAGAGAATGACTAGCTGAGGTTTGTGGTTGTGACACATGAAGACCAATGTGACCTGCTGAACCAGCAAATGAATCACATGGAGCTGGTGAAAAACCAGAGTCTCACAGTGCCATTTTATTATCTTCTCCGCATCTCCACACTTGATACATCCTTGACCACTTCTGGTTTACTCCCCAAAAATTTCATCCATTCAGTGCTGCCTGCTTCAAAGAGCCGCAATAAGGAACAAATCTGTGTCTCTGGGCATTAGCAACTCATAACATCTTCAACTATACTTTTCCCACTTAAAAACTTGCAGCACTCCTGAATTCAGAGACTTTCATCACACTGTCCTTTTATTTGAACTTACTGAGTCCCTCTTGCCAACCTCATTATATTTGAAATTACTTTTCCACACATGCTTATGTGCAGGGCTGCTCCTTGTTAACCCAGCTGGCCACCATGTGTTAGTACATTCTCAACAGAGGATCCTGAGCAGCTAGGATGGTGTTCTGCAGGTTCTTCCTGGAGATCAAGTCTCAGGCAACATCCTGCTTCCCATCTAGAGCAGAGTTTAAATCTTACTGTCCAGAGCTTCTTTACACACTGACCAAGACAAATGCTCTTCCCTGCTCATGCACATGTGCTTGTACCTTCAAATAATCCCACAGCTGGCTTTCCACTCCCACAGTTGAGAACAGCAGGGATTCTGAAGCCCTTGCAGTGCTGACCACCAGCTCCTCAAAGTCCTAGGAGCTTATTTTGGAGCCTTTCTGCAGCCTTCTGCCAGCCCTGCCACCAAGAGGCTTTAGGGAACATGGAGCCGTCAGACTTGAGGGCTACATGTCAGACCCAGAACTGTCACCCGTGTTTCCAACAGTTTCACAGAATAAAGGAATAATTTGGTTCGGAAAGGATCCCAGCAGGTCACATGGTCCTACTGCTGCTCAGAGCATTACTACCTCCTAACACTGGGTTACACAGCCTGGCACAGGGAAAGACATAAAAGGTAAAGGCAACAGATCTTCACAAATAGAAGTCTACAAGGGAAAGATTCTAGCAAAGAGAGAATATTGTTTTGGGATATGTTACGGGTGACTCCTTTGGAACAAGTGTTTCAGTCTCCTTTCCTCTTTTAAGTCAAGACGCATTTCTGTGAAAAGCTGAGCCACTGTACAGTTTGCTCCTTTTCTGCAAGTCAAGGAAGAGGTTATGTAGAGCCACCCTGGCCATGACAGAGACCATGACACTCTTTGTTAGGAAATTTCTACTTACTTCCAACCTCTCTGATTTGACTTCACTTTCTATTTAAATCTCAGGCTGCACTTTTCATACCAGCAGCATTTTATTATTTCTACTTCCTTCTCCCATGCATTCTTTGTGCGATAGGCTGCCAAACTAACTACTTAAGATATATCAGCAATACAGTTATCTAGAGTCTATATGTCTCCTGGAAACAATATCCTAAGTGCTTGTGCTATGAAAGTGTACTAGTCCCTTTTTCACACTAAGAGCCACAGACAAGGCACAAGGCTGAAAGAGTAATTTTATAGATAAGAAAAAAAAAAAAGGTGGAAAAAACTCTCATAGAAGCAAAGTTGGAGCACTCATATTTTATTGACCTGCCTTTGTTTTTAATTTCCACTGCAAACAGCACTTGTAATGGTAATTTTTAGTCATTCTTACCAGCATGGAGTTTTTATTGAACTATTACAGAAGGGTTTTGGAATATTTTGAAGGTAGCCTTAGGAAAACAAGGAAGGGGGAGGGTTTCTTTCCAAAAGCACTTTCTTCCCAATAGCCAGTGGCTATTACATTCCGGAGTAGGCTTCCCTGCTGAAGGAGAGTCTCCGTTTTCTTGTTGTCCAGGCAAGCAAGCACATCCCTTCCCACCAGCCTTTGTTCAGCTAACTGATGCCTCCAGGCAGGATTACTAAGCAGGATCTACTTGGGTCTGCTCTCAAAGAGCATTCAGCTCCATTAGAGCAGAATAGTCTTGCTTCACAACTAAGAAGCCAGAACACACCATCCATTATCTCCCACCTGCAAAGCCTAGGAGATTCCCAGCTAGTTTCAGGAGATTCACTTTGTCCTGTAAATCAGCACGTATCCTAGGCTGCATGTTACATCACTGCCTCCCGGTACCATCCTAAGAGCTGCTCTGAGAAAATGGAATCGCTCAGTCCCTGACACACAAAAAGCCAGAGCATTTGGGAGAACACTCGGCAGATGTGGAGCCTGTGTTCCCTCCCAGTCCAGTCCAACAGAAACAATCTGTGATATGTGGTACAGGCTCTTTGTCGTGAAACTGTTTGAGCCGGGAGGACCTTACCTGGTGCATTTTGAGAGTCTCTTCGTATTAAGATGGGGCATTTTGGACTAGTTTTCACATGTCATAAACTTTATACAGTAACAGTGAGTAAGATTCTTTTTTTTACTTATTTTCTTGTTGATATTTGGCATTTGTGATAAACCCACAACCATACTGGCAACTCTGCAACTCTGCCAGTAGTCCACTTTTGCTGTCAAGTGCTTTTACAAATAATCCTTAAAATATCCAGCAGCAGTAGATATAAGAGAACAGTGCTGTATGTTGTCACATCTGAAGCCACAGCAAACAGTAAAGTCAGTGCCAAGGAAAAAAGCCAATTATTCTCTTCACCTTCCAGTTAAGTATTAGACCTCTACTGGAGGTCTATGTGACAAATTAAAGGTCAAAATCTGGGGCACAATCAAGACAAGAGGCATTCATGAAGGTCTGACTGAGCTGCAAGGAAAGATGCAACAGACCTCCTCACCCTACATTTGTAAAGGTTCTCAGTAGTAAATGGTTGGCTTTAATAGCTATAAATCTGTTAGGATTTACTGCATCTGAAGCCAATATTGGAAATGAAGGGAAATAACTGATTGACAGTGGAGTTCCATCACAATAAAAAGATCAAGGCACTTCTCTCTTTTCTTCTCTCAAAAGTCAGCAGTAAACCTGGGCACATACTGTTGCTAAGTCAGAAGGGAGAAAGATGAAGATGAGCAAATTCCAGGCTAGCATGGCTCTTTTCCAAGCTGAAAATTAATATGTGCAACTGCAGCAACAAACATCACAGCCCACACTCAGAAGTGCATAGTTGGCAGCCAACAACCTACAAAAGTTGACTCCTCAGTTGACATTAATCAGGTAACCAAAACCAGCAGTGGCCAGTATCACGAAATCTAATAATCATTTTAGCTTTTTGCTCTGTCTCCTCTTTCCAAAGAAATCCAGATTCCATTACCCTAAATATGAGCACCTTTATACGGCCTCAATGTGTCATTCAAACTGGCAGAGTATCCATTCATTCTAACCTCGGTAATACCCTGGGAAACACTTGGAAATGTGACTTGCATTTACTTACAGCAGTTTATAGGCCATTCCTGTCTCCTAGTATACCCAGGTTTTTTTACCTACTCTAATTCCCTCATTTCTCCAAATTTCACTACAGCATTTGTCAAGGCACAATGCAGCAAATTATTATTTTAACAGGAAGAGATGGAGAATAACAACAGGGTGACAGGAGTGAGTAAAGGCCTGAATAAGAGGCATACAGAGGGACTCAGAGAAAAGCCCAGCAACAGGATGAAGGGAGACTGCCAAAATGGCATCTGCTGAAGGGCAAGACACGACTGGTTTTAACAGGACTTGGACTCAACGTGTGACCACTCCAGACCTTCTGGTTTCACAGCTCTCATAGGGACTTTGGTAATAAGCATCTATTTAATAACAAATCAAAATCCTGACCTAGTTATTTCACTAATCTCATTAATCGCAGGCAGCGGTCCCTTGCTCTCAGTACCCAGCCGCACCCATAGCAAGCAGGATGGATTTAAGCAAGTGACACTATCCTCAGAAAAATGCATTGAAGTATGTATTTCGAGTAACTCACAGTCAGTATCTGAACCATATATATTCTTTAAGCATTCTGACTAACAGAATGGAAGTTGTCAGTATATTAAACATGTCAGAAACAACTATTTGATATCCACTATTTACTAGTTCCCACTTGGCTGTTACTCAATCTCACAATATCAGACTATCACTAGTGTTGGTTAGCGAAGTGCATCAGCAACAGCTCATGAGAATGCAAACACAGAACTACCAAAGAAAATGATCTCTGTCTGATAAGGCACTCAAGTGGTAGTAAGTTAAAACTGCTACTGAAAATACTAGGCTGGAATGCCCAATCTTGCCACGGGGTTTACTACAATTCCTGGTTTGCCGGCAGCCCCCCAGTTCCTAATCGCAGTTAATCTTAAACAAAAACTCAGTAGAACCTCTCGGAGAAGGACAGCAGGTGGGATCACAGCAAGGACAGGCAGAACTGCTGGGGAACCCTGGATCATCAGTGCCCACAGACACCGTGTGGCTGAGCCTGCACCAAAGCCTCCAGACATCTCCTGCCTTCACAAACGTTACACCTGGGGGTCCTTTGGAACATAAAAACAAAAATCCACCATGTGAGCAAGTGCCATGCCTTTGGTGGATCCAATTTAACAAAAACACGTAAGACTGCCACAGATGAAAGTGGCTTTGACTGCTGGGAGTTACTGGAACCTCATGTGCCAGGCCCTGCCAGCACAACAGGGGATAGATTCCTGTAAGCCTGCCTTATGACAGACAGCTGAGGCCAGGAAATAAATCAAGTCTGGACGCTTCTTCTTAAGTCACCCACCACAAATTTAGTTTTGCAGAATGTGGGAAAAAAGTGTAGTAAGTGCAAATATGCAAACACTTTAGAAGTAAAATAAGTTGGGGAGGAATGATGCCTCTGAGCTGTCTCAGGCACAATAAAGATCTCCAAAATGGGAATTCTAATCCACAACATTTATTGCTTCACTAATGCCAGCATCAGGAGAATTATATTTAGATCACCATGATTAATCAGCCACGGCAGACCCATCCTCACCCCCAGTACATGCAGAACCTCCAAGGTTTTATTAACCTTTATCTGAGGAACAAATTGATTTGTTGCATCCATTTATCCTGGAGAAATACTCCAACTATCTTTAAAGGGACACTATTCTTTCACAGATCATGGACACTTTGATATATTTCAATAAAAGCTGGTTTAATTTTTGTTTACTGCAAGTTTCAATTTCAGATTCTGACAACTACACATTAGTGTTTTAAGCACCATATGTTTACTTCCTCACCCCTTACTAGAAGTTTCCCAGCTGCAGTCCTCAGCCTTCTCACATTAAAGATACACACTTCTAGACTTCTAGGAAATTACAGCTTTGAGGAGGTCATCTTGCATTTTGTTGGTTTAAACCACCAAACAGAAGACCATGCTGAAAACCTCAAGTAGTTAAAATTAAAACTGAAAGTGTTCGGAATCCAACTACTTTTTTTTTTTTCCTTTTCATTTCTGCAGTGAACTAGGTGAATGTGTTCAAGCTACCACCTCCAGCTTTAGGAGGAAATACTCAAAACTAAAAGCAGAGATCCCCTACAATCATGTTTCCTTGGATGGGAGCTTTAAACACCCACATTGCACTGATGTCAGATAGTGCTGACCTAGCTTTTTAGGCATTTAAATATCATTCCACTGCAACAATAAAAAAAACCCCAAATCAACCAGACACCTTACTTTTACCAGGTGTTTGGCAGTCCATCTGCAATGTTACAATGCTGCTGGCTCCCACAGAAGAAATGGAGGCAGATCCAGGGAAAGCAGCTGTTCAGTGCAGTCCGGGGTGCAAGGAAGGGGTGCAGGTCCTGGGGAGCCAAAGGTCTCGTTCTGATCCTTCCATCCCGATCACACAGCTCATGGGAGGGTGCCCCACTCAGCACCTGTTCCCAGAGACTGCAGCCCAGGATCAGCATCCCTTGTGTTGAGTGAGAACAACAAAGGACATCCCAGACAGCCAAGTGTTTACAATCTGAATGTACCAAGTAAAAACCAAGGCACAATGGAGGTGATGAGATGTTCCTGAATTCCTCCCCTACTTTCAATTAAACAGCACTGTTCAGTAATAACCCTTGGAAAAAGAAATTTCTAAATTATATTTGCATGCAGGACCCACTCACAAATATGTAAATTTATTTTTTTTTAAAACTAAAAATTATTAAAACTAAGAAAAGTTCGAGCAGCTCTTTCCCACTATATCCTTTGTCAGTGGATAAAAACAGTCAACTTTGCTCTTGTGTTCTTGAGGCAACACCTTTTCTTCCTGCTTCCTGTAAATGCCTCTACTGATGCTGAAAAGTTACCAGCAGAGAAAAAACTACCATCCATCCACTGAGACAACCAGATGTTCACTGTTCCAGCAAATGAAGCCAAATTACACCTAACTTCTACTTTTACACCTTATGCAGCACCCCAGCTGCACTGAACAGATCTCTAAAACAAAATGAATTATTTAAAAAGAGGAACTTTAGAGAAAAACACATCAGTGAGTCTCAAACAATCTCAGCATTTGAAGCAGCTACATCTCACTGCAATTTGAGTTACCTAAAGCCATTCAGCCTTTGTGCCTGAATTTCCCCCTCTGGTTCAGTTCCTAGTTTTTAAGGCAAGTCTCTTTCCCCTGAGTGCTAACAAGTGAACTATTATTTATAGCTATTGCACCAATCACAGAAGGTCATTGTGCTAGAGGTAGTTT
The DNA here is from genome assembly GCF_963513975.1 of Fringilla coelebs. Taxonomy (NCBI): domain Eukaryota; kingdom Metazoa; phylum Chordata; class Aves; order Passeriformes; family Fringillidae; genus Fringilla; species Fringilla coelebs. The sequence goes on along the minus strand of NC_140066.1, from coordinate 24,361,850 downwards.
CTTATGTAAAACTCTTTTCGGATGGGGAGTTGTGGGGGTGGGGAGAGAGCTGCGTTTCACCAAAACTGAACTGATAAGGAAAAAGAGACAGCACTGTTTACTCAGCAGCGCGTCGAAGCCTTTTAGCGCTGATAAACAACTGAAAGTAGGTAGTTTAAAGCATGTTATGGTCCAATCTCGACTTCTTAATTCTAAATTAGAAACTGCAAGCAGCACTCTAATATAATTCAGTATTTATTTATTGTGGATTACAGATCACAGCAGTGCTGGAAAGAGTTTACAGTTAGATTCTCCTACAGACGTGCCTCCCAAACCAAAAAAAGGGTTTGCTCTCCCCAGCCTAGGAACACATAGTTGGCACCTCCTCCAGCAGAGAGCAGCTGGGCAGTTGCTACCATTTCTCATTCCACTCGATATTACCAGCTATTAAATTATCCCAAGTTTCTTGTTCAAGCTCAAACTCTTGCAAAACAATTAAAAAATCACCAAGCTGTGGGTCACAGCATGTTGCCATTTTCCATTTGGTGCCTTTTGTTAGAGATGAGACACACAAGCACACACGTACATACCTCTTCCTGGGTATTTTCTGGGTTTTTTTTCCTGATTTTAATTTTTTTTTCTTTTAAAAAAATCCACAGTTTTACAAAATAACGCCTGTACAAGAAAACAGTTCAAAGTTTGGCATGTTTTTAAGAAATGCAAACACAATTCCATTTTAAGGACTGTGGAAAGCACCCTAAAACCCAACGACACAAAGAGCCTCCCTGCTCAAAGCCTCCAACAACAACAAGGAAGTTTCTATCCCTGGCTCACAGTTTTGCTCCTTCCTTGCTAATAAAAAGCGTCTCTCGCACAACCGTGCTCTCCGATCACACGCCACGGGTGGGGAAGTGCTGATTGTACAGTTCCGTTTTGGGAAAGTCAGAAATCATATCCTTAGAGGTGGGGGAAATAAAAATAAAAGGAATCGGTCACATCCTCCACCTGAGCAAGCAGCTCCCACCGCACTTCAGCCGGTTGGTTACCTGTCTGAGACCCAGGAGGAAAGGCATTCTGCAGGCTCATCCTCCACGGCAGCACATGGGAAGGCAGGAATTTAAAGCCCCACAGCAACCATTTCTTCATCTGCTGCGGGCAGCCCGCTCCTCCGATCCTATTTAAACCAGGGCTTCCTCAGCTGGGAATGCTAAGTAAACAGGGTCCTGGGACACTGCACGCACTCGCTGGCTCCCCCTCCTCCTCCTCCCACTCCCTGTGACATATCTCAGACGCAGCCCAGCCGGGGTGTTTGCAAGAGGGAAATGACATCAGGTCGGGCAGCTCTGAAAAAAAACCCCAAAAAACAAAACAAAAAAACCCACCCCAAACAAAAAAACTAAAACAACCCCCCAACGCAAAAACACACACATACACAAAACCCCCAACATAAACAAAAAAAACCCACCGTGCCCCCACAAAAGAAAAGATAACCCCACACCAAAAGGCAGCCCTGAACCTTAGGACTGCTGAGCTGCTGGCTGACACCAGGCAGGTCGCTGCTAACGGGACCTGTCAGGGAGCCCCGGTGGAGCAGAAGTGCAAAAGTGCTCTCCTCCTTGCTAAGGGGATGCTGCAGTGGAGGGCAGTCTGTTAAAAATGTTGTCATGAGCCAACAGCGCAGTGATGATTAAATCTTGCAAAGCCAAAATAGACAGTTCATCTATTTCTGAGGAGAAAGATAAGTTTGATGCTGCCTGCTGGACAGCACTGGAGTCCTAGATGCCACCAACCATGGTTCCTCCAGATCCTGAGGACCTGGGTAGTCTTCACAGATCCAAAGCACTTCCCTGCCACCTTCTGCCTGCTACCACAGTTCCACTTTTTCTGACTCATAGGACGGTTCAGCGCTCAGCCCCTGATAACAGCTGTCCCTCTAAAGAAACAGCAACAACTTCCCTGATTTCAGAAGGATCAGGATTGGACCCCTCCAGCATCAGACAGGTGATAGGAAGAGTTTCAAATCCACCTCTCCCCAAGGAAAATCTGACTAGCCCTGTCGAAAGGTTTCTCATTCTACTTGAGCTCATTTCACATTTTCATGCCAAGGGGCAATTAAGTCTTATAAACAAATTTATCATCTGGTGCCCAGGATGGCATGTCTTGTTTGTCCTCCCCCAAGCAAGGAGTACAGCAAGTTCCACAGTGGTGCAGAAGATGACACTGCAGAAGGTAATCTAAATTTAACTTCCTTTTCTACCTCCACTTTGAAAGTTCAGCAACCTCTTTTTTTGTGCTTCTCTTTAATCAGCAGCTGTCCTCGTCTGTCGGGGAGGGGGGGGCCTGGGACACCAGTGCCACTCCCATATGCCCCAGCAGCAGCTCCATGGATATTTGACAGAGGACAAACTCCCCTGCCTTTTGACCTCTTTGGCTTTGGAGCCCAACAAATTAAAATAGATGATAAGGAAAGGAATATACTTTTTTGCATAGTGAGTTCACTGAATGCCTTTTTTAGTAGCAGTTTTATTAGCAATTTCAATACTTCAGGAGAGAGAGAGAAATCACATAAAATTCTTGCAAATGCTAATTAGAAACATGAAAAAAAAATTAAAGAGGAAACTAAAAAAAAAAAACCAAAACAGAACAGACACCCCTTGCCATCCAACAGCTAGACAGCTTTCAGCAGTGTCAGAAAAAAACACACATTCTGCACATGCCAGAACCACTCGGTGACCACCACTGCTGCCTCCTCTCAGTCCAGCCCAGTCCAGCCCAAAGTGGTTTCCCAAATGAGAACCCCACTCTGTGTGTCCTCTCCACAACTGGGCTCTGAGACTACACACAAGCATTACTTATTTTTACACCAGCTTCAAGGCACCATCTGAAAAGGCTGTTTAAGGGAAAGCACATCCCTGATTTCCCTAAGAGAAAACAAGCAAAGAAGCAATTTCCTGGAGGATACAAAACATCAGCGTTAACTAGCATCAGCCAGGCAATGGGATTTTCCAGCTTTTGTGCTCTTGGATCAAACTAACTCTCAACCTTTGCTTTTCCAATTCTATGGACAAACACCAGTGATATAAAAGGGCAGCTTTCTGTTTTAGTAATCAGTTCTGTGGCCTCGCACTGGCCTTTGAAACATCTGATTTTGGCTGTTGCTATCCAGAGCTCTGGACCAGGCAGATCCTAGGACTGAGCTAATGCAGCAGTTTCTAAATCCCTACTGTCAGAAGAAATCTAACTTTAACCACCCGCCTCTTCCCCAGCACACACTCAAAAGGCAAAGCATCATTCCAGATCTAAGACAAGTTGTGAAGGACTATCAAAAGCAGTAACTTGGTAGAAAAGCAAAAGCATCCTAATTTATGTGTGAATTTAGCAATCCCGGAAAGACTGACACAAAAAAGGTGGTTTGCAAGCAGGCATTACCACATTGGACTGCAGCAGGAGCAGCCAGCCTCTCTTGCAGTCCCTGAGTGACAGCGGCCAGTAACATGCTCCACAACTCTCCTATAGGCGACTAGGGAAAAAACCCTGTGGAGGGACAGAAAAAAAAAAAAAAAGAGCTGGACAAGGTAGCTCATGCCCTTATAAAACACTGATCAACACCCTGAGAACCTCTGCAAAACAACTAGGTTCTCCTAATTGTTGCAATTGCTTTGTATATACCAACTGATATCCTTTTACCCCCTCCTCTTTTTTTAAGTTCGTAAATTCTTGCCCCAAAGCTCTGCCTGGTGGCAGTGAGTTTCATAGACAATGGTTGTGAACAAATAGTTTCTTTCATCAGGAATGAATTCACCCCCTTCTAATTTGACTTTCATATTATTAGCAGGTGGGAACAGAAGTCCTCATCCATCTTCTCACCCATTCATTACTCTGTACCTGTTAGCGATCTTCTTATAAAAGATATCAATCTTCCCTATCCTCTTAATGTAAAATCTTATCCCAAAGCCTTCAGCTGCTCATTGTCCACTTCCAAAACCCTTCTAATTTTCTACTGCTCTCTGCTTGGGGGAAACCAGAGCTGAAATAATAATTATTTTAATGAAAGCAAGAGCAGCTCTAAGGCAGGCTCAGCATGGGTTCACTGCCTTTATACAAACCTGGGATTTAAGATCTGCAAAGGCTACACAAGAGTGCATCTATCCTAGATATAATGACAAAACAAACCCAAGTTTTGTGTGTTTGTTCACACACTTCCTCAGTAGATGACTCTTTTGAGGGCTCTGAAAAGTCAGGACTAATGTCAGGACAGATTATGGGATCTACATTACTTTCAAAATCTGCTTGTTTAGGCAGCTACCAACCATCCCTTTTTGGCACATCAGCATGGATCCCACCACAGAAAAATGGTGAGCAAGTTTCTATTGGAAAAGAGGGAGTAAAGGCCTCTAGACATTACCAGTCTGTAATACTGCTCCAGAACATGCCATCTGCCCCAAATACGATGTCCAGCAAAGGATGCTGCTCAGTACCTTCACAGGCCAACACACTGCGCCTCATGGCCTCAGATATAACATTCAAGTGAAACACATGATGGAAGTTGTTTGGGCCATTTCAGAGTTGCTTTCCATGTTTGATGGGAGATGCAAGCAGGTCTGGTAACCAAGTAAGGTATAGTACTCATTTTGATACACCCTGAGGAGATCCAGTTGTGATAACACAATTGCAACAAAAATTTATGTTGTGCACCTTAAATCTGTCAGGCTTGAAGCATGAGGCTGCTCTCAGTTGCTCCACTATTAGAGTCTTAGGCAGAATGAGGTTTTGAGCCTCAGTAAATACAGATGATGTGTAATATCCTCCGTTTAAACTTTAATACCACAGTTCTGTAGCTACATACACAGGTTGACCATAAAGTTGGAACAATTTTATCCAATTATTCTTCTATTTTCCCCAGTGCACTCTGTTATTTTCATGTTGATAAGAGGAGTGTTTCTGGAGCACCATTTTTGTTAGTCAGCCTGCAGCCCTGGGTGCTAGGACTGAGACTTCATAAATCTGGCACGCACTCAAAACACAGTGTGAAAGAAGCGACCTCAACGAAGGTGACTTTACCTTTCCCTATCCTGGGGATAGTCTGGGGAATAAAGAATAGAAAAATGAAAGAAACATTCAGAAAGGTGTAAAAGCAGATCTCTATTTCTCTAGAATAAGACAATATCCAGGAACAACAAGCTCCATCTGCCTTGACAGCAAAAATTCTAAAGGGACTAGTTTGCTAGCAAAACGAGCATGAGACACTGGGAGATGACCAGTGTTGGAACAGCAATGCAATGCTAAATCTGCCAACAAACAAACCACTTCTGTCTGCCCACCTGTGCATTTGTAGATCCCTGAAGAGTGAAGGGCAACTTCCCCGCCCCAGTGATAGCACTACAAGAACATGATGACTTTCCAGTGTGAGGGCCAGGTGTCCCGGGTTCATGTAACACACAGCATTGGCACTGCCTACCAAGAATGCCATCAACAAATTCCAGAGGACCAAGAAGAAGAGGTCAGGCTGGTAAGCTCCCAGTACCTGCAGGACCTAGAATATCTACTCTTTTGCTCAGGGGACAAGTGGCCCAAAACAAACCTTTCACTCTGTCTAGTGTTACTGTATCATTTAGGAGTGGGGTAAAGTGGGTCCCCCAGTTCGCATGCACTTCAACTACAAAACAAGCACACTGGAATCATTGCATTTACTGTTCTTCAGGCCTAACTGTCTTAATCTTTGTTCGAGAAAGCAAAGAATAATTTCAGGAAAAGACACCATATCTGTTGGAACCGGTGTGTGAGTTAGCACTGCAACCAGTCTGATGGATCAATAAATTTTAATGTACAATAAAGCACAAGGGCTTGCAGTGGTAAGAAGCTGTGCCTCTTCCCCACAGACCATCACTTCTGTCAGCTCAGTGATTCAGAAGTGCAAAAAACTCTTGCAGAGACAGTGCATTTCAACCTCACTGCTGTTACCTGTCTTTCTCTCTGAATAACTCGTTGATCAGGGAGGATGAGACTCTGCACTTGAAAATATTCTGTGTTACTGAGAGCCCTAACAGCAACAGCTCATGCTTGATTCCAACTGACTCTCAATTCCATCTGAATCCCAAACAGCAATTGCCAGCCAAGCAGGCAAGTACAAATATGTGCCACATCTCCACCCAAAAGTGATGTGTAAGCCCTGAACTCAAGTAGTGTGCATGACAGAGGAAGCCACTACCCACTCCATGATCTGCTATTTCAGTGAGAGCTTGTCCTCCTCTTCACTGCTCCTTTGTGGGTGAAGAAATGCCAACAGTAAAGCACTTCCCTTTGCACTTTTGCACAACAAGCAATCCCTCCTTTGAAGCTGCCTTTTGTATTAAGCTATCCTAAGGGCACTCAAGGAAAGGGCAGGGAGCAGACAAGGGCTGGTTGTGGAGGACATACCCAAGAGCAGTCCTCTCCAACACCCATCTGACAGAGGAGATAAAAGCAACCACATCCAGGCTGTTCAGACACTCCTACCCACTCTGCTGTTCAGCTGATGAGAGAGTGGCAGCAATGAAAAGTCCAGGCTCTTCTCTGAGACCAAAATAGTTTTTTCTAAGTGTAGCTTGATGTTTCCAGCCCTCAGTGACATTGTTCCCACTGCTGTTTCCCCATGGAGCAGAAAATGATAGACACAGGTCCAGTGTGCTTTTCTTCACAGCAACAGAGCTGTGGCCATACCAATGCAACTGTAATGCTAAAGTCTGTGTGAACCGTCTACTTTTGTGTGACCACTCTAACACCCACACCTGCCATCCAAGCCCAGAGGTGTTAAAAAGCTTCAAAGTCCTTCATAATTGAGGCACAGAGGGACTAAAGTCTTGAAAGTGCCCTATTGAGATGTGATGCTAAGTGCTTCAAAAAAGATTGCGTTGATTCTGCCCCTTTAGCATTCCCAGGTTTTTGGGCACCTGAAATGCCCAAATGAAGATGTCAGGCTTCACTTTTAGTCTGGAGTGGGTAATGAAGTCATGGTAAAGCCTACTCAGCTTTCTTCTAAGCCTGCTGGGAGGGGGAGAAGGAGGAGGGAGTGGAGAGTTCAGCTGTTAAATATTTGAAGAGACTGCCACAGTGTATCCGGGGTGGTACAGGGACACCAGCTTGGCTCCTTGCTTTTTGGCACTCCAGCTCTTGTCTTCCTGATGCCCATGTATGCAAACAGGACTTTGGTAATGGCTCAAGAGGAGACGATCTGCTCCAGACAGGGAAGAAGGCACAGTCTGCAGACAGTAATAGGATCCCCTAAGCACAGAATTAAGACGGTAAGTGCCTGTTCTAGTTTTAGAGTCTTGCACCATGTGGGTACCAAAAATACAGCCTGTGTGTGCCCTTTGGTCACATCATCACAGACATGCATTGTCCCAGAGACGCTTACCAGCACAACCTTGATGGAGAACTTGGATGCCCTACTCTTACAAGTGCTATTTGATTTCTCTACAAATGACAGCAACTCACTATTTTTAGTGCTCATCTCATGGCTGCTTGGCGTTTCCCTTGGGCCTTACTTACCCTTGTTTCACAGCTTTGGTGCCAGCTCCCACGAAACATTTTTTTGATGCCAGAAGGGATCATGCCAAGTCTGTCTGTGTTGATGCCAAAATGGCAGCTGGCTTTACTGTTGAGACAGGATTTGCCAAAACTAACAACACTAGTGCTGGGGTGACTAGACTTGACTTTAAGGTTTTCATCTTCCTTACTCTTCTATTGCCTCTAGATTCCATGGGAAAACGCTGCTCTAAATAGGTTCTTGGGTCCTAGAAGATGGACTTTTTCACCATAGGCTAAGTCAATAGGCAGTTATACAGCAGACAGTCTTAACTCAGAGATCCTCGAAGAGAAGGATACTTTTATACATGAAGCAATTATCTGGGATGCAGCACTGCTGCTGCTGCTGGGCCCAATTACACAGGCCAAAGCCTGCTGCAGATAAGGCAGGGCACGAACTCTCAGAGCCTGCAAATGTCTTTATAAAGAACCTACCACAAAAACAGACAATCTGTTGAAGATATGGGTGGCTATGTGATTTACCAAGATATACCTACTACAGAAGTCTGGAGAGTACAAGAAGGTCAGGGATCAGCCAAATTGCATTGCATTTCCATGGGCAAGAAGATAAAATCCAAGCAAGTTAATTTGCCCTTTGCCCCTTTTCACTCTCACAAAGTGCCACTGTGTGAAAAGCCAATATTCAGATAAAATCCAGTCTCACACATGATGCACAGGCATGTTGGTTATGGAAAACACCCACAGAGATAGGAACAGATAGCAGACATGATAGGCAATCACACGTGCAGATGCCTGTGATTTTAAGTGATGGTATCCCTACAAATTGCAAAGCAATTTGATGTTAACCTCTGCTGCTTTTCTTATAAATCTAAAACCTTGCTCAGAAACAGTGGTGTCAAATGGGCACCTGATAGCCCAAAGATACTCAGATCTTGCTTCAGGAACCATGCATTGGTTCACCTGAGAAGAGGTAAACAACTGGTTAAAAAAGCTTTGTCATAAGGTAAGACTTTGCTGGATCTGTTATGCATCTAGTCTGGTCAGATCTCTCTTAAGTTTGTTGGCCTTTCCTGACCATAAGTTTACATCTTGAAGAAGTTTAGAAAAGCTCCCCTTAAATCGCAGCAGTCTTGTTTTCTGCAGCTTGTTTTACAAGAAAGAGGTTCTTTCATTAAGTTCTGAGAATTACATTTCTCAGCACAACACCACTTCTACGTAGCTTGAACCCTTCTTTGGAGGAACAGAATTTTTGAGAAATCCTTCAGAAAGAAAAAAAAAATACATCATCAGCCACCTCTTTTTGAGCACACTGCTGGATATTTTGGTTTGGTAATGTTACACTGCAGAGCAATATCACATAGGCTGAGGCAAATGTCCTCAAATTGCTCACTAGCTATGTACACCCTCAAGAACTTTCCTACTATCCCTGGACTCTTCCTTCCAGGCCTGCCATGCTACCTGCATCTCCACTGATAAAGAGATTCTGGTTTGCAGCAGACTGTGTTTGCAGTACTCAAACTCCAAACAACTGCTTTAACTGAATCTTCTTTCTCTTAGAAAATACACGTGTATCACAATATGGTATTCCCAAAATTAAAAGTCTCTCAATTAACCCAATGGGCTGGGCAGTATCTGAGTTTTACAGGATTTCTGTTATCTAGCAGAAACACAAACTCATTCTTACAGCCCCAAGCAGGCTGAGGCTCGGAGTTTGGCAGAAGCATGAGGAAAGCCCCTCCACATGGAGTGGTGGTCTGACTAGCAGAAAGACAGACTTCTCTTCCAAAATGAAGGGCACTGAAGATCACATTTCTTCATACAACCAAAACGAAGAATGAAAGGAAATCACAAGTTTAACTATTAAGAAAGCTCAATATCACAAGCATTTAGAAGATCACAGCAAAACAGTATTAAAGACATCACTTTTAAATCTCTAGACAAAACTCTATGAGAGCTATTCAGTCTTAAACTCCAGTGCTAAAAACTTTTTTTAAAATGCAACTTTATAGAAAAAACACTCCAGAAAACCTCATTTTAAACAAAAGATTGTCTTTTCTAACTTGAATTACTGCATTGCTTATGATCTCTCCAAGTACTTGGAATTAAAAAATGAGTAAACAAAAGCAAGGAACAAATCAGCATTGTGTATGGTTAAGGGCAGATTCAAGCTGTGTTCACTGGTATCTGTGAAAGAGAATAAAATATAAAATACCTTAAAGGCTAATCTCTCTCCTATTGCAGTACAGCTTCTGTTTTGACTGACATCTTTACCAAGAAAACAAGAAAAGCCCCCCAAAAGGCCACACACTTTGCTGCTCTGCCAACAGAGAGAAGATGTTTTGAGGGGGCCCTCAGAAAACATGGTGCACATGATCCAGAGCTGACAGATGGAGCTTTCCAGGCGCAGACGAAGCTGGTTCAAACCAAGCATACCAGGCAAAAAATCCAGTGCATCCCATCACCACCTTCACCATCCTGCTTCATTTCTCCTTCCCACAGAACAGGGAAAGCACCTGAGGTACCAGAACCACTGGACTCAGAATGAATTCATTGCTATTCTTTCTATGCCCAGCAGAGCTGCCCCGGCTGCCCGAGGATTTCCTGGCGGCTGCGCTCAGCCAGAGCCGCCCCGGGAAGCCCGAAGTTATGTAAGGAACAGGCGGCGGGAGGAAGCGATGTCCCGGTGTCGCCTTTCAGCACCGGCCCTGGCATTACGCAGTTTGCACTTTGCTGAAGCATTAAAGGCACTGGTGGCACCTGGAATCACAGCCAGTTTCTAAATTTCAGTGACAAATCTGCTGGCCAGGAGGCTTTGCCCTTTCAAGGGCAGATCCCTCCAGCACCCTGTGGTCTCACTCACCTTCCTTCCTGCTATCTGTAGGGTTTTCCCCTTAGGTGCACAACGTGTGCATTAGCTTATTTCAGAGAGTTCAGTAAGTAAAAACTTAATTCAGTTTTATTTTGGGAAGAAACATTGATAGCCATAGCCTGCCCTTATGGGAACTATCTCATCCAAACTGCTATATTTTCCAGTAATGCTTATTATTCCACTGGAAGATAAAGTGAACACTCCCCTGGCTGTGCAGAGCAGAAGGAGGACCAGATGACCCACACGGTTTTAGTTCTTTCATGCACTTCTCCATAGCAAGGCTGCAGGCTGCAGGAAAAGAGAGAAGATCAAGCACTTGCTTTCTCCTTGCTCAGGCCTGGCTCCCAGACATGCATGTGCTCTAGATCACAAAACCAGTGACCTTTTACTGCTGCAAACATTGCTTCTTTTGGAATTCTCCCACAGCATAATCCAAATGGTCTCTATGAATCAGTATTAAAAAAATCAAAATGGATCAAAACTTGCTTGACATTCTACCTTTTTACAGGAAAGTAGTTAGTGCTACTTAGAGTGACTACAGTAAAACAGTAAATGTAAAAAAAAACAGAAAAACACCAAACCTCCAACTAGCAAAATATTTTCTTCTTCAAAGGGTGAACAATATATATCACTCTCAGCACTCAGAAAGCTCACTGCCCTGTGGGTGACTGTTGAATGAAGAAACTCTAAGACAAGGAAATATTTTCAGATTTTAGAAACACTCACTTCTGACACATGACAGGCTCCTACAGTAGTATTTTTCCCTGAAGAGGGTAGTTTAGGGAGTAGACATTCTAAACATCTCCTTTGGAATACCAGGACACAAACCCTCATTTCCTGTCAACAAGTGACAAAACTAACCACCAATTTAATTTCAGAGACCCAGCCTGCACCTTGTAAAGTCATTAGACCATTGAAAAAACATCTTCCAGGTAAAAATACATAAAGAACTTAGGGACAGACAGCAACATTTGTGAGCAGGATTTAGTTACAGATTTAATTACAGACTGACCATCAGACTTGTCCTCCTTTCACCACTTGTTTCTTAACACAGGCTTCAAAAGTCAGGGCTGTTTGAAAATCAAAGAGGCAACCCAGAGGCACCAGGCTGTCAAACTGCTCTGGGAACGACTGGCTGCACCCAAAGCATCAACATTTCTCTAACCTATTCTTAAGGCAACTGCAATCACTAGTGAACCCACTGCCTCAACAGGGGATGTACTCCTGGGCTTGATGCCCTTTAAACACAAGGTTGCTCTTTCCCATTAACATTAACTCAGGCCTTAGTGCAAGATAAGGCAGTAATTTTTTCTTCTCCACTAAAAACAAGACAACTGATCATAGGGATCTTCTTAGCTTAGCTAACCTGGAAAATTGATCCATTCCTCTGTAAGCTGCTTCCACAAGACAGAAGAAGTCTTTATTTCCTAGACTACAAGGATTAAATCAGGGTTTTACTGGTTTTCTCAGTCTGAAACTTAAACCCATCTTAAAATATTGGATCCAAAATAGGGCATATCACTTACTAGCATGGAGTATTACAAAACACCTGTATAGGACAATTCTACACTGTTGAAGATTTGGTAGTTTTTTACTGAAAGAACTGCATTCAATTTCTGGTCTAAAATCCCAGACTATTTTACTTTTTCCATTGCTAAATACTTTGCATTTTTACTTGAGGAAAAGTGAAATAGACTTCAGGCTATTTTTTCAACTTGTTCTCCTGTTTTAAAAAACACACACAAACCTCCATCTGCATCTCAAATGTTTTGTCTTTGTCTCCCAAACTGTTGGCACAGAGGCAGAACAAACCCCTCCAGGATCCCAGTCACCACCACAGATACTCCTCAGCAAATATTCCTCACTTCATGGACCCTCCTGAACACAGATCCTCACTGAGTATCCCATAACCAATGTGCTGCCTCACTCAGGCTGGGCTGTAAAACATACATTGAATTAACCAAATAAAATTCATCAGCCTCCTCCCATGATGTTGTTCCTGATAAATCCACACTGCTCATTTCCTGTTGCCTTAGAGATGCTTATAAAACCTTCAGGGATTTATTCTAGTACTTCAATAGAGACTGAAGCACTTCACCATTTTCTAACTTTTTCTTATTTTTTCCCTTTAATCTGACCCACTATGCATTTAGTAATTCTTTTCATATGTGCAGATTTACAACTAGGAGTTTGTACACTTTCTGTTTGGGGGTCTCTTCCCTCCAGAACCAAAAGAGCTGCAAACACTTTCAGTCTGTATCAGTTACTGAGTTATTGTACACTCACTTCATTCATTAAATTTTAGATCAAAACCTTTCTTTTTTTATATCTAACACTGTTTTGCAGAACCTTTTCCTAAGCCTTTGTGTGTTCCTTACTAGCTGCAATATAATTTTTACACCAAAGGTGGATGATAAAATCAGTAAAATCATTACTGTCCCTTCAGTTTTAGATGGCTTTAGTAGATGGTTTTAACATCAGCAAAATATAATGAAGATGATAATAAATTTCAGAATCCTTTTCAAATACAGGCCTGGGATGAGAAAGAAAAATGTTAAGAACTTTTATCACATATACCCCATCTTTGGAAAGAATTCAGCATAAGCTGACAGCTTGGCTTTATCTTTTAAAAGTGTCAACACACAGTAGAATGTCTATTGCAGTCTGAGCTCACACTGACTTGAGGTCACCACGAGGAAAAATAACTGACCTTCAAAAATGTCCCAAAATTCTTGGGAAATTCAAAGCCAAGCAAAATCAAAAAAGCTAAAGCCGTCTTTTGTAAATGTAAAAACATATTAGTGAAATGGAACTTTTATCTGCCAAAGCAAGCCAGCAGAACCAGTGGCATGCACCAAAAGAGACCTTCAGAGATGCCTGAAGGATTCAGACTGGAGACCAGATCCATAAGAGAGACAAATCAAGCAGCTTTGTTGACAGACAAAGCACACTGGACCAGGGTGAATTCTCATACATGCAGCTAGTGTATTCTTGAGCTGTGCAGTTAGAGGAAAGTCTCTGAGCTGTTCTGTGCTCCACAGCCCTGTAGCTCTGCACAGCTGAGCCTCTCTGCTTCCCTTTTCAAGGCAGGCTGGAGGAAACACAGCCCTGCTGCTTCCTCATTGGTGTGAAGTGATGCTGTCAAATTGTCTGCAGACAGCTTTTGAACGACCCCAGAACAGCCAGGCCTCCAAAAACTCAACACACACATGGAAAATGCTTCTTCCTAAACCTCCCAAGAGGAGGAAGATGCACCAGTGGCTCCTACAGTCCCCAAACTGCAGCTAGCTTGGGAGTGCCTGCAGCTTACAGCAGTTCTCACCAGGTTCTTGTTCAAGTCCTCCACTCTTTGCTTGCATTTAGATGACCTGGAAGAAATTTCGATGCATGCAGATGCCAAGGACATCCCTTGTGAGTTGTGTCCTTAGGTATGAGAAATGCCACCAAGTCTGGGGTTTGACTGAGAGCCCAGATCTTGCGGTAATGTGATAGCTCTGCCAGAGCCATCCTGCCAGGTCTATAAATCCCAGTATTTCACAAAGTAACAGTGGAATCTGGAATAAGATTAGTTTCTGAAGGACAAGTTGGTGGTCTGGAGGTTTTATTTCAGAGTGTTGCCCTAGGTCAGGTCAGCTGACCACACAGGCAAGGAGCACAGGCTGCTGCTGTACCACTGCAGATGCCAAGCATTCAGTATCGGCAGTCAACGCTAACGCCAGAACAAAAGACAAGACCATTTTCCCAAGTTCAACAGTCCTCCCACAGACCCAGCTTTACTTGGGAACAACCCTTTTTTCACTGTAGAGACAGATTTATTCTTGACAAAAAAAAAAAAAAAAGTGGGGGGGTCAGATCTCTCAGATAGACTCTGGAGTCTTCAAGAAAGGTCAAAAACTCACCCCCAATGCCTTTAAGCCTTACTGAGAATGAGCAGAAATGAAAGAAACCCTCTATCTATTCAAATTCAGACATTCTGTCAAGATCTGAACACTTTACCATGTTTTTTCCTAACACAGCCTGGGGCTCAAAAACATTCTTGAACATGAAGGTTCATATAAATCTACCAAATTAGAGTCAGAAAGACTTTCAAATGTAATTTACAACTCAGCCAGTCAGCAAAAACATGAAAGGGCACTACCCAGTATATTCCCCCAATATATAAACACTCAGAGCAGCATCAAAATTTGTTCTGCAATAATGTCTTCATGAGACAGTTGATCTTTAGTGATCAAGGAAGTTGTGGATAAACCTCAAGACTGAGAATGTTTTTGGTGCATATTCTCATTTCTCCCAAGGGAATCTTGATCTTCTGAGGAATATTAACATGAAGTATGCAAAACATTTTATGGACTGTTTATAACCTAATGACTCCAAGTGTAACCTTAGAAGTCATTCTGCAAAGACTTAGTCATGTTCAGCAATCTGAGCAGAGGGAAAATGCTAAGGCCTCTTGGGCAGATCACTTTTATTGCTCCTTTAGCTCTGTACAAGCAGTTTCACATAATACAGTTAACTTATACTGGTATCAGCAAAACACTGCTCAGAATCAAGCTGACATAAAACTCATGGTTACATTATTAACTAGTAAAATCCTTCCAAGGACTTGTGTTTGGAAATGTCTCTTCACATATACAGCCAAATCTGAAAATGCAAAAGATTTTTTCTTACTTAAATATTACTTAATGGTAATGTTAAAACTAGTGTTCATCTGAAAAAGATTTTGAAATAAATACTCTAATCCTTCAATAAAAGACAAACATGAAAAGCATATGGCTCTCACTGGGTATGCTTATTGCAAATCAAGTTACCTTCCTGAAACTCAGTATGTATTTGCTAAATGAAAACAAAGCATCTCTTATGGCTTCACAATTAGAATTTAAAAAAACAGATGCTACAGGAGTTACAGTTTTCTTCACAATGTTACTTTACCAGTTATACATCTTGAACACTAAAAACAAGTATTCAAGGAGAAAATACTGTCACAATCTGTGAAGTTAATATTTATGTTAAAAATACTCATGGAAGAATCTAGCTGTTTGCTTTCCAGAAGCCACTATCTGGTCTCTCCTATTTTTCAAATAAGAAGAGGCCTTTGCAGAATTATAAATAAAACACTGAAACCTCCATGTGACTTTCCCATATGCAGCTTTTCAACAGCCAAGTGATTTCCACCATCCCATCCCCACTGTTTGCATACTAAGGCAATGTTTGCCAAGTTTTGCCAAGTAGAGAATTTTTAAGCCAAATTTGTAAAACCAAGAAGATAAAGACTTTGTTAATATCCTCTGATCAGAGATAAATATCCTAAGAAGAGTTAAACCATGGAGAAGAACAAGAGAACAATAGATTTTATGTTTTGCCATCCATTTACCAGGATTGTCACTGTGTCAGTGTAGAATATGAGCATGCCAACATCAGCTTCCCTGAGTTTTTGAGAGTCCTACATGTAGCCATCCTACTTGCACATGTTCTGAGACAATATTTTTCACTCATTAAACAAACAAGCAGATCTCACCTGAAAGGTGGAGGGCTTAAGAGAACATCTCAGTTTTGTTCATCTAGGGCTACCAGCAAATGTAGTTGACAGGATTCTCCTGCCTGTTGCTTTTCTGGTTGCCTTCATTCCCACCACAATATCCAGATATCTGAAAAACCAACATCCAAATGGCTCTCCATGCTATGCATCACATCCAAAAATCTTATGGAGGTGACTCAAAACCAGGCTTCCAGTTTTCTGAAGGGTGGGACCTGTGACTACATCTACAAGGAACAACATAGCAGCTAATTCTGAGCCAAAAGGGGATGGCAGGCAAGGCTGAGCACATGTACCAGGACAAGAGAAAGGACTACCTGCCAGAGGAAAAAGCAGAGGACAAAGTACAGAGCTGGTCATCACTTGAACAAGCAGGGCAGCCCAACAAGGAATGCAGAAAAGTCATCTGCCACAGAACATGTTAGACTGAATGCCCCACAGCAGAAGTCCAAGATTTATTCTTCCCAGGACACCAAAGTATCTCTTTTCCAGTCTAAGCTGCAGCACAACATTCATTCCCACTGACCTCACTTTTCCCCTTGCATGAGGAACACGCCCAAGGTGCTATCTTGATCAATGCAATCACAAAAGGTTGTTCATTACATGCAACAGTTCAGTAAAGCACATCTGGCAGTGTGACAAAAATCTGCACAGGGACACCTTGAAATTCTCATATTTTATTTAATCTACATCAAATCCCACTAATACCTAAACACTCCTCTGTCTCCAGGAGTGCAAGAGCTGTGGCTGTGGGATGGTGACAACCTGCAGCTTCACTCCATGTGGCCCCGCCAGTCTGTGTCATGAAAGCCTGGCACCAAGACTTGCATGAAGAAACTGCACACACAAAGGGGATGGAAAAGCCTGCTCCACCCTCATGAAAGGTATTCTCTGGTCCTACTTACGGCCTGAAAAGCAAGTGGCAAGAGGTTCTGTCTTTACTCTCTGCAGTCGTGCTCAGCTATACTCGATGCCTGCACTGCTCCTAAGTTTATATTTACCTCCCGTTGACAAATATGTTCTTCTGCAGTCTATTTCATCTATTTTCAAAAAGACTCATAACACTTTTTGGTTTTTTACATTAGCCAGGTTTCTTGTGTAAGACAAATTATGGCCTCTATACAAAACATAACTGGGATTCCAAATAACTAGTCATCCATTCTCAAACTGTACTGGGTTTCATGTCTGGCAAAGTCAGTTTTCTATTCTTTCCTTTTCTACTAGCAAAATAAGAACAGAATTTACTATATCAGAAACAAACTAAGTCATTAATGTTTATAGGGAACACCTATTACTTTACATTACACAAAAGATTTGACATTTCATTTTTCATTTGATATTTTTCATACTAGTTCAGTAGTAATATTTGTATACATACTGAAAACAATGAGAATTCTTAGAAGTTCACAGGTTTCAGAAGAGGACATTCTGTGATTTAGTTATTTGCAGGTAATAAGAGAAAACAAATACAAAATGATACTGTTTATGAAAATTAGTAATTGTTGATGATGACCATGTTTTTTTAGGGTCAATCTTTGGAGAACTGGCAGTAAAAAGAAGCATCTTCCTTTCATTTACCCCTGTGCTATACCAAACATCTATATTAAAAATAAATTTTAAAACCAAGAAAACTATTTTCTTTTATTCTTCCACAGTATCAAGGAGACTGAAAGCATAATTCAATCTAATAATTTCCTGTAAAGGAGGATTTCATTGTCAACTACAGTGAACAAACACCAGATTTAAATTTTCCCTTGCAACTTGCCAATATTCTCATGACTCAGCTTAAAAAAAGTTTTCTTTCCACTTCAGTAACTTTCCTCTTTTGGTCTCCAGCAAAAAGATGAATGATAATTTAGAAAGATCCCTAGCCATGCATCATTTTTGGCTGATATCAGTTACAAGCCAAAAAGTAATCAGAGATTTAAAATACTGGCAGAAATAGTTTAGTGGTTGGTATTCCTTTGCTAATGCAGAACTTCAATACTGCCTTTATAAAATCAGCATCAAAAGAGATGATGCAGAAATATGTACTCAGTGCTTCTGACATATTTCATTGTAACTGGACATTCTAAGAAGGAAGCCATAAATACATTGCCAACAGCTTCTGAGGTAACCAGCAACATGGTAGCAATAAGTGGCATCGGGATTAAAAATGAATGATCTCATCATTTCTTCCAAAGTGCCAAGAACTCAGACCTTCACTTGACTGAAGACTCTTTACAGAGTAACCACACATGAAAACAGGACTGGGGCCCTCATAACAAAGTGCCATAGTAATGATTCAAGTTCTATGGGCAACTTTTTTTTCCATGCCATTACATATCTAATTTTTCTGTCTCCACACCTCACAACCCACTTTTTATACCTCAAAATACTGACAAAAGTTACCAGTCATCTCCCATGGCATGAGATGCATGGGAAGCTATGCAACAGCCTTTGGGGCGGGGAAGCCAGCTCAAATCTTAATTTCTCAACTCAGGAGCACAAAGAAAAGAACACTTGTACCAGCTTTCACATCTCTCTTCTTCACATCTTGATGTCTCTGCTAACAGATTCTAACAACCAGGACATCAGAATTCATACTTCAGCATCTTCAACTTCTTTCTTGAAGGACTCCAGCTATTGATTCCTGAGAACATTGCCAAGCTGGTCCCTGAAACAAGTCAGAGAGTGCTCAGGAAACATTCAGGAAAAGGCTGGAAGAAAGAGGTTGCAGGCAGATCCCAGCACACAAGAGGTCAGCCCCTGACTGCAGGGATTAGCAAGGCTTTCCATATCACAGCATATCTCAAAGAGACTGCAAGGATTTCCCAACTTCAGAAAAACAATTCAAAGAGGACACAAAGAAGAACTGTGAAGCTCCAAAGGCCTGTGTGGCTGAACTGAACCCCTGAAGCTCTCTGCAGCTTGGGCAAGGCACAGTCTAATGTGTTATCACAAGTACCAGATGTTACTCTACACTGAAGTGCACACTTCTTGACCAGAAACCTGAATTTAGAGGTCAGATTTAGCAGTGCAGCTTTGTACAAGGATTCTGACATGAATGGTAGAAGCAACAAACAAGAAAGAAAGAAAGCAAGCCAACCAACCAACCAACCAACCAACCAACCAACCAACCAACCAACCAACCAACCAACCATCATTCTTTAGAAGAGCAGCTGCCTGGAAGAATTTCAGAAATACTTTGTCCAAAGGTGTTTCAGTTGCCATTCAAAATACTCTCCCATTGCATTTTCAATTTCAAAATCTCTTTGCCTTCAAAGTCTGTATCCTCCTATATTTTACTCAAAAGCTCTTGCAATTTAAAAGTCATAGAAAAGCATACCAAAAATACCAGACCTGACTAAATGCATCAATTTCTCTGCAACCTTTATTCCTTCTAAAGCTCCATGTGTGCTTACAAGCATATACAGATACACAAGTCAAACAGGATTTTCTGCTATAGAAAGATCTGCTTCTAGTGCTTATTTTCCACTTGAACCATAATTTTGAGTAGCAGATGCTCCAGTTTTGGTTTAAGCAAGTAAACATAAATTCTGATGAAAGGCATTAGGGGTATAAAAATGCCCATTACCTCTTTGGACTAGATTTGAACTGGTGACCTAACAATGTGACACTCGGTAGTTTTTTAACTGGGATCACAGAGATTTGCATCAGCAAATACTTAAATCCCAGGAGATGATACTTCCTTGGGAAGAAAAGAAATCTTCAGAAGTAAGACTCTACATTTGTGCCATTTTAACAAGCAAGAACATACAAGTAACAGTCACTTGATTCCGATGGATTTCTAGAAGATCCTCGTATTACAAGTACACAACACATGAATTTGTACCAAAAGCCAGCATTCACTACTAGACAGGGGCAAACACAGCAAGTCCCAATAGTCTCTGTCATGGCTTTAGAAATTTACTAAAAACGAAGACACATTTTTGTGGAAATGCGCAAATAGATCCACTTTGAGATGGAATTAAGGTTTTCACATTCTGTTCAACTGCATCATGTACATCTGCAGAGCCTGGCATCATGGCATCTACCCTACCAGAACTATCCAGGCTCTTTGCAATGCAGGAGCCTCGCATCAATATCCTGATGCTACAGCAGTGCAGGTAGGTGCAGGTCCCAGTGAGGCAAGCACAGGCTCCTCAGCTGGTTTCAAAGAGGCATCAGCTGAAGGCAGCTATCACTTCATCTTGAAGAGAACCATTCTCTGGTATTTTGTTTGGTTGTAAAAATTTCACAATAGTACATGTGCCAGCGAGCAGATAGAGCCAAAAGCACAATTAACAATTCCCAGCAGAGGATAGATGCTGTTTAACATTTTTCAAAAAGTACTGCATATGTGCAGGTGCTCCACTTCACTGAAGAATCTCTTAAAGCCATCTCCTAATCAAAAGTAGTATTTTTTGATCTCCCTGGTGAAATATAATACTCCCATGAACAGCCATCAGCCCCTCTCCCCATCATATATGCAAACTCACCCACAAGTGTGAACAAAAGGCTCTTGAGAAGAATCATCAGTACAAACAGTGATCCGCCTGCCAGGGAATGAAATTCCTTTGCTTGGGTTTGCTTTGGAACTACAGATGTGCTTCAGCTGCTCTACACTCCTTCAGCCATCCCAAAAATACCTGCCAAAACTGTCATGCCAGCCACAAGAAGACAGGTTCTCCAGTTGGCATCCAAGAGGTGTGCAATTAAGGACTTGCCAAGAAAAGGTACTTATCCTAGCTAATTTTCACAATATCACACATAGCATTAAAATAGCTTCAAGAAAGGAAATAAAAATGTAATATAAATTACAAAAGCGAGTGATAAATCTTCCAAAAGCATTCTGAAACATCACAGTAAAAGCTTGTAAGGGTGAGCAACCTGATTTCATAAACATGCTTCCAATTAACCCTTTCACAGCTTCAAAAAGATACCATCTCTGTTGTTCCCAAGCACATCTGCCAGAGCTTGCCAAGGAAAGCATGAGCAAGCAGCTTCAAAGGCAGGATGACGTACCTATAGCAGTAAACCCTAATCCATTCTGGGGAAACCACGCAACTGAACTTAGTCATAGAAAATGGGATTAGAAATTCTAAAACAAAACATGGCATTGAAGGAATTAGCAGTCATCCCAAAATCATGTTGAAAATATTGAGCAACACTTAAATAACAACTTTTGTCAGGGCTGATAAAGAGGAGTAAAACTAACATCTTCAACAGGAAACTTTTAGCAGTTGGGGACAGGAACAGGATATCTGTGTCAGCCAAAACCTTACACACTGGCTGATGGCTTGGCAAAGAGCAGAGGTGTCCGAGAGCCACAGTCATCACCCCTAAAAATTCAGGGGCACAGACCCCAAGAAAAAGGTTTCTGTGATTTGACCATAGGAAACATGGCATTGATAGAAGCAGACAGTGCTGTGACGATAAAGTGATTGCTCATGTGCAGGGCCAGAGGGAGAGTCTCTGGGGGGCAATTTGGGAAGCACAGCCTTATTCTTTCCACAGTTCATAATGTCATTCAAACTTATGTATACAAGAATGTTGCAACTGCTCAAGTGATCATCTCCACTAGCGTCACACACATGGCAGAAATGCAGAGGTCAGGATTTCTGAGGCACTTCCCCAAGGAGAGTTAATGTGACTTTCTGAAGTTCCCCACGTTTCTTGCACTGGAACTTCCTGGACAACAGCGTTACATATTTTCCAATGCCCGGATCTAACCCAAATTACATGTTTACACAATCCATATGAAATTCAGGTTTTGATCAATGTGTGTTTTCCTCTTTGAGCAAGAGCTGATTTTCTAACTTAAGACAATCTTTCTAAAGTAAACTACGTCTGTGCATAGGGTCAGGGTGCGTGAAGAGATCCTAAAACAATTAGTTCAAGTGAGCTTCCCATGCCTTCTCACTGCTAAGCAAGCTTCATTAGCAAGTACCAAGTATTCAAGTCCTGATGGTTTCATCAGATAAAATAGAGAACACAAAGACTTGCACCAGGAAAAGGAAGGCAGTGGAATAAAGTAGATAAGCAAGGAGAGAAAAATAATACCTTGAAAAAAAAAAAAAGGCAGATCATCATGATCTAAGTGCTAATTAAATCTGCTCCCAATTGGTATTAAATGAATGTGACCATAAGGCACGAGTCCAGTCTAGCAAGAGAGAGCATATTTCCCCTTTGATCATTCTCTGGTGTCAATGGAAATCCACTGGGGCTTGAAGAGATACCAAGCCATTGAGAGATGACTATCTAATTTAGCACACAGAAGGTGAATGAAAGTAAACGAGTTTCCACCCCACATCTTCAGGTCCAGGACTATCACTTGCCTTTAATGAAGTCAGAGCACTCAGATTTCAGTCATCTCCCTCTGCTTTCTCCCTTCACAGTCAACAGTCTCTTCTTTCCTAGATATCAGGCTTCTTTCCTTTAGAAAGGTCTCCATGCTTCCCTCTCTCCAAAGTGAAAAGAAAACAGGACAAGACAGCTTACATGCAGCTAGTTCCTCATGCCAAGCAGTATGGCACAGGGCTGTCCAAATTCAGGGCAAGAGCAGAATCAGTGCTACCTTTCATTTACAACTGACACTGCCATGTGAGTCTTTTTTCCCTTGCAGTCTCACAGATCCCAGCAGAGTCCTGCAGGAGAGTGACCCTGCAGCAACAACCAACAGTACAATACTAGGAACAATGGGAACCAGGGAGTTCTTAAACCAAAAACTGCGGTAGCTTTGAGTGGAGGAGCTGGGAAACTGCTTATCTAGAGTCTCTGCAGGGAAAGCAAAAAGATATTTAAGGACCACCCTGCAAAGCTCCTCTGAAATCTCAAAGGTAACCAGACCTGCACATGAACCCAGGAGAACTGTGAGAAAATTCAGCTGCCACCAGTAGCAGTGTCCCAATCAACTAGCAGAGCCTCTTTGCTATACACCTGGACAAAAAAAACAAAACAAAGAGAAGATAGGACATTTCACACTCTGCTCAGTCTCTTGAAAGATGCAAGCAAAGAGGGGATTTTTAAAAAGTACTTGTTTAGAAGTTTTGGAGGAAAAGAACAACCCCTAGTTTTCCTTCCATATTTAGCTGAGACTTTTTCAGTATTTCCACTGTTGCGAAACAGAACACAGAAGAAAACAAATCTTCTTTGACTACACAGAAGTGCCAACCAGAAAATAAGCCACAAAAGCTTGTATAAACACATGCATATCCCAAAAACCAGATGCACCTATCAAAGCATTGTTTAAAGTTTGTCTGAGTTGAGAGTGTAACTGAACTCTCTGTACTTGTTGCTAAGAACAATTTTACTCAAAATAATAACCAGGATTCAAACCAAGTAAGAAATAATGAACTTGGGTTTAATTGGTTTGCGAGAAACCCAATTTGCAAGTGCTATCCTTAGCCAGCTATTGAATATGACTGAGCCCAGAAGGCACTGTGATGAGTGACTTAAGTGGAGGCACCCTACACCCACCAACATTCCTGCTGAATGAATGTGAAATCGGCAAGAATTGCTTTTATTTATCTTACTAAAAGCATTTCTTGAAAGGGCTGGAAAAATTTATTTCAGATGGATTTTTCAGCTGAGAACAAAGTTGTATTTATTATAATTATGCACTCTCCAGTGTGGCCTGCCTTGCTGAGAAAGAACATTAAATTCAGCTGTGCACGAACTCATGGAAGTGACCTTTTTGAATGAAAATGCTGCAGCAAGAGACTTGTGGAGCATTCTCACTAAATAACCTACTGTCTGCAACTTGCAGATTAGTGCTCAGACCACTGATTTTAGCTGCTTCTTACACAGGCACAAGTCCATGAGGTCAATCATGAGGTCAAGCTGAGAATAAATTGTGTGTGCTACAGAATGCAGTACAGAGAACTGTACTTGGTCTCCAGTCCAGTATGGATTTATGAACTTTTGTTAACCATGATGTAGAAGCATAACATTGCAAGGCACTTTAAAGAGGTGTTTTCTGCAGGACACCCAGTGTTCCCATTATATAAGAGGATCAAAGGTGTTATTGATACAAACAGAGCAAGCTCTCACTTTAATGAGAGCAACAAATGCAAAAATGAACACCCACCACCCATGCAGAAATAGCCTGCTCCCTCTTTGTGGAAGGACAAGGATTATCCGAAAGACCTGGGGAGAAGACAGGTTAGCACTGAAGAAGTAGCAAGTTAAACTAGAATGCTCATTTCATCACCAAATGAAAGGTGAAATGTAAAATAGCAAGAGTGCAAGACACACGCTTGTTTGGAAATTAAGGATGTCATTTCAGAGTGTACATAGAAAATGTCCCCCTTAGACCCATCAGATGATCTTACTCTTTGCAGAAAGGTTGGGTATCTCATCTTGTGAAGAACTTAACACAGATGTCTGAACCTTCCCAGCAGCTGGGCAGTTGAATTCCTGGTGCCAAAGAAAGCAAGGCAAGCTTTCGTGATGACGTCCAGGACATCTCATGGGCAATTGGAAATCATTTCTCTGCCTGTGCAGCCCAAGAGCATCCCACAAGGATCAGGATCTGCTGGCAACCTGCTCCAGGCTCCCTCTCCCTTTCACTCCCAAGGTATGCTCTTGTGGCAGGCTCTCATGGTTCATGGACATCTGAAGATTTTGGTATGCAGTTCAAAAGCCTAGAAAAGAGACTACCCTGTACTAAGAAGTATCCAGAAGTCAAAATGCAGCTGTAAAAACAGTTTGTGCTGCCAGTTTGGGTTCTGCACTCCCTTTTCAGATTCTGCATTTGCATTTCAGCCAGCTCCCATTGCTCTGCTCGCTGAACCTGCTGCTTTGGTTCCAAATCTCCATCTCTGTGTGCTGTCATCTCCAGGGGGAAATAAGATACAAGAAACTCCATGTTTTGACTTTGCTACAGAACCAATTAACTCAGCTGCAAAAAAGGAAAAGCTTTCACTTGAAGGAATAGTTTTCCATGCACAAACAGAGCACATGCAATTTGTGAGCGGCACTAAAGCTCAATCCTCATGTGTCTTCACATGTTGATTATTTACAGTAATGCTTTCCAGATAAATAGAAGAACAGTCTCCACTCCAGTACAGAAGAAGCCAAGAACAATAAAACTGTATCTCAACAATTAGGTAAAGTTTGACCATAGTACCTGAGGGCATTAAAAACCTTTGGACCAAAACCTTGCAGAAAAAAGCAAGTGCTTCTTAGTTAACAATTAATCATTTAGACCTGAAGACTTAGTCAGACATCCAGCTGAAGAGGAAAATTACACACTATTTATACAGCCAGTACCATACAATCCCCTAGTATTTAGATACAAAAAATACAGTTCATAGTACATTTGCCATTTTAATGTCCCCACTGTAGATGAGAAATGTGACTTTCTTTCATTACTTTCTTAATATCATGTGGTAAGCCAGGATCACAACTGAAGAGTTCTTGCAAAACTACTTCTTCATCAAAGGGAGTACATTGGGGCATTTAAAAAAAAATTGAAATAATATTTATAGATTCACTCTAAAAAAACCCAAAGCTAAAGCTAAACCCCCAAAATTTTTTTATTTTTCCCCACTATCTTTTGGGTTAAGTAAGCTAGCAAGGCACGTCACCCTTGAGAGCCCTCATAAGAAGCATATGCAAGATGCCTGCTGCCAGGATAGGGAAAAAGCTGACCAACACAGAAGCAGTGCAAGACTTGTAAATGAAGAGGTTATTAGGTTGAACCAGATAAAAGAAGTATGTTTAAAGACCATTTCTTTAATTAGAGACAGTAGTTAAAATCGTAAACAAGTTCTACCTTGCACCCTGTCCGGAAGGAAAGTGCCTTCAGAAGGATGGTTGGCAGGCAGTGCCTGTGCGAGAAGAGCCACTGACAGTAAGAGCTCTCAGCAAAAGAATACAAATAAACAAAATCTAGGGTCATTCATTTCAGAGTCTGTCCCAGCTTGTGAAGTGCCACTAGAACTTAAGGTTTCCAGAATTGTAAAATTAACTTTTTCTGTGTAATGATAAAGGCTACATCAACAGCAGCACTCAGCCAGCCTACAGATAACACTCATGCAAGGTACCCAGCTTCACAGACACAAATAAACCCTCTGTTTGTTTGGTTCCAAAAGATCAAGATGGCCCACACCACCCAGCCAAGTCACTGTAAACATCTCATCTAGTGCTGCTCTCCTCCCCTGAAGACTTCTGCATTTTCCAGCTGAAGCAAACTGTTCACTGCCTTGCATACACAGATTTAGTCCTGTTTTATTAGGACACACTGAATGCACGTAATCCTTTGGTTGCACTTCTAAAATCTTTTAGAGTAGGATTACAGCAAGAAGAGTTTTGGTTACATACTGTTAGACAACATAACACAGACAAGAAACCATCACTGTCACACTTTGTGTTGCTCAAAGTTTATCTGCTCCGTTAAAGGCTGTGAAAAAAGGAGATTAGTCTGAGCCTCATCCACACCAGGAGTACAGTAAGCCCTTACATTTCACACCAGCCTGAAGTTACATGCCAGCAAAGGTGAAACAAGGCAACAACAGATTTGTCTGGCCCTTAAACTAAAGTTTTCCTGGCACAATGCTTCTCAAAATATATATATATCATGCTGAAAATAAAGGAGGACTGCTTCTCTAGCTAGTCCATCTAAAGAAAGCAGACTGCAGGTTTTAGAAGAGAAAATGATTGCTTCAGAACTCCTGAATTCATCTTTGGCAGGATGATCCTTGGACTTTGGAGTCAAATGATGGGCCTAAGAGCACAAAATAGGTCTGAGGAGAAAAATCTCCTAACTCTTGTTTTGACAGCCTAACCACTGGTTTAGTATGAAGACAAACTCTGGAAAGTAGAGATAAAAAGAGCAGAAAAGCAAGAAACTCAGTAAAAACAATGAGCCACAAACATGAGAGTGATATTAATAACCAGGCATGTGAGATGCAAAAATTCCTAGTGAGATGAGTAGGAAAAATGAGCAAAACAATGAGACAAAAGGAAAACAATACAGCTAGGAAAAAAAGTAGAGGGAAATAAGAGCTCTAATTTTTGACACAGCGATTTAAGATAGGCTCTGTTGGAGTCAATAAGTGTCAGTAAATGGAGACAATCAGCAATGACAGATGTCTGCAAGCCTGTTTTATCAAAGCTGCAGATCACAGGAGGTTGGAGAGTCAAATGCAAGCTGTTTGTGAAGTTTGCATCTTCTAAAAAGAAGTCAAAAACGGCAAGGTAATTTGAAGGCAACTCAACACAGGCATAACCCTCCTCCTCCTCCTCTTCGGCATTCACTGTTAAAGCAGCCTGCAAACAAATGAGGCAACCACTAAGAAAAAGAGGAATTCATCACACAGGAGACCCAGACATGAGTCATGACTTTCACATGTATTCAGGTAGTTACATGCATTCCAAGCAGAATAAAGGTCTTTCAGATCATAACTGAAGAAAATTCTTTCCTTCCCCCAAGAAGAGAGGCAAGTTTGGTAATTTTACGGTTACAATTGATATACAGGATGTGATGAAGTCAGCCCAGGATGAAGTCAGCCCAGTGTTGTAGCCTTGAAGACTGCCTTCTTCAAAGGTATGGTTCAACGTTTACAACACCCCTGTACTATGCCCACCACCTCCTCCAGCCCTTCCCTTACCTCCTGGCTCATTCTGATCTCAGCCCCCACTTAACCCTTTCATTCCACACCAGTCACCCCAAGTTCTTGTTTAGCTCAGCTCTAAAATGTGTTTTTACCGACTGCTACTTCTGTGGGACAGATTTTCTGCCCGCCATCAGTGGGATGGCTGTCACAGGGGATAATTTATGCAACAGGATGGCCTGATCTTCTGCTGGAGACAGAAGACATGCAGTTTCCACGGGTTCCTGCCAGCAGTCATCCACCACACGGGATTTAAAGAGGATCCCAAACATCGTTTGACTGGAAGTATTATCTGAGACTGTCTTTCTTGATTATCAGCTCTGATTCCACAATAAGTTAAAAAAAAGGTCTCTTGTGGACAACAGTACTTGACCTGCTGGTCGTATCTTTGTGCTGGACATGAGAGAAAAGAGTGAATCAGTTCTGCTCACTAAAAAGCCTTTGCACTGTCCGTAGGCAAGTCATTAATGGTCAAGTGTCTTTCCTGCTTCCAAAGGAACACTTGACACCTTTTACACAGGGAAAGCTCAGCATGGCTGGTGAGATTCCTGGCAAAACACACTCTTCATAGCTGCTGCTACAGCTTATCAACCTTTTCACCTTCAATTTGCTCTTTAGCCAGCGGGAGACAAAATGAAAAATAAAAGTAGCTGTGTAACCACTGGAGCTGACCTCCCATAAATGTTTTCCACAAGGCTGACTGACTTTGCAGGCTCACAAACTGTGAGCTCCAATGGAGGCTCTGGTACAAGGCAGGGCATGTCAGTCAACCCAACTCAAAAATTTCCCAGTGCTAATAAGCTCACTAGTGTAGCTTCTCATTCAGTGATTCCCTGCTTGTTTAGTTTTTTAAGGTGTCTCTGTTTTCAGGAATTCTGTTGAAATTTTACACATCTTTGAGGTATCTACCTATCAAATTTCATTCAAGTTGGTCAGTAGCTTCAAAATGGATGGGGAGATGGACACTGATAACTACATAAAGCTCACCTTCTTCTGTGAACTATCTTCTTTCATTAATACAATCCATTTTCCTGCTCAAGTCACTCTCTCTCCCTTCTCCAGGACGTTTAACAAATGTCAGTGTCTTGACAAGCTCCCTCAGCCTGAAGTAGAGCCAAGAGAGGGTTAGTTTCTGATTTTCCCATGTTCCCTCCCAGATCTCAAAAATAAATCCCCACAAGCAACAAAACAAACAAAAAACCCCAAACCAAAACACAAAAAAAAACCCCAAACCCAAACACAAAAAAACAAACCCCACTGACCTCCACTCGAATTGCCTCTGAAATTTTTGTTACTGCCTTGCACACACCAAAACTAGAGATGAAATAAAAACACATCACCATTAGAAGTAACAAATTTCCACCTCATAGTAATGGAGAAGATTAAAGAGGAAAGAAGAGAGAATCCTGTTCTTTATTGCTAACAGGTCTTTTCTTTCTTGAGTTTCACTCTTTCCTCTGCTAGTCCTAAAGACTGTAGTCAGGAACACAAGGTCTCAATCCTCTACAAAAAAATGAAAGGTCCCTGTTGTCTCTTATTCCCCAAACCTAGCACCCTGCAACTTGTCAGTCCTGGCAGCTGCTTGCCATATCCACCTACACCTCTGCAACCCACTGTCAGCAAGAAGCCATTTAAAATGCTGCTGGCCAAAGCTCTGTGCCCTCGGGATCTGCACTGGGAATCTCCTCTCAGTCACTTCCTCGTAAGCTTCCTGTGCACTGTCAGTGTTTGGATTTGGTTTACAATATGCCAGTATCAAAGTGCTTGGGAAGAAGGAACTGTTAGAAAACTGCATCTGAATCTCCTACACAACCCAGTCCTCATGTCCTTTTTTTCTCTGACCAGTTTGGACCAGCCTCGGGCGATGCCAGGTGGATGGATACTGGCTCAGCAGAGAAGGCCTGCAAACAAGCAGCACCACAAGGTGCCTTCACACAAAATACTCCCTTCTATTTGCAGTGTTGTTCAGGGCAGAGCATGCCAAGGTGCATTGGTTGCATTGGCATTAAATGGTTTGTCCTGCTGCATCAGTCTGCCACCATCACCTAGCTCACTTTGCAGCCAGCAAACCCCTGCATGCGAACTGCTCTGTTGCAGTTCCAAAAGCAACTGCACACACCACAGCTATCATCTAAAAATAATACTGGAGGTGGTGATCCCAATGATAATCACATCATTAGAGAAGAATCAAGCTTTTCCTTGTCCAAACAGATAAACAGCAGGTCTCTGCAGCATCTTGAGCCTTCCTCTGCAGTCAAACAGTATCTACTGCTGAAAGCGTGGAAAAAACTTCATTTGTGACTGCCACACCAACACACTTCTTTTAACAAGCAAGGTAAGGGCATGTAATTCCTGCTTGGCAAGCCTGTCCTCTCCAACCAGCTGTTATTTCAGGTACATTTGTTACGTGCACTCTTCACAGGCCAAGCCGCACAATCACCTGTCACAGCTCCATTGCTACAGCACCCAGGTGTTGGCATCTCAAAACATCTCTTCTTAGCTGTGGGCCTTCCAATCACACACGACAGCAGGGGGAATGAGGGATCCAACTTCCCTGTCATCATCTCTCAAGGAACTCATACAAGAATACCGTCCATCACCCTGAGGTCTTTTCCTCTGACTCAGAAGCACAAACCAAAACTTGGCATAATGAGGCTGTCCTGCAACGTGCAATGAGCATCTCTGCCTTACCATGACTAATGGCCCTTCCAGGACTGTCACCAGCCCTGCCTCAGAGACAGCTTCTAAGATCTCTGACATGCTGACTCCTTTCCCCTACATTGCCAAAACAGCAGCACAGCTCGCCTGCTTGTTGTGGATTCATTTGTTTCATTCTGAAACAAATGCAAGAAAGGACTGTGTAAGAGACATAAAGTCATTGGTTATATGCATTAATAAGCTCAGAGGATTCCTATGCAGCTATCCAGAAAGGGCAAATGCTTACCCTGTAAAGCAGGGCAGCTCAGACCAGAGGAATATCCCCAAACCTGGTACCAAGTACATGTTGTTAGGAGACAGAACAAAAGGCCACGTGCAGCTCAGCATTACTGAAACTGCTGGACATGCCTGACAAGGAGACCTTTGCATAGGCACAGCCACAACCACAGGGCACATCAGTGACAGCACTGCATGGAGAAGTAGGCCACAGGATCATTAGCCCAACAATAGCTTTTTGCCACAAGCAAAAGTCTGTTCAATCCTGCCAATCTTCCCAATGTGACTTAAAAGGAAAAAAAGGCAAAAAGATGGGCAGTTTGCATTTATTAAATATATTGCCCATTACCTCAGAGGATGGCCATATGGGGGATCATAAAGAAACACAAACTATTACCAACATTAGAGTGCCCTTCTAATATCACAGAAAGACGAAGGTGAACATCAACATTACACCACGTTAATACAGGCTGACAGAGCCATATAAAAGAGCAAAGTTTCCATTTTTGCCAGCAGAAAAGCAGCTGTTGAAGATGCTTAGAGGAGCAGCACTTCTGGGAATGAAAGTGAGGGTTCAGTGGGTGTTTTAGCCAGGTCTGAATAACTGCTGTTGAAATGTGGCCAAACACTGAGCGCATCCATCCTCTGCCTCCCTGCCAATGGCAGATCACCACTTTGGGCAGGACCTCAGAGCAGAGCAGCACCTCATACAGCAGGGCCACTGCTCTGGGACACTCAGTACTGGATGCTCTCACTAGTCAGATGTGGCTGACATGGCCCAACAGGCTGGGAGGATGGAAAAATCCCCAACCATAGCAAAACAACTCTAGCAGATGAAACCTTCCAAGTTCCCTTCTCACACACAACTCTGCAACAGTTGCCCAAGTTCATTCTTAAACAGGTACTAGCTGTATTTTTCTTAACTAATATTTGCAGGGGGCAGGAAAATTCTCAGAAAGGCAATGACAGGTCCCAGTCACAAAGATGTCTTGACTTCTCTGAAGAAATCTGCCACTCTCCTCCCCAGGAGTCACTGGACATTTTCAGACCTGGCTTTCCGTCTGCTGCCCAGCTGCAGAGATGCAAGTTGAAAGTCTTAAAGCATTTTGTGTAATTATGAGTGCAACTCACAAACAAAATTTAATCAGCAGGAAAGCGTGCTATACAAATGAGACACCGGAGTTCACGGTGGTATTATCATCCCAGAAAGAGCAGTCCTTAACCCAGCCTGCAGTTATTTAGAGGTTCCTGTTCTAAGCAAGTGCATCACGTACTTTGATCTCTGCTGCCTCCTGCCAAAATTGTGGATATTAGCAAGCCAAAAAAACAAGTCTCAGACAAAGATATGGCAGACAAAATACATCCTATGGTTACACAAGCAGCTCTCCCCCTGAAGGAACCTGATGCATTTCAGGAGACACAGAAGCGCAGTTGTACCTAATTACCTTCACCTTAATCAAAAACGTTGTTTTAAACTTACAGATGAGGAGCCTGTTACATGAGAATTGAAACTTTGCTGTTCAGTTCACAGACTACCTGAAGTGATGCTCTGAAAGGGTGCGAATCCAGCCAAAGCCTTGGATGAAGCATGGTAACGCCACATTGGTGCAATCAGAGTTGTGGTCACAGAAACTCTGTGTTACAGGGGTGTTAGCTACAGTGACAGTCGTGCTCAGTTGTTCCTTAAAGCAAGGATCTGTCCTCTTTGTCACATATGATGAATCATGCCTCAAGTCACAGTACTTCAAGCGAACTCTTTAATTTGGGATTAAATCGGTCTTTACGAACATGCTTCTGCCAGATTTTGGCTCAAAACCACCTTATTAAAGATTCCACAGACTTGTCACATAGTTAACATTCACTTAAATCTCTTGCTTTTAAAGACAACAACAGTTGAGAAAACTATGTGATAATTAAATTGCAGGCCTGGGAAGCAGACAGATAGATTGTTGAGACGGTCAAATAACCTTTATTCTGCCCTGTAGAGACAAACTACAATAGAAAAATTATTACTGTTTGAAGTTTTTCATTACAAATTTTATCAATTTCATTTTGAAATATATTAATTTCTTATTTCCTTTGCCATAAACTGAGAAGAAGCACATAGCTAAGGTGTGCTGCCAAGACTCTACTTCTACAGCTGCTACTGAACATGGCTAGATTTCTTCCTCCTGTGATGTTTATCCTGATTTTATTACAACATAATTGGAATACTTCTGCCTGTAATCTACTAATAAATGCTTCCACTCAAGTTAACAAAGTTTCATGCTCTGATTACAAGTGAAACTGCAATGAATAGTCGTGGAGACAGACAAACCTGGACTTGGGATAGAAGATAATATAATAGCTCATCATTTTCTCTGTGATCCACCTTAGTTAAAAGAAAGGTCTTTGACGATCATGGGCAGCCTGGGCTTATTTTAACCTGAAAAATCAGACACTCCTGCAGAGCACAGTGTGTTCTCCTGAATGTTTGTTCAGTGCTAGGCAGTACAGCTCCACCTCCTGAATTATTTAAAGGACACACTTCTTGCAGCCCAGCCTTAGACCACCAGGTCTGTGGTACAGTTCTTCCAGGCAAGGGGACACAGACCCTGAGCAAGAAGCTCTCCCTGACAGCAGAAGAATCAGGACATAGCAAATGTCTGCAAGGTATATGGAAGTAGGCAGCAGTCACCAGAGGCAGCAAGGGCAACAGCACTCAGGACAGGACAAGATACAAATGCTGTCAGGGTTTCAGGCAGAAACACAGGAACCTTTGGTGCAGAGATCTTCCTAATCCAGCACTGCCCCACTGTAGGTCTCTCCGTGAACTCAGCGGCTCGCTCTGATGAAATCAGGCTCTAAGGCAACGCCAAAGCAGATGAAGTTTTGTTACATGCTCATTTCTCAAGATCCTGCATTACCATGGTAGTTTTTGAGTGGGCAGCTGTCAATCTCTAGAGTGCAGTGAGATAATACCAGCCTTTTGACAGACAGAGTATACATTTAAGATCTAAAAAAAGCTGTGAGAGTTTTATATAGACAGACTATGGAAAGGAAATGAGTAAAAGATGCATCCCTATCCAAGTGCTCTTAAAGAAAACGTAGGCAGCCAAAGCTGTTCTCCCCCACTCTCATGTATTGTACCACTCAAGACATATTATTTTAGGATTATTTCTGGTGTACTGACTAGAGAGTATATCCACAAGTCACAAATGCCACTATTCCACATGCAATCCAGATGCACAATTGCTTCCATGCTCTCCTCCTTTTTTCTTTCCTCCTTTTCTACTTCCTATTTGTTTGACTAATGTATAAACTGTCTGAGGCAGGGAGCATCTTGCACATTCTTCAAAGCAGGTATGACATTTTTATTAGCATGTATAGAGTTGTAGAGACTCACAGCTACCATACAGATAATCCTACCACCTGACCACTGCTCACAGCTGGGTACCACAACAACCAGAGAGCAAAATGGTTCTGAGATGTGCTTGTTTATGTTTAGTTTATGTACCTCAGCCTGCAGGTGAAATGGAGCAAGCACCAAGACTTCCATCTATTAAAGGCAGTTGAGACAATGTGAAAAACACACAGCTCAACACAATCCTGCATCTGGATCTCTAGGGCAGGAACAGCCAAGCCTTAGCCTCAGTGTGGCTGAAGGGAATTTGGAATGCCCCTAGGAACAATGAATTACACAGCTTTTAAAGTAGATCTGGTGGTCTCAACACCTTGAAAAGAACAGAATTCAAAAGAGGCATAACATCTGTAATCATAGACAAACTCCTCACCTCCTCCTCCTGCAGAAGTATTGGGAAGTGCTTTAGTGGACACCTTGCAGAAGGACACATCCATCTGCATCCTTTTGACATTAAGCACAATGCACCCCATGACACCTGTGACCTACAGTCACAGATCAGCATCTCACTATCTCTGACCTTCAACAAATGCAAACTGCAATTTGTACTTTATACAGAAGACACCGTATCAAACCACAAGTCATCATATTCCATCCATGCTCTCCACAGGGTGAAAAAGGCATAATGACTCCATGAACCATAAAATCCAGGTCATGCACAGGTTGCTTGGCTGAGTGCAGTCCTCACTGAGCATCACTGAACATACACATCAAGGAGAAGTTACAGGTGTCTACACTGCTGGACTCAAGACCTCCACAGGAGATGCGAACAGTACATATTGTAGCATAGACAGGAGACAGAGTAAAGAGATGAAAAAGAGGGAGCCAACTTCATTAAAACCCTTCCCAGGCATGACAAAAATAGTAACCGGGTGGTCAGAGCCTACAAAGACAAGGCCTGGTTCCCCTCATCCCAGCTGTAACACGCTCCCTCTTCCTTCCCGCTGCCGACAGGTGTGTGCCGAAGCTCCTTCTCCACTGTTCCTGCCACGGGAAGACCAGCTCACCTGTCCTGGGCAGCACTACACAAGTCCCACTTTCCTGCTGACCCACGTCTTCTGCCCCATTGCCACCCTCCAGCTCACTCCAAACCTCCTTCAGCCCTGTCCCCTCACAGGTCACCTTGCTCCCTGTCACCACCTCTAAAATACACCTGCACCTCCACCCGCAGGCCCCTGCGCACCTGCCAGCTCCAGCCTCCTGCCCTCACTACAGCCACCTTTCCCTTGGTGTCCAGTCAAACACCTTTCTCCTTCGTCCTGCAGCCACTCTGCCGCACAATGCCCCTGCAAGCGGCATTGCCACCCGTGCCTGGATCCCTACACCACCTCTCCGTCCCCACGGTACAGAGGAACCCCCAAAGCCAGGGCTCTGCATCTCCTCCAGCTTCACTCAAGTCACGGGGCTCCCCAAACCTTAGGCGGGCCCCCAAAAGCCTCTTCCCCCTGGCACCTCATGCACACCCGGCTAGCCCCGCCGGAGCCCCTGCCCCAAGGGCCGGCGCAGCCCCCCACACTCACAGCCGCCCCTTTTCCCCGGCACGCAGCCCCCGGCACGGCACGGCGCGACCCCAGACCCCCCGCGCGGCTCCTTCCTACCTGGGCGGGCTCCGCCCCGGCGGGCAGCCCCTCGGGCAGGGCCTGGAGCAGCAGCAGGGCCATGGCGGCGCGGAGCCTCCTCGCCATGCCCCCCACCCCCCGCTCCCGCCTCCCCGGCCCGACTGCGGCCCGGGACGGGAGCCCAGGGGCACCCCGCGCCCGGACCCGCCCTCGGCACTCCTCTATTGGGCGGCCGGCGCCGCTTTCCGCTTGCCATTGATTCAGCGCGATGTCGCTTATGGCAAAACGGGGAGGGGCGGGGTCTGCGCGCAGGGCGCTGCCATCTTGAGTGTGGCACAGCGAGGAGGGAGCCTGCGGGCGTGCTCGGGCCGCCATGTAGTGAGTGGCGGAACTGGCTGGAGAGGGGTGCGTGGTCTGCGCGCACACACACACACGCAGACAAAGACACACACAGACAGATGCACAGACAGACCCACAGCCTCCCTGTGGCCGCCAGGCACTCGTCCTCCATTCAGCTGGTCACTCCTGCTCAGCATGAGCCCTGCTCAGCCTCCTCCCCAGTGCGCTCTCATTGTCCCAAACCCCAGCGGCCCGCCCGGCCCTGGGGCACACCGGGGAGGGCGACACGGAGAGGGCGCTGGGGTGGCAGCAGCCGCATGGCACTGGGCTCAGGGCGTCCAGTGGGCAGCAGTCTGGTGGTGCCAGCACCACTGGCAGACATAAGCAGCATGGAGAAGAGGATCCCCCTGCGGCTGTGTCCCAGCATGTCCCCACACAGTGATCGTGCACATTCCCAGCACTTGGCATTGATTCACAGCTCGGCACGGACAGCCCATGCTCCTGGGCAGTGTCAGAGGGTTTCTGCACTGCTGCTCCCAGTGTACCAGGCAGCCTCCATGCTGGATTGGCATGATGAGGTTCATCAGATGCTCAGATAACGCTTTAAGAAAGGCCAGAAAAAGTAATTTATTTAGCAACTTATCTCCTGCCCTGGCTTTTTTCTATCCAGATCAGCTCTCTTGCCTGCTGCTAGTGTGGGCCAGCAGGCGTTTACCCATCACACCTTCACCATGCTCGCTCCTCTTCCTGAGGCAGCCAGGTCCCTGCCTCCCGCAGCCCTTGGGGCTGAAGACAGTCCCTTCCTGCTGGGACTGCCAGCCTTGAGGGAGCCCAGCAGCCTCCCAGCCCCTGCTCAGGCTCTGCAGCAGACCAACGTCACATTTTTGGTGTGGTTGCCGTTTGAAGTGAGGTCGTAAACATGCTGGAACACTGACATTTCCGCCACACACAGTTATCGAAGGAGCTTTATTCCTGTTCCCAGCTAGCCCTGAAATTAGAGGCGCAGCAGGGAGAAGGCATGGAGTTCACAGGAGCACAGGACAAGCCCAGATCAGGTGTGACTCATTGTTGGAGAGCAATTAGCACTTGCTGCTCTTCCCAAGCAGGGATTCGTCTGGCTCTGACTCTTTGCGATGAGGTTTCCTTCCTGTTGCAATGGGAAATGGAGGCCAGACTGGCCACAGCTTGGCAGCATTTCCTCTGCTCCCCAGTGTGACCAAGGCAGGCTGCAGACTTACTGTGGTTTTGGGGAGGGCTGGCAGGCACTGGCTGCAGTGACCATGTCCAGAGTGATGTGAGCTTGATGTTGAGATGACTTGAATCCTTGGGGGGAGATTCCAGCTATAACCTAGAAACCTAGAAACCCTGCTGAGCTGAACTGTCAGCTGGCATAAATCCATGTTGATCTGAAGAGGGAATCCACTGCTGTAAGCTCAGGGAGGCGGGAGAGAAGCTCTGTCTTGAGCATGGCTTGCCAATTCTATAAGCCCAGAGCAAACCTCTTACTCAGTCCATAAGCAATAAAGTGCACCACGTCCCACTCCCCAGGGCAGGGAAAGAGCTGATGCAAGATGGCAATAGCACTTCAGGGGGTCTCTGTGCTCCGTTGCCCCTCTAGAATGGCTGAGGGCAGGAAAAAATGAGTGGCCAAACAACTGAGGCTTTGCTGCCATGGTCCCAAGTTTGGCTTCATGTGGCTGCTGCCCCAGAATCACTGCCCAAAGAGCTCCCTGCCCTGCCAGGACCCCTCCAAACTGCCAAGGCAGGAGGGGTGAACAGCAAGAACAGGGAAAAGGCAGTTTTTGGGTGCTACAGCACATCATTTTACAAACATCGCCATGCTCCCAAGCATGCCAGAGGCACTTTGGACCCAAAAGACTGCTACAGGTACTTTTCTGAAAGCCCTCACAGCTGGTTTGGGCAGAGGACAAGAGCAGCGTCAGCTAAGGAGCTTAAGAAAAGCAGAGGGCAGTCTCCTCATGGCTCCTCTCCACTCCCTGCAGGAGTGACATCTGTTTCATTTCATGTGCTTATCTCGTACTTTAATTGTGCTTTAACAAGAGATCTAATAATGCTCAGGGAACAGACATACAAGTTTGAACATGTTTTCCTACTTTCTGCTCTGCTGTTAATTATTTCAGAGCTCTTTTACAGCTTTCTAGGAGTAGCTACATGTGGTTGGAGACGTTATCCTTTGCCTGTTGCTGCTTTGGCAGACGCAAACCGGCTGTGGACATAGCTTGGCACTTTGAGAAGTACCTTTTGGGTTTGGCTGCTCTCTCTGAAGGAGCAGAATGGGTAATGTGTCTCCACTCAGGCAAGGGCTGATGTGAGAATGCTGCTGCCCTACAGATCTGACACATATCCCTGACTGGAGGGAGGAGCATGGATCATCCACTAGGCCATGGGACTCTCAGAGCAGCCATGACTGAAAGCAGGGGCTTTAGTCCAGGACTTGGGCTCCTTTGTCCCCCAAACTAGGCTGCAGCACACTCAAGCTGCTCTCCTTTGGGGTGGGAGAGGCCTCATGGCATCATGAACCCTGTCTGGCTATGAAGATAAACAGCACCCATGGGTGTAGGAAGGGTCTCCCAGTGTTATCCTCCCAGGCCCCAGAAGAGGATGACTATCACTGTGAGCACAGCACAATCACCTTTGTCACTTGCTATGGGACTTTGCAGCCCCAAGAACCTCTTGGGGAAGGCTGCCATTGAATGCCCAAGGGTTTCAGAGCTCATGCCCTGCCTTATACTCTTCCTCCTTCTCCTGGCCCCTTTGCTCACCCTCACCCTGATGCTTGATCAGTCACAAAACCCACACTTTTCCCTTCCAAGGCAAGCATGAGACCCACATCCCAGTCCAGAGAACCAAAAACAGAGATCAGCCAAAAGCACAACCCACAGATGGTTTTTAAAAATCACATTTATTTTTCAACATTCCTCTGCTGTTTGCAGCAGCACTGAGTGAATTTGGAGCCTGAGTGAATACCTTGACAGCTCTGTGACAAGAAAGAGAGAAGCTACTGTAGAGTATTCAGTAGAGGGCCACAAAGATGATGAGGGATTTGAAGCATCTCTTATGAGGAGAGAATGTGAGAGTCAGGTCTCTTCAGTCTGGAAAAAGAGTGAGAGGGGATCTCATCTATGCATATAAATGTCTCAAAGGTGGGTGCCAAGAGGATGGTGCCGGGCTCTTTTCAGTGGTGCCCAGCAACAGGACAAGGAACAATGGCCATAAACTAAACGACAAGAAGTTCCACCTCAACATGAGGAAGAAATTCTTTACACTGAGGATAGCAAAGCAGTAGAACAGGCTGCCCAGGCAGGTTGTGGAGTCTCCCTCTCTGGAAATACTCAAAACTCACCAGGATACATTCCTGTGTAACCTGCTCTAGTGCCCCTGCCTCAGCAGGGGAGCTGGAATAGATGACCTCCAGAGGTCCTTCCAACCCTAACAATTCCATGATTTCTGTGTCTTCTTCCTCATGTCAAAGGGGGCACAGAGACAACTGTTCCCTAAAGCTGCAGTTTCATGGTTTCACTGTGGGGACCAGAGATGTAGGACAAGGGTGGCAGTGCTCAGAGAAATGAAAAAAATTACAAATAAATTGCTATTTCTTTTCTGGCTTGTGGCAAACACAGAGTGAATAGAACCTGAGAGCAAGGAATGCACAGTCCAAGCATTGGTCTCTGGGCTTTGGGATGGTCACTCTCATGGTGCAGAGGGAACAGGTCCCTTCACACCTGCTAAGACATGATCCATCTCTTGGGAAGAGGCTACTGTGGTGATTTAAGGCAGGAATGTGGTTTGGTTGCTGGTACAATGGCAGGATATCTGCTTTTAGAGGTAGAACTGTGCTCTGAGCCAAGGGAGAGAGCCTCATGCCTCTTGGGGCCAAACCCAGTGAGGCCCAAACAGGCTGGGCCAAAGGAAGGCACAGGAAGCACAGGCATCCCTCAGGGCAAGAGGGACATGGGAAGGCTGAGACATGGCCAGCAGCAGATGGGCATGGGTCAGGACAAGCCAAAGTGCTGCAAGCTGGACACACAGAGTCAGATCCTGATTCTACAGTGAAAGAAGGCTGCATAGAAGGTGCTGGGTGGGGGCGCAGATCTGGGCTGGACTGTGCCTCTGACCCTGCTCAGGGGATGTGGGAATGGTGGTGGCAGGAGGCCAGAGGGGTGTGATGGCTCCTGAGGTAGTCTCCATTCACAGTCCTTTGTTAAAATAGACGTATGGCACTTTGTCCCCGTGCTTGGCCATGATACTGTCACGCAGCTCCACCTCAAGGTCAGCCAGTGCAAGGGAGCTGTGGAGAGGCAGATACACACTAAGAGCCATGATCCTCCTCCCCAACCACCATTCAAACCACCCTCCCTTCCCATTGCCATTTGAGGCCTCTGCAGTCCCTGGGATCTTGCAGGCTCATGGCAAGACCCACCACCTCTCTCTCCCAGTGCTGGAAGGCAGAGAGCTGCCCATGGAGCTGGGTGTCCTGTTGCTCCCAGCACAGAGCTCACAGAGCAGGGGAGGCACGTGCTCTCCTGCTGCCCTGGGCACCACTGTGTGCAGGCAGGCACTGCCTTGGGTTGAAGGGTAGGTGCCCATCCTGCTTCTCCTGGGATGGGCAGAGAGGAACTAGGGAAGGAGGAAGGCTCCCGAGATCCCATGCAGAAGGGGGAAGCAGTGGAAGAGGTACCATCGCTGGGGGAAGAGGGCACAGGCTGCTGGCACCATGAACAGGAGGCTGTGGGACAGAGAAGAGCAGAGCATTAGTCTTGGGGATCCCAGCCGAGCAGAGCATTAGTCTTGGGGATCCCAGCCTGTTTGCCCTCCAGCCATAGGGATTTCAGCCCAAGAAGTGCTGCCTCACACCCCATGACTCCCGATAACTGGGGAAAGTCCAAGCTGAAAGGTAAGCAGCTTTGCAACTTCTTCTGGGAAAGAAGCATTTTCTCAAGCATCTCTCTGGAGCCATATTCCCAGCACTCACAGGTGATTGAGCTGTGAGATACTTACAAGCCGCCGCAGAGCAGCACCTGCAGAGGCGCGTGGAGAACCCGGATCCGCTGCAAGAGAAGAGCCAGGACTGAGTCTCTTGCCTCACCACAACCCACTCAC
This sequence comes from Fringilla coelebs, assembly GCF_963513975.1. Lineage (NCBI taxonomy): Eukaryota > Metazoa > Chordata > Aves > Passeriformes > Fringillidae > Fringilla > Fringilla coelebs. The sequence continues at coordinate 24,320,992 of NC_140066.1, read as the reverse complement.
AGGGTGGGCAGACTTGTCCCCTCGGTAGGACTGAATGCCCAACACCTCTGGTGTGCACCAAACCCTGCCACCCTCCCACAGCCTCCCCATGTCACTTGAGAGGCCATTTGTGTATCAAGGACTGAAGTAGGGAGCAAAGCAAGCCAGGCTCTGCAAATCCCCATTTGATCCCCAGCATATCAGCAGCAGATATGGGCTGGAGCACCACAGAACCCACGGCAGGAGAAACATGCACTCACCTGCATGAAGGTGAATTTCTCCAGCCGCTCCATGATGATGGGCAAAATAACTAGGCACAGAGAGCAAAGGTCAGCCCAGATGCCAGAACAGCTATCCTGCTAGCCAGCCTGCAGGGCTGTCCCAGCAGGACCAGGACCATCCACCTGAAGGCCATGGAAGCAGCTAGTTATGCTGGGGGCAACTGGGTGTTTGCTGACAGCAGGGACCTGACACAAGACCCCCACACATCCATCACTCGGGCAGCAAGGTCTGTACTCCTCATGCTCCTGTCCCTCCTTCTCGGCTTGCAGCATGTCAAGGGTCTCAGAAGCAGAGGGGGTGCCGGGCTGGAGGGTGAGGGGCTAGGGCCAGAAAGCACGAGAGCATCCTTATGGGGCCAAACTGCCCCCTGTCTTCCAGGCTGTGGTTTGGCATCGAGGGGGCTGGGGGACATCTGATGGGAATGGCTGGATGAGAAGAGCAAATGCCCCCTGGGATGCAAGGCCGCCCTCCCTCTTTTTCATGAGGGAAACTAAAGCAGGGGAGGGCAGGGTGGTGGGTCCTGGAGAGTCCCCAGTTCAGCTGCACACCCTCGTGACCCGCACTCACTCATGCCCGGTGCTGCCATGGTGATCCTGGAGAGCACAACCTGTGCGATGCCCTTCACTGCTGCCCTCTGCAAGCAAAACCAGCAGGTGAGCCCCGGCAGCACCGCGCCCCAATCCACATCCCCATCCCCGGACTCACCCTGGAGTGGCCGAGCTCGTTGTTGTTCTCATCTGTCACTGTGATCCCGTTGATGATCTCCCTGAAGGGGACAGGCAGTCGTGAGTGGAGGATGGGATGGCCGGAAAAGCATAAGGACACAGCAACGGGGTGAGGGGGTGCCAGGGGAGTCCTCGATACACAGCAGCCCCGGATGCCCCCAGGGCACGGGGCTCCAGCACCCCGGGGCACCACGGTCCCCAGCCCAGCCGATGCTGCCATCTTCAGGGCACAGCTGTGAGCAGGACCTGGCCGTGCTAGGGACAGACACTGCCTGGATACACAGCTGTGCCAGGGCACAGTCCCTCACATAGTACCCGAGCTACTTGTGCCATGACTTGTGGGGAGCCCTGAACAGCAGACACAGGTCACCACAAGGGACCCCAACTGGGGTGTCTCAGCATCAGGATATCATGGACTAGGGTTCTCCCATGCCATGCAGGAGATCTTTGGGTTTGAGGGATCTTCCAGCACAGATTCCAGAGCAGCTATCCTCAGCCAAAAATCCCCCTCCTGCTCTAGGTGGAGGCTGAGCCATCCCACCCAGCACCCTCCACCACAGACATAGCACTGCAAACGCACAGACCCCAGTTCACCTCTCTCCAGCTCCCAGGAGGGGAATCCAAGGCAGGGAGGCCAGACAGCCCAGGAGCCTGGCTGCCACCAGCTTGCCTTTGGAGGGAGCTGGGTCCCTCAAGTGCCCCAGCCACATGTGACACTTACTGTTGCCGCATCATGGGGATATTGACACAGTTGGCAGCAGCCACAGCTGCAAAGGGGACCCAGCGGGCCACCAAGGGGGGGGCTCGCTGTGGGAAACAAGTTGGCATCAGCATGGGAGAGCAGGATGTGCCCAGCTGCCCCACCTGGCCCTAACCTGCATACCTTGGTGTAGAGGTTGAGTCCCACTGCAGTGGCCAGGGCTGCACTGGTGGCCGTGACATAAGCCACCCCGATTTGCCTGGACAGCGATTTCAAAGAAGGGAGACAATAGCATCACCAACTCTGACTTAGCCCTGTTCCTTCTGTCCCCAAGACATGGCATAGAGGATCTTTACAGGACATCCAGGGGTGCATCAAATGGGCACACTCCATCCTGTGGGGCCTGCTCACCTCAGAGAGATGGGGGAAGCAGCGTTGCGGTTGGTGTAGTTGACGAAGGCATTGAAGGACTGGTTCACCCACTGCCAGAAAACCACTGCAGGCACTGTCCTGTGGAGGGAAGGGATGGGAGAGCACCCAAGGGCTGTCAGGGACACCTGGCCTGTGCCTGTGGCCAGCCTTGGCAGGGAGACACCCAAGATGCCTGCAATCCACTCATCATGGTGTCTCCAAAGGGAAACTGAGGAACTGTGGCAAAGTGACAAGCCAGTGGCAGAGCTGGGAAATGATCCCAGGAGTTCTGGTTGCCCTGGGGAGCATAGGAAGGAGGGGCCCAGTCCAGCAAGGCACTTGGCCAGGGGTGGGAGACACAGCTCTCAGCAGGGTGGCAGCCATCCTCTGCTGGGCTTAGATAAGCCTTTGTCAAAGCAAGCAGCAAGGAGGGGACCCATGGGGACAGAAGTGGCTCTGGGGAATGAGGGTGCCTGGGTTTCTACTGGTGTCTCAGGGAAACTGATGTGGGGCAGGAAGGGACACAGGAAGCATGCTTTGGAATGCAGGGGGGTGGAGAAGGGAAATGCAGGGAGCTGTCAGCAGGGGCTGGGGATGCTGAAGCAGCCTGGCCTAGGGGCACATATGGTACTCAGTTCCAAAGACTGCTATGAGCTACAGACCAAGAGCAGCAGCCAAGCAGGATGTGGTTGCATTAATGATTACAGGATTACAGAGGCTATGGGAAGAATTCACCTGAGCTCACGGTGAGCTGAGACCATTCTCAGCCATGCCAGGGGGATCTGTGATGCTTCTACCAGGCTGGGTGCTGGGGACAGAGCCCAGAGACATTGGGCTCGACCACGGGCCACAGGCAAGCACAGCAGCCAAGGGCATGCCCTGGGCACCCAGCCCCAGAGGAGACAGGCTAGCCATGCTCTGGCCATCTGGGACCTCGAGAGGGGCTGGGGGCTGTCAGGGCTGTGTCCCCAACCTGGTGTACCAGGAGCTCACCGATAGAACTGGAGCATGCAGCCAGTGATGGCCATGCCCCCTGGCACCTGGAAGGACATCCTGCCAATGAGGTTCATCTTCTCACCGCTGTCAGGGTGGAAGGCTGAGTCGTACAGCTTCTTGGCATAGAGCAGCTGCTCCTGGCTGCTTCCTGGTGGCACCAGCCCGGCCCTGCAAACCCAAAGCCCATCAGGGGAAGCTGCGCAGACCCGCCAGCACCCTGCACTGCCGAGACACAGAGCTCCAGGCACCACATGAAAGGCAGAGGAAACATCTCCTGAGAAGGATGCATGTCACAGCTTGAAGCTCCTGGGAGAAGCTTGGGAAACCCCCCCAAAACTACCTCTAACAGATGTTACATCACAGCATACCTGCTTGAGAATGCCTGCCTCCATCCCCTTCAACACTGCACAGTAGTGGGGATGGCCCTGAACACGGGGACAGCACCTGCCCCATTCGTAGCCCTGCCCCTCACCTGCAGCCCTCCACCAGGGCCTTGGCCTGGTCCAGCTCCTCCTCTGGCACCAGCACTGTCCGAGGGTCGGTGATGTTGAGGAAGTGCTTCAGGCGCCCCACAAAGGTGCTCTGGTCCCAGCGTGGGGAGTCGATGTTGAAGCTAAGGGAAACTGTGGCCATCTTGGCGTAGGTCTGGGCAGAGGAAAAGGCCACTCAGTAGATCCTGCCTTGCTTGCTCATTGAGTGCACGCCTGCCACGGCCACAGGAGCGGTCAGCTGGGTGAGAGCTATGGCAGGTTTATATTTAACAGGACAATTGGACTTTCAGCAGCCCTGAGCCCAGGAGGCCCCTGCACTCCTGCTGTCAGCAGAACATTGCAGTCAGGCCACTGCTTCACACATCACCCTGCTTGCCTGGGGTCGCCCCACTTGTGCTGCACCCCACACCCCCTCCTCGGGGTGGTATGGTGCTGCACAGCACTGTAGGGCCCAGCTCAACCCTCCACAAGGCTGCCCTGCAGGTGCTCCTACAGAGGCACTACTCTGCAGCCCCCAAGTATGCAGAGCACAGCACCCCCACACTGTGCTGTGCCCCCCACGGCACCATCCTGCACATCCATCCCTCTAATGCTGCTCTGCACTGCCATGGCATTGCCCTGCATGCTCCACGGGGTGCTTCACCACGGTTCACAGCAGAGAATCACAGAATGAATTAGGCAGAAAAAAACTTCGGAGATCAACCTATGACCAAACACCACCACGTCAAATACAGCATGGCTAACTTCTGTAAAGAAACGCTTACTAATGTCCAACCTGAACCTTCCCTGGCACAGCTTCACACTATATCCTCTCGTCCTGTCACTGACTGCCTGGGAGAAGGGACCCACTCCCACCTAGCTACAGCCTCATTTCAAAGGTAGTTGAAGACAGCGATATGGCTTTCCCTGAGCCTTTTCTCCAGGTTAAACGCTCCCAGCTCCCTCAGCCACTCCTCATAAGACTTGAGCTCCAGACCCTTCACCACTTTCCTTGCCCTTCTCTGTAAGGCACAGCACAGCTCGGCACACCCCAGACTCGGCCCGGCATGGCACAACCCCGGCACACCTGCAGCGCGGCTCGATCACGGATGATGTGGGCTCGGCTCGGCTCGGCGCGGCCCGGCACGCCCCAGCCCAGCCCCGTCGCGTCCCCACGTGTCCCCACCTGCGCTGCGGGCCCCGCTCCCGCTCGCGAGTCGCTCACCCGCCCCCGCGCTCCGACGCGTGGCCGCCCTCAGCCAATCACAGAGCCCCGGGCGGCCGCGCCCACCTCCCCCGGCAGAGCCGCCCTAGTACGCATGCGCCATTTGTGGCCCCTCCCCCTGCGCGGGCACGTCGGCGCGCGGGGTGGGTGTGACGCAGTTGCCCATGGTAACCCCGGGCCGCGCCGAGGATGGTGAGCGGGGCGGGGGCAGCGGGGCCGGGGCCGCGGCTGGCGGGGCGGGCTGAGCGACGGGGCCAGCGCGGCCGGGGGCGCCTGAGGCCGCGGATCATCCCCCCGCGGAGCTTGGGGTGATGGGGGCCGGAGGGTCTGTCGGGCCCGGCCGGGCTCGTGGCAGGCACGGGCAGGCCTTGGGCCATGAGAGAGGGTGCCAAGGCAATGGAACCAGGGGGACCGAGCCAGGCTCTGCTTGGTGCTGTCGGGCAGTAGGATAAAAGGCAACGGGCAGAAACTCATGCACAGGAAATTCCACCTGAATACGAGAAAGAACTTTGCCGCGCGGGTGACCACAAACTGGAACGGCTTGCTCAGAGAGTTTGTGGAGTCTCCCTCGCTGGAGATATTCCAGAACCATCTGGACACGATCCTGTGCCATGTGCTCAAGGATGACCCTGCCTGGGCGGGAGGTTGGAGCAGATGACCGACTGTGGTCCTTTGCAGCCTGACCCATCCTGTGACTGTGTGACACCCACCCAGGGAGTCTGGCTGGCCTGGGGTCTGAGTGCCCACCTGGGGTGTCCAGTCAGGCATGGCGGCCTGGGGCTGGGCAGGTTCAGGCACCCATACAAAGGAATGAGAACACGGCAAGTTTGGGGCCTCCAGCCATGGAAGACCCCCGCTGGGGTTGGGGCTCTGGCAGCGCACAGATGTTATGGGGGACACAAAAAAGGGGGTTGAGTCCTAAAAAAGGCAACAGAACTGGTGAAGGGCCTGGAGCACAAGTCCTGTGAGGAATGGCTGAAGGAGCTGGGATTGTGTAGTCTGAAGAGGAGGAAACTCAGGGGTGACCTTATCACTCTCTAGCTACCTGAAAGGAGGTTGTAGGCAGGTGAGGATCAGCCTCTTCTCCCTGCTAGAATTGACCCAAGTGACAGGACAGGAGGAAATAGCCTTGAGCTGTGCTAGGGGAGGCTCAGACTGGACATTAGGAAGAATTTCTTCACATAAAGAGTGATTGGACATTGTAAAGGACTGGCCAGGGAGTTGGTGTAGTCACCATCCCTGGAAGTGTTTAGGGGAAGATTGGAGAGATTGTACATGGCACTTGGTGCCATGTTCTAGTTGACATGTAAGTGTTTGGTCATAGGTTGGACTTCGTGATCTCAGAGGTCTTTTCCAATCTAATTGATTTTGTGAATCTTTGAATCAGGTCTAGACAGGGGCTGGGAGGCTCGAGGATGCTATGGGGGGGGGGTCTTTGTTGGGTTGGAATCAGCATGCCTGGACTTGATTCAGTCAAGGTGTGATAGAGGGGTGGGTGCTTGGGAGGGCTGGGGACCAGGATGGCAGTGGCCTGAGGAGGGAAGGAGCAATGGAAGAGCCTGGCAAGGATGGAAGGCAGTGCTCAAAGATTGCCTGTGGAGAGTCTGGGAGCAGCTGTGATTCTAAAGGTGCACTGGACAACCCAGCCAAGGTGGGAGGAGGCCACCCTGGGACTTGGATCCTGTCTATAGAAATTGAGAGAGCTAGAAGAGAACTTGCTGAGGTGGAAGGGCTAGTTTTTGATATACAGCCTGAGAAGGGGTTGTGTACCAATCCATGGCAGAGAGAGACTGAGGGGGTTAGGCGTCCGGAGATGTCCAGGACAGAGTGCTCAGGGGCTGAAAGAAAACTGCCAGTTGGGTGGGATGGACAGTCTGGTGAGTCAGTGGGAAAACCCAGTCAGTGTTTGGCTGGCTAGGACAGTTTGCTGGGATGTTGTGTGCTCTGGGGTTTTCTGCCATGGGCTGGCAAGATGAGGGACAGTCTGGGTTCAAAAGAAGAAATAAGAATAAATTGTGGGAAAGACTGGAAGTGGAATTTTGATGTTGATGAGAGAAAGAAAGATCCCAGGAAGAAAAGAAGTGTTGGAAGAGAGAAATAAATTGTTTGAGAGGTAGTAGCAGGGATTGAAAGGAAAAACTGGGTGTCTTGGATGGAGGGCAATACTGGGAGACTGGTGAGGTGGTGAGGGTGTAGTGCAGTCTAAATTGAGGTTGGAGGAAGGTTGGATGATGGACCAGGGTCATCCAGGTGATGAAGACAATTTGGGTTTAGATGCCAAAGTAATTGGGGTGGGACAAGTGGGATTCTGGCAAAGTGCAATGAGGACCAGAAGGGGGGGTTGGAACTATGGGTGAGGGGTAGTGACAGAGAGCTGCTGTGGATGTAGAGCCACTCATGAGGATGCTGCATGAAGAGAGAGCACAAGCAGAAGGCAATAGCAATGGGGAAGGAGCTTTCCCAAGGGCAAAGCCTTATTTTGTCCAGAAGCCCTCTGGACATAAGTTGTATTCATGCAAGCAGAGGGATTCATGCATGGGAGGAGGTCTAAGCAAGAGCACCAAAGGCAGCTTCTCATCTTCACTGGGTTAATTCTGGTTGCATCCCTACCTGCTGGGTCACAGAGAAGAAGATTGAGATAAAGCCTGTGGGATCTGCTCTATTTCAGATGAGTTGGTGATGGGGAATGTCACACCAGGCACCAAAGCCATCACAAGATGGACATCTGCTGTAAAGATGACGGCAGCTGCCTCCAGCAGTGCAGTGCTTTGTGGGACACATTTGGCTTGCAGCTGCCAGATCTGCTCTTCTGCCTTATGATGTCCTGATAAGCTGGTGTAGTCTGGGATCTGGCTGCTCTTATCCAGGCGCTTTGTGTGTGGAGGGGGTGACTGGGTGTTCGCCAGTGTTCGTGTTATTTGATAACAACATTTTACTGCCTCTTTGTCTATTTTCCACTTCTTGGAGTTGTTTTTTGGATTATAGCCTCTCAGGCAGGGTGGGTGGCACTTTGGGGTGCCTGGTGGGCTGGGTAGACTGGACAGAGGACTGGAGAGCAATGCACTATCTCTCTAGATTCTCAACTTTCATTAAAACAGAATAATCGTTTGTGGTAGAAACTCTGAAACAGCAGCAAATACATCCAAAGCAGCTATGGCAGCCTGGGGGTATGGGTCAGCAGTCAGAAATCATCCAGAAAGCTTGATGTAACAATTTAGTGCTTGTCATCTAAGCCATGGTAGCTGCCTGTGAGCATGTTCCTGCCATGTCCTAATGGCACTGGGAAGCGCTAAAAGTCCCCTCAACAACTGCTTGCTCCAACTCCAGTGATAAGAGGGTTAACGCTGAGCTTTAAATAATTTCAGTGTTCATCCAAGTGAATAAGTACAGAGGGGCAGTGTCTTCTTCTACAGAGCATACTAGGATTTCTCACAGCTGTGAGGCAGGGGTGGTGGAAGGTCGTAGTTGGAGCACTGAGGGAAGGATGAGCCATAAAACTGCAAAGCATGAGAGATGTGTAGAGCTGAAAGTCTTTGGCACCGTAAAGCGGCATCTGCAGTGGGCGCATGGCAAGGGCGAAGGGAGGCTGCTACATGAAAGGATATGCTGCTTTCCAGGGTTTAGGAAATGCTGTATAAAGCAGAGCTTGTGGCTTCTTCGTCGCAGTAATGCTTCCTATTGTCACTGTAATAACAATCTTTACCAAGAGATGTGGTATGTTATTGATAGATGCTGGGGCCAGAGGATGGCCAGTGTTTTTTCTAAAACCATTGATTGAAGATGACATCATTGTGTCAAAACCAGATTTGTCAAAGTGTGGCCCTGTTTTATAGTTGAGGAAACTGAGTCACAGAGTGCCTAGCTGACATAAGGCACATCTGGTGAAGAGGATAAAATAACAGCATAGCTAAATACATAGTCAGGCATCTTCCTCCTGGTCTTGAGCTCATGTTTCTAGGAAAACCAGCATCTATGTTTTGCCTGCTCTAGGTGTACCTCATACTTAGAAATTCTTTATTTTGTCTTTTTTTCCTTGGCAGTAAAGCTCTCCTTAAAACGGCCCTACTGAAAATGCTTTCAAGTATTATTAGTGTCTCACTACTTTAGTTTTCAGTACAGTTCAATGTCATATTTTACTGATTGCTGAGAGGTTGATATGAGAAATCACCTGCAGATAGGAGAGTGTACCAGGCACTGGCCAAGACTTTGAAGTTCTGAAACCAGACAGAGACTGCTGACATTGTCCAGTGCTGGGCATTGGCTCTTCTCTGCACAGGGCAAAATACTTCTTTCAAACCTGCTGAAACCAGAGGAGTTTGATTTTAATTATGAAAAGACAATTCATGCTGGTATTGGTTTATGTATCAAACTGGAAAGTGCTGTGTGACCTCTTTGACAGAAAACTACGTTAGTAGGTTTGAGCTGGAAAAGCTCTGTAGGTGACTCGACTCCATTAAATTTTGGATTTCAATGCAGGAAAGAAAGTCTGCATTGAATGACACCATATGGTGGAGACATGCAGTAAGCAAATGATTTTTTGGGAGTTTTGCCAGAGTAAGAAGTATTGAATAAACTGTGCTCAATAGATTAATTTACTTCGGTTGTATTTTGAAAAAGACTGGATGATTTTATGACCATTAGTGACATTTGCAGTTCTGCAGCCGAAGATAAAGGTAATCAGACGTCATTCTTCAGGGCACCAGCTAATCAGTGCAGTTGTCAGGAAGGACTCCCCTCCTCCAGCTCTGTGTGCAGGATTGCACCCTGGATGACAAATGTAGCCTCATATATCCACTGTGCAAGGCAAGATATTTGGCTCAGCTAAGCCCCTCGTCCTTCCCTATGTCACCTCCTCCTGTGTGACTTTCTGAAATCATCACGTGTACCCTCTGTCTTTAACTTACACTTTAAAAATTATGTATTATTGCTTAATAGAAAGTAAATAAATAAATTGGTGTGCAAAGCTGTGCTAGGTGCAGTGCCGGCAGAGCACCAAGGTGCTCCTGTGACATGGAAATATGGTCTGTCTGGGGTGAGAGATAACCAACTGATACAAATAAGTAGAATCCAAGACAGGTTTGAGCTTGACACATTTGCTGCCTAAGCCTCATCAAGGATTGTAGGTGTGGCAGAGAAGGAATTAGCAGAAGAATCATGGGCTGGTTTTATGGATATTTTGTGAAGTTTCTCCCACGGTTGTAGGAAAGTCACAGAAGTTTGAGAATAGACCTCAGCAGTGCTGAGGAGCTGTGGGGAGTCAGGAGTTGTCATATTGATGGCAAATGTGCTTGGCTGAGATGAGTCTTGAGGATAAAGTCACTTGTGGTTGCAGTAGTGGGGAAGAGGGTATCTCTGCAGGGGTGTAGAGATGGGGAAGATGTGGTCGTAATGGCAGGCTGACCTGCTGAGCTTTGTGGCTCTATTGCATCTTGGTGAAGTGAATTGATTCTACCTAAATCTTCACCTCTAGTGGATAAACAATTGGTAGTGACTGAGGGTAGCTTTATTTTAAATTCATTATCTGAGCCTTGTGGCTAATAAAGTTAAACAGAATACATTTACTTCTCTTTCCTAATAAGAATCAACCGTGCTTTGCAGCAGCTTGTGGGCCACACTTTTTTATCCATGCCCCGTGTATCCAGCCCTTAGTATAAGGGAGAATTATTCTTTCCATTCTGGCTTTATATTGCCAATCTGATATAATATTTAAACAGATGATCTCAATGCTCTGTTTGTCCCAAACCAATTTTTGCTTTGGCCTGTAAAGTGAATCTTCCTTTCAGTGGCTTCTGTGGTACAGGATGTAGTTACATGCATCAACTAGTTCAAGAGACCCATATACAGCATGAATAAACCCACAAAACCCTTAGCTAGGACTATAAATGTCACTGTATTTTTATATATGTAGGATTTTTTTTTTTTGAGAGAGAGAATAGGATTACTGCATGCAGCTATAATTGAAAGTCCTTTGATAATTTGGTGGGTATTTTAAACCTAGCAATGATATACTTTCATAAAACCGCACATCCCTGTTTTCTGAAGGATGTTAATAAGATGGTTAGCTTTGCTTTCATGCTCAATGTGTTTATGAGTGCTCTTACCCATTTAGTTGCATCTTCGAATTTAATGCCCCACTCTGATTTCATAGCAATTGTCAGGAGTCTCTTTTTCTTTATTGTATGTCCCCGCTCACTGTCTGGAAAATACAGTCTCCTCATTGCTGACCCCATCAGTCTGTCTCCTCATGGTGCTTGTAAAGAAAACCCTCTCCACCAAGGACAAAGATGTTTTTAAACAAGCCAATCTGATATAAGACATAGTTTGCTTAACCCAGAGGTGACCAAGAAGCGGTTGCTGGCTGACTGTGCCCAGCCTTGAGTTGCTCTGTCTGGCTGCCCTTCTCCAAAGGCTGCACACGCTGCCATGCTGTGCTGTTCATTATCTGAGCAGCATCTGCAGTTCCCTTCTCTGTTACAGATGCCGCAGTCTGCTTAGTTTTGTGCAGCTGACACGCTGCCCTCACACTCCTGTGAGGTGTCTCTCTGGCTCCTCAGCCAGCTCACATCTACCCTGGCCTGCTCAAGACTTGTCCTGCTTCTCACCCTGGACACTCGAGTGAGCAAGTGCCACTGGCCTGGCTGCTATGCAGGCATCCTGAGAATCCTCCCTTCTCACTACTGGCTAAGTCCCAGCATGAGACATTTCTTACCTGCCCTGCTTCAAAAATCTTCTCCTCCTCTGTTGTTTCTGTGCATCCTCTTTGCACCAGATCTTCCCATTTCATGGCTTTCTACCTGACAACTCCCGTCAATAACAAGGCATTGCTTTCTGACTCTCCTCAGCCCGTCAGTTTCAGCATTGTGTTTGCCAGCAGAGGAGTGCTTGTCCATCAGTGTATGTACAGCAGGGGCTTCTTGTCCCACATCGTGGTGGCATGCAGCAGGGTACTCTGCTGAGTTATTTTTTCCAGTCTACTAAGCTGTCAGGAAATGCCTTCTGTCTTTCTAGCCAGTGTGCTCACAAGATCAATTTAAAAAAATTAAAAAGAAAAAAATGAGAAATGCATCTGGACATGGCTTTCTTTATTTTTAAATCTTTGCTAACTACAGGGAGAATGCTGGATTCACATTTTAAATACTATTTACAAAACAGTAACAGTCATGGGAACCAATACTATTATTTGGTTCTTGATTTAAGTTGTATATACAGACCGTGCTGGCAGCTGCTGAAATAAAGTCCACTTCTCTATGTTGCCTTGCTTGTCTTCCAGCCTTTTAAATCAGCTTACTTTATACCTTAGAGAATACTTTTATTTCTATATATATCTTCTCTTCTATTGGCTACCCCCGATAATCCTGTGATCAGCCATGCAGCAGTGTCACTTGAGTAGAATATGGAACGATGCTGATCGTTTTCTCATAGGCTGTCATACTAGCCCAGAAATAGCATCCATCTACAATGGGAGAAGCTCTATTAACATTTACAACTGTTCCTCTTCCCGACCCTTGAGAATTGCTCCGTGGTAGATAAGCAATACTTTGTAATACATTTCCTTGCGTTCAGTATTTTGGAGTTGAATTCTGAACTATAAAGGCACCTAATCCCGATCTGCTCTGGGATACACTGCTCTGCTCTTAGCAAGTGGAGCTGTGAATAGGATTAGCATTTCAACAGCTTCTTTTTTTAACTGTGAGCAATAAACTAAAATAATAGGGCCTGATTCAGAGCTCTCCAAAGTCGGCAGTAGTGCTTTGGCTGATGAACATTGGCTTTGGGTCAGGCCTATAAGAATGGGAAATTCAGTATTTCCCTAGAAAGGAAGGAGAATGTGTGAATTTTAGAGTTCCTGCTCCTGTGGAGTCTGTCCACACTGAGCTGAAATCCACAGATTTACAAGCCAACAAACACAACTGTAAATTTGACGGCAGGTGAAAAGAAAATGTGTTGCTAGTCATGCAGTTAAAACTTGTGCTTTTTAATGATGTCAAGGGCACTTGGGACATGCATATAAACAAGTAACCACTAGAGGTATTTTTGCTGCTGTTCCTTTTTCCTCAGACATGTGGAAGTGCAGGCCATCATCAGGGCAGAACATGGGCTGGGCACTGTGGCCAGGGAGATGAGCTGTTGGGCTGGCAGGGCTTGCAGTGACTGGCTGCACTGAACACAGCCCTTCAAATTCATTAGCCATGGGCCCGTGGGTGAGAGGCAGCTGTGAGCATCTGGCCCACAGGGCTCTGCACATGGTGTTACAGGCCTGTACACTTCAACTAAAAGCTGTTTTGGGGCTTTACTGTGTCTGTGCCAGTGCGTGTACTGAGCAGGCATAGCACCCTCTACCAAGCAGAGCCCATTTTTAATCCTCAGCTCTTGAGCAGGGCCTGGATTCCCAGTTTTTTACCTGCCTATCACCTACAAAATAGGTGATACCTTGAGCCTGCTTATTGGGCAGTAAGATTGCAGTTTTGCTATTGCTTGCACAAGCTCTGAATTTCTGAACCTCAGCTTTCCATAGTGCTTTTTAAAAGCACAGCAACAGTGGCAATCCTGCAGCTTTCTACACATACCTTTCAAACCCAGTTTTACTAACTTCCCTCTCTCCTCCCTGTTTCTTACACATCGCACAGGTTTTTCGAGCTGTAGCTGGTAATTTAACAGAAATCCATTAAATTACTCTGAAATTGAAAATGCTTGCAGGGGTGGATCAGATGTCACATGCATTTGAATCTCTGAGCGTTACTAAAAGCTTTAGCATCACGACCTGTAGTGCCAAGTCCTTCCCAAAGCACTCCCACCTGGGAGCAGGGAGGTGAGCAGTCAGAAGCAGCATTTGCAGAATGGCTGAGTTTGGGAGTGGGCAGAAGGACACTGCTGGAGACAGGGGATGTGTTGCAGTGGTGACACTTGTACTGCAACGTGCAGCTCTTTATCCTGAGGACAAGTTTCTGATTGCCACGGTCTGGAGGGGATCGGGAGCAACCTTCGGGCTCAAATAGTCCTTGGCTCTCAGCAGGAATATTTAGAGGGTTTAGTTCCTCATAGCAACAAAGCACTTCAAGACATTTAACTGATTACACCCTTGCAGGTCGACAAGAAGCATTTTGCTATTGGGAGAACAAAAAGGCTTGAGATGTGGGCCCCATGGGCTCAGGTTTCTGCTGATATTTGAACTTTCTTCCTGGCTCTTCATTTTAGTGGGCTTCAAGAAGGGAGAGATGGAACAGGAATGCTGAGGTCTTCAGAAGGGGCTGTATGTGTTGCCTGGATTTTCTCAGGCAAATTAGTAGCAAGAGCACCTGTGTCCACAGGCAGGGTCTGAGTGTGGTGTGTGCTTCTTGGGCTCTGAGGAGGAGTCCCTGACATGCAGGGGCTGCAGAGTAGTGTGGCAGAGTGCCAGAGACACTGAGGCATTCCTGGTGTTGCAGCCTGCTCCTGTGCCCTTAGCTGCAACTGTCCCTCTCCTGTGGGGTAGGCTGGGCTGGGCAGTGAGGGGCAGGTGGAAGTGGGGTGATTTGCATCTCTTGGTTACATGCCAGGATCCAGAATATTTTTCCAGCCATTTTAGAGAGGTGCTGGTCTCTAACTGGTGGCACTGACAAAAGCTTGGGTGTGCGGCTATAGAGGTGCATGTTTGTAAATGAGCTGACCTGCATATTCTGTTTCCTAATCCTGAGTGATACTGTCAGCTCAGAGAGCTGAGCCTGGGTAATGACTGGAATCCACTGTGCTTTTCTTAGTGAGGATGTGTGGTAATCTGAGGTAGTTGTTAAGTGCTACATCCTGAGAATCAGAACTGCACATGCCCCATGGGTTCAGCATGTTTTAGACAGATAAACGGGGTTTGAGATGATCAGGTTAGTTACTATAAGAACCAATGTCAGGTACATTGTAACCTGCAGTTACCTAGGAGGTAGATCAAATTAATGGGGTTTTCCCTTTGATAAAGGTAATGAAGAGCTTGCAAGGATGTGGTCTGCAAGCTTCTGCACAGGGTATGCATAGGCACTGTCTCCCTGGCATAGGGAATGCCAAACAACTGTGTGACAAGAGCAGTGCAGCCAGTGGGGCACCCCACTGCCTGACATTTCTGCTGAGACCTTGTTGGTACTCTGAGATGGAAGAAAATAGGGGCAAAGGGAGGAGTAGGAAATGAAATGGGAATAGGGACTGCAGAAAGGTATTTAGGGTGTCTTGCAACCCACCACCAGACAGAATCCATTTCAGGGGAGGAGGGCATAACATTGTCGGGGATGAGAGTTGGGGTGGGGAAATAACAGTGTGGTCTCTCTTGTGCATTTAGGGTTTACTATCAATCTTGCGCAAACTAAAAAGCACCCCAGACCAGGAGGTGAGAATCCTCCTCTTGGGACTGGATAATGCAGGCAAGACCACACTCCTGAAACAGCTGGCATCAGAGGACATCAGCCACATCACCCCAACACAGGTGAGGAAGGCCTCTCCTTCTTGAGGCAGTTACTGTGGTTCCACCTGCTATGTTATACGAAGTGCTCATGATTCTAAAAGGGGGAGCAACTGGAGCCTGGTGCACCATTAAGTTTGTGTCTTTTCTGCCTAAGAGGAGGCTTCCTGAAGGAGCCAGAGAGCTTCAGGCCACATTGGTCAGGTAGTGCAAAAGTGGATGAGTGCTGTGGAGTTCTGCAGAAGGCTTTTGAGTCATGCTACGATTGCATGGATGAGACTTTGTTCCTGTTGTCCTTGCCAAACAGGGGACATGTAGAGTGGATGCTGCAGCACTGGACGAACCCTTGTCTAGCTCCAAGGGTTCTGCATATACCAGTGCTCCTCTCTAATGTCTCTCATGCCCTTTTGTTGAGCTTTGGGGTTGGAGGAGAGGGATGGCTCCCATCAGAAGCACTGCAGCATTGCTCCAGAGGAGGTTGCTAGAGAGCTATGGGAGATGCTTCCCCCCCACCCTGTAGCTGCCTCCCAAAGCTCCCAGCCCTGGCACCCTAATTCCAAGCCTTGGTCCCCTGGGTGGTGTGGCAGTGCGTTGCCAGCCCACACCACATCCTGTTTTTCTACTTGAATGCACTTTCAGTTGGTGCTCTAATTGATGAAATGGACCCTTCAGACGTGCAGCTGTTGCTCTTTTAAGCCCAGCATTAGCTGTGTCGTGTCGAATTGAGCTGAGACCTCTGGCTTCATATTAGTTGTGACTGTCTACTCAGCTTTCACAAGCTCAATCTTGCTTCTCACAGTGCCCTTGTTTTCTCCTTATCTGCAGCTCTCCCACCTCTTCCTGCACCCACCCTGCTGAGCTCTCTCAGGGCACTAACTGCATCATACATCTCCATAGGCATGACAGCATCAACCCTTGACCCAAGAACACTGACACACTGATGGTTTAGCGGCTGCTTTGCTGGTGCCTGTCCCACAGCTGATCCATCTTTGTGGCTGCCCAGCCCATCTCAATGCACATTGCAGGCATGGGATATATAAGGTGTTAATGTCTGACTACGAATATGCTCTAGCCATTCAGGTTTATGCTCTATGTGGCTTCGTTTCTGCTCTTTCCAGGGCTTCAACATCAAAAGTGTACAGTCACAAGGCTTCAAACTGAACGTATGGGACATAGGCGGACAGAGGAAGATCAGACCATACTGGAGGAACTATTTTGAAAACACTGATATCCTTGTGAGTATTGGCTGCAGCTGAATGCTGTGTTCATGCAATGGCTTTCCAAGGACTCAGCCAGAAATTCAGAAACAAGTAATGTAATGTCCCAGCCCTCAGCAACACCATTGCCATTGTAACAGGAGTTATTCTGAGCTAAATGGCAAGATTGGTTGAGTGCAGTAAGAAAAATACAGTTATGTTTGTAGAAATCATTCAGTTGCATGTTTTTACTTTCACAGGATGGTGCTGTTTATAGCCAGTTCCTTTCCTCTCATCTCAGTTTCTTTCAAATGAAAGAACATTAATAACGTGTACTTTACCCATCTATAGCTCCTTTCACTGGAGACTCTGAAGGCCTGTCATGGGCATTAGGGACTTAAGCATCATGTGTAGAGGTAGGTCAGTATGGTGCCCTTGTTTTATAGGTGGGGAAACTGAGGCATAAGAATTAAATGCTCTGTCTGGCATCAGATAGAAAAGCTTCTGAGTGAGGGACACAGAGAGACCCCTTGTCTTTTCTTTTTCTCCTTAATCATAAGACTGCCTTTTAATGGTTTCAACAACTTAGCTGTAATTACCTTACAATTAGCTACAGATGACCACAGTTACATTTACAGTGCAGAACCTTTGTTTTTCCATACCAGAGCACATTGCCCTGGGACCCTCCAGGTGCTGTCTTGGCTAGTTTCAAAGAGCACCTCTAGCATGCAGCCAGATATACTAGGATGAAGGCAGACTGGGGGCTACAGGCCTCTCTCTGCCCCAAGCAGCAATACCTGTGGGAATAGAGGAAAACCAGGGTCTGCAGGCTCCCATGGGAAAGGAAGCTCTCTCAGTAAGACACCATTCCTCCCTCCTGTCACACACATAGTAATGTGTCAGGAGCTTCAGTGCACGGAAGGATCAGTGCAACTAGGAATAGGACTCTGTTCACCAAGGCTCATGTCCAGTTGCTGAAAGGTCTGGCTGTGCCTGCAGGCTTAGAAAACATTGTCCAAATGAAGCTGTTATTTAAATGTGACTAATAAACCCTTGATACTCTCTTTTGCCAATCTTTGTTTTTGAGCCTTAATTTGGAATCTAAAGTTCAAGGACAGCCACCACTGCATAAACCCAGTTGATTGCTTTTGCAAAGAGGAACTGTGAGATTTTTCATGGGGTATGATCTGGATTTGAGAAACGAGCAGGACACACACTGTGCTCCTCTGTGGCTGTTGAGGACAGAGATGGTGTGGCTGTGAGGTGGCTATGCCCACTGAGCCCAAGTTCTAGCAGTGTGGGTGGTGGGGAAGCAGTAAGTGTGCAAATCAAGGTCAGCCCTGCAAAGCAGCAGCGTTGGGATCTCTGCCTGCTGTGGCAGGTGCTCAGGATGCAGAGGCTGTGCAACCACAAAACAATATCTGGAGGATTGCTGGCAAAGACAATAAACTACATTGGCCTGTGGGCTTCCACCTTTCCTAGTGTGTGCTGCATGGGAGGTGCAGAAATAAAGGTGAATTTGAAGACTGAAGGAGATGAAAGCAGTTGTTTTCCCTACCCCTCTCTCACCCCAGTTAAAGCAATGTACAGAAAAAAACCCCTTCTTTTCATATGACTAAGAAAATGGGTGGATAGAAGCAGAATCAGTTTGGGGGAAGCAGCATTGTGAATTCAGAGAAATAGCTGGTGCACCGATGGACTTCAGTTCCCCTAGCTGCACTTCATGCTGACAGCCAGTCCCAAACTGGGACATGTTGGCATGTTGGGGGAGCGCTTTGCTATTGCCATACACACCAAAACTGGGATCACATGTATACTGACGGCTCGCTCTGTCTTCTGCCAGTCCTTACCCCTGTTTTAGCCAGTATTTTTACCCTCTGACAAACCTGGTGCAGATTGTGCACTTATAAATTGAGCCAATTTATGCCTCATGCTATTTCTTCATCTAGTCCCACCACTTGCAATTTCTGCCCAACCCATTTATTCCAGGTTGTGTTTTGGCTTGTTTCTCAAAGGAGGTACCCAGCTTTACAGGAATTTCTTTCTCAAACCTCCATTCTCCAACATGGTGTTCCAATTGGTAAACTATGTTACCAAGTGCCACAGGCAAAAACAGGCTCTTGTGTGGCCTTGGCGTAAAAAGAGGTTGGGCATGAGATACACTACAGTTCCCAGGACCCCCTGCATCTCTCTTCCCCTAAACTGCATTGCATAAAACAGAAAAGACCCTCTAAAGAGTATTAAAAAGCAGGAAGTAATTACAAATTCAAATCCATGCAGGTGCCTTTGAATGAGAGCTTGGTCTTGCATCACACACCTGTGATATTTGGAAGCTTAACGCAGGCAAATAAGGTGTGGATATCTGGCTGATTGCATATTCAGACAGGCACCTGCAGCTATTTGGCACAGTGTTTGCTGGTTTGGAAGTAGGCACTCGGCACATACTTTGCTTTCTCTGTGCTGTGCTTTTGTGGCTTTTGCCCCAAGCACTGTTGTATCTAGTTCTCATCTTGCAAAACAGCTCCCTAGTGAGGATTGAGCGGTGCAGGAGAAAGCCTGGCTGGATGGGACACAGAGCCATTTCTTCCCAGTTAGAGAAGCACCGTAATATGGAAGGTGCCACCTTTCAGTACACAAGCAGCACTCGACCATTGCATTCATGTGTTGTGGACTCCCCCAGAGATGTCCCGAGGGAGGACAGGTGACAGTCCAGTCTCGCCCCAGAGCACAACTGCCAGTCCTGCAGCTTCTTCCTTTCTTTTGCTCTGTGTGTCCTACCCTAAATGGGATGCATAGGTGTGGATGCTTGGTAGGGGCGGGGAGGATGTGTGTAGCTGATCCAGTATTGGTGCACGTGCTTGGGATCACATTGCAGGGACAGGCCTGTGTGTCATGCCCACGGGCTGGTCCCCATCATGTGGCAGCGGGTGCGTGCTCTGCTGACGCATCCCCACGCAGCTGCGTCCAGCCCTGCCGCGTGTCCCCCAGCCTCTGTCAGTGCACATCAGCCCCCAAGTGTTCTGCAGAGAGGCTGGGAGGTTGCTGGGTTACCTCCTCGGGCCTCGCATACAGATTTTCCTGCTGCGTGTTTGGTCCCATTTCAAACAACTCAAATGCTGCTCATTAAGCGAGTGCCTATAGTTTAATAGATATTGCTGCTAAAGATCTTCCCTCCTCCTACTATTTGATCAAAATTATCTTAGAAGCATGGAGTCTTATGCTGAGACTGCCTGCAAGGATGCCATTTATCTTGATGGCAGGGTGCTGTGCTCATCTATTCCCTGAAAACCAGGCTGACACTTGCTCCCTGTAAGCCTCCAAAGAGCATGCAGATGACATGCTAGCAGCTTCAATCACTACTGATGGGGAATGGCAGCAACTGGAAGCAAAATGCTCAGTGTTTGTCACCAGTCCCCTCCCTGTCTGCTATCCCAACATCCTTCAAAAACCTTCAGGTATCAAGCAATGAAAAAGGGATACCAGTCTATTCTTGCCTGCATGTTGTACTGAGGTTCCCCACTTTTTTAGATGGGAACTGAAGATGGAGTCTTGCAGGCTGAATCCAGCCCTCATACCCAACCACCCTTTCCAAGATGCTACAGTAGGATTGTCTGATGGAGACAAACTCAATGTCCCCAACACATTCATATGTCCCCTGAGTGCCATTTTGTGCCTTGGTGGCTTATTGAGGAGATGATGCTAGAGAGCAGCATGGCACAGTCACACCAGGCCAGTGTTTGTACACTTTGCTGGGGTGAAAGGCCATGTCCGGCTCCCCATGTTTTGCCCTCCTATGCTCAGCTTCAGCTTGTAACAATAAGTTTGAAACAATGCCAGCCTGATCTCTTCAGGTAATATATGCTCTGGTGATGTTGACAGCATCACCAGTACTGCTGCCAGCTCCTTTCTGATTCTACCCACATGGTTGTCCACTCCCCCGGCATTAAAAGAGGTGGTTCCTCTCCTTTCAAAACATCATGGAGTTTTGTCAACATTTGCTGCAAATAATAGCAAGGATCTTCCTGCCCAAAAATGTAATTAGTAGGTTCAACTCACTTAAGCACATGCTACTGTGGAAGAGTGTCTTCTGGGAAGGGTAACTTTTCCTGTCATTTCTTTTTTCAGATCTATGTCATTGACAGTGCAGATAGGAAGAGGTTTGAAGAAACAGGTCAGGTAAGTTACTTAAGCCCAGCTTCCTTTGAAGTAACTCAGTGCTTCTGAGTGCCCCTTGCTCACAAAACTTAGGAAGAAGATTTTGTTGTTTATGAAGGAAATTTGCATTTCAAGAGACTTGCCTTTCAACATCAATACAGATTATTTTGGTAGATGTGAAACAAGGAAAATAGGTAGCCTAATTCTGTTTAAATAGAACAGTGTTCATTAAAGTTATACAATAATAGCAAATGGAGCCTAATACTAAAAGCACAAATTTCTCTAAGTCCTTTAAACCTTGCCAAACCAAGACCCTGAGGAATCCTATTTTCTTATTTTCGAAACTGAAATGGAAATCATATTGACTTGATTGTTTTTTTGGATGTAATTGTAAAAAAGCAAAGAACTATCTAACTAATACTGGCTAGAAAATAAGATTTCCATTTTACAAATTCTGATGTTTTGTAACATTTTTTGTTTTAGGTTGGAACAAACATAAGACTTTTAAACTTCATTGTGTAAAATTCTGAAAGTGACAGTGTCCCAATATAGCTAGCAATCTTCCCCACAGAAATGGGAGATGTAGATTAAAGCCTTCTGTTCTGTCTGATTTGAAGGAGATACTTGATTTTTTGCCTCTCAAGTCCCATGGACACACCCCAACAGCAGAACTGTTGGTAGTTCTAGGGGTAGGGAATCTTTCCTCTGCTGGAGCTATTTCATTTTATATCAGTAATTAAATATTCATTGGGCAAAAGAGATGGAAAGGAAGCAGCAGCTTAGATCACTTGCCTGAGTCAGGCGGAGCCAACCTAAACCCCTCCTCATATTTCCGCAAACACTTTTGATTTCAATAAATCAGCCATGTCAGATGAAAGACCTATTTTGTTGAAAATTTCCCAGCCAGTTCTGTTTATAACTCCATCCTCTCATCCTGGCTTCCAAACCAAACACTGCTCTTGTGGGGGATGGAGTTGTAGTTCCACTGCAGTTTAGCATCTCCTTGACTGCACTTGTTTAATCCAGAAGTTTCTATTCAGCGGATAAAAGATGTTAGAACGTTATCTGAGAGCATGAGACCTTTCCAGCTAAATAAAGAGGGCACAAAAATCTCCTATACTCGTCTGTCTGCAATGCCAGCAGTCTCTACAGGTTCATGTTCTGCTGAGTTTGTCATATGTTCCCATAGGGAAGTGACTTGAGACTGAGTGCCGGTTTCACATGAGACCATTGCACAACCTAGACATGAAGTATTTCTGCCACCATTGATGCACTGCAGATTCAGATTTGAGCTATTAAAAAAATCTTTTTGAGTCAACCAGTTTTGAATGAACAAACCCTTTTTTAAAGATGCCATCCAATGTGTGCTGTACATATGGAGCCAAAATTCAGCTATTAAGGCTCATCTAGCTTGTCTTCAGCTAACCAATGCCTTCAAAAGTATCAGCACTTTCCTCTGGGAGGGAGATTTCCATTTTGGGGGGCGGTGGTGGTGAGGGGGAAGTCCTCTCCTATTTAAATTGCAGTGATTAAGGCTTCGAACAACCCCTTGAAACTCATGATTAGCAAAGATATGAGGGCCAGTGTCAATGGTTGCTCAGGTACAAATCAGGTCAGTCAGGCAGTGACTTAAGACAGATTCCTCATACTATCAATTTACATGTTGTTTTTTGCTGTTTCATCAGTTTTGGTCTCCTGGGATCAGAGACTGGTAAAACACAGAGTTGTAGCCTTTAAGGCAACTGCTAATTTCAGACCAAAATTAAGATTTTTCTAACCTGTAATTGGAAGAAATAGCTTTTGAACCTTGGGCAGAGATGATTGTATGCATTTTTGCTCTCTTATAATAAGATCTAGGTTTCACTGGAACACACTCTTCTAGCATTTGCCCTAAATATATTTCTAATTAGAGACAAGCATTGGTGGTTGAAGGTTTTCTTCCCTTCCCTCTCCCCATCTTCCCCCCACCCCACTCCCTTGTAAATGATACAGGAGCTGGCTGAGCTTTTGGATGAAGAAAAGCTTAGCGGAGTCCCCGTGCTCATATTCGCTAACAAGCAGGATTTGCTGACGGCTGCCCCTGCTTCGGAGATTGCCGAGGGACTGAACCTGCACACAATCCGGGACAGAGTCTGGCAGATCCAGTCTTGTTCAGCTCTTTCGGGAGAGGGAGTACAGGTGAGGCTTTGCAGAAGGCTTGCTGTGCCAGCAGGCCATCTGTAAGAGATTGTTGATCTGCAGGGTGGGGCTGGACCTGCCTCACCGATGAGGGTCAGCACAGCCAAAGCCTTGCAGTGCAAAAGGCGGGTGGTGCGTGTCTTGCGTCCTGTGCAAAGGGAAGGGAGAGGTGGGGGCCCTTGGGGTCTCTTCATCCCTGGTAAAGGGGAGAGCAATTGCCTCCCCACCCAGGAGCCCTTAGCTGGCCCAGATGAAGACATTGATTTCTTTTAAAGAGACTGCTGTCAGGTTAATCATTCTCACAAAACAAATTGTCTTTTACTATTAACCCTTTGACTGGTACGAGTGTGCACTCTAGAAATCTGATTTACCTTTGCTACTGATGTCATTTGGCATTTTACTAAACCCAGGCACCAGGGAGAAAAACTGATCAATTTTTCTGATCCAGAGAAATGCAAGAGTTGCACATAGAGCAACAACCACTTCTAATGTCAGCATGTGGGGCAGCAGAAACACACCTAGGGGCCTGCAATGTGTCCCTGTGCTGAACTGTAATAGTTGTGTCTTGGGCTCCTGTGCTGTAGTCAGTTCCTGCCGTATAGTAGCTCTTTGTAATGTAAATGGGACCTAGGTTTGTTTATTTCACTCTTAGGTTTTCCTGAATTAATGAGGTATTTGCAGAGCTCGAAATCTGAGTACTCCCTTCACTGATATTTAAAGAAACAGAATGGTGAAGACATTTATCTTCACTGCAGCTTCAGTAAAACCTTATTTGCAGATGCTACAGAGCAGTTCAGGATAGTGAGATCTCAAGCTGAGTATGAAGAGTCACAGAAGCAGCTCTCCATGCTGAGTGGGCTGTAAAATGGCAGATGAAATTCAGTGTTGACAAGTGCAAAATAATGGACATGAGAAACAACAATCCTAATTATATGACAATGGACTCAAAATTAGCTGCCATTACTCAGAAGCAGATCCTTGGGAACAGAGCTCATCAAAGGCCAAAGAGGAAAATTCAAACACTGGACAATTACAAGAAAGCAAAGAAGAAACATCTTATCTAGCAGGTTAAAGTCATTGTTAGCCCATATCTTGAACATGACCTCAATTTCTGTCTCTGCCACATTTAAAAATGTTTTAGTAGTAATAGTAGAATCATAAAGTCCAACAAAAAATTAGGTAGAAGGGTCTTCAGACAATCTTCAGACCAACGTCATGTTTAAAGCAGGGATAGCTGTGAGTTTAGAGGAGGTTGCTGAGTCTTGTCCAGTCAAGTTGTAAGTATCTCTAAGCATGTAAATTCCATATCCTCTCTAGGTAACCTCTTCTAGGTTCTTAACTGGCCTAATCAGAAAAAAATACAGTCCGCATATCTGCTTAGAATTAGGAGAGATTTGAGGATCCTGTCAGGAATGATCAGCAGCACAGAGTGGCATCTGTATACAGGGATAATAAATAAATTAGGACAAGCAGTTTATAAGAGAGAGGACAGAGAGTGGGAACATCTTCAGGATTTATAAAATAAGGTATAAAAATGTCAGATAGACTGTATGCTATTTTTACATTGCTAGAGGAAGAGCGTTCCTAATGAAATAATCAGAAAACGGTTTAAAAGAAATGAAAATAAGTGCTTCTTTGCAAGTGGCATAATTAAATTCTGGATCTCATTGGCACAGGATGTTGGGGAGACCAAAGGTATCAGAAAAATACTTAAATGAATTTCTGAAGAAGGGAGGTGCAGGCAATCACTGACCAGTAAGATCTGGAGACAGCTTTTGACTGAGGAACAGCTTGGGCCATGAACTGGGAGCAAAGAACAGAGTAAGGCAGATCCTGTTCCTACATGGTCTTTCCCCTGGCATCCAGAAAGAAGGTGCTGGCCTGGAGAAACCATTGGTCTGACCCAGTACAGCAATTCTGATTTTAAATTCTCTGAATCAGTACAGCAGTTCTGATTTTAAATTCTCAACCTGATTTTTAGACCTGAATGTAGTAGGTGGTGTTCTCTACGGGGCCTGTAGTTAGCTAAGCTACAAATTCAGCTATGTTGTAGCCAGTGTTGTAAAGGGCTTTGGCTCTAATCTCTGCTCTGAAATTTCCAGTCCAAAGAAATCTGACCAGGAAAATGAGGCTGCAGTTGACAGCGTTTCAGGCAAACATCTGTCACCTTCCTACCTCCTTCAGGCCCTTCTCTAGTTATGGAAGTCCAAGGGAGCTCTCCAGCTGCAAAGGGGCAGTAAAGAGACAGATGAAATTCAGAGATGTGTGTGGATATGGAAGAAGTAAATGATACAAAGTGTCACTTTCTGTTCTTCAGCTTTGAAATGTGCTTCCTTCTCAGGCAGATTTGTGGGCTCTCTAGAGTGGGCTGCACACTTCTCCACTGACAGCACCTTCTTGCTGTGTCTCCTCCGTGAAGCACAGCACATCCCTAATCATCCAGTAGGGCAAAATACTCAGCCCAATACCCTCTGCCAGGGAAATGAAATCTGGTTCTGCATTCATTTCCAGAAAATAGAAGACCAGAACTAAATAAAAGTATTTGCAGGCCTATGTATTTTGTTCATCGTGCTTATCTAGACAAATTAGTTTAAATGCAGCCCAGATAACATCCCACTTTGTTGTTATCAGTTTCATTGCCCTAAATACTGCAACTTACTCCATAAATGATTATTACAGAAAAGTCAGGAAAGTCGCAAACTCTCTGTAGCTTATAGAAGAAGAGCCCCTACATTTCTCTTCAGCCATAACTTCAGCTCTGTCAAATCAGACAGCAAGAATGTCAAGCACTCCTTTTCCTTGCAAATGGAACAAAATGTTTGGGGAGATGGCTTTTAAACTAAACCCAGATCAGCCTAGGAAAAAATGGTGTCTTCAGTTTTGGGACATTAAGGAGAGGTCAAACTTTAGGAGAATCAAAGAACTTGTTTAAAGAGTGAGATTAGGAAAGATGTTTTTCAGGATTGTGGTACACCAGGGCAACAGGTACCAGAGGCTCAGAACAGGAGCTCTCCATGTATGATTAAATCTCAGGTTACTGCTTTAAGGACTTTGTTGAGAAATGACAATGAGTGGCAGCAAAATGGAGTTGGGGAAGCATCAGGTGTTCAGAATGAAAGCCAAGGAACGAGCACACCAACCATAGCAGGTGAGGGAATGGATTAGCTGCAGTGGAATTGGAGACATTACTGACAGATCTTGCAAGGAAGAGTGGTGGCATATCTTGTACTGAGCACATGCAGGAACAGAGTTCATATGGGAAGATGTTTGTGATGGCTTGAAAGAAGAGCAATGGGCAAAGATAAATAATGCTGCTACATGTAGGAGAAATAGTTTGAAGGTCATTTAATTAGTTTAGCAGCTAGCACCATCGTGTATAGAACTGGGTAGTTAAGACTGGGGATTTCAAGGTTAATGAGATTAGATTATGGTTAATAGAATGATATAAATTTAGAGATTTTAACTATTATTTGAAATGGGTTATTTAATAAAACTGTTAATTAAGGGGGGAATCCATATAGTCAGCTTCTCTTTTAAAATTAACCATTAGGGACTCTGGAAAAGGGGGCTAGCAGTGTCCTGAGAAGGCTCAGAAGAGAGGTGACTGGGTTAACTGGAAACTCCATGTAGTGTCTCTGGATGCCAGCTGGCAGCCCCTGTTATGCCAGCTGAAGACTTCATTACCTCCCGACTGTAACTGTGGGCAGCACGTGTCTTGTTAATCAGACTTCATGGTGCCATTGAGGCTTTTTCAAGCAAAATGTCTGCTTGGGTCTGATCTTATCCTCAGCCCCAGTTGAAAAGCAGGAAAGCCTTTTCTCCTTGCCACAGCCATCTGGGCTCTGCTTCTGGAACAGGGTACTGACCCGCCTACACTGAGACCTCAGCAAGTGAGGGAGGTGATTACTGATGACAGCAGAGGAACATAAGGGAACTATTGCCTTACAGTGACTCTCTGGTGCCATGTAGGCTCTCTTGGGGTATTTGTGACCAGATCTCAAATTGTAGCCCTTGGTGTGCAAAAGCTGTGTACATTCCACCCTGGCCAGCCAGAGTTGGTGTGAAAGCAAACAGGTCCCCTCTGCTTTGCTGCCTCCTCTCTTGCTGAGGTGTTATTTAGGGGCCAGGGTGTGATATTAAATATGACTCAAGGCTTGGGACCAATGTGTCTGCTGCAGCTTGTTTCTTGTCTGAAGCAAGATTCTCCAATCAAGGCAGCAGGAGTTCAGCCTGCCCCGAGGAACTGTCCTCCAGAATGATGATGCAGCGTATTGTGTCCAGAGTCTCCCAAACATAATGACCCTCTGGATACCATTAAAAGCCAGTGAGACTGAGAGTAGCCACTAAACTTTTCCAATTTATGCCCGATCCCATCTGGCCCAAAGGATTGTGGGAAAGGCTGAGCCCCTGTCTCTTCCCTGGCTGTTTCAACCTAGTTGAGAATGAAGCCTAAGACCTAAGTTATGTCTGTGCTGACATAAGGGCAAGATTCAGAGCAGGACCATCCTTGGTGGATACCACATACCAGGGTGGTATCTGCAGAGCTTAGGCTTAGTCTTAGCCAGGAAAGGCTGGATGGGGATCTCCCACATCTGAACAAAGTTCTGGAGCTATTTGTAAATATGATTTAAAACCAGTTTTGATGGCTGCAGCTCTCCTGGGGCGGGCAGACCCTGTGCATGTTGAGGAAAAGCAACCCTGTTTCCAGATTACAGGGCAGTGTCTTCTGATTTTTAAGTAGGTTGAGGAGGGAGTCTACAGGGATACAAAGTCTCAGAGGACAAGAAAATAAGCTTTCACCCAAGCAAAACCCAATGGATAATGTACTGGCAGGAGCCTGTAAGAGCCAGCCTGTATGATCACTAGAGGTGCAAGGAAACGACAGATAATGAAGGCACAGTCCTGGCTGTGCAGAGGGAGAAGAAAGTGACAGTTAAAATAATGCATACCAAAAATGCTAGAGATTGAGAATTTTGCACTTGCCTGACCCAATTTGTTATGGCAGACAGAGGATTACATGAAAGGATTAAGCTTTTCTGTCCTTAAGGTCACATTAGGGGTCACAAGTTTGTGGCCTTGCCTGATCCCAGGCTTGCAGGGGAGCAGAAATCGCGAGGCTTTTTATGGGGTGGAAAGGACTTGTTCGCTGTGTTTGAAGTCAGATTACTTCACTCCCATAGCCGCAAAGCTGATAATGCAGAGAATAAGCAAGCAGTGGGCTAATCTTAAGCAGGACTTTTTATTTCTCCCAGGGAAGGCTCTACCAGTACTTTCCCAAAGGGCGTTGGAGTACAACTCCCTTGGCACAATAGCAGATGGGACTGCAGCAAGGCGGGGTTGTGTGAGCAGCATTTCTCTGCAAGGAGCGTTATCCTCTTCCCTGGGGTTCTCTCTCTTTGCTTTGGTAAAGTTTACTAGCTGCTTGTTAAGGAGCTAAGAGAGGCAAAGCTGAAAGATCTGAAATCTTTCCCTGGCTAAGTTTTCCCAGGGTTGGCTTGAGGCTGGAATACTAATATTGTATCCGCCTCAGTCCTCAGAGTACCTGCCAGTGTTTCTGTGTCTCAACAAAGCAGCACGAGGACATCTATCAAAATCTAAATGTTACTGTAGGGATTATACTTTCTTCACAGAACCATCTTTTAAACATGCAGATATAGGGACAGAGTGTGCAGGGACAAAGGATGACAACAGTTGACTCCTTCAGGACTTGACTCTTTCAAGCACTGTTTCCTCCTTCTCATGTGCCTTTCCCAAAGCAGCTCTTTGTGTTTGTAGCAGCTTTCTTGGATTTCTTTATCTTACCAATGCTCTCTCCTGCTTCACACCATAGGTAGAAAAACTGCAAATGTACCTTTTAGGTTTTTTTGCTTTCCATTGCACTTGGTATTCTCCAAAGCATCTGGGGACACTACAGAACAACAACCCCCCTCAAAAAAAAAAGTTGCACCAGAAGCTGCAGACGTAGCTGAGGAAGGCATCTCACATACAACTTTCTGATACAGCTGAACATGTTAGTTTTCCCTTTATCACTGTCAGGCAGGGGGTATTTACAATTAAATGTGATTTTTCCTGTCAATTAACTCATGCCAGAAGAGAGTTTTTAAAATCTATTCCTGCTTTAAAAGTTTGGTGACCTACTTACGTATTTCAAGCGTGTTTGGAGTTCACCTTTCCTCTTGCATTTTGCTATGTCATTCTCTTGCCCTCGTTAAATGCTTCATGCAGCCAGGCTCCCAGCCATGGTAAATCCCATCATAAACTCTCCTTTATGACCCTCGCTGTGCTGGTGCTGCAATGGTCTGCCTTTCTCCTTGCCCAGCTCCCCAATGGCAGCAGGCAGTGTTTTAATCACTGTGAATTCAGGTTGTGGTCAGATTAGGTAGAAGATAGGATGCGTGTTTGTTGTTTTGCAGTGATGTATTGTTTCTGGGATTACTGTGCTGAATAGCAGAGGGTGTCAGCTGATATTTATTACTTTAAGCTGTCTCAGCTGTTCTGGTTCAGCAAATAAACCTACATTCAAAATGAATGAGGAGCTCTGCTTGCCTTGTATGCCATGATGTGTGCAAATGTGATTATTGCTTCCAAGGCAGGGGAAGCTGAAATCATTGTGGGAGCATTTTTAGTTATTTATTTATTTTTACTCTTTGCAGGCAATCATGCAGATTTCTAAAGCACACAATCAAGTCAAAGGCTTGACACCTCTCCTTCCAGCCCCATTGTTAAGCCCTGGCATTCCTCATGCTGGGAATCACTCGCTCCCTCTCTCTCTAAAGTGATAAGCTTTAAACCATGCTATTGATTGCTTAAGGCATTACATGTTTTACACCTAGGTTATCAGTGTTATTGAAAGGGGAAGACACAAAGCTACCGGGCCTTAAAATGAATCTACCTCTCATCTTTTCCCATTTGCTCAGAGGATTTCAGACAATTTGTTTTACACTGATCTCTACTGGGGAGATAAATAAATGAAACTGGAGACACCAACCCTCCCCAAGGTTAGAGTTAGAAGTGTTATTAGTGTAGGGCCTCATGTGCACCCCAGCACAAACTGGGCTCACTTATTCTTTATTTAACACAGCAACAAGGGCTGATTTCAAAGTTGCTGCTCCCCTTCAGATAAGAAGTGTCACATAGCGCAGTTATCAAGGTGAATTGGTATTTTCAAGTGAGAACCTCTCTGCTTCTGATTAAGCCCTGAGGACTCCCTCTCTTCTCTCTTAACTCTTTAGCTCCCCTCTGACATGACCACCACCTTTGTAGCTGAGGGACAATATAGAGGCACAGCAGTGAGTGTTGGCTCACCCAAAGGGCCTGCTGTACTCTGCCTTGGGCTACCTGTCCTTGGAGAAGCTGAGGCCCTCGGCAGCCTTTTGGCAGTCTGGGAACAAGGGAATAGGAAAACAGCAACACTGCTACCATGAGGCTACCAGTGATGTTTGCCAAAAACCTCTGACCTTTCTGAGGGTCTAACTAAGGTTGTTGTGGTAATGATACAAAAATGACCACTGAACATAATACAGTGAAATCCCTCCACTCTGAACTCTGAAATGATATTTGCCTGACTTCCAAACACAAAGATGTGCTGCTCCTCTCTCATCCCCAAAACCCTGCCTTTTGCCTTCAACCTCCCTATCCACAGAGATACCTCGTAGACAGGACAGAGGTAAGGGATTTGATGGGACACAAATATGAGGAGACTGTGCATCTTGCACTCCATTGTGCACATCTCCTGACGGATAAGTGACAGGAGCAGATGAAGCTTTGGCTTTCAATAGCATATTCCCTTCTGGGATCTCAGCAATAAACTCACAAATCAGGTATTCACAGCACAAGTGTTGCCATCCTGCTTGCACTGGCCAGAGAGGTCACCCACGCATTTTTACAGAGATACCTTAAGGAGTATATCAGCCTCTTAAAACATGACCACATAGCTTCTCACTGAACCCCTGTGGGATCCCTGAGGGCCCATTTTCTGTGGGGGCCTGAGGAACAGGGAGCAGGGTCCAGGTCTGGTTATTGCAGTGACTTTCATGGATCTGGATTTCAAAGCTTGCAGATGAACAGAGAATTAGACCTGTTTTCTTAACAGGGGGCTGACTGTATAACAAACAGTATCCTAAAATCCAGTCTCAAAGATAAGATGACTTGCCCAAGATTACACAAATCATCTGTAGGCGAACCTGGAACTGGCCCTTCATCTGCCACTGACATAGCTTGAGTGCAAAGTGATCCTTCCTCGTAGGACCTACACATAGTGATGTGATGAGATGATGCTACTTTTTATGGTCAGATGAAAGATTTAATAACCTCTGTGTGACAACATCTACCAAGCAAGGAAGCACTTATTTTTTTAACCCACAGTAGTTTTGGGGACAGAAGGGCAGGCAGGGGGTCAATGAGGAGGCAGAACATAATGCTTGTAGAATGGTGGTGGGGTGGGCTTGGGGGATTCCTCCTCCTGTCGCTTGACTAACGTTAC
The DNA here is from genome assembly GCF_963513975.1 of Fringilla coelebs. Lineage (NCBI taxonomy): Eukaryota > Metazoa > Chordata > Aves > Passeriformes > Fringillidae > Fringilla > Fringilla coelebs. The sequence continues at coordinate 24,289,773 of NC_140066.1, read as the reverse complement.
CTTTCTCTGTCTGAAGGACGGCATGAACTGGGTGTGCAAAAATGTCAGTACTAAGAAGAAGTAAAGCGTTCTGAGCTGCATGGAAATGGAGGAGCGGTGGGAGCAGAATTCTAGCCTGAAAACACTAATTTGCTGCTTTCTGACCAAATGTTTTTCCATCTGTGCACAGCTACAGCTGTTAAAAGAAAAAAAAAAAAGAGAGAAAAAAGGGAGCAACATTGGCTTAAACCTACTGCTGGATTTGGAACTTGACCTGCTCTTTAGTATAATTTTTTTTATCCCAATAAAGGAATTACATATTTCCTCCCTATGCATAAGTAGTATTAAATGTCTGATTAGCAAGCAAGTTTGTAAGCAGAAGCAAGACTGATTCCGTGAGGAGCAGAGGGAGTGGTGAGTTACTGTACTGGCTTAGATGCATAGGAGCTGCCCTAATAGGCGCAGTTGCTGAGGACACGCTTGGGCATCAGTCACAGCTTCCCCTCAGTGACAGATAAAATGCAGTTGTGTTACCAATTGTGGGTAGTTTCTTAAAATAAAGCTGCTAAGGAGTCATTTGTGTAACAAGGGTAGAAGACTTCCACATATTCCTATAGCCATAAAAGAGGAGTTTGATGATAACGAGGCACTGTTGCATTGCGACACCGCTGTAGAAGGGAGAGAAGGGTTATATGTGTATAATTGAAGCTCTTTACAGTTGGAATAATGCAGGATGAGTGTGCCTAGGGCTTTTCTCGCAGCTGAAGGAGAATTTAGCCCAGCATTTCACCTTGAGCCAGCAAAAATGTTGTTCCTCCGTTCAATAAGTTCCATATGTGAGATTAGTCTTGATGTTGAACAATCCCTGTTGATTTTCCCTTGATGTTAAGGCAACTCTGCAGGAAAATGCAATTAAGTCCATGATTACTTTCTAGAATGAGATATCAGGTCCCAGGTTTCCTTCTTTGAAATGTGCAAAATGTATTCTCCTACCCCACCACCTCAGCATGCCTTGCCTGGCTCTTCCAGGGACTTGGGGGACTGCCCCACAGCAGGCTGGCTGTCCAATGCCTGAGGTCCCCCAGCCTGGTGCTGGCTGTGGATTGCCCGGGTGGAGGGTGAGGATCCTGGTGAACAGCAGATGGGAAGTGCTCTGTAAAACGAGCATTCATTCTTTCCCGGGCCAGCTTCCCTTTAAAAGGACACAGTTGCTGAAATAGGAAAGAGAATGTGATTTCCACCTCCTCCTCCCCAGTTCAAATCTAGCCTCAGACTGACAAGGGAGCGGGAGCGATTAGCACGCCAAAGTAGCCATGTCCTGCGTGAAGCAAGCTTGGTGACTCCTGGGCCAGTTTCTAATGCACAGATGGTAAAATAATCCCACTGCCCTGCTTGCCAGCTTTGTTTGCTGCCTGCCTGCGAAAGGCCAGAGAACGACTGGGGACTGCATTACCCCTTCCACCTCCTGGAGACGGACGGTGGCGCAGGATGGGAAGGCTGCATGTACTAAAGCATGTGGCTTTACCACGCGTCAGCGAGTTGACTCATGGACCCAGGCAGGCGGCTGACACCCCTGGAGCTCCCAGCTCTTTTTTCCTCTCTTCCCCTGGACATCTCCACCTCACGGCACAAACATCTGCACTGTACGTGAAGCAGCCCCTGGCTGTCTGTGTGTTACAGCTTGGCATATTAAAATCATCTGGGGCTCATTCCAGGTCCCCCCATACATCAGGATGTACAGTAGCAGTTCAGGGATGATCTGTGTGTAGTTCAGCTGTCTTTGCTGTGGCTGGGGGCACAGGGACAGCTGGGACAGCAACTGCTTTAGCAATCCAACTTTAATCTGCCTGTGTCCGTGAGTCAGCACCCTCCTAGTGCATCTGTCTCCAGCAGGGAGGCAGGACACGCATGCCAGAGTAGCAGAGCCTTGCTTTAAAAACCAGACGACTGGGGAGCGGGGTGGGGGGGAAGAGCGGGCTCAAGTGAGCTGTTAAGCAATCGCTAATGACAAAGTGACACAGCTCCGGCTTTGCATGGATTGAGTAAGGAGTCATAAGATGAGATGTTCATTTAAATGCAGCTTGCTGGGTAACTCCCCAGCTGCGCAGGCTTATCAGGAACGCTGCAAATTTGAGTATGGCATGTTCCTGGGTCAGTCCAAGGAGGAGAAATTCATCCCAGCATCACCTTTTCCTTGCAAATAATGCATTTGCCTGATGCAAGCAATGTAAAGAATTACAGCCCTTTCCTGTGGGCAGGCTTGTGCTGGCTGAGTGGCAGAGCTTTGTGACAGATAGTCCCCAAGCTTTGTATTTGCCCACATTGCTTACCAGATGCAGAGGGAAATGCTCGGGTATCTCTCCTCTGGTCCAGGCAGGGCAGGGCAGAGGACCCTTTGGAGCTCAGGCATTGATCTTTCACACTTGCAGGGGACTTGAGTTGGTGCTTTCCTGCTCCCTACTCTTTTAGCTGTGGCAGACTTAGTCTGTGACACCCCACCAGTGCCACAGTTGGCTTCCTGGGGCGGAAAAGAATCCAGGAGGGTAATGTGGTTTTTTAAAGTCTCACGTTGGTTAAACTTGGAAATGTGTGTAAAATAAATATGTAGTAATTCTCCTATCACTTTAGTTGGGAAGGAAAAGTTGCCTTATTGAACTCAGGATCCAGAAACATTTGCTGGCTCATTCACTATGTTTACTTGTAGCCACACATATCGGTTGTTTGCATCTGTACCTGCCAGAGTTTCCCCTGTAACCCAGTAGTTAATTTGGTTTTCCCATGCCAGGTGGTAAGAGAGGAAGACGGTGATAGAGTGAGCTGTGCTGGGAGGATGGAGGTGGGGGTTAAAATGACCATGTCTTGAGTATATCATCCTACATGATGGCTGTAAATGTTCATTGTATTGTAAACGTTTATCTGTGCAACCTGGTGAAAATGTATAAGAATTGAGGTTCTGTTCACTTGCTGCTCCTTATCTGAATGTATTTACATCTGCTATGGCCTCTGCAGGGCTCTCTGCCCTGGGCAGCACCTGGCTGAAAACCACCTAGACAACTGTCTGGGGCCAGCCAGAAACGCCTGTCCCCGATCAATGCCGCCGCTGCCCCTCTGCCAGCCCTTCAGCCCCGCCCTGGTGTATGGCACACGCAGGGCTCCATCCTTCCAGCGCTGTCAGCTTCGCCCTCCTTTCAAGTGAGGCTGGGGGAACCAAGTGGCTCATTGGTATGGGTGGAGCTCTGCCACACGTCGCATCAATTCCTGGATTTTTTAGCCAGGAGGGACCGTTGTGTTCCTGTTTCCTGACCTCCCGCGTAACACAGCCCGTTAAACCCCACCCCGCCGTGGTGACTCACGGCTGAGCCGGAGCCCCTGTGGTAGGAAGAAACCCAGCCATGATTTAAAGGCTCCGAGTGACAGGCAGACCTCGGGATGTTTGTCACAGGGGTTAATTCCCTTCCCGTGCTTCACTTTCACATCATTAAATCTGGTTCTACCTTTGCGATAGATGAAAGAAGCCTCTCTTGCTCCTGCCCCATTCCTTCCCTGGAGGGGAGAGGTGCCGGAGAAGTGAAATTCTCCAAGGCCATGTCAGAAAACCTGAGTCCAAGCCCCTGCTCTGACCGTGAGTGGGGTGTGGGGACTCATGTCCTCCCCCAGCTGTGGCCGTGTCCTCCACTGCAGCTTCGCTGGAGAATGTCTCTCCTGCCCTTGGAGAACACTTGCCAAAGCCTCTTGCAATCTTCTCCCATTTTCCCAGTACCTATGATGTTTCTTGCACATTAATGACTTCTCTCTCTGTCAAAACTATAACTGGTCACCAGACTCTTTTTATGAAGTGTACTGGGATGAGACCAGCCCACTCCAACATGCTCACTCTTCTCCAAAAGCAAAAGATGGCGGCTGTTGCATTCCCTGGGCCGGCCAGGTCCATGCAAGCTCTTTCTTTTATGTTCCCTTTTTTGTATTTCACCAGAAAGGGATATTTGCAATATCTGGTCATGTTGTTACTCAGTGTATAATTTAGATGTCTTTGTCAAAAAAAAAAAAAAAAAGGAAATAAATTAAAATTTAGTAGAAAGACAACTGGTGTTTGGGGGTGATCCTTTTTTCTTCAGCAGGTTCGTCTTCTGCCAGGATTGTCTCTTCCCAAGGAGCTTCCAGTCAGGTTGCAAGGCTGCTCTTCCATTGCTCCTGTCACCCCACTAGAAATGGTTCCTGGTACTAGAAGTGTTCAAAACTGTTGAAGAAGCCTTTTTCCTTGGGACTTTCAGTATTCCAAAACTATCAGAGAAGTCAGCCAGAGAGAAAGGGAAACTCTGGGAGGATCTTCTTTTTTCAAAAATCGTGTTGTAGGTTAAAAAAAGCATGTCATGAAACACGTTCTCTACTGACCTGGCAGGAAAAGGGAAGGGGAAAAAGAAAAGCAGCAAGCCATTTAGGTTTGGTTCAGTGAAATAGGGTTGGGAGGGGGTTAGGAGGGAGGAAAGCAAATCTGTTGCTTTCCAGCTCATCTGACTCATTACTGTTCCTGCAACACCCAGATGGGCCAAAAAGCAAGAAACTGTTAGAACTCTTTAAAGTATCAGGTCCCTCCCTGCACAGTCACAGTCAGGATGCCTGGAAGGCTGTCAGAGCCACTGGAAAAAAACCATTATAGATAGTCACACTTAACTTCGTTTCTCTTTTTTTTAAGGCACGCTTTATACTCAATCCTGGTATTTTTTCAGCGAAGTAGGAAATACTTTTTCATCTTGTTTGCCTAATGGATTGGATGTGAAAAATATTTCTCTGGCAAGTGAACACCCTGAGAGGTGTTTGACTTGTCACAATGTTATGTATCGGCCCCTGAGGCCCCCGGCCCCCGAATCGGCTGCGCTTCCCCTCTCCTGCTGCTGTTTACAGTGGGATGTGGTAATTTATGGGGAGGCTGCGTGTGACCTTGCGTGCGTCTGCTGGAGCGAGCCGCGGGTCCCTTCCCCGCACAAGCCCCGCTTTACATCCACATGATGAATTTAGTGCTCCCGAAAGGACAAGGAACCGAGCGGATTGGGTGTGGGGAGGAGAAAAAAAAGAAAATAATAATCTGCAGCCTGCAGGAGAAAAAAACACTGAGATTTTTGTTCCTCTTTGACCAGTATTTCCCTGTTTATGGCCTCGCACCCCCAGACGCCTGCCTTTATCGGAGCAGAGAAGTGGTCTGTGGCCGCAGAGCCGGATATTTCAGCCTCCGTGTTCTCGCCGCGTTGGCATTCCCCAGCCCGGCCGTGCTCTGCTGGGACACGTTGGAGCGGGGCAGCTGGACTGATGGCCACAGCCGTGCTCCAGCCCACCCACCTGGGCACCCACCCAGGCACTGGCTGAAGCTTTTTTCATTTTATTTTGTTTTGTTTAAGTGGAAACAAGCTCTCACCGCAGCCTCGTGATTGGCTTCTGCCGAAATGGCAGCTTCAGGCTCAGTTGGCTGAATTTGGGCTTGTTGGATTTTTTATTGCAATCTGTTCACTTATTTCCCTTCCCAGCACTGATTGGAAGCAAAACTTCTAAAGCTGTGGTGAGGCTGTGCCTGTGCTGGGGGATGCTGTCAAAGGCTTGCTAGAAACAGTGCGGGGTGGGGGGTGCCTCCTCTGCGTTTCCTATGTAGCTGTCTGACCAAGATGAGTATCTGTATCATTTTTAATGGGAAAAGGAAAAGAAAAATCACATTCAGAAGAGGAAGGGTTGAAAGGATCCTCTCTGCTTGCAACGTTCCATGACCGCCTGCCTCTGAGCTGCAGCCCTCTGGGCGGCACAGTCAGCCAGCCAAATGCAGCCCCAAGTAGATAACCCCAGGAGGAAGAGGAACTGGCAGGTGGGTTAGGCCCCAAGTCTGAGTTGCATTAGGAGCTGGCAGGAATGCCCTGCAAGTAAGTCACCTGGATGAGAGATATTTTTAAATAGAAGTTGTTCTTGCTGCTTGGCTTTGCAACATTTGTGCTACCGATGGGAGCCATGGCCTGCATGCTTTAATGCTTCTCTGTCTGGCAGGAGCTTGGGGTGCCAAGGGGGACACTGTTGGGGACAGCGGGTCCCCCCTGCCGAGAGCGACACTGTGGGCTGGGACACTGCGCTGTCCCCAGCCTGAGACAGCTGGGTCCCAACTGACAAAGACAAAGCCCAGCGTCTTGGGGTGGCTGAGCCAGCTGTCCTGCCCCAGCTCCATCACGCTCCCTGATGTCAGACAGGAGGATTTATATGTACTTTGGGTTCATTTTTATAGCTGGCACCTGTGAGGCCAAAGCCAGGAAGGGATAAGTGAAGAGGCCTTACTGTGAGGGCCTGTGATGGTGGCAGGGGCAGGGAGAGCTGCTCTGGGGTATGGGGAGATGGGCGTGGCAGCCTCTCTGCACCTGGGGACAGTGCTTGGGTCTGGGACTGGGCAGAGAGCTGGGCCTGGCTGGCGGCTGCTTTTGGAGCTGGGGCAGGAGCTGCAGCTCTCACAGCCCGGGGGGTTGGGAGGGGCTCTGAATTGGGTGCATTCAGCGTGGCACAGCTGGTGTGGGCTGCGAGGCGGGGGGGCTGCAGTTGCTCCTGACACTTTTGCCTCTGAATGTGATGATAAACTCCCTTTCCCGATTAGCGCTGATCCCTCTGCCTCCAAAACAGTTGGCCCTAATGAACATACGGCCCAACAGCTGTAAGCGGTTATACATATGCATGGATATATATATTTATCCCCCCCCAGCCCATCCATATATACTGGAGATCACAGCTGTTGCTATTCTTCCTTGCAATGCAGATCAGACGCTCTCTCTCTTTGGAGTCTTACTTGACCTATTTTGCAGGCGCAAGATTTTTTGTGATGATGATTTCCCCAGTTGGTGCTTTTGATTCTGCCTGAAACATCTTGATTGAAGGCAAACAATGGCAGCTCCGGCAGCCGGCAGCGCCCCGCACCCACGCGCCGCCCCGGCCCCGCCAGCCGCCACGCGCCGGGGGGGCCCAGCACGGCCCCGGCCCACAGCGCCTGCTGGCTGGTCCATCCCCATCCAGCTCCTCTGATGCCGCATCCCCGTGCCCACAGGACGTGGCTCTGCCACCTGGCCCACCGTCTAGGCCGTGCAACCTCAACCTTGAGGCTTGTGCTGGTGTCCTCATCCTTTGCCCGGCTGTCCCCTTCTCAGCCCTGAGCCTCTTCCTGCCAGTTGGAAACTGCTCCACCACCCCAAAATCTTGCAAATCATGGTGGTGATGCCCCTTGGGGTCCCAGGAGTGTCTTAGCTGTAAGACCAGAGGGGGAGATGTTGCCAGAGCTGGCAGGAATCTCAAAACCCCAGTGACTGCAGTGCAGCATCCCATGGGTGATGGACGCCTTTGAAGTGCAGTCTCCAGTGACCCCCAGCCTCTGCTCACTGCTTAGCACAAACTTTTGGGGCTTCAAGGGAGCCTCCCGTGTCCCTGCAGCCCTCCCTGTCCACACAGGGTGCCCCAAAGAAGGGCCTCAAAGCCACAACATCCTGGCAAGGAAAAGCGGCCATCCGGGCGCACACAAAGCCATTTCTTGTTTGGCATTTTTGTTTGAAGTGTGTCCTTCATCTGGGTTTCTACAGCAACTGGGAAGTTCCCATCCTGGCCCAGCTGGAGGGAGTGAAGCAGCCAGGGGAACAGAGCAGGAGGGCAGGAGGCGAGGATTGAGGGCAGGAAGGGAAGAAGCAAAAAATCAAGTTTTTGAGAAGTGGGGCTGTGTTTTCCACCTCCATCTTGGGCCCAGGGCTGCTGCAGCTGGGACATGATTCCAACCCTATCCCTGTCCCTCTGTCTCCAGAGGCAGTGCAGCCAGCTGGGGCCAAATCAGGGAGTATAAAACAAACAGCTTTTAGGACCCCTTCAGGTAAGGAGTAGTCTGCTGTGTCCCACCTTGGTTGGCCCTGGAATGGCTGCATCCTCTGAGCCCCTGTGCTAGCCTGGGTTAAAATGAAACACACTTAGAAGAAAAAAACAAAACCCAATGAAACACCAGTGGTTCATGTTAGGCAGTGAGTGTCTTCATTTATTCATTATGAGATAATACCCAAATCTGGCTAATTAATATTCCTGCATATTTTCCAAGGGGTGATGAGGTATCTTAAATATCTCGTGGAGATGGGCTTTCATATTTATAAGGTTGATGTGCAAACTTAAATTGACACTGTCTAAATATACCCTCATGTTTAAGCATGGGGCTTTCTCTCCCAAGGCAGCGAGGGCTTTCCTGGGTGCACACCCTGGCTGGAAGCGGGACCTGGGGCTCAGTGGGTGGGAGAGTTGCCCAAAAATGCTCCTGCGAGGCAGGGTGTGAGGTTGTGTGGTCCATCTTTCCACAAAGATGTGGGATTTCTGTTTGCTTTGGTAACGGGAAGAGAGCACAACAGGCACTGACCCAGCGGTGGTCGTGGGGTCAGCGGTGCTTTGGGGTGGAGGATCAGTGTGAGCACCCACACAGCTGGACGTGCTGATGGCTACCAGGGCAGGGCCTGCAGCTTCCTGCTGAAACCCTTCTCCAAGGTTAAAAATAGGATTGGGTTGAAAACTGAAAGCCTGGTTTGCATTTGCCCTCATTATGTTGATTGCTTATTTACATGTATGCAAATGGAAGAAGAGGCAGTGGCTCCTCCACCTGGGCACCCCTTGGCACAGGAGAGCCTAAACCCCACCGGGTAAATCCCTGCTGAGGGCTGGGCCATGGGGCTGTGGCCCCTTCCCAGGATCACCCTGAAAGCGAAGCATCAGCCCCTCTTGCCGTGCCGATCCGAGGGCAGAGCCGCAGCCTCGTGCCCTGAGCGTGGTGGCCGGTGGCACCAGCCAGTGCCTCTCCCCCCGCCCTGCTCCACCAGATGTGCGTGTCCAGCTCCAGCTGTTCCCCATCAGCCTCCCCCGTGCAGCACCGCCAGCTCCGGGATCCTTTTTCCACCAGGCCCCATGTCCTTCATCAGACACCAATTTGGTCTCGCCCAGCTGCTCATTTTTCTTTCTGCCGTGTGACATGTTTTCACCTGGCTCCTAATCCGTCTCTTTCCATTCACAACTCGAGCTGTTTATGGATGTGCCTCTGCTCCCCCTGCTCTCCCCACCCCCCAGACAGAGCCATCCATCAATAAAACCCCGCTGTGCCCCCGAGCCTCAGCGCTTCCCCTCCCAGGACACCAATATCCCAACAGCCACGGGCACACACTCCTCCTCCTGCTCCATGGGGTGATCCCACAAGGCCATTGCTTTCCTCCTTGCCACCAGCAGCACATGAGGCTTGATGGCACTGGTGGTCCTGGAAGCTGAGGCACCCAGTTCAGCAGGGGACTTTTCCTGGATGGGGGGAAAGAGAGGGGCTCTGGCCCCTCTGCTCTGCATGGGCACCCACTCTTTTGGGGCTGATCCCTCCAGTGAAGGTGTGGGGTGAGAGTGGCCCATGGTGGGGAGAGCCCTAACCTTTGGGGGTTACCCTGCATGGGGGGAGCGTGGGGGGTGTGTGTGCCTGTGTCCCCCCATTAGTAGGTGACAGGTGCTTTAATGCCTGGGCTGGCAGCTGCTGCTGCTATCATAGGAGGAGGCAGCTGTGCCAAGGAGGAAGAGGATGATGAGGAGGACAGCTGGGCAGTCAAACCTAGAGGCACCAAGCATAGGGGCCGTGGCTGGGGATTACCCTGGGGTGGGGGGTGGCCCTGGCTGTGCATCAGGGACCCTCCTCCACAGGGAGGGACATCACTCATCTCACCTGTATCCTCATCGCCCCGGGGCTCTTTACCCCCCAGCAGCCAGCCCTGTGAATATGAAGGGGAGACATCATGGGATCCCTGTGGAGGTTGAGAGCATCCTGCTCCCTCCTGCCACCCTGGAGTGCTTTGCTTTTGACTGAGAAGCAAACCCCCAAATATCCCAATGGACAGGGGGTTTCCTGAAGAGCCCGAGCAGCGCAGGGTTGAGAAGAACCCAGCAGGACAGCAGGGCCGAGCTGCCAGGCTCTGCAGCCTGTGTGTACAAGAACACACACCGGCAGGAGGTCCTGGCTCCCCAGCCCAATACTGCCTGGGAGCTTGTCCAGGGTTGTGCTGCTATCTGTGTTGTAATGGAATGGGAGGAGTTAGAGAGAGGGTCCCCCTCCCTTGAACCCACTGTTCCCCTGTTTTAGCTCACTGAGACTTTCTCCTCTTCCCAGTTCCCACTAAAGTAGCACAAGGGGAATTCAAACTGGAACTAAACCAGGGGTGTTTTGCAACCAAGGAAAAAATAAAGCAAGCTGAACCTGAAGAGAGCAGTGGAAAACCCCTCCAGCCTCTAGGACACTGCTCTGTTTTATGAAGTCAGCCTCATTTTCCCCGGACGAAGATCACCCCTGCACAGCCACAGCCAGGCCAGCCCAGGGCCCCACTGCACGTCCTGGACAAAGGCTCCTCCTCGCCCTTCCCAGCCTTGGCTGAGCACAGAGGGTCCCCAAACCAGCCCGGGGTGCTGCCAGCACCCACAAAGCCCCAGGGGGCAGCTGGGCTTTAGGTGGGGATGAAGGCTTAAGGGCCGGGTGCCAGGGCAGCAGCACGGCTGGAATGGTGGATGCTGGCAGAGTCAGGAAAGCTGCTGTCCCCAGCCCAGTCCCCATCCCACAATGGGGATTGTTCTGGAGCCCATGGGCAGGATGCGGCCTGGCCGGCTCCGAGCCTGACTCACATCCTCGCTGCCTGGGAGGGAGCTGGTGGACAGCCACATCTCCAGCACACCTTCCCACGGGGCTGGGACAGGACGTGGGCACTGGAGGGGACCCTGTCTGCATCTGGGACCCACTGCTGCCCCATGGCCGAGCTGCTCCCTCCCGAACAGCCCCTCTGGAAAACCCCTGCCATCGTCGGGACTGGGCAGCGTTTCCTGCCCAAAGCAGGTTGGAGCCTCCCGCCGGAGCTGGCGTTCCCGGGGGAAGAGCTGCAGCAGAGCGAGGCATTTGCACTAAGTGATCACATTTATTTGAATATTTTGCGTGTGTGTGTGTGTATGTGTGTGTGTGTGTGTGTGTCTAAAATTGGTTACAGAATAAATACCTGTGCCTTATAGCAGGAAGTCCACTTTTTTTTATACAAAGTGCTTGTTACAGGAAGTTGCATCAGCGATATGCAGGAGGGGAGTGCGTTTTGGTCACGCTTCCCCTCCTGAAAATTAGAACAGATTTTTTTTTTTATTTATTTATTTGTGGTTTTTTGTAAAGTTTCTTTTCCCTTTTTTTTTTGTGCATTAAATTTCCTGCCATTGTGTATTTACAAATCTCTGAAAGAAGGAAAAAAATGCCAATATGCATGAGAAGTGGCCTTGTAACACAAAAAAAAAATCAGCCTTTAAAAAAAAAAGTAACAAACCCAAAATCTACAAGTATCATTTCATACTGAATCAATGATAGATTTTTTCTTTTTTTTTCTTTTTAAAAAGGGAAAGAAAGGGGTGGGGAAAGGGGAAAAACTGAACCAAACCAGAAAAAATGAACTCAGAGAAATAGAAAGAGAGAAGGTGCCATTGTCCCTTCTGAAGTTTTCCAAAGGCAGAGAGGAGCGAGGAAGAGCACAACGCACAGACCCAGATGTCCGACTGAAATCCCCATCAATTTCTTCTCGGTAATTTCTCCCTCGTGTTTACCCAGCGAGGGGCAGGAAGGACTTCCAAAATTAAATTAAAAAAAGGCATCAAAATGAAAAAAATTATTTCATTTTTAAAGGATCAAAAAAAAAAAAAAAAGAGGAGATATGATAGAACAACCCTCCCCAAAATCCTGGAGGGGTGTGAGGCAGGGAAAAAAATCGGGTTTGATTTAAAAGGGGGGGAAAAAAAAAAAAAGAAAAGCCAAACCAAACCAGACTTTTCTCTCTGAACACATCATCGAGCGGGACTCTCCGGAGAGTGCGACGGTTAACTGGTGACGTAGTGTTTGGCCGATGGCTGGCCGTAGACCCTATAGAAATCCTGCCGCCCGTGCTGCTGGGATGCGTCAATCCATTCCCTCACGGCAAGTCCCGGGAGCGACTGGGGCACGGCGGGGGCAGGCGGCAGCGGGTGGGAGTACTCCTGCGACGAGACTGTCCAGGGGAAGTGCCCCGAGCGCGGGTAGGGCTGGTGCCCGCTGTGGTTGGACACCGAGGAACAGTAACAGTTATCCACGGAGCAGACGAGGATTTTGCGCCCGCCGTACTGGGAGAGCACGGACTGCTGAGATGACGTGGTGTTGGGGTAGTGAGATGGGTTGAAGACGGAGCCCGAGTGCACCGGCTGCGGGCCGCTAGGAAGTCCAACTATGTGCTGCGTGGAGCTACAAGGCACCATGGCTTGTGCGGACTGCCCCTCGCCAGCCGAAGCGCCCTGGCTCATGTACTGGCTCGCCACAGTCCCGGACGATGGCTCGAGGAAGCTGCCCTCGGGAAAGGCGGTGGAGTGCTTGCGCTTCTCCGCGCCGGAGTTGCTGACGGTGCAGGGGTACATGGGGATGCTCTGCAGGAAGGGGACGGGGGTGCTCAGAGGACCTGCGGATGAGAAGAGGAGAGGGGGATTGTATTAAGCACAGCGTGGCACAGCTCCAGGGTGCTCCAGCCCCAAGACCCACATTCCAGCCCCACGTGTGCAGAGGGCCCCCCAGCCCGCCCCACCAGCGGCAAACCATGCACACAGCCCTGTGCAGGTGGACTTGCACATTCAGTTCTGGGCCCCTGGCAGCGGACTCGGAGCAGCCCCAGGCACTGCTCTGCAAACAGCTCATGAACACAGTCCCTAACAGGTGCAGAGTGGGACAGCCTGGAGGGAAAAACACCAATCCCCCAAGGAGGGGACTGGGAAGCCTCCACAGGACCTGGTTTGCTCCCAGGCATTGGCTGGGGGCTGTGGGACCATGCCAGTCCCTGGCTATCCCTGCCCACATGCTGACCCCCATCTTTCCACTGACTTTTCCTGGCAATGGCCAAACCCCCAAAAGCTTTGTATTTCAGGGTTTTGTGTAACCCCAGAACACGGCCATTTCACAAGACAAGGAAAATGCCCTGGGGAGAGTCAGGAACTGGCTTTGTGACTCTCCCTGCTGACTGCAGAGGGGTTCCAAGGGGTCCCTGCCCCAAAGAGCTCTCCCTGCCTTTTTGTACTGGGATCTGCAGGGCAGCCAGCTCTGGATACAGGAGGGAGTGAGGTCCCATGCCCCTGCACCCCTCAGGTTTCACCCACCTTCCAGCAACTTCCTCAGCTGCTTCTCCTTCTTGGCGATCTCGTTCAGGAAGAGCTTGGAGTTGAGGTGGCCGATTTTGGGTGGGGGCAGGCTGCCACCTGTACAATTCTGAGTCCTGTTGGGGATGGCAGACAGAGCAGTCTGAATTACAAGGTAGAATCAGGAGAGGGACAGCTCCTCCTCCCACACCCTCCTGGAGCCAAACCCCCTCCCTAGGGTAGAGGACAGAAGTGAGCTGGCTGTCTCTGGCAGGCAGGACCTTCCCTGTCCACTTTTGCTTGAATGTCCCCAGGGCACACCTCCTGCAGTCCGTGTCCCCACGGCATGGCCATCCCAGCTCATCTCTGCTCTGCTAGTGCTGCCTTTGACTCCCTGCCCTGCCTCTGCCCAGTGGAGCTAGATGGAGCCCTGCACCCCAACCCGGCTGGTCCCATCCCCTGCTCTTCCACAAGCACAACGCTGAGATTCCCCTGGTCCACAGGGAGGACCTGATTCAATGGCTGCATGAGGGGATTTTTTCATCCTCCCAGAGAGAGAGGGAAGCTGAGCATGGCACATGCCTCTCCCAAACCCTGTAGCATCCCTGGCCCTGGTCTGCCTCTGGATATTGTGCTGCTGCCACCCCTGTGGACACGAACACACCCTTTTCCCCAAACACGTCTGTCCCGCTGCGCTTACCTGTCCATTAAGATTTTCACAGACTTGGTGTTCTAGAAGTGGAAGGAGAAGCTCTGGTCAGTAAGGCCAATCCCTGCCATGGGGGCCATGCCCCCTTTCAGTGTCAGCTTCCATGGCCCCCCAGGAGGAGACAGTCTGACCATGGGCACTGAGGCCCCTTTCCCCTGCATGGGCCGCTCCAGCCCCATCTCCAGCTGTGGCACCTCCTCATTTGAGGCCAGCACTGAGCCTGCCTCACTTCTCCTTGACTTCTTCCACTGCTGAGCACTCTGGAGACATCAGCCAGCCCTGCTAATGTCCCCATCCTGCTCCCCACCACACCCCACACATACCCAATTCTTCCCACACAACCAAACCTCTCCACAGCCCCCATCCCACCCTGGCACGGGCAGCTTGTCTTACCTTCATGAAGTTGATGTCCTCAGTTTTGTCGAACATGACCTGGACAGAGCTGAGGAGCTTCTTGGCCTCCTGCATGCGCTCATTGAGGTGCAGAACCTGGGCCGCGTTCTCGTTGCAGAACTTGGCCTGGGCCTTGTCCAGGATCTCCATGGTCTTCCGCAAGTCCTCATCCAAGATCTGGTGCATCTTCTCGTACTGCAGGCGCACCTCATCCTTCAGCTGGTTCACCTTCTCCTGGAGAGAGGAGCAGGGTCAGGCCCTCTGTGCCCTTTGAGCTCTTCCTGGTTGTCCCAGGACACTTGGGTCCTTTCTCAGCAATGGACAATGCAGCCTGAAAGCTGCACCCCAGCTCTGCTCTCCTGCAACACCCAGACAGCTCAAACCCTGCTGTCAGCTCCGTCATGGAAGGACTTCTATGTGTCAGAGACCCAACAGGGACACTCTGAAGGTTTGACTGGTTCAGCAGATTCCTGTACTTCCTGGGGTCTGTGTGGGGATCAGCTCAAGAGACTCAATGCCAAGGAACAACCTGCTTCACCACCAATGGAAGTGCGCTCCCCCGAAAAATCCCACCCATCCCTATCTGCATACCCTTTCCCATCTTCATCCTCATCCTCAGCCCCACCCCAGGCTGGAGACACTTCAGTTTCCAGAGCCTTTCCCTTCATGCTCTGGGATGCCGAGGCGCTTTAAGGACCACAGGCACTCCCTTCCTGAGAAAGGCTGTGCTGAACTGAGGATGTGCCACCTGATATTTGAGGACAATCTTGTTCCTCACCTCCCAACTCAACCCAGGGCCCAGGAGGCCACAAAGCAGCCCCAAACATTTTTTGCATTCTCCCAAAATGATGACTGATGACACTGAAATGGAGGCTGGAAGTCTGTCCAGCTACTCCTCCCCTGCATGCCTGCCTTTCTCCCAGCCCACCTAGCCCCTGTGTCCCACGAGCCTGTCCCCATTGTGCCACAGGGTGACAGTCCCTGGGACTGGCCGTGGCAGGGTGAGGCACTGTTTACCTCAACCAGCCGCTTGTCTGATTCCAGCTTGTAGAGTTGCTCCTCGATGTCCTGCTCCCGCTCCTCCAGGCGGTCCTGCTGCTTCATCAGCATCTTCTGCAGAGATGAGGGAAAGCAGCATCGTCAGAGCCCAGCGGCCGCATGTGCCAGTGAATATCAGTGCTGCCCACACTGGCTCTGCCCACATGGTTCAGGAGGGATGGTGCTTTTTCCCAGCAGGATGCCACTGCCAGGCTGAAAGCCCCCGCGTAGCTTGTGGAACTGGAAACTTGGTTATTTCAATGGCAGGAATGGCAGAGGGGCTGCGTGTGCCGGGCCGTGTTATCGGCTGGGCTGGGTCCCCTGGATGGGGGCAGCACCTCAGGTAACTTTGTGCAGCCTGGTCAATGGGGTTGGGTCAGGGCCAAGCCCTGGGGTCTGTGGGGGGACCCAGAGAGACTCATCCACCACTAAGGCAGTACCATTTTGAGGCCCATCACCCATCGCCAGCAGGCTCCTGTGAGACATCACCACCTCCCTCACACTCCCGTACGCCACGCCAAATCCTTTCTCCCTTCCCCGCCTCCTTGACAAGCCCCAGAGCCAGCGTCAGCGTAATCTGGAGGGACAGAGTGAGGAGGAACAGAGCTTCCCCCCGCCACACTGCCAGCCCCCAGCCCCACTCCTTGGGGCTGGGCCTGGGCCATCCACCGAATAACTGGGACAAAACCTTATCCCCAGTTATCAGCACGAGTGCCTCGCTCCTGCATGCTTCCCAGCCTGGAGAAACCCACTGCCCATGAGAGAAGGGCTCCATCCCTGTGAGCAGGAGCAGGGCTTCCCAAAACACCCCTCAAAATCAACTCCAAATATTCACCCTTCATGTTTACTGGGTGGAAAAGCCAGGACACCAGCGGGGCGAGGAGAAGGGCTTCAGCCGGCACGGAGATGTGGCGTTCGAGACTCAACGACGGGGGCGAGATGGAAAGAAACCGGCAGCAAGAATGAATTTCGAGGGGATTATTGCTATTATAAACCGCCACTCGGGAATTTATAATCAAGTAATTAATTCCTGGACGAGGCGGGAGGGGGAGGGTGGCAGAGGCGCTGCTGGGATTAATTGCATTGCAGGGAAAGGCTGTCACCTCCGACTCAATTCAGGAGCAGGAATGCGAAGCCTCCTCCCTCCTGTTGTTTTTCTTAAGGTCTCAGGCACCTCCAGCCTTACTGTCACTGGGCTCTTACCACTAATAATAACACGGAGCTAAAAAAACCCAGCTTCCCCCTCACAGCACACTCCACATGCATGCCCGGGATGCATGTGTGCACCCACCCAGGCCCATGCAGACAGACACACAGACAGCACATCCACTGAAACAGGGCTGAGGGGCAGTCACAGCAACGCAGACCCCCAGCTCATGGGGGGACATTTGCTGCACATGTGTACAGAAACACAGAGCCCTGCAGCATCCACGGGCACCACTGGAAGCATCCACACTGAGAAAGATTTGAGGCATATATTCAAAATCTCATTTTTTCATTGTAAAATGATTGTTTTTTGTGCTGCTGCAGCAGCAGGAGGCTGCAGTCCACTCCCAGGTTTAACACGGTGGGAACTGAGCTCTGGGGAGTGAGTGCAACACCACTTGCTTGAACCCTGGAGAACCAAGGGGGCAGGCAGGAACTGTGTCCTAGGTCCTGTGCCAGCAGCCAGGCCTGAGTGTGGAGCTGCTGGGGGTTTCTCTAGGAGCTCAGAGAGGGTTTTGGGTCGAGCACCAGGCAGAACTGTGGAGCAGATGGACAACTGCTGTATTGCACTAAACAGACAACAGCCCCATGTAGGTGGATTGAGAAAGTGGCAGGCAACAAGCCTGCTCCTGGGATCCATGGAAAGAGATTCCTTCCAACATCCCTTTTTGCAGGAGGCCAGCTGAATGTGGGAGTTGGGCAGGTTGTGCAGCGCAGGCTGAGCTGCTCACGCCCCATGCTGGGCATCCAAAGGACACAGCAAGCTTTGCACTGAGCCCTTCCCTACACCTCCCTCCCTCCCTGCCACAGACTTGCCATCTCCAGCACAGACAGCCAGACCAGACCCACGCCGCACCAGCCCACCAGGAGAATAGCCAAGTCTAGCCAGACCCCCAGGAGCAGCCCCATCCTCAGCCTGACTTCCCTGTCTGCCAGCTGGGATGGGAGTGGGTAAAAAACACAGGACAGGATCCCTTGCTGGGCACAGAGGCCAAATCCCCATCCCACTCCGTCGTACCCATCAGGTATCTGATATCCCCGAGGCAGCCACTGCCCTTCCCCCTGATGCTGCTGGGATGCTCTAGCAGGGGAAAGCAGGGTCTCCTATCACTGGCAGATGCCAGGCAGGCAGAGGCCACCCTGCCAGCCCCACTGGTCTGAGGCACCCCCAAGAGAGGCACCGAACAGCCCGGACATGCGTGTACCATCGCCCTGCAGCTGCCGTGGCAGAGCTGCCAACCTTTGTGTTTTGTAACAAACCTCAGACTGCCCCACTCCAGGAATCATGCAATTATGTGAAATCACAAATATACATATAAACTTATGTAAAAAAAACTTTTTATATATGTAAGTGAATTTAATATCACCTCACAGCTGGAAAAAGTGACCAAAATCCAACCTAAAGCCACAGAAATCAGACAGAATAGAGGACATGCAGCGCTTTCTTTAAACCTCATATTTGAGCCACTCTTTTTTTAGGGTGATTTAAAAACTGTACGTGCCTGGGATTGCAGTGGAATGGGAGGGTTTTTCACCCACAGCAACAAAACCTTAACAAGACACAAGGGTATGAACTACCCCTTCTGGCACTGAGGGGCAAAATCTCATTGTCTATGCAGCACAGGCTGAATTCCTTAGGTATTTTGAAAAGAAAAATATATCCCTTCCCCTTCCATCCCCTCCCAAATCTGGCATTTCTGAAGTCATGAACTCCTCCTCCTCCAGGATCAGAATTTCTCAGGGTAATTTCTCATATTTCATGCATGACCTTGATGCTGGGAGAACTGAGGTTCCCTCCGTCCAGGCACCCTTCCCAGGCTGTGCACAACTCTGATCCCAGTTTGTCTTTTCCGAGACACGTCGCCAGTTTGCAAAATGCATACTAAAAATGCTTTTGATTCCAACACCAGCCGAGAGTGAATTCATCTCATTAATTAATAAATGAATCGGTGGCTGGGGTAAGTGGCTGGTCCACCACGACCCTGTAGGCCCCAGTGAGACTGGACTAGTTCATGGACACCAGCTTATTCTGCAGGAGATGAACATAATCTCCCCTCTCCTGATGGAGAAAAATGAAGTGTGGGTACAAAAGGGCTGAGCCCGTACAGAGAGCTTGCGAACATGCCGTGGGCATCAACTCTGCAAAGGAGCTGGACCACCAAAGGTGGAAGGACAAAGTAGGGGACACTATCATTCACTTCCCTTCAGGAGTGAGGGTGCACTCCTCCTGTGCAGGCAGAGGAGAGTGATTCCTGAGCAGCAATTGTGGCAAGTCAGATGGGTTTGGGGTACCCAGGTCATGCACCGGGATTGAAACACTGCTTGGAGGGACATCTCTGCAGGAAGCACTGCAAACACTGCAAGGTCTCATTGCAGGGGGGATGCACCCAGCTGGTACCCATGGGACTGTGCTGGGGGAAGGCTTGCTGGCCATCGCTATCCACAGCACTTGCTGGGAGGAAACCACACCCTGCCTGCACCTTAGGGCACTGCCTGGTCAGAGGGGGTGCAGTAAGGTGCAGACTATGCACTGACCACAGCTCCCAGTGGCCGCCCCAGCACGGGACACATCCACCCTGCCAGGCAGGGCATAGGGATATGTCTGCTTGGGACAGGGCAGTCCCAACAAAGAACTTCTGCAACATTAAATGCCTGCAACCACAAGACAGGAAGATAGTAATAAAAGTTTAACAGCTCTGATGATACCGGGCACCTATGCTTCTCATCTGAGAGCTGCTGCATGGCTGCAGCACCACAAGCCTCAGATGTGTTACACACATGGGTCCAGCTCAACCAGCTGGGAAAACCTCCACTGTAAATGGGGGCACTGGGGTGTAGGAGGGAGCTCACACCCACCCAAGACCTCCCAGGCAGGGAGCAATCTGTGGGCATGGCATTTCCCCTGACTTGTCTTAGGCTGGTCTCAACACTGTCCTCTCCCACAGGGCAGAGCTAAGCCTGTGGTCACTGCTGAGCCACACTAACTGTGGATTATGGCCCTGCCCTGCCTGAGGCTCAGCGCTCCCCTCATCACCTCTTTGCAGCCCCCAGAAGCCCATTGCTCTGGGGCCAGCAAAATCCTACAACATGCCCCAAGGTTTTGTGTTCTCTGAGGTTGGTCAGGGCCCTTGTGTGCCTCTCAGGGAAAGCTGGCAGGGGAGAGCCTCTGGCATCCCTTCCCTGGGGGCTGGAGTGCTCACCAGCCCCTGCCCAATTCCCAGCAGGATCAGGAAGGAGCCTGGCAGCTTCACCAGAGGCAGAGCGGTGCCCCATGACCTGCTGAGCTGCTGTGGTTTTAAACAAGAGCTGGAGCAGTGAAAAGCCTTACTGTGTTCACAGGGCAAATGGAGCCCATGCAGCTTCTCTTGATCCTTCAGGGCCATTCACCTTGCAAGAGCAACCGAGTGCCCACACCCTGACCTGTGGGACGCTTGCAGGATGCTAATTCCCAATAAACTCTGCTGAAACTGTCTTTGGGTTTGGAGGCTACTACAGCAGGGCAGGTGGACAAACCACAGGAATGCACAGCCCTCATTCCAATAGGAAACTGGGGGAGCAGAGAGCCAGCCGAGCACCTTTAACCACAGCTGGACAGCTGGCCCAGGACAGGCACACTCACTTCTCTGCCTCTCTCCTTCCTCCTCCTCCTCTGCGCCCAGGCCTTCCCCTCGCCGCCAAATCCCAGCCACCGAGTGAATAAGGACATTGTTTGCAGTCACCGGAAAGCAAGAACGGAGGGAGCAGCTTGGAGCATGAGGGGCAGGAAGGGTGAGGAGGAGGAGGAGGAGGAAGGTGGAACCGGAGCGAGGAAGCTGCAAAGGGCAGATGCCTGCAGCGGGAATGGCTCCAGACACCTGCAGCTCAGCCCAGGGACCGGGATCAAGAGCCCCCATTGAGACACATGTCCCAGCACGTTGCTGGAGACGGGCCTGAAGTCACAGTGACTGAATTTTAATGCACCAAAAGCCCTGGGCCAAGGAGGCGAGTGCAACCTTTCGCCTCCCCAGGCCTCCCACACACAGGCTTCCCTCTCGCCAGCCCCGCTCCACTGTCAGCTGGACCATTTTCTGAGAAAAACCCACGTGATGAGCTATTTTCATCCCTCCTGAAAGTGTCACCCCACCTGCTAACACATCAGAACCCTGACACTGTGCACATCTGGGACACAGCACCCCACTGCCCCCAAAAACAGGATCTCAAATCATGAGATAATGCACCATGCACTGCCACAGCCCAAACCCCTGGAGCATTCCTCCCACCCTGCTGGCGGTCTCCTGCTGACCAGATCTAGGCAAAACCAGCTCTTTCAAACTCCTCACAGCCCTCACAACATTTGCAGGAGGCTGATCCACTTAAAGAGGCAGGAAGGAAATGCTTTCTGGTTGGGGTTTCATCTTGCACGCATTTACAGTAAGCACCAGGCAGAAGGGAAGGTCTCCGGCCAGAGCACAAGGTCTTGCCTCCCCTGGCCAGCCCAGAGCACACACAGTGCTCCAGGCTTTGGCTTTTCTCACAGTGCTCCCTGTGCACAGATCAGGCTGGTTTATCCTCAACAGGGGAAGGAAGAGGGGAGGGGAACAGCCTGAGATATTAATAGCTGCCCTTGCTAGGAAGGGATGGAAGCAGCAGCCATGCAGTGAAGAGGCACCAGAGAGACCCCCTTTCCAGCACTGAGGGACACCTGAGCACCAGGAGGGCTGGTGCTTTGTAGAAGAGGGCTGAAGGCCAAACAATCAGCTCCAGCTTGGGGGGAGAGGATGTACAGGTGCCTCTTGCAACAGCAGCTCTCTACACTGCTCTCATGCTGGAGTGGGCGAGGATGCCTCCTGCTTGTCCACATCACCCTGTGAGATGCTGCCTGGCCTCTGAGCCTTTCCTGGAGACGAAACCATCAGGTTTAGACCCATGTCCATCTCCACTGGCTACCCCACAGGCACAGCCCCATGTCCCACCTCCTGTGCCCACCCCAGCACAGGGCATCCCTGCAGCACAACTGGCACACAGCAGCCATGACTCACAGGAGCCATGACTCACAACTGCTTAGCAGAACCAGGTCAGGCCTGGCTCCTGGAGCATCCCAGGACAGTAGCCATGGCAGACCATATTTCTCTGCATGTCCCTGTACCAGAGCAGATCCTGAGCCACCAAAGGGCTGTGCTGGTGCCGGCAGCCTGGGACAGCTCTTTCCCTTGTTTACACCTAGCAGAAAGGAAGAACTTGTTAACAAGGAGAAAATACAAGGCATTGTGTTGCATGGGGCCAGCAGCTGGATTTCTGGAGGTCAGGAAATGGGGACCTATTGTCTGTCAGAAAGCAACCTTCAGGAGGATCTTGAGAATGCTAATTCACCTTCCTGGGCCTCTGTGCATCCCCCTGCTCGCTGCAGCCGTGGGAGTTACTTCATGGTGTGCCTCTCACACAAATGGGGGAACGAGGCTGGGGCTCTACCTATAGTTTTTGGACCCCAGCTTCAAGCCATGGCCCAGCTGCCACTGCTGTCAGTGTCCTTGGAGTAGGCATGAAGATTTGCTTCGAGAGGAAAAGGAGGATAAGGAAGATTAAGGAGCAGAGAGATGAGGCCAGTGGCTGGAGACACATCACCTCTCTATCAGCAGCCCTGCAAGTCCTGGAGGAAGGAGCTTTCCTCATACTGGGTATGAGGTGATTCTAGTATGGGTGTTTTACCCTTCAAAACAAAGGCTCCCTCCATGCAAAACACAACTAGGGGCAGTGAAAGCAGGGCAAACTGCCTATGCCAGATCTGGGGCTCAAGACTCACTCATAACACGTGCAGAAGAGGAAAAAGGGGCTGGAAATGCACCAGGAAGACAAATACCAGGACAAGAAGCCAGTTTGCATGCCGAGCATGCAGCCAGGCAAGTCATGACTGATGCTGCTGGCTCCACAGGACAAAGATGAGCATTGGTGATAGAATCATAAAATCATTAAGATTGGAAAACACCTCCAAGATCTTTGAGTTCAACCTTTGACTAAACACCACCTTGTCAACTAAACTATTAGCACTAATGGCCAGGTCCAGTCATTTCTTGAACACTTCCAGGGATGGTGACTCTACAACCTCCTTGGGCAGCCCATTCTAATGCTTAACCTCCCTTCCAGTGAAGAAATTCTTCCTGATGCCCAACATAAACCCTCCCTAGCATGGCTTGAGGCTTGTCCTTATCCTGTCACTTGTCTGGGAGAAGAGGCCCACCCCTACCTCGCTACACCTGCCTTTCAGGCAGTTGTAGAGAGTGATAAGGTCTCCCCTGAGCCTCCTTTTCTCCAGGCTAAACACCCCCAGCTCCCTCAGCCACTCCTCACAGCCCTTGTGCTCCAGACCCTTCACCAACTCTGTTGCCCTTCTCTGGAGTCGCTCCAGCATCTCAATATTTTTCCTGTAGTAAGGGGTCCAAAACTGACCATGAAATTTGAGGTACTGTGCTGAGTACAGGGGAGTGATCACAGTCCTAGTCCTGGGGGCCACAGTACTGCTACACAAGCCATGATGCCACTGGCCTTCTTGGCCACCTGGGAATCTGCTGGCTCATGATCCCCAGGTCCGTTTCTGCTGGGCAGCTTTCCAGCCACTCTGCCCCCCAGCCTGTAGCACTGTGTAGGGTTGTCGTGATCCAAGTGCAGGATCCAGCACTTCACTCTGCTGAACCTCATACAGCTGGCCTTGGCCCATCAATTCAGCCTGTCCAGATCTCTCTCTAGAGCCTTCCTAGTGTTAAACAAGACTGGTCTCAAAACTGAGCCTCGGGAAGCCTCACTAGTGACCTGGCCAGTAGAGCCACTTCCTGCCCTGTACCTGCCAGGACAGACAGCGTCTCATCAGGGAAAATGCTCCCACCCTGTGTCCCAATGCCACAGGGACAGCAGATGCATTTGGGTGGTGCAGGAGCAAGATGGAAAGGCTACCTCTGAGGGCTGGGGCTGGTGTGGCAGGCACGACCAGGCTCTCAGGGCAGTGAGGAACTCAAGAAATTTCTTTTCTGTCTGCTGGGCAGGGAGGGAGAAGAGATCCCCAGCCAGGCCTGGGTGTGAACACAGCCCACCCCAGCCAGCTTTTGGTGGGAGGACAGCACAGGCCACCTTTGCCTGGGAGCGAGGAGGGCCAGGGAGAGTCACAGGGCTCAGCTCTGTGTTTATGAAGGACAGGGTCTGCATTTTCTTTGCCAACAGGGATGCAGGGGAGGAACTCCCTTCCCCACCTCTTTCAGTTTTAGGGGGGAAATGTACATGTTTAGGGCTGCTTATAAATGAGTGCCAAAATTCACCCTGCTGCTGAGCCATCTCCAGCACAGGGCTCTGGCTGCAGGCCCTGGCACAAACCTGCCCTGCCCTTTGAGTAACCAACTCAGGAGCACCAGCACTGAAGACTGCAGGGAAAGTGCAGGGTTTGTGACATCCAGAAAGTTTCAGACACCCAGACCCAAGTGCCTTGAGCAACTGTTTCCAGCCACTTGGGAGCTCAGACTGACACCAACACCTGGTGCACAACTGCTCCCCACGACCAGCGTTGCCTTGCGCTTCATCCCCGCCATGCCAGGAAAATAAAATCTGGGGCCTGTAACTGTATTGAGTGGGATTCACCAGATTTCACAGTTTTTCAGAGACTGAAAGATCATGTAATAAGTCATGCCCTTTCTGCCTTCAGCACACTCTGTGCTTGTGGTTTCTCAAATGTTTCAATCAATTTATATGGACATTAGGGGGGCCCTACGATCCTTTTCTCCCTCATGTCTGTTTTCATACATCTGCCCCTTCCCAACCACAGATACAGATAAAAAATTCATCCAGAAAAAAAAAGAGCAGTCTGTCTTTGGTGGGATCATCTCCCCCAGCTGGCTCTCAGAAGCGCTCTGCCAGCTCCAGTGGTGGCAGTCTGGGCAGCAAAGGGAGATCACTCAGTGCTGAAACTCAGCTGAATCACAAAGTCCTCATACCAATCCTATTGCTTTGACATATAATTTCTCAGTTGCTCCTCCCATAACCCCCATAAAAAATTCAACAGGCTTTGGCAGCACCCCCAATCCTGCCTTGATCTGCTGCTGTCCCAGTCTTGTCTAGCTCTGTTGAATTCCAAGATCTTCCCAATGTGACAAAATCTCTGGGTCTCAGCCAGTTGTCCCCAAACTGTGGCTGGGGGAATGGCTTGCCTTATAAAGGAGCCATCCTGCAAAGACCCATCCTATTGCTTGGCAGCAAACCTACCCCCATCTGCAAGCCCTGCAAAATTGAGAAACCCTCACTCCCCCTTCCAAATAAACATCTTGGATTCAAGATCCAGCTGGCCTGTGTGATCTCAGAGCCTTCTCCCTGCAGGGGTGAAACACAGCCAGCCTCTTCCACCCTTGCTCCCATTGCAGGCTGAGCAGCCTCTCCCCTGCCCAAAGATCTCCACTCCACACCCACCAGGCTGAGTCCTGCCATGGGAAGCCCTGAGCTCTAAACAACCTCTTTAGCTTCCCACCCCCCCTGATTTCTAGTTTCTGCTCTGGAGGGAGCCTGGCATGAGGATCTGGAAGCATAAACAGGTTTTTGGGGAGCTCAGATACCTCTGAGGGGCAGAGCAGCAGCAGCAGTACCCATGTGTACCCACGTCCTGGCCATGAGACCACTGGCAATGACCAGCAGCCATGTGCCCCAGCACTGTCTCATTTGGTGAGCCAAAGACAAGGGGTGAGCTGCACAAGGCACCTCTCCAGACTCAGGCAGCACTAGAAAGAAAACCCTCCTTTGATTTAAAGGCCATGATTTTATTTTTTTTCCTCCCAACTGATCTAGTTAAACTTCCAACCGCTCAAGGCTATTTTAATTTGTACTGGTAAGTTAAATCAACACAAACAAGGACAGAACAGGTTTATATGCACGTCTATTACTGGCCTGCACCAACTAAAGTGCAGCTACATTTCTCCAGGCAGCTTTTTTTTTTCTCTAATAAAGATAAGGGGGGACGTTTTTGTGCACCTCCAACTGACAAATGGAGCCTAAAAGTGAATTGGGAGTCAAAGCCTTGAGGAAAGTCAAGGTGACTTATGCACCAATAGGCTGGATTCAAAGAGCTTTGCAAAAATGCAGATCAACTAACAAGATTTATAAAACTCGTTAGGGGCTTAGAGGTCGCTTAATTCTCAAAGGTGCCAAGGAAAGTGCCTGACTCACAGAAGGATGGATGGGGCTTACAGAGGTGGCTATCTCAACCTTTCAGTTGCTTCAAGAAAAGCGGACTCAATTTCTCTTGGAAATGAGGTTTTGACATGCCAAAATGTTTACTGTGAGCCTTGGCTCCTCCATCATTTACTTTAAAGAAAAAGAAACCAAGTCTTGCTGCGGCAGACAACTGTTAGAAACATCTACTGAAAGCCACAGCAGAATCTGCTGCTTCAGCTCACCAGCGCCAGACACCACCCAGAGGAGTATGAGACCAGATTCAGCACACAAGCTGGAAAAAACAGAAGCGGGCAAAAGGCTTCACACTTCTACAGCTCCCCAGTGCCTGGCATTTTGCAGGCTGGAAGCAGCCTGTCAACACCTGTGGGCAGCCAAGGAAAGGTACAGCGAGTCCATCCACCCCAGTGACCACGACCACAGTCTGCTGAACACCAAGGACCCTCCATTGCCTTTCTGCTGGATTTTTTCTCTTACCATTTTTTTTTTTTTTTTTTGGTGAGGTGGCTGTTGAGAATCTGAAAGCCCGGATTATAATCTTTATGAATCCCATAGTTAGATCGCGCTGAACAGCAGCCCAGCAATACCAGATGTTCAAACAAAGCTGCCAACCGACAGCTGTCTGCAGCTTGCAGCGTGTTTTTACTTTAAAATGCAAAATGATACCAATCTATATTAAAAGAGAGACGTTCAGAGCCTTGCGATAGCAGCTGAAGCCGCGGATATTGCTCTTTCACGCAGGGTGTGGCAGCAGAAGGAAATATCTCAAAAACTACTGCTTAAGCCACCCTCCCAGCCCCCCCAAATCCTGGCCCCTTTCCTAATGGGAAAGAGACTCACGTTACTGCCTGAGTGCCGTGAATGTACCAGTGCGTGTCCAAACAAGCCAGCAAAAAGAAAAATGCAGCATGAACAAACAGTGTCTAACGAAGGATGCCAGAACGAATCTGGGTGCTGCCCACACCTGGCTCTCAAAGGCATGGGGAGGACAAAGTGACACATGGGGGGATGGAGGGAACCAGTCCTGGGGTGGAGGGTTCAGCGCAGCCCATCCTGTGCCAGTGACCAAAGTGGGACAGGAAATGTCCCTTCTGGCAGCACAGCATTGCCAGTGGAAGGGTGGGATGGACGGGCGTCTTCCACTGCCCCGTCTGCCCAGCATCTCACCTCAGGTTGTTCCACGTCCCTCTAAAACACACAGGGATGCTCTGGTCCCACTGGAGACACTCTGCCTGAATCTCCTTGATATGAAGTAGGTTTTTAACTTGCATTGCATTGTACCTTTATTTCTTAGGCTGGCTGGGACCAGGCACAAAGCCCTACACCCTGCAACCTTTTCTGCACACCAGCAGCTGGAGAAGGCAAGAACTGGAACTCAGCCTTGCTCTTCATTATTTCTCCCTCTGGAAATGCAAGCCACCCAAAATGACCACATTTTGGGGATGGCGAGTCCCGAATACAGTAGGCATGGCACGGTACTCCTGGCTTGCAGGAATTGTGCAAAAAGCGCTCTGACTTACTCGAACGTGACGTCCCAAATTCCCCACCAGCCACGATCACAGGAAATCTTTGGGACCTGTCCCAGGGCTGCCTCATTGTGCTCCGAGCAGCAACAGCATGAATGAATCATGCTCCTCAATGTGACACCCAGCTCCCAGCAACGTATTCGGGACCAAAATATTTACGTTGCAAATGAGTAAGAATAAGACCAGATCCCCTCTCCAGCCTGGTGACATAAAAAGGCCAACTGGGTCTTGCATTGAGTAAGTGGGTGGCAGAAGGATAGGAAAACAGGAGGCAGAGATCAGTCCCATGTCTTACAGCCTAGATGTGCCCAGCAATGCTGAATCACAGCCCTTCCTAGTTACAGCAAAACTCCAAAGTGGCAAGCACTGAGACTACAAACCCTGTGGTACCACACTCCCTCCGGGTGACAAGTGAAGGAGCATGCTGGGACCTGTAGTTTCCAGCCAGCCAGCAGCAAAATGCCATCCCCCAGCAAACACATCTTAAATTAAAGTGATGCAAGGCCCCCAGACTCCTGGCAAGGTGCCAGCAGTGGCTTCCTGTTGGCAGGCACTTGGCCAATTCCCATGTGTTGCACTGGCCCCCTTTCAAGGAGAAGCCAAGAGCCCACACCCCACAAATCCCCTAGCCACTGATCTTGAACCTGCCCTTTCTGAAGCGACGTGTCTGCATGGACTACAGGATGCTCCCAGAGCTCTGGTGCAGCCCTGGCCTGCAGGAGACGTCAGCCCTGCTCCTGCCTTGCTGTTGAGCCCCTCCACCTTTGCTCCATGGCACTGAAATGTCAACCCCAGAGCAGGACCCTGCATCCAGTGCTGGTCACACTTCAGCTACATAAAGCCCAACAATGCATCCCTCGAGGGGTCCCATAAAGATGCCACTGAAGCAAACAGACTCATAGGCAGCAAAAAGCAACACACTGGCGTGGTGTTTTCAGGCAGAACAGCACAAGCAGGCAAAGCTCCACTGAATCACCATACCAGTAAGGCTGGGGACAGCCACCTCCCCACAGGATCCCAGATGGGCACACAGCCACCCTGGGAGTGCTGTCACCCTGTGCTCCAGCAAGAGCAGACCATACATCACATCCTGGGGAACGTGGCACCCCTCTCCTTGCCCGCTCACCCTCCCCGCTGCGGAGGAAATTGTGCGCCCGGCTGATGTCAGGAGGCATCACTTCACACAAAGGCCAGGCTTCCTGGCGGGGAAGGGGTGGGGGAGTGGGAAGGAAGGAGAAGAGGAGCCTGGGGCAAAGGCAAACAGCATCTACAGCTCCTTGTGTGTGCAAAAGGGGCAGCAGCAGGGGACAACATGGCCCCTTCTACTTCAATTGCCCTTGCACCCGGGAAAGAGAGGCAACATCGTATTTCCTAGTGCCCTTCACAGGAGCCACAGCATGGCCCTGCCCTGCACCCTGCACAGCCCTTTAAGAATGCACTGAAAAGAAGGGACTCAAGTTTATTTTAATTCGCTCCTGCAAATAAATCACTTCCATTTTCTAGATGCCAGGCTGTGGCTGTTGCCAACCAGGGGACACAGCTCCCTGCTTAGCACCCAACCAGGAGAAAAAACACTTCTATGACAAGATCTAACATCAGCACCCTCAAAATCAGCACAAGCGTGCACCCCACCTGTCTCCTGCTTATGGGTGGCTAAATACTCATGGCACCCATTAATTGATAAATACAGATAAAAATAACATATTAAGGACCAAAGGCAAGAATAATCAGCAGCCTTCATTTCCCAAACTCCTCACCCCATTATGCTCCCCAAAGCTAAGCACCTTTCAAAACATGGCCTATCACGGTACCCACAGCATCAATATAACCTCCTGCTTCAGCATCTCCTCTCCTTCTCTACCTCCTGCAGTCCCAGCTCACCCCCCAGGCACTGAAAGTGGCTGGTGGCCAGCACCAGAGTACATTGTTTTTGTCTCCAACCCAGCCACTCTCTCAAGGACAGGAGCACTCTGGACCAGCTGCACAGGGACCAGTGAAGAGGGCTCGGCCATAGGGGACCTGCAGGATGTGGTCGATGTTGATTGAAAAGGGAAATCACTGATATTGCAGAGGGCAGCCAGGGAAGGTGGATTTTGGATGTGGGCACCGCCAGGGAATAACTGTAAAGGAGCAAACCCTGCTGCTCTCCTTCAACGTGCTGACTTGTGCTCCTAGGAGAAGGCCTGTCATTGGTTTTTAATCTCACCCGATTACGGACCAGCCTTTGACATTATTGATCTCAGGCCCCTGAAGTATCATTTATCTTCTGGGTTTGACTCGGCCATCAGAGCTCGACAGCTCAGACCCCAGTCAGCTCCATCCTCCCAGGGAGCCAGGGGAACTGCTCTGCACAACTCCAGTCCTGCTGATTCACGTGAGCCATATTTGACACTCGGTTTCCGTCCTCACGTAAGGTGTCTCACTCTCTGCCTACCTGGCATTTCATTTTCTGACTCAAAAATCCAGCTCCTCAGGTCTCTGGCAGACCAGCACTGCTTCCTCAAGCTTGGCAGTCCAAGATGCCTCTAGAGTGCCCTGCTTCCCCCTTTCAGTTTCATTATCCTCTTTCAAAGAGGATGCAGTGGAGACACAAATGTTATGGGATGTGCTGAGAACTGCACAGGGACTGGGGGAGCAGCGCCAGCACTCAGTGTACAACAGAGAAGCCATTTCTAGCTGTGACCACTGCCATTTTCTAGAGCAGAAGGGACCAACAACGGTAGCTCCTCATTCCCTGGTGAGATCGTACCCACAGAAAAACCAGGTGGCTATCGTGGCTTTGTGGTGGCTTCCCCTCACCTGCCAGCCAGCACAGCTGCCACAGGGACAGCTCGTGACTTTTGCTTGACTTTCGAAACATCAATGCCTGCTGCCTCCACCAGACCCAGAGAGATGGGCTGACAGGTTCCCTTTCCCCTGGATACCTCCATCCCTCACCAAACTGACAGATGCTCCCAGCCTCCACTGTTTGAGAAGTACAAGGTTTTCCTCAAATGCCTTTGTCAACAGTTCCTGGATCCAGCATGTACATGATGGTTGTCTTTTCAGATGCCTCCCGTCTCTCTCTCCTGCAAAGCCAGGCCTTGTGTTTTGGGAAGGAGGAATATTTCCTAAGGAAGGCTCCAGTGGGCAGTTTTAATGCAGAGAGAGGAAGGTTTAGCTTTTGTTCTTCACCTTGTTATCATTTATCATATTGCTGAAAAGCACTTTGGTAAATGGAGATTAATACCATGTGCATTCATAGATTGTAGCAGGAACCAGCCATGGGGAGGACCAGAGGAGGAAATGCCTGGATGGGGGCAGCTAGCAGGGTCCATATCCTGCAAAGTACCACCATTGGCAAAGAAAGCTCCAGTCTCCAGGATCGCTTCCCCACACTGCCAGGGCCTTCCTGACTCCTAGCAGGTCTACCCACCTCTGCTTACCTCTAAATTAGGATAACACCCTGACTTCCCCATCCAGACATTGGATTGTTGCAGAGATTAAAATGATCTTTATCTTCCCTGTTCTAAGTAGAAAGCTAGAAATGCCTTAGCTGGAGGACAGGCCTTGACTTCACCTGCTAGGTTTACATGCTCAGGAATTGCATTTGAAAAGGGGTGGTCTTCATACCAGGGACTATTTCCAGTTCCCTGCCCAGATGCCCTATTGTGCAGGATGCCAGCAGGCAGAGGCAGGAAAATAGTCCCCAGATGTGCTCTCATTCCCTTGATGGGGGCAGGCTCCGTCCCCACCCCCTAAAATCAAACTACCTCTGACCAAAACAGAGCTCACAGGCCTCAGCCACCCAGTCACAACAGTGCAGCTGTGGCAGGAGAGCTGCAGAAATTCCCTTCTGGATCTGGCCACCCCCATCACTAAGGGCTAGCACAATACCAGAGGGAAGGGGGAGCGCAGCACCCGCCCCCACACTGTCCCCAAAGGGTCTGTGAGGGGGACAGAGACCTCGCAGCACATTTATTCCGCTCCATCCATTTGAGAGGCACGCTTCAAGGGGCTTTTTGCCGTCAGAGGCGGGTGCACCAGGACAGGAAAAGAACAAAGGGAGGCACCGGCACCCCCAGCCCTTTGTCTGAGCGCAGAGGAGTTCACCTGCAGGGAAAACCTGCTCCCACCGCAGAGGCGGCAGCTCCACATGGATTCAGAGGGGGAGAGGGATGCGGCCCCCCCTTGCAGCAAGAGGATAATGAGCAGAAGGACGCAATCACATTACCCTCTCTCTCCCCTTGCCACACGCACAAGCCCATTACAGTGCACGCCACCCCCCCGAGTTACCAACAACCCAACAACCGCAACCAGCAATAAAAACCATTGCCACAGAAATATCAACCCACCCCCCAGTGTGATCGATCCGTGTCTGCGTGTGGCCCAGCACCAAACCCTGGAGCTCGGCTCCACCGACCAGGATTGACTGGGAGGGAAGGGGGTGGGAGACTAGTTTCCAGGGGATGGGGTTTAAAAGCCACACAATAACTGGCTCAAATGAGGGTTTAGATTAAGCTGTCGTACGGCAAGGGAAAACAGTGCCTCCATTAGGACATGCAGGATTTTCCTTCCCTTTCTCCAAAGCTACAGCTCTAGGATGAAGCTTCCAGGTCACCCAGGCAGGGAGAGGAGAACTGGGTGATGCTGAGCAAATGGGGGATCCTGAACAGGGAGAGATAAGTAGAGGGAAGAAAAGGCAGATCAGCCCTCCCGAAGCCCCATATCATACAGTCGGCTGCTCTGACAATGTTTACTCATATTTCAGAGAGACACAGCCATCCGGAACATCACTCCCTGCCAACTGCCTCATCTGGAGCCATCCACAGCTCGGCTCTTTCCAGCCCACTCCAGAGACAGCCCCCCCCATCAAAGCATCCACACAGCAAGAAACTGAAAAAGGAAAGGTAGGGGGAAGAGAAAAAACAGAGGAATTAAATTAATTCATGTTTTGGGTTTTTTTAAACAGTTCTGGTACATCATCTCAGCAAACAGATGACTTGGAGTGTGCTTGGAGTGCAACAGCACCGCTGCAGAGTGCAGGGCACTGCGCTGAGCTGAGAACTTCTGCTCATGTTACCATCACAAGAGAATCACAAGACAGAAGAGGGACAACCATGAGGCCCTGGTGAGAACAGGCTGAAGCTGTCCTTATCAGAAAGGATCCAGGACTGAGAACCTCTTCCCTGAGTTCATCTGGGGGACATATGTAAAAACTTTTGCGTGCATCCAGAGTCTCATGCCTGTGAATAACCACCCCTCCCTCCATATTAGGGACCAGACATCTCCTCCTCCCATTCCCAAGTATGCTAGATGTAGTTCTCCCAGGAAAAGGAGGGGTAGCTGCCTCTGTCCTTCTGTGGAGGAAAGGCAAGGGCAGGACATCCCCGGTCCTGCAAATTTCACATCTCCCAACCAGTCCCCCAGCATCTTCCTCACCCTCTCTCCCAGTAAACAGAGGCTCATTGCAGAAAATTGGCTATCACTGCAAGCAAGCTCAGCAGCACTGAGTCCTCTGTGCCATCCCCCTTACTTCAACCCAACCAGCATCTCCTCAGCCTACAGGCTGCTGATAAATGCAAGAAGTTGACAAAGTCACCAGAACCTAGCCCAGATCCACAGCATTTTATTTTCTTTTTTAAAGCAAAAAAGCCAGGCCAGACCAGATTCTGCCCTAAAGCCTTTGTGGCAAAGCAAAATCCTGCTCCAAGTGTTTATTTATAAATCTGTACATACATGTACATTTGAATTCTGACAGAATTAATTCTGGCATCCAGCTAATTCAAAGCATTCCTCCCCCATCACACTACTGTTGCAGGCCAGCCCTGCACAGAAGCTGATTATAAAATGCTGCACTAGCCAGGCATTTCTGCAAAGGCTTGTGCTATTGAGCATTCAGTCTTTCCTTGCTTGGCTATTTCATTGTTTCGGTGTCGATCCCTCCTCTCTTGCCCTGTGTTTCCTGGTTACTTTTGTCCCTGCTCTGGAAGCACTGCTGCTCTCAGCCCCATTTCAGTGTCAGATTGAAAAAAAACCCAAAACAATTACATGAAATTAAAGAGAAGAAAAGAAGAAATTATCACCATGTACCAAGATTTCCAGTAAACAGATAGGTAACGAGCAAAAAATAGGCCAATATGCTGCAAAGCAAGCTGCAGACAGATCTGGGGACAGAAAACTGCCCGCCTCCCAAGTACAGCTAAGAAATCCCTGTGTGGTCACACGCTGTCCTCTGGAGCAGAGAGGAGAGAGGTCAGGGCAGCCAGCACTGTAAGAGCCTCTTTATTCTTGGGCAGTTGCACGAATCTGATCACTTGTGCCCTTTGTGAGACATGGAAATCTGCCTTCTCCTCCCACCCCTTTGCCAGCGCCTCTTCTGCTCCTCCTGCTCAGATGGGGACAGAGACAACTCCTTGGCTCCAGAGGCAAAGACCAAAGCAGCAGAGAGGCTGTGGATGCCCCTCTGGCGGGACCAGGCCCGGATGAGCACACAGGAGACCTTGAGAACAGCGCTTTGTTGGAGCAAGGGGAGGGGAGAAGAAGGGAAGGACAGTCCTGGGGCTTGCACATTCCTTGAAGGGCTCACCCAGACTCCCTCGTGTGAGGCACGAGGCTGAGGGGTGGAGACAAGTCCAGCGTGTCCCACTGCAGTTCATGCCTCTCCTACTTCTCCCTCTCCATCATGCTCACGGGCCTCAGGACAATGGCACGCTGATCACCTCCATGCCAGCAGACACATGACGCTCACGTAAGTATCACACGATAGATTTAGATTAAACGAGGGTCTGGGCTAAGTTCATTACGCCCTCATCACCACACAAAGCTGGGCTTAGACCTCCTGGTTCAGAGACCAGACCACGACACCTCTGTCTCAGGGGCTCATTCAAAGTCACTGCTGAGGGAGGGCTTCAGGGTGAAAAGCTCTAGGTAGGCCAGGGCAGTCTGGTGAGCAGGGCTGTAAGCCTGGGCTACATGTTGTTGCTATTCCTTGCAAAGCAGCTCAAGCAGCTCAGGAACCTCAAGGAACCTTGCATCATCTCTCTTCTTTCCACCTCACCCTCGTACAGCTCCCATCCACACTGCATTGTCCCCTATGGGAAGAGAGCATTCTCCACAGCAGCCCCTGTCCTACTCCTTCATCAAGGCTGTCCCCTCCACACAAGTCTCCTCCCTCCCACCCAAGCCACCAGGATGCCTCCCAGCATTCTCCATCTCTGCTGTCACTTCTCGGATTGACTCTACACAAAAGACTTGCAGCTGCAGGTCTGGAGCAACCAACCGCTGGCAACCTGACAGGCTAAGGGCACAAAAATGTTCAAGCTTAGCAGGAAAGCAGTGGGGAAAAGCCCTTAATCCAAACCCTGCGGAGGCAGGAGACTGCTCCAGTTCAGCCAAAGATCTGGGACTGCCAGGATACCCACTGCTGCCTGGCCAGCAAACCCAGAGGGGTTTGCAGCAGAGTAGCTCAGCCCCCCCAGACCTCTCTAGGGCAGCTCAGGCTGCTACGGCTTGAACTGAAATCTGCTGCCCCTGACAACACCAAGCAGCAAAGCCTGACAGATCCATGTGGTGAGTGGCATGGAGCTCGGAAGCCAGGCTAGGTGGGTGCTGGGATTTCTGCCACTGCCCAAGGCCCAAGAAGTCAGTGCTCATCATGGCAGCGTGACCAACTGACAGCATCCCAGGGCACAATGATCAGCCACATTTAGGAGCACAGTACCACGTTCCTGGGCAGGAATTAGGCCATAAGCAAAGCCAGGGAAGGAAACACCTGGGCTAGGCTGACCTAACCCTTGGGCTAGGCTGGCAGTTCAGCTCTGGGGGGCTGGTGGAAGTTCAGATGGCAGGTGCAGAGAGAAGCTGCACAACTCCTGCTTTGTAGGGCCTGCTGCAAAAGTTGTCTGGGGACTGGGTATGCTCAAAGAGTGCCACAGCAAACGCCTGCCAGGCACCAGCCACACCACCTACAGCCACGAGAGCTAAATTAGCACTCAAGCACTTGGGCACTTGTACTCACAATGCCTGCAGTGAGCTGCGTGCCGCGCTCCTCATAAACAAGTCATCTGGAAAATAAGTAAGCCTGTAAAAATCCAGTCCATCACAAGTTACCAAACCTGTTTCAGAGTAAAACAACCTAGAGCAGCTCATGCCAGAAGCCTGGCAGTGAAGCTGATAACCAAGCTTCCCCACCAGTGGGACTCCCCTGGTCCCAGAAAAACATTCCTGGCGCTGATGGCAGCATGGGGACGCCATGTGGGACTTAGTGGTGGCCAAAGCTAGCAAAGTATCAGAGTTTCTTGTACAGACTTGAGATCCATCTCTTCCTGTCCTCCTACCAAGCACTCACCTTTCCTCATTCTCATAATTTAGAAAGCACATGAGTTGGCCTAATACGGGGTGCCGCCAAAGAAGAAAGCCCAAACCCACTGAACTGCAGATGGAGCCAGCAGCCCTGTCCCGCTTCCCCTGGATTTGCTGAACATGCACTGCTCCATGGACAGTGCTGGATGCTGTTCCCACACACCTCCAGGAGGATTCCCAATGTTTTCCTCCAGGTCTCAGCACCACAATGCATTTTCTCCAACTTAATGTTCCAAGCCACCAGAAATCTTCAGAATGTGAAGAGATTTCTAGGAAGCTAGGACAGGGAGAAATCGATCTCTTTCTCCCAAAACAAAACAGAAGCAGAGCCTGTCTACCCAAGACCTTTTCCACTGGTGGCACCTCTAGCTGAGGACCAGCAGCCGGGAAACCTCTGAGCAAGCTCAGATGTACCTGGCCTCAATCAACCATGTCCCACACAAAGACAGGGCAACCATAGTAATACTCCACAAGTGAGTCGCTTTCTCTGACTGCTGACTTCTTACCCATACTCAAATCCCAGCAATGTATTTTTCCCCTTTTTGGATGGAGAAAAAATAAAAAGCAACACATCAACCTTGCACTGGAGCAACTTTCTTTTTCAGCCTTAGAAGGAGGCTTCCCCATACAGGCAGGAGGCACGTGGCTAGGGCAGCAATGGCAAAGATGGAAGAAAAACTGTTTCATTCTGAGACCTTGAAACAAACAAAATGAGAAGAAAGAAAAAAAAAAAAGAAAAAAAGAAAATAAAAAGGAAAAAAAAAGAAAAGAGGGTGCCTCGTGGGCTTTTCTTTCCCCCCCTCTCCTCTTTAAGCGCTACAAAAACAGGAAACAAAGGAGAAAACATCTCACGGGGGGAAGGGGAGGTAAGCGCTTTATACGCCCACGAAAGAAAGATTAACCACATATTTTATTTACTGTTTGTATTACAGTTGCACCGTGGAGTTCAACTAATTCTGAGCCAGGGCTCTGCGGGTTTGCACAGCACCTAACGCTGAGTGGGGTCCTTCCCCCAAACCCACCAGGCACATGTTCCACTTCAGGCAAACCCTGCACTGACACCCCCTTTCTTCTGGCAGACACCCACCTCCAGCCTCCTTCACCCAGCCAGAGCACTCCTGCCCCACCTTCCAGCTCAGCTGACAAAGTGCTGGTGCTGTCCCCAAGGAGTTTTGAGCCCCTTTTCCCCTTCAAATTGGTCTGTAACCAGGGGTAAGGTGCCCTTTGAGGCAGGTTGGCAACACAGCCAGAGGAATAAATGCTAAAAAAGCAGAGTTTATGGGGAGCATGTTTGCAGGCTCCAGTCCCTCCTCCGGGCCATGGGGGACATCCCCTCCACAGCAAGTTGATGTTGCAACCCCCACACTTGCGAGTCCCCTGCACCAAGGTCAGGGCTCCGATCCTCCCAACTTTGACTCATTTCTCAATTAACGGCTTTCTGAACACAAGCCACACATGGAACAAACCTCTCACAATGGGGCCTCCCCCGGACCTCCCAAGCCCAGCGTTACTCATCTGCCCCCCAGTCCCAGTCCATCTTTTCTCGGGATGCTCCAAGCGCGGCTCACCGCTGCTGCAGGGTGAGCAAGCAGCCAGGAATCCCGGCCCGGCTCCCGCAGGCGGGAAGCCGTCACCAGCTGAGCTCATGCACCCTAATTCGGGAACCGACGAGGCGAGGCCACCTTCCTTGCTGGCTGGCAACCGGCAGCTTTGAGCCGGAGACCTAGCCATGGCCATGGAGCAAGGGCTGGCAACCTGCTGGGTGCTTTTCCCAGAGGCTCATCCCTACTCCAGCCACTTCATGGAAGAACTGATTCAACTATAGGGAGGATCCTTTGGGCACACCGTCCCCCAGCTTGGTGCTGTCCTTCACTGACCCAGACTCCGTGCACCCAACCGAGCCACGCGCCCAGCGGGAAGAGACAAGCTTATCATCACAGAGAAAGGAAATTAAGATAACGTGGCGATGGAGGTACCGAGGGATTTGGCCAAGGTCACAAAATAATTCCATGGCTCTACGATACAACCGTCTAACACTTTTGGTGTCTGGCCACATATCCTAAAATTTCAAGCCAGGGCCAAAATCCAGCCTAGGCAGTGGCAGATTTCTGCCAGGTCATTAGCAGTGTGCATCCGCAAGAAGCGGCGAACATCCAGCCATAACAACGGCAGCAACAACAAAAAAAACATGCAGCAAGAGCGGGAATAAATGAGATCAAAGTGTCCCAGAAAAGGACCTGGAAAAATAGTTTCGGTCCCTGGCTAAGGCTCTTGGGAGATGCACATGAGAACCCCATTCCAGCCCTGCACAGCCCTCCCGAGGTGGCTCCCCACCCTGGCAGAGGGAAACCAAAATGACTCCCTATAAATAGAAGCAGAAAAGCGCTTCTCCAAAAGACTGACTGGGTCTTTCCCCTTCCAGCGTGTGTGGCGGAGCTGCTGGCACCTCCGCGGAGGTCCCTGGTTTTCCCCCAGAAAACCTGGAGAGGAAAATAACCTTCCTGTAAGCTCAGGCTGGCTCCTCTCTACACAGAGCTGCACCCCCCCGCCCCACTCCCAGGCCTGGCCATCCAATTGGAAAGTAATTATACTGCAATTTTTATTTATGACTTCTTCGGTTTTTTTTATTGCTAAATGGTGACTCATTTTGGCAACATTAAAATACACAGGAAATCATCCCCATTTTACAGTAATCACCATTCAATTCATTGTTAAATATTTATTCGGCAGACAAGCGCCGAGCCTCTTTCGAAGGGTCGGAGGGGGAGCGGAGGGGCAACTGTGAAAAGGGGGAAGGTGCTAGAAGGGTCATGGCAGGGCTGGCCGCAGGGTGGTAAATGCCCGCCAGAACTGGAGGGTGGGGAGCCAGGGGTGAAAGCTCCTGCCAGATGGCCTGGCCAAGAGCAAAATACAGACCCGCTTTCCCTCGAATCCAGCACAACAGCCCAAGCTGCTCTAGGGAGAGAGGCAGCCCTGTGCCCCCTAATAAAAAATCACATTATTTGGCCAAACCCCAAGACTGAATCCCCAGCAGTGAGACGTCATGGGTCTCTGACACGTCACGGGTCTCTGACACGAAGCTCTTCCATTGCCGGGGGGAAGAGGATGGCGGCCACCGGCCCCAGTGGGAGGCAGTGGGAAGAGCAGGCAGTTTGACATTCGCAGGCCTTACAATGGACAGGGTCTGCTCCTGCAGCCGCTTTGTCCTCTTAGGAAGCCCAATTTTGGGGTGACTTGACCTCAGCTGCAGGCAGCTCTTCTGCCTTCCCCCAAACAGCTGCATAGCCCAGCACAAACCTGGCAGACGGCCCCTCCAAACGCCCCGGGCCCAAGACTGCAACCCTTCCCTGCAGAGCGCACACGCAAGGGGCTGTAGGTCCCACAGCTCAACAGCTACAAAGGCCCCCCCAACACAGACACCTTCCCTGGGGAGCCCCCCTGGCACCCACGGACTCCGTCACTGCTTGGCTGGGAGGCCACCCAACATGTCTGCCACAGGGGGACCCCGGGCGGAAGGAGCAGCAGCGCCAGGATGGATTTTGTGTAGGTCCTACACAAACACAGGGGAACAGACATGGCAGGGAAGAAGGTGGCTGGGTGGTCCCCAGGCTGGGCAATCCCAAGTGTTGGTTGGACTCACCCGGATCTCATTGCGGCGGATCTCCACGTCGCAGACCGAGTGTCCCTGGTGGGCCCCGCTGTAGTAGCAGCAGAACTGGCAGACGGCCACCTGCTCGGCCTCGCAGTGGTACAGGCGGTAGGCGTTGTGCTGGGGGCAGCTCCAGGCCCGCACGTCCTCCGCCTCCACCAGCAGATGCCCCCGGGCCGTGGAGGGCTGCTGCAGGTGGGTCTGGACGTGGGACTGGCAGCACGGAGCCTCGCACCTCAAACAGATCTTCTGGGCCGGCAGCGGCGGGCCGCGGCGGCAGAAGACGCAGTGCAGGACTGAGGGGGGCTTCTCCAGGTTGAGGGAGTTGAACTTCTCCACGATGTTGGTGAGCTTCAGGTTCTTCTCCAGGTTGGGCTTCTGGTTGTAGGCCTGGTTGCACTCCGGGCACCGCACCAAGCCCGACTCCTTGGCCCACGCCTCCCCGATGCAGCCCCGGCAGAAGTTGTGCTTGCAGGGCAGCTGGACCGGCTCCACAAAGACATGCAGGCAAATGGGGCAGATGAGCTCCTCTTCGAAGCAGTTCTTCCAATTCTCGGCCATCTCTGCCGGCAGCTCTGTCGACGCTTCCCCCCAGCCGCTTCGGTCGCTCAGTGCGGTCTAGGGGCGGACGCCGGGGTCTGTCCTCCCTGAAAGGGGAAGGCTGAGGGTGAACAGACAGGCTCCCCCCTCCCCGCAGCACACGCCATAAATAATAAACCGCAGCAGATTTTAAAATCGGGGATAAAATAAGCCACAGAGCAGCACTCTAGGAATACCCGGCAAGAAAACGCAACGTCCCCATCGCTTCATTAAAAAGCGACACAAATGGTCAAAAAACCCCCCAACATGATCCTGTTGGACTTACAGCCCAAAGTCCTAACCACCCCTAAAAGCCATTTGCTCCTTTTTACCCCAGAAGGTGAACTGAAACTTACCAAGGGTTGAAAAAAATCCATACAAAATCCAGCAGCAGAGTCCAAGTTCCATATAAAGCTCCTAAATTTAGCGCTCCGGATCAGATTTTTCTTTTCTTAGGTTTGCAACTGACATTCAATATTTTAAAGGGACTTTTGTCCCCCACCAAACCTGGCCGACAGCT
Source organism: Fringilla coelebs (assembly GCF_963513975.1). Taxonomy (NCBI): domain Eukaryota; kingdom Metazoa; phylum Chordata; class Aves; order Passeriformes; family Fringillidae; genus Fringilla; species Fringilla coelebs. The sequence goes on along the minus strand of NC_140066.1, from coordinate 24,249,487 downwards.
GAGGGCAGCGACTCGCTCGGGCTTTTTTTTTTTCCCTTCCCTGTATTTCTCCTCCCTCTCCCCTGATGGGAGTTGGGAATCAGAGTCTTTTAAAGGAAACAGATCAAAGGGTTAAGATCCAAAACGGGAAAAGGAGGAAGATTAAAAAAATAATAATAATAGCGACGATGACGATGGCGGAAAAACGAATTCTCTCTGCGGCCCCCGAGATTTGCTTCTAAATCGGAGGAGGAGCAGGGAAAAAAAGGAAGAGGGGAAAAAAGACAAGACGTGGGGGACAAAAAAAAAAAAAAAAAAAAGAGAAGAAAAAAAAGCTCTCTCGCCTGCTTCGAGATTGCGAGGTCTTGAATGGGAGAGCTCGGTCATTCAGAGCAAACGCCAGCCCAGCACAGCCCGCCCAGCTCCTCCAACGCTCCCGGAGAGGGATGGGAGAGGACACGGGCTTTGCCACGGGGGGTTCTGAGCCCCGCGGACCCAAATCAACCTGCTCTCACTTCCTACCAGGGCTGGGGGGAAAAAGGCGCCCGGAGGGTCCGTCCTAGCCCGCTCTCATGGCCGGACCGGGGGTCGCAAGCCCCCGACGGTAACAATGCTTCGGGGCGCACGGACGGCGCCCGAGCCGGCGGCGGAGCGCTGCCTTCCCCGGCGCGGCCCCGCCGGGAAGGGGCGAGGCGGCGGCGGACAGCCGGGAGGAGCCGGCCGGAGCGAGCGGTTCCGGGAAAGCCGAGTCAGCTCTCAGCCATCTTGAGCTGCCCGGCTGAGAACGGAGACCGGGAGCGCGTTAAAAATAAAATTAAAAGAGAAATAAATAAAAAAAAAAAAAAAAAAAAGAGAGAGAAGAAAAAAGGGTATTTAAAAAAAGAAATTATAAATAAAGTCACCAGAACAACCCCGCTCCCGGGAGCCACCTCCTTCGCCAGCCCAGCGAGGCTCTGCGGAGGGGCTGCGGGGCCAGACGAGCCCGAGCCGAGCCGAGCCGTCCCGTCCCGGCGGGGCCGCTCAGCACAGCCCCCCGCGCCCGCCCCCGCCGCCTCCTCCAGCCATCTTGGGGTCGCCCTGGGCGCCGGAGCCCCACGCCCCGGCTTCCTCCCGCCGCCCCCGGGGAGGCGGCCGCGGCCGGGGGAGGAAGGGGGGGGGGGGAAACGCGGAGCGAGGCGGGTGGGGGCGCGGAGCCCCGCAGCGGGAAGGGGAAGGGGGGGCGGCGCCTCGGGCTCAGCCCCGGCGCGGGGGGCCGGGGCGGCGGCGGGGGGCGGGCGGGGCGGCCATGGGGGCGGCGGCCGCGGGGATCGATCAACCGGGGCAAGGGGTGCGGACGGGCGCGCCCCGCCCCGCTCGGGAGCCGGCTGGGGTGGGGGGGCGGAGCGGAGGCGCCGGTGCCGGTGGGTCTCGCCGGGCGCTGCCGCCGTCGCCGCCTCGGAGCTGCCGCTGTGCTGCGGCGGGAGCAGCCCCGCCCCCGCCCGCGGGACCGCCCCGCGCGTCACCGGGCACCGCCCCCGCCCCGCCCCGCGGCCCCGCCGCCGTAAAGGGGACACGGCCCGCGGTGGGGCCCGGCGCCGACCGCCGCCGATCTCCGCCGCTGCCTTCGAGGAGGCCGGGCTTGGGATGTCCCGTCTGGCCGCTGCATCGGCCGTAGGGCCACCCTGCCCGGCCGCCAGCATCCCTACGCGGCCCGCGCTGCTGAGGGTGCCAGTCCATAAAAAGGCTGATTGCCCTGGAACCAGTGCACATCTGGGTCACAGCTGGTGCTGGGCACCGTCCTCATCCAACCACCGTATCCAGCTTCCTCGCGGGGGGAACAGCAGGGGCAGGCACTGAACTCTTCTCTCTGGCAGCCAGCGACAGGACCCGAGGAAATGGCCTGAAGTTGTGTCAGGCGAGGTTGAGGTTGGACATTAGAAAAAGGTTCTGGTTGGACACTGGAACAGACTCCCCAAGTCTCCCTGAGTTCAAGAAGCATCTGGAAAACACACTCAGGCACACTGAGGATGTTTAATTCTTGAAGATGTATTGTGCAGGCCAAGAGTTGGATTCGATGATCCTTGTGGGTCCCTTACAACTCAGAATATTCTGGGATAAGTGCCCTCAAGAGCCTCCCGTGCCCTCTTGACTGGCTTCTAGATGCGCTGTTACTTTGCACGGGACCATTTAGGTGCATTTCCTCCCTGTGCAGAGCCACAGCCGTTTGTCCCCTCGGGTCTTTCCCAAACCAGAAGCCCCAGCACCTTCTGCCAGAGCTAGGGGCACAGAGGTGTCTCTGTTAACAGCTCTCCCACCAAATGTTTCTGCAGCTGTTTTGCGGGACACTGTATATCTAACCCCTGCCATATGTGCCAAGCTGCTGGGAATAAAGCGTGTTGCTTTGGAAATGGAAATCCATTTCGCACTGGCGAGAGTGTCAAGGGCTCAAAACAAAGTATTTACATCAAAAAATGCTCAGGGTCCACAGTCAGGTTTGTGGTGGAGTGACAAGAGGGCAAAGGCCCAGTCAGCAGCTTTGGGATTTGGCCCAAAGCTGACCCTTGGGTGACGCTCTCTGATGGCAATTTGCCTCTGGGAGGGATTTAGCAGGAATTCCCCATCTGCGGCCTCAAACGTCTGAAGACACCACTCAGTAGTGTCTACTATAGCACCCTCTATCCCAGTGCCTTGGACCACCCAGGGCAGCCTGCTAGAGAGATGAGCATTCCACACCACTCCCAGTATGGGGATTATCCAGGTCTTTCCACACTGTGTTTTACAGGAACCCCCTGTGCGTAGGCAGGCCCTGGCTAGAGACACTCTGATAAGGAGACAGTGATGGCTTCTGCTGCTCGACTGGGGCTCACCCCTTGTCACCCCTCGGCCGCCCCCCTCCATTCCTGCCCTCCCGGGGCTCAAGTGCCAATTCCTGAAAAGGGAGCGGTTTGCCATGTAATTCCTGTGCCAGGCCTTGGAGCCCATGGGCTGTACCTCTCCTCCAGGGTTTTACAAGCCAGCCGGCAGCCAGGGCTGGTGGGAGCTGGGCAGGGCAGCATGAGATGTGTCAGAACCGCAGTCGACTGGCAGAGGCCGTGTGGAGGCAAACCTCTCCTCGGAAAGTCAGCGCAAAACTATTCATGACTCTCACTTCTCTATAAACACACACAGTACCAGACAGCCTCCAGTGACAGCCACCATCCCCACCCCAGCCAGCACAGGGCTCTTCTGCACGGGCTTCTCAGGCCCCGTGTACTCCCACTGTGGTCGTGCTGGGGAAGCTTGTTGGTGTTTACCAGTACTTAAAAGAGGAAGGTGGATGGGATGGGCCTTAGCCAATCTGAAAGATGCACCCTACTCCTGGCTGGGAATCCCTCTGTCCTGGGACTGGCACTCTGTCATCATACCCACATCTGGATGATGCCATCTCCCTGCCCATGCCAGAGAAACTCCCTTGGTAAGGGAAGCCCAAAAGCCAGGCTGGGCATTGCAGCCCTTCCACAACTAGCAGGAGCTACCTGGAGGAACTGGCCGTAGACAGGACCCCCTCTGCCTACACAGCTCCCAAAGCCCTTCCTGACAGTGCTGGGTGGCTGATGAAAACCAGCAGGAGCAAGCTGCAGAAAGCCTGCCTGTGCTTCAGTCTCCCCTCCACCAGGATCTTGGTGTGGGTCCCAGACCATGCCAAGGGGCTGCAGGGGTGGTTTGTAGCTGAATCCTGGTGTTCATCCCTCAACCTTCCCCAAGCCTCAGTTTTCCCAGCCAGGGCATCATTCCCCTTTGCCAGAGGTCTCCCTTCAGCAGCCCTTAGTCCTGCTCTGGAATGACCACTTCCTGCCCCCTTGTCTCCCCAGTAAAGTATCAGCATCTCTGCTGAGCCCTCAGTGAGCACTGGCTGGACTGCAGGTACCCCCTGCAGAGCCACGATGCTCAGGCACTTGTCACTGGTGTCTGGCATTGAGGTGACATTGCTGGTATAGATGATGTCCATGGGAGCAGGGATGAACTTGGCTGCTCCACACAGCCAAGGTACCAAACTCATTTTGGTGTTTAGGGCTTGGGACCCTGCTGAGCTGATGGTAGAGGGAGGGTGTTTGCAGAGATTTACAGAGCAGTTGGCTGTTAATGTGACACCATCCCTGTCTACCACCACCCTCCCTTGGGAACACTCCTGAAGGCTCTGGCACCCAGCCCTGCACCTTCCCCAGAAGCTTCGAGCCCTCTGGAAGTGATACAAAGTGCTGTATTTCTTGGGTCATTTATAACTCAATTAACCCATCAGAGAAAAAACATCACTCCTCTTCTGTCCCCTTCCATGTCAGGCTGGTGAGGTGTAATGGAGAAAGCTCCCTCCACCCTCTTCCATGTGATTAACACACTGAAGGTTTTCACTGATGTTTAAGTTTTAAGCTGGGTTTAAGGATGTAGGGAACTTGCAGGGCGGCAACAGTCTCGTTTCCACCACCAAATCTGTCTGCCTATGGCTATCCCCTGTTCCCGTTTGGGGTGGAGGAGGAGCAAAACAGCCCCATGGAAGAGGCACAACGCAGAGGTCCCCATGGTCACCTGCTGACCCTGCCCAGGACACACCACCAGCGTGCACCACTTGTGCCCAGCCATCCCATGGAGTCACACCTGTCCCTCACACACTGTCACCTGACTGCTGTGGCATCCTCACAGCCCGAAAGATTTTGGGAGAAGATGACGTGTGTATGCAGTGTGTCTGCAGGGGAAACCTCCTGTTTCTGACATTAATAAAAAAGGACCAGAAGCAGGGTGTGCAGCCTGGTCCCCACAGCACACAAAGCAGGTTCCCAGCCCCCCAGGCACTGGGATCCAGCGACACCCACATGTGACACTGGAAGCAGGGAGCAGGTCTGGAATGGTGTGCTGGGTGCAGGGATGGTAAGGCCCCGTGGGAGAGCCTTACCCTTGTGCAATGGGTGTGCAACCGGGGCTCTTCTTGGGGCAAAAATGCTGGGCTTTCTCCCTTCCTCCCTGAGCCTAAAGCATGGGCCAAAGTGGGTATAGAGGGCTGGCCAAGGGGACTGCATGTCAGGGTGTTGGAGGGGAGCTCTGCTTTGGTTCAAGCAAATCTGGAGTGTAACAGCCCAATCTGAGGTTGACTGGCCAAATCCAGGAGTGCACAGCCAGCCAGCTGTGGAGCTGGGATGATGCTCCAGGGCTCACTACCTTGGCTGAACTCGGGGTGCTGGTGGGTGCTGGTGAGTGCAGCAGCGGGTCTGGCAGCTGCGGGGCTGGAGCAGGGGGAGCCGGACGAGGGCCGAGGGCTGGTGTAGTTCCCTGCTTGGTGGGGTTTCTTTCTATGCAAATGCCTGGGAGCAGCTGCCCTGCCGGCGTGACTCATTTCCTGCTCTTGTGTCACATTCTGGTCAGGCCAGTTTGGCAAAGGCTTTCTTCTCTCCCTCCCTGGCTTCTCCTCCTTCTCTCCCCAACGCCGAGGGCTGGGATGTGCATTTGCTCAGTCCCTGGCAGGATGAGGCAGGATTTTCAGGAAACTGCGTCAAAGCCACAAAACCTCCATATATATTAAAAAAAACCCCAAAACAACCAAACAAAAAAATCCAGCACAATTTTCTGTTATTCTTTTTTTCTGAGCACGATGGAGACTGGCGGCCAGACAGGCTCCTCCGCTCTTCCCCCTCCTGGGGCGGCTCCTTCCCCTGAGACCCAGGGGACAGGACCTGGCAGAAAAGCTGTAATAGTTTGCTGGGTGGACAAGGGGAAAAAAATGCAGCTTGGTCTCATTTTACCTTCTGCTGCCAGTTGCAGAAGTGCTGCCGGAGCCGGACTGCCAGTGGACAGCCTTTAACAGGGCATAGCTGGCGAGAGCATCCGGGGCAGCCGCCATCCCTGGAATTTGCCCGGCATTTCTTTTTCCTCAGCAGAACTCTGGGGCACTCTCACCACTGCACTCTGAAAAATGTACTGGATGGGGTTAAAAGTAACTCATTCATCTTAAAAGGGGTCTGGAAAGGATGGTAGCAATCGATGACAGACCCCAGTGTGGTGAGTCTCCCACCACAGGTTGGGAAAAGGGAAGGCAATTCTGGCAGTGAATCCCTCTGGCTGCTCCCACAGTCTATCCAGGCTGGCACTCCCCAAAGCCCAGGCTGTGCCACAGGTAGAAAAGTCATTTTTTTGAGGCATTTCCCACCTGATCTGTGTTGTAGCGGTGAGGTCAGGATTTACAGCCTCCCAAGTGGCCATGTAAACCCTCCTGGCCCGGGGCTCTTGCTTTGCTGTGTCACCATCCCCTGGGTGCAGGGACACACACAGCCCCTCGCTGCCCCCAAGGCCAGGGCAGAAAGCAGCAGCCCTTTGCCTCGAGCCCGTGCTACCAGTGGCCTGGTACTCCCTCTGCACCAGCTCTTTCCCTGGTCCTTCCTTCTCTGGCACAGCATTCCACACCATAGTGAGGCATTTCCCTGAGGGAAAGATGGAGCTCCTCAGTGCTGCCAGCCCAGCAACAAGCTTGGGACATGAAGGTGCCAGCCCCAAATATGATCATGGGAGACAGGATGGGAGCAGGATACAATCCCACCACCTCCATTCCCATCTGCAGTTCCATTCAGCCACTCTCCCACCAGAAGGCCCCTGTGGTCCCTGCCCAGGACAAGGTGTAATCTTTGCAATCTTCGCATCAGTTTCTCAGCCTTCCTGTTCATTTTCTGCATGTTCCCTGCAATTCAAGTCAGCTCCAGCCAAATGACCCAGTGTGACACACCTGCTAAAAATCTGCCAGGGAGCTCTTGGGCTTTTCCATGAAGGGCAGAGCATCCAAGGCTGCCATGCCCTGTGCAACCCCAAACCTAAAGCCCCAAAGCTGAGTGGTGCCACAGGGCTCCAGTTTGATGCAGCTGGGGGAAACTGAGGCAGGTGAGAGCATAGGATTGCTCCAGAGCTGCAGCCCATGCACTCACTGCTACTGGGGTTTAAACTTCCTCTCAGAAAGCCTAAAGGTCTGTTTGCCCACAGCGAAGGGAAAAGCAGGAGAGCACTGGTATAAATTAGGTCAGGAAGCATGGCTAATAAACTGTCACTCCTGGTTGTGTAATGGGAGCAATTATTGGTTTAGGTTTTGTTAAGACACCAGGAAGGAAAACACGACCTGTCTGGGGGTAGGAGTGTGATGGCAAACAAAAAAGGAGGGTCTTGTTGACAGAAGGATGAAACTGCTTTTGTGTTGGAGGCATTTCTGTCTCATCCTGGTGTGTTGGCAGCCTGGGGCTTGAACAGGCTCCTGCATGGGGAATGCAGGGAGGGGGTTCCCAGCTCTCTCTGTGCTCTCTCCTTCCCCTGGACACCCCAGGGCTCCAGAGTCTTTAGGCAGGTGGTTTTAACCCCTCTGAAGTCTCCCTGCCCATGATCCACTCTGCTCAGCTCAGCACTTGGTGCTCGCTGTCCCCCCACAGATCCTCCTTTGGGGTCCTGTGGGGACCTGTGGGCAGCAGGGCCCGTGCTGGGCTCTGCAGGAAAGCCTGGGAGAAGTGCCTGAGCTCTTCCTGCACCTGATGGCCCTCCTCTCCCTGCGGAGCTGCCAGGCTTCCCTTGCTGCCCACCACCTTGAGCTGCCCCCGGCACTGCTGGCAGCAAACACCTCCCTGTCCATCCCTCCCTGCTGCCAGTCTCTGAGGGGAGGGACTGCTGGTGGAGGTCACCCAGAGCCTGGCCAGAACAAACTGAGAACCCTCCACAACAAAACCCCGGGGTCCTGACAAACCTGTGGTGGGGACACCCACATTTCCTGCACGGGTGTCAGGAGAGTGGGAGGCTCCTGGAGTAAATCCAGCTAATGCACTCCACTAAGGAGGGGCTGTGGCACCTGGCAGCCAGGGTTAGCCTTTAACCACCCAAAACATGTCAGAAAGGGAGAGGGAATTCTTGAGGCATCTATTAACATAAAAGGAGTCATACTTTACGTTCAGTCCCACTTATGGCTTATAAATGATTACTGCACCTTTTAATAAATGGTTAATCAAGTGTTAGAGTCCAAACAAGTTGATGGGTTGCTTATTACCACAGTTTATAACCTTTTATGAATGCCTTCTGTCGATGTGCTTATAAACATCCATACCACATACTTCTCATGTCTTGACACGTTGGTCACATCTGTTTGAAGTTTATTAACCCTTGAGCTGCTTGCTAAGGGCAGGCTGGGAGCATCCTGCAGTTGTTCTGTGTCAATCTGTGCAGCTCGGAGGGCACACCTGCACCAGCTGAGGGGTGCTCTGGGCATCCCCCTTCATCCAAAAGAGGCTCCAGGCAAGCAGGATGCAGCTGCATCAGAAATAAGTTGGCAGTGGGGTGTTGCTCTCAGGGGTGCATTTTTTTTGGCCACCAGGACAAACAGCCAAGGGAAGTCAGTGGGAGATTCTTCCTCTCTTGAAGTCACCGAGCCGAGACAGGACGTCGTCCTGGGCCGCCCGCTTGAATCAAAACCACAAGTTATTGGGCTCAGTGCAAGGGGAATTGGGGGAAATTCTCTGGTCTGCAAACACAGGAGGTAAGACACGATGATTTAATGGGCTTTTTTGGACTAGAAACTCACGGAAACATCCTTGGCCATTGCTGTTCCTGTGCAGCCAAAGCCCCCCTCCCACCATGTTGCAAATAATGAAATGAAACTTTCAACAAGCTGAATAATCAGAAAACAATTTTCCAATAAAATCACTCCCTGAAATCTCCTTTTAAGGCAAGGACTGGGATTCCCAGTGCCGAGCGTGTTCCCAACGCCTTGCAGCATTGTTCAGCTGGCTGTGCTGGGGCTGGGCAGGCTGCCACACCACCCTGTGCCCCTGGGGATGCTCCCCGTCACACAGCCCAGCCGCCCCTCCACTCCTGAGCCCCTTCGCCTTTATGTTCCCCTTTTGCTGCAAGCTTCTGAGAATATTCCTGTTCAAAAAGCAAGTGGGACATATGAGATGCCATGGCCCCACGCTTGCTCCTGTATTTTCAACAGCCAGAGAAGGGATTTGTGCATTAAGCAGACAGGGATGATCCCAGCCTGGGCAGCAGGCTGGATCTCCCAGGTCATCTTGGTCTTGGACACTCTTGGAGATTTTTTAATATCTAAACATGCTTTTTCCTTCCTTCCCTGCTGTCCAGCCCTTCCAAAATGGGTACCCCATCTTCTGCAGCAGGAGCATCTCCAGCACGGGATAGCCCTGCTCGCTGCCCTCCATCAGGTTATGATTTGCGGCCGGAGTGTAGAAAGTCTGAGGAAATCAGAATGCTGGGAAAGGGCGTTAAAAATATTCCTCCCCTAGGAAAAACAAAACCAAACGTGAGGTACGCTTTCTTGGAAAGCCAGTGTGGCAATGACTGCTGCCTGAAATGAAGCTGCAGGCAGTGCTTCCCTTTGGCAGGTGAGCAGTGGGGCATGGAGGGGACAGAGGGGACAAAGCCTGCACTAAGGCCACTGTGACTGACTGCTATGGCCTGTCTAAACACTGCTTCAGTTCTTGTGAGTGATGAGGTGACAGGGCAAGGTAATGTCATTTTTTCCCCCAGTGGAACCCTACCTGACAGCAGGAACAGTTGCTCTGAAAGCTGTTTGGAGAAGCTGGAGCTTTTAGGCAGGCTGTGGGGTGCCTAGACAGGGAACTGGGGCATGCAGGGGGTGTCCCTACAGTCTCCTCCCGCTCCTGCCAGGTCCTGGTTTCCTATGCCAGACCTAGGGATGTGACAAGCAACAGGACAAGGATGCCTGCTGGTTCCCTGGTGTCCCCAAAGCTTGGCTGTGGGGTTGGGGGTGCTTGTCCTGTGCCAGAGGGAGGCAGCAGGATCTGGCCAAGCCTGGCTGCTCTGGGACCCTCTCCAGCCATGGCTTGGCCATCGGCCCCCAGGAATACGGGGTGTGAACCTGTTGGGTCCTACGCACTGGGTCGTTTCGGGAGCTTTTCCTCTGCACCGAGGTGCTGCTGTGGCCAGCTGGGCCACAAACATCAGCTGGGAGAGACAGCAAGCAGGAGAGAAATTATGGAAAAAGAGGGGGAAAAGAAAAACCTGAAGGGATGTGGTGTGCTGATCTCCTGTGAGCACACATTTCTGGGTGTTGTATGACATATTCTTGTGGGGCGGGGGGCTGAAGCATGCAGAACACTTCCTTCCCATGTCTGCACCATCCTGCCATGGGCTAGGGGACATGCCATGGGATGGGGATGTGCCATGGGAAGGGACATGCTGTGGGGGTGATGCTTTGCGAGGGGGATGGGGGTCAGAACTGTTCCCGGGTGCCCAAGTCCAGTCATGTTGGTTCTGTCCTGGGTGGACAGGGAGCACCACAGGAGTAGGAGCCCCTTGCTGTGGGGGGTGCTGCCTTGTTCCAGCCATGGGGGCCCATCTCCCACTCCATCTCCCGCTTCAGCTTCACAGGTGCACCCTCTTCCCCACTGACGTTCCCAGGCACTGCCATTCACTTCTCAGATGGGAAATGAGCCCCAGCCCTCTCTCTACACTCCAGAAAAAAAACCACCAAGAGAGGAGTGAAATAAACAAACAAATCCTTCCCTCTCCTGGCTTGGCATCTGCTCACAGCCCTTCCATTATTAATTAGAGAAGCTGCCGGCATTATTAGCAACAAACCGCTCCTAATGAAGTTCAGAGCCGCAGATCCAGGAGGGGCTCCCAGACACTGCTTTTCAGAAACCTTAATTAAATTCACTGCCCGAAGGTGCTTTTGGCTGGGGTGCAGGCAGAGCAGTGAGGCTGCCTGGGCTGGGCACAGCCCTGCTGGTGGTGGGCCTTGGGGGGAAGGGTGCCAGCAGGAGAGGGGCACCCCGCTGTGCCACAGCTCCACGGTCCCCTCCGGATTTGGGGCTGAACAGAGGAATCAGCTGGGATGCAGTGCTGCAAAGGGGGTACTGCCTGGCCACCACAGGAAAGGCACAAGTGGATAGTGGAATTCATTAATTAAATTTACTAAGTGGCTGACGGTGAGGGTTCCCAGCACTACGTGGGGTCCCTTGCTGGTCTGGCTCTGCCGTCCTTGCTGGGATGTCCTAAAGGGGCAGCCCTGTGCTGGTGTATGCTTCAAAAACCGGGAAGGTAAGAGGCATGAGGGGCTTTTGGGCCAAAGAACCAGTTGTGGGTGGCCTCTCTCCCCCCAGGCCCCTGTCTGGTTAAATAACCTCACTGAGGAACCCCACTGACCATCAAGTGAGATGGTGAAACCTTACCAAGCTGAGGTGATATTCTCTTTGTCATGTCCAGCAGGGGCTGTTCTGCTTGGGCAGAGCTTGGAGATCTCACTGCTTTGCATTGGGACTGGGGCAGTTTGTGTCTGAATGCAGCTGTGGGAGAGGTCTCAGGAAAAGGATGGCTTTCACTCCAAACTTCAAAGGAAAAGAAATCCTTGCAGAAACCCTTTCTGCTGATTGCTCCCCTTTTGATGCAGGGTGGGCTAAGATAACACCTGTGAAGAGCAAGTGCAAAACCTGCCTGAAGCTGGATTTTGGCTCTCCATGCATCCTTTCCTTTCCCTGTCATCCTTCCTCTGAGCACTGCAATCTCCCTTCCCCCCTTGCCCAGATATTCCACCCTTTCTCCTTGGCCTTAAAGGCATTTATTACTGAGGAGTGTAAAAAGATTACTGCAAAATCGTTCTGTGTTACTGGGAAATCATTGCAACATTAGCTCAGTAATATTTTTTCATAAGTGTTTGCTGTGTCTCTTCTCCAACATATTCAGTCTCTGCACACACATCCACACCCCCACAAATCCCACTGAAGCCAGGAGGCACTTGGCAGAGGACAGGAACACGGACCTGACCTGACACTCACCCCAGCTCCCTCCTTCCTGTGCTGGTGGACGAGGTTGCCATCTCTCAGCCAACTGGCTGCATCCTTAGACCCACGTGCAAGCACTCCCTATTCCAGCTTGTCCAAAGAGCACGGAAAACCCTGGCTGTCAGGGCACTCAGGCTGCCTTGACTCAAGGGGTTTTGTCAGCAGATGCTCATGGAAGATGCTGAATCTGGCAGGTCCTGGGACCAGTCATTTTGCTGGGGTTTTAGGGGAAGAAAAGATCCCTTTCCCTCCCACACTTGTAGTCCAGAGGTCTGGGCAAAAGACTCCGCTTCCCTGGGAGCAGGAAAGAAGATGTCAATGAGGAGAAGGAGCTGCCAAAGGAGTCGCAGAGCTGAGCAGGAGACAGTCGGTCCCACCGTGTTGCCCGCAGAGAAGGACACTGACAATTCTGCAAATACCTTTAATGCACTTAGAATACACGGGAGGAAAAAAAAATGTTTAGTGATTCACAAAAATATTACAAAAAGTCACGTGCAGGCGAAACACACCCAGCACTGCAATAACAATGTAAGAATTTACATTAGAAACTAATATAAAATATTTAAAAACCTCTGCTAGTTTAGCTTTCTGTTTGTTGTCTTTTATAAAAAAAAAGGAGGAGGGGAGAGGGAAGAAAGGCCATCTACAAGGTACTGGTACACCGGCCACAGAAACACAGGCTCCTTCCAGCCCCGCTGGGAGTGTCCTGGGGCTCCTCCATCCACACGACCCCTGCGTCTGCAGACCACACACACACCCACACACACCCCCAAACACACACACATGTACCTGGCTGAAGGACAGAAAAGCTCACCCCAGGGCTGCAAGGGCAACCCCAGAGGTCAGGGTTTGCTGTGGTCCCAGTTACCCATGTGTCCCCTGCCCTGGGAACCTTGCCTTTGCTCCCATTCAGCACAGAGAACAAGTAGCGTCCCCGGCGAGAGGCAAAACCTCCATCCCTTTAAAAAAAGGGAAAAGTTAGTGTGCCCAGCCTGGGCTGGACAAGAGAAGGGATTTGAAAGAGTAAACTTGGGTTTGGAGCATGACCGTGGCCAAACTCACAGTACCAGGACTCCAGGGCTGGATGGGTACAAGGAGCATCCCAGTGCAGGAGCCAGGGCACCACTACAAGCCCCTAGCAGGATGCTGCCTGCTTCCACAGGGCTGCAGATTCCCACTTTGGGGAAAGCCAAAAAAAAGCCCAGAGCTCCCCCAGCCCGTGATCAGTCCCTACCAGGACAACATGGTCACTCACACCCACCTCCCCGTCCTCAGCCCCTGTGTGTTTTGCATCCTGCTTGCTTCTGTAGAGAGACCGGCCCAGGAGCCTCGTCACCAGCACCAGGGAGCCCTTGTGCTCCCACCCTGCTCGGGGCATTGTCACCAAGCCGTGTTCATGTGGGACCTACCGCACACGGTGACAGCTCGGGCCCTCCCACCCTGGCTCTCGTGCACGGGAGAGTTTCCGGAGCCGCGCTCTCGCTGCAGTTGGGCCCCAGGGAAAGGAACAAAGGAGCCATTTTCATCTCCAGCCTCGTCGGGAGCGGAGGGAGAGGGCAAGAGAAAAGAACAGTGTTTGCAAAACATGACAATGGGCAGGAAATTTTCTTCTGGCTTTTTGAGGTTGGGTTTGTTTCTCTCTCTCTTCCTCTTTTTAAAGAGGGCAGGCACAGCATCAGGACAGTTTAAAAACAACCAGGCCCTGGCCAGCCACATCTGCCACGTGCAGCCCTTCCTGGGCTGAGGATCCTCTCCTGCTATCAGGGCTCCACAAGCAGGTGAATGATGCTGTGGTCTTCCAGCAAGGGAAAGGGACAGGGCAGCCTCTTCACAGCAGACTAGAAATGACGTTTGTGAACTGATGTGCCACTTATGATGATTTTATGGTCTGTCAGCAACTTTAGGGGAAACAGAATCACGGTAGAAATGAAGAGGTGGTGAAGCACGATACACGACAGGATCACTGCCTCAGAGACAAGTCGATACGGGACCACATTTAAAACACATTTAAGCAACCTCAGGCCTATTCTCCATTTGAAATTTTGGACTCATGTCAAACACAGGGGTTGGGCTTTTTTGAAAGAAGAGAGAACAAGCAGACACTGCACAACAGAAAAAAAATGTTATAAAAATAGTGGGTTGAAATAGAGCTTGTTAGGTCAAGAGACTTAAACCCAGCTTTAAAATCTTAAGAGGTGAACCCCATAGGAAAATGTGGATTTTGAGATTGCTTTGGATACATTCTGGCTGCTGTGCAGGCTGGCATTTATTAATAGGGACAGATGCACAGAAAGGAATTCTTGGTTACTCGATGATTCGCCTGCCATTGCAGCTTCACTCACAGGAAAAATTAAGGCACAATGGGTTCTCTCACAGGAGGGCAGTCACCCAGTCCCTGGGAGGTGGAAGGGCTCTCCTGGTGCTGGAACCCTTCCTCACCTGGCCCAGATGGAGTAGGGCCTGAAGCCCAAGACTTGATACAGTGGAGCAAGAAGGCACGAGGCCATGCTCTGGGCTAGGGGAAAGCTGGACACTTCCTCTGGCCTGAAGCTTTTCTCCCCACCTGATGTGATGCTGCCCTGCACTGGCCAGGTACAAGCTGGCAAAGCAAGACATGGACTCTGGATGCCAACCTAGGAGGAGGGAAGAGCCAAGCATTGCTTTCAAGTGTTTTGTGTTTTTTAAAAAAATATTTCTACTGGTCCCAGAAAAACAACACAACCCTCACTTCTCCCAAGACCATTTGATGACCTGATGGTGTAATTTCAAAAGTCATCCAAGAGCAACTGAATATTTAAAGTGAAGAGCTTCAGAATATAATTTCAAATCACCGTTGGCAATTCCATGTAGAGTAAAACCAATATACACCATCCTCAAAGAATTAGACACAGCTGGCACCATCTATCTAAGCCACAGAAAATATGGTTACAGCAGCTAAAGACTGACTGCACTGCTCAGATCACACCCTACATATTTTAATACTGAAATTATGCATTCCTTGTCCTGTTTTTAATCAGAAATTGAGAGAGAGAGAGTAGCCCTGGCTTTTAAGACTTCTCCTGTTTCAGAATTGCTGTCACATGCTGGATTTTCAAGGCTCTTCATCTTTCCAAATATCTGAATTGACCTGCATTGCCAGATTTCTTCAAGAGAGAGAAATCCTGTACTCACTGCTTCTAAACTGCTTTCATTTCCATCCAGGTCACTGTCTTTAGCCAACACAAGCCCCACAGGTTTTGGTTCCATACACACCTGCTTCAGGCCTTCTACCCAATCGAGAAAACATCAGCACCAGCGGTCCTACCATCTCATCAGGTTTGGGCTAGAAAAACACTGTGGCATTTATTAGCACTGATGACTTCCCTCTTTCAAACTACTTGCTCACTAAAATACAAAGGTTTCTTTTCCATTTCACGCACACACAGACATGTCCTCTCACCCCAAGATGAAAGTATCTAAACTTCACATCTCATCTACTTGCCAGTAAGTAAGCCTTTGGCACGGCTGCAAACTTGATGTGAACGGTGAGGGGATGTCCTGTGGCTGCCCAGCTTTTCAGGATACAGAGTAACTGCAACTTTCTTACTCTTAGATAAGTTGCTGAGAGGCAGCGACATGACCAGGGAGCTTAAGGGCTGACTTTCACCAGGTTCTCATAGCTGCTCTAACAATAAGACACAGAATTCTATTTTAGCAATTATTTGTCTAATATTTCCCCCCTTACCTAAATAGGAAGATTTCACTTCCTTCCCTTCAAGCCTTTCCCCCTCAATTGTTATCTGGCTACCAGCAAAGATCTGTGAGAAAGTGTCTCAGAAATAGAGATTTCTGGCATGCCACCTGTTCATAACTCAAATACACGGAACTATATATAAATACATGACATGGAACAAAAATACACACACACACACAAGGATACTGGGTGGATTATCACATGCATTCAGCGTGTTCCCTCTGAAGTCAATGGAAACTCGGCCCAGAGCATCTGATGAGAGTAAATACACTGAGGAAAACACTTGCATGAGAAAGGCAGAACTGGAGTACAAGCCAGCTTGGAGGAGGTGCTTTCCCTGCATACAGCACCAGATCCCCGCCATGAAGGCTCAAAGAGTTCATAGGGCAGGAGGTGCCAAGCTTTCCAGATGTGTGTCAGAGCCCAGAGAGGGTCTGATGGACTTTCTCTCTGCCCCGTGCTGATCTCTGCAGGAATAGCAACAATTGACCTTCCAAATGTCCCTTCTCCACCAAGATGTGGATTTTAAGCTCCTTTTAATGAGAGCTAGCATCTGGAAACAAGGAAGAGCAGCCAGCATCGTGGCAACAGGCCAGCTCTGCTGCGGCACCCCCAGCAAGCTCGTACAAGAACATCCATGGGCTACTGTTGGATGGCTTTGGGACAAAATTGGAGTTGCTGCCCTTGCCTTTTTCCCACTGCCACAATTATCTGTTTGCCCATTATCTTGTGGTGGGACACTTGGGCACATTGTTTTTGAAGCTGGACTGGTAGGTTTTCATGGCACTTTCTCACCCACGCTGTCCCTTGCACATATAGCTACAGTGCAGAAGGGATGCTTAGTGCTAACCAGGACAATGAAAACTGGCCAAGAGATCCCATGGATGAATGCAGCCTGCCTCAGCACAGAAATCACTCTGGCTGGCACATGCAGATATCTGAAAGTTTGTTCTTTCACAGCAGGATTTTAAGATGATCCTCTGAGTTCAGACAAAATGACAAACTCATTTACATGTAAATTGCTTTCATAGCTTTGCAGAAAGGAAGGTTCTGCAGAGCAGTGTTGGACCCTGCATTTGGCCTGCCTTAAATTATAATATAAAAACAATTATAATAATACAAATACTACTTTGTACACAAAGCACGCCCTCCCCTGCAAACCCTGGCATGCTTCGGTAGGTCCTACAGCCCTCTAGTCAATAGTCACCCTCTCTGCACAGAGAGACATTGAGTGACTTGCCTGAGGCCACAGAGGAATTCTGTAGCAAGTCCAAGGAAAGCTTTGTGGCTCCTAGCTCTGCTTCTTGACCAACATTAACCAGCCTCAAATATATGCAGAAAACATCAAAGCTGACTGTGCTGGGAAGAAATTAAATCAGAAAACAAACAGAAAACCAACCCCAGGGTACTGTGAGGCCTCCTGGACTTTGCTGTTTGATCAGGGGAGTTAAGTGTTAAAAGCTTTTGTTATACTTGTATTAGGATCACACAGCAAGTGCGCATAAACCACCAGTTATCTTGCAGGCAGAAAGGGGTGGAAGGAAAGCTGCACCTCCCTTGACAAGGAGTGAAGAGTTGTCACCAAAAGACAATGGGCAGAGGAAGGCTGGGGAATATGCATCAGAAACACCCTGCAGCAGCAGCAGGGGGTAGAACCTGCAGGTTTGCTGCAGGTATCCAGGTGGTTTGCTGCAGGTATCCACAGGGCCAGCAGCTGATGCAGAGACACAACCTGGCACTGCAGAGGCCAGCTCCTCTGCACACTCCTTTTGCTCTAAGGAGGAAGCCACAGGGATCTAGAGAGTGCCTTTTCAAACTGGTTTTGATGCTTTACAGTTCAAACCCATCTGAAAGGAGGAAGGTCAGCAATAAGAGCCACCACAGTGAGACTAGAGGGGAAAATGGAGCTGCACTAGGGCACAACCCTGCTGGAACAGGGAGAATAGTTGGCTTCATAGAGGCTGAGACTCCTTTCTGCTGTGCCAGGGCAGCAGAGATCTCCACTTCATATGCTTTCAAGTAGCCCCCCTGATCCTGCAGAGCTGCTGCAGTTGTCCCTGTGAACAAATGATCCTTTCTAGCTTCTCAAATTCTGTACAATAGCAAGGAAAAAATACTTGACAGTATCTCTTTAAAGATAAACACACTGTAAACAGGAGATCTCCCCCACCCCGGTAGCTTTCTTCCTCCTGCTTGTGCAAAACCAGAGGTTGTGACCTTCCCTGGGGTTCAGGCACAAGGACAGGATGCACGAGAATAAAGTTGCCTCTGTTTGCAGTGATACCATAGCTAATAGCACCAAGACCAACACTTAAAACATGCCTAATTTGAGGGCAGGGAGGATCTGGATTTGTTTTTCTTGACTGAACTAGAAAGTTCATCTTTAAATCTGTTCAGCTTCAAGCATGTGAGCTTTTGGCCTCCTTTAAACAGGGGAAATACCATTCTGTTTCTAAAAAGAAAAAAAAAATAGCACATGGAAGAACAGTTCTGCAGTCAGTAAAAGTTTGGCTAACAAAAGGACTCCAGAGTCACGTAAAGAACATTTAATCCATGGATTATAGGCTCGCACCTGGCAGAAATGTATGTGTAAATACAGGCGTGCAGAGCGTCTACACCCTGGGCTAAGGCAGAGGGGAGTTCTGCAGCTAGGAGAGAGAAAGGATTCTTACTACTAATTTTCATAGTTAAATATTTCTCACTCGCACTCACACATACGCAGGCTGCTCCCAGAGAGTTCAGCCTTGGGAAGGATAAAGGAAAGGGCTCAGTTCGGTCTGGGCTGGTGCTGAGTAGCTCCTCTTCTGTTTGCAGTGGTTGTGCAGCAAACTCTTTTTATTTGCAGGCAGAGTTTTTACTGCATTAATTATCCTGTGAGTCACTGGGTAATGGACAGTAACTTGGCTCTCCCAGTTGTTAGAATAGTGTAATTCAGCTCTAATGCAGTGGGTTGTCGAACACGGCATCTGGCAAGATGGAAACTTTCAGTTTCTTTTCAGGCCAGCTGTACTCCTTTGGAAGTTTAAACTGTAAGACAGTAAAGAGAACCAGTTAATGCATATCACGACAATCTGCACAGAAAAAACAAAATTGTTGCAAAGGCAGGCAGCCCCATGTTATTATTATTTTTTAAAACAAGAGGCCACTAAGAAAACATTTCCCCATCAGTATGTTTTGGACAGCAGTGGACATTAGATAATGTGGCCTGTCTCAGCTGCCAAAGTAAAGTTCTGAGCTTTCAGCCCAAGCGCTGTTTATTTCGTCAGATGAATTTTGGAGGGTTTCTGCCCCCATCACTATTTCCCCTTCCCAACCTCTCAGAAGATTTGCAGCAGAAGTGTCTTCCCTCCTATCTAACCACGTCCCTCTTCTTTCACCCAGCCCAGCCCCCAGAGCCCACATTTGCTTTAAAGGGAGTCTGAAGGCAGCTTTCAAACCCCTGCTGTTCAGAGTGGAATGCAGGTGAGCCATCAGAGCTCTCTGGTGACAGGCAAACTGTGCTGCCCTGGCTGGGGAGAGCCAATGTGCCTGCACAGCATTCCTGCTGCAGTTCTTCCCACCTCTGGCACAAAGGCTTCACAGAGCCCTACAATGCCTTGTGCTCACACAGGCACTCAGCTGCTCATGCTGTTTTGCAAACACTGGTTGAAGCACACAGAAGGGAGATTTTTTTGCCCCAGTCTGGTTTACACAGCACTGTCTGTGGCCAATGTTTCCCAAACGAGGCAAGTCCACTGGTCCCATTCTGATGTCCCTGCTTGGGCTAGGAAGTCACCCCAACATCAACCCAAACACAACCAATTCAGGGACAGAGTTGCAAGGAGCCTTACCACCAACCCTTCTCATAACCACATGACCAGTGCCCAAGCATTCACACAGGTCTCTCAAACACAGCTGTGGGGTGGGGGTGAAGGTGTGGGCTGGAATCTCTTAGGTCACAAATCTGCCCCATCCACAGCTGAATGGCAACCAGTTCTGCATAGGCATTTTATGCAATCCCAGTGGCCAACCTGAGGACCCAAAACACGTGGGGGGGGATAGCTCTGGAAGCCTGTTTGCAGGCTCATTTTGTTTTCAAAACTGTACTGCACCCAGTGTTGCACTGCCTTGCCCTGTGATAATCCCTGACACCCTGATGGGACTCCCAGGGAGGAATCTCATGGGGACCCAACACCACCAGTGACAATCTGCCCTGGAGGTGGCTAATACAGAATGGTTATGGATACAGTGGTCCTCTCCTAGGAGAGTCCTCAGATCCAGACCAGCAGCACCATAGGCTTCCCAGGGCTGTCTGAATAAGAGAGCTGGTACAAGGGGACAGCGATTGGAAACCATCAGTCTTTATCCAATTACTTGTCTTCTTCCCTGTAAGCACCCTGTTTCTGATGGACACCAACACAGGCTCAGTGCGAGGTTCCTGCTAAAAGAGATCCCCTCCAGCTGCCTGCTCCACAGCAAGGATGCCTCTAACATGAATTTGCTCCTGACCTTGCTCCATTTGCAGCTGCCCATGAGGGTAACCTGCAGTTAGTATCCATTGACCTTAATATGCTGGTGGTTCGTGGTCTGATCCATGATCTGGGGGCACAGCAGGAGGATTCTTCAGGATAGGGGCTACCACAAACTCCTGTTTTTTTATCCTCTAGGAAACAAACAGCTCAAGCCCTATTTAAGTTTTTTTATAAACTCAAGCCCTGTGTATAGCTTGCACCCTGTAATCTACTGGCCCTGTACAGCCCAGGGAAATCTGAGTTGCTGTCTAGGACATGTGAAAAGCATGTTAAGATACTCAGACAGATTATTTCCCTTAACACAGGTGGTTCTTTATGTGGCAAAGGAAAGACTCCTCACAGTGCTTCATTCTACCACATGAACATCATCAGCAACAGTCAGGCCTGCTGAGGAATGCTTTCAGTTGGCCCGACCCGGATCCTGCAAGTTACAAATCCTTGGAGGAATCTGGATGCTGAAAGCTCACATTTCATCTCAAGTATTTTCCTTTTTATAAACAGCAGTGGTTCCAAAGCAATCCTCTTGGAGAAGTCATCCTTTGCATTTGTTTGTTTTTCACTTTTTAATTCAGCAAAGTCACAGTGAGTGGGAACCAAATACCCTGTCACTGTGCCAGGAGCTGCCATGCTCTTTGCCTCAATGGACAGTGAAGGAACATGAGCTATCCAAAGCCTTCACTAAAGAGCCTTCAAACCAAAGTGCTCCTGGGCTTCCATGCCACTAGCAAAAATGAGCTTTGGATTAGGTTTAACTGGATAAAAGCTGGCCTGAAAGTCACTGCACAGCCAGCAGCATGCTCCCCTCACTCACACAGTGAGGAACACCCTGGCATTAAGTCAACTCTGGATTAAACAATTAGAGCCCTGAGATTTTCCTGGGGGGAGGGGAGCAGAGCAAGGGATGGGAGGGCTGTTCTACAAGCCAAGGAAAGTTTCTTTAGAGTCTGCAGGGAGCTGTAAAAAATAGGATTAAAAATATTACATGTCATTTCTGCCACTGATCTTTGAAGTCAAGCAGAATATTTATATGGCATGCATGGGAGATGGGGTGTTAAATGTTCCCCAGGAAGAGATCACATGGCAGTGGGAAGTTTAGTACCAGCTTTATAAAGCCCCCCTGGCTGTTGCTGTAGTGCTTCCAGACTGGTGATGGTCCTTCACACACTGTGCAGGGCCAGCAAGTGAAGGCCAAGTAGCAGATGTGAAACAGTCCTGCCTGCTTACCAAACCCACTAAAGGAGGCCCATACGACAGATTGTTCAAAAGTAGATGTGCTACCACCACTTTCAACCTTTCTGAAAGCAGGGAAGGTGATGTGCTAGGAGCTGTTGGTGAGGACAATATCTATGCATGGCATGGAGGAAATCTGGCCATGGCCCAGGGGCTGCACTGCTGTCATTTGAGGTGCTCAGATACTATGCTGGAAAAAATACTGATGGAAATCAAAACACAGAGTCTCCCTTAATACCTATCCCTGTCTTGTATTTCTTGCAATCCTTTCTCTCAGTGCCTCAGTAGTTCATAGCAGATGTGAAGGCTTAGCATGGCCTCAAGTCTATGGATGGGGCAGGGCTGCAGCCTGCAGGCTGAGGGGAGGATCAAAGACAAGCTGCAGGATGGGCTGAGCTCTCTGGGACAGTACGTGGAAGATACAGGAATGATGCAGCCTTACTTCCTCTGGAGAATTCAGATCTTCTAAATCTTCCAGCATTCTCTCTACGAACTCTTCGGTCAATAGGATCTGCAAAGGAAATACAGTATTTTATGCTTTACACTCTTAGTTTTAGCTAATTGCAAGGAACAGCATGACTTCTGCACGGAGCAAACTGTACCAACTCACTCCTTCCCCTATGTCCTTCTTTACCACAATACAAAGGTTTGAGGGCAAGGAGCTCCTAACTTTGTCTTCCACCCCAACCACTGAAAAAAATGTTGAAATTACACAGCAATCTTTTTTGACCCTCAATTATCTCCCTCGGTCTAAAATTAGAGGCTCGGCTTTAGACAGAAAGAGTGGGGAAGGAGGAAAAAGGGTCAAGATAACAACTGTTGGAGAGGCAGTGGGAGACAGCCCCTTTTATCTGATCCACTGAAGTCAAGCTCACAGCTTAATCAGGAAATAGCAGCATAGAAAGAGGCAGAGATCCATACAGAGCTGGTGCTCTGGGCATGGGGAAGGGCCTGACCCCAGTACAGCACATTGTTCACATGAACCTGATGCTGGGTATGGGAAGTGCTCCCAGAGGTGCCCACGCAAGGCACCCCCATATTGTGATGGCACATGCCCATCCTGCGTGCCTGTGCTGGGAAAGCTTTTGGCTCATCTCAGAGCCAGGCTGGCAAGCATGAAGCAGTCCAAGAAAACAGCTGCTGTCAAGTCAAAAGTCCTGGATGAGGACCACAACCCCAGCTTCATGGAGTGCCCCAAGTCACAGAAACCAGAGACATCAGGGGGAAAATCAGCCCTGGGAATTCAAGCAGAGGAACTCCCACCCTATTTAAAAAAATATGTGATAGGCAAAAGCAAACACATCCTGCCCTCTTCACAAGAGCCGCAGAGGCCAGAGCTCCAGGCAGGACAGCTGGTTTGGCACAGGAGCAGAGACGGCCGTGCAGGACCAGGCAAACATCCCCACGCAGTGAGGGGGCCTTGGAGCAGCATTCCTGGGAGTTAGATTGCAGCAGCATCCAGTGGATTATTATTTCCATTTTAGCCTACAGGTTTGTTTCTTTCCCTCTGCTTCTCCTTTCCTTCCTCTGGCCCACCCGTTCCTCCTCTCTGGCATTATTTTCCATCCAGAAGAGCCCACCATTCCCATGCCCCCTTTCTCACCCTTCCTCTCCCTGTTCTTCCCAGCCATGAGCCCTGTGCTCCAGAAAAGGGAATGTTCTAGCACCAAACAGCGGTGGAGCTAAGCAGCCAGTTGCACTGTTCTCCACCTCACATCTGGAAGAAGGGCAGCCAGGCTGTCCCACTTCCCTGCAGGAAGCCCACCTCCTGTACCCACTGGCTGCTTAAGGCCAGCAACACCAGTGGAGAGCGAGTGACTGCCAGGATGCCATGGGCAAGTGGAAGCCTCTGGGCTCCATTTTGGCAACACATAAGTGGGACTATTAGACAGAAAGAGAAATGGAATACTCCGGTCTCTCTTTCTTCTTTTGTTGGGCAAGACAAGAGATCCAAAAACCACTAAATCCAACTCCAAGGTGTCTGCAGTCCTCTCCCCTCAACATTGCCACACTGCTGCCACTACACACAGATTTCCTGGGGATGATGGAACCACAACCTCCCCTCTCCAATATATTCCCCTCTTCACTTAGCTTCAACCTGCAGCAGGCTCCAGGCCACAGTTTATAACCAAGCTGCGCAGCATGAATGCAGGTACCTTTACCAGACCTTTCTGATCACACCTTGAGCCTGAAAAGCTCTGCTTCAGCTTGGAGCCAGCAGCTTGCTGCTTTGGACAGGACTCTGCAACCTGGCACCAATCTGCAGACTGGCAAGCTGAGGAACATTGCACTGAAACACGCAGTGCCACCGCAAACTGCTGCAGTCTCCTTGCAGGGGCCTGCAACTCTTCTGCCTCTTGAACTGGAGACGCTCATTTGCTGACTGTTTGCAGGAGGAGGAGGGAGAAGTCTGTCCCTGTTGGAGGCAGGAGGGCAATCTGATCACTCAGCTCAGGAGGAAGGGCTGGGTGGGGAGCTGGGGCTCTGCTCCGAGAGGATCGCTTTCTGCGGAGGTGCAGTCTGCAGTGGGGTGAGGGAATGAAAACAATTTGGCAGACATCAAAATCTACAGAACAGCCGGAAAAAGGAGGAGGAATTGGTATTCACAGCAATCAGGCCAGGAGGAAATGAATATTCAGCCATCCACAGATGAGCAAAAATGCCAGAGGTTGGGATGGGTGAGAGAGCAGGAATGAGGAACTGCAGCTTTGGCAGGGAGACTAGAAGTCAAGCACAGCAGGAAGACCCCTGGGCACTCCCAAGGTGCCACAGGCAGGAGAGAAACGGGAGCCACGTGTGCAAGGCAGCCAGCAGTTCTGAGGCTGTAAGAAGACAAGACAGGGTATGCAGGGGTAAACAGCAAAGGGTGGAGAGAATGAAGGAGGGGACAGGCCAGGTCTTGGCTAGGGACAAACCCACATGGAGCACTGTGCCTAGCACTGAAATTGGGGTATGATGCCTTAAGATGGCTGAGCCTGTCTACAGCTCACTGCTCTCTCTCATGAATTTTGGTAATCCTGCTGAAATAGAAGCACAAATTCCACTGAGGCATTGAGCTGAACTGGCTCCCTGAAAGGTCTGACAAGTGGAGCGAGACAGGAGACCACAGTTCAGCTCAGCTGCATTTGGGGGCTCAAAGCAATGGCAGCCTGCTCTGTGCAGCACGGGAGGAAAGATCACAGCGCCTTCTGCAAGCCCTGCAGGGACAGTTAACTTTGGTGGTCAGCAGGTGTCACAGGTTGCAGTGACAAACTGCTGCAGTGACATTCACACACATAAGTGTGTGCCTCAGAGCCTGTCCTTAACAGTCCAAGTCAGAAAAAAAACAACACCAAATGCTACTACCCCACACTTCTGGGGAGACCTGCCTTCCTTCCAGGAGAAGAAGGGAGACTCCAAAGTGCAGGTGTAACCAAATGTACAAGCAGCCACGTCCCACAATACAGGAAACTGGCACTCTTGAGGTTCTCCGGAGCATGCAGGGGGAAGGCATGTGCCAGCAGGACACCAACTGCTTAAGAGGGCTTGGAAGCAAGAAGTATTGTCATCCTGGATTCACGTCTAGACAAGATTTCTCCTGTTAGAAGTAGCCCAATCAAAACGGCCCAAGAGCGCTAATGCCTGTGCTCATATATAGATCAGGCTGCCATCCCCACCTGCAATTAGCTAAACCACCTTTGTGCTGGTGAGTGAGTCTTATGGACAAGGCTGAAAATAAATCCAGTCCCATCTCAGTGCCCCTCACTCACAATATTTCACATTTCCAGTTCTTGTAGCATGCCAGCTCCTGCACAGTATGATACCCCATTACATTAACACACACACACGTTGTACGTGCATGATATTAAAGGTGACATTCCCAGCAAATAAACATGACAGACTGCCATTGCTCTAGGCACCTAATTTAATTTCCTCTGGGATTTAAACCTTAGAAGCTCAAATTAAACAAATAGGCCTCACTCACTTTATACTTCAGAACTGAATCTGAGTTTTCCTCTGATGCTGTTGACTGATCTTATCAACAGGACACTACACAGAGATCACAATGATGAAGCAGCTTATTCCCTTCCCAAAGGAAAACAGAGCCCCACTGTTGTGCTGCAGCCATGGGAAAAGCCAACACAATCTGGAGGGCAAACGAAGCCATCCCATGTGCACTGAACAAGCCTCTTCTCCCATGAAATCTCTCAGCTGGTGCTGAAGAAGCAAAGGAGCACTCCTGAGCAGGTGTCCTGGGTGCTGTAGCAGCCCTGTCTCACAGCATTGTGTTTTCACAGCCCTGTGCAAACACCCAGCCTGCCAAAGCTGGTCACAGGGTGCAGCTCAGCCTGTGCAATGGCTGTTTGCAGTATGAACAGTGAATGGCCCTGCCAGCCAGCTGCAGGTACCTGAAACAACTCCTTGGGTGCTGCACAGTCCTGCTCGCACCAGGGTCTCCCAGATCTGACCTAGAGAGGCCTGGACATGTGCTAAACCATTGCCAGTAGATCTGGATTCCATTTGCTCTGTGTTGTGTGGCACTGAGTCATGCTACAGATGCTTGGAAGATGACAACAGCCAGAAGATAAGTCCCTGTTTTCTATCACAGGTACCTACCACACAACTGAAGTACAAAGTTCGGGTTCTCACCGCTTCACTAACAGCTGCAAGTGTCCAGACATGTTCAGAACACCAGGCTAGGCTGTCTCATTCAGGTGGATGTGCTCAGGGAACACATGCTGTCTCCCTCTCGTGGCAAGTCTCACCTGAGCCTGCTGAAATCTACTTCTTATTCACAGGGCTCACCTACGGGTCACCTGAAGGAGTTTGTGTTGAAGCTTTCTGTGCTGAAGCTTTCATACTCACATCTGGCTGAGAAATCTGTATCATGACTTGTAACAGGTACTCAGCTGCAGACATATGAAAATGGATGAAATCTAAAAGTGTACACAAGATCATGGGGCACCAGATGAGGTTTGGCTGACTTTGAAAGCACCTGGTGCTTAGTAAAACATTAAAGATTTTATAGTCAGCTTACAGGTACCACCCCACAGTTAACAACCCATCTCTCACTACAGGGTTCAACACTGCCATGAGGGATTGACATCCTCAGCTCAGGAAAGGCTCCTGGGGACAGAGGTCACACCAATGTTGAATGCCTGGCACAGCTGGCAGGACTTTGATCAAGGAAGACTCTCAAAGGCTTAGCTAGGAATCAAGCTGCACCTCTGCCCAACTTAAGGAAACATGTTTTGCCCAGGGTAAGACACAAGCACACAAATGGCCCAGCTACACTGAAGCAGAGGCTTTCACTGATAATACTCCATTTTCTTGTCTACCTAGGAAAAAACCAAACAATCACACACTTTGCCCTAGTGCTCTGTTTGCATTAAACACTGCAAGTTGCTTTCTAGCAGGTTTGTCAAAGAAAGGAAACCATGTTTTATTAGTTCTGGACTTAGTACAGAGCTGGCCTGTATGTCCAGCCAGAGAAGGTGAGGACACATTGCAATAAACCCCTATGTAAACCACACCAACCCTTGTAAGAAACAGTTCATCCATTGGGTACTATCCCTGGAACAGGTGGAACAGTTGTATCCTAAGCCAAATCATCTGTTACATCTGCAAATATCCAGTGACTTTTATGAGTCCTTTGCCCTGAAAATGTTTCAGCTTAATTCTTGTTGTCAGCATAGCAAAAAGTTAAGTTAAACTGTGTCAGCCTTTCCCAGCGAAATTTCCACCAATAAAATCCCCTGATGGGGGGATTGTGTTGTGCCACATGTAACCCCCAGCCCACCTCTCTGCTCTCTCCTTGACCTGGCTTTTTTGCATTGCTTTGCTCATGCTGCAAGTGGTTCAGTGCAGAGGTCTTGTCACCTTGTTCTATGTCAGGCCAGCCCTGACACTGTCTGAAAAGGCCACCTTGCTGCCTGAATCCATCACAGCTCTCACTACAGCCTCAAAGGTACCAGTACAGCAACAAACACCTCTGATGGGAAATTCCACGGCTGCTCTTGCAGGAGATTCACAACCTCCCTTGAAAAAGAGAAACATCCACTCACAGATGCCTCAGGGACCCTGTTGCTTCAACACCATGATGTTACAATCCCAGAAGAGGAAATACAGCATGACACTGAAAGATTTTGACCTTGTGGGATCTTTTCATGACATTCTCGGTCACAAGGTTGATCCCGAGGACCTGAGCTCCTTAGAGCCCAGACTGATGAGATCTATTGTGCAGACAAGGCTTCTTTGATTCAATACATAAAATTTGGCTCAGCTGGGGAAAGGGCTGGCAAGGAAGCCAAGACAACAGGCAAATCCAATTCTTTCAGAGAGAAAAAGCAAAGGAAGAACAGATATTTCAAGGAATGCACTAAGTGGGTGGAAGACAACCTACACAAAGTAGCCAAAATCAAAGTCTCCTTTGAATGGCAAGGGAGGGGTATTAGGTGGCAGGATAGACAGTCAGTCAGATTAAGAAGGATGAAAGAACCTGACTCATCCAAAACTAGCCTGGACAAAGTACTAGAGAACATGCTGCAGGAGAGTTGACATTGGGAGGATCATCATGTTCTAACGGTGCATTTCTACTCTAGATGAAATGCCTCATTCAGCTGTGAGGGAGAAAAACAAAAAGGGATAATGCAGTAAGATTTTGGGGAGTGTTTGGAGCACATGATAAACTTACTGGAAAACTGCTAGCTTAGATTTCTAAAACCTGCTCAAGAATTTGGGGGAAGCCACTCAAAACATTCTGAAAAATAATTTCATGAGTAGACACATAAAACTGCTTTGCAGAAGAGCAGGCTATAGTTGCGCACAACTCAAACCAGCTTGTGGGTGTTCCTAAACTCACCACACTAGGAATAACACATCGATTCAAGTGTGGGGAGACCAAAAATCAAGCCTATGTCTTCAAGAGAGGACATGACCCATAGCTACCACTTACAAGTGAGCATCTTCAGCATCAGAGTAGCTCTTTCAAATGTTGCTTTGAACCTCTGTTGCTGCCATTATGCCAATGTGCATAAATGATTTAACATGTGGTTGAGCAGAGAGAAGAACCAGATGTGCTCATTTCCAGGGGAATGTCCTGACTCTACCGGAACAAAGTCATTCTCTTGTGCACTCTGTCTCTGTGACTAATTCAGTGTTTTATATGATGTGGAACAACTCCAATTGGAAGAGCTGAGGAAGAACCAAAATACCCTATAGCTGTGGTGCCCAAAAAGCAAAGAAGTAGAAATAGGGGTTCAAATTAAAGAAAAGAAATAAAGTATGAGTTTCTCATATCCTATGCAAGCATTATATCCCTTAAATATTGATTAGAGAAGGCAAATTTCTAACACCTCCAGCCCTATTCTGCAAAACCAGATTTTTTTCCTGTTTTTATTGAAGAAAACTTTCTTATTTCTTATTTCTGGTTTCATTCAACATAAAAGGATTTTATTTCAGCTTTTGGTCTCTTTAAGGCTTTTGTTTCAGCAAGAAAAACTGAAAATATTTAAAGATTGGGCTCAGTCTGATCTTCTTTCCCAGATTTTTCACTTAGGTTGCCAAACCAAAAGAATGGATCGTCCCCCATGACCCTGCTCACAGTAATCCCCTCTCTGCTGTGACTGCCAGCATAGATAGCACATGTTGATAGCTCCTGCATGCTGGATGCTTCCCACGGCTTCCATGTACCTATCCTGCCTACAGGCACATTTAACATTTTCTATGAAAGGTTTGACCTTGCTGTCCTAAGCCTCAACTTATTTTTCCATGCTGGATGCCTTGTTTTTGAATTTTTTTTTTAAGGTTTTTAGGGAGAAAGGAATTGAGAGAGGTATTTTGGAAAAAGTGTATTTTGACAGTACTAGCAAACTCATATGATAATTTTGTTGGCACGAGAACCACCCCTTTTGAAGATGGTGATGAAGATTAGCAAACAAGTGCTCTGAAGGACAAGGGAAAGTCTTTCTCCGGATCATGAAAATGCTTTGCTAAGTCAGAAGTCTCTGAAAGTACTGTTTGCCCATACCCTTTATGAGAAATGAAGAGTCCTACTTCACTGAGCATATCCCAGCCCAAGGCAGCTCTGGCCCAAAATAGGGCAGAGGTAGCTAAGGAGTGATTTTTCCTCTAATCATTCCTCTGAGAGGTGAGGGATTGCTATGTCACCAGGCACATCAGGACTAATGGCAGGGAAACTCTCCAGCACTCTCAGTGTTTCTGCTGGAAATCAGACCATGTGGAGGAGGAGGAGAAGGAATTTTCCATCTTGAATGAAGGGGAGGAGAGGAAAGCAGAGACGGGCCAGGATGAGGGGAAGACGGAGACAGAGAAAAACAGGATGAAGGGCAGATCAGATGCCAAAGCTGGGGACAACAAAGGGCAAGGAGCCTGGAGAACCCCATTTCCACAGCCTTAACATCCACATGCTGTCAGATGGACATTGGGAACCTACTAGCATGGGAGGCGAGCAAAGAGGGTCCCCCAGCAGTGCCTGGTGCCAGAGGATAACACCCCACCACTGCTGTGAGCTCGTCAGCTCTCACAGAGACATTCACATTGTGCTGAGAATCAGGGGGTGCCAAGTGCCAGTGATCCATAGCCTCCACTTGCCTAACAGAATTAGTCCCAAACCCAAGTAAATTACCTGGAAAAAATACCCTCTGCATTTAGAGATGAGTGACATTGGGCATACAAAACTTTGGAAATTGCTGCACAGAAACGATGCCATGCTAATTTGGCGCCAGCACATGTCTCCCTCATGAAACAAATCTGTAATCACAGGATCACCTGCAGTTTTTCTCCAGCAGGACCTCTGCCCTGCTCAGTCCTCAGGATGGTTCTGCTCACTGAATGCAGCATTAGTCATCATTTCTTTTCATTATCATTCAACTTGTCTCCCCATTCTCTCCTACTCTCTTCTCCTTTATTTAGTATGCTCCATCCAGCTACTGCCAGCATGGATAACACAGGAAGTACCTAATCTTACTGTCCACCACACTCAGCCTCTGACGTGCTTGGCCTCACATTTCTGCAAGGCAGGGAAGTGCTCTCTTCAATACAGCAGATGAGGGATGGAGGCTCAAGGAAGTAGAGACTTAAAAATCACAGAGGAAACCTGCAAGAGCAGGAAGCTGAACATGGGTCTTAGAACACAGCTCCCAGGATGAATCCCTGCCCCAAAGAAATCCTTTCTCTCTCCTGACCTGCAAGACTAAATTTTAATCTCTTCCTGGAATTGACTCTGCTGTTCATCTGTGGAGAATGCCTGGCAAGCACTGAATTCATTGCATTCTTCACAGGATGACTGGAAGAATGTTCTTCTGAACAGACATAGGAAAATGAGTAAAAAAAAAGTTGAATCTGAATGTCTACTTCTTTTCAGTGCCCATCTCAAGACTTGCAGATCCCTGTTTTCCAGTACACTTAGTTCTGTGTAGCAGAGAGGTAAGCACAAGGGAATTCCTCCTGACATCCTCTGGTTGCTGGGAACACAGATGAGACTTCAGGCTTGAGCTGGCCATCCAGAAAATGAGGAACACAAAGTCACTTGCCAGGTGAGAACGTTTTAGCTTAAGACTCTGGAATAAGAGCAGTAGAGGCAGGACCAGGACCCAGTTTTCCAGGGTGACATTTAACAGGCCTCACTATAAGACTACTGTGATTTTTTGCAATTACCTGCCTCATTCATTACACACTTTCCAATTTTGACAAATAAAAAAAAAATCCTATAGGAAAGAGTCTACTTTACTCCATGCTCCTGATTCATCCCCCAAACATACTGCATCTCTGCAGTGAATGAGGCAAGCACGCTCTGTTAAAAATATGTATGATTCTTCAATTAGATATTGCATTGAAATGCACATGTGTAACAGCAGCAAGGCTAAAGTGCAGAGATATTTCTTACACTCTGTGTGCTAGATTTTACAGTTAACGAGGATTCTTTAACTATAGGTTTGTTTTTACTACACTGTATTGGCTTGTATGTCAGAGTCTGCAGTAGTATCTGATGCGTAACATGCACGTTGCACACGATCAAAGGCTTGAATGTCATCTTCTTGCCTAGAACAATGACTGCCTAAAGCAGCAGGAGCAGAAATTATCTAAAGGTAGAGTTAAACAAACCTCCTTCTCCCCTCTGGGGAGAGTAAGCAGTCCAGGTGAGCAAGGCAGGAGGGGAGAACAGCCTGCTTTGTGCTAGACGGGCAGAGAGCTCCACATAAAAGCAGAGGAGCTTTGCAGAAGCATGTCCTAACTCCCATCACTGGAGACTTAATGATGGTAATTCCCAAAGGATGATGCATGCTGACAGGCTTTGACACAAACTACCCCAGGATAATATTAATATGTATTAAAGGCTCAGGCAACTTTATTGGGACGGGCTTGATCAGTAACACATTTCAACAGAGCGTCTCTATCATCTGTCGGAACAAAAGTAAGGGAGGGAGAGAGAACACACGCACAACCTCACCTTGCTTTGGGAATGTTTTAGAGACAAACAAGGTCAATCTGTGATGAATTGCACACTTGGCACAGCTCAGATGTTGGACCAAGGACGCTCCACCACAAATACAAATGTCACTGTGGGGCAGTTTATGTTGGAATCTGTCTGCATGATCAGCATCCTTAACCCTCCAGCATGAGCCAGACACCTCCTGCACAGCCTTTCCCTGTGCATCTGGAACATCTACCCCT
The DNA here is from genome assembly GCF_963513975.1 of Fringilla coelebs. Classification (NCBI taxonomy): domain Eukaryota; kingdom Metazoa; phylum Chordata; class Aves; order Passeriformes; family Fringillidae; genus Fringilla; species Fringilla coelebs. Next base: position 24,217,574 of record NC_140066.1, on the reverse strand, counting down.
TGGAAAGCAGAGGAGAGGTGCTTAGGAGGCAGTGTGGGGGCTCTGCAGTCACAGCACTGGAGGAAGGGGGAGTGGAAGAAAGAACCGCGGAAGCCTTTGATCATGTGTAATGTTAATTCAAGTGTTACACATCAGAGACTTTGCCACAGTAACTAGCATATAAACAGGAGTCTAGTGTTAACAAGGAGGACTTCTTGAATATGTTTGTACATTTCTGAGTTAAAGCAATTTCCCTATTCAACAAAACATGACATAGTGGAAGGAGTTCAGAAATAAACCAGCCTAACATGCTTAGACCTTTAATAGAATTTAGCTTCTTAGAACTAATTAAATGTTACTTAAATGAAAAAAAAAAAAAAATTCCAAGTACTTGGGAAAGGTGCCAATTTGACAGCTCTGGAGAATGAAATAATTTAATCATCCCCAGAGCATGGGCAGCAACAGGACAGGCTTCCCCTACTAACATGCCTCAAACGTGACCTGGAAAGACTGTTGATAGAAATGGGGCGTACAATCTCTCTGGTCTAATGACTCCTTACTTTTTTTGCTGAGATTGCTAAAATGGTTCCCGCTGAGTACCAGCTGTGGTGGTGATATGGACACCTGTCTGGTTGGAATGGTGCTGGGACCTGCCAAACTCCTGTCATCTGCTAACCCTCCACCAGAGCCCAGTGACTCTCAGCTCATTGCTCAGCCCGGGCAGCAGGGGCTGATAGACAGCAGCTCTCCGGCCTGTCGCACCTTGGACACGCTCCACTCCAGCCCACGAGATGTAAACAGGAGGTACTGTGTTTAGTCTGCAGGTTTGGGCTCTCACTGCACCAAAGCTTAGACTCAAGAGAAGTCAGTCTCTGGCTGCTGCAGAGTTGAGGCCGGGATTTTTAAGGGTCTTATTTCTACCCTAAGATAGGGAAAAAGTCCACAGGAGGAAAAGCTTGCCATGTCTCCTGTTCTCCACAGTTCCTCCATTTACTTGTCTTTGCAACATGCCCCTGCATCGCAGAAATGTGCTTTCAGCCACCAATTCTCCTTGGAACTCCTTGCTGCGCCTGGAGTCCCAAGCAAGGGAGGAAGAAAATCCTCTCTGGGCCTTGCTGTGAAAGCTTAGCAGGGCTTGCCAACTCAGCCAGCCTGGGCTGCAATGGACTAAACCAAACACAGCTCACCTCCTTGGAAATTTTATGCACCACAACTTCTTTTACTTCTGAAGCAAAGCCACATAAACCTCCCCCTCCCCTGGCTCCCAACACCACAAGGAACGGCTAAGCCCGGATCAAGTCTTCCCTTGCATACTAAGCCAAGAGTCTCAGACACTCACACATCTCACAACCGGGTGCTACTCCTCTTGTCCCAGGCTGCTTTTAGCCTCCCTTCCTCCCCCTTTCAGCCTGTCCTCCTTTGTACTCAACACAGGACAGGGCAGGGGCCAGCAGCAGAGCTGGTCATGTCAGACAAGAAGATCCAATACATTGGCCTTATGTAGGAGACAAGTGGGGGAACTTGCTTCTCCTTCTCTCTAACATCTGAGCCAGCAATTCTTCACCTTTCCATCCCACCTACTCCAAAAATCTTACACGTTTTTCAGCACCAAAATAAGAGGCATGAAAACAGCCAGGTTCGTAAGGGTTAACATGTCTGTATGGTGACATAATTATTGCCATTCTTCACTGTTTAGAGGTTACCTGACTACTCTACACATCAATATATTTTGAGATGTGATGCAAATGCAAACAAACACTCATGTTTGGAGTCAACACAGTCACAAGATCCTGTGTATCATGTGTTGGCAAGCACAGGAACCAACAGCAAATGACCCACCCTTAAACCTGACTCTTTGCTGTTAATCATTATAGGAGCATTGCACTTTCCAGTCAGAACAATCAAAGCAAGCTCTTTGAAAATCCCTGCACGAGATGGGTCTGGCCGAGATCAGCTCCTTTGCAAGTCATACAGATTCCAAGGTATGATGTCCTCCAGACATATGAATGCAGACTGCAGAATGCCTTGAAAACAAGTCATTGGAAGGCTAACTGCAACACTGCAATGCTGAAACAATTCCCCGTCTTCAAAACAGAAGGGGAGGCAGAAATGCCACAGTTACAGCAAAAGCAGAGACGTACTGCACACATAGTCCCTCAGAAATGGGCTTTTCTGCATTAACACATTCCCTCAAGATTTTTTTACACAATATGCTTATAACCATAAAGAAATCCAAGGGTAGAACAGCGCTGCACTGTCAGATCATTAGTGCATCACTGCTCTAGGGCTGACCCTCAACTTCAAGCAGACGGGGATTTTCCAGGGAAAATCTGTGACACCAAGAACATGTGGGTGCAAAAATGTGTGGGTGCTTCAAGCAACCACAAGCTTTTATCAAAGAATCAATAGAAAAGAGCTAAAACTGAAAGGCATTGCTCTCTGTGCTGCTCTTCTGTTAGGGATGATCAAACTGAGACCTTGGCTCTGCAGGATCACAGTCCCACAGCTTTCTAGCTCTTCTGCCCTGGCTCCATTCTTGTTTAGGTCATTCCACTCTGCCTCCCCAAATTCCTTTCTGGAAAAAATCAAGAATAAATACAGCCTGCAAAGTGTTCACCGACTTCAGGAAATGGATACTACTGTATTCACAGACGATGTCTGAATTTTCCAGTCAATTATCTTTTTAAGTTCCACTAATATAAATAGCAGCATTTCACCATTATTTTTTGAGGCCATAATTACTGAAAATATTGTGCAAGAGCCATGAGCTATAAGAGATGTTGCAGCAGAAAATACAGGTTTGTTACACTTTTAAACAACATAAGCCCTTAGCAAGATAATTTTTAGGTCACAGTAAAGGAGGAAAGGGGAAAATCAGGAGACAGATTTTCTCACTTGTAACCAAGGTCCGTGGGCTGCATAGGGGTGCTCCTCTGTAGCAAAGGCTCCTTCTACTCCCGTTGATACAAATGTGATTGCTGTATCTCCTGTAATACTTTTATATGTAAAGTGCCGTCCATGTAAGAGCCTTCCCCTGGGGAATTAAACACATGTGCATGAGTTGAGAGGGTGTGCACAGCATTCAAAACAACAACGGAGATACATAACTATTGTTTCTGCCATCAGCATGGGAAACTATTTCGAAGGCAGCAAATATATATTTTTCAGGAATATAAGAATGATTGACTCCAAAAAGCAGATGATGAGCCTCCTTCTGAGGCAGGGAGCTACCCCTCATCTTCCCCTTCAATCTCAGGACCTTGCTACAGAGCTAGAATACATCTAAATCTCACTTCATGCCTATCCCCACGATGAGATGCTGATGTATGTGAAGGCAGGGGACTGACAGTTTTCCAGCAAGATGGAAACTACAGAAGAGAATCCAGACTCCACATTGTGTGGGAATGTGAAGACGCATTTCTAAGAAGGCTCATTTCTGTGACAATACCTAGCAATCAATTGTCCTGGTGTTTGATAAATGTCACCTATATTACTTAAGCAAATGCCTAGAAAACACACATACAGTGTTTTGACCATCTACATGACCATCTACAGTATTACTTCCCTTTTTTCATTCAGTGCAAGGGAAAATCATGGCTTTGTATTTCGGCTCAGAGCATCTGTGACACCCATTCATGGCTTCTAACATGCAAGAGGGAAAGCTTCAGGTAATATATTTAGTGCCTACCAGAGTCACAGTTGCTTGGTGAGTTACTGCTGGTCAGATGAGTTAACTGATCAGGACAGACTGTTCACACATTTGTGATGTAAAATAAAATATGTTTGCATTAACTTTTCCATTGGTTTCTCAACAGGCCCAGGCAAGTGTGCACCTGCTGCTGATAACTCTGATACTACCAACATGTAACTCATTAAGCTAAAGTAACTCAATCACCTACAATCATTTGTCTTGACACGACAGTTCATTTTTATCTTAAGATACTAGAACATTTGCACAGGGATTTTTAAAAATAATGCTGGCTGAAATTATGGAAAACTAGAAGCCAGTGATATGCACAGACTGAATCTTCAAAAGAAAATGTGTAGAGTATGCACACAATGTGTTACTCCTTCAGTCATGTGACATAATTTGTCTAAAATCCACACTTGTATGCATAAACTGATTGCAAACAGGTTTTGCACAACCACTTATCTGAGTCCATAAGTCTGAATGAATAACTTAAGGGATTTCTTTGACAGAGTATGTTAAGACATCCCTTCTTTATCACAGGGTTGCTAGCATTAGACTAATAAAAAAGCCCCTATACTAACCCTGTCCTGCTTCAACACTCAAAAGACACTGGAGGATGTAAAAAGAATGAGAAACAATTTTAACACGATGAGCACAGAATCATGCAAAGAATCATCTGTTTTTAATGTGTTTTGGCAAAATATCTAAGCTCTGGCCTTTACAGACCCATTGCATGCATGTCTGTATGGTGAAACAATGCCACAAGACAAAAGCAGCATGTTAACACAGGCTGTGGAGGAGGATGGCTTCGCTCACCTTAGACAGAGGGGGATGAGCGCTCCGGACTCCTGGTTAAATTTCAGGTGCACGCTCTCCAGCTGTCTCGTGCGGATCAGCTCGTGAGGAATGATGGCTGCTGAGCTCTCGCTTTCCAAACTGTCCTTACGGCTTCTGAGAGAACAGACAAAATGCACATATTCAGGATTCCAGTACTCTGTGCTATTTTGATTGCAAATATGGAAGGATTCAGGAAAAAACTGTCATGAAGACAAAGCCACATCTGAGTTTTCACCACTCCTGCAGAGACACAGCCTCACTCAGACTACCAGTCCCAGCATGCAGCTCTTCATCTTGATTTGACAACCTAGGATCTGAACTGATGCATATACATGGTGCATCCCTTCCCAGTATAAGAAGAAAAATTAATTTTCTGGAAAGAACTGCAGCAAAACTAAAGTCTCCAAAACTCCAAACACTATGTTTTGGAAGAATTACCAGGTGTGTCCTTCCTCCTGCTTTTGCTTTATGTTCAGGATTTTTCAGGCAGTGGCCTGCAGGAAACACTAGTCCAGTCCTTTGTGCCTTTTTGTGCACAGTTCAACCAAAAGGCTTTGAGAATCTCCCGGTTCCACCAGCATCAAGTGCAACAGCCAAAAGACTGTTTCCATGTGACAAGATGTGACAAGTAGGAGATTCACAGATTCTTCTCCCTTGTAAGTTGGGCTGCTTTAGGACAATGGTAACTTTGCTTTCTTATTCCTTCATTTCTGCAAGACCAGCATATTCTGAAGCTACAACACGGTTATATTGTTACATGATTAGGAACTTTGCCAGACCAAATCCTCTAGATAATAAAACGATCTATCTCAAAATACTTGACCATAAACACTTAATATGTTCAAAGAGCACCAGCATGATCCCTTACTTGACAGTCTGGAACAAAGACTAAAGGACAGGATGGGTTATGACTTTAATAGATGACATGGACTGATGAGAAGTGTCTGATAAGTGATTTATATTCTTGTCACCTGGTATTCCACAAGAATTTAATAGAGGTAAGAGTTTGTTAAGAGAGTTTCTACAGTACAGAATTGCCAGAGGAGAGGGACAGGGAAAGCAGGAGGGCACTAAGATTCCACGTTGCAATGTACCTCCATTGTGCCACAAGGACCAAAGCCAAACAAGGCTATCAAGCTGTGGCTCCATTTGAGAACACTGTTAAAACAAGCCTGGATTCTTCCTCCATCCAAGCTGAACTGTCTTTAGTATACATCTGGAAATGATTGTAAAGAATCAGCTTCACCCTCATGAGCTGACCTAGATGACACCTTTACTTGATTTTACCTTTGAGAGCTGTCCCAAAATTACTCCCACCAGCCACACACATAGCAGCACAGTTCAGTGTGAATTCCAGTGCACATCAGCCTGTTGCTTCTGCTGGTGCACCCAGTCCCACGTGAGCCCTTCACCCACATTGCTGAGTGCCCACTCTGAAACAGCTAAACTCTGATATCTCATGGTCCAACCTGCAAATACAGTGCATGGCCAGGTCAGAGATACGCAGAAAAAAGACATCAGAGCAGCTCAGCTCTCTGCAAGATAAAAACTGTAAAACATGCCCTATTTTCTTCTTTAGCAACACACAAAAGTAGTAATGTACCCAGCAGGGACATGGTACATCAGGATACAGCTTATGCACAGGGTGGGCTGATGGACTGACAATCAGCAGAGCGTCAGTTTAGTGGGTTAACCCTGCAGCAAAGACACAACATGCTTTGTAGTCTATGTGTGGCATTTAAAGTTGTGTTTAATCTACTTCAGCAAACATTTTATAGCTCTTTCTAGGTGGGGTCTTCAAAGAGTGGAGCAGGCCAGCATTTTTCAGGCTGATTACCTGAGAAGTGCAGTTACAGTTGATTAATGATCAGTTGACCTTAAGCTAAGCTTTGTCTCAACTTCCTTATCAGATCTTATATACACAGTGAGCTGTGGGAAAGTCAGCCTGTGGTCCACAGCTTCCAATCATTCATTTATCAGCCCCTATGAAAAGGGTCAGCCATTAGCAACGCATGATTTTCAGGCAAGCCATAAACTTGCGCTCCTAAATGCAGTTCCAGAGTTTCCTGATCCACTGTGGAGTGGATCAGGAGTTTTACAGCAATGTTACTGCTACAGACGAGAGACTGTGCCCTGCTCACCTGGCCTGCCTAAGCGTGCCAGGCATGGGGACACCCCAGAACAGCCTCACAGGCAATCCACGGTGTGAGATTTGTGCTTCAGCAGGACAGAGAGCTGCAGGACAGTTCCCCACAACCCTGGGCTCCAAATCCTTCTGAGCTGAAGGTGGGTTTTTAGGTTTCCACCACACTAGCCAGTACAGCTGCGAGCACAATGGGACTGCAGTCCGGAGGGGGAACAGCCTCCGGTTGTTAATGCAATAATAGGAATGATGACAATAATTATGGAGGCAAGGGGCAAAGCTTTCTGAGTCTTATTAAAACCAGCAAATGCTGTTTGTCATTACATGCTCAAGAGAAGATGTTGACTAATGTATAACTATCAAATGGAACTGTCATGACTTTACGGCTGTCAATAATTATGACTTCACATTAATAAGTAACCAGCCCTTTTGTCAAAAAGGTGAAGCAAAATGGTAGTTAATTCTGTGAATGACATGAAAGGATTAATCCTTTCCAAAATGCTCATACTCTGTGCCTCTTGTTTCCCTTCAGAGGAGCTCACACAAATTTCAGGTATTTAAAATTAAGGGTGAAACTCCAATAGCAGAAGCCAAATAACCTTCTGTCTAAGGCAGACCTTTCTAAACCAGAACTGTATATAGTGGAATGCACATAACACATCAGGAGGTCACAGTGCCATCATTTTCAGACTCGGAAAAATGCCGCACGATTCAGGGACTGAGAAAGACCTATTAAAATTCTCTCTTTGGGACTGGAAATCCTTGTGCTGGCCCTTCCAAAGGGTGATCACCCAGATGAAGGGTCAGCAGGACCTCTAGGCTGTTATTAATAAAAAGCTCATATCCTAACACACATTGACATCCACAGCTTGTACTTTTCAGACTCAGAAAAAAAAATGCAGAAAAAGTTTGCTTTCTAACACTAACATCCCTGGTTTTATGACTGTCAGTTACCCTTAAGTCTTTGCTTCCTCCACCCCATCACCAAATAAATCAGCAGCAAGAGTCAGTGGAGTTTTACTTGTTATGACTAAGATCTAGCTGACTATTACAAAAAATGTTGCAAACTTTGTCTATGCCAGATTTAATACTTTGTCCAACCCCCACAAAAAAATTCATGTTTCTCAGTGTCCAGAAAAAACAACTCGGCAAAAGCCAGGGCTGCTGCATTAGGAAAGGCAGCAGATTTAAATGGAAGCAGCATGCCGGAAATGCCCCAGTTTAAAGACTGCACATCTAGTGTTTTGTGAAACTGGAGGGGAGTTGGAGGAGATTAAAGCGCATTTCCCTCTGATTGGGAGCTTGTGGGAGGTGTAAACGTGGGCAGTTGTCAGATTAATTCTTTAGATGATTACATTCTTTTTGTTTCTTTAAAGCTGTTTGTAGTTGGGTTTGATGTCTCCTGTTCTGGGCAAGTGTATTGCTGCAGTTACCAAGGTGACTTTAGCTGACTTTCAACTATTTTTTCCAGCTTCAGTTTCTACCAGTAGTCTGCTTCTGGGTGGAGGAAAGAGGGAGGAAATTATGTTTGTTGTTTTTTTGTTATGTCTCATGAATGCTGATTAACATGAATTTAACCAAAGCCATACTTGATTTTTTTTCTCTTTTTCTAAGAAAGAGAGCACGATCAAGCCATTGTAAAGGTGTCCAGTGTGGCCTGTAGCTTCCCCAGATCTGTCAACAAGGGCAAAGGGCCTGAGGAGACTCGATGTCCCAGTGTGCTGTGTTCCTTCTTGATGTGAGAAGGCCACACGCTGGAACCTGTAGCCTCCCGGGGGCCCTCTCTTTGTATTAAAGATGAGGGTGGCTGCAACCTGCTTAATTTGATGCCAATTAGCAGCAGCCCCTGGGGATCCTGGAAAATCGCCAATGCAATCACTAGGTTGCACAAAGTTTGGATGTCCCCTCCTTATAAGTCATGTTTATAGCAACTCCTCAAGCAACCACTGGCAGTTATTTTATGGGATTCAAGAATAACCAGGTTGATTGGATTAAGAAAGGTTTATTTATTCTTGCATTTGCGCTTTGCTTTATGATCAGAGCGCTTGATCTCATGGATCTGTCAAGGAAGGAAGTTTCAGTTCCCCTCCAAGCTCTGTTGCTGATATGGAGCATAATTTTGCTGCATTTCCAAGCTACCTTGCCAGGTATTGAAACCACAAAGGACATGCTGTTGGAAGCTGGCCATGGCAGGGGCTCTTTCCAGGAGTGGGTGCCCACTGCCTCACTAAAGTAAGTTTCTGTCATTGCTCCTTGCTCCTTCCATATAAAATTCAGTACTGTGAGTTAGCAAATGCAAACCATCAGTGCAGGCTCGTACAGCTGAGAGAGAAAGGTCGGGCCACTTTTCCTTTCTTCCCCTCCCGCCCCCTACTTCCACTCCCCCTTCTTCCCTTTCCAACTGTGGCTGTTTCAAACCTCCTCACTCCCTCATGAAGATATGGTCAAAGATCACTTCAGTGCCAACAATCTTTCAGTCTCTTTCCCACAGTTTCCCCTGAAGGGCAAACCAGCAGCTGTGGGAAAGAGCCCTAAGCACCTTGGCACACAGAGTTACAGCACCCATCAGGCACGCACAGAGGCAAGTGCAGGACTGGGGAGGACATGGTTACACAGCTCCTGCCGTGGTCACACTGAGACAAGCCTACTCTGAGTGCTCAGACTTGGGTGCTCCTCAGCCTGGTTAAACAGGATGGTGACGATGTTCTGTGTGCATTTCCTGGCAGGGAAGGGCTGCTAGGACAATGCCAGTAGCAACAATCTTCTTGCCACTCACATATCCCTTTGGAAAGCTGCATAATAACCACTGTCAGAGCTTGCAGGGGCCAGACTGTTCCAAGACCTGCAGCTGAAGTGGAATTGAGAGATTTAGGCTGTGCCACTGGCACCCTGCAGACTCACGAGCGAAGTCAAACAACTCTTTTATGCTTCAGGTTCCCTGCCTGTAAAACCGAGACATTTTTCCACGTAGGGACGTCGCAAGGATTAAGTCAATGTTTGCAAAGCACTTTTGGATTCTTAGATGGGAAAAATATGCAGGAGTGCAAATTATTAGCATGGTGACTGCTTTGCACTTCTACTGACACTGGTTTTCCAGACATTTACTTTTCTAGTTTGCAATCTTGTCACCCAGCACTCAGCCTCATGCTGAGAGACACTCCCTAAAGTATACTGCCTCCCTCCATTCAGCATTCCTGACTCAACCAGGACACCACTGAATGGCGACTCGATGAGAGAGCATGCCTAAATAAGCAGGACCGGATTGGAAACTTACTGCTTAGTGGTTGCAGAATCAGAAAGCCGAGCCAGAACCAGACAGCTTCAGAGAATGCTGAAATGCTCCTCTTTATGTAAAGTTTGCCTCCAAGAACTGAAGACAGGAAACCAGCTACAAAGACAACAGCTTCCCTCTGCCCAAGTAAAGCAGAGTGAAAACCCAGTGCAACTGGGAGAAGCAAAGTGCAGGCTCGCCTCCAAGCAAATCCTACATTTTGGTATTACTGTCAGAGCTACCTCAGAAACGCTGCTCAGATGGAGCTTGTTAATGTGCATTAACCCAGTGCTGCTCCATCCGTGTGCCCTATTTACCAAGAACTCCAGGAACAGTGGACTCCAGCCCTGGAAGCAGTGCCACTATTACTCATGTGCTCCAAACCAGGGACACCATGTGATAGTCTGGGGTTATCCCAGGAGGAATTCTAGAGGGACACAACTCCTCCCTCTTCCCACGAGGGAAGGCAACCTCCTGAGATGCTCAGAGTGCAGAGCTCCAGCAGGTCACTGCCAGGACAGTCCTGCCAGCCCCACCTGCCGGAGGGTTGTTCCCTACTCTGCCAGGAACCTGCCTTCATTTCCCTGCACAGCTGGAAACTGTTCAGGGCTGGATGAAATTAGCACATGGCTACAGGGCTACCATATGTTCAGGTTTCCCTAGACTCAAACTGTCTTTCTGCCTAGAAATTGAATGCAGATGGGACTTGAGGTCTCTGTGGGTCCCTGGACAAATGGGACATCATACATAAGGGACCAGCACAATTACCTCGGAAATCCCAGACAGAAATATGAGATTCAGGCATGTGAACCACACCACTTGATCCTTCTTGAGAAGGGGGAGAGTTATAAACAGCAGAGACATGATGGAAAAACCTTATCAAAGTAATACAGACTTTGGAGACCCTTTTCTATCACTCAAAGCTAATGTTCAGACACTGGGGTGTGCGTGGGCACACCTGAATTCTGGCACAATGAAATGCAACAATCACAGATAATTTTAGCTTCAACACATGCAGTAATGCAGTGTGCTAGCACTAGGTTTCTACTCCATGCCTCAACTCACAGTAGAACAGTCTGAGTCAGCCAAGAGGCAGAAAAACATCAATTTCAGCAATGCTGCATGATCAAGGGGGCCCTTGAGGGGTGGAAAAGGTCAAGAATTCCCCTATCCCAGTGCAGGCTCTCACTGCAACTGTGGCAAATCAACTCTGCTGTCCTAATCTGTAACATGGAGATACTACTCACCTACTACACAGGAGAGCACAGAGCTAATTACCAGGGACAACCAAAGACTCGGCCCCAGAAATTATTACATCAAGAAATTAAATAGTGATCGAAGCAAGACTCCACAAGTGTCACTGAACTTTGACATCTGGAGCTTCCAGCCCACTGAGGGCTTGACAGCAGCAGTGTTTAGTCTGACATTTAAACATCCCCTACGGGTAACAGTTCTCTGTATCCAACAAGAGACAATCTGCACAATTCAGAAGACTGGGAGCCTTGCCTTTCTGTGCGTCTCAGCAGCACCTACTAAGCTGATGGGTCCTAAGAAACAAATAATGCACCACTGAAACACACACTGGTATTCATGCACGTCTTATTTCTCCAAGTGGTAATTGAGGGTATTCGGTTACCTGTGTTCAAAATGATTAGTCATGTTTCCAAAGATTAATTCACATGTTCCTTTGTTAATATGTACAAACTGATTTAATGGCTGCTTATGAACTGAGCCAAGAATTTTGAGAAACAGATGTCCGATGCAGTTTTAAGCTTTAAGTGTGCTTTTATTCATATCCTTAGGAGAAAAAGGGCTACACAGTCTACAGTAATAACATTAATGAATCAAAGTACTACAGCTGCCCAGCAGGGTTTTGACAGAAACCAGCTTTTTCTCAAAGGAACTTTTTTTTAGGACTCTGGGACAGTGAACAACTGGTAATATGCATGCTTAACATGTCAGTATATGCTTTGCTGGAGCCAAAACACTTGAATCAAGCCCTATCTCCAACCAAATAATATGAGGTTTTTGCATAAGCACTGAAAACTGTAACTATACAAAGACTGGGAAATCTATACAGAATCTGGATCCTCTACATTTTATACAAATAAATATTCAAAAGCTTGAGTGTTTCTGATGCTATTTGTGATGCTGAATGCAGAACAGGTTGTCTGCTTTAAACCTTGATAGATTATTGTGTGTGGGTGGTAGGGTTAGGATAAAAGAAAGAAAAGAAAGCTACTAGGAAAGCAGTTGGTGGTTGCAAATCCATGATAAATAAACAGCACATTCCTCTTCTACACAAAGCCCTTAGAGTCTGTGTCAGACTTGAACATCCTACTGTCAGTTGGGTGCAAATTTGACAGCCTGGGGTTCTGCAGCGCTCCTTACGGAAAGCAGATTTGAAACAGTTTGCCATGCCCCAAGAGAGTGTTTCTGTCAAGTTCCTAAAGAACTTCTAATGCACTAGTTATTCACAGGACCCTTGCAAAGAACCACAGGTTTGATTTTTTTATGATTTGCTGTGTACAGTGCAGGATATGATTACACACAAGCCTGCTTCCCATCAGCCTGCACCTCATAATCATTAACATATTTATCCATGTGGTGCCTCAAGAAGATGACATTGTTATTAGTCCCATTTTATTGATTCAGAACTGAAGCTCAATAGCTAAATTACTTGCCTTTGATTACACAAGATTAACAGCAAAGGACAGACCTGAGTCCTAGCCCTACCAGGCCCAAGCAATGCAAGCAAGGATTGCACCAGAAGAACTTGATCTATGTACAGAAATGTCCTCCATCTGAGGTGCTCAGATGTCCAGTGAAAGAGTTATATCTGCACTGGGTTTGTGCCCTTTGTGTCTCAGCCTTTACCCCTGCAGGTACCTGGAGGGAACATGGATGTAGATACATTACTGCATGCAAAAGCTGAGCTCCTAAGTTACATTCCTGTGCAGCAGCTGGAGATGAGAGTCTCCGTATCACGCTCTTGTACTTACTGCACATTGAGCAATTTTGCTCAAATGCATGAGACATGCTGAGACAGTGTGTTAAGGAAGGCAGAGACATAACAAGCTCTTCCTCTTCTGCTTCATCTATACCACACTGTTCTGGAAAACGTGTTGACTGATCAGTTTTAGCCACAGTAAGAGTAACCATCAGGTCTGATTTAAGTACTAGTTAGTCAGAGGTTGTAAATGAACACTGTTTTCCAGCACAAACCACCCCTTTTGGTATGGTCAATGCATTGAACAAGTCCCATCGTATCTGCTACATGGAGAAGAGAAACAATTGCACAAGGAGAAGAAGACCTTTCCCAAACTCTTCTCAAAGCAGCGAGTAAGATGGAGGAAGAAAGCATTAGGACACACTGCTGTTTTAAGCTGAGATTTCCCCTATCCCTCCAACAGTATCACCACAGTAACACAGCTGATAGCTGTCTCTCCTTAACTGAAGTGCTTATGGAGAAACAGGTGACCTATCAGTTTCCCCGGTGGTAACCACAGACATCAGAGAAATGTACTGACCTCCTAGGAGGCAAATATTGGGAACCAGCCATTCCTACCACTCAGGCTTCAGGCAGGGTGAGTGTGCAGCTGCTGCAGGTAAGAGAGATTTGCAACAAAGAGCACTGTTACATATGTGAGGCTCTGAATTTGACCTGCCTTCTCTGTCTCAGAACAGTTAAAAATCCAGGTAAATATTTGTGTGCTTCATCTTAGACCTCTGCTAACCTTTTACCACTCTGTCTCAAATGTATCTCTGTTTATCTCACCCTGAATAACGTAAAGCTCTCTTATCTAAGCAACAACTGCCTCCCAGCATTAAGGCTTACCCATCAGCTGCCTCCTTGACCTGATGTGCACTCAAAATGTTTGTGGTCACCCTCAACCACTGAGGACTCAGAGGTTACACTGGGCAAGCAGATGCATGCAGGAGCCCAGCATCTGTGAGAAATCCTGCCCAGTACTTTTGAGCTCTCTAAGGCTGGGTGTGATTAGTGCAAATCAAATGGTATAATTTTATATTTTTTTCAGTGGGGCCAGTGGGACCAACCAATGGTCCAATGTGACCAACCTGCAGGCAGAGAAATACTACTCAAAACCTGAGTCAGATCAGAATTTGACTCCATATAATTACTATATGGCAAAAGTAAGATTATTCCTAAAGCAATAATAAAGTCACCTGAGATTTTTTTAATATAAGTACCTATATCTCATATTACATATCAGCAAAAAGAATCAGCATTTGATACATAATACTTCCCCCAAAGGATTAGGCAACTCATAAACATTCATTTATTCGGCAAATTGGAAGTCATCCACAAAGTGGAACAAGAAAGGACAACAACAAGAAATATTTTTCTCATGATATGTTTGAATCAAGAATGAAACAGGAATTAAAACAGACCAGGATGCTGTCCCTGCCTGGCACTACAGGGAAGTGCTGATTTCCTGCTGATCTTTACTTTTGAAAGCAGAAGGCAGAGATGTTCATCAGAGACTAGGAAACCAAAGGAAATACCAAGAAGAAAGAGTGCAGCCAAGATGTGTGTCTTTCTGTATCATTTAGATGAAAACATTAGAATTTATGGGAAGGCACTGAACTAGCACCTGAAGTCTAAGAGGGGAAGGGAAGAAGCCTGGAAAGACAGAAGTGGAAATAATAGATTCACTTAAGTCAGAAGTTACAAGAGAGATCTATGGGCCACCCTAGTCCCACTTAAATCACCTGTCAGACTACTGTTATTAGAGACCCAGGTGTTATTGGCTTGTAATTACTGACAGAACCCACCTGTTTAAGCAAGGCAAGATCAAAGTCACTTAAAAAGAAAAAAAAAATCAACATTTTCACTGAAAGGTTTGTAATTATGAGCTTGAAAACAAAATACTCAGGAAAAAATATCAGCAGTCACCTATGCCACCTATCTCTACTGATATCATAGCACTTTTCAGCACAGTACTTTTTATAGGGATCACTCCAGTCTGAATTCAAACACTGAAGACCATGAACAGCAGGTTCTAGAGAACAGTCAGAGCCACTCTGCATTAGCACGGTTCATCCAAAACCCGTCTAGAAAGCTGCCCTCCTGAGTACTAGCCCACTAATCCAACCTCAATAACTCTTTTCCACCCATCTTTGCACTTTGCAAGTGCTCACTGCCAGCTTTCCTCTCCCCTTGCCAAGTCTTTTCCCACCCAACCCTAACTTTGTTTTCCACGCTGAGCTCTTTAGCCTCCCTCTGCCACCATGTGAATGTGCAGGGTGGAACTCACGGTGCTCGGTCGAGGTTCAACCCATTCTGTCTTTGTGCATTGATTGGAGGTAGGACAGGTTTGCTGTTAATCTCAAGCCCTCTCCGTAAAGTCTCCCTGATTTGCTCTGTATCTGCAAAGAGAATTTAAAAAAAATTATTTAGAATCCCCAGAAACAACAGAGACACAAGAAGATATCAAATGTGTTTCATCTAAACTCTTCCCCTTCAGAAAGAAGTGTAGAAATGTTATGGGGTAACACTCAACTGCACTTTCCTGAACTTCCTTGAGAGTTATTTCACCTTATAATGTCAGCTTGAATTCCCCTGTTTGGGCTTCATTGTTATGTCAGGCAAGGAGAGCTGGAATCTTTGGTACTGAGTCCTCCTGATGAAGAAATTCTGAGTAGTTTTGTAAATTTTCATAGATGAGGTGTTTGTTGGTTCTCTGACTCTCATACAACCTCCTCACACATCCAAACCTTTGTACTGGAAATCATTTTTCCCATTAGGCATAACAGGAACTTGTAATGAATATATGAAGGTTTCCAAGTTTTTTGCAATTGGCTTTGGAAATCTGTTGATTAATTTACAACAAGATCCACAAAGGGAGGGATTTTTATGCAGGGCAACCTTTAGCCTCAAGCTCACATCTGAAAATAAGCCGCAAATTATGCAGTTCAGAGGCAGTCTTTTTACTTCTGCCTTTTTCTGAAAAGTCTACTGGCCAAATACTTTCAACAGGAAGGTTTCCTGCCTTTCTTAGACGTTTCCTCATCTATTTTTGAGAAATGTGAGAATTAGGTAGAGAAAAAAAACCCCAAATTATTTAAAAATCTTTTGAAGAATATACAGATTTCATCATGTATACCTCTCTTGGGCTTTTCACTTCAAGGCTGAGGCAAAACAGCCTTTTTAGATCCAGTGCAGTTCAAAATACTTGCACAGAAGCCAGAAGACAGGCTGTATCCATTTAATAATTTTTACCATGGATTTAAGAACAGATGCCACTCCTGTGGAAACCATTGTTAATTCCAGAAAATCTCAAGCCCTCAAATTTTATGTTGCTTCACCCATTTGAAAGGTAATATGCATAATTTCAAGCCTGTGTAATGGCTATTACATCTCTACCCTGAGAAGGCATCTCACTGCAAAGGGAAACTCCACAGTTTTTAAATTCTTCTTTTTAGATTTCTGTATTAGCACGAATTCCTTGAGTTCAGCTGCAGCAATGAGCAGCGTCAGTCCAACTTGCTTCCCAAGCAGGGATAATGTTAATAAGGAAACACAGCCTGGGAAAATGAAATTGCTTCACCTTGCAGGTGTTTAGAGTGTTTAGAGTCCTGGTTTCAGCAGGTGCTCAGTTTAACTTTGCAGATTCAGATTACAATTTGCCTAAAAACTGAAAGAAATGTTTAGACAAAATATTGCCAAGAACTCTTTTCCTCTCTCCTGCCTTCTTCAAAGAGGCCAAAATCCATTTTACTGCCCTGAGACACAGCAAGCCTCCCAAAGGCTGTGAAGTTGGTTATGAACTTGAGGATGCAGCATGGCTCAGTGCACTGCCCAGACCCAGCAGAACAGAAGCTGAAAGGCCATGAGAGTGACCTGGTCCAGGACCTCTTACCTTTCCCAGAGAGCCGCCGAGGCTGGGTCCCAATGCAAATGCTCCTGCTGTCTTCATCATCCTCTGGTGGCCGGCTCAGGTCATCCCAGGCACATTTGGCACTCACTCCACTCAGGTTTGAGCCATCTGTCTCAATCCCTTTGTCGACTCTCTCCTGCTTGAAAAGATTCAAAACACCAAGACTTTTTTTGAGCGTGGCTTGAGCCTGAGTTGGAGCCCACCATGGTGCAGGCCAACCTTCACCAGCTCCTGCAGATCCCCTTTTGTGGACAATTTCCACTCTCTGGACCCTGTGCTTGGCTGTGTCAGCAAACAGCAACTGCACATTGAGCCAAATCAGGAAGTGACTCTGAACTAAACAAAGCTTTTCCATAGCAAGCTGGTATGAAAACCCACCCTGTCCCCATTGCTTCACTACATGCCCCTGACAAGCACAAAGCAGGGAGAGAGAAAGGTGCAGACCAATGGCCTGGGGTGTGCAGGATTGCTTCTTTCAGTGGTAGCACTGATTTACACCAACTTGAAATATTTAGGACACGAAGCATATCTTGGCAGTTGATCTCTTATATGTCAATGATAACAAGCCCCCGAATAACTAAAGCTCTCTTTCCAACCTTACCAAAGTGTCCCACAATGAACAGCTCATGGAGAGACTCATCCTTCACATGGGTTCTTCATCTGCAAACTGTCCAGAGAATCCCTGCTTTCCAATGTGCTGGGGTGTCCCCATAAAGGACAAACATGCAAATTTGGACGTGCAAGGAGACAAGGTCTGTTCCCAATGTCAAAGCTTTTGTATAGCTTTCTCTGTTGGCAAGTAAACAAAGTCCCTCCCTTGCAAGCTGGACTTTCCAAGCACGTAACCAGTGTTTGGGTCTCAGAAGGTGTCACACACCAATCATAAGCAGCTGGATGCTCTCAGGCACCAGGCATTTTCTCAAGGACATGTGTATCTGTTGCCAGCAAGACTGCCCTAAGCTACAGCCAAAACTCCTACAGGAAGTTCCACCTTCTTGGACATGGGCATCAATCTGAATTTCCACCTATGACCCACAAGGGGGTAATGTTGAGCCGAACAAACTTGGGGCCGTGCTACACCGAGCAAGGGCTGGCACCTCTTCCCTGGCACTGAACCAGCCAGGCTCGCTTCCCCCTTTTCTGAAGGGGTGTTGCCTCTGGTACTGCTCAGTGGCACCAGCAAGATCTGCATCTCTCTGCATAGATCTGTGTCACCCCAAAACGTAGGCAGTCCCAAGAAACTTCAAAGATTTCAGGAGAGAGCAGAGTGCAGTCATACACAGTGGGAGAGGATCTCTCCATCCATGTAAGTACCCTCTGGTTTGGCATTGCCACTGAAGATGAGAGACTGTGCGAACACTTTGCTCTTTTCAAAATCCGTCCCCAGGAAACAGTTTCCAGACTAAAACCCATATACATCCCTCCCCTTGCCCAGCTGTGCATGCTGCACCCCGGGAAGAGCATTGCCTGTTCTTGTGACCATTCAAGAGAGGATTTGAGCAGCTCAAAGATAAACACAAGCATTCAGGGTGTGGTTGCACAGCGGTTTAAATTGATGTAATTTGCAATGACTGCAGCCCCACCCTCCTCCATGTGGTCCTATCCCTTCCCTTGAGCCAACTCTTTTTTTTTTTTTTCATCTGGATCACCTCCCAAAACCCGCTCTTTGGCCCAAAATTGAGGTAGGAGACTGTGGCTGACTACAGGACCAGAGCAGTCTTGACTTAGACTTAAGCATTCAAGAGACTGCCTTTCTTCTGTTTTTCTCCCCTTGTTAGGATCTTCCTCCAGCGTCAGGGGAAACTGGCTTCTTGAAAACGTAATAGGAAAATCTGAGAAATAATAAATCTGCTGTGATTTTCTTTTGTTTTATCCTAAACATAAAATTAGTTGTGTCACCCAGAAATAGAAGTTGTGGGGAAAAAAAAAAAAATACATCCGTTCCTACATATGCAGACAATGCTCTAAGTGAGATTTAGCACGTGGCTCCTTTGGGAACCCTCCATGGTGCTCTGTGAGGACCCAAATGAGCTGGCGTGGGGAGATGTAACTTGTCAGCGAAGTTATTTTTCATCCCAGTCATTGGGGAAGCATGGGAGAGCCACCAAACCTGCTCTTGAGCAGGGAGAAGAAGAGGCCAGAGGGCTGCGAGGCTCTGGTGGAATCTGCTCCCCCATCCCTGCAGCGAGGGCCCCACTCCCAGCCAGACCCTGCGGACACAGTGCAGAGCCTCGGGGAGGGGGAAGGACTCTCATCTGCAGCTCAGCTGGCTTGCAGAGCACTTCCTCAGGGGAAGAAGTGCTGCTCTGTTGGCATCCCTTGGAGATCAAGGGGAGCTGATGGAAACGAGCTGGCTTAAGGCAGCCTAATTTGCGCGCCTGTTTCATAATGTTTGCGAGTATTGATGTTAAAAGGGGAAAAGTCAAAAAAACCCCGATCGATGTAGACTCATAGCTCTGGCAATGCTCAGTTCTACCCCACCTTTAGCCAGCAAAGATTTGCCTGGACTGAGGAACTGTTCTTCCTTCCTTGAAAGGGCAGCATGAACAGGAGGCTGGAGGAGCCCAGGGCAAAGGAGGTTCAGCTCTTTCCTTCCTCAAAGAAAGGATATTTCTGTCCCATTTTCCTCTCAGCATGTGGGAGGGATGCTCTGAGGCTCTAAGTCATTGATCCCTTTTTAAACGAGCCAGAGCACTGCAGTGTGACCTGCAGAGCAGCAACCACAACTCAGGAAATTCAAATCAGCTTTATTCTCTTCTGAGATATCTGCTAAACAGAAGCAAAGCACTGAGAATCAGCACAGAGCTGGGGACCGACAGGAATTGTTTGACAGTGCTGCCAGGGAAATCTGAATGGCCTACAGGGAAGCCTGGCTGAACAGAAAACAGCCAGCGTTGCCACAGTGTTAATTGCCGACATCCTGGGATGACATCTTAGTTGGGATCCATTCTCAGCAACTCCGAACAGAAAGTACAGCTGCTGCTGCCAGGGCTGAGTTTAGGCCTCAACCAATTCCCACAAGACACAATGCAGCCTCCAAACAAGCTCTGCCTGCTTCCCAGGCAGACAACATGCTTGCTGGCTCCCAAGAAAGTTGTCCAGTTTCTCTGCCTGTTCCCTCCCTCCCCTCCACTTCTCTCCCACTGCTGCCTTTCTGGTCTCACACACCCTCTACCAACACCAAGAAAATGACACTTTATCCTTTCCCCACTACTTAGAGCAGAAGGCACATGACAGCCTGGCACAGCCTTACTCCCTGCACTCAGCAGAGGCTCTTTGTGGGACTCAGGGGTGGATTTTCCTCTATGAATCCCTGGGGGCTGCAGCAGCAGAGCAGGAGGGAGGTGTGCACACACACACCTGCCCATCTGCACTTCTGCTGGGGCAAGAGAGAACAGAAACAGGAATGTGCTCCATGTGAGGAAGTCCGGAAGGACCACAGACATAGCAGCTTTCAGCAGCAGGACACACTGGTGAGGCAGAGGTACTCTTTTATTTGCCTTAACTTGCCTTGGCTGACTCAGATTCCAGTAAGCTGAGCTATTTTTCATTTACAGTAAATTGAAGAAAACCTTGTTATCATTAGGAATCACCAGTGTGTAGACAACAGAAACACCTCCAGGAGGGGAGAGGGCAAGGTTCTGGTAAGTCTAAAAACTTTATGGGACTTTCAGTTGTATTAGCTCCCACATTGTGGGACATTTGTGGAACATTTTTTTGTGTTTCTCAGACTGGGGTTATTCTAGATGAACAAATCCTTAAAACCAGTAAAAGTAGAATTTGGTTTTGTTCTTAAGCTTTCAAAGTAAAAGATGCTGTGATGCAACTGAGAATAATCAGATACAGACATGCAGACCATAAGCAAATGCTTGTACAAAACATGCACATTTGCACGTGCCCTACCAGGCTGAGCCATAAGTTCTCTGTTAAAGGCAAATACTCAGTGATTCACTGAAACATGGCCAGCACCACACTGGATTTGCTGGGGACACATGTACTCCAGTACCATGTACTCCAGCTCTGCTGAAAGGATTGCAGAACTGTCTCCCAAATACATGGCTCAGGGGAAGTCCATAGTACAGTAACATCTCCATAGAGATCCTATTCTCATCTTTAAATTTCAGAAATTAAATTGAACTCTGAAGAAGAAGGTTTAATATCTCTTCCTGCATGGTTTATTAAAAACTGCATGTGGTACTTTTGGGTTCCCATAATTTCTTAGTCCCACTAACTACTTGGCCTCAAGTGATTTCCTACAGGAATGAGCCGCACTATCACATTTGCTGTGAAAAAATAGTACTTAGTTGGTTTTGAGATGTCTACATGTTACACTTGCACATAAAAGGAAGGAGGAATTTCCTGGTGTACCATTCCTAAATCTTGTATTATTCTGTCTTTCATCTTCTTTCTTCCCCCTTTCTAAAATATCCAGTCCAAATTTTACCAAATTGTCTCATATAGGAGATTCCATTTTCCTGATCTCCCTTCTCTATCTTTTTTCCTAGAGCTGCCATTCACATGGGGCTGGACATGTCCCTCTTGAACCACCTCTAAGAGGGCAAAGAGTTTCTAAGACTTTTCCAGGATTATTACAAACATTGAGAAGATCCAAGCACCTTTACAGAAAATATTAGAACTGTTGTATAACAGTTGGCTCCTACAAGAGACCTGACATTTTATAAACCAAAGACATACTTGCAGATGTGGGTCAATCTCAAATATGGTCTCTCCCCTTCGCATGTCTGTTATCAGCCAGGGGCCTCCAGCTCTACAAAGAAAGACAGGTAATGAACCAAACAAGCCCTTTAATTAGAACTTTCCAGCAGGGTCCTCAGAGTGGACCTGTACTGCAAGCACAAGATAAGGGTTTAAAATAAGCCTAGAAACCCCTCTATGCGGTGTATACATCCCACAGCATGCATTTGCCCTTTACATTTTCCAAATAAATAAATAAGAAAAGCCCTCCATGACCTAGCAGCTAATCTGCTCAGTGTCTGGCACCACCCAGACGTGCACAGCAGTCAGGACTGACACAGGCTGTTATCCCCTGTGCAGGCCCCCTTGCTCACACAACTGAGAAGGGTTTTAATCTTACAGGAAACGAACTGGGACTGAGAAGTCCAGTGTAGCCTGAGTGAAATAAAGATGGGCAAGGCATGGAGTCAAGATTTATTCCTCTATTACATATCTAAGAATAGAGCAGGGCCCCAGTGGGACTGCACTTTTTACCAAGACTGGCAGTCACGTTCAGTACCACAAAGAGCTTATTGCTCTGATAAATACTATCACAACAGACATTTTGCTCAGTTGGTACTTCATGGCCAAGTACTCAGATGGCTCAGGGAAATCTCTGTTATCATTAGCAATAAAAGTTGGAAGGCTCAAGGTGTTTCCCAACAAAGGTGATAGAAAACAGATTACTGTGAAGATGAAATACTCAGAGACTTCACTTTGGGTCATAGTGCAGCCAGACTGCAGAAGTCAGCCTTAGATAGCGCTTTTCATTTGAAGTAAAAACTGAAGTCTTTTGGAACTGCCATAAAAAAATTCATTTTTTTCATGAGATACTTTGTTATTGCAGTCAAAAGCCCCCTCCTCTGGCCTAGTTTGTGTTAGTCTCCTAAAACACTTAAGAGTGGGAGCAAAAAAAGTTAATATTTTACAGGTCATGGACAGCCACTCGTTTTTTCACATCACTTTGGAAGTTGTGAATTATTAACTGCAGGGGTGTCACCTGCCACAGTTCCTCACTGGGATGCAAGAGACTTTTACCCCAGTTCCACATCAATGGCTTAGTAGCTTGCAGCTTTGTCTTCAAATCATGCACATTTGGGTCTCATTTTTTTTCCTTGGAAAGGTGATTATACCACAGCACAAAAACCAAAAACCAACATGAGAACAGACTGAGGAGCGAGGTGCTGTATCTGTATTGACGTAGGGGAGCTAAGGGAGCTGCAGGGAGTGTTTATTGTCTCAGGGACCCAGAAACAAAGCTTGCAGCTGGGCAAATTCACTGTACTCTAGGGCATTATCTGCACTTGTGCCTAAAAGGGAAAAGTTCAAGTTAAAAAAGTCTTCCAAATAATCAATCAATTCAAGGCAATTGTGGCACTAGAGAGTGTACTATTGTGCCCAGAAACAAATATTCAGAACTATTTTGCTTTAAAAAGTAAGTCTTTTTGAGTTACAATCACATGGCAATAAATTCCACAGAATTTAAAAATGTTTAAGCAAAATACCTGCAAGCCAAAAAGATTTAGCTGCACCCTGGCAGCAAACAAAGCATCAGCATATCATTTACCATTTAAAACCCATCTCTTCCTAAACCCAACAAAATTTTTGTTATTTCTCCCATGGCAAAACAATGAACTTCACTTTCATGAATGTTCCTCCTGCTGCAAACTAGCCCACCAAGAGTGAGCCAAGATTGAGAGTGACTTTCTCACTTTTAGACAGTACTTCCAGACAGTTTTGTAAGCCAGACCCTCTCCTTCCTTTCTTTGAACTAAACAGCAAGGTCACCAGTAACAGTTATCCCAGGAAGAACCAATGAGAAAACCCTGCAGGCATAAGAGGAAGGAAATTAAGCTTTCAAGACCTCATTCTCCTTCACCCTGAACATGTGGACTTCCACATGCATTAATTTGCCATCTAAGTGTCTCTGCGTGAGAACAGATTTGCAATGAATTCCCATCTCTTGCTACAGCACAGATTAAATAAGCTCCATCAGCAAGTTAAAAGATTGTTAATAAAAATAAACAACTGACTTGTTCTCTATAGAAATGTTTCCCTGTATGGGTTATGTGACCACTTACACTGGGACAGTCCGAAGCAGTTCCAGAATCCCTTGACCATTCCACTGCTGAGCTGCATGCAGTTCCTCAGTGCAAACCCCAACAATCTGTAATAAACAACAACAGACATGCTAAACTGGGTGGGAACCATGAAAGAACCGTGGAGAAAATGTGTCATGTGGGACTGGATCAAACAGTGCACATACAGAGAAGCACCATTTCTTTAATCTAACCAGATAAGCCAGGACAAATGGAGCCTGAGACAACAGTGGGATCCCACAAGACCTTGTTCTCTCTCTACACTTACCATGTGAAGTGCCCTGGTCATGTAATATTTAATTTTGTAAAGAGTGTGTGAATTTAACAATGAAGAGGAGCTGGTGACAAATCAGGGTTTATACACTAGTCTGCTTGACTTTCCAACCAAGTCCACACAGATAGGACAAAGCAAGACAGGTTCGGGTTTGAGCACATACAAACACTGCTCTGTCATCCGATTGCTAGGGGCAAATGCAATACTGCACAAGCAATCTCAACCAGGCAAGGGACTTGCTGCCACATGGGATCGCTTTGGTGCTCAAAAAATCCTTGACCAACTCAGTTTGCTGACTGGTAACAACTTACCCAGCACCATAAAGTAAAGCTGCTTACACACCACATAATCCACTTGTCACTGCAGGCAACTGCAGACTTCTGCCTTCCTGTATAATGCAGGATGTGTTTGCTTTTCAGGATAGAAGCTGCCACACTGAGCAATACCAGATGTCTCTCTAACAGCAGCTGAGATCAGCTGCTTCAAATGAAGGGGTGAAACACCCTTCAGCTGATAGCAGAAGGCAGTTTCTTCCTGCTTTATCAACCACTGGTTTGTGCATTTCAGCACAATGATTCGCCCTGAGATAAAAAATATTTTTTGCCATGGCCTTCTATTTTCTTCCTCAATACTCTTAAGTCTTTTCCAACAACACTGAATTTTTTGTCAAAATCTGTTCAACTGATGTTTTATCAGAAAAGAGGAAAACCGGAAACTAAGCTCTGAAGAGCAGCAAGGAGAAGTGAAGGATGTGCCTTCTGCTGTAGGCACATAACTGCACTGATAGAGATCTATGTGGAAAACTCTCGTGTCAGCACGCACCCAGCTCTGCACACCCTTCCCCTCCTGCCCCTTGCAGAGCTCACTTTGTCAGGACCCAGCCCTTGGAGGTGCACTTCATCCCCACCCATCTTCCAGGCTTCCTCCATCAAACAGCCTGAATCACCCCTGCCTCAGGACACCCCTCCCTGGGCCTTCACTCACTAATTACATACAAACAGCAAGACTCTAAACAGGAAATTATTTTGTGTTCATTCTTTGCTTTTTGTAATCATTTATCCTCATGGGTCAAAATAAATTCATAACAACAAGCATCAAACAAAGGGGAAAACCAAGTCAACTGTATGTGTTGTGGAAGATTAGAGGCCAAGGGCCTCAGGATGCAGCAAGCTGACTGTTCTTTGATTCAAGACAGCTGGGCACTAAAGAAGAGATGAGGACTAACACAGTACTAGCTGGAGAGTTGGCCAGGAATTATCCTGCTTAGCTTGGCCCTCTGTCTCTCCTTCCAGGTCCCGCAACTCACCTTGCACTAATTAATCTCACACCCACCTTGTTTTTGTTGATAAAACACAGACATTTAGGCACCTCAGAAAAGCCTTGCAGAGCAGTTGTCTTGTGCAGGTTTGTGGTAACAGAACTTCCTTTTACATGTTGCAACTACAGCCAAAAACAAATGGGAGCAACTAGAAGCTTAAATTGTAAAATCCAGACACTTGCATTTTCCCACAGGATGGAAGCTTTTCCACGGAGCATGAAGAAATCAGCAGTTGTCATAAACTATGCCACTCTTCCACTAAGGCTATTAACCCAATATGCAATTTAAAAATATCCAAAGCAGCCCCTATCTGAGAAGCATTGCTGAGGAGGACTTTGGGAAAGCAAGCAAACCTGTTTGGCCACAGAAGCTCCCCATGCTGAACAGCAGAGTTAAATCACATGGGATTTTTTTAGTGTTTCTTTTGCAAAGCAAACCCGACCCTTTCTTAAACAGTAGATCAATACAGGCAAACTCAGTCTCTAAAGAATCTTTGTGTCAGTACTGCAAGCTACATTTCTGCCATTAAGTACTGCTAAAACAGCTCCAAGTCCTGCTCCTAACTCTTCTCTTCCTGGCATTCAAACCAGTGGATCACTTACTGATATTACCATAGAATTAAGTTTCATTTATCATTACATTAGCTTTTAAAACAGTTTCTCTCAGCATTTTTTTTTCAATGTTCATGTTTGAAACTGAAGAGATGATAATAAATATTTGAGTTAGACAGCTAAAAGCAATGTTAGCTGCACTCCATGCCCAGGAGGTGGCAGGCTGTGCCATACCTGCAGGAAAGTGACCACCCCAAAAGGAGTCTGCACCGGCTGCATCTGGGGGTCTTCTGTCAGCAACATGTGCTGGATTCGAGACTCACTGTTGTCCAAAGGGCTGTGCCACGACACATGGTCACCGCTGCAAAAGGTGTTTTCTGCAAGGACAGGGAACAAGAAATATTTAGTCTGTGAAGTTTGCTAGAACATTCCTTCTGTTGGCAGCTGCTCCTGACTGCTGCCAGGCAGGGACCTCCGGCCTGGGCTGGGACAGTCACTGGTGACTATTCACAGTGACTGTCCCTGGCCAGCTCTGCTGACCCTCTGAACCACCTGAAACAGGAATGGAGTCTCATTGAGTCATCTGAGTTCAACCCTCATTTCAAAATTGACCACTCGAGTCCTGTGGCAAAAAACACTGTCCTACTTTGATATTAAGCCTAATAGGAAAGGAAATACTAGCAAATAAAATTAGCCTGTCTCTCATTTACTATTAGTCTCCTTTTATGAGATGGTACAGAAAGTCAGCAGGCCATACTGGATGCCCAATGCCATAGCAATTCACACTCTTAATTTGCCACAGAGAAAATGTTCTCAAATTTGAATTAAACATGAATACTAGCCTGCTATATTTAATAAAATAATTTATATTTAATAAAAATTCTGCTGCCCAACTTGTGATAGTCTAAGTCAAAATCACTCTCTCTCCCAGTTGTCTGGGTGGCTCTGGTGCAGAATTAGAATTAATATGTTTCTTCTTTCCCAAACAATGAGAAAACCAATAGGCTATAAATTTCATTCTATGTCAGAACAGACTGCATCAAAACAAGGCAGGCATTCCTTTCTTTTCCTCCCCTCCTACTTAGAAAGACAAAACCCCAGATAATCCCATGTTCCACAGCTAGTGCATGCCAGAAGGCACACCAGAACCCATCTGTCTGATGCAGCCCCATCACAGGAAAGGCTAATGCTTGCTTTCTGAGCGAACTAGAAGTAAAACAACCAACCATGACCACGTTCACAGCAATTAAAGCACACTTCATTTGCATACAGTTCCTGGAGCAAGTGTGGTAATGCTGCCTAGCTGACTGCTTTTATCTTGGGTCTTGTGCTTGTCCAAGCAGAGCTTTATTGTACGTACAAATAAACAACCTGGAATCCACATTCTGCCCTCTGAGATAGGTGTAGTGCTCCAGGGATGAAGTGAGTACTGCCTGCCTGCTTCCAAAGTCAGTGGCAGGCCCAGTGCCCCTCTCCGTGACCAAGCTCATCCATAAAGGCAGTCTGGGCTGCTGTCCTTGCTGTGGTCTCTCCCAAGGCCACACTTAGAACACAGCAGGAAAGGAGGTTTTGCCCACTGGAAGAGAACTAGAAATTCCAGTGCAGACTGGAAAACAGTGGTTATCTGAGTTGCTGTCTGTCGAGACTGGAGCATCTCCCATGCTACAGGAGCAGGATCCAATTCAGAGAGGTGCCCTCCCCATGATCCTGGATCTTCACCTAACCTTCCCACATCACCTTCCAAACACATCACAACAGGACACCCCTTAAATATCTACAGGACTAATAGATGAACATGGCAGCGTCAGCAACAGCAAGAGAAAAGCTTTTTGAATTGCAAGGAATTACAACTCATTCCCTGTCACATTAAACAGCACCACCAAGGAACTGGGTGATTGCACACTCCATTGCAATAATTGCACATCAGGATCAAATTCATTATTAATAATCCCTTTAATGACAATTTTTAGTAAAAAAAGCCTTTCAGATTTTTTTTTCTCCAAGAGACTTTTTTCATTGCCACCATGAAAAGCACGGACTCGTGCAAGGGCAGCAAAGGCAGCATGCTTCAAGGGAGCCCTCAGCAGCAGGCAGGTAAACTCATGAGAGCTCCCTCAGAACTGCAGTGGTTAAAAATATTTGCAGTCCTCTCCCAGATGAGGAGCTGCTGGCCTGCTCCTGGCTGTAATGTTGGGCAACTCAGTGTGTCTCCACTGGGTGTCCCCATTGGTGTGGGTTTGAACATTTGTTATATATGTTTTTTCAGATGAATTTCCTGGACAGCTCATTTGATTAAGAATTAAAATAAACTCTAACTACCATAACGAACTTAGCCTGAAAAATGAGGCATGTAACAGAAGTGCTGTGATAAGTAAGGGAATGTTTTCCTTAGTTAAAATTAGGAAAGAAAGAAAACATAGTGAATGCAAGCTGCTTCAAAGGGTTTATCGTTATGTACACTAAATTACACGCTTCCAGCTCTGGGACTGAAAGGACTGGTTCAAATATTACTTTACTTTTAGAGTTAAGGAAATATAAGCAGACAAAGGAAAATTATATTTTTCTTTAGTATCAATATCTGATTAAAAAAACAGCATTTAGAATGTTGTAAGGGATATCTTGTGATATTTTCCAAGTTAGACAAAATGTGGCTGATTAATTTTTTTAAAATGATAAAAGCCTCTCAGTCACAGTTTTCAGGAATGAAACAAAGCCACAAAGAGCTTATTCTTGGGCCCTGTCTTTATACCACAACATTTTGCCCATCAAATGCTCACACAATTCTATGCTGATCGATCGCTGCGTTTCACTGTTGGTGCTGCTTCTCCTGGGAAAGCCCAGCCCGGTTAGAGCAGGTTTTCAAATGCAAATGTCTCTGCTGGAAACCCACCTGTTTATGTCCATGTGAACACTGAACACTTAGAAAATCTCCCTTTCCCTTGCATACACACGAACACCACAAAATTCACACTGACTACTCAATTAAATCACACCAAAAAAATTCTGCAAATAATGAAGCCAAATTAAAACCTGTGGGAGTTCAAGAAATTTGGAATTACACCCAGAAACCCAGCTTTCCACTTGCTGCATTGTCACCCATGTGGGATGTAGGATCAGCTCTTGTACAGAGACCATTGCAGCACTGAGAGCAGCCTGAATTATGCAACTTGTGGCAACAAAAACTAAGAAATTACATAAACAAAGGGCTAGATAATAATTTCTATTGCCTCATGCTGA
Source organism: Fringilla coelebs (assembly GCF_963513975.1). NCBI lineage: Eukaryota > Metazoa > Chordata > Aves > Passeriformes > Fringillidae > Fringilla > Fringilla coelebs. The sequence continues at coordinate 24,188,538 of NC_140066.1, read as the reverse complement.
AAACAGGGAGAGTATCTGATATCCTCCCTTCCTACCTTTCACACTCATGTTTTCAAAGCAGGGACAAGGATGAGAACACCACAACAGGATAAGCCCCTCTCCTTAGGTGACCACAGCAAAACCAACAGTCATCAGAAAAAGTTCCAGGACATGACCAAGTAATTGTCAAATCCATATAACAGGTGGCAAAGCACAGAAATTATCTAGCCATCAACAGGAGAAATTAAAAGCAAAGGAACTAAAAGAAAATACATTAAAAAGTTAAATCCAAATTATTTTAGCCTATGGACAAATCAGCAAATCCTCAGGAGTAAACTAAGTCTCTGATTTACTGCACAAGCTGACTGCTGCTGAATACTTCTGCCTCATGGAAACCTGAGGTGGCTTCATGTTCCCTCCATGACAGGATGAGCTAAGGCACCCAATCTGACCCAGGATAAATTCATATCCTTCAGCAGTTACCATGGGAGCAGGGGATGTGTTGTAAATACACAGGCTTGCTCACAGAACCCTCTGGGACTCTTGCACCCTTCCTGCTTGGAAGGGGCACTAACTAACAAGCCTTAAACCTAGCACAGCAAGGTGACTCATCCTCACAATTTTGAAACTGGTTCTTTTCCTGCAAGTTTATGTTTAAACAAAAAACTCTTTTCTTTCTTTTCTTTCTTTCTGGTGAGGATTTCTGATTCCATGAAATCCAACTGCTTCATAGGGAGGTATTGATTTCATAAGAACTCAACAAGGAAATTATTAAAACATTTCAATTCAAACTTACTATTTTAGTTCATAATTTATCATAGCAAATCTGAAGCCTCTCTCTAGCTCTACAAAAATGAAAAGTCTCTAAATCTGCCACAGACCAGCACTTGTACTATTCTATTATGCAAAAGCAGCAGTTATACCAGACCACTCTGTTAAGCCACCAATATTTTGAAGTCTTTAAAATGTCATTATCAATTTTCTTTTACAGCTCACATAAAGCAGGTGAGGTTCCTTCATGCAGCTACAGTCATAATTCAGCAGCACAATCTCTCCTAACTTTACTATCCAACTGCTCTGTAATGAGAACTGGGGAAATAACTCAGAGGGAACCATTCCACTGTAGACTAGTAAATATTCTTTGTCTAACTTTGCTCACGTATTTTCTTGGAGTGAATTTCTCCTCCCTCCTTTAATTAGACTAAATATAGCTCATGCCTAAAGAAATAAAACCAAGTCATATTCTTGGTCTTGGGATGTTTCATAAACATTATAATGCATGCAATCTATGCTCAAGTGGTGTTACCTAGCTCTAGAGAGAATTACAGATTACTTCCTACTGTATTTTCAATTCTTTTTTTAAACCTGCCAGCTTTCCATATATGGGATCCTGCTCCAAGTCCTTACTCCCTTAACTGCCACAGGGAGTAAATTGAAAAGGACAGCAAACTGAGAGCTGTACCAGGAGCTGAGAGAGAACTACATCCTAAAGACAGCTCCAGGCTGAAAGTGAGTCAGGGAACATCTCCAGTGAGCTGGCTACCCTGCACCCAGAGCAGATGGCAAACAGTCTTTGGGCATCTGCGAGTATCTTTTCTTGCATGTGCATTGGCAACTTAAGGAGGAAAACAAAGAGCTGATGCTGTTCCACCAGCAAGATGACAGCAAGGCAACTTTAAGCCTTTCTCCAGTCCATGCAGACTCCTGTCCCCAGCCTGTCTGGCTCCAAGGCAGTTCAAATTGCACCACTCTGGTTAATCCAGAGGACAGAAACTTGTCCCTTCTGATATGGTCCTGCCACATAATTTTTGAGATAAATTTTAATATTAGAAGAACAGATTTGCAGCCTGATAATTCCTTTGTATCTCTTCTAAGACACCTCCTCCTCCTCCGCCAGCTAAAATCAGCAACAGAGGGGGCTGAGTAAATAGCCAGAGAAATCCACCTGGACAGTGTGTTACAGCTGATACAGCACACAGTGGGAGAAGCCCTAAGTACGCTAACTACATTTGCCTGGTGTTGGCAAAACAGCCACTCATATCCTTCAAGAGCATGTTTCTTCTGTTCCTTCTGTTTCTGGGAAAAGCCAGGCCATCATTACATGGTCACTTCATTTGGGGACATGTGCAAGATGATGCTGAAAGAAACAGTCCTGCTTGTCCCCTGCAAAAGCAGGGCTACCTAGATCATGCCCTCGGAGCAGTGATGCTGCTTAGCTATGCTCGTACAATGCTTGGCAATTCTCTGCTACCTTGGTCTAAAAATAAAAGAAAAATCCAACAAAAAAAACACCCCAGTAAATTTGCATCAGTGTGTGGCATGGGGGATGTTGGCACACAAACAGGATGACCACATCCCTCACAGAGCCAGATCTACATTATCCACAGTGCTCAGCAGTGTGAAAACTGGCTGTTCTAATGGTTACAAACCTGACTCAGAGATCTCAGCTAAACTTCAGGCAGCGAGTCACAGATGTCAGCCTGCATAACTCAGAGAAATTGTGTATTTGAGGGCAAAGAAGGATTTTAACTCCATGACTTATGGGTGCAGGAATGTTAAAAAGGCCCCCAGTGAGTTTCTGACCAGCATGACAGTGATGCAGCCAGACATTTAAATTGAATGCAGCTTATCCAATACTTACAGAAACAACGTAATTTATTGCATTGCCATTAGCCCATGTATGGTCTGTATAATTTATTACATAAATGCATTTTCTCCAACACATTTTTAATATTCAGTCTGGCTTTGTTGAAAAAAAAAGTAATCTGGCAATCTGTCACAAGTAAGATTTGATGCTGTTTTTCAGTACCATTTTGCAGACCAAACAGCTAGAATTAATTGAGAGAAACCAAGGGCAAACACAGAGTCCAATGCTGAAATGTAATAGCTATATTTTTCACTAGACCTCCTTAATATATTTCTAACTAGCTCAATAATAAATATAAGCATGCATGCAAAGATGTTAGCCATAATAAATTGATACAAAAGCTAAAGATGAAATTTGTGCCTAAGTATCTCAAAGTAATACTGTTGTTGCAACTCATTATATGGATGAAAAATTTTTAAAAACTGAGTATAAAGAAAAAGGTTTTATTTAGACTCATTTGCCAGCCACATTAAACTAGGATAATGAATGCTAAATTCAGTCTCAAGCTTAGTTTCCTAAGCTGCAAAGAACTGCACACATGGATTGGTAAAGGGAAAAAACAATTGGGATATAATCTGTGGGGCTCACTGCCAGTTAGTTTATAATTTTAAGTCAAGATGAACATGTTTTAAGAATATACAAGGAATTAGCAGAATCCAAGATGTGATATATTTGCACTATATTTAAAAAATGCTTTTCCTCCCTGTTTTTCTTTTTCAGTTCAATTTTACTGCCCCTTATCTCCTGCCTTGGGAACAGGAGCTGCCCCAGCCCTGGCACTCCAAAGAGGTGCAAATTCACACAGTGCTGCTGCCTCCTGCAGACATGCAGCATAGAGAAGATCCCTTAGGAAGAATTAAATCCCAGGAATACAATTAAACAATACCTCCACTGCAGGGATTCAAATTGGGCTTTCAGAAACAAGGGGCCTAGATAAAAGGTTCTTTAAAAAAATAGCAGGGAAAAAACCAGATTACCAGTACTGTAAGGACTGCTTGACCTCTGAGGTTTGAATACAGTTTCAGAAAGCAGTGATGCAGTTTATTTTTTAAAAATTGCTCTGCAGATTGAAAATACAAAAATGATTACTGCACAGCTCCAGGGTGTTAAGTCTGGAAAATTAACAATCCTCACAAAAGAGCCCAAACAATTTATGGAAACACATACAAACTTACTTGATCATTTAAGTCTTTGAACTGAAAGCCCAATGAAAAGCCTCTCACACCTACCCAGGGTACATCACCAGCAGGGCAAGGTGATTCCTCACTTATCTGTGTTGTGCTTAGAGGCATCACTATTATTGGCAGTGGGATGATGGAAAATGCATCTCTCACACTGCCTTGGTGACAACACAGCTATCACCCATCTGCAGATTTATCTGCATGGCTCCCTCCTCCAGAAAGGGGAAGCTGGAAGAAGGTATGGGAGCATGAAAGGACATAGCTGTTGAGTATGGCAGAAAAAGAAAATGAACACAGATGTGAGTTGCTCTTTCTCAGTCCCACAGAAGTTGGCTCCTCCAAGCTCTTGCTCCTCTATACCCCATCACTCAGACCCATTGCCCTTTGGTACTGCAGGGCTGTGATGTTTTCACCTCCCCCAGTCTTTTACTTTCTCCATCCTCCTGTTCCAGAAACCATAAGGGAGTAGGAGTGATGTGCTTGCTCCAGGTCAGGCAAGAGACCCTTCCACCCCTGCCCAGTAGCACTGCTACCAGTTTTCTGTATTCTTCACCTGAAGGAGATACATTTTGCAGCACTCTTTTAAAGGATGGTAGTTACAACTTCAACAGTTTCAAAAAGTGAATAGCCTCAGGATGGAGTGGAGCCCAAGGAGCCAGAAAGGATGTTATACAGCAGGATCTCCTGCCAGATAAGGACTCAGCTCAAAACAGGTATTTAATGACAGTTTATTTACACATCATGTGGCCCCACATGACCAATCTGAAGAGATACTTACCTGTCATTTAAAAACTTTATCCTGCGTTCTGGCACAGGAAAGCCAGAATGTTTTACAGTTACCTGAATGTTTCCCAGCCAGGTGCAACTTGAATAAAGACTGGTGCCCACAGCATTTGGCAACCTTTAAATGCCCTCAGTGAGGGAACTGCAGCAGGTGAGAAAAACTTTTTTCCTTGTTGGACCTCCTACACACTTGCACATGTGCAGGCCACTGAGAAGGGAGGATACTTAGATGGACCCATGAGCACCGTAAGCTTGTACAGTCACTTGTGATCTTCCCCTAGATATGCATCTATAAGACATATCTGTTGAAGAGCTTTCAAGGAGCTTGAAGGAAGAGCAAAGGCAGGATCTGCCTCTGAACAACCCAAAGAACATACAAGCAGCTTCTTTGAATAGCCTTCACAACACAGACATCTGACAGACAGACAGACTCTTAGACTGCACCAGGGTATCCGTTTTAGCAAAACCATTTAAGAAATTGCAAGAAAGGGGAGATGGTCTGTGAGAAAACATCCACAAAGTTATCACATTATAACCCTTCCAGAAAAAGGTTCTAATTACTCAGGCATTAGTTCTGGGACTTGTAATGGACAAGAGGGCAGAGGTCTTCAAGAAAGCACCGTGTCATTTTTCTCAGTGGTTGATTATTTTCCCTTAAATTTTCAGGAATTTAAAGCTTGCACAGGCCAAACTTTTGTTTTACTTTGGCAAAGCAGGAGGCCAAAGGGCAGGAAACAGAAAAACTCTGCATTCACACATACTTGCATAAAATAGTTACCATTGATCTCTACCAACCCATTACCGCACTGCAAGAAAAACACACTTATTCCATTCCCAGAGTTGTATTTATGGTTCAAATGCAAAATGGACAGCCTGTTTATGGAGCATCATTTGAAACACTATCCCAAATGTTCTGAGAAGACCCCTTTAAGCCCCTAATTTTAAATCAAAAAGCACAAGAGTCCACTTCCTCAGGTTCTGGGCTGCCCACAACCTCTGAATATACTCTCCCAGTTTCTCTTTCCCACCAAGAACAAAACACTTCCCCTGCTGTGCCCATTTGCTGCCTCCTGGCTGAGCGGGCTGCTGCAAAGGATCTTTGGCTCTGAGGCTGTCAGAAGATGGTCTGTAATGAGCTCTGCACACTGCCACTCTCACGGGCAGAGTGGGTTAGTCAGAAAGCACAGTTTGAGCACCACTTGCTGCACAGATCTTCAATAGAATGTGTAAGAAGGTGGATATGTAACAGTGAACCCAACTTCCAGCTCTGCAGTTCATCTGCAGTTACTCTGCTCTGCAGTTTCATCTAACATGGGCTTGGCAGCTGTCAAGGGAAAACACAGTCCTTTTCAGAAGGCTACTCAGTACGTGTAACCTTCAAACTCTCCTCTGTGCATCCCAAACAATTGCACACAGGCAGTGAGAGAGGATGCTCTTGCAACTGCAGAACAATCCCTCTGTGTTGTTGCTTTCAGCTCCTCCATGGGAGGAGGCAATACTGTTCTCTGCAGAAGCTTTTAACTGCTAAAGCAGTTGCTTCCGTTTCCCAGGAAAGGCCGGGTGGGACAAAGACCTTATATTTGAGAGGCCAAAGGACCTCACACCAGCAGGAGGGGGAGTTTTCTGCCTTCCCTGCGCTGTTTCCTTTGTCCTGCATTCCTCCTTCAGTACAGGGGACAGAGCTTTTATCCAAGGCAGGGCTCACCATGTGCAGCTTCTCCCCTGCTTCCTTTATTCCAGCGTTAAGAGATATTCTTCCTCACAGAGCTTGCTGTCTCTAACATGTGGGCTCCTCTTCACTCTCCTACAGTGGGGAGGCTCTGGGTAGGATGGAAGAAAAGGCTTCCTGCAGAGAGCTTGGCTCCCCTCCACTTTGGGCAGAAAACAGCCAGATCAGTCCTGATCTTGAACTGCAGCCACTGTGGATAAACACCTGCTCGGGGCCAGCGTCCAGGCGTCCCTGGGCGTGGGGCCTGCTGGCTGTCCCTCTGCCACTTGGGCTGCTGCAGCAGCCCTGCACAGAGATGCATCACACAGCTTCCTCCAGGTCTCTGTGCCAGCTTCTTCCCTCCCTCTCTCTCCCAATAGCAGCCCACCTGCAATATGAAGGCTAAAATAACTTGTGCATTTCTAAGTATAACCATGTATCAAAGTTACAAGCCTTGGTGCTCTCTCCATCCCTGACCCTTTGGGAGCAGCATCAGGGCACATGGACTGATGTAAAACACAGAGAGAAGACAAATTCCCACCCCCTTTCTTTTTCCTTTTCCTTTTTTTTTTTTTTTAAATAAACCAACTGAATGAACTGTACTGAACAGCTGAAAAACAACAAGCCAAGATCAGTTCCCAGGCAGGAACAGGACATGAGCTGACAGAATTAAAAGGGACAGCATCAGTTGAAATCTCGCCAACTCAAACTGGGCCTAAACCTACTTTATCTAAATTGCAGTAGCAGCTACAAACAAGCCTTCTCTTTCAGGCAGCACTGAGATCCCTCACTTACTGCCTCGAAATACTATGTAATCAGTAAAGCAGTCTAGGGGAAGACAGCTTTCCTTCTATTTCAACAAAGTCTTTTATATGCAACAAAGGCTTTCTGTGCCTTTGCTCCTGGCAAAGTCTCTCTGTGCCTTAGTGTGAACCTATCCTTTGGGGCTGAAGAAGGTCAGAGACCTGTTCCCAGCCAAGAACTAAAAGTTGGAGAGACAACAGTAGCTTCCACAGCAAGACACAGGAAGTGACCACGAATCCAGACAAACTGCAGGAGAGGAAAAAAGCCCAAACTGTGGGAGATTAGAGAGGTAGAGAAGAAAATACTTTAACTTACATTATATAACTAGCTTAATGACAACATAAGACATAGACTTTTCATCCTCCAAGTAATATGAGAATGCAGGTGTCCTTGGAAACTTCTGGGGTTCTGGCCATGTTTTCCTACTCCTGCACTTTTGACTGGGAGGAGCCTCATGCCCAGCCCTGCTTCAGAGCACCGGTGCTAATGAAGCAAAAGGCAATGTCACTCAGCAGTAGTGCTGGTCCCTTCCTCTCATGTTCCTAGGAAATCATCCTGCACTTCTCAAACCTGGCCAAAGGGCTGCAGGGGCTTTTCTATACTGCAGCTGAGTTAAATATATGGGGAAGAGCTTCTCTAGTGTTGCCTAAGGTCCTAGCAAGTCAGAAACAAAGGCCAGAAAGATGCTACTCACTAAAACCATAACAAATAAGCAAAAATAATGGCCAGCTTATCCCATCAGTGGCTGACGAAGTGACAGTGCTCCAAGGCAAAGGGCAGGGCTGAGTCTGGCACTGGGGTGCCTCCAGTATTGTAAAGGGGCAACACCCTTCCTGCTGGAAACAGGAAGAGAAGTAAAGTAATGTAATCCCACAAAATCTAAGGCCATGCAACTCCATTTGTGCTGCCAGGAAGAACAGGCACACCACACACGTGGTGGCATTTGCGGCTGTGTCCCTGCTCTATGCCCTCTCCCAGTGTACCACCCACACCTGACACCACTCTGATGAAGGGAGGAAGGACAGGCCACCAGCTGCATGCTAGTTCACAGCCAGGGAAACCTCAGCCATGGCCAAGGCCACTGCAAAGCTGCTTTCCAAGGACTGGCAAGCTTGTGCCTCTGTAGCCACCCACAAAAGAGAGCTGGGTCTATCCCTGCCTCAGAAGTGATGATAAAAGCATCAGGCTCTGGAGGTCCCAAAAATAACAATGACTTAATATTAAGCTTTGCAAGCCTGCAGAGGGGACCCACATTAATTTAACTAAGGGAACCCAGATCTACAACGGGGAGTAAAAAGGGCCAGGTCCGTCTGCAGCAAGCACTTTGCTGCAACGCCTTTCACCACAATTTACAAGAGTTACATCTGGCAATTCTGTTGCCAACAACATCAGCAATGCCATCCAGCTCCAGAGGAAGCCAGCTACAGGTTAGGGACCAAAGCACGAGCTTGACAGCTGCCTGTCGTGCCCAGCTCATCAGCCAACCACTCTGCACGCCAGCAACCGGTTTGTTTTGTCAGCCAGCACATCATTTGGTACCACTCACAGCACGTACATCCCAGCTGGAAGCTAGGGGATGTGACAAGGCTGGCTTAGGAGATGGGGGAGGGATGGGAAGTACTGGGGAGGTGAGCTCGAAGGCAGCAGTTTGGGGAGAAGGGGATTTATTGCAGCAGTGCAGGACACTGCACAAAAATGCAAAGGCCCAGGCTCCATCTGAGCTGCTGCTCACAGAACAGCCTGTTTTATGGGAAACATCTAAGAGGAATTAGGCTAAAACCCAACCAATTTCTCATGGACCGCTGAATAACTATCAGATGATGAGAGCTTTTGGCCATGACAAACCTGGGTTAAATTGGAACCAGTGACTTAATGTTTCCATACCCCTTTGCAGAATAAAGGCACGCAGCCCCTGCACACTTGGTTGAGTGTCCTGTTCACCTACAGCAATTTACTTTGCTACAATTTCAGCATTCACACAGCACAGTTCACTGCATAACAGGTTCTGCTGAATTGAAATTGATGTTGATTTATACTTATTTGTAGAGCTAAAAAACACAGTTAATCTCCATACAATTTTAATCTAAAATCCTGGAATACTAGAGAGGAGACAGGCCAGCTCTACACTGGAAACAGGTCAATATTATAAACAGATGATAGAAAAAAATATATATTTTCCAGAGCCATAGCAACCAGAAGAGAATAATAAATCGGCCTGGGGTTGGGAAGAAAAAGATAAGGGTACAGTCAGGGAAAAATGTGTATGAATTACTGGCACATTTTATTTGGCTTTAGTCATCCTCCTGGGAAGAAATAAAAAGCTTTACAAACAAGCCAGAGAAGCTTCATTTGTATTCAAGGAAGCAAGGAGTTTGTTTTAGTTTTAGAGTTTGGTTGCTTGTTTGGTTTTTTCCTTTTTACACACAGAAACTGGCCTGTGTCAAGAATGTTTGAAAACATGTTGGCAAGCAAAGAGTCACTGAGGCTACTACTCTAAAGCTTTCTGGACCCCAGGAGATGTGAAGCCGAGGCCTGGTGGTTATGGCAGGACAGCAGGTGCCAGGTACCTGCTGGCTAATGGCTGCAGGTCTGTGACCCCCATCAGATCCCCTAATCCCACTGAGCCCCACTTTCAGTGTAAGAGTTATAGTGCCTATCAAACACAAAGAACCTCCATGACTCATACTAAACTAACTTGATTCACATGAAAACTGCTGCAGAAGCAGAGTGCATCTACAGCTGCAGCCTTTACAACTTCCATAATCAAGCCCTTGTTTAATCAAAGGTGAAACTGCGGCATAGCGAGACGGCATTATGGCCCCAAACTGATGGGCTGGGACATCATGCACGTGGCAGGAACTGTGTGTGTCCTTCTTTAAACTAGAGACAAGCTGTCATAAAATAATTTCTACCTGATGAAAGACATGTCAGAAATTACTAAGGAAGGCTACATGTACCTCATTTTGGGCACGCTTTTCAGCCTGGCTGCCAAAGGCTTGTGCAGCTGTGCTGCCTTGAGCACTTCCACGTAGCAGACCCATCCTCCTTTCCAGGGCAGACTTTGAGAAACTGGCCCATGGACTTGAATCATGACAGAGGACAGAAACTCACAGATACTAAGCTCCTACAGGTTTCACAGAAATAACAAATATATTTAATATCTCTTTCCTGAAAAGGGGATCCTTCGCCATGACAGTGCAGAGGTATTTGTGGGGAAAAAACCCACAAACCAAACCAGCTATAGTTAGTTTGGTTGTTGTTTTGACATGTTGTTGTCAACATGTATAACTTGTCATGCACCTACTGGAATTGGTTCTATATATTCCACTTTTCAGAAGTAATAAGTTTTCTAAGGAATAACTCATATAAGTTGCTTCTGAAGTACTCAGCTGAAATTTACATTAAATTGCCACTGAAAAATTGCACCTTGCATCCTTGCTTTCTTTGCCTGCACATTTTGTTATTACTATTTTGCAGTACCCAGGATGCAAAGAGCTTCCTACTACTGGCTAGTCAAAAGTCAAATATTAAAATTCAACTTTTCAATTAGTTGAGACATCAAACTCACATTTAAGTATCTTTCAGTGCACTAGTCATCAGGAGACTATGAGAAAAGATAAATTATGTATTTATGGAATAAAAAAAAAATTACATTTAGAAGACCTGAAAAGAACCCTTAATCACTCAAGACATATTTATTATAATAAATGAGACTAAGAAGGCTCCTACTCTGCCCTTGCCTAAAGGAAGGATAAACTCTGCTTGACAAATATTCATGAAGAACAGTTTGACTTGTTCTCAAAGATATGCAGCAATAGGGAATCTGCCACTATCCAAATGTGTCACTGCACTTGCCATTTGGAAGTTCTTCTAATGCCAAACCCTAAGCCTATTTTACAGAAATTTTAGTAGTTAAAATACAGAATTTTTAGTCTCTCCTATCCCCAGCAGGCACATGAAAAATGTATTTATTACTTCATTCCTTACAGCAACCTTTTGCATATTTGAAGACTCTTCTCACATCTTCCATTTTCTCCTCCCTAGCCTAAACAAATGATCATTCCTTCACAGGCCATATTTTCGGGACCTCTGGATCATTCTCACTGCTCTCCTCCAGTCTCCCTCCAACTGGGATGCATCTGACTTGAAGCTTTTTGCCCAAAATGAAATACAATGTTCTCCCTTGCAGTGTAGGACCCAGTTATATGCAATATACAGAACACTTCTGTTTGTACATCAGAATAATTTCACTTCTATCTCTCAGCATGAAGAGTGTGTTGGTCATTGGTAATAGTAACTCCAAATAGTTTTCTACTCCTTTCAGAACCGCTGCTTTCCCCCATCTGATTGCACTGGATTATTCTTGTGTCAGGAGAAGACCTTGCACCCGTTGTGCCTCCCTGCCCTTACTGCACACCAGTACTTCCCAGCTCTACCCATCTTTTGTGGTTGATGATTACACATTGACAATTACTCAGAGTCTGAATATCCAACCTGCAGTATTGTAGCCCTCTTCTTTACCTTTTACCAAGATCTCACTTCCTTAGCTCCTTCAGGCACTTGTTGGGACAATGTAAAAAGTCTCAGGAGTATCAAGGTAACCAACATTCACTGTTTCCTACGGTACCTGTAACTTACTTTTGATTTATTGTTGATAAATCCATACTGGAACATCCATTATTCTGTGGATGCCTTCTGGATGGTTTGTTTCTCTTAGCAGTTTCTTAAGATCTGAAATCTGATTGACCAATTAGAAATTTTTTGGTGGCTTTTTTTGTTGTTTTTGTTTGTGTTTTTTGTGGGTTTTTTTTTCAGAGATTGTTTTGGTTTTGATACAGGTTTTTTTACGGGATGTGAAGAACAGCATATGTCCATTTTCCAATCTCCTGTGGTGCTACCTGTCTCCCCTAAACCAGCAGGGGCTCAGCCTGCTCATGCTGATATGATCTGGGGTAAATGTCATCAAGCTCAGTCAACCTGCAAGCTTCTAATTCATGGACATGCTCTTCATACTTTGGGCTCATTCCCCAGTACAGCTTGTGCATTGTGGAGAATATAACCATGACATATACCACATCATTATCTTCAGGCTCTATGCATGAGTTTTCATGACAATTTCTCCAAACCTGTACCTGCCAGCTGCAGCTGTTTCCTTTCAGGCTAAAAACATGGAAGCAGCAAGAGCTCAAAACAGACATGTACTTGTTCCCATGCTACATCACACATATCAGACAGATCCCTGAAAACAACATAAATTTATCCTAGAGAGAAAAAAAATGCAGGAAATAATAATTTCAGGAAAATACAGACTGCAGTCCCTCTGTAGTGGTTAAGGGATTTAATACTGTAGTACATAAAGAGTTAACAATTGTAGTAAGCTCTGGATAAGCTTTCTGCAGGAAGAGCGTTTCTTCCTTTTCATTTGAATTGAAGTATAAATTTGTTCTACCATGAGATATTTGCAGTACACCCATGAACCATGACAAGCTAAGGTCACAGAATTGTGCAAAGTTTCATTTTCAAGGTTTGAAGGTTTAGGGATTTTTTAAAACTAACCAAGTTGGAATTTGTGGTCATGGTCAAACAGTGATAAAATTAAGAACAGATAAAGCCACAAATAAAACTTTTTGAGACTTGAAAGCTTGGTGTTGATGAAGGAGGGTAAGTACTGCCCTTTAATCAAAAGCACCAAGTGCTTGTTACAGTGAACAGAGAAGCCAAGGCTGAAAGAGGTCTGAAATTCAATGCAGAAGATTGCTTTTCTAAAGCACTGCCACAGTGCAGGAGAGAGAGAAACAAAGGAACGCAACATTCATTTGCCTAGAAGCATTTGTTAGAAAAATACATCACTTGCAATGAGACATGCTTTGCAATTGCAATACACAGGAATAATATTTAGGACAGCAGTAGCTGTTTGGTGAATTTTCAACTCAGTCGTCACCACCTGAAAATGCTCAGGCTCAGCAGGAGTATGACTACACCTCACTCTCCCCCAGCTTCAGCTGGACTCAGCAGCACACCTCTATGATAACTAAAAAGTTGGCTTTTATCAAGAGATAAGAATTTAGCTCTTAGTACAGCTTTCAGAGTAAACAATTTTCTGACATGTGAAAGTGCTTGGAGCCTATCCAAAAAGTTTCTGCCAATTTTATTCTTTTTCTTGCTTCTTGTTCAGAGTGGATTCATAAGTTTTACTTCAGTTGTTTTGGTTCATCAAATGTTTTTAAGGAGAGTATTAAAGAGACACCATAGTTTTATTTTTTTTTTAAACAACTGAAGAGGATGACATTAAAGTACATACACCAGAGTTAAACAACCAGAATTTCATTTGACAAATGCTCTAAGCACTACAGTCAGAAAAAACCTGAGCAAAAAGAAACCTTTCATCATGTAAAACAATGCTTCATGCCACAGCCTGATTCATGCCCAATGGGCTTCAGAAGAACCAACCCATTAAATACTTCACAGTTTTAAAGTTTCAACATCTGAATAGAGAAGTCCTCTAAAAAATAAGAAAAAACAATGGCAGAAGCTCACTTGGCTCTGCAGAGTGAGAATGTCAAACTGGGGGAAACTCTACCAGGCAGAAAAGAAAGTAACACTGCTGAGGACTGGGTGCCTGATTACCCAGGAGTAACATAAGGGAGAACTGCTCTGTACACGGCCATTCTGAGACAAGACAGCCCAAGGGAGTCCGACAACATAAAGGAGGACACGTCAGATGTAGCAGAAGTATTGGAGACTCTGCAGAACAATGGAGTGAGAGATCTTTGACTAAATTAGAAAATTACTGCACCTATCTGTGGTCAACTGGCATTGCCCTGAAAGATCAAGAAGAAACATTATAAAATAGGCCCCATTGCAGGTCTTACTTTTAAATGCATCATCTTGTCAGGATTAATGTGATGTCTATTATTAACCAGACAATTTTAGCCTGAGAAAATTCTATTCTAAAAGAGACGTGGTAATCAAATTTGTACTAAAATAAAACTAGAGCTTTTTCACTTCTTGCAGTAGCATACAGATTTGTTTTATACAAGGCAAGGAATGGTTGATAACAGTCAGTGACAACACACAGCTGCTTGCTGAAGAGCATAAAGCAGCATGGAAAAAAACACCCAAAATCTAATACTTCTGTAATATTTTAAGAGGCTTTGCAGGTCTCTTGTCCACCCTCCTTATTTGAAGTGGAGCCATCCCCAATGCTAGATCAGGACCAACTTAGCTTTGTTGAGCTAAGTCCTGAACCCTTCCAGGAATGGAGTTCCAGCACCTCTCTTATAAACCATTCCCTGTCCTTTCCCACTCTCCTTGTGAGCAAGTTTTCCTTGAAGCTTTTCCAGGGCCTCCCAGACAGCAATTCAGAGCTGTAGCCCTTTGATGTACTATCTAGGGCTTGACCCCACAATCTTGCAACTACCCTCCCTACAGCTGTAGGCTCCAATTAAATCACCCTACACATTCCCTTCCCAGGCTAAACTGGCCCTGCTCCCTCCAGCCCTCCTCATGGCTCACATGCCCTAGGACCCTGACCACCTTGGACACTCTCCAGTTTTTCAGTATCCCTTAAAGGCCAAAAACAGGACACAATATTTTAAGCAAGCCCTTCCCAGTGCCATGCCAAAAAAGTAATAACTTCTCTCTATCTGCTGCTCATGCTTTTCCTAAGGTAACCCAGCATGTGGTTTGCCCATTGTATGATAAGCATGGTATTGGCTCATATCCAATTACACAAAGAAAGAAGTGAATTTATGATTCATACACTTGTTTTTCATAAGGCAAATTGAAAACTAAACACCCAGAGGCTACAATCCATCAGCATGGACGAGTTTCAGTGTGCCTTTAAAGAGTCATGGTGGATATAAACTAAAAAGCAGCATGGATAAGCAGAAGATAACACTGGAGGGTGGTTCATGCCAGACTGATAAGCATGGGCACAACCACCCTTTTCATTCTAAGAACAGTTCTTTGGTTTTGAGGTCAAAAAGATGGGACTGCATTTTTGCAGGAACCAAACAAGGGAAGTCTCTGCCCTGACTGCCAACTTAGTCACCAAGAAGTTTGCCCTTAAGTACCCTTCCAAATCCCATTTCACTCTGCAGACCTCCTCTCACCCAGGAAAAGACAGTGGCCAACAAGCAACTGCTTCAAGAACTGGCCCGGACTAGGAAATTTAAAATGTTTCAAATGGGACGTATGATATTTAGTATAAGTCTACACATAACACATACATTACTTTGTATCTAAGAGGGAGACTTTAGATTTAGATGTATTCTTCAGATCCTGCAATCATTGCATAGAAAATGTGAGTATGAATTCATCACTGCATGGTCAGTAGCAAAAAGCTGCTGGGCAATACAATTTAGGCAGGATGGGAATCTCAAACAATGTAAAACATAACGACAGTCTCATAGATTTAGATGCTTAACAGTTGTAAAAATCAAGACAGAAAAATGAGATAAATTTTGGATGGTAACTGGGGAAGACAGCTACACAGCAGGTTACAAAAAGACAAGCAATAATCTGGGCTGCCACTGAACTATGCTCACCAATATTTAGAAAAATACCCAAAAGATTGGCACTTCCTCAGATTCGTTATAGATGTTAGCAGAGCAATCCTGTTCTTACCCAGACCTTTTCCCCTTGAGAGTCAGCCAGCTGACTGAAAACCATCAGCAGAATCAGAAGTTACTGAGCAATTTATGAACTAGTTCAGCAGGTACCAAATGCTAAAATTCAATAATCATTGATTTAGAAGGTACTTTACCTGTAAAGGACCTCAAATCAGGTTAAAAAATGTTCTTTAAATATTTTCATTCAGATCTTGTGATGCTGGAAAGTGCCTTTCAAGTACATTAGCCATCAGCCATTCCACAGGTTTTCATGTGCTGGCACTAAAAGTAACATTCAATCTACTGATGTAAATGAAACTATGAAAGAACAGTGCAAGAGGATGGTTTGTAGGTACCCTGGTTTCTGGCAATTCTCCACCAGTGGTAATGATTCACAACTGTGAATTCCTTGGCCCTCCCAGCCTTAGCATTCATTACAACTTTTACATTTTCACATCTCAACAACACCATACGCATTGCTACTGCTTGGCTGCAGGACCACTGGAAGGAATTTGCCTGTGATGGAGCTCCAATGTTTTTGGAAGTTCTGCTGAAAAGTGAGACCTTAGCAGCTGGCTGTTCTTCAGTCATTCAGGATAAGCAAATGTGTTTTTCTTGCTGAGAGAAGATACTGGACATGGCACTCAGTGCCATGGTTTAGTTAATGAGGAGGTGTTAGGTCATAGGTTGGACTTGATCTCAAAGGTCTTTTCCAACCTAGTTCATTCTGTGATTCTGCAATTCTGGGAATTGCAGGAAAGAGTCACTGGGCAGGCTTCCTATAGTTAGTGACTGTTGTGTAACTTGAGCTTTTCAATACTTAGGATTTGCAGTAACCTGAACAACAACTGGTTTTGTCCCTGCAGGCCGGGCTGGAGGAAGGAACACACTATTTTGGGTTCCCCCACAAAGACAATTCCCAAGACCTGACTGAGTGCTGATGAGACAAGTGTCACACCCTGTAACAGATGTGGCCCTCAGAAGCAGAGCAGGAAAAAGCAAGGCCATGTATTGACCCTGTGGTACCTGACTGGAAGACGTATCTGGCCAAGCCTTGCATCAGCTCTGCTGGCCAGGTGGGTGGTGCCGACTCCCCCGTCTCTCTCTTCAGCCGGAATGTCAGCTCAAACCCAAAACCACTCGGTCCATCTGTTCCTGTAAACCTGGAGGGAATGAAAAATAAAAAGTCATTACACACTTCTTGTAACCAGAGCAGGATTTAAGATTAGGACCATGGAAAAAGGAGGAGTGTTCTCCTCACAGAAGCAGCCATCCAGGGGGTGGAATCTGGATGTGCAGTGGATCCTGTGTTCTGTAACCACATGAGCGGATCTATCTAACTGACTGATACAGGACAGTGGCAGCCTCACAAATGCAAAGTTGTATCTTGGACAACCAGCATCCCACTAGTGTTTTATTAGTTTCACATATCAGTTAGTAAAGGAAAAAAGAAATATTTCTTAAAGGGAGAAATAAAAATGCTTCAAAGTAGGTAATTTTCAAGAACTGATTCCAGGAAAAAGCATAAACCAGAAACTGAAACACATTATGAATGGGTCAGTTTTAAGAAAGATCAAAGTTAACAAAAAGCCTTCGAGCTGATGTTTCACAGCTAAATTTTTTGGAAAGTAAGTAAATTTTTTGGCTCCCTATTGAATTTTCTCCTTTCAAGGCATGTTCTGAAACAACACAGCTTTACTTCTAATATGAAATGAGCTAGAATTCAGTGGGCTTTTTTTTAACCTCTTGGATCTCTGCTTCCCAAAAATAACTGTTTAAAGAAGACCACACATGCTTTACATTGATCCATATGAAAATTACTGAATAACAGAAGTGTTTAGGTGAGTATCCATCAAATCTAAAGCAACACTTGTATTTAGGAGAACATTGCTGGTCACAACACACCAGTAGTCACAAAGCAGTAAAGCTGACAGGCAACATAACTTAAATGGATTTGTTCATATGGTAGTGTGACTCTTAAACAGAGAATTACTTTAAAAAAAAAAAAAAAAGTAAGGAAACAAGCATTAAGCTACTTCCATTATAAGATTTTTTAAAAATCCCCAAAGATTCAAGACATATCTTCAAAAGAACACAGAAAATGCAGCAGCATACAAAGCTTATATTCTCAAATTAACAGTTAAATCTCAGAAGAATTTTATTTGCATCTAAGAGATTTGAATTTAAAGATTAGACTTAAAATATTTTTGCATAGTTAATGGTCACAAGTTGGTGAAAATACAAGGAAAATTTAAAAACATGTAATTCACCTGCACTGTGCAGCTGTTCTGAGGTAACAGTCAATAAAGTGAAAGTCTTTGATCTGTTTAATTTTAGCCTGGTAATCTGGTTTTGAGGAAATTGTGACATATGTGGCTTTGAATACTCATGATTACTTTGGAAATACTTTATGCTTAATTTAGACAGGTCTTTCATAGAAAGAAATATTAATATTCAGAATGTAATTAGCATAGTAATTTTATTAGTATTTTTGCCAAGCCTTTTGCTTTTATTACCCAATAGCCAAGTTACGCAGCTTGGCTTCTTTTACAGAGATCCTTTTTACTACAAGTGCTCGCATTGGCCCCAGCTTCAAAATTTGTGATAAAGATGCATCAGTCTGCTAGTGGAGAGGCAAGTAGCATGGGAAATGATTTTTCCCAGTTAGAAACCCAAGATCTGCAGACACATGTGCCAATGGAAGAAAGAACAAATGGTTTATCATCTCTCACAAGGACAGAGATACTCCTCATGTGGAAGTACTTGGTCCTCATGGCAGTCGCCCCCTTTTAGAGTAGGTCTCAAATGCTTAAGCATTATCTTAGGAAGATGACAAGAAGCTGGACAAAATACCCACCACACCTTGCTGGCTTGTAGGTTTTCAAACTTGTGCTTCTTCCTATAAGTTCCAAAGTTCCCCCAAACTTCCAGAAAATTTCTAGAAAATCAATCACTGTCATCCAGCCACACTCAATGAACAAGCTAAAACTCCTAAGAATATTTCCAGAACAGAAAGACCAGACAAGCCTCATTTCCACAAAAAAAACCCTGGGTGGAAGGCTAACAATACACAGATGGAAGAAATCTTGCAAAAGCACATGGAAGCCATGAACTCTTCCATGGACCTCCCCACATTCTCTGCTACCTGTACCTGCACCAACCTGCTCCCTTTTCCAGTGGAAAGCATTCCCAGCAGGTCAGCCTGACAGAACTCCTGTGCCAACTGTGCCAGAGGCAACACACTTTGACTACAGCCTTTGATTTACAGAAACTAGATCCTGGCATTATTTGGGGCTGGTTTCTCTGAGAGCTAGGGAAGTGAGGAATGAGATGATAAGTTTTGTGTAGGTTTTCCTGGTCATGGTTAGGTTGGTTGGGTGTTTTTGTTGTTTTGGTTTTTTCTCTTTGGGTTTGTTTGTTTTTGGGTTGTAGTGGGGTTTTTTTTGTTGTTTTTGTTTTTGGGGCTTTTTTTGTGAGGAGGAGGGTGGTAGTGGCTTAAATCTGAAGGTAACCAATTCAAACTACAGCCAATTTCGAACACGGACTTTGGAGCTTAGTTCAGCACCTCAGCTCTGAAGTGCTCTACAGGTCATTTCTTCAGTCAAATTCTTGCAGCACAGCAGTCCAAAAGCACCTCAGCTTTACAGTAAGATGATGATCTGAGATGGAACATGTGCAGGGAGAAAGACTCAGAATTAGTATTTTGTATCCCTGCATGGCCCCGGCTACACAAACTGAAAGCTGCAGTACAGCATTAAATTTCTGTACTAACAGATCTGAATATTTCACATAGTTTGTTTTATGCCTTGGTTCTGGTGAGCCCTGGAGTTTTGAGTGAAAGTTTCTTCTAAACACTTCTAAAACACAAAGTGGGAGGGGGAACCCCTATTTTGCCCCAAAACTAAAGATGCTAAGTATAAAGAGTCTGCATGGATTATATTGCGCCCACCACCCTTTGCTCCCTCCAATACAAGGGCATATCACCTTTTTACCCAACCCAACTGCAAAGCAACTGGGTAAGTTTTCAGAAAAATAAACACTGATGGAAAAATTCTTGGCTTGCTGCATGTTCACTGGCACACATCAGATAGTTTTATATTATGACTACAGCAGTAATAGAGGCTCTGGTATCTGCCAAGTCAAATCCAACCCCATATTTAATATTAAAACCTTATTTTGTCAAAAGAACAAAAATAAACCTTTCAAATGCCAAGGTCATACATTACATGCCATTCTTAGGTTAAAACTCCCGTTATCTGTTCAGCAAATCAGCTCAGAACAAACCACACTGCAGCACGGCGCATATGCTGGAGGAGCCTGCCTTGTTCCTTTAATGAGGTAAGAGTTTCACTGATCATGATATTTAGTTCCAGCAAAAGAATCCAAAGAAATAGAGGCCCCTTTATTTACAGAGCTGTGCAACCAGGCCCCCCTGAGCCCCCCACCACCCCACGCTCTGCCAGGCCCTCTTCTGATGCCACACACAGAGAACTGAAAAGCTGCTCCCCTCTGCAGCAGAGTACCCAGGACGTTTTTCACATCAAATAACCGAGCTTAAGAGGATCAAAAGGCAAAGTAGCCCTTTGCTTTAAAAGCAGCTCTGAAAACCAGAGGCTTTTCAGTTTAAATCAAAGCTATATGCCAAAGCATTTTCATTCTCACTTTTGCAAGGAAGAAGGGAAGGTTTGCTTCACTGCAGTGCAAATGGCAGTATTTCTGCAATTCTGCTTTTGAAAGCTACACAGCTCTGTACAAGGAGCAGAGTGTACTAGGTGTTTATTTTTTTGAGAGTTTAAGAGTATGTGCATATAAACATATTAGGTGAACCAATCCCTGGAAACGGGAGTTTACATAGGGAAATCACTATGATTATTTCAGCCTGACAACAACAAGAAAGCCCTTTCAGGCTGTTTGGGGATAGTTAGGACTGCACTTTCAGAAGTCACAGCTGCACTCCCAACAGCTTCACAGAGATAAACCGACTCTCTTCTGGGAAGCAAGGTCACAGCACTCTGGAATGACTTGCCTCAGACTCAGTTTTCAGCTGCTTCAACACTACTTTTGTGAAACCACTTAAGACGTCTTTTACTTAAACTTCTTAATTGCATCTTTCCACATCTTTTACAAAGAGAGTTACCTGTTCTGCTGCCAGTGAGCTACTCTGATACCATTTTGAAGGCTGCAGAAATACAGTATCCCTACATTTCTAAACGTGACATCAGAAATAGCTGCTGTTATTTGTATCAGTACCAATTTTAATTGTAACCCACAATCCCCATCCCAACCACCAAAAAATCCTCAACAGAACAATTGCTAATCCATAGCTTTCAGTACTCCAGATCAGCATCTCGGGATCTTTTCAAAGTTTGAGGAGATGGTCAAAACAAGGTGACAGGCAGAATCCACCACTCTGCCTGATGAGAACAAAGCACTTGGGAGTCCAACCCTCAACAGTGTTTTAAGGCTGCAGAGCTAATACCTGTCCCAGAAGATTTTTCTATTATGTAGCAAAGAGCCTACTATTAGCAACACAGAGGACTGGTGTCACAAAAAGCATCAAGGTACCCACTGATTGACCTCACAGGTCCTCCCTGAGAATCACTTGAATCACCTGAGACATAAATCACTTCCTTTTTACTGCTCACTAAAAAGCAACACAAAGGGTGGTCTCCTGTCCAAAACCAAAGGAGAAGACTTCAGCAGCCACTGAGCTAAACACTTCAGTATCTGTATCTCCTGGGAAGGGTGTCAGGCAAGAGCTGATGTGCCTTAAACAAGATTATGCAGTCTGTCTTCTGAGTTCAAGCTCCAGGTGCATTGTGCAATTTCTACCCACCATAAGCAAATGACCCTCAGATTTCAGAGCTTAAGGGAAAAAGAAAAAAAAGAAAGAAAGAAAGAAAAAGGGACCCTACCTAGTGCTTCCAGTATCTTGCCTAACAGGAAGCAGTTGTTTTTAGTGCAGCTGTCAAACAGTATAAAACTCTCATCTGAGAACCCCGACAGCATGCTGGGAGATTCCTGTGAAGCAATTCCATAAGAAAATAGGCACAGCAACCTCTCTACATAAAAGGCTTAAAAAGTACCCAGAAGAGTAATTTCAGCCAAAACCTACCTGCTTACTCACATATTCTCCTGGATTGTCTCCTGACATTTAAAAAAGTATTCATTCACATACAGACGTTAGAGGGAAGCAAGGGGTGGTTATCTGGATGTCAGATGGTTATCTCTTCAGAGTGCTTAGCAGGAAATTCCATGAGCTCCTGCCGCCCCAAACTTGCACACACAATCTTACTGGACTCCTTTGTAGCTTGATTTAAGAAAAAACTTCATGCATAAGCAGGGCAAATATAAACATAAAACCAACACATGCTCAAAGATTACTGTTCATGTAAAATCAGTTGGAAAGTGAGTGACACAGGGCTCAGAGATATCAGTCTGTGGCAGCTGCTGCTTAGAGCTTGCTCTTGCAGTACATCATATCAAATGTGTAAGCCATCAACCAAATGGAAAACTCTTCTAGAAAGTTAAATTGTTTTTAGAGATTTATTCCAACATCTAAATCCAAACAGATGCAGAGCACTCACTCTGCAGTTATTTGGAGGAGTTTCTCAGCTTTCTGAAATACTCATGTAGAATCCACTTAGAAAGCTTACACTGAGATAGAGATGAGCAACAATTTGTGAATTGATTTGTGCTGGCCAGTATGAAAACAGAATCGTGTTTCACTGAGCTACCATTCAATGAGGGAAGAGTTGTTACAGGGCAGAGGGGAAGAGGAGACAAGGTACAGTTTCACTCACACATACACAATACTGATTTCACAGATTTTACTATTCAGCTTCTTTAAAAATCAATCTTGTCCCTGAAACCTGGGTACTCACAGTTTAGATTTTGTTTTTACAAAATTGTCTCTGTAAATAACAAATGTTGATACAACAGATAAATTGTTTTTTCCTCTAAACCTACAGAGTCAAGACAACCTTATTAGCAATTCTGCAGGCACAACTATTTTATATAGTGTCACTAGATAGTGATCAAACTCTGGAATCAAGATCGAGGGATGTGATCCAGGGAACTCAGCCATCTGAGGAAGCATCAGCTGGAAACTTTGGAGGTCACTTCCAACCCAAGTGATCCTACAAATCATCATGGCCAACAACTTCTGCTACTGATACTCTGTACCCAGAACTGTGCTTGCAAGACCCACAGCTGATAACTCACAAACACGCAAGTTAAACTCATTTTGACAGAAGTGGTTCCTATACTCAGCTCCTGCCCAACCACCTAGGAAACAGCTCCTGAACCGTGCTATCTCCAGCCTAGTATGTTAAAGTAAACCACCAACAGTTTTCTGGTCACCTAAATGTGCTGAGCTGCAAGTTAAGGCAATCTAGGTGTTGTTTCTTTGAGGCTCTGCAGCCCATGCCATGAAAGCAGCAGCATCTGAAAGGAGGACAGGATCATGCTTAGCTGCTGGAGGTTAATCCCTTTGAGCTCTAGAGGCTTGGAAGCATTATTGTCTTGTTCTGGAGAGTGCCAACATAGAGTCACACCTGTAGGGATAGTGCTTGCAGATTAAGGGCAAAAGGCTGCAAAGGCCCTGTTGGTGCCAAAGGGATCGATCTGCCTCATTACTAACAGGAAATTTCAGAGTATTCTGGAAGTGCTCAAACAGCATCCAGGTAACCTAAGTTTGAACCTCCTGTCTGCTACAAACTTCTCATCCTCCTCAACAAGTTACTTAGGGATTTGATTCTCAGATGTAAATAATGATAGTTCCCTGCTTCAAAGAGTAATGTGACACACTCATCATATAGGAAATGCTTATATGCTCCATCTATCAAAGTCACAAAAGCTGGGAAATTAACTCCATATTCTGCACAGTATGGACAAATACAGAACACGGGAAATGACTAAAACAACCAAATACGAAACAGGAGGTTGCATGGGATACGTCACTCCCTACTCCAGCAAAAGATGTTCATGTGAGGGCAGTTTACATTTTATTTTCTCTATTTTATGGTGCCTGGATATAGCTATACCAGTAGGTGATGGTTTACTCTCGCATTACAGTCATAACTAAACTGACAAGACCAAACCAGTTTCTCTTCATGATTTCCAAAGCAACTTATTAAAAATAAATAAATGAATTTCTGTGTAATCAAGTAACTAGACTACTGATGTGTTTCAACTCAAGGGCTCACACATTTCTTTACAGAGCTACTCTGGCTTTCCACTTCATGGCCAGGAGAATCAGTCCCAGCCCAGGTGAGATGTTGAGAGCATCTTCTGAACCACCACCACAAGTGAGGCTGGGCTTCTTCGACAAAGAAAGTGCAGTTTCACTGCAAAAGCCTGGGAAGTTGCAGCAGACTTGCATCATCTTAATGCCCACTGAAAGGATCTGGAAAGAAAAGCTAGGAGTACAATAAGGATTTACTGTGATTGCATTCACAGAACAAGAGTGAAGGCACTAATGAAAAAGAAAACTTATTAAGATCTGTAACATTTCACTTAAGCTGCCTATTTATGCTGCACTTCAGAACTACTCATCCTTCACTTCTACAAGGCCCAGAAGAACAGTGCTCTCATTTGGCCTGAGCTGGAGGTGATTTTGCCAAAAAGCACACAGTCACTGCACAACACAGTGCAATAGAGAAGACAAACTTCCATCTGCACATGGATCCCGCTTCCTATCGGATCTGAATCCTTCGCTCTGATAGACAGAGAATGGTAATACATCTCCACAACTTCACCTAAAGGCTCAGCTGCAACCTCACCAGGCAAGAGAACATTAGCAAAGGGCTGGTTTGAGCCAGCGTGGCTGGGAAGGGCAGTATTGTTGTGTTTGGTGAGCAGCCGGGAAAAGGGCACCGGCTTTCCTTGCAGTGTCTGCTGGCTCCTTCCTAGCTCCTACTGTGGAAAGTTCTGCAGCTGCCGGGAGGAACCTATTCGCATAACAAAAGTGCCTTTCAAAAGCAGTATGGGAGGGTGGAAAGCATATGAAAAAAACCTCAAAGCCACTGACAGCTACAGTTAGTATTTTTCAGCATTGCCTAAAGGTCTCAAGCAAGGATCAGGACTCCAATACCTTACATAGAATATAAACACCGGTGTCTCCCATTACTTTCCTGCTGGCTAAAGAACATACCTTAAGAAAAATCATGCAAGAAGCAAACTTCAGCATATCCTTGAGTACACTTTTAGGACTCTCATACAATTAAGTTCTCAGCTGTGCAATAAATTAACTCGGGGCATAAAAGGTATTCAGGAGCTTTTAGGAGCCTGAACTCCAAAAGCCTGCAAAGAGGCTGTAGGCACTCACACACTGCTGGTTGGCAAAATGCTCAGTGTGAACCAGCAAGGTGTGCCTGCAGCCCAGGAAGCCAACTGAATCCTGGGCTGCAACCCCAGAGGTGTGGCCAGCAGGTTGAGGGAAGTGGTTCTGCTCTTCTACTCTGCTCTTGTGAGATCCCACCTGGACTGCTGCATCCAGCTCTGGGACTCCTGTCCTAAAAATAACATGGATCTGTTGCAGCGGGTCCTGAGGATGGCCATGAAGATGCTCAGAGGACTGGGGACAGGCCAAGAGAGTTGGGCCTGTTCAACCTGGAAAAGACAAGGCTCTAGGAAGACCTTAGAGGAATTTCCAGTATCCAAAGGGCCAGAGAGCTACAGAAAGACTTTTGACAATGGCACAAAGTGACAGGACGAGGGGGAATACCTTTAAACTGACAGAAAGTAGGTTTAGATTAGATATTAGGAAGAAATTCTTTACTGTGAGGGTGATGAAGCACTGGCACAGGGTTGTCCAGCAGAGCTGTGGATGCCCCATTCCTGGAAGTGTTCCAGGCAAGGCTGGATGGGGCTTTGAGGAAGCTGGTCTAGTGGGGATTGGAGCTAGAAGATCTTTAAGGTCCCTTCCAACCTAAACCCACCTATGTCTCTCCGATCCTGATGGATCTCGAATTCGATCCCTGATCTTTCACTTCATCAGCTATAGAAACCCAGACAATTCTGCCTTCCCTGGTGAGCTGTTACGTAGTCTCATTTCATTGCAAAGGGTGGACTTAAAAATATACTGATGAGCACCATGAGAGATCTTAATCAATTAAGCAGGCAGAGAAAGGTCCTTGGAGCTTGAGCTGTAATTCCATAGAAAAGAAAGCACTGGACTGCTGGTGAAAAACTCCCAAAAGGGAAACATGAGACATCTGTAATGAAAAGTCTACTACAGATATTTTTAAATCTGCCTTTAAGTGTTAAGCTTCTCCTGCAAGACTATCTTTCCTTTGAAGCACTTGAAACTTCTAGGGCTTGTGAATGTTACATGAACCCTATTTGTTGTAAGACAATGTCCAAAAGAATAAAATAAATCTTTGCCTCTTAAAAATCAAACAAAGGAGGAAAGAAAGCGTCATTCCCTCACCATCCTTCCAGTGGCTCCAGGCTTATCCCTAAAAATTTTAATAGTGGCAAAACAGTTTTGCTTCTCAGTCAAACCACTTCAGTTATGGGAACTGCAAAATGGCTCAGCTTGTCTTTCAAACAGGAGCAAAGGAGAGAGATGTCAACTTACAGCATATTTTAGTACTGCTTACATTTGAGTGCAGCAAGCAGGAACACCCTCCTCGTGTTCCTGACCACTTTTGGAGGAATAACCTGCCCAGTGAAAAACACAGAGGTCAGCATACAGCTCATCACAACCATTCTGTTAGAGAAAATCCCCCATGTATGTCTGAACACTAAATACTTTGCTTTTCTGCTTAATGTTACTCTTCTGGGTAAAAAAGGAATTAAAGGCCCAGAGACATATTATTTTTGTGTAATAAGGTTATACATATGGATTCAACTTAGCTAGGAAATGTCAACTTAAGGCTTGTCTTCATGAGGAAATTTACTGTAACTAGTGTACCAGTATAATTATATTGCTGTAGTTCTACTGGTAAAATTCCCCTGTTGAGCCTTATTCATAACAACAGCTGCTTTTATGGTTTATTTTTGTCGACTATGCCAAAGAAGGCCCCTGCTCCAGAAAGGCCACAACAATTTACAGGCGAGGAGGGGAAGGAGCGGTGCCAGTGCAACTGGAGCAGTAGAAAGAATAACAGTATAGAAGTGGCAGTATTTCTTTACACTAATGAATTATTTGATACAAAAAAAAGAGTGAAATACTTTAAGAAAACTATACTGTACATCAGACTTCACTGCAGGTAAGGTATGTGCCAGTTTCATGCTACGTTTCATAGCTTTGGTAAAGGCCCCCAAGCCAGACACTGGTCTGCATCAGCTCCTCTGTGTGCATCCTTTTGTTCTCGCCTCCTCCCCAAATGCTGCAGTGCATTTTTCCCAGGAGTACTCATTTCTCCCCCATTCCTTTATAGAAGCAATGCCTTGCCACCCAGCAACTGCCCAGGGCCCCTTGGACTGACCCTCCAAAACAAATGGGCATTTAAGACCAGTCCCTCTGGTTTACAGTTTGCATCTCAGGGACCAGGGATAGCTGGAAAGCAAAGAGCACTTTTTGCAAAAAGGATTTTAAAACAATTGCCCTTCACTTCAGCAGTACAAGAATGCTGAGCTAGACAAAACAATGAGCCATCTGTGCACTCTTCCCTCCTTCCCTTGTCTGTATCCTCTGAGCTTAAATCAGAGCTCCCCAAGAATGGCCAAGTCCCCCTTCACCTCCGCCCACCCTGTTTACATCTTGAAAAAAACAGTTTTCTGGCCTATTTTTTTTTCTTTTTGTTCTCAAGAGCCCTTGCAAAATCTTCCTTTAAACCTCAGCCCTTTGTCAGGTGGTATCCCATCTACCCAGCTTTGTCAAGTGATGAAAAAATACCTCCCACCAGTGATCCGTTCCTTGTTTACCATCCCTAGAGGCAGAGTGGCACTCAGGAGCCCTACTCACCCCTTTGTCCAAGGAAGGCAATACCATCTGAATGGGAGACCACCAAGATTTGCAGCCCTCTTTTGTTAGCCTGGTGTCACTGCCTATTGGGCCTTGATTCAAAATTGAGAAGACAGTAGAGAGGCAGCTGAGTTAGGTCATCACCACGAAGCACAGAAGAGAGAAACACCAATGGCTCAAATTTCACATAAAACTGGTAACTTTATTATCAGTGGTAATTTGTTGTTACCAATTGTAGCCACAGACTCATTAAGAAACATGCACTATTCTAGTACTAGTCAAGAAGGCATGTTCCCAACACTAAAAACACATTGAGGAAAAAACAAAGGGGATTAGGTATAAATAACAGCATTCGGATCTATTTCTTCAAACCTTTATTTTGTTAGTATCTCTATTCCAGGCAGCAAATTGATTAGAAAATGTCAATTATCTCACAGCTGGAATGGCTGCACCGCTCAAAAATACTTTTACCTTCGTGTCTCACTGAAAAAAAAAGCTGACTGTTTTTTAATTCTTGATTTTAAAACATCATAAACAGATCTTTATCACATAAAGCAATCTTTCACTAGAAGACCCAGTTTTGATCCCCAGTCACTTCTCCTCCTAGCAGGCTGAACTCACTGGGAGAACAGAGCCTGAAAACTCTGCCCACATCATCCACCGCTAACCCAGCTTGGAGATAGAGTAAGGAAGCCATGTCTCAGATCAACTCTCCTCCAATGTGCCAAGATCATAAATGTGGAAATTCTGTTGGCAAAACAAAAACCATAAAATCATCCAGTTTGAGCACTATGCCCCTTCCCTGCAAGGCAGCAAAAGGCTTATCCTAACAGGATGCAGCATTGGAGAGCAGACCCACAACCAAACAGGAAGTGGTGTTTGCCTTCAATGCTCAGCCCTAAACCTTCTTCCAACCTTTTTCCCTTTTTTTTTATTGAAAACAGTCCTTGTAAATTCAACTACTGTGCTGTAAACGTTAAATACATTTTCTTCAATGCTTCAAAAAACCACTCCAAATGTAGCACAGTTAAAGAGTGGTCTCGTCCCACAGCCCCTGCACATAAACACAGATAGACCACAGCACAAAGCAGGCTGCTCTCCATAGGTGGCCCACATCTTCCATTTCATTAAGGGTACTAACTACCTCCAGCAAGCGACATTTGGAAGCCAAGTGCACTCTGCTTTGGAGGAGGGAAAACCAGATTTCCCTGCGGTGACCATAGCTTCAGGGGAGGTCTGCCTCCAGCAGTGAAACACAAGCCTTAGAGGGATCTGGTGCATGGCAGTCACTGGAGGGACACCCTCAGTGGGACACATAAATAGGCATGATGGTTTAGCTAGGTGTTTTGGGGTTGTTTTTTTTTTGTCTGGGAAATAGAGAATTGAACCCTACATGATCACACTTGTGCATATGATTCTTTAAAATGTCTCAACTCATTGGTCAAAATCAATCCAGTCCTTCAGAGCAAGAGTTGTCCCAAAAATGTCACATTTCTGCAAAATATGCAAAAACAAATAGCCAGACAGAAGAGAAGGACCTACAGGTACTCCCAGTAAGCAAGTTTTAGTAGAAGCACACCTGTATTTCCAGAGAATCCACACAGGTGAAACTTGTTAAAAGTACCTTAATTTTAAGAAAAGCTCATTCTAACTCACATCTTTATAGGTATGAAAAAAATCTATTCACAAACAAATTTCATTAAAAGACAGATTTTATTGTGCTGTGCAGATAAACTACTATTTCTTACTCTGACAGATTCTCAAATAAACTATCACTGAAAGAAAACACTTTTTTTTTTGTTACAGAACTCCCTAATTCTATGGCCTCTCCCTTCGCACTCTGCCATGAATCTTCCTCTCTCCCCTCTGCCTCAGACAGAAGACCAAATGGAAAAAAAAAAGCATTACATTTGGGGTCAGTCTTTGATAGGCAAACAAGACCTGGGAAGAAAAAGGAAGTCCAGAGTATGGCGCCCACCTTGAACCCTCTCTCCTCCAAATCCTACCTCTTGTACTGCTTTCCTGAACTGATGCTCACTGATACCCTCTTCCAGGTAATTCCCTATAGCTGGGGCGAATGCTCCACCTCCAGCAATCTCTCAAGGTAGACATGCTGAACTTTACAAATCTTATCTGAAATATGGATCTACCACCTCTCTCTAATTTACCATCTTCCAAAAGGACCTCTGTTTTATCATGAAAACAAAGAGGGGCAGAGTCACTCTCCACTATTTTAAAAGCATTTAGTTACTTTGGAGTTTGGCGTAGTATTTCAGCAGTGCTTTAGGCATGTGGTTTATAAAGCACTTAGGGACCCATTAAATAGCAAAATTTAAGGCTAAAGGCTGGCAAGCTGAGGGCAGTGAGCTTTTAAATTTATGAAAGGCTACAGAACTAAGAGGCCACTAAAGTGATAGCTGTCAGCACCACTCCATCCTACATTCATGCAGGTTCAAAGGAGAAGCTAGCATGCACTCAAAAGAGAGAGAGCACTCGTTCCAACTTCCAGGCTATTTTCTAAATACTCTTTTCAAACTCCTTTTATACTCAGAAAAAGCCTTCCAGAAAACATCCACCCCTCTGCAAGCCTTGTATTGGTTACCTGATCCACTTTTGCGCTCCTTTTTCTTCCTCCCAACTCTAACAAGCATCCTTGCCCTTTTACAAGTTAAGGTCATTCAGAGGATCTATACAAGCAAGCAGAACACAAGCTGGACTGAAGATCTTGAAAGGCTCATGCTTACCCTCACCTTTAATAGGGAGGCACCACCCACAGAGACAACACGTTATCCCAGCATGCACTGCTCCCTCCTGATCCAAATGGAAAGCAGCACAAATCAAAAGGACCACAGCAAGTTGGAACCTGTTGTCTCAGCGGGTGGTAGCCTGCATCTGTAATAGAGATGAAGGCAGCTGTAATCTCTCCGGTTTTATGCAAATGGATGCTGCACTTCGGCTCCTGGCTAGGGGCCAGGAAAAAAAACAAAACCAAGAAACCCCAAACCCCACCACCCTTGTCAGTATGAAACTGATGTAGTAAACATCAAAACACAGTTGGCATGTCACGTTGTGGGATGTGGGAAGACCACAAATAAAAATCTTATCTCAATCTATCCATAATTTAAGCCTTACTTTCTATTTCAGCTCTGAATTACAACCCTGAATTACAAATAAAACTATTCAAGGTGTTTAGGAATTCTACTGCATCATGGTTTTCACTTTCCACCCACTTCTTTAAAGTGCTAGGAAAAAGAATGAACACTCAAACTACAGAACAGTTAAGTGGAGATTCAAACCTTGGCCTTAAGGCAAACTGAAGTCAGAAGCCAGTCTGGGAAAAACACATTTTCCTTCTTAGTCCCTGGACAGCCCTGCAAACCTGTGCCTGCACAATCTGGGGCTGGCAAACACTGTGGCACAACTGTGAACTGGTCCAACCTTCCTACTCGTGCAGGGTAATCCCAGAGCACATGGCACAGGATTGTGTCCAGACGGTTCTTTAGTATCTCCACAGCCTCTCTGGACAATCTGTTCCAGTGCATGGTCACCCACACAGTAATTAGGTTCTTCCTCATCTGCAGGTGGAACTTCCTATGCATCAGGTTCTGCCCATTGCCTCCCAGGTCAGAGACTCCTGAGGGAGTCAGATGAAGCTGGCATTGCCACGGATGGAGTCCGAGTCCAGCTACACCTGCTGATGCTGCCTTCCTTGTGCACCTGTTCTCCACCGAGGAAGAAGCCACCATAATGTTTGTAAACTGCAGGAATGATCTGTCCCTTGACCTCACTGATGGCCTGGCATCAGAGCGCAAGCCTGCAACTGCCAGCTGAGGTGCTGGCATTGTGCAGACACAAAGGGACATGTTCCTTGCTGCTGGCATTGCTGCGGGCAGCTGCGGCCAGCAAGGGGTGCAGAAGAGTGCAGGACTCAGCATCTCCTCTCCCCCAACTGCACTGGCCACATGCTTCCTGCCAGCAGGCCGCACACACTCACCACTGCAATGCAGAATCTCTTCAGAATGCAAGAACAGTCTGAAAAAAAAGGCCCTACTTTAATCCTGCTGAATAGATTCAAGAAGTCACACATTTGTTTTGATTAGAAAGAAGATAGGAAAAGCTAAAAATGGAGTATAACTTGCAAAAACATACTGGAAGGATTTCTGCTGCCACTCAAGTTGTGCAACATGCTCAACTGGAGAGACTTATTTCCATGCAAGCAGCTTGGCATGAAATCCCACTGAAAGGCCTGTGGTTCCCTAATGCTGTCATGACATCATGATTTAGGATTTTTAGAGCTATCAGCCCAGCACAGCTGGTGTCATGGTTGCCATTATACCATGAAACACTGAGGCGTTTTAAACAAAAAAGGTTTCCTTGTTTGAAATTCTTAGATTTCTTCCATCTTATTCTACAGATTCTTAAAACCAGACTGGGTCCTGTAAGCAGGGTATAGCTGATACGTAAGCAGAGCAGGAAACAGTGCTGCTTTAACTGAAAATAAATCTGTCAACAAGAAGGCACCGGGAGAGCTCTACTTCAGACTTTTCAGGTTCTTATTAAAAATATAAATTAAAGTCAACATTTTCACATTATTTGCTACATCTGTTTGCTATTCCATTATAAATAAAAATACGGGGCCTCCAATTCAGTGTTAGTTCACTCAAAAAAATCAAAAAGTCCTTTTCATTTCATACTGCATTATAATTGTTCTAGACTGTACTGTATTACCCTGAGAGGTCTACACGAAGTAAGCTACACGTTACCCAAACTGGTCAATTAACAAGATCTTTGGCAGCATTCTGTCTTTTCCTTTCTAAAGTATGAAGGACAGCAAGGCTATGGAAGCACATCCCTGTTGTAGGAACCTTGCTGATTGTCACAAGCAGATCCAGCTCTGCACTCTTTGTAGACAGCTGGGAAACAAAAAAAAATACAAACCCTTTCCTGTCTCTGAAGGCCGGGGCAATTGAACAGAGTGCCACACTGGTTTTAAAGGAAATATACCAAAGATTTAAACAACTGCCCTGCAACCCCATGCTTCTGCCAACCATTCTACAGTACACTTTACCTGGGACAGCAGAATCCCAAAGCCCTTCAAGCCAAAAAGAGACATTTTCTTAAACAAAGTTTTATTAAATTCCCTGTCAGAGAACAAGAACCTCCTGAGTACATAGGAAAATCCACCACATCCTACAGTGTGCACCCAGGGCTGGGCTGGTGACGTGCAATTCCCACAGCCATCAAATTTCCAGAGCAGTTTTACCAAACAGCAATTGCTCTTGGGAGTGAAAACTGCTGGTGAGTGCTCAGCTCCTTTGAAAATCTTCTCTCAGCCAGTCTACAGTGCTCAAATACCATCTGGTAACTTCAGGCTCAGTGTTTAGGAGATGTGTAGTTCTTGACAGCTCTACCACATGCATAATTGTACATTAAGGCTTTTGGACACAAAGTAGAACCAACCTACTCGAGAAGACAAATACTATTAAGCTTTGTAGCTGCAAGAATGAGGCCAATTTAAAGGTGACAGACTGCAGACAGCTGAACATCTCAGGGCAAGTGACACAAGGACAGTGCTGTGGAGCTGATAATGTTGTTCCAGCCAGAAAGGAACACACACCTGATCTATGGACAAAAGCACCATGTAAATACCTACATGTTCACACTAAGATCTCTTGGGAGGGAAGGAAACCTTAAACTTAATTTCTTTCACTTGCCTTACTTTTCCTCTGCCCCTGCAACTATCGATTGGGGTTTATTGTTAATGGTTGCTTAAACGTCCCAGGCAGATCTCTGTGACATTAGGGTCCTGTATAAACTCCAAACTTGTTCTCTGAAAAACAGTTCTGTAATCACAAACACAAGGAGAAAAAAACCAGGAGAAACTGCCTTGAGGAATGGGTAAAGTTAAAGAAACTGCCCAACTGCTGCTGTTGCAAGAGAAGCACTTTGATGGAAAAAAACTTGGTGGCTGAATCTTAACCAAGACAAACAAAAGGAGGAAAGCTTGTGTGAACAAACTGGAACCTTTGCTGCACAATTCATCAAGGACATTTATCCAGCAACTATAACACAGTGCAAAGATAGTTTCAGTAAACAGCGACAGCAGAAACATTTTGCCATTTCTGGCTGGTTAAAAGACCATGTTCACAGCCCCAAAATCATGATGGCCTGGCTACTGCTACTCACTTGAACTGGAGTTAAGGAGTAAGGTCAGCTAATGAAAGACAAGAATACGGTTAGCTCAAGCTGCCTGCTTGGTCTAATCCAAAGTTCCTGCTAAAAACCATTCATACCAACAACCTAAGATAATAATTTAATTACTGGAGAAAAGACAGTCAAACAATTAAGAGTTTTAGGCTTCTGTTACACAAATTGGCACTTTATACAGCAGCCACTGGAGTGGCAGTCTGCTGACAGTAACACTGCTGTGCCAGCAACAGCAAAAATGCCCTTACAGCAGTTTTCCAGAGGAAGGCATTTAAATCCTGACCTCTCCCTCTGCATGTAAAGTGTATGACCATAACAGATTACAGAGTGTGAAAAACACAACAAGACAGACAGTTAAAAGAAAATTTCCCAACAAGTTAAAAAAAATTTAAACAAAAACCCACTCAACACTGAAAGGAAATATACTGCATTCAAAGCCTGCAGAGGGGAACATAGAATGTCTTCTACATACAAGAACAAGCATACGTCATCTTTTTTGAGACCAGGGCTAGGGTGTTCTCAACAGAAAACCAGCTGTTCAAATATTATGAGCAGCAGGACAGGGTTTTACACCCCCAAAATGCAACACAAAACTCAACACACAGCTACAGAACCTAAATGACACTTACTCATGTACTCTGTTGTCTCCATACAAATCACTTAACCCAAAGCTGACGTAGTGCCAGTGCTCAGGAACATTCAGTGCTGGGTTTCCCAGGTTTCTGTACATGCTAACATAGTCCAGAGGGTCAGGTCCTCCCAGCCTGCATGAAAAACAGAAATATTCTTACGTAAGTTAGCTCACTCAAGGCAAAGGGTAAGTCTCCCCAGGTGCTAGAAGAGGTTCTACAAAGACCTGGTTTAAAACAAAAATTAGAACATTCAAATTACCTCAAAAAAAAAAAAAAAAAGATTGAGGAGAAAGGTTAGGTTAAGTCCAGAAAGCTTTGAGCACAGGAAGACAAAGTACACGTGTGCAATATGCTAAAAATGTTTTTAATGTTAAAGCATAAAAACCTCTGGAAAATCATATTAAAGCTTCCACAAAACACAAAGAAAATTGAAAAACTGTACTAGTAAAAGAGCAATGGCTGTATCTGCATTGCAAACTCTTAATTCAGTCCAGAGGCACATACCTCAAAAAAAGTGAAGCTATTCCAAGCAGATTTTGAAATTACTAAGTTTGAGGAGAGTAATCCATACTTCTGAACACAGACAAAATAGTTCAAACAGTGGAGGAGAAAAACATTGATTCAGTAAAACTAGCAGCAAAACTTCTAAAAATACACCATTTGCATTAACCAAGAATGAGTCAAATGCACCACTGTACCCTCTGCATCAGCATTAGAATGGCTTCCTTAAAAGAACATAACTCAAAAGTTAATGCAGCATAGGCAGGTTATGCTACACAGCAACCACCAAAGCCTGCAGCCACCCTTCCTGCTACAGGGCACAGGGAATTGAGGCTGTGTGCCAGCAGAGAGCAGAGCACATCCTCCTGCCACTCGCGTCACCTCTGTCTGAGCAAAGACAGGACAACTCCCTGCTGAAGGAAGGAACATGCTGGACTGTTTTGCTGTTTGACCTGTCAATCACAAAACACCTACCACAAGCAGTTTTGGCACACTTGAGCAGCTGTTTAACCACTTTGTGCCTACAACACACTGTGTCTTCAACTAAAACTCCCAGCTGCTCCAAAAAAGAAAATCCAAACTCACACGACCCCATTCACTGGAACAAATGATTCTACACATCAATTCCTCTCATGTCTATTGTCTGGTTAGACCCTGACACAATCATCTGCAGGTTGCAGGGCATGGCTATGGTTCCTTCACTTGTCCTGACGGTTTGTGTATCATGATACCCAGTCTCCGTGGCTGGACAGAGGGATCCAGCCCTAGTGACAGTGAGACACTGTTTTATATTCTCTGCCCTCCTCCTGTTGCCCAACCTTATCAAGTCTTTACAAAACAGCTTATCAGCTCGGTGTACTAAAGGCCTCTACAGAGGTGTGCTGTGCTGCCTTGCTCCTACTGCTGCTGGCAAAAAAACAGAGCAGTTGTCTAACAAGACTAACTTCAGGTAGGACAGCTTCCCTCTCCTAAGTCATATAAGGCCATCGTTGTGACTGAGACCAGTTGCAGCTTCTCCAGCAGGTCAGTCAAGGATACAGTCCAGGATACTGGGGCAGGACAGAGGGCATGAGCAGCTCCCCCCCAGTAGTGGCACAGGTGTCCATTGTCAAAGGCTACATCAGAACAATGCAGCCTCCTCATATGACAAGTGGCATCTTCATGGCATAAAAGGCAAAGTGGTGAGCAAACACAGGGAGAGTGTATCAGATCCCAGGATGGAGCTGAGTCTGATCTTCAGCAGACACCTGAAAAAACCTGTTTTCAAAGTCTAGCGATAGTTTGAAACACTCAGGAAAAAACAAGTCCCCTCTGACACCCTTTTCTCACCTGTTCCCTTTCACTGGCATCAGGTCACACTGGAGGCTGAGGTCTCTACCAGAAACACCCATCCAGGTGGCTCTGTTCAGAGCACAGCACCTATGTCCTGGCCAGTGCTCAGCCCTCCAGGGATCTATGATGGAAGCAGTCAGATGGAAGCAATTCCAGCCAGGATGGTCACTCGCCCTTGAGGAGTGGCAGTGACCAGCAGCAGCCACACACAATTATTACTGGACTGGGAGGATCTGGAGTGAGGGAGGTTCATGCACTGACCAGCGTGAGAGGTTAGTCAGTGGTCAGAGCATTTGTGTGGGCTTTGCAATGATGGGAACACTGCTAAGCAAGCAGCATCTCCTACATAAAGAAAACCTGCTTCCAAACTGGGTTTAATAACACTTTAGAAGCCAAACAATCAATGCTGGAACACTGCTGACACAGGCACTCTGACACTGACAATACATTAGAGAAACCTCTATACTGCCCTTTTCAGGACAGGGACTATTCCATGAGCACACGCTTTTCCCTAGGGCTACTCAAACATAATTGTCAGGTCTGATGCCGATGGCAAGTCCTGCCTAGGACAGCCTCAGGCAAGCCAGACACCTCTCCCTCACTCCTGCCAGCAATCCTGTGTTTGTCTACAAAGGCCAAACTTTTCTGGAGACCTGCAGCACCAGACCACCAAAAGGTGGCCACAGCAATGTGGCACCAGATGGCCTGGAGGAGCTGAGCTCAGTCCTGCCCAGACTTCACTACCAACTGGTTCACATGTTGCTCAATGATCCAGTCACATCATTTTTACTCTCTGAGAAATGTAGTAGGCTTGGAAGAAATGTAGACCAAAAGCCTGCAGCAGTGACTAATTAAATTTTGAAAAACACATATCCAAGGCATACACCTATCCCAAAACCACTGCAACTGCACAAGCATCCAGCACGAGCTTTAAGCCAGCTACCTGCAGCACACAGTAACACAGCCATGGCAATAACGCTCACCAAAGGTTAGTCAGCATAGATATTTATCCAGTTTCGGTGGCAGGTTTCACTGCTCTCTGTCGGCACTGCTGAGGTACATCCTCCTCCCGCCCACGGCCGCCGAGGCAGGGTTCGACCTTGTATCACAATCTACATATCAGTACATGCACTCACACAAAGAACTGGAAGCGTTGGAGGATTTTATTAGGAAGAGCCCAACTTCAAAGCCAGAGGTACAGTACAAATTTGTTACATTCTCTATTCATGGAGTTCATTCAGGAGCAGGAAGGGCCGCCTCAGGGGAAACCCTGTATTTGCATCTGCACCAGAGCCTTCTTTTCACTGATGTTAAGAGCGCTCTGAAGTTTGTGTGGAAGGAGAAACGCCAAAGGAAAGGGACCCACAATGGAAAGACATTGGAAAACTCCTAATTCATTCACCCTGAAAAGTCCTTAGTGTGTTGTTTGTAGTCACTTCCCAGCAGCTGACAATAGGATTGCTTTTCACAGCTACCTTCTGACAACCCTTCAGAAGAACCCTGTGATTCCCAAAAGGCCACAGACCACAGCTCACTGCACAGGTTTTTGAGAGTATAGCCCAAATTTAAGACAGGTGATAAAAACCCAGTAGTCGAGCCCAAATTATGCTTATTTCAAAACCTATCACCAAAAAAAGAACAAAATTGATTTTTTCACCAGCAACTCCATGCAACAAGATATTTCAATTTGAGATAGTCAATCATATTTTATAATAAAAGTGGATACTGGATATCAACAGACAAACTCCATCTTGGTGCATGGCCTTCACAAACACAGACAGAAACTCTTTCAAGAAGTTCTGATTGGATCCTAAGCTATGCAAATAGCATTTTAAAAGACTAGTTCCATTGAATAATCCACATGGCTAAGTCCCTTTATGCAACAAGCATGGAGTTCTGCAGATTCTCCAACGTTACACAGTTAGGATCTGCTCTGATCTGCAAGCCAAAGACTACAACTTCAGCTCCCTGAACAAAAAAAACAAATCGCTGTTAACCATACAGAAACTGATACATATAATTAAAAGCTGATTAGAGTTACAACATTTCTCCTAAGGCAGAGAACTTCATTCAGCCATTTCCTCTTCTAATCTAAACCAGCTAATAGCTGGCAGCCCAGGCACAGTAGTACAGACTAGCTGAGAGTGTTGTGGCAGGAGGCGTTCTACCAGACTTAACAAAACCAAGCTCCAAGTTTCACCCAACAACAGGGGAAAAAGAACTTGTGGCGTCCATGGAGGCTTTACCTCACACAAGCATTTCCTGCACAGGACAGCAGTAGGAAGCTCACCTCTACAACAGAAGCTCTCAGCTCTCACTGCTGGCTAAGCTAACAGAGGAACCACTAAGTGGAAAACGCCAGGATAAACAGGCCTTCACATTACTTCTTACTTGCAACCTGCCGTCACTGCCAGCAGTAACCATTTTAGTGTTTGAGGTCCAACTGCAGCAAAACCCTAATCAATACCTTAAGCAACAAGGTTTTTTCCCAAACAAGGGTCTTTGCCACTCTTCACTATAGACCTAAATTTCTCTGAAACTCCAAAAATCCTATGCCAATAGAGGCAGTATGCTTTAAGCTGTTGATAGAAAAGAAGTGCTAACGTGACTGGAAACGCTTCATGAGTATCTAAGATTAGACATAGGAGTGAAAACAGACTGATCAGACCACCACCAAAGTACTGATGTGTACTGATGACTAAAATTATTTATATTTTGAGGTCTCAGATTTGCAAAATCTTATCTCAGCTCACTGTGTCATTTTAATACAATACTCCCCTAGGCAATAAAGGCGAACAGACAAACTTCTTGCTAGAATCACTTAAAAAACTACACTTCTGTGGACATCAACAGCAACAGCTTTGTCTGTCAGAACACCACACAGTGAGGATGTTATTCTGCTGTTGCTCAGGACTCTAATTGGATAAAGACATACAGGTTGAAATGAGCTGTAAATAAAGAAGTTGAGCATTTATTAGTTTTTTTCAAGTGCTGGGGTAGGGACTGGCCAATGTCATGAAAAGCAAACTTTCAGGGGTGACTTGATCATGTTCCTTAGACCCAGAAGGGGCGTCTGAGCAGCTAAGCGATAGCAAAAAGCAAAAGGAACTCCTCTTCACAAGGGATTAGATGCTAGACACTTATCTTGATAGCTAAACATCCAAGAACTTCCTTCATGCCACTCTCCCACATAAACAACTGCTGTTCCTGGTGTCAGACACTGTGTCAGCAGAGACACTGAACAGCAGATCCACAGTCTGTGATAACACATGGCTACGTAAGGCCAAGAGAAGCTGGCACTGTCCCGTGGGCTTTATGGGTACACATGGCATGTGTCCGGCCTGCAGGCTGCAACAGCGGCTTCGCTCGGGTCAGTGCCGCCACACTCGAACCCCAGGCTCCTGGCCAGGAGACAGAGCTCGTGCCTCCTGTCCAGGGGGAAACTCCAGACCCTCACCCTCAGTGGGAACACCTCCACTGAGTAACACGCACTCCCTTTTCCTAAGATCTGCCCCAGCTCGGGCCTTCATCAGCACCCGCTCACTCAGGGACCCTCCAAATCACCCCAGAAACCCCAATACACTCCCCTGTCTCAGCGCACACCTCTCTAGTCCCTTCTCCTATTGCCAGCACATTCTCCCCAGGAGCCCCCTCCAAACACACGGCCTAGGCAGCCGACTGCACCCCCAATCCCTCCATCCCCCGACCTGCTGCATGCCCCCAAAACTCTTGCATCTCACCCTTAAAACAACCCCCAGTCCCTCTCCCCTTGTTGCAACCCTCCCCAGCCCCTTCAGCCTACCCGTACAACGTCCCCAGCCCCAGTGCTTCTCCCAAACCTCTCCCACTCCCACTCCTC
This sequence comes from Fringilla coelebs, assembly GCF_963513975.1. Lineage (NCBI taxonomy): Eukaryota > Metazoa > Chordata > Aves > Passeriformes > Fringillidae > Fringilla > Fringilla coelebs. The sequence goes on along the minus strand of NC_140066.1, from coordinate 24,148,379 downwards.
CTCCTAAACCCTCCTATCCCACACAAGGCGCCGGCCCCACGGCTCCCCCCAGCTCCACGCAAGACCCCGGCCCCATCCAGGCCGCCTCACCAGTACTTGAGGATGGCGGTGACCTGGAGCGGGTTGGGCTGGTCGGGGTAGAGGCGGCGGCACTCGCCGTAGATACCGTGCAGACCCGGCGGGAACAGCGACGGGAAGGACCCAGACCCGGACCCCGAGCCGGACCCCGGCCCGCCCGCGGGGGGCCCCCCGCCCGGCCGCACGCCCTCCATGTCCCGGAGGCGGCTGGTCCCGGCCCGTCCCAGATGGTGCCGAACCCGCTCCGCTCCCGCCAGGCGCTCCCGGCCCGGCCCGACCCGGCCCAAGCGGCTGCGTGGGGCCGCGGGTGGAGGGGCGGGGCCTACTCCCGGGCGGCGTGAGTGACAGACCAGCTCCGCCAATGGCGGCCCTGCGCGGGGCTCCGCGCGGAGGGGTGGGGCCTCGCAGCAAGGGCGGCGTGAGTGACAGGACGGCCTGACCAATGGAAGCTCGCGGCCCGGAGGGCGGCCGCGCCTCTGCCCCCGCCCCTCGCTACGTTGCGGACGCGCCCCCTAGCGGCGACGCGGGGCCCCGCGATGGGCGGGGCGATGGCCGCGCGAGGCGGTGGCGGGAACGCGGAGCGGGTCCCGGGGGTAGCGGGAGCTTCCGCAGCCGGGCAGGCCTGGGGACACAGCGGGGTTCTTACTGCTGCCTTTACACCTCCTCCAATGCTCAAGGCACCTCTACTCTCCCCGTGCCATCTCTGTGTCTGTAGGGCCCTTGCAGGCAGCTGGAAGCTGCCAATGGGTGAAGCTTGGGGGCTCTCTGATCGCGGGCTGTGACTTGTGCACGAAGCACACTGACGGTCTGGCTCATTCCTGAGCCGCAACTACAACTGTGGCCATGGAAATCCAGGTATGTACGTGTGGATGGTGTGTGCACGATAGTCCTACACACCTTTGCTAGAGCAGGGTCCTGCTTGTTAATCAGCAAATAGAAAAAAATGAGCTATAGAGTGCTCAGCGGAGAGGGTGGGCGCTCATGCTCGCATTTCTCATTTAAATAGGTGAGAGTTTATTCTAAAAACATTCAATACACCATTTGGGAGAATACACATGGTCAAGAAGCTGACACGCTGACACCAAGTGACAATCCCCTGATAAAGGAGGTGAGCAGTTGGTGTCCTTACTTCCCACAGTGAAAAATATTTCACTTGTCCTGTTACTGTGATACTACTTTTTGTGACATCTGCCCGAGTAGTCAGCTACAGTGAGCTGAGAAGGTGAATGTAACAGAGTATGTATGAAAGGCTGTGTTGGCTCCATACACCCATAATGAGTGTCTCCTGGCATTCACTGAAGTGATACAACACTGGCCTTAATTTAAACCCCTCAATCCTGTTGTACAAAAACTCCCTCTTGTAGACTAGGTAAATGGGGAAGGTTGCTAAAGGTAAACATCTGTGATGAAACTTATCTACTGGGGCTAAAGGCAGGAACTTCAGAAGAGAAGTCCATGTCTGCAGGAGAAATGTGAGACAAGACAGGTGAATCAAGCCTTCAGGTGTGCTCACTGGCATGGAAGTCCATTTTAATTAATTTCAAGACCCAGAGTTTCAGGCATTGATTATTCCAAGTGCTTTTAGAATACTTAGTCAATGGAAAATGACAATGTGTCCATTGTTCAATATTGAAATGTTCATGATGTGCATTCTTTATACTGACACGTCTTGCGTGGCTCTCATGTCTCAAAAATTGAGAGAAACTGGTATTTCATGGAGGGAACAGATGTGTTATGACCAGTAGTTCGTAAAGATGATCACGTGAAATTATGGGACAATAAAACGCTTTCCTTAGTCATAGATCCCCACTACAGAAGTTGATGGAATCACCTTTTTCTCCTTTCCTATTAGAAAGAATTAGGCAAGGGGAAATCTATTAAGCATAAGCCAGCCAGTTGCGATGCAGCGTTTCTGGTGGAAGCACCCAGCTATCTCCTGCACCGCAACATCCATCGGTGTCCCGACCGTGGATGTGTCCGCAGAATTCCTTTTTTCCGCACTCCGCCTCCCAGCACGCCCCGCTCCTACGCCGGCCTACAGTTCCCAGCATGGCTCACTCCCGGCGCCGGCCTACAGCTCCCGGCATGCCCCGCTCCCGGCGCTCCTCCCCGCTTGACTCTGCGCAGCGTCGGACTATAGATCCCGGCAGGCGCCGCGGCGGCAGGAATACATCACCCAGGCGGCGCCGCGTCGCCGCTCCGCGCATGCGCCGCCGAGGGCTGGGCTGTTGCTCCCTCACGGGCGGCTGCGGCGGGTCCTCGCCATGGAGTCCTACGATGTGATAGCGAACCAGCCCGTCGTGATAGACAACGTGAGTGAGAGCGGCCGCGCGTCCCGGGAGCGGGGAGGGCCCGCAATCCCTTTGTCATCGGGGCGGCCGCGCCCCGCCCGCCGCCGCCCCCCCCCCCTCCACCTCGGCCGGGTTGGCCGCCGCCTCCAGTCCTCTCTCGGCGCCATACGGCGTCCTCGGGGGGCGGGGCCCCTGCGCGTCGGCGAGTCGCGATTGGCTGGGGCGACTGGCAGTCACCCGCAGCGGGGCCCGTGCCCCGCGCTGGGGGGCGCAGCCCCGGCCGCCGCCGAGCTGCCGCTGGTTGGGACGGGCGGCGCGCCCCCATTGGCTGAGACAGCTGTCAGTCAGCGGGATAGCCCGCTGCTACCTGCTGGAGTGGGGCGGGACTGTCGCCAGAGCCCCTGCGCTCATTGGCAGCTGGCGCTGTCAGTCAGGCGGGGCTTCCCCGGTCCCGCCCCACCCCTCTTTGTGCCGGGGGGACAATGGGGGTGCTGGGCCAGGCCATGGCCGCACTCCCAGCATGCTGTGGGGCAGGCCTTGGCCAGGGTTCCAGCGTGCTCCTGGCAGGTCGTGGATGCACCCCCGGCAAGCTCTGGGGATGCTGGCGCTTCCCTGGGCCCATGCAGGACATGGAGCTCTCCAGCCAGGCACCCCTGACAGCCCAGCGAGAGAGAAGCCTTGACCTCTTGTACTCCCCCTCCTCCAGCACATCCAGCACAGTGGTCACAAAAGGGCAGTGCCGTTCCCAAGGCATAGATTCCCATGCCTCGGAATGCCACTGCTGACGGATCTGTGCCCAGGGTTGCATCAGCGTAGTGTGGTGTTGCAGATGGCTGCTCCAATGTGCTGATGCTGCTCATTAGCACAAAGCAGACCTTCAGTCTGTCTGTGTAATAGCTCTGTGGGAGATGAATGACAGTGATTCCATGCCTCTTTGAGGTGCTTCTGCGTCCACTTATGATTTGCCCCATCCATGCTGCCCTCCCAGGAGGAAGGACCATCCAGGAAGGAATGGGAGGGCATGTCTTGGACGGCGCCTCCTTCAGTGTACTGAGTCACAAACCCGTGCTCCTCCCTTCTGACCTCTATCGCCAGTGATTGAGATTCTGTTGTTTTGAAGGGTCAATTCTGTGCTCCATTCTTCTTCCACACGCTTAATTTCTCTAGAATTTTTTTGCCATATGAATTTGGTTTCCTGGCCTGGCACTTCTCAGCCTATTGCTTTAACTCTCCATAAGATGAATAACTGTAGGTCTTCTCAGATAAAGGTGGTTATTCTTCTGACTTTTTCTTTATTATGGATCCCAAATTCCTCTCTACAGCTTGAGCTCTCTGATACAGTTTTGGCTTTGTTTATTTCCCTTGAATCTTAGAGCAGAAGGATTTGGGTTAGACATTGAAGGAAAGCATCTAATAGAAAATGAGAGTAAGCAGTAAAATTGACTATGTTGAGAAAAACATGTATCGTTGTTATTGAAGATGTTAAAAAGTGCATTAGTTTGATTGTTTTTAGGAATGCCTGTATCAGCACTGATCCTGCTGGGTTGTTGAGTGATTAGCTAAACATTAAAGTTACTTCTAGGTGTTCTGGCAATGTGAGGATCACTTTGTTGAGCTATTAATGTAGTAGCAGCCTATATTTAATTTCAGCATGTGCAATGATTGCTGTCTCTGCCTCAGACCTGAAGAAGGGCTCATGTGCCAGCAGCTGATTCTGTGTCTTTTTTCATTTTATCAGCTGGTCTTATAAAAGCTAATTCTTGTTCTTGCCTCTCCAATAAACGAGCTTCCCCCCTTCCCCTCCCTGTACAAGAAGTAGAATGGAGCAGTTGTTGTAGCATCTGCCTGGAACGCTGGCAGGCTGTGGGCCAAGGAGACTCGTGGTGACACTGCATTTTTGCTGCTCTTTGGAGTTCAGGCAGGATGGGAACTGGAGCTGCACAGAGCAGGTACCGCTCTTCCCACTGCTGTTCCATTACTGCTTTTCTGCAGAGAACTGCAGGCACCTTTTGAAGGCTGAATGTTATCTTGTCTCACATGCCTGTGTGTGGGAAGGGGGAAGTGAGATACTGAGTTGGTGAGAGCCAGACCCCTCCAGTCCCAGCCCTGCTCTAGAATTTCAGTGTGTTCCAAAAGGACATGAAGTTCTGTAGCTAAAAAATTAACAGGGAGGGTTTTTTTCTCTTACAGCACATTGCTCTTAGGTGTGTGTTTTCAGCAGGGAGAGCTTTGTAATGTACAGTAGGAGGTTGGAGCTGTACCTCAGCACAACTTTATACTCTCCATTGTCTAATTTTTAAGAGTTGTATTTCCATCTGCACTCCAGCAAGCTCTCTCTGAACAGTCTGGGAGCCCCTCTGAATGTAATGCCCATGTCAGTAGTCCACCTGTGGCCTAAGTCAGTGCAAATTTCTTGACCTCCATGGAACATGGAATTATCTCTTGTTTGCCTTGTAGTCTAAGTGGTGGCATTTTATGCAGTTGGGCTGTCAGCAAGGGCTGTTGTGTCTTTGGTTTGTTCTTGATCTTATGAATTCTGTATCAAATAAAACAGTTTTACAACAATATGAAATGTGCATTCTCCATAGAAGGTGCTATATGGAAGATTGATTGGTGATTTCCATTTAAATTTGAGTCCTAAATGCATCAAGATGGATTTATCCATAACCAATGGGCTACAGAGCTAGTAGATGAAGTATGTTCCGGGATGAGGTATGTTCAGTTCCTTCAAGACACTCGCAAGAATTTTTAATGAATTTATTTTCCTTGACCTTTACATTTTACATGTAGTTTTTCTTCTTTTATTCTTTTGCTCTGATTTAAATGAAAAAAAAAAAAAAAAACCAAAAACGCTGCCAGATAAAATGCAATGAAAACCCAGCCAGGATAGTTACTGGTGGAAGTCTATAAATTTTTCAATTGTTTTAAACTTTTAATAAATCAGAGTTTGTAACAGAAGAGAAGATGCATGTGTTTTTGCTCATTTGAAACAAAGATGAAAAAATAGGTCTTTAAACCTTCTGAATCAGAGTTATTTCAAAATGTAAACATTTTCCTCTCATTGCATAGGAATCTCAAATTGGTCTATAATAAACAGATTTACTCAGTGTGCACATATCTTCAAAGAAGTAAAATGTTTTCAAGAAAAATTGAATAGGTCAGAAAGTGCAGTCAGGTCTTTGTAGTGGGGAGATATCAAACAGCTGTTCTTGGTTTATTCCCAGGCACTTGGAAGCACAATTGTGTTGAAGCCCCATCCCACCAGCATATTCAAAGCCGTCATTTGTCTTTGACTCCAAGCTGGAGTTCTGAACTCCCAACACATTTGGTTAACTTTGAACTTCAGTATGTAAATCTTAAAATACATAACTTGCTGGGAATCTCACCAAGACACACTGGGCAATTTTTGGCCTGACATAAGGAAGTTTTAATCTCTAAGTTAAAATAGGAGCATCATTGTTCTCCTGAAACCAGTTCCCCATAGCAGAATGTGCTAGCAACAAGATCCTTTATAATCCTGAACAAAATATTCACTAAGTGCAATATTCTAATGTGGTTACATTATGTTACTCCATTTCATTCAAATATTTTTCTGCAAGACTTGCCACAGGATGGTATTCTTTCCCAGGCAGAGAGTTGATTAGAAACTATGATAAGAAAAACCAAAATAGTGGTTTTGGTTTGTTCTTTGTTTCTCTTGGAAGGGAATAAACAGAAGAGAGTCTGTCTCAAGCGAAGTCTTTTTAACACTTCACCCACGACTTTGTCACACTGATAGCAGTTAGTGCAGACCTTGGGATGCAACTGGAACTGAGTCCCTCATGTGGAAAGGAAGTAGTTAGTCCTGCACAGTTGGCAGCTTGGGTGTGCTCCTGGAGCCAGCCTGGCTGCAGGTGTTTATCAGGAGACAAGGATTCAAGCAATGTGCCTTTCATATGCTTTATAAGTAGCTGTGTCTGGTTTGCAGAGTATTCCTGACACTCCTCTCCTACATATGTGTCCTGGCAAATCTGACTCTGGTGATTTAGAGGCAGGAGTATCCTAGCTCTGGTGGCAGAGTGCACACATTCTATGCAGAGCCTGACATCCCCGCTGAAGCTGCTGATGGAAGTAGCTTGGCAGTAAAGCGCTGGACTGTGAACGGGAGAGGCTGGGGCCACCCCACATTCCTTTCTGCTGAGCCTGCTCTGGCTGGTAACCTCTGGCACTGGCAAGGCAGCATCAGAAACCACTGCAGCCAGGGCTTGTCAGAGCCCTGAGCAACTCATCTGGTCCCAGCCTCAAAGCAAAAGTGGTGATGCTGACCCATGCAGAGGTGGTGAGAAGTGGAAAGCTATGGAGAAGCTGTGTTGCTACTCATTTTAAAATGCAGTGGGATAGCCAAAATATCTTTTTGGCCTCCAAACCAGAGCATTCTTACTGCAGAGCCCTTGAGAGTGAACAGGCACTTCACAGGTCACAGCTTTCAGTGCTAGCTCCCAACACACTTTGCTCCCACCATGGGGCAAGCAGAACTGCTCCTCTTTCTGCAGAAGAGCTTACGCCATTGGTAGGCTGGGATTACCAGTGAAATGGCTTATCTGTGGAGATCCTATGAAAATCCGCTCCTTAGCAAAACTTGGGTGTTCCTGCAAGCTGCTTGTTGTTTCAAGATGTCATTCCCTTGTGCAGGGAGAGGAAATGGAGGAGGGGAAGGAGTCAGCACAGATCCAAGTTGATGATGGCGTTCCCTGGATGCTTCCGGACAGGGAATGAGAGCTGTGGGGCCAGATGCCCAGCACTTACTCCCTGCCAGGGCCTTGCTGTGGCTGGTTTTACCCACCCTGTGTTTGCTGCTCTGAATGTTGCAGAAGGCTCTTGGATCTGTGCCTTCCTGACTGACATCTCTCATCTCTTCTTTGACTCTTCTGAACAAGCTCTATCCCGTCAGCTGTTCTTCCTGCCCCCAGCCTTTCCCCTTGCAGTGTAACCGGCACCTTTGTCGTTTCCCAACCACAGTCTAGGTTAGTTTCCAGTGTCTTTTCAGACCACACTGCTGCCTCCTTAGCGTTAGCTAGTTCATCCACTATCTGATCATCTTTTCCCAATTTCTTCTCCAGTCTGTTTCTCACAATTCTTTGCTACTTCCTTCTCTGACTTTATCTGGCCTTCCCTTTTCCAAATCTTCTGAGAGGCCTGTAGCCTTCTTTCTTTCAGTGCCTCCTGAAGCTGACAGTGTTCAGTTGTTCTTGCTGGGCTTTCTGGAGTGTTCTCCTCCCCCCAAAGGTTATCTAATATTGATAGACACCTGTGAAGTGTGGATTCAGCTTCCTGCACCCCTCATGTAACCCTGGCTAGAAAAATACTCATCTATACAGGGTGTTCAGGTGTGTGCAGAGCAGTACCAGGGTGCATGGGATGGTTGTGCCCTGTGAGATGTGTCACTGCCAGAGAGGGTGCCAGTCACTCCCTCCAACAGCCGAGCTGGCACTTCCCCATCCTCAAGCAGCCTGGAGAGTCAGTCCCTTGGAAGCTTTATTCATAGTAGAAAGGAGAGGATCTGGCAGTCCTGATGTACTTTGCTACTCCTCTAGAACTTGTGAAGATGATGGAATGAGTGATAAGCTCACATATTTTTCTGTTGCTTCCACAGGGCTCGGGTGTGATTAAAGCAGGTTTTGCGGGCGATCAAATACCAAAATACTGCTTTCCTAACTAGTAAGTATTCTGCTGGTCTTGATAAATTCTTAGTACTGTGTACCAATTCTTTGATATATAGAGGGGAAGAATTGCCCAGTTTTATGACTGGAAAAATGAGTTATTCTTTTCTGCCTGCTGCAAAGAAACATCAGGGACATGAAAGCTCTGCTGTTAAATATTTTAATGTTTTTGGGGATACACAAGATGACATCACTTTGTCAGGCTCAACACACAACCAAAGCTGTAGGATCCTTTAATCTACACACATGAGGAAAAGGACCTGGAAAAAGTAAAATTTGGCATAAGAAGTGTGAAGACCTCTGTATTTTTATTGGTGCGTGGTATGATGTCTTGATTCCTGCCAGGCTTTTTTGTAAGTTTTCTAAGAGTTTTGCCAGGATGAAGACTGCTGGAGCAGGAACTCTGAATAGTCACCGGATTTTATGTTCACCGTGGTAGGTTTTTAGTGAGTAGTTTTGTGTTCTGAGCAGTATGTTCTTATGGGCTGGTGGGTTATGGGACACAAATGTCTAATCTGAGAAGTCTGCCTGAGGTCAGGCAGCACATGTGGATCCAGCACCTCAGACAATTGCTTAGTCTAGTCATGTTCATCCCAGGCACTGTTGAAGCAGGTGAGTCCTGAATAATCATTGAAAATATGGCCAGACTCAGCTGGTTTAATTCCAGCCAGTTCAGAACTGTCTACAATCTGTCCCCTTTACCTCTGATTTCTGAGATTAGCTCAGAGCAAACCTGGGTCTGTCTGCACCTGGTAGCGTCCCCAGACTCACCCACTGAGAAAGTTCTGGTTAGGACAGAAAGAAACACAAAGTATGCAATTCTTGGATGCATCGGAGCTCTTTGTAGAAGCATTTACTCTCTCGTCTCTGTTCTAGTGTGGGCAGACCAAAGCACGTTCGTGTTATGGCTGGTGCTTTAGAAGGGGACATTTTCATTGGTCCAAAGGCAGAGGTAAGAACACCTGTACATTGCACTTGTCCATATATCTCAGTGTGCTGCTGTAAGGGGGGGATGTGGCAGCTGGGCTGTGGTTCTTTGGTATTGTGTAGGTCCAAAGAGTAGAGCAGATTGTCACTTGCATGTGTGTCCAAGGTGGAATGTGAAGCTTAATGAAATTCTTGTGCCAATCTGCTGACACAGACCTAGCTCCCAAGGTCTTCGATATCTCTCTTTTCTTTTTTGGCTACTTCTAGCTCCATATGGCTACATACTTTTGACTGGGAACTTTAGAAATGGACCCTACTCAATTGCTGTATATCTCCCTGCCGTGGGTAGGAAGCTTCTCTCCATAGTCCTGCTTCTGTCAGCATGTAGTCAGTTGTGTGGTCACATTTCTTGTGAGCCCTTCAAACTGCATTCCCCAGTAATATCCTATTATGTTTTATATCATGGCTGATCTGGTAGTACAGAGATACCATATGATAGGTGTCTTTTTGTTGACTTTAAAAGTGTTATGATGGAATATGCTCTGCAAATGTCAGATGTCGACATTCCTACTTGGTATGAAAAGGCCTTGTCTAGTCTTGGCTTCTCTGGGAGAGATGTTTGTGATGAATGTTCAGATTTTGCCCTGTATGCTATAGATAAGTTATCTTTTAGTGGATTCAGAACTGTAGGTGAGTCTGACAGTAAGTCACAGTCACAGTGCTCAGAAGTGTGATTTTTGGAAGCTCTGATGCGCTGTTGTTTTTCCTGTTTGCTCAGGAGCACAGAGGTCTTCTTGCGATCCGATACCCAATGGAGCATGGCATAGTGAAGGACTGGAATGACATGGAGCGCATCTGGCAGTACGTGTATTCTAAAGACCAGCTCCAGACTTTCTCAGAAGAGGTGAGAGACCACGTTATGTAAAGGCACAGGCGTCATTCAGTGCATGTGTAACACCAGGAGCATTGGAACTTGGAAAGATTTGGGACTTTTCCTTTGGCCTTCTTTCTGAATGTGTGTCTGTTGCTAAATTAGGTTCTTTCACCTCTCAAGAGATACTAAACAAGAAGTATCCAAGCAGAATTCTTCTCCAGATCTGATGGTCTGGCCTAACTGAAAATCTGCCTTTCACATTTGCTATTCACACTCTCTCTAATGATTCTACTCTAGGCCAAGTGTTTCTGACTTTTCCTGTTCTGCCTGCACATCAGGCATATCCACTCAGCAGTGGCATGAGTTGAAGTGAGGAAGGAGAAAACCACAGTCCTGTGGTCTGGAAGGATCAGAACAAAAAATTTTTAAATGTCTGAGAGCAATCTAAGTTGTGGAGTAGAAATATTTCTGTCTGCCTGTGCTAAAAGACCATATGCCTTCACCCTGTCTTAGGGTGTGTATTTTGGCTAATCTGGCTGATTTTTTCTTACTGAGAGTCATCCTACTTGTCCTTCATGGGTCAAAGTTACTCACAGAGTACATTTCCTAGCACTTCTTCATAACTAGACCAGAACCCTGCTGGCCTTTCAACCTAATAGAGATTATTCAATCTAATACATCTCAGCTGAAATTACTCCTTGTACCTGCCCTCTTGCACCAGTGGTTCCTAAAATGAATAAATAAGCAGAAACATTTAGGAACACACCCCTACTGCCTCCTGGTTACTGCAGCGCAGCTCCTTCTTCTCTTTTCCAGCATCCTGTACTGCTGACAGAAGCACCCCTAAACCCACGCAAGAACAGAGAGCGTGCTGCTGAGGTGTTTTTTGAGACCTTCAATGTGCCAGCACTATTCATCTCCATGCAAGCTGTCCTTAGCCTGTAAGTGTCTTTTGTCTTTGGTTTGTGTTTGTGGAATGTTGCCATGAAATCTATTCGACAGAAAAATCATGGAAGACCTCACTGATTTCTTCCCCCCCCTTTTCATGCAAGAACTGAAACTCAATTTGTGTAATAAAGAGTTTACAGGAAATTTGCTGAATTGCTAACAGAACTTGCATTCTGAGGGTTTTTTAGGCCCTGTTTTAGGTGAAATCTTTGCTTCCTGAGTTGAGTGTGGATGTGCTGCTTGCCTGAGCTCGCTTTGAGTTGCTTGTTCTGACTTGAGCCTTTGTCCCTTTGGTAGCTACGCGACCGGCAGGACCACAGGAGTGGTGCTGGACTCTGGGGATGGCGTCACCCACGCAGTTCCCATCTATGAAGGCTTTGCCATGCCTCACTCCATCATGCGGATCGACATCGCTGGCCGGGATGTCTCCCGCTTCCTGCGTCTCTATCTCCGGAAGGAAGGCTATGACTTCCACACAACCTCTGAGTTTGAGATTGTCAAGACCATCAAGGAGGTGATGGCCTGCCTTGTTTCTGTGTTTGTCCAAGAGGGGATTTCTTCTCAAAGGAAGTTGTGGCTTGTGAAATCTGGTGGGAAGTTCCAGCCTACTTAGCTCTGCACCGAAATCCATTATCTACGTGAGGGAGTCCAGGGCCACTAAAGGACTCTTACATGTGGAAAGGCAGGGAGAGCTTGAACTATTGAGCCACAAGAAATGTTTGGGGAGAGTCTCGTTGATGTATATAAATGTCTGAAGGGAGGGTGCAGAGAAAACAGAGCCAGACTCATTTCAGTGGCGTCCAGTGACAAGACAAGATGCACAAACTGAAGCACAGGAGGCTCTGCCTGAACATAAACTTTCTTTAGCGTGAGGGTGACCAAGTGCTGGCACACTTTGTCTAGAGGGTTGTGGAGTCTCTGTCCGTGGTAATATCACCTGGACGTGGTCCTAGACAGCCTGCTTTAGGGGCCCTGCATGGACAAGATCATTTGCAAGAGGTCATTTGCAACCTCAGCTGTCCCATATTCTGAGAGAGTTATAGTCAAAATCACATTAATCCCTGTTGTTAACATGGAGGTGAAGATGGGCTGGTGGTTCAGAATTAGTTTTGCACTTACCTGTGCTGCAGTTTTTCAGGGTCTGATGATAGCTTTCAGTAGTGTTTTTTTCCCTTCATGGAGTAAAATCCATGGCAGCTAGGGATCACAAGTGGGATGTTGCAAGGTAGTTTACCTGCTGTGAGCCTTAAAGGTCTTTTCTCCAGCACATAATACTGTTAAAATCAGCCAAAAGGGATACATGCATTTTAATCATTAGTGAGAAAAACATCAGAGGCATTTGGGTTTACCCATCTCATTTCCCTCTCCCTGACTCTGTTTCCTCTCCAGCGTGCCTGCTACCTGTCAATAAACCCCCAGAAGGATGAGACTCTGGAGACTGAGAAGGCTCAGTACTACCTGCCAGATGGAAGCACTATTGAGGTTTGTAAGGACCACTCTTAGAGAATTCCTCATGTGAGACACAGGGTTTCCAGAAAAGCTCCTCAGTGATGGGAAATTTCGTGTGGTGTTAGGTGGGAGGGGATAATTTAAAAAGACCATAACTCATCCTAGGCTGTTGACTGGGCACTAGAATTTTTAAGGAAAGAAAACTCTACTAGAGACCTCACAACTTCTGCTAGAAGTCCTGGGTAAGGATACAGTATAACAATGGGGACTCTGAGCAGTTTGAGAGCAGGCTCTGATCTAACAAACTTTATGCAGATCAGGTATGGAGTGTGAGTAGGTGTCAGTTCACTAAATCCATCAGTGGTTTTATATACAGTGCCTTTTGTCCTGCCTAGAATTGTCTCCTGTGCATTAACAGTTGACTTGAAGAGTTAGGAATACTCCTTAGAATACTGAGCCTACTATAGAATGGTTGAAAGAGAGGAAATACAGGTTTCACCTCCAGTACCGGGGCTGGATTTACTCCCTTTATGGCAGACCTGCCATATGGGGCTGAGCAAGTTTCTTCATCTCTTTCATCTGCAAATTGGAAATGGTGCCCTTTGAAGGAGTTGTAGTCCAGACTGGCATTCACGTGGGATCTAGTGATGCAGCATGAATGTTCAGGAAGTTTCATTACTCTGAAGCTTCACCTAAGAAAGGCAGGCCCATCTGTAAGTAGTGAAGAAAGCCGCACTGTTCTCTTCCCTGTGTCCTAATTTCTGCTCTTGCAGATTGGCCCTGCCCGTTTCCGAGCCCCAGAGCTCCTGTTCCGGCCGGACCTGATAGGGGAGGAATGTGAAGGACTTCATGAAGTGCTCGTTTTTGCCATTCAAAAGTCAGACATGGATCTGAGGCGAACGCTGTTCTCCAACATTGTGCTGTCTGGAGGCTCCACACTTTTCAAAGGTTCCTGCCTCTCCTCTTTCAGTGTGCTGTGACATACCTGATCTCTTGCTTCTTTCTCATGTGAAACTGGGAAGATAACCCAGATCACCCAGTTTGTCCTCTGGGGTGAGGGCTGTGTAAATTCTGCTCTATCTGGGCATTTACTTCCTAATTTTCTGAGTCCTCGTCATATCCTGCTGGGTATGCAGGACACCTGCCCTTGTACATCACTTTCTGGGCTTGGAGGGCTTTTACTGTTTTCCTCCAGTCAATGCCTGTGGAAGATCTGAATTGCTGTGTTTATTCCTGCTGCTGTAGCTCACAATATCTGAGAAATAGATACCAAAAAGGACTCTTCCATCTTCTAAGGTTTTTTTAGGTCTCTGATATGTGAGAGTTCAAGGGTTCTAGTCCTGCACGAGTGTCAGCTATGTGTGTGCAGAAAGGTTTCAACCCATCCCCTCAGGGCTCAGTTGGTACTCACTGACCTAAAGATAGTCTCTGCCAGAACCCATCAGTCTGTTATCCACTGGTTGACATCTCCAAATAGATCCAGTCTTCCCATTCAACCCCCTGTACAAATGGGCTGGACACAGGAGAAATGCCTTTGGGAAGGAGGAGGTTCTAGCTAAAAACCTTGTTTGCTTGACTCAGGTTGCTGCTGAGGAATAGAGCCCATGGGCCAGTGTTTAAGCTCTCAGTGAGAGAAAGTCCTGTTATGTTATTGTCCGTGTTCTGTGCCTCCCCAGACTGGACTCTGTGTAAGATGTGGAATGGGGTATTTGAATAGGACTGCACAGGCCATGTCCACATTGTTAGTGGATGGGACTTGGGATTTTGCTGAGGTGCTCACACTACACGTTTTCTGTCTTGTGTAGGCTTTGGTGACAGGCTGTTGAGCGAAGTGAAGAAACTAGCTCCTAAGGACGTCAAAATAAGGGTAAGAGCCATCTCTTTTGTGTTTGTCACTTACCAAGTGTGTTGGTCTGTTTCTTTGAAAGAACCTCGCTCAGACTGCAGCTGCCATTTACTTCAAATCAGAAATGCCTTTCCTGAGACACTCACATGCCCAACAGCATTTGCTGTTGTGATGAAAATCAGTTTGGTTTAATCACTGAGAAGGTGGCTCCTCTGACATGACCCCTGTCCAGGATTCTGGACCAGAGTGGCTATTTTGGGGGGACTGCCAGGTGTCTTTTTGTTGGGAGGTCACATCTGTGTCAGGTGCTAGCTGAAGTGTGGGCAGTGTGCTAGGAGGAGCAGACTGGAGCTTGGGAAGGTACAGACTGATTCTCTCTTTCTTCCAGATATCGGCTCCTCAGGAGAGATTGTATTCCACGTGGATTGGGTATGTATGTGCTGCACAGCAACACATTTTGCTGTGGGATTGGGCTGGGGAGGCACAGCCCAGTAGCTCTCATGCTGTTATCCCAGCTGGTGCTGTGTGTCAGAGGGGTTGTATTGCTCAGCTGGGCAATGCTTGGTGTGTTCTTGAAGCAGCAGTCACCAAGTCATGTGGGAAGGGGGCAGGTGGTGTCAGGCTCTGTAGCACTGGCACATTTGAGGATAGTGGGAGAGGGAGTGACTGTCCAGAGAATGTGTCTGTCATGTGTAACTGAGCCTAGGCACCTTACTGTCATGGGGAAGTGTCACAATAGAAACAGCCCATCTCTGCAGAGATACTATGAGAGTGTCCCCAGCATTTTCCTTTAACCTGTAACATGCCTGTCTCTCTGTAGTGGCTCTATCCTGGCCTCTCTGGACACCTTTAAGAAAATGTGGGTTTCGAAAAAGGAATATGAAGAAGATGGAGCTCGTGCCATCCACCGAAAAACCTTCTAGCCCTGGGACCTGTCCTCAGTCTCCTCCGAAGACTCACTTAAACTCGCTTTTCTGAGTCCGAGTGTCTGAGAGCTGCCTGTGTGTGTGTGTGTGCGCCAGCATGCCCCGATGTCACTGAGCAAAGACGACAGCAGCAGGAGGGTTGTATTAGTACTACTAACTTCTTTTTTGTTTTGTTTTGTTTTGTTTTTTTTAATGGAAAGGAGAAAATACCAATCTATGTTTCTCCAGAATGGCCCATTCCTTTTTCATTTCAGTCCCTTATTTTCTGTATCACAGTCACATCTGTCATTGTAAAACAAGTAAGCAAAAACAAAGGGAACAGCTTATAGAAACTGCCTGGCAAGCCAGAAGGGAGCCAACCACTGCAGACTGCTCGTGCAGGCTTTAGTCAGCCTGACTGCAATGCCTGGATTGTCTGGAAACACATAGCTGAGGCCCCATAGCTACTTCCTTCTTCAGCGGTGTCTTCACCATCAGTAAGTTTTTGAAGTTGTTTTTAATATATTTTTTATTAAGAGAAAGCACATTCTCAACAGTCAAGTCCATTTGCCCCCACTGTTTTGGTGTATGAGTGTTTGTATGAGTGTGTAACTTCTTAGCCTGATGTGGGGTCTGCACCACAGCTGGAGAAGTTGGCGATAGGACTTAGTTTGTATTGCATGGAGTAGAACAAAGCAAATCTAATCAGCTATCATTGTACTAGACGGTTATTCTCTCGTACCTTGTTTTAAATACCTTTTCTCCTCTGGAAGCAAGTACCCCGGAATGGGCGTGAAGGCACTTGTGTGTTCCCCCTCAACCTGCCAAGATTTACAGTGCTGACTTCTCGTGTTCTTTGTAAGAGTTGAGGCTGTTTCCCTCCTTCCTGCCATGTCAGGGCAAAGGGAGCATGTATTCACAGCCAGGCATAACTCTTGTGTACTTTATCCATTCTGGGGCAAAATAATAATTGGGAAGGTGCATTGTAATGTAAGAATTGTTTTATTTATTGAAATGTCTGAGGATCTCTCAAATACTGACCACAGCACCTGGGAATTACGCTTTGGGTCTTCTTTGAACACCTGTTGCCCAGCTGCCCGCTGCTCGATGTTCGCACTGCGCACAGCACCCATGCTTAGCAGAAAGGCCAGCCCTGCACCACCCCCCGTCCCTGCTCTGCGGGGACTCGCTGGTCGCTGGGAATGCACCAGGGGAGAGGACAGCAAAGCGCTGGGAGGCCGGTGTGAGTGGCACGTGTGTGAGCAGGACGTTGTCCTGCTGGCTGTGTTCCGCTGCACTGCAGTGCCTTTCTGCTCACCTGGTGGCTGCTTTGTTTGTACTGCTCTAACAGCCCTGGGCAGCCTGCAGACCTGCTTGTGTTGGGGCATGCCACTGTTCCAGTTTTACTTGTGCATTATTCGGTCCTCTCTTTTTTTCCCATTAGTTTTCTGCAGAACATGGCAGTAGCAATGGAGCTGGACTTGGTGGCAGTTCCTCCCTGTTTCTCTTTTCTGTTCTTTGCCACACATCACCTTTGGGTCACTCTCAGGTGCAGAGATGGGGTAAGAGCTGGAGGATTGCCACAGAGGTGAGGGAAAGGCCAGTGCACTGCCCCAGGTGAGACAAATGTAAGCAGCAGCCAGTTGCCACTGCAGGAAACACATTCTTGGGGCTCACCCCTGGGTTTGGAGAGGCTGTAGGCAGGTGGGTAGGGTCGTCTCTCCCAGCTGAGGCTAGGCTGTTTGTTCCCCTCGCCCATCGGAGCAGACTGTTTTTTAAGCAAGAACCTGTCAGTAAAGAGCCATCAATGCTCAGCCTTCTGCTGGGAAACTGGTTGTGTTCTTGCTGGTTTGATGCAGCACACAGAGAGGAATTCCAGCAAATTCCTCTCTGTTCCATTACTGTGTGCCCCAGGCAGTGCTATCCATCCCCCCAGCCCCTCCGCTGGCCTTGCAGCAGCAGTGCTCCATTTTGTAACCTGCAGTGACTGGGCAGGATGGTGCTGTCTCCAATCTAGCATTTGTTTGGTCTGCCTGACTGTTCCCTCGCACACTGTCCAAACCATGTTGCCTGGTGGTGCCCAGCATACTTAAATAAAGTCATTCATATACAACACTCAAGCCTCCTGGCCTCCTCTGCCCACATTTGCAATTTTAAGGTGATAACTCGTGTTCTCTTGCCTGTACAGAATTGTTACTGGCCAGACTGCAAGGAAACATCATCTTTGGTCCAGGACTGCATTCCTGGGCTGGAGCTGTGGTGTCCACATCTACTCTCCTTTACATGTGTTATTCCTGAGTCTTGTGAAAGGTGAAAGGCTGGAAAAGGGCAGCCTGGGCTGAGAAAGGGAGATGCCACTGCTGTTGTGAGAGAGCTGGTGCCAGCCCAGGTGTTTGCAGAGAGAGCAGTGAGTAGTTATTCTCACAGGGAAGCTGGCACAGTGCCCAGTGCTATGACTGTCCCATTTTGTCCCCAGAACCTACTGGTATAGAAACAGGACAGACCTAACTCTGGGCCCTTCCAAAGCAGCAGGGGTAAGTGATGACTCCCTTCAAAGGCAGGTGAGCCTCTCTGCCCCCTGCAGAAACAGCCAAGCCTCAGTGCAGTTTTGTGGAGAAGGAGCTGTCCCCTTGTCTCCACCCAGCCACAGCTGTGTCCCCACAGCACCACATCCACCCAGCCAGGCTAGAGCCACTGGCTAGAAGAAAATCATCAAGCAATTCAGAAAAAAAATCATCTTTAATTTATGAAATGGAGAATCAGTCTCAAACTTGGTTAGAACTTACACAAATAACTTATGATTGAACCAGTAAGAACTACAGCAGCCTCATGGCAGGAATGTCTTGGTCCAAGACAGAAGGCAGCCATGTCCTGAGGCAAGATGGCAGGCTGGTGGGCTGAGACCCCAGAGGGAACCTGGGACTAAACTAAAAATATCCCTCAATGTGCAACAGCTTCAAACACTGCCTGCCAACCACCCCCCCCCCCCCGCAGCAGGCAGGCACAGGTTTTGGCACATCCCTTCTGCCTACTCCCAAACACATCACAGGGATTGAGTCTTCACTCCCTTGCCTCAGGGCTCCTTTTGGTGATTACCTGTCCATCTGCTCTCAGCCAAAACCAAGGAGACCAAAGCACCTGCTCTCCTTGGGTCCCTGGCTCAGCAGCTCTCAGCAGCTCTCTGACCTGCTCTCAGCAGGTGAGATGATCTAACTCAGGCACTGTGTCTAGCACAGAGGAGCTGAGGTGTCTGCCCCTCCCCAGAGGGGTAAAATCCCAACCCTGTGACTGCCCAGTACTGTGTCAGACAGGCTCCAACGAGGAATCGAAGGCACAAAAGCAAGACCTGGTGTCTCCTTCAGGCTGTGCTCTCCTGCAAGAGGGGAGGGCACCAGGCTGCCTTCCTGGGTCACCTGGGATTGCCCTGGGCAGGGAGGCACTTCCAGCAGCTGGGTTAGGGGTTGGTTCCCTGACCTTGCCCAGAACAGGAGGGGGCTCACGGTGCAGGTGCATGACAGCACTGAGTAGTAGGGGCTGTGGAGGGGAAATGAGGAATAAACACATGCAATGGGCCGCCCAGTGAAATGATACAGCTCAAGGCTCTGAACTCAGTTCGAGCCCAGCACCTTTTCCAGGCCAGCAACAACTTCCTCTACAAGGCCACAGAGAAGGGAACCTCAGCATAAACCCAGCTCCTGGCTGTGCAGCATATTGTCCTGTGAACAAATGCTTAAGAGTGGATTTGGTCCAAGAACCACAGCACTGCAAGTGGGAGGATTCTACCAGTTACCAGGAAAGGCCTTCAAGGTCCTGTCATCCCTGCTCCTGTTTGACAATCATTCCCTTGGTCACTTGGTCCCTCAGAAGCCCCCCACTCCACAAGAGTGAAAGGCTCTAGTGAAGAAGGACTCCCTGTGCAGTCTCCTCCTGCTCAGCTGCAGAGGCTGTGGCTCCTAAGAGCCATGTCCAGCACAGAGAAGTGCCTTGTGGATGTGTCTGTTTCTAGCACCTGCAACCCAGCACCCCTTTGCTGGAATGAGCAGCTCTCTCTGCTTCCTGGGACAGGCTGGGATAAAATGTTCTTGCTCCTGAGATCAAGCAATCTATCTCAGGCCCCTCACATGCTGAACCTCTCTGCCTTCCCCAGTGATGACGACCTGGAATGAACAAACATTGGCATCACAGCATTTCACAGCTGAACCATGAACATCAGGCTCTCTCAGCCCACCATCCCTGCCCTTCACCTGCCCTCCAGCAACAGCCTGGAACCAGCAGCATCATGGGGGCTCAGGCACCCTTAAATTGTTTTGATCTCTGGTGCTTGGCCTTGTGTCAAGCTCTGCCGCTGAGCCTTCACCGCCTGCAGCCGCTTCCCATGCAGGCTGAACTGTGACCAGCTGAGGAGCTGCAGCAGGGCGCACGCGATGGGCACAAAGACGAGGAGGTAAAAGCAGCCCTGGCGAAGAGTTGGCTCCAAGGCCGCGGCAGACTCCAGCTTCGGCTGGGCACTCACCACATTGTTCAGGGGGTTGCGCTGGAAGATGTCGTAGCCTGGTGTCAAAGAAGAGTTTTGTGAGAATGGAACTGTGGGGGATGGATCTTTGTCCATTCTCTTTGAGTGACCAGCCATGGAGATGCAGAGTCCAGGCACAGGTTAGCAACTGAAGAGCCCTCTGCACCCACGCAGGGCACAGCACAAGGTGCCAGACACTGAACTCTGCCCTGTTCTACTCCACTGCTTTCCCCAGGAGCGTCCTTACCTGTGTATGCACAGAGCAGCCAAGTGCCAATCAGAGGGGCGAAGGTCTGGCCCGGTTTGGTGACCAGAGCCACCATCCCAAAGAGCAGGGCTGAGGCTGCCTGCTTCCTGCGGTTCAGGACTAGATCCTCATCCACCAAATCAGTGACCACCAGGTTGAGTAACTTACAGGTCCCTTCTGTGAACACACGGTTGCTGCAGAACAACAGACAAAGCACTGAATAGGGCTATCAAATGACAGGAAAAATGTGATAGATTTAAAAAAATGGCAAGGGTGGAAAAGGTTTCCCCACACTTGAAATAAGAATTTCAGGCACCCTAGTTACAGAAGAGGAACACCACTATCAGTAAGACTTTGTACCCTGCACCTCAGATCAGTCTTGACCTGCCACACAGACAGGCCTGGAGACAGGACACACTGGGCCTGTGGCTCACAGGCAGCTGTAGCACACACTGAGGGCTGCAGAAGAGAGAAGCTCTCAGCAGCTGGCAAATGCAGGTGCAAGCTGCCACCAGTCCTGCTGGTCTGTGACCTCCTGAACATCAGTGCCTGCCTCACTCTGCAGCAGGGCAGCCTGTGGATTCTGCAGTGACCTGTCCCATGTACTGTCAGAGCTGGAAAAAACATGGCTTATGTATGATCCTGCCTTCCCTGCCTTCCACTACTCTTCTTAAAACAGGGACAATGCATTTTGCTTCACAGGAAGCAGAGGGCAGGGGAAGTGCTTGCCTACCTGGCAATGAAGATGCAGAGCAGATACACCTGATCAGGTCCTGCCAGGAACATGACAACACTCAGAACCAGCTTCAGAAAGAAGAGTCCTCGCACCACAGCGTAAACCCCACAGCGGCGGCAGAGCGACAGGAAGTAGAGGTTGTTGAGATGGGGGGCAATGTAGGAAACACCTGAGCAGAGACAGATGCAGAAACAGCTTGATGGAGTTTCACTTTCCACCATGCCCCCAGACATGATACCAAGAGAGACAGCAGGTTGGCTATTGCCAGCCGGACAATACAGAGCAGCTCCTCCACACAGAAGGCTGCAGCAGATTTATTCCATAGCTTTGTGGCACAGCACACACTTTCCTACAGAGGGAGACCTTCTTCCATCAACCTCATGGACAGAAAGGAAGAAAAGACTTGCCCAGTGTCATGCAGAGGCCACAACTCAGCCCTGGAGTAGAAATGAGAGAGACAGGATTGCCTGACCAGACCTGGCTTGCACAGAACCCTCCCAGAGCAACTCTAGGACCAATGCCCACTTATCTGTGGTAGCTTGGAAATGGTCTGTATGCTGCAGAAGGAAAGGGATAAAATTTAAGGCTGTGTTCTCTGCTGCATCCTGGGAACACTGCATTTTGCAGCCCCTAGTGCTCAGAGTAATACCACTCTGGAGTCTGGTGTCCAGCACACCAGGCTTGTCCTTAATAGAAAAGGCTTCAAGTTACTTCTGTGCCCAGAAAGGACAATTCAGAGGTCCCAGGGAAACGTGGGGTGCGTGCATGTGTGAATCTTACAGCCCAGAGTCCTGCATGTGAGAACACCCCAGATGGAGCTTGGGAAGAGCAAACCCAGACTTGGGCCAGGTCCTGTGTAACTCGCCTGCTCCCTCCAGTCCCGCCTGAAACTCACCAAGCAGGAAGGATCCAGTAGAGACAGAGATCTGGTCTGACAGCAGGTGCTCCAGGAACAGAGGGAAGAAGTTGCTATTAAAATGGCAGTGAAAAACCTGTGAAGGCAGCATGCAGACAAGCTGGTCAGCAGGAGCAGCAGTGAGAAAGAACAGAAAAAGCTAACAGCCCTCTGGGTTCTGTTGTCCTAGGAGCCCCATGCCAAAGGATCATGCAGGATAGGCCTGGAGTACTTCAGCAGAGCAAGACCTTGGCTGTGACATTTCTGACACTGCTGGCTGAGATTACAGAGCTGCAATGCCATCATCTAGGCCCACTTTGTGCCCAAGTCAGCCCCACTGCCCAGCTGCACAGCACAGTGCTGCTAGGGCAGACAGGGCCAGCAGGTGAGAACAGTGACCATGAGGCTGGGGGAGACAGTGGCATGACAGGAGGGAGGAAGCAGCTGGCAGGAGGCATCAGTAAGGCAGCGAGGCTCGAACACAAAGACGCAGACCAGCATCTGCCTGAGGGAAACTGAGGGATCCTCAGGGAGCCATGACTGCAGCACACAAAGCTGGGCAGGCTGCCGGCATTTGGTAGTCATCACCAAAGAGGAAGAAGAACAGAAATGGTAAAAGCCAGCTGAGAGATGGATCCAGCTGGACAGCGAGAACTGTGGTATGAGCCTCAGGAAAATGGAAAGGGAGACTGTGCTGACAGCCATGCCAGCAAACAGCACTCCTAAACTCATCCCCTCTGTGAGTGAGGCCCTGTGCTTCTGCACCTCATATGGGCTGCACAGAGCTCAGTCAGCCCCCATAACCCAGCCGAGGCTGCAGAGAGGAAGGGGCACCCCACAGCTTGCTCAGGAAGTATCCTCGGTCACAAGCAGGGAGAGTGGCTACCAGCTGCTGAATCAGCCAGCATGTGCAGGAGGCTCCAAGAGCAAGTGGGTGCTGGGAACATCTCTATCCTTCCTCAGGAACTTACATACTGCTGAATCATCCATCTCAAAGAGCCAGAGCCAGCACTCATCCTCTGAATCGCAGTGTGTCACTTCTGCACCTACCTGGACAAGATTCATGCAGACAAACCAGAGGAAGTTGCGATGCCGGGAGAGCTGCTGGAGATACTCTGCCAGGGTGATCCTCTTCTCCTGGGGGACAGAGACTTTCTCAATGTACAGCCTAAAGGAAAAGGAGGGATAAAAAGCAACCATAAATCCCTCACACCAAGACGGAGTCCCTAGCTCTCCCCATGTAAATGCAGAGCTGCCTCTTCTCAGCTTCCATCCTGACCTTTCATATTCCTGGACCAATCAAAACAGGTCTCCCAAATAACATCTGACTTCTTAATATAAAATTCACCTTTCTGTCCAGAAATGCATTCTCCTCTTATCAGCCATTCCAATATACATATGTTCCTCTTCCGGGTCCCTGCAGTTAGCTCATCTGGCAGATCTCATCAGGATCTGCTGCTACTACAGCATAATGCTGGCAGCTCATAACAAGAGATGACAAGTGAGGCAACCTGAGGAAGGAGCTGAACAGGGAAAATCAGCTTGGTCTGGCCTACCAACAGCCCATCTACTATCAGGCAGCTGAAGTGAGTGACAGGGAGAGACATTCACTCATCTAATTCTGTAGGGCATGGGCAGCAATGTGGTCTCATGCTCAAGCATGAATGCTATCATAAGCTGCTTCTTTTACCACTCACAAGCCTCACTGGGTGCTCTAGACATGAACTCATTTCATGTTCCAAACACTGGATGGACATATAGCAGGTTAGGCCTCTGCCTCCAGTTTGGACTAGGGCTGACACAAGACAGTTTTGTTCTATTTTCAGAGGAGCCAGTGTGACAGCTGATCCTGAAAACTGTATCAATAGACAAGAATGAGAGATAATTAACAAATTTTGCCTCATTCTGGATCTTCTCACACATTTATATGCTGCAGATCTATGTCAGGCCTTTGTCTCTGCTGAGAATTCGTGACCCTTACTCTTTCAGGGTTGATTCCTGGTCCCATTTCGCTTTCCCATCAGCCTGAAACCGCTGGCGGAGCAGCTGTGTGGACAGGGTGAAACCAACAATGGAGCAGACGGCCAGCAGGACGCAAAATATGCGAAAGGAAAAGAAGTCCTCCTTGTTCCACACTGCGTAGGACATGAAGACAGACAGGGAGCCTATGGCACTGAAGAGGGAGCAGTAGAAGTTGAGGCTAGTCCTGTCTTTTGCTGAAACAGCCAGGTCTGCAAGCAAGGCGTTGTGATGGAGGTCAACCATGGTGAGAAAGCTGTCATACATGCAAAGGCAAAGGAGGAACTGCAAACCAGGATGAGCCCAGGAAACCCAGAAAGCCAGGAAAGAAATGGCAAACAGGGGGCCATTGTGGCTTAGTGCTCTGAGCCTCTTCAGAACTACTTCAGGGGACGAAATCTCTGCTCCTGCCCTGCAACAGAAGAAAAAAAAATATTTTATGTACCTGGACAAAACCCTGCATGATCACATATTCTTCCTCTTTAAGGAAGTCATGTAAGTGGCACAGACACAAATACAGCTTTTGTTCAAGTAACAACCACCCACATCAGATATCTTCTCAGCTAATAGTGAATATGCTGAAAATATGGGTTTAAGAAGGCCAAAAAGGGATTTTTTTTTCTCCAGAGCATTTCTCTCCCTGACAGTGCAGTACTGTCTGCACTTTGTGCAATGTAAATGATTTTCATGAGTTTTTACTAATTGCAGGAAACCACACCACTATTTTCCTTAAAATGTTGACATAAATACATGAGAAATGCTAATGGGCAACAATACAGAGCTGTCTTGCCTTCCATCCTATAGAGTTTGGGAACAACTGGTCTGAGGCATTCCATGTGGAAATAACTGTACTCTTCCCCCTTGTGCCTCCCAAACCATGTACAGACACTCTCTAACACCCCATTAACAGGCTTGCTCGTATAGCAGGGGCTTGAGATTTTAGATGCCCATATTTTAGGTTCTGCACCACTCGTGACTATTAAGGGTTAGGGCCACATCTACCCAATAAGTGTGTGTGACTTTCTCTAAAAAGGCAAGTACTGAAACAACATTTATGAGCACTGAACTTCAAAGATGTCATGAAAAGGAGGTATTTAAGAGTTCCATGCCCAGTAAACCATTCCCACGCCATGATTTTAAAGCTGCCAATTTGACATCATCTTCCCCAGAGACTAAACAACTTCCCAGACTCTTCTGAAAGCAGAACTTCACTTACTGCTGTGTGCTAAGGAATACTCGGTCACTCAGCCAGCCAAACAGAGGGTCATTGAGGCTGTTCCAGATCAGAAATACTGTCTAGGAAAGAAAACAGGACAGTGAAACAAACCACAGGACAGATCCTTTCTGTCACCAAAGCAAGCAGTGCTGAGCTGGCATGGTAAGCCATCAGCAGGAACAGTCCCAGCACACCTTCCCTGCCCCATCACCACTCTATGATGCCCCTGTCTGGGGCAACTGGCAGTAAGGCCAGTGGTTTTCACTGCTTGTGAAACACCCCAACATCCCCAGAGGAAAGGCAGTCTTAAGAACAAAGTTTCTGCATCTTCTGTCTCAGCTTGTTCTATTTTTACGTAAGTGGGAAAAACTGAAAAGCCCAAGTTAGCATTTGGAAGGCTCCCTTGCTCCCTCTCCAAAAGGGAACACTGCTGTTATAACTAACAATTTTCACATTTCTAGCAAGGAGCAGTCTAGATTTCAGAGTTTCCTACTTAAAGAGCGCATAAGCCAATGGAAAAATACTAACCTCTCCTATCCAAAAGGACAGTTTATCAATCTTGTAAACAGAGACAAAGGTGTCCACGTAGTACAGGAGGAACACGTTGTGCAAAATGGAAACAAAGAGCGACAGAGACCCATAGATCACTGCAGTGGGCAAATGGAAAAGACAAGCCAGCAGTCGCAGCCCCATGTTGGTGCAGTCAGTGTTCAGCTCCTTCGATCACCTCCATTTCAGGTGAGATGTCTTCTCCCAACACCTACTACATTGTTGTTGGGGCCAATCCATTGTTGTTCCTGCAGGAGAGAAAAAAAATAAATAACATAAAATGAAAACAGATTCATTTTCTTTAATAAAGTAAAAGGTGAATCAAGTTAATTGGTAAATATTCGTATGCAGCAGTCAGAATTTGTATTGTTTTGAGGAGCTGCTACAAAGTGGATTGGAGGGGATTTAAGAGACTAGAAGCTGTCTGCTACACTAAAGCTGTTTCATTACGCTGAAGCAGGCTGTGGGCTCCTGGGGGTATGGCTGCCTCCTCCTGAGCAGCCTGCCCTGTCCTTTACCCTGTAATGTTCTTTGTTATCCAGCAAGCAGACAATTAATCCAGCTCTTTAAAGACAAGGTCAGAGGAAGAATCAAGCTAGATAGCTGCAAACAACAAAGCAGCCTTCAGAAAACACACCTAGTCATTGGTATTTTTAGGTACTCATGCAAATTTTTATCCAAATAAAAATGACAAGAGCTGTGATGTAACCTCACATGTGCACAATGCTTTCCCCAGGCAGTCACAGCTTACTGCACCTGGGCTGGCTCAGACAGGAGTTATTTATGGTGAACAGTGCTGCTGCTTTGTGGCATGAAGAGACACGACCAAAACACAACTGCAGCAGGCATGCTGCCATCATGCAATAAAAGTAACCAGAAGTGCCTTAGCAGTTGTTCAGCTTGTCTTGGAGTGGCCTAAGTCTTAGGACTATAGTCTGAAATAAAGATGCTTTGGCTGGACGGCAATATATACAGAAATAAAACACATGGACACAGCAGCCTTAGACGAGAACAAGTCGCTGTAAGTTCACAATGGGCTGAATGTGAGAGAAGGACTCCTGACACCTGCACTAACTGGAGCTTGTGGCCAGGAGCTGGGGCCAGAAATGTTCTCTTGTGCTTTTCAGGCTGAGCTCTCTCTCACACACCAGTTGCTACAGACACAAGGCAAAACACAAGGCACTTATGTGAGACATAAGAGTTTCTTAAATCAGTACAAGTCAGCTTCTCCAGTCCATGCCATCATGCCCTGTTCACAGCACTCACATGAAGGGTGACAAAAAGGTTGTTATCTTGACACTGTCAAATGCAAGATAAAGGGCTGTGCGCCACTTCTGTTTCAGCCCTCCAGGGTCTGCATTCACCCAACTCAGATACATCATGGGGGCTTTGCAATGTGGAATAAGACTGAACACATAAGAAATAGGAACCTACGCACCACACCATCCTCTTGGGCTTGCAACACCAGCTGCAGCAAGTCCAAGCAGGAAATCAAGCAGAAGAATAAACGTCTGGGTATGAAACCTGATGAAAGGACAGTCCCATTAAGCATTTCCCTGAAGCCATGAGTCTGACCACTTCCAGGCAAGATTAGAAAAGCAAAAATAACCATCTGCTCTGCCTAGGCCAAGGAATTCCTCATAACTAGTTCAGAAGGAGCAGGAACAGCATTTGTTCCAATCAATTACATCACTAGATTGAAACTGCACCTCGGTTCCACTTCCAGCCAAAGCACTAGACCTCAACTGGATACAACTGCAGAGCCCTTGTGGAGCTCAGACACCATTCTGCATCCCTGCCAGGCCAAAACGCATGGCCAGCAAAAAGGAAGACACTGCTTGGAAGAGAATTCAGCCAGACAATGAACCTTTACGGACGTAATTAAAGACAGACAAGACTCAAGGGGAAATTTCATTTTGTATGGTCAAGAATTGGAAAGGAGTCACAATGTGTAAAGACAAAGGTTAAGAAGAAGGGAGAGTTAAGGCAAGAGGTAAGTCCTCTGTCCCAGAGGAAAGTCCTCTGTCTCTCACCAAAAGTCTTCTGTGGAGGACTGACAGAAGAGCAGATGAAGACTTCAGTGTGCTGGGCACCTTCATGGAATTGTCAGGACACAAGAACTGGAAACACTCACTGTAACTAACAGGAAGTCAGCTTAAAGCACACAAAAATATTTCTTTACCTGGCAGTTAGTAAACACCTGACATTCACTAACAAAGGATATTAGAGAGCTGGCCAGCAGCTTCAAAGGATTAAACAAATTCACAGAAAACAGCTGCACACAAACAGCTATTAAAGGGAACAAGGCCGGGAAATTTCCTTGGGTCTGCCCCAAGTCAGCGGTGCAGGCTGGGGGTGGACAAGTGGAAAGGCCATAAATGGTGCCCAGACTCCTGTGCTCTCCCCCTAAACAGCATCTCCTGCTGCCACCATGGGGCAGGATATGGGGAGAGACAGACTAAGAGCGTGACCTACTAGAGTTTAGAGTTATTTAGAGTTTTATGGTTGCTTTACATCTGTTCACTAGTAGAAAATATTGGATTCTCTCTAGTGAATTCAGAAAGCCTTTTATAAACTTTATTGAAATTACAAATATGAAAATGGTCATTTTAAGGCTATAGAAGACAAAATTAATTTTAAAAAATTATCGAAAGACCTTTTAAGTGTTACAAAATGCATTGATTACATTGTCCTCTATTTTCTAGTTTAAAAGAGTCCAAATTAGCTGAAAACTACCTTTTTTTACAAACCTTTACTATTGAACATAACTAGAATTGCAATGTCCAGGACTCAACCATAGAAAATCACAGAATAACAGGATATGCTGCATTGGAAAGGATCTACAAGGAACATTGAGTACAAGTCCTGGCCCTGCACAGCACCCTCCCCAAAAGTCACACCATGGGCCCAAGAGTACTGTCTTATCCTGGGCTTGCCTTTGCTATCCAAAACCTGTGTGAAAGCAGAGCCTGCTCAAGACCTGGTCTCAGTGCTGCACTTCATGCTGTCCCAATCCAAAAAGTTCTTCAATGAGCACATGTTGCACAAACCACAGCTGTTGAAATTTCCAGAGACACCTCATTTTGTCATATAAATGCTACAGCACTGTTCAAAGAGGGTGAAGTTCCACTTCCTTTCTTTCTGCTCCCTCATCACTCCCTCACAGATGTGCAACCTCTCCAGCCAGCTGATATTTGCAAGTGATGTCACTTTTGCTAGGATAGTCATTAGGTCATTCGATAGATATTTTTTCCCCTCTCATCTGCAAATGTGCAGTTAAAAAGAAACAAATCACAGTTGTCTGTAAAAAGCAGATCTCACTTCTACACCCAAAGCACTGTTACTGCCACACTGGTATTTTCATAACCTTTTCCTTGGGATGGAGAATTATTCATGGAGTATGTCAGAACTTTTCAACATGAGGCTGTAAGAAGGAATAGGAAAAGAAGCTGCAGGAGGGAATAGCCATCATTCATTCATGCTGAACCTCTAACACAGTCATAAAGCAACAAGCTCATAAATTAAAAAGCAATGAGTCTTTATTTGAGAAACTTCCTCCTCCGCATTTGACATCTGGCTCCTGCCAGTGACGTCCACAGATCTTATCTTCCTGAGGAGGATGTTGGAATACTGGCTACCAGGAAAGCACTGCTTTTGTCTGACAGTGCTGGCATACAGCTGTGTCTGGAACACACCACAGCTTGGGGCTCACACATGTGCTCTAAGTTCCTAGCCAGCTCACAGCTGGATGCACCAGTCCTCGTGTCCCGTGGTGATTCGGCAATGCTTTGGCCTTACAACAAGGCTGAGCTCCGGCCTTCCACAGCTGAAGCCACTTGTACTGAGCCAGCAGCAGAGCCATACATGTGAATCTTGGCTCAAGCCAGCCTTTTAAGCAGGGCCAGATGATTTTTATGTGCTGAAGTTGCCACTCAGCAACCTGAAACAGCCACCTGCAGACCTGACTACAGTATCAGGATGGCTCTTGTGTTCATTCTCTCCTGTGCGGGTAATGCAGGCTGGAATCCCAAATAATACTTCAGGATATGTCTGTGCTTGCTCGAGCTGCCACTACACTGCCTCTGCTGCATATTCTGGGTTTTGAGAGGCTTACTAAGCCAGCTCTGTACATCTGCAACTGCCACACAATAAATCCACCCAGCAGCTGGAAAAACCACCTGAGAGAAAACCCTATTTGTAGACATTTGTCACAACCAGAGAGGACCCAGCTGCTGGGGGTCTGGCCGCACTCACAGGGCAGCTGGGCTGGAGCTGCACCTGTGGAAGAGCTGATGTTCTGTGACCCATCCCAGCAAAACACCTGGTGCTGGGCACATCAACTCCTCCCAGAGCCTGCAAGTGACAGTCATGGATGTCTCTGTCTGGTCAGAGTTATCAGTAACGAGCCCATTTTGGGAGCACAGACCATGTTCTGCACACTCCTTCCCTCCCACATATGGCACCCCAGGACACCTCCACAATACAAGACATCTCAGAGGGTCCTCACCCCACAAAGCTACCTGGATTCTGGCAGAACTCTGTCAGTAAAACAAGAAATCCCCCCACAGAGCTATGTGAATGAATGAAACCAAGAGTCTCCACTTAAACAAAAAATTACCTCTCAAAATCCAATTTCTGTCCCAGGAAATCTCCTTCCTAGATACACTTCACAAAATTCAGGCTCCTCTGACAAAACTCTGATATTGTGCACCCTTTTGATGCAGCCTTAGAGATTAATATAACTCCAAGGCTCTCAGTTTCTCCACTCCATACTTCTCCTGAAACCCTCCTAACACCCTCAGATAATCCCTTAGTAACAAGGACTCTTGAGGGAACATTAAACACAGTCCTGTGTGAAACATGAACAAACATCCCAAAGCAGGCTCCCAGCAGCTTTGTGTCTGATGGTGAAGAAATGAAAACTTTGAAACCACCTGGATCAGGCATGGAAACATGACTGAAAGAGGTTATGAGGGTGTTTCCCAGTACTGTTTACCAATTCAACAATCATTGATGACTGTGCATCATGAGGTTAAGTAATACCCTTCCTATTATAAGCAATCATGTGCTTCCATCACCCCTGCTGAGTTCATACACGCAAACACAACTGCCACACAGACAATTAAAACCTTGAACCAGCTGGTAGCTTCCATGGAGCTGTGCTCCAACTGAGCAATCTTGTTCAATCAGATCTCATTCCCTAATAAGAACACAAGGTTTGTCAATATAGAGGTAACAGCGCAGATCTCATAGCCTTGGAACTTGGCAAGGCTTTTACCTTAACAATATCCCCTGTCTAAAGAACTCATTGTTTTACAGTGTAAAGGAAGTGTGTTAGATGTATTAAAAAACTTGTTCCTAATCATTTGCTGCCAATATAAGCTCTAATCCTGCAAGGGACCTCACAGCACAAGGATGGGAACCAATGCCAGGTAACTCTGGCCTCAAATTACAAAACTAGAAGTAAATTTGAAATCATCATTGAAAACAAACCCCAAGATTTACTTCAAAGGAGCTATAAGAAGGGATTACTGCACACATTCTGCCTGTTTTTGTTAAGATTTAACAGGAAATTTCAGGCGAGAAGCAACTTTCACCACTCTGCCAGGTGCAGCCACCAAGAGTTTCTGCTACACAGCTTCCCGGGAACAGGGAATCTCTTCACCTTTGCAACCTCCCAAGGCCACTGTCCCTCCGCAGGGCCCCAGCTGCAGCCACAAGGCCACACGCCACTGACTGGGTCACCGACTGCAGCCGCTGGCCTCCTGTGCGGGACAGGAGCACAGGGAGCCAGGCGATGCCTGCCGAGTCAGGCTGGACATGGGCGCACCGCGACTTTGGACATGCCCAAAGCGCTGCCATCCCTGCGCCCCATCCGCAGGGGCTCTCCACGCTAAGGGGAGGCCTGGCAACCCTGGCAGAGGAAGGGGTGGCCAGGCAGAGGCGCTGCCATCCTTCCCTGGTGGGCTCAAGCCTGCCAGGTGAAGGGAAGGCGTAACAGGGACACCAGAGACCCGCGGCACACTCCGGGAGAGCAGGACAGTGCCAGAGCCGCCTCTCCTTGCCGGGAGGCAGACCCCACCGCCTCCAGCACTGAGCCCCCTGCCCACGGGCAGAGACCAGGGAGGAACGGCACCCCCCGGTCCAAAGTGGGATCATCCACGATAACAGAGGGAAGTATCCACCAGGGCTCTACCACTGCAGGGAAGGGGGAGTCCTCCCAACTCCGCAGAGGCGCCCCCCCGGGGGGTAGTGTCTCTCCCACCCCACCCGAAGCACCTTACTAAGCGAACGAGGGGTCTGCCACCCTACCACACTACAGGTACAGAGACAGACCGGGACCACTGATGAGGCGGGAAAGACGCCCGCCTCGGCGCCTCCTACCTGCGTCCGGTACCGGCGCTCCCCCACCGCTCCGCCGTCGCACGGCGCAGCCGCGCATACACGCCCCCAGCCCCGCCCTGCGGCCATTTTGCGTCCTGGCAAGTGAAGCCGCCAGCACATCCCAGCAGCCATCGCGTGTGAGGGCACTCTGCTCCCTTATTTGCATATCCCCGCCCCCAGCCGCGCGAGCCTCTCTGGTGTGGCGCCACCTCTATGGTCAGTCCGCCCGTCGCCATGGAAACGCGGCCTGGCCGGGACGCCAGCGCTTGGAGACAGGGAATCGTAGAATCACCCAGTGACATTTCCAGAGGCCACTGCAAAACCTCCAGGGATGGCAACTCCACCACCTGTGCAACCAATTCCAATGCCTGATCACTCAAACAAAAAAAATGTAGCATTTAATCTGAATCTCCACTGTCCCAGCTTGAGGTCATTTCCTCTGTCTCTCTCACTGTAGGCACGGTAGAAGAGACTGGCCTCCACCCCAACAAAACCTGCTGTCAGGGTTTGTAAAGAGCAGTGAGGTTCCCCCTGAGCCTCCTCTTCTCCAAAGAGCATGTGCCAAGCTGCAGAATGATTTACTGGGAACAAAAATATATACATGGCTGCTTGGGAAGGTGGGGCAGTAATCCAGCAAATATCCTGTCTGTGGTCTTAGTAACCAGAGTCTTACATTTCTCTCCCACAATTAATTTCCATTCATCCTGTGTATTTCAGAAAATAGGGACTATTATTGTCCATTATCATTTAAGATCTCTCTGTGGCCCTTTCTCTCAAAGAAGCAACTCCTATGTAGAGCATATTTATCACCTATGGTCTCTCACTGCAACAGTTGCTTCCATTAAGCTGTTTTCAAATTTCACCAAGGGAAATTTCACCACAAAAAATTGAGGCAAAAGCCAATTGCCTTGCACAGAAAGGTATTATTGCACCCTATTACTAACCAATGGTTTTGCACATTAGACTTACTAGTAGCTTCTTCAGCAGGTCATTTTTATAAATTCCTAGAAGCCAGACAACTAATTGTTTGTAATTAAAGAGTGATTTGTAGGTATTTAGCTTCAGCTATTGCAATCACCTGCAGCAGAGTAAGGCATAAGGCACTAATCAAAGAATCATTTAGTTTGGAAAAGACCTCTAAGATCATGGAATCAGTAAGCATCCCAAAGGAGCTGCACTACTGCTGCTGTGCTGGGTGATGATGAGCTGACCTTGCAGAAGGAGTCACCCATTTAAAACTCCAGTGGAGATTTCTGTCTGTAAAGGTCCCCCATAGTGCAGGTGCTTACAATAAGGTAGTGCTGATGGGAGCCACTGATATGGCTTCTTACTTAATCATGATCTGGAGGAGCTGTGAGTACAAATACCAGCTTAGTGGTGGCTGAGTAAAAAGCTTGGGGGGAGTAACACTAAGGGAAGGCTTTATTTTTGTAGTGTTTAATGGGGGGAGGGTTATTTTCTGTGTTAGTTAATCTGTTGCTTTAAAGGTTACAGTTCTTTAAGTCTTGCTGACTTGAGAAAGAACCTGAAGTTTTGGTGAGTGCTTTTCAGGTTTTTCTGTGCTGGCTTTATGTGCTGATTTTAGCTGCTTCTTTACCTGTGTCCTGTATCCTTGTTCTCTGTTTGAGCATGCAATGTAATTGCTGAAGGAATGAGCCTCCTGTTGCCATCTTAAGGTATAAGGGCAAGTTCAGGCAAGTTTTGCTGTTTTGGTTACCACAGGAGAAACTTCCATTAGGCCTAATGCAGTATCTTAGGGCATCTCCTCACTCTCTGTGTGTCCCTAAAGTATTGCTGTGAAAAAGAGCCTGTGGAAAGTAACCTGCTTTCTTAGGATCAGGTTGTGTATCCTACCCTTCCTTGGTCTAGTGAAGGCATTCTCCTGCTTGTCTTTTCTTCACCTGTGAGTACACATATGACAAGCAAATCTCCCTCTGTGTTCTGCACTTATAGACTGGGCTGTTTTGCAATGTTTCTGCAGTTGTATGCTACCTTTAATGTTTGCAGTAGTAGAGCAGTGTATGACTGAGATGTTCTGTATTTTGCCTGGCTTCTTAAAAACACAAATCCTTTTGCAGGTGGTGCCATTTTCACATCTGCTGTTTGATCATGTGGGTGCTAGTCTATGTACAATATCATAACTTGGCTGTAGTATTGACTCCTGCCAGTGCTCTACTCTGTAATATTCTTAGCACCACCTGCTTGTGAAAGATACTAATGTAAGTCATTATTGCTGTGTGATGAGAGGCTTTAAACACTTTAAGTTGGAAAAAATGAACCAGAAAAGCCTTTGAGTGATTGTATTCCTAGAAACACAAGATTTTCTTTTGATTCCTATTTTAAAAAATCAATAATGTTATTCGTGAGCTATGTTCTGTATTGTCTAAAGACCCTAACAGAAGGTAGTTGGTTGCTTTTTTTTTAAAGTTATAACAATGTTGTAGACCAGCAGATGCTGCAGCTGTCTGCCTTGGGGATGCAATAAGAGCAGTATTCCCATGGGTAGTTCTAGCTCAGATGTTTGAACTTACACTAGAAATGCAGTGTGTGTTGCTGTTGTAACAGAACCCCCCCCGCTTATATGCCAGAGGGGTATGTTGTATGTAATACAGCCCCAAAGATTGGATAATCTTTCCTGCCCTGTCCTACTATTCAGGGTGTTGCACTCTGGGAAGATGTAGGCTAAGTGCATGAGACTATGCCTTCTGTACTTCTGCATATCCATCCTCAATGCAGGATATGTGGGAATAGGATCTAAGATCTAAATAGGATCTATTTAAAGAAGAAAGAGTTAAAATGCAAATAGTTTTCTGTGACACTGATGCTTGTCAACAGAGGAAACCCACTGTGGGCACAACCTCCCTCTGGAGAACCAGGCTGTGTTGTCCATTAACTCCTTTGCAGGATATCAGGAGACTCTCCCAAGAGCACTTCAAGGACAAAGACTTGTAATCAAGCAGCTGTGAGAGTAGGATGCTGTGGAAGTACAAAACATGTTGCTCTGTTATGCAAACTGTGTTTGTGGAAGATAAGACAGTGCTGGTAGGTAACTGGAGCTGGGCATGGGAATTAGGGCTGGAATTCAATGATTTGTCTTGGTGTGTGCAAAGTAAACAATATATAACCAGGAGGAACCAAATAATTATGGAGTGTCTGAAGCAGCTCTTGCAGGGTAAAACCTTTCAAGGCCACCTGCACCATATCAGTCATACCATATAAGGCTGAGATTACCAAGGTAACGATATCGGAATTGTCAGGCTTAATTATGGATGTGGCAAAACTGAGGAAGAAAATCTGGGTGGATTGGCTGTTTGGGAGGAGACTGAGGTAAAGGAAGCATGAATGTGGCAGAAAGTGGATCCTGAAATTAGAGAATAATGTATAAAATGAGACAAAGGTGAGATCAGCTGACTGAAGGATTGCAGGTGTCTGGATGATAGTGAAGCCTGAGGACCCAAGCTCACAGGAATGCTGAAGTGATGCTCCTTGAACAACCTGCTGGACTCTACATCAGGTCTATGCTGGAAAGAATTGTTGTGGGAGGGCAGAGCAAAGTGGGGTAGATGTGCATCCTAGTGCTAAGTGGTGTGGGAGGGAAGGGTGACTCAACAGCATCATGTGTGGTTTGTAAGACTTGATTAGTAGCTTCATAGCTGTGTGCAAAGTGATATAAATAGCCATGAGATGCTACTGGTGCATTAATGAGATTATTGGCTGTTTAGTTGACTTATTGGTGTGCTTGATATAATTAGTACCCTGAGTCTGTTCCCTCAACACTGTAATATGAAGGGGAATAGCTGGGCAGAAGTCACAGCTGGGGGCTCAACCAGGACCTCCTAATTTGGAAGCTTGAGCTAACTGGTACTGAGATCTTTTCTTTGAAGAACATCTGTGGATGGGGATGATGGGTATCAGATGTAACTCTTGAGTGAGAGGAGGAGCAGGTCTGTGCAGGCTGTGTTTTAGCATGGAGGTGACCCTTAGGACTGAATGCTATGAAATACACATTAAAATACATTCAACTAAAGAAAAAGCGTATTGTCTAGATACACAACTGCATTTGGGAAAGGGTTTAAATGAGAAATAACATGGTGGCTGGGACACTGAGACATGGGACACAGATTTGAACCTCAGGTGAGGAAGACATCTGATGTAAAGGGTGCCTGCAGTGGTTACTGGGAAGATGAGAATGGTGGTGGTAGAAGCTTTAAAAGCACAGAAGTTAGGCTAAGCTGAAAGGAGAATGTGTCAGAAAAAGAGAAGCTGTGGAGTATATCCAAAATGTATACTCTGGTGCAGCAGATGCATGCCCAGGGAGAGGCTGAATAAGTGAGAGTGTCAGGATCACCTTGGCAGCAGGGAGGGATGTTTTCTAGAGCCTTGCCTGCTGATCCAGTCACCCTATGGTAACACTCATCATGTTTTATTCTTGGTGGCACAGCTGTTCCAGAGCTGCTGTGTTACACAGCAGCTGCAGTCAGAGTAGGAGTGGCTGCTCCAAACCTCTCTGTCACCAGGGAGTTGCATTTGACTGCTATTTGAGCAGAGTTATGGAGGGAGGTGGTTTTTGGATAACGGCTGTCAAGTAAAGACTTGCTCTGCAATGACTTGGCCTTTTCCTGGTGTTTTGGTTTCATACAGAGTCTGGGCTTTGCACAGACCTCAGAAACAAGTGCCAGACCCACACTAGACTTCAGTGCTTTCTGGGAATGTTGCTTTGAATAGCTGAAATGGATCTATTCCCTCTTCAAAGGGCCTCTATAAGGGGTGACTGACTGTAATACGCATTAGTTGCTATTTCCAGAGTTACCCATGCCAGCTGGAGCTCTTTTCTTCATGGTGCACTAGTAACAGCAGGATGAGACTGGTGTCTTCTGGCTTCAGAAGTTAAATTCTCCCCCTTGGCTGAGCTGAAGGGATTGTTCATGGAGCTCTTAGATCAGCTGTGCTTGTGGTATTCTTCCAGTTGGCTTGGACAGTGAAGGGGGGTGAGGGGAAACAGGGTCAGAGCCCCAGCACTGCTGGGGGAGTTCCTCAGACTGGGTTAGTGATGTGTGGAGGCTTATTCTCTACAGCATTGATTTGTATTGCTGTTAATCACTGCTGTCTGCTGGTAACTTGAACTGGGTGTGATGCAGTAACAAGTATTTAACACTTCTTGGATTACTTTGCTGGGGCAGTATGGGTTGGCTTTCTCTTGGAGGGTGTAGCAAAATGTGGTGCTCTTTTATGTTTAGGGGGTGAGGGGGTCTGTGTTCAAAATTCAAGTTTTTCCATTATTTAGCAGCATTAGTATGGGAATCTGGTCCTCTAGATAAAAACTAAGGCCTGAAAAGGCCCAGCTTTTAATGAGCTATTGCATTTTCCTTGAATTCCTGTGTTGCTGCCAGGCATGTCTGGCTAAGAGAAAGCATCCTATTTAGGAAGGCAGCCATGTGCCTCTGTCCTAAGGATCAGTACTGGTGGTGGAGGATCAAAGTTACTGTGTTGTGTGGCTTTTTGTACTGCTTTCCCACCTCCCCAAGAAGTACTTGGGAGTCTTCTGGATGAGGTTTACTGAAAAGACCTCAAACCAAGCATGACCTTAAATTGGCAATAAAGAGATAGAAGTGACAAGGAAAAATATGAAACTGCTTTGTC
Source organism: Fringilla coelebs (assembly GCF_963513975.1). NCBI lineage: Eukaryota > Metazoa > Chordata > Aves > Passeriformes > Fringillidae > Fringilla > Fringilla coelebs. The sequence goes on along the minus strand of NC_140066.1, from coordinate 24,111,163 downwards.
ATGATCTTCTCCCACGCACTATCTCCAGCTACCAGGATGCTGAATAAGTGTGTGGGACTGACACCAGAGTGATGAAGACAAACCTTGCCTGAATAAAAACATTCTATTTTAACATTTTACTTTAAGAAGTCCTTGAAGTTTTGGGTTTTTTTAAAAAAATAGTCTTTACCAAAGCTTTGTAAGGTGGCAACAATTTTGTAGACTCTGCTCAAAATGGGGACACTAACTGGAAATAACTAATTTCTTTTTCATCCTCTTGGCTGGGGGAAATTTGTGCTTTTCAGTATTCATCCCTGTACTCTTGGGAGTTGTTACAGAGCAATGGCAGGAGATATGTGGTTTTTTTTGTGGGATGGGGAGAGGAGGAGGAGGTCAGGAAAAAAGCTAGAAAGAATAGTCTGAAAGCTTGAGTGCTGGAACAGAGGAAAGGGTAACTTAATGGTATCTTAATTTATGAGCTGATCACAGGGCTATGGAATGAGGTGAGAATAGTCTGGATTTAGAGTTACAGTAAATTAGATGGTAATGTCCTCTCCCATGGGCCCAGTGTCTCTACAGTTGTGTTGGCTTGCAGCATATTCCCTGAGGCAGTACCTAAACCCATCCAAACTGCTAGCCTGACCTGGGAACCCTTGTCTGTTGGACAGAGGACTTGGTGAAACCAGTCTCTCCAGACATGTGAGATACTTCTATGAAGTTTCACATGTTGGGTATTGTGGCACACCTGTGTGTTGGTACTGCCCATGATACAGTCAGGCTCACTTCAGTCTCTCTCCTACACAATGTGAAGTCTGGCATGCAATTTAAAATTTACTTTCCTCTGTTTTCTGTAGCTCACAGTGGCCTCTTGTGTTCCACAAATACCTAAAAAGAAAGCTCACCAAATTCAAGGCTAGCCTAGGTGATAGTAAAGCTCTACTGCCCTGAGATGTTCAGAAGAACCATGGTCTTCTGTATTTTTAGCAGGTAATTTCTGCTGCTTTAGATACTAGGAAAGCCCTATCAGACCTGGGCATTTCTGTTTTAACTAGTGGCGGTTTCATCACCTGTAGTAACTGAGAGGGCTGAAACAAAAGCTTCTCTTATCAAATGTCCTCTCTAGTTTTGTATTACAAACATTGCTTGGTTGCTCCATAGCAACTCTATGTGGGGCAGCGGGTGTGAAGCACACTTTGCTTGGCAGGCCTTTTTTTGGGAGCTGTGGTGTCAGTCCCCTTGACCTCCACCGAGATGTTTGAGGAGGGAAAGGCTCTGCCAGATGACTGGGGCAGTGGGTAAGGGAATTGCTGGAGTCAGCTCTGGCAAGTCTGGCAATAGTCTGCAGTATCATGCTTTCACCAAGAAGAGATTACAATCTTATGTTAATTTTCTGTGACCATCTTTGGAGTTTTCTCTCTTTTTTTATTGTGCCTGGTCCCACTTGGCTCATTCAGCACCAGCCAAATGGGATCTGAACCCTTTTCCAGCAAGGTCAAAACTGCTGGAAAGGGTTAAAAGGAGAGGCTGCCTCGTCTCTTGCTGTGGCCTTTCATGCTGTGTTGGCCCCTTGTTCCTTGCTGCCAACCACAGCTCCAGGTGCCCTGGTATAGGGAGGCTTGGCTCCCAGGCACAGCCTGCTGTCTGCCCATCCAGGCTTTCCATCTGTGCCACCAATACCTGGCATGTATTGATGGATGTCAGTGGCACTCAGGAACAGGCAAACATTTAACAGAGCTCAGCTCAGGCTTTAAGGTCTGCTTTGCCTGTTCCTGCTCAGGACATTCAAGTGCTGGGCAACAGATGTGATTTTTAAATTATTTTTTTTCTCAAGGGATAACAGAGCTTGAAAGTGGAGCAAAGGAGGATGGTAGTCTGAAGGGACAAATCAGCTAGGATCCCCTCTCCCTTTCTGGTCCTGTAGTTGGTCCTGAAGAGTTGGAGGCAGTCAGAAATTTACTTCCAAGACCAGGCCAGCCTCTGGCTGCTGGTACTGGAGAAACAAGAGAAGAGCCGGTGAATCATAGTATGGCTTGAGTTGGAAAGGACTTAAAGATCATCCAGTTCTAACTTTTCTGCCATGGGCAGGGGCACCTTTCACTAGACTAGGGCTCTCAGTGCCCTATCAAGTCTCAAATGGAATGTTTCCAGGGATGGGGCATCCACAGCTTCTCTGGGCAGCCTACTCTGGTGCCTCACTACTCTCACAGTAAAGAATTTTAATTTCTAATATTCAATTTGAATTCACTCTCCATCAGTTTAAAACTATTCCTCCTTGTCCTATCACTGCCTGCCCTTGTGAAAATTCCCTTGCCAGCCTTCTTGGAGACCCCCTTTAGGTACTGGAAGGTGCTATAAGGTCTCCTTGTGAAGAGGAAGGGGAGAAGAAACTGGGGATTGGGCTCCTTCCTCAAATGGTACCACTTGGTGTTTGGAGTGTTTTCTTAAGCATCTGACTTTTGATGCCTTCCAGCCATCAGATGACAAATGATTACCTTCTGGGCAAAACCTGTTTTCCCTGGAGCAGTGTCTGATTTTACTTCCTGGTAAGTGAGGGATGGGGTCAGGCCAGCTGGTACTGGTGTTCTCAAAGCCCTTTTCTCCTGGATTTGTCATGCGTAGCTCAGCCTGAAGGTCAGTATGAACATCAGGCAGTTGTGTAATGGTGGGGCAAACTGCATTGTCAGCCCTGGGAGCACCAGGGCGCTGCTCTGCAGGGCAGGAGTGCCTCCTGCATACCAGATCCTTCTTGCAACACACCCGAGCATTCAGAGCAGTGCTGGGCCCTGCAAGCCAGGAGCTGGGGCTCGGGGCCTCTGCAGGTAAGGCTGTGGCTGGGCAGTCTGAGAGCTCTGTGCTTGGGAGCAAGCAGGGACAGGGCAGCAGCAGGCAGCTGTGCAGAGGGGCCTGGCAGAGGCCACCCAGTCAAGACTTGCCCTGACAGGTTTGCAAACTTCCTCTGGGGTTGTGAATTCTTGTGTAGGCTGTCGGCACACTCACCCCGGGTGATCTGCTTCCAGGGAAATGTATTTGCTTCTGTGATAGGGCATGTGATAATGCTGTCCTGAAGGCTTCTAGCCCTGCTTAATCCTCATCTTGTTCCTCCTTCTTATCTGTTCAGTTTGCTTCCCCTTGTAGGTCATCCTGCCTGGCTAGGACATCAGCTTGTTCCCCTTATCTTTCTTCAGTGTAAAATCAAAGCAATTAGTAGCTGTGCTCAGGCTGCCTTGTGATAAAACCCCCAGTGATTTAGATGGCCTGTCAGTTCTTCTCCTTGCAGCTGCCAGGAAGACCTGGGAGCAATGATGCTGACAGCCAAAATACAGGGTGCTACAGAAGCTTTTGAGCAAGTGCTGGTCATCAACCAGATGTGAACAGGTTCTCTAGGGTTGTCCTTAACTGGCTTGGAGCAGCACACTGACCCAGCAGAAGGGGTGTAAGCTTGGCTTGGTTTGTTTCATACAATGGATGCAGTAACTGTATGCTCTCTGTGCAGACCACTTGCTCTGAAATACAAGCACTTTACAGAAGTGTGAATCTCAATAGGAATGCATGGATGAGCTATTTCAAGAGGTGCTGAGACTGTTTTTCAAGATGAGACCATTTACGTGGTCTCATCTTGAAAAACACGTGCCCACCTCATGCTGCCACTGACATACAACACCCCTTTGGATTTTTGTGGTCATTCTGAGCAAGTTAGGCAAGTAGGTTGTGAACTTTGTTTCATTTCCTCCTATCTGAAGGGGTGATGGTTTTGGGTGATGGCTTTGCCTCCAAGGCTGCAAGTCTTGTTTAAGGGTGCTGCCTGGTCTTGACTGAATACTCCAGTGCAATGTGGAGTGTAGGTGTCTAGCCCTGAGCCATGGCAAAAAAAGGCTTGAGGTAGTCAATGTACATTATGAACCTCTAGGAAAAGGAAGAACTTGTGCTAACTAAAAAGTAGTACTCAGCATTGCTTGTGTCAGGTAACTCTTAGGTGATAGCTGAACCTTCATCTCTTTCTTGGTTAACACCTGTGGGAGAGGCAACTCTAGTTAAGGCAAGAAGAGCCCACAGGATCTGAAATGGTGGAAAAAAAAAATCCAGGTTGCTGCCTATAGTCCTATGCATGATCTTTTCCTGTCTCTGATGGCAAACTCTTCTTTAAAAAAACAACCCTATGCTATATACAGCTTCCTTTCTGGCCCTAGGGGAGAGGATAATGTGTCATGGGAAGACATTGCTTCATGCCCTGGAGGGTGCTTGGATATCTGGCAAGGGCAGGCTAGGAGCAAATTCAGCTGTAGGTCAGAGTTGCTCAAGGTAAACGTGCACTTAAACGTGAATGGTAATTAGTGAGACCAGAAAGAGAAACAAGTTCTCTGTACATGAGAACTTGTCAGAGGAAGTGTAGAGGTGCCTGGATTTTGCTCTAGAAATAAACAAAAGGTACAGCTCTTGTTTGCTTATCAGAGTAAAAGCAGGGCTTTGGAAGGATGGGGAGAGAGTCAAGGGCAGCTGAAGATCTTTTTATTTAAGATTTCCTTGTCTGGGCAGGACGGCAGTTGACATGACTGCAGCAGGGTTGGGCTGTGTTGCCTCTTTCATTTCTTTGGCTGCTTGTTTTGTTTCTTTTCCTTGTGCCTGCCTTTCCCACTTTTATGCTTGCTCAAGGGCCTTCAGCTCCTTGCAGTGTCTTGCTGCCTTCCAGCACTGCAAACACAAGTCATGAGGATATGAGGGTGACTCTTCTGCCCTCAGCGGTCTTTATGTCAGCTTGTTCTCATCTTTGCAACTCAGATGTGTGGGTTAATGATGTCTTTCAGAGGAGCTAACAAGCAGTCACTGGCAATGTGGCTCACTTATTCTTGGTACGTTACTGCTCCTGCAAGCTGTGGGGAGCTCCTTGTATTAATTATTAATTAGTTGGTATGCTTACAGTGCTAAGTGTGTATCACCTTATTCACCTCAAAATGTATATAACCAATATAAATTGATTGTCTTCCCCTTCTGTCCTCACAGCTTTTGAGACTTAGCAACTGCTCCAGAGAAGTGCCCCCTGTGTTAAACCCCAGGCTCCTGTACAATGTACCAGTCCAGCTTTGTGCCACGGGAATATTACCCAGCAATGATCCCACCTTCTGCTTATACCTACCCACTGCTGCGGCCTGGGAGAGCAGAAGACATGTCCAGATCTGTGATGTTCCCTCCCATCCCCATGCACAACTTCTACAGTCGACCCATCACCTTTGTGGTGGACCGGAACAGCTACCCTGACTATGCAGGTCAGGTGGAGTATCATCATGTCTACAGTGCCTCCAATCCCTATATCCATCCATACCACACCTGGCACTTCCCTCCCATGGTCCCTATCCCTCTCTATAGCCCCTATGCAAACTACCATCCCTATGCTGCCTGCCAGAGGTCAGATCAGTATCGAGATATGTGGCCAGAAGGCTTCACAATGAGAGGGGAGCTTCAATGGGGGAAGCTTGTAAAGGTGTTTGGGCCAAGGAAAGACCTCCCAGAATTTGTGAAGGATGATCTCCGGAGGGTTTATGGCACCTATCCCCGGACCAATGTTTCCATATCCTATCGGAAAGGAGAGTTCTTGGTCAAGGGGGACCCCAAGATAGAAGACCAGGAATATGTAGTGGAGAAAAAGGTTATCCAGCAGGCTGTGACCCCCAGTGCCAGTGAGGCAGATGACAGCAGTGAGGACCGGAACCGTAAGAAGAAGAAGAAAGTGAGACATTGAGGGAGTCAGATACCCTATGGACTGATACTCCAGTACCCTCATGGGAGCCAGTTGGCAGCTGTTTTTGGTGTGGTTGGCAAGTAACAAAGCAATGGATGCCACCATTCTTGTGGATTTAATTGCTCCCCATCCGCCACAATCTTATGGCAGATTTACCCTTATTGATGCACAATGCTCATCCTGAGGAGAAACCACGTGACACTTGATTGTTGGGTCAGCTCATTGGTCCTGGTTTTGAAATGAGCGTTTGATTTCCACTGGTTTGGTTGGCTGGTCACAGCCTGGTGGGGGATCTCCAAACTGCAGCCCTTGATCAGAGAAGATGGACCTCTTCCTACCTTGTCCAGGGGAAGGGCATGTAAGCTGGTTCTCTTCTGGGACAGATAAAAGCTGAATTTCCTTCAGGCTGAGGGCAGTGAAGGTCCCAGAGGACACAGGGGTTCTTGAACACTCTGAAAACAATTGTCTGCATCTCTTGTCACTGCTATTTATGACCATATAATTGTGCTTTATCACCATGTGAGGCCTGTATGCAGCACTTCCCTACACTCTGGTGTCCCCATTCTCTTACACTTGATAGTGTGGTGTCCAGTGCTCCTGGCCACATTGAAACTGCTGTTGAGGCCCTGCTGTGGGTCTGACTTGGCTCTGGTTGGATGTGCTGGCTCTCCAATGAGGTTACTGGAGTTGTGTGAATCACAGCACTTCTGTAGCTTGGGGGTTGTACTGGAAGAGCAGTGCTGGAAGGCTGTGAGGGGCTGGGTCTGACTGACTTGCAGACTTCTAAAAACTTCTACCTTTTAAATGACTATAAACAATAAAAAATCCCAAATGCATATGCTTATATTTCTGATTCTTAAATACCTAACATCAGTCTCTTTTGTGAACAGCTTACAACCAGATCTAGACCTTTTTGCTGTGGTTCATGCCCAGCCATGGTGCCTTGCCCTAGCTTATTTTCTGCCAGCTTCTGTAGGGACCAGCAGGAACTTTATAAGCATACAGGAGAAATAGGGGACCCTCTCTGTCTCCCTGTAGTCTCCTAGTCTCCCTCTGGCCTCACACATGGGAGGGAATGGGATGTTATCCATCTGCACAGCAAAGGAGAGACTGTGAGAGTGAACTTGGAGGCTCTTGGTTGTTCTGAATTGCTATAAAGTGAAAGCAAGTGGACTTTCTTTAATTTTTTTTTTTTTTTTTTGCTTAGTTAGTGCAACAGGTTTTGTTTAACCAATTGCCAAAATGTCTCTGCAACTGTCTGCATTTCTCCTTCCCCATTTAGCTTCTTGGAAATGTGTTAACTCTGCTGCCAGACAAAGCTGCAAAGAGGGCTGAACCAGAAAAACTGCTGTAGAAACCTTGGACCAAACTGGTGCTCTTTGGCTGTGTTGCAAACAGTGGCAGTGGGACTTGCTGAATGGGCTAGAAAAGGCCTTCATTAATGACAGCCGGCCAATCGATTATGCTTTTGGTTACCTAGTAAAGGAAAAAGGCAGCAGTTCCTGCTGGGTTGGTTGTTAAGGTTTTTTAAATCTCTTCCTTGGCTGAGCAGGCTGACCTGCCTAGTTAGGGATGTGCACTCAAATGCCTGCATTGGTGGTGCACTCCATGTCCTTCCAGCAGCAGCAGCTCCTTTGGGCAGTGAACCCAAAGTTCACGCATTGGATCCTTGCACAGTGGTTCAGCACCTCAGTAGGGTCTGGGAAGGAGCTTCTTCCCCATCCCCTGCAGCTGTTGTGGGACACAGCTGAGCTGTCAGAACTGGATGCTGCCTGCCATGGGCAGGGGCTGCTTTAGCTGAGATCCTGGAGGAGGTGCAAACTAGTTCTTCTAGGCAAGGTGAGAAAGAGCATGGGGTTTGCCATACAGTGATTTTGAAATGCTACATAAATTACAAGGACTTGCACAATAACTTATCCTAAATGCCATTCCTCCAACTGTTAGGTTCCTGGTGGCAGCATGACACCATATTATAGTGGAAATGCCCCCAAAACTCAAGGGGCATAGCCAGGCTATCCCAGAGGTATGTGATGGACAGGTGAAAACAGAGAGCCTGTTGCCTACACAAATACTTTCTCTAAATATGTGTTGCGGTAGGGGTCATCTCCAAGGCACATAGGGAGAGGATATAACCCTTAACTTTATTCATCCTGTCCTGTTTATCTTCTCCAAAGTTTTGTTTGGTTTTGCTGCCTGGACTCTGAACAGGAGATTGCTGGGCACACCCAGGCTGTTGTTCTGACAATGTGTATTTTTAGCAGAGGCTCACAATTGCTTGCAGTACATCAGGAGGTAGTAATGTATTTATTTTCTAAAATGCCATTTCACTTCCAGAAGGAAGAAAACATTCTATAGTTGGGTGGTTTTTTTACCTTGGGGGAAGATGTGCCACAAACCTCTAGTAGATATTTCTGTGGTGGCCATAACTCCCCTCCACCCCTAATCTGGTCTCTGTGCAGGAGCAAAGATTTACATATTCCTTGTAGGAAGAGCTCACAGTTGCCTTTTTTTCCTGAAGGTTTGAGGCTCAGTTGCTGCCCAGCTGCAGAACTGAATCCATAGGGCATTTTGGAGGCTTTAACGCCTATGGAATTCAGTTCTCAGAGCCAAGCAGCCAGTGCGAGTCAGCTTCCCCAGCTCCAGCCAGCTGTGTCTCCATCTGCAAGGGGGAAAAAATAGCAAAGAGCTCATCATATCTTTGACACAGGGCAGGCACTGAGCTGACACAGATTTTTGCAACTGGGAGCTGCCACAAGGAGAAGACTCTGGCACCTCTCACCCCAGAAGCAGCACAGACAGACACAGCTTTCTTTGGAAACTTTGCTCACATTGGCTGGCTCTTTTTTTTCCACTGCTTCAACATATGCTGTTTGGAGTCATTGCAAAGTTTCAGGTCAGCCCTGAGCTCTGCAAACCTGCTAGAGCTGTAACAGAAACACCATTTCTGCCACCTAGGACTGGTATTGGCAGGTGTGTTGAGAACCCCCTATGTATTTGCTCTGTGTGCAGGTGTCACTCATCCCTTGGTCTAAATTGTTCTTCCTAAATGCACTTTCCTCAGTGTGTGTGTCTGAAAAGGGGCAAGCTGTGCCGGGGGATACTTAGTCCTATAGGAGCAGCCCAGCACTTCCAGGCACTGACCCTCTGCACCATTCATACTGAAACCAGTGCCCACAGGAAACCCTTGAACTGGGAGGTGCCAGCTGAGGGCAATGGTTTGTGCAGCAGGTGCTACCATGGGTGGACCATGAGACGTAGGGGCTTTCTGCCCATTTGGAAGTGGGAAGGGACACAGGGTAATTCTGTGTAGAGTGAAAGGCCTTTTCCAGATAGCTCAGAGTGGATTCAGGGAGGGACTGGTCTCCATCTGAGTTAACCTGGGACTTGCTGGTGCATCCTACAACTATATACATGCCCTTTGCTGCCCACTGCCCCCACCCTCTGGTTTGGGCTGCAAAGCTCACCTGCACGGAGAGGCAGACTTGAGGGACACACAGGGATCCCCCTGAGCACCCACAGAGCTGCTGATGCTGCTGGCAGCTTTGGGCAGCTTCACCCCTCAGTAAATGTTCACTTTCAAACCTGGGGACTGAGCTACTGGCTGAAAAGCTTTTCCTTGGCTCAGCAATATTTGACACAGTTGTGATGACAGCGGCTCAGGCAGGAGTAAGCACCAGGAGAGGATTCCAGCTCTTTGCCTGTATGTCAGCAGAAGAGACGGGAAATGACACACACCACTTTGGAGCACGGGCAGATTTCAACGGGGGAAGCACTGAGCAACCATTGCACGAGCAGTGAACTCCGTGATTGCTCAACTGCTGGCCCCGGGCTCTATTTTAATCCCTCCTCTGGGAAATCCAGTTCAGTTGGGGCAGCATGAACTCACCATCCCGATGCACGTAGCAAGGCAGCCAAACCCTGTTGCAAAAGCTGAGGAATTCCAGGCTGAGCATACCAGCTCTGGTGTATCCCAGGGACCACGTGCAGCAGTACCACAGGAGTTGCCTGGAGGGGCAGCAGTGGAGGGAGATGGGGTAAAGCAGAGCTTACACCAGGGTCCCCACCCTGCAGCAGGTGGTCAGGGTTAGAGAGTTTTCAATAGCTCTGAGCTCCTCAAACTCTGATGTCCTTCCTTCTCCTCATCCCGTTGCTCTGCAGGCAGCCACCTGTGCAATCCAGTGGGCAGGAAGGCAGCCTGCCAGAGACATTGCAGCCATGTGGAAGCACCTGCCAGCCTAAAATGGTTGGTAGGGTTGGGATGCTTTGGGGTTGCTTGTTGTCCATCTCATGCCTTGAAAACCTTTGTATTTCATTTTTTAAGATGTAAAACTCTCCTTTGAGGCATTTACTTCACATTATTGATGGATCTCTGCTGTTCAAAGCGCCATCCGTCTGCCTTCATCCCTCTGCTGTTCTAAGCAACCATTGCTTTCAGAAACAGAAAGGTGCAGGCCAAGGAAAAGCCTTCCTCCTCATCTTCCTTCATGGGCTGATTTCCAAAGAAAGGGGAAGGGTTTCAAGCAGACAGACAGGTGAGCAGGATGGGGGTCAACACTAATAAGCCTTCCCTGATAGTCCTCCTTCCCCTGCACCATGGCCCAGGGAGGTGATGTGGGTGCTGGGGCTGAGTTGGACAGCCCAGCAGCCATCTGGCATGAATTCCCCCATGCCCCATGTCCCACCCTCCCCAGTGTGGGGCAGGGACAGCTCCAGCATGACACTTTTGGCATCCTACCTGCGGCTGCTGGGACTGGGGCACTCCATCACCAAAATACACCAGAAACAGTTTGATCGAAGTGCAATGGAAAGCCCGTGGATAGGATGAGCTGGGGAAGAAATTATTCAAATGCAAACTCAGACAAGCTCCAATTCTGATTTCATTCCTGGCTGCTCCTGTAAGCAACGTGCCCATGGCATGGCATGCACAGCACAACACATGGTCTGCTTTTGCTCCTTGGTTTTCCTGACCCAGCTTTGTCCTATATTCATTCACCCAGGCAAGGCCAGGGCTGGATTTAGCCCTGTGTATTTGGGATTATCCCAAGACCTAGGGGGTCTGCACTGAAGTCGGGTGCCAGGTAATACCTGGAAGAGCAGGGATGAATGGAGATGTGGGAGCCACCTCAGTGATGGGTATTTTGCTGGTGTGAAGGTGCCCTGCTCTGCCCTGCCCCTGTGTTTTCTGGAGGCTGTGTTAGGGTCAGGCTGCAGCACTGCACTGTGGGGTGACCATTGCCCCAGCTCAATCCCAGGGGAATTGCATCAGGCCAGCTGCCACCTTTGCAGGTGGGGGTTTCATAGCCCCACTGCAACCTACCTCCCCTGACCTTGGAGCTGGAGCCCTTGGCCAAATGTTGAGAGCTCCTCAAGGCTCCCGACCTCAGCCCAAAATGATGGTGAGTCAAGACACACTGTGACAATCAGGTGCCCAGGAGAATACTGCTGCTGTGGCACTTTCTCTGTGGAGCACGGCAGAAATGGCCACATAAGCAGATTTCCCCATGGCAAGCCCCGCTGGAGGCGATGGGAGGACACAGAGAAGCAGAAGCTGACTCTCAGCTGGAGAGCTGCGCCGCAGCACTTCAGCCCTGAGCTGCCAGAGGCACTGAGCTCTTTCTGCCTTTAGCTCTCCGCTCCCTCCTCCCCGCTGTGGGTCCATGGGACAGGCTGGAGCGCTGCCCTCTCCCTTGCTCCTGGGGGAGACAAAGCACAAGCCACTGTTCCAGAGCGGACGTGACTCCCAGGCAGCTCCAGTCCTCAGAGGTTAATGATTTATTGCTTTATGTCTTAAAAAAAAAAAAAAAAAAAACCAAAAAAAACAGCAGCGCCCTCCTTTTGGCATTTCCAGCTAATTATCCCTGGAGTTACTGATTAGCTAGGACGTGCCCAGGCCCAAGCAGCGGGGTCCTGTGGGTGCTGCACAGCCACCGGCACCGTGCTGACATGGTGGCTGCAGCATTATTCCAGGGAGTTTCACTTTGTCTTCCCGGGAACATGCCCCCCGCCGTTTAAAGTATGAGAAGCATAAGTCCGGTTTTGCAGGTTACCAAAAAAGCCGCGGATAGAAGTGAAGATGCTCGTGCACACACACGGTGTCCGACACCTCCTGTCCCGCTTCCCGCAGCCGCGGGCGGGTGCGCTGCCATCAACCGAGAGACGTCACCGCGTCCCCGCTGCTCGGCGCGGGCAGAGCCGCCCTCTGCAGCGCCCGGGCTGCGGCTCCTTGGGGAGAGCACAGCCAAGAAATCCCCTCGTTCCAGCCACAGCTCCGGCACAGACCCTCCCGTGACCCCGGCACTCACCCGACAGCTCCGGCTCCCGTCGAGGCGGGTCTGCGGGCGGCGGGGCCGGAGGCACTGTTAAATATTGCAGCCGACTTACTCACTCACTTCTCTTCCTGGACGGCAGCGCAGTTTCCACCCACTTCTTTCACCTTTGGTTTCCAGGCTTTCTGAGAAAAGGGGAAGCCGTGGGAGGGAGCAACCGGCATCCCCGTGCCAGGGCCACGGCCCCCAGCAGCCTCTCCTTCCCGGGAAGGGGCGGATGCCCGAGGGGGCCTCTTTCCCGGGAAATTGCAGCGTGGCTGGGAGTGCCTTGTGCCCGTGGCCCAGCACTCCCCGACCCTCGTGGGTTAGGCAGATTTTCCTCCCCAGCCGAGTGGAGGGGGCACCTGAGTGCTGCCTCCCTGGCACAAGCTCAAGGGTGGCTGCCTGACCAGCTCAGCCTCCTCCTTTGGGGGTGAAAATCACCCCAGGACTCAGACATACCTTGACCTCACCCCACCAAAGCCCATTCAGTTCCTCCTTTAACGCAGTGCCTCTGCAAGTGGGGACAGTGCCAGAGTTGGGGATCACATACACATCACTGATGCCTGTGATGAGCTGTGTCCATCCTCAGCCCACAGAGCCCTGCCAGTAGCAGGTGCTGCCAAGGGCCTGGGAATGTGCCAGCCAGCATTCTATTCTGCAGCCAGTGTTTCATCCAGTAGCATGCCCATTGGCACCACGTGGAGCTGGTTGCCCTCTCTGGAGACACTGATGGATGATGTTCCCTGGGACATAAAGCCCCCACTAGCTACTGCCAGCTCTGGTGGGTTAGCACATGTATCTGGTGGGATTCCTTTTTCTTAAAGTTCCATTCTCCAGCATTCTGTCAGTGCCACCAAACTCACAACCATTGTTTTTGCTCAGAAGTGACGTCAGGTCCGCTGGGGTTTCCCTCTGCCAGCAGTCTGGAAATGAAAATCTGGGGCCCCAGCACTGGCTGTGGCACTGAGCTGATGGTGGGGTGAGCACCACTGCTCCTTCTGTGCCATGGTGAACAAGCCTAGAAATAAACTGGCAAATCAATTGATGGGGGAGGGTGAGGTGCCTCACATGCCCAGGCTTGACAGCTGCCCCACAGGTTCAGATAAAATTTACAGAGTGGTTTTGTCTTTTGGGAGCTGCCATGGTGTTTCTGGAGTGGGAAGCACCTGGAAGGCTCTGTCATGGAGGTGACCAAGCTGGAGCCACAGTTTTATCAATTCAAGCCCCCAAAACAGGCAACATCAGCAATTCAGCCTCACAGTGTATTTTCAGGTGGTCAGGCGTGATTTGGCTGCACACCACAACTTTGCATGACTGCCACTCTCTGCCACTTAGCTCCATCAAGGGGCTGGACAGGAACTTTGGCACATGCATCCGTCACCTGAAATATCTCTGATTTCTCAAGGCAGGGCTGCCCTCCTGCTCACCTGCTGCAGTCCCACCCAAACATGACACAGCTTACAGCACCCAGCACTCCCTCCTCACAGCTATCAGTTTTGGCAGCTCTAAGTGCCACACTGGAGGTCTGGAGATCTCCCTGCTCCTTCCTTGCTGCCTGCTCAGCAGTGCAGCATCATGGCTGTGTCACTGATGTCCCCATTGGGGGTGGGGCCTGGCCCTAATCCCTCCCAAGCTGCATTGCTTGTCCTCGCTGAGGTCAGACCTTGGATATCCCTCTGGCTACTGCTCCTGGTACCTTCTGCAAGACAAATCTTGCCCCCAGAAGGATTATCCTCCTTCTCAGTACCATGGCTGGCTTGGCCACTTCTTTGCACCCTTCTCCTTGGCACATGGATCCCCTACTTGCTCCGTATGTGTCTGCCTGCTGGGAAGGGTCTGATGAGCTCCTGAGTTGGAAAACCACTGGGGAACAGGGGAAGAAGCAAAGAAGCAGGCAAGAGAGAGACACAAGTAGGGCAAACAGGGAAGTCACTGCAGGCCTGGTGCCAAGGGGATGGGCATCAAGGCAGCTCAGACCCTGCACGGGTGGCAGCAAGGGAATGCACAGCTTTGCTGGAGAACAACTTTGCCAGCTCCCACGATGCAGGTTGTGGAAGGAAGAGGAGTGTGTGCTTGGAGTTGGAGTGACTGTCTGAATCCCAGTTTTTGTAGGTCTGGTTGGCAGAGGTGAGCGAGCAGAAGCAGTCTCTGGGGTCACACTCTAACATGCGGGACCCATCCCTTCCCCATGACATTGGCACAGCTGAGACCTGATGCTGTTCCTAGTCCCCATTTCTCCAGATTCCCCTGATCTCCTTCAGCCAAAGGCAATAGGTGTGAGTGAGGAGCAGCGTGGCCCAGCCCCCTGTGGAAGGACAATGGCTTGGCATTTACTGGGGAGAAGTGGGAGCTTCCTGCAGCCTCACTGTGCTGGGAGCATGGCTAGACACAAGGGGTTTGCCCTTGTTGGGGGGGTCCTGTGGGAGAGGAGGCTGGGAAACTGCCCCTGCAACACTGGGACTTCACCCTGGGGGGAGAAAATCCACCTTCTAGCTCTGGGGAAGTGGCAAAGGAAAAGAGCAGCTGGCCTTTTCTACCCATGCAAAGAAATTAGGTTGAAATCCTCCGCCTTTGATCTTCTGTGACTGCAGAGAAAGCCATGCAGCAGGACCAGGGTGTGGTTTAGGGCTCAGAAATAAGCCAGCAATTAGAACACCTCAGTGTTACTGCTGAAAGCAGAATGTAGCCCTAGGGAAGGGCTGATGTGTGCTTTCTGAGTGCCTGAGCCCCACAGCCCTGTGGGGTTTAGGATGAATAGCTGATGCAACTGCTCCTTGCCTGGGGCAGGACACTGGAAAGAGGATCAGTGAAATGTCTGCAGCCTCCAGGAGTGTCCCAGTGGCAGCCACTGCCTCTGGGGCTGGAGTGGGACAAGGGCTTTCATGGCTATCTGAGGTGGTCTCGTCCTGGGAGATTGAGTCTCCTGCCGGGAGGCTGCTCTAGGCTGCAGCCCCAGGCTGTGCACAGCGAGAGAACTGTGGCTGGAGGTGCTGGAAGCAACAGCCACTGTTTTGGCCTTTAGTAGAGAAGCCCACAGTAGTGCCAAGATCCAGGGTCATGCCCAGCCAGCACCTGCTGCCCCTCCCCAGGCAGTTTCTCTCAGATGTAGACTCACAGATGTCTAACACAGAGCTAATTCCACACTTCAGCCTTACAGTCCATCTCCAGACTTACACACATCAGGCTTTGTGAGGTTTAGTGGCCCTTGTGTGTGTTTCCTTTTCCCTCTCCTCTAAGCCAGCAAACTGCCTGCAAGCCCCTGTTCCTCCTGTGAGAAATGTCATACATGAGGGAAACTGCATCTTCCAGCCTTGCCCTTGGGAAGAAGGATGTGGTGTTAAGGGACAGCTTGGGCTCAGCAGGTGCTTTTTCTCCTGACAGCATGGCGACAGAGATGCCCTTGCTGAAAGAGCTGAGCAGCCTTGGTTTGTCCACAGAGCCTGATCTCAGGTTTGAGAGAACACACCAGTGACCTCAGAGCTGGGGTGGCAGCTTGGACAGGCGCTCAGCCTGTTCTCAGCCCCTTTGTTTGTGTTGCCAGCCCCGATTGCACACGGAGAGCCTGGAGGAGCCAAGGTTCCTCCATCACACCAAGTGTCCTGTGGGATGGGGCTGCTCCTACAGGGCTTGCAGGTACACTCAGACCTCAGAGCCTGGGGGATGCTGGTGTGGACTCCTGCCTCCAGGCCCTGCACTGAGCATTTGCACAGCTGCAGAGGAGCTCAGGCAGCGTTATCATCAATGACGGTCTGCAAGAAACCTCCCCCTGCAAAGGCCTGGCCAGCAGTGGGTATTATCCTGCCAAGGGGTCTTGTTCTGCCTCTCTCCCCTCAGGGCTTTTTGTATGCAGCCAGGGTTCTGCTCATTCTGTGTAGCTCTGAGCTTGGGCTCCCCCTCCACCTGCCTGTCTGTTTTTAGCCTATGCCATTTTTTTGCATCCTTTGAGACCTCCTGCTGTCTGGCCACCTGGATAGAAATCTGGTGAGATTTCATGAATGGGAAATGCACAGAAGTTCAGATGGTGTGACCACCAGAGATGGCATTTAGCTCTCTGGAGCAACTCCTTCTTCCTCCAAAAAGATGCTGAAAGCAGCACATACCCCGTGCAGCTCCCTGCTAAGTGTGATCTGCCAGCATAAACCAGTCCCCTCAGTGTGGCAGACCCAGCGGAAGCATGGTCAGGGGGAAAGGACTTTCTTGGGATGTTTTTCCCTCAAGGTTCCTGTTTCCCCTACAACCCACATCCATGGATGCTGGCAGCCTTCCCCTTTTCCATATATCTTTGCAGAGGGAGCAAAACGAGTAGCTGGGGCTGAAGAAGTCTGGGAGATGGAGGAAGGCTGAGGAGTCGAGGGCATGGGGAGGCAGAGGTGCCCCCTTGACCCGTTGCTGGCACAGCAGCCCTGCCTTCCAGCAGCCCTGAAGCAATTTGGGAATCAAATCTGCTGGCAAGGAAGGGAGGAAAACCACAGGGCTGAGTCACTCCTTGGAAGGTATTTGCATCTGGACAAATTCCAGCCAAACCCCCTTCCCACCACCTCTGTGTGGGGTGTCAGGGGTGGCTTACAGGAATGGCCACATCCTTTTCCCCAGGACAGAGCCTCCCCGGCCGGTCACACTCTGCCAAAGCCAGGGAGCATCCACTGCCGACTTTGGCAGGTTTCCATCAGAAGGCAGGCAGGCTTCCCCGGGGGGGAAAGCTCTGCTGGTGAGCAGAAGCAAGAGTGAAGGCAAGTGAGGCTGCAAGGAAGCTGAGCCTCTTCCCAGAAATGGCAAAGTGGGGTGTTGCCTTTCAGCATCTCCTGAAAGAGTCACACTGGGGCTGGTCCCCCATCCGAGCTTTCCATTAGCAAATGGGCAGGATTTGGGATGAGAGAAGCTCCAGGGATTTAGACTAGGAGAGCAGCAGCATGCAAGAAGGATGGAGGATTGGGAGCATCCCAAATGCTGACCCAGCACCTGCAGAGGCTTGAGTTTTTGGCAGGGGTGAAAGAGGGGCTGGGGGAAAGGTTTCAGGGCTGTAGTTACCTACTGGTGGTGGGAACTGGCAGGGGCAGAGGATTCACCCAGAAGGTCAAAGGGTGCAAAAAGCTTCTCTGGGCATGAAAGTGCCACAAAACAGTGTCTAAGAACTTGGTGTTTATTTCCCTTCAGAATCATCTTGGGGGAGCTTCTTCCTATGCTCTGCACTCAGGTTGATACTTTCTCAAGGTTTAAATTTCCTTGATGTGCAAAGTCATGTTCCTTCTTGGAAAGACCTTTGCCAGAGTCAGGTGCTGTGTGTGACTAGAGCAGGATGGGTCCTGGGATGGGTCCCAGCTCAGGGAGGTACCTCAGGGTGCGATCTCAGTGTCTGTGTCCGGATCTGAGATTCATTGCACAGTGCTGGAGCTCTGTGCACCGTCTCGGTGATGTCCAGCCTCCCTTTCCTCCCTCTAGTGGCTAAAATCCCGGATTTCCCGGGGCTCCCAGAGCCCCCGGCAGCACCCGGCGCTGGGGCACGGGGAGTAAGGGCACTGCCCCTGTGCTGGGACAATGGGTAGGTGGCCCCAGCCCCTACCAGCCTTCCTGACAGGGATGCTCCTGCCTGCCCCAGGTCTCATCTGAGAGGAGATGGAGTTTTGCAGGGTTTTTTTGGATTAGGGGCGGTGTTACACGTAAAGGGAAGCTTTCAAGCATCCTACTGATTCCGACACTGCTCCATGCTCACAAATGCGCAATGAGGAACACCAAGGGAAATGTCGGCTCTTCCCTAAGTAATTCCTTTCAGCTAGCCTTGCAATTAGTCCCTTGAAAAAAAAAATATTTTGAGCTTTGCCAGCACTTCTCTTTGCAAACGCCGGTCTCTCCCTGTAAGTAGGGCACAGTGGGAGGCGAGAGCAGCTCACTCTTGGCATCGAGGTTTCCTCAGCCAGCCCCAGGCGAGGATGAGACTGCCCGGGGGCTGCGCTCCTGCTCGGGGAGGGGGGAAAGGAGTCTGCAGAGGCGAGGGGTGCCCGGCAGCGAGGGGTGCCCAGTGCCCGGCAGCTCGCCTGCAGCCTGTGACCCGGCTCAGGACCCGCTTTCCCCTCTTCCCTCCACGCTCCATAAGCGTTCTGCAGGCGTGCGTGAACCACAGGTTTGCTCCTGCACTTGTGGACAGAGAGGATGTGCAGAAGGAGGCGCGGAGCTGCTGCTCCCTGGGCCCGGAATTGTCGCTGTGCTACTCCCGGAAATCCAGCCGGGATCCACCCACTGTTTACAGAGAAGAGTGCCGTGAATCACCCGTGCGGGGAAGGAAAACACAACAAACCTGGGCCTTTTGAAGCTTTCCGGGCAAGTGGGAGCTGCTGGGAGAGCACCTGACTGGGAGCAGGCCCGGTGTCCTGGGAATAGCTGCTAGGGCTGGCTCTGGAGGGATCCATATCCTGGGACAGGCCCCTCTTTCTTTCCCAGCCCCTTAAATATGGGTGGCTAAACCCATCGCAGCTGGCAGCAGCTGTGCTCTGTGCCCCACGGGCCAGCCCAAAGGGGCTCCAGAGTGAGTTTTCCAGAGAGATTTCCTGGCTGGTGGGGAAGAGGTGGCACTTGACAACAAATGCTTTTCTCTAGATGTGAAAGCAGGAAGGCATTGATCTGGAAATGGGTTTGCTATAGCAAGGATGGGGTTACTACATCTGCCTGAACAAAGAGCCCTTGGAGATGGCCTGGGGTGCTCCACCTGGCTTGCAGAAGGACACAGGCCAGCTGGGGTCCTCTGACATCTCTGCCAACCCCCTGGGCTGTCTCAGGTGTCCTCTGCCGCTGGGCAGATGCTCAGGTAGCTAAAGCAAGCCCTCAGCATCACACACACAAAAATGTTACTCCTATGTGAAATCAGTGAGGTGAGGAAAGGTCTTTGTGTTTGCCAAGAGCTGCGTTACCTTCCAGCTGTGGCAGCCAGAGCAACCACTGTCCCACAAATGTGGCCTTTAAGCCAAGCTGCCCAGGGCTGTGGCCTCAGGTCTGCAGCAGAAAGGGAAGGTGGCTTCAATGAGTGCCTGGAGAGCATTTGGGGTGGTCGTGACATCATTAGGACCCAGCACTGGGAGATGGTAAGAGCAGACTGAGGGGAGCTGTCAGCAAATAAAGGTCAAGGAAGGCAAACATGGCAGCTTGGTGTGGCTCTGGGGAGTAGCTGGGTGTCTCCTAGAGGTGCACTCTGGGGTCTTCAGACAGTTGCCAGGCACAGAAGGTGGAGGTAAGCAGGGGTACAAGGGGAGAAGACCCCTAAAAGCCAGCAGGAACTCTAAGGAGGGGTGGAGATAGCTGCTGTGTGGGTGGAGAAGGGCTGGCCTGGCACAGGGGCTGCAGCCCTGATGCCACCTTGGCTGCCAGCCCAGCTTTGGGCCCCTTTGGGGTGAGGGAGGAGCTAGTGCCAGAGGGGACAGGGCAGCTGTGCAAGGTGTTCAAGTGCAGTAGCTGTGACACTGTAGCAGAGATCCCAAGGAAGTGTGGGTTTGCATCCCAAGTCAGAGCTGGTGCCCCAGTCCAAGGGGAAATGTTCTGCACTCATTGCTAAGTTAGGGGGATCAGAAAAAAATGTGTCCTGATGGGAATGTTACCCTTTAGTAGAAATGCAGATGTGCCAGCCCTGCATGCTGAGGGAAGGATTGTGGCTGGAAGGAGCTGGAACAGCAGAAGGTACAGGAGAAGAGAGCTTCTGGACTGACCCTGTACTTGAAGGCAGCTGAAAGCCAAAATGTTGGGATTTTTTATTTTTCTTTTGATGTGCCCTGGGTCTCATCAGGGTGCAAAGCCTGTGAGCTGCTGCCTGTCAGGAGCAGATTCAGGAGTGACAGGTCCTCACGGCAGAGGTGGAGAGCTGTGCAGCTCTGCAGGGACACGGCCACTGTGGCAGTACCGCGGCTGGCAGCGGGCACTAGAGGGCTGCACGCTCCCGTCCTTGCTCCAGAGGTGTCTCTCTCACACTGCACAGCCTGCTCTGGAAATGGTGATTAACTTCTGACAGACTCAGTGACCCGGGAGAGATGAAAATAACTTTGAAGAATGGCAGTTTGCCACTACATGGCCAAGGCAGTGATTTTTCTTCGTTTCAGTTGTGCTTTCCCCAAGCTCTGCTGCTGCCAGGGCAAACTTGCAAGGTGAAAAGAAGTAGTGCACGGGCTTGATGCTGGGAGGTGTGTGATGAGCTTGTCCAGTTCCCTTAGCCCCTGAAAGATTCCCCAGCAGAGCCCTTATTCCCAGGAAAGCTGTGTCCTTTGCAGAAGCAGTGGGGTCCTCGGGTTGTTTAGTGTAGGTAAGGAGTGGCTGGGGATGGTGCACGTATGGCTGATCCTGCCTCAGGTCTGGGTGATGCGCTGGGTTCCCTCCTAACATGGATTTCTAGGGAACCTGGCAGCACTGGAAAGGTGTAAAATGAAGGTACTCTTACTCTGAGTCATCTAAAGTAATTTTGGAGCAGTGTTTTTGTGACCACTTATGTCCACTGCTTTGTTTTTCTTACCTGTTTCTGGCTGTTTTGTTGGCCTGCAGGAAATCCCTGCTGCTTTGGGGCCAGCTATGGCCCCCTCCGCCCCTCATGGTGGTAGACAGAGATGGTTACCATGCTTCTCCCTGGGGGAAAAGTTTGGCCAGGTACCCACAGGTGTACCAGATACCAAACTCCAGAGATATCAGGGGCATCGGTGTGAGCCTGGAAGAGAGAGAGGAAGTGATGGCAAGAGGCTCTGGGGGCCATGGTGCTCATTCCTTCACTGCCTGTGCCACCTACCTGTGTGACACCACTGACCTCCCTCTGGAGGACACACTGGTGGTAAAGGTCCTGGAGAAGAATCCATCATGTCCACGTTGTGGGAACCAGAGAGGATGGATCCTGCGACTGACTGAACATCTCAGGAGTTAGCATGGGAAGAGAAAGTTTGTGTTTGTGTGCCAAATGTGGAAAGATAAAGGTGAAACATTGACAGTGTTTCCTGACATGTCCCATGGCACAAAGAGATTCAGAAAGGATTCCTGCTGAGGGATGGATTTGTGAGGGGTGCAGAAAAGGATTCAAAATTCAAATCAGCCTAGAACAACACAAAAAACTGGCCCACCCATTGTCAGGAATATTGAGCAGATCACTGCCTCCCACCCCAAATAAAGATCTGCACAAGGGGCGTGTTGGCAATACTGGACCAAGGAGGAAAATTTGGATGAGCAGTATGAGGGGAGAAAAAACTTACACAAGTTGATTGGGGAGTATATTCCATCAAAAAACATGAAACAGATAAGTGGCAAAAAAAGGTATTATATAAGAGCCCAGTGCAAAAGAAGAGGAGGGACCTGGAATAGGAAATGTTGCTGCCATTGAATTGCATGCAGAAGGGGAATTGAAATCCCACTCTGGAAGTGTATGGAGGAGTTGTTGTAAAGCTGCCTGTACCTCACAGGATCTTTGAGAGAGTGAGCACATGCAGTTGCTACCAAGTTGCATAGCGCTGTAACATCTTGCTTCTATTTAATATTTTTACTGTAACGCTTTATACTTAAAACTTGAAATATATTATCAGTTGTGGGTTAGCCAGAGATGTCCTGCCCGCTGTTGTGTTAAATGCCCCAGGTGCATTGGCCATCACAAGCAGTTTCCATTAGGGGCTGGTGGTATGTAGGGATGCTAAGGGGCTCTTAAGCATGGTGTGACACCTGTAACATGAATTTGAGGCATAAACCACTGGTTTTGACTAAAGTGAATGGGCTATCTATACTTAATCTGGAAAAGAAATATGTGTAATTTATGTGTTTTGTAAATAGCACGAGGATAAATAGTCAGGTCCCTCATGAGAGGCAGGGGCTATCCTGAAATATATAGCAGGACAGCATGAAGTGATGCACTCTGCAGGTGTCTGTACACTGACAGAGGTGGATAAAGTAAAACCTCTGTCCTCAAAGGTGAAAATCGTGTGGAAGGAAGGCATTTGTCAGAGATGGTCTCCATATGAGCTCATCAGGCTGAGTCCTGCCTCATCCTGCCTTGTAATAACCACCAAGGTGGGAGGGAAAGGAAAATACGACTGGTTTTGTCCTCAGAAGTCTCATATAAATGGAGTGTGAAGGAAGAACTGCAGGAATATGTGGGGATGAGGGAATGTCTGCAGGTATTGCTCAGGGCACTGATAAAGTGTAAAGATAAGGAAGGAAAAAGCCAGCACTTGCTTGGGACATGAGGTAAAAATCAAGCTGTACCAGTTGCCCCTGCTGGGAGAGTCGAGAGAGAATGTAGCAGGGTCAGGTGGGAGATATTTAAGACTGGTATTTTTTTACTGCTTGATAGATGAATTGTGATGTGGCTTTATAGAAGTACTTGACCTCTGTTTTCCTATGACATGGTGACCATACTTATTCAGCAATGCTGGTGTTGGTGGGCAGAAGGTGAGCAGAGATTCTGCTAACACAAATCCCTTCCCAATTGCAAGCTTTCTGGGAGATGGGCTAGCAGATATAAAGGTAATGGGAGCGATATGAGACACAATTGTCATTTAGTACAGAAAGCATCTGATTTCTCCAGGTAAAAACTCAGATTTGTTGCCTAAATTTGTATGCAATAATTGAAGTGGATGAAGTTCTAACAATTTTTGTGATGAGAGTGTTTTGCTAAGACATCTTGAAAAATACTGTGGTCCCACAGAGCCTGATAATGGTCAAATATAATGGAACCTTAACCAGAGCTGGAAAGATTGCTGTGGGTCTGTAGAGGAACGTGGATGTTAGGCACACTGGCATTCAGAAAACAAAACACAGGGTTGTCACAAGGCTGTTCAGGCCTTTCCCAAGTTGCTTGTGTGTGCTGTGCTGCCTGTTGGTTACCTCGTGCCAGGAGCTGAATGATCAGAGAAGAGCTGGAGGGGTGTGGGAGTTACAATTCAGGATTTGCTTTGTAAAAGCACCTCGCTGATTCTAGTGGGAAACAAGAGGCATAGACTATTTTTCTGCTGAATGAAACATTCATAGTATGGTGATCTAAGTGGGGCCCCAAAAAGTGACAGGTACTTGTGGGTTCCTTGTCTAATCTGACTGCCAAAGTATAGAAGAAACTGCACAAAACTTGTATTGTCCTAAAAGGGATAATGGGATAGTAAAGAGAGATAATGTGTGTAGGACACCCAGGATCTGTTTTGTCTAGGACACTTGCTTGAGTGGAGCAGAAGGGAAAAGGACCTGAATTTGTCTCATGCCCTGGAATGGGAAAACCAGAAGGGCTGGGAATTGCATGTGGCATGAGCTGGCTTGTGGCTCTGAACAAGCAGCAGTGTGGGTGCACTGTCAGCAGGGGAACACCCGTGTGGGACCAAACACCAGCTGCCTGCAGGAGCCCTGCGGGTGCAGGACGTGTGTGCTGTGGATGCAAAAGAAATCCTTTATTTCCTGTTCTGGAGTTCAGCTCTGCAGAACAGGCAGAGACCATTAGACCCCATTGAGTGACCTCCCATCTTTCACAGGCCTTGCAATTTCTTCCTGTTTCTCTTGACATCAGCCCACTGATTTATGCTGAACTAAAGTACATATTTTTTCCAAAAAAGACAGATCTGAAGACATTGGGAAATGAGAAAACCAACATTTCCCCTGATAATTTGTTCTACTTGTTAACCACTGCCACTCTTTTCCTGTTTCTTATTTTTCATTTCAGTCTGTCTGGTTTCTGATGCTAAACATTAGTTTGTGTTATAGATATCAGGAATAAATCAAAATGCCTTCTAGAACAGTACCTGCTTTCTTTTTGGAATGTGGCATATGGTAATTAAATTTCTTCAATTTGTCTTGGCTTTGCAGAAGGCTGGGGTTTAGTGCTATTGCTGCTGGGGAAAAAGCAAATCCCATCCTTCTCTCTTAGCTGGTTTGTGCCTTCTGCCTCACACCCTGTAATGCAGCAGGGCAGGGAACTGGTTCTGTTGAAATATAGAAACTTCTTGTTGCCTTGGGGTTATTTGGAGTTTTCAGTCTGTTCACCACAGGGCTGTAAAGACATCTGTGTGGTGCTAAGCCCACATGGGCCTCTTTAGATGGTGAAGAGGAGGCTGGAAAGTTCCAGGTGGGATTTTGCAGCAGAGCCCACTTCCAGGGACCAAACTACCACCAAAGACTTTTGTTCAGGGACGCTTTTCCAGTCCCCAAGGTAAAAGCAAAAGGCCACTGTGTCTGACCAGTGCCAAGCACAGCCAGCCTGGTGTGCAGAGCTGCCTAAGAAACAAAACTAGAACAGTTACAGAGGATAATGAAGCAATCCAGCTTTTTTGAGTGTATGAAAGTGAAAAATGCTTTCCTTTCCTGTCAAGAAGATGGCTTTGCTTCCTTCCCTTTGAAAAGCCACAGCTGCTCACTCTGGGGGCAGAAATATAGGAAGAGCAAGCATGTACTGCAAATGATCCTCTTGGAGGGTTTGCTGACAGGGAGAGGGAACATGGACAGACCATTTGAGATAAATGTTTCTAGCAGGATCAACCCAGCTAAGGCAAAGGTGAATTAACTTACAGAAACTCAGTTAATTGAAAGCCCATATGAGCTGGAGCTTTTGGTGGGAAAATGCAGGAAGATTTTGTTTCTATACACACATGCTCATTTCAGTCAAAACAATCTGGATTAGCAAAAGGATCTATTGAATAAACCAGGGAAAACGACTTTGATGGAAATGGGGAAGGTGTGCTTACAGTACCAGGAAGGAGAGCTGAGGAAGTGGCAATCTTTAGCAGAGGCAGAGAGCAATGAGCTGTCTTGCTGTGGCTGATAAGGAACATGGATGAAACTAATCGATTGGATTGATTTTATTCTTCTTGTTAAAAGTTAAATTCTTCCCTGAGAAGGAATTAAAGGAAATCCCTTTGGCACAGTTGAGGGAAATGTAGGGATACCTGCCAAGTTATAACCTTTACATTTTTGTGTAAGTGATTCCTGCTTTGTGTGACTCAACTCTACCATCTCAAAGTTTTAACAGAAGAAATGCTTTCTAAGAGAGTTTATGCTGCATCATGTTTTGTGTATTTTAAAAAAGCCTCAATTTCCTCTAGGCTATTACAAGAAAACAGATTTTTAAAGAGTCTGGGGATTTTTTTAATAAACAAGATAAGTAAATGTTAATAATTACAAGTTAATTATAAACTGTGGCTGTTGCACAATATAAAATTAAAGGCATAGCTGAGCTCCAAACCATTTCTTTATCAGAGATGATATTCAGATAATCAGACTCAGCCAGCCTTTTGCAAATACTGACCTTGTACCTACAAATGAAGTTTCTAAGGATTAAAATGCCAATGCATGTTTTGGAAGGTCACTCATATTTCCCAACGCTTATTTTAAAAGTGTGCCAGTTTGTCTTAGCTCAGGGTTTGACCTCTGGATCATCACAGGGTGTTTATGTAGATGCCAGAGTCAACAGTTCATCATTAAGTGAAAAGGATGACACTGATAAAAAGGCCTAAGGGTGTCCCAAGGTTGTTCTGCAGTGTCCCTCTGGAAGGTTTGGTTGGAAGCAGGAAGCTGTGGTGGAGAGACCCTGTTTTAGCAATGCTCAGAATGATGAAAACATGAAGTAGAGCATGGGGGGAACCATCTCTCCTTTTTAGCCAAGCTGCAGCTACTGAATGTGTGTACATCTAGTGATAATATTCAATAGTGGGAGAATAATTGGCATAACAAGTGTTGCCTCAATTTTCTCTCTGACAGGTGTCACTTGAGATTTAAGTGTGCTTATGTTCTTCTACTATTTGACTTATCACTTTAACTTAGTTGTCACTATGCCCTGCTAATCCAACATTTGCAAAAAGCAGGTTTATTTCTTCAAATGCTGTGCTGCATTTTGCTGCCTGATTACCCTGGGACTTGGTCACTACAGTGTATTTACACATAATCACCATGAAGTGCAACTCCAGCTAACATAAGTACACCTGAAACCACTTTGAAGCTACAAGCTCAGAAATCCCCAACAGTGTGGCCCTCTGGAGCAGAATTTGGCTAGGTATATTTGCCTATTTGTGCATGTGCCATGTGCATTTAGGTGCCTGTCTGTCTTGACTTGTAGCCTGCAAAATTGATGTGAGATTTTTTTGCACCAGTTTGTGCACCTCAATTGCACCAGTTCCTGGCCATCTCTACCTCCCCTGTGCTCACTCCTGCTTAAGGTGAGTTACTGAGGGCATGTTGCCAGAAGAGCAGGATTTATTGCCTAATTTTTTCCAGGAGCCTGTCCAGTGTTCAAGGGCATTCATATGTTTCATCAAGAGTCCACACAGTGGCCTGAAACTATGTGGAGTATGTTTGTTAAACTGCTGTGAATTTGAGAGGGATAGTGAGCCCTGGAAAACAGTCAGGGTTAAAAGTTATCTTGAGGAATGGTCTCAGGAATGCACTGATGCATGGCACAAAGAATTGCAGTGAGTTAACACAATGCACTGCAAGACTCTCAGATGGAGAGTGGCTGTTCAGCAACAGCTCTGCCAGAAATGATCTGCAGGTCACATCCAATCTGAACTGTATGTAAGGGGGAACCCCTCTTCTTCCTGTGTGAACAGAAGTTTGTCCTGTGGGTATGGGGACAGATATTTCTGCTGTAGTGGGGCTCCTGTGGTGAAAGGGTTTGCACTTTGTTCTTTGGGAAAACTGAATTTCTCGAGGGAATTAAGAGGACAGCAATTAGTGGTGTGCTGTAGCAATACTGGATCTTTTTTAAGTGGAAATGGTTCTGGCCAGCCCCAGAACTGTGGTGTCCAGTTTTGTGTATTTCTAGCAGTGATTTGGCTTTAGACATCCAAGGAAGAGGCTAGGACTCATCCCTGCCATCTGATATGGGCCAGGATGGGGGAGCTGGCCGGAGTGCTAGACTGGGAGGGTCTTCTAAAGCATACAAGGCTCTGGGAAGATGAGATGTGTGCTACACTTGCTGGCCCATACCTGTAAAAAAATTAATGTAACAAGATTCAGTGTGTTTCTTAATGAAAAGGGAAGTTAGTTTAAAGAGAACTTAATTTCCTCACTCACTATCACGTGTTTAACTCACATTTTCACACCGTCATGCTTGTGGACTCCAAGACGTGTCAAAACGCATGAGGACTGCTCGCACTAAGGATGTGATGCTGGCTTTCAAATCCTTGTTCCATATTTTGGGTTCCTCTTGATGATGCTAGATCTAGTTTTTGAGCTGGTTTGAACCAATTTTTAGCATGTAATTTACTTAAGAAGTCCAACTTATTGCAGTGAATTTGTCTCCCTAAGAATCTTGCTTCTTCCTCTGTAGGTCTTAGGCAAGGTGGCAACAACTTTTCCTCTTAACATCTAACTCTCTTCTGCTTTTGCAAAACATCTTCCCCTCTCACCAAGCTGTGATGATGCCTTTTCCTCACTGAAGTAACAGCTGTGAGGCTCCCTGGCTTCTAGGTGAACTGGCTGGTCCTGCAGACTTATCTGGTTACTAAATAAAAGGCCCTTTAAAGAAGATTTGCTAGTGTGTGCCACTTTTGAAATATAGCCTTCCATTTGTTCACTCACAGACATGGAACTTAGATTAAAAGCCAGTGTAAGGGGGTTTACTGAGTGATTGCATGTCTAGCTTTTGAAATATAACAGGGTTTGCTCATTTTGGCCAGACGTCACATGTCCTGTCTGCTTACCTCTGATGGAGGCTGGGACTCTTTTTCCCCTGTCCCAGCAGGCATCTCCCTGTTAATTATTCTGAAAGCTGAGCAGTCCCTAGCTTCATCAGAACTCTGATTGTGAAAGGATTCTAATATGTAAGGCTGATTCAGGAATTCCCTCAATCTTTGCAAAAGTAATATCTTTGAGAGCTTCGTCACAGCATAACGTGTAAGTGGGAGAAGACAAGAGGGGTTTGGCAACTTGGTTAGCTAACTGAACCCACCAACTAAAATTTTAGTTGCTTTTTAAGCAGAGAGCAACATGTTCAAGTTCTGGAAAAGAGGCCAGAGAAACAATAATAAGCTGCTGAAGGAAAGCCCTTTTCACTGCCTGCTAGCAGTGGATTGTCCCTCATCTTTTCTTTTTGTGTTTGACCTTTGTGTCAAGAACAATTAATCTTTACAGAAAGAATCAGTGATTAACAGAAGCTTACCCAGAGACAGCCTCCATGGAAAGGGAGCATCAAGGACAGGAATTAGCTTTGGTGAATGCTAACATCATGGATGTCTGCTGAAAAGGCCACCGGTGAAGGCCATTTCCATTTTTGATTTGCTTAAGCTATAAACCAGACTTTTCCTTGTAGTCATGACCAAGGAATTTTGTGTGTGTGGTTGCATGGTTATTGCCAATGAAACTTTAAGTATTGAGAGACCTGGAACTCACAACTTCGAAATACATGAACAAATAAAAGGTCAGAAATAGAATAGATGAAATTTAACTGACCAAGACTGATTTGAAAATGGTTGTGGGAATAGGTATGTGTGTCAGGAGAACCATTAGTGTTAGTTAAAGTGAGCAAACTATGTACTGATAGTAAATGTATATTAATGTAGTAGAATTACTATGTTCAGACAGATTTTCTACACACTCTCTCCTCTTGACATATCAGTGTAGTGCTGCCAGCTTTTTGTCCAGTCAAAAGAAGGAACTGGTGTGCCAGTTGAGTTCCATATTACAATTCCACGGGTGAAGTAGGCTCTGAAAAACACATATACTTCACAACCTTGAGATACAAACCCTCTCCACTGATTAAACTGTTATTGCAATTGAAAGTGGTACCATAAATATTCTCTCCAGATGTATACCTAAAGCCAAGTTTAGTCTTCTGCTCCATGAGCTGCATGTCAAGGTATCAGTGTCTGCTTGGTAAAGGAGGTGTAAATTGGTTCCTGCAATGCACAGCAGGGAGTATCTGATTGGATAACAGCTGGGAATTAGTGAGAAAGGGAATCTTTTCTCCAGAAAGGTGGAAGGAAAGGAAACCAGGAATGCCAAGCAATAAATGTCTGTATCTGAACTCTGCTGTAATTTGTGGCTGTGCCAAAACCACACAGCAAATTGGTGATGAAGGAACAAAGAGCAGCTGAGGCAACCCCAGGCAGGAGGCTGAGTGTGGAAGTGCCTGGAAGAGTACATCACCCTGATGAGTTTACACAGGCTTGGCTCAGACATGTTCATGGGAGGTGCTGCCATGCTCCTGGCTTTGTGCTCAGGTCTACGATTCAGTCAGAGGAAACCAGCCTAAGCCTAAAGAAAACATTATTATTCTGGTTTCAAAATAAGTGTTTTTCTACATAGAAACCCCCAGCCTGCATAGTGCTCAGCAGTCTCCTCTACATGTGCAGCACAAAGAGTAATGGCTGCCTATATCAGAGCACTTCCACATGGCACTGGGCTTTATCCCTTCCATCAGTTCCACAACTTTTTTCAGTATCTGTGTTCTCCCAGGAAAAACAATGAAAATCTTTAAACATTTCCTTTTTCTTTCTGAGCATTGACCCTGAAACCAGTGGCACATCTGTGTGTATCTGAGAAAACCACAATGATCAGCTTTTCCATCCCTACTGGGTAACTATGAGTGATGGCATGTGTGTGACTCCTGACAGAATAACTGAATTTACTGTCTGGATAATGAGCTGCTATTAATAAGTAGACTACAACAATTTAATAAAAGGTATGCTAATAAACATTGGTTGATCTGTTTCCACACAGACTGGGTCCTGTATGGGGAAAAAGCAATTTAAAACACTTAATCTCAAGGGGGTGTTATAAATGAGAAGCTTGACTAGGCCAATATTCAAGCAGCAATCAATTTATTAACTAATATGGTAAAGTATGGGCAGTGCTGGGTACAGTGGGGGAAGTTTTCCCTCCAACCCCACACTGATAGTTGGGGCTTACAGGTATTTATAGGGGAACTCATAAGCTTTCTCAGCAGTTTCTATCCCCAGTTTTTACATCACAATTCTATACGTTATTGTGACTTAGTTTTTCTCAGGATGTATCCCCAGATGTAGGGGGTCCAGCTTCTGAAAGAAGAAAGAAGTCTCCCATCTGTTGAGGTCCAGCTTCCAGATGTGGGTCCACCTTTTGATTGCAAGAACTATAAATCTCATAACAGTGATGTTCAGCTTCCCTTGGTTGAAACTATTAATCATTGAGTTGGTGTTCATCTTCCTTTCTCAAGCTGCTTTTCCCTGTTTTGTTAATGCGTGAGATAAGCATATTTCCTTTTTATATATTCTAAAGCTATAGTTTCAAAGATCCTTACTACAAGCAATATTATAAAATTATACTTCAAATGGTTATTATTGCAAAACTCTTTAAGGCTTAGCTTCAAGCAGAAAGTTCCTGTCAAAAAGCAACATCCTTAAAGCTTTAATTCAAATGCTCCTAAATCAACTTAAGACTTAGAAAGGTTAGTTGCAAACAAAGGATAGGTTCAAAGGTTACTTTCCTCAGTTATTATTAGAATTTGTCTCTATAACTGTCCCATGGTCTGTTTCCACACATATTGCAATCACAAATACACACGTTGGCTGTATGTACCTGACACGAAACACAGCTTTGTACTTCACTGGGGTAACTTATGACAATACCAGTCTGTGCTCTTACCTGCCACTCCCTGTGGTTCCCTAGCAAAATCTTCCTTTTGCAGCCTCACTGCTTGTGTTTGCTTTTATTCTAGGTTATAGGAGAGTTTCACCATCCTCTGCCACTTCAGAAATGCATCTTTACTTCCCATGATAAACAGCTTCACCTTGCCATCACCAGTGCTGGAATTGGATGTTCTGTCAAAGCTGCTCTGATCCAACTCCTTGGTTGTCTTTTAGAAACTCTTTAAGGTGACTTAACTGTAGAAATGCTTCTATGTTTATTGCCATTTTCCATGGTTAAAATATTAAACTTGAATGAGAAAGCAAATGTTTATAGGACTTCAATTTCATCTGCTCTTTCAATGTGTTAAAAATATTTCTGGAATTCCTGCATAACACTGGGCATGAAACTTTAATACTTTATTAATGGTACTTCAGATATACACTACTGTCTTTTCAAACAAATCTATATGACAGCAAGTCAAGCTGTTCTTCATTTGTTGCTCAAGGAAGTTACACACAGCACGAACATGGATTTATTGTAGTGTTGTGCATAGTGGGTCTAGAAGTGTGTTGTCTAACAGTGGGATCCACTCCAGAAAACATCATAGTCATAGGTGGTCCCTGGGCAGAGAGCTTGCAGCTGAGGGCAGGATTTGTGTTAGGAGGGGCCCAAGCAAGGAAGAAGCAAGGTGCATGTTGTGATGGCAGCTAGTGTTTTATGCTTTTGAGGCTGAGTTTAAGAGAGCAGAAATTACACGGCTCAAAGCTTTTGAAAAACAGAGACTGAGGGATGGGCATGGTGAAAGGGGGTGGGGTGCATAGCACAGGGCAGACTCAGCTATTCGGGTGTTCAAAAAACATTTGCTTATGTTGTCCTGTGCTTCCCTTTCTGTGTTACTGTTACTTCTGCTTTGCAGCCTTTCCCTAGGCCAGCCTAAAGTAGTGTGTGAGAAGGGACGTGGGGTGGGTCACTCCTTTTCATTTGAGTCAGCTGTCTCCTGGTGCTTCTGAATCCAAGGAAAACACCAAGAAAACAGTGGCTTTGGTCATATCCACTCTTGGGAAAAGTGCTAAACAAAACCTCCAACAAAAAGCCCAATACATATGTATAAAGAATATCTCCTATGTGTGCAGTGCCTGGTTTGAACTGCTAAAGCAACTTTTTGATACTGCTGGTTTTTACAGACTGTGTAAATATGTGAATTTACACAGAATATTACAGATAGCCGTACTGCGTTCTCTAAGCTGGCAGCTCTGTTTCTTCAGTTACCTAGTCCAAGATTTTGTCCAAAATGTTTGCCAGGTGGTGGTGCAGGACACGGGATTCCACTCAGGATGCCTTTTCTGGGCGAAGTCCAGGCACAGAGGGAATCTTGCATAGCAGGCTGAGGACGGGCAGGCACAGGCTTTAGTGGTGATTTTGGAAAAGTTACTCCCATTCCAACTTTTTTGCCTTCCCACCTTGTCTCGCGGCTCTGGAGAAGAATGCGCAGCCTGGATCTCCTTTCAGACTCAGCGCAAGCCGCACGGCCTGCAGCTCGGTGGCGGTCCGTGGCGCTTTGCTCGCAGGACGCTTCTGCTCGTGGCCGAAACCCGGGAGTGTCCCCGCCCGGGACACCGGGAGAACACCGGGAGAACACCGGGAGAACACCGGGAGAACACCGGGAGCGCCCGGGAGCGGCGGGGGCGGGGCCCGCCCCGAGCGCACCAATCAGAGAGCGGCAGCGCGGGCGGGGGACAAGCACGAGACCAAGGCGCCAAACAACCCTTCCTCCCGGAACGGCGCTCCCGCTCTGCGCTCCCCGGCAGCCAATCACAGCCACGATCCGGCTTCCCGTCCCGCCCCCAGTGGAAAGAAACCAATGGGACACGCAGCTGCTGCAGCCTCTCAGCCAATCAGCGTCTGAGCCCATTGAAAAAGAAAAAAAAGGAAGAGCGGAGCCCGTTAGCTCCTGCCCGTGACCTGCGGCCGCGCTGGGCGTTCCGGCCGTGTGGGGCGTTCGAGCCGCGCTCCTGGCGATGCTGCCGGCGGCGGCCGCTCCCCTCCACCGCTCGGGCCCCGCCGTGCCGCCCGTGCCATGACCCGGCCGCTCGGCGAGGGCCTGCCGTCTCCGGGCCCTCCCTTCGCCATGTCCCGCCGCCATGTTACGCCGGCGGCCGCGGGCAGAGAGGCGGCTCAGGACTGCAGGTACGGGCGGGGCGCGGGAGAGGAGCGGTCGCGGTCGTCGCCGGGCACCGAGCCCGCCTAGGGGGGCGCCCCGGCTGCCGGCGTGCGCCGCGCCGCCCAGGGCGGGTGGCGGGGGTCGGCTCGGCGAGAGTTACCGGGGCCTCCCCGGGAGCATCGCCGGGAGCCGGCCCCGGTGTTCCAGCCGCCGAGGGGCCCGGCCGGGGCCTCCTCATCGGAACCGGCTCGTGGTGCCGCTGTTCGTTGGCCGAGGCGTCTGGCAGCGTCCCGGAGTCTGAAGGGAGTGCCCGGCGAAGTTCAGGCTGGCATTTCCAGCGCATCCTTCAGGATGCCGGGGCCGTCCCCGGGTGCCCTCCCCGCCCTGCCCTGGCGTTACCCAGCCCTCTGCGGAGCTGGGCGGCGGCAGCGGTTCGGTCTAACCGAGAACTGGGGGCGTCGGTTCAGCTCCCGAACCTGCTCCGGCCGGGAGCTGCGCCTAACGGTGCTGGGGGACCGTGCCCAGGGAAAACACGGGCTGCCGGTGACAGTGCTCATAGACTCGACAAACTTGTCTGCTAACTAGAAACTCAAATTCTGCCAAGGATTTGAGGCTTTTCAGAGGCTGCTTTGTTGTTTCTTGCAGAATGAGACAAGTCATACTTTTCTTATGCTGTGAGTAGCACCTTACTTTGTTCAGATCCTCTGTTTTGATGGCACTGTCATTTAAAAAGAAGGGCACAGGGTAAAAGTTCACTTTTTCAATCTTACTTTTTGCCCAAGAAAGTGAATCGAAACTGTAATTTCGGTTTTGTTGCAGTTGTCTAAAAGACTGAGTTTTTCTATCTGAGTTTCTGTTTTGGCTGGGGTTTTTTTGTTTGTTTGTTTTTGTTTTTTTCTTTCTTTGTTTTTGTTTGTTTGCTTTTTTTTGGTTATTTTTACAGAGCTTTTCAAGATGCTCTGTTATCAAAGATGTAGTAGCTTTTTGTAGTTTACTCATATGTTATGAGAATGTGCTATCTTGGAGCTATTGCTAGTGTTTCCAACACAGCTTTTTAAAAGGATAGTTTTTATCCAGCCAGAGATAACCACGAATATGGCTGTAAACAGTAACAGCTTTTATGAAATGCTTAGGGGCTTGTTTTTCAAGACAAGTGAAAGTATTTCCTCCTTCCCTCTTCCATGCAGGCTGTGTCCTTATTTTTGAAAGGCCTGAAAGGTCTGTTAGGTTCATCTCCTGGTTGTGCAGCTTTTTTCTGTTGTTGGGTCAGATAATGTATTTATGGGTTTTGCATTTTCTTTTGGATTTTTAGTGGTCTCCTTGGTGTCTCATCCGAGCTGAGATTTCACAAAATATGGTGTGATAGTTTTTATTTGGGATAAAAGATCTTGCTGAATTTATATATATTGCTGAAAAGTGTTAACCAGAGCTGTATAGGGGTTCAGAAAGATACATTAAACAACTGTGATTTTCATGTTAGCAAAAGAGTGAAACACAGTAACCTTCTACTAAAGGGTTGAGATTCTCCTGTGAACTATTTGTGAACAGTTATGGCCCCATTCACATAGAAAATCACATTTCTCTTTGTATTTCACATGTATGTGAAAGGCAAGTTGGACAGCCCAGTTCTTTTTCACGTCCTTCCTTGTACTGTATTGAATTCTTTCTTTTTTTCTTTTCCCCACCCTTTGCTTTTGTCTGAAGTTTCTAGTACACTTCCTTGTCTGAGACGCAATACAGAACCTTGGCTGGACAGTTCCTAGCCCTTGCACTCCGAAAAGCAGAGTTACAAATGCAAAGGAGAAAATATTGGTGGATAAGCACTTCCAAACAAGCTGCCTAAGACAAATCACTCACCATATCTTCATTCAAATTACACTTGAGGGAGAGGGGAAGTGCCTTCATTCCCTGTTGTTTTGTATAATTATGGAATAAACAGAGACTCTTACAAAGCTCTTGGATTTATAATAAAAGACAGCAAAAAGAGCAATATGGGAAGGACATAAGCAGCCATTTGGAATCAGTGGCTGTGGAAACAAGGACAGAGATGGCAAAGGCCTTGGTTTTTGGTTTTGGTTTTGTTACAAGCTGCCCTGGAGGCCAGAGTAACTGAGGTTCTTGTTAATCGGTCCCTTGGGGCAGATTAGGGAGAAAGAACACTGAATACCTGGTGTTTATATATATGCACACATAGGGTTTATTTTAGGATTGCAATGGAAATGAGGTTGCAATGGAAATGTAGCCATTTTGGTTATTATCTCTAGTAATAGGACAATATAAAAAGATACCACTTAATGAAATAAATAAGGAAAAGAAAGAAAAGGCAAGGATAGGAGTAGATTGCAGAGATATCACCACCATGGATCCAGTGATGAGATTTGATTGTTGCAATTCCGATGTCTGCTGGCCAAAGTGGAACTTGCAGTCTGGATCAGTCAGGGATGTGGGAAGGCCCCAAAACGTAGAGCTCAGTGGGTTAATGGATGTTCAGGTGGGAATGCCCAGGTGCCTCCCTTGGAGAGGGTGAATTTAGCACTGTCT
The DNA here is from genome assembly GCF_963513975.1 of Fringilla coelebs. NCBI lineage: Eukaryota > Metazoa > Chordata > Aves > Passeriformes > Fringillidae > Fringilla > Fringilla coelebs. Next base: position 24,075,918 of record NC_140066.1, on the reverse strand, counting down.
GTTACAAGGCTCCAGAAATGAGTCTGGGGGCACTTTGGGCGTCTTTGATGGTTTATGACCCCATCTTAGGCCGGTGCTTCTCGCATCATGTTTTCTCCCATTATGCCTTATCAGAAGGGATAAATACCTTCAGCCTGAGTGTGAATATGCCAATGCCTCCCCCTGGGTGGGGGCTGCTGTTTTACACCTGAGTCAGTTGTGTAAGGGAGGACATTGGTGTGATAAAAAGCATTTTCCCACCTCTGCATTGTCTGTGCCTTATCTTCCTTGTCCCTTGTCTGGCTCAAGCCCCAGCTTGTGGTCATGCTCTGGATGTGGGGGTACACCCTCTCCCATCTTAGGCCCATCAGAGATGTCAACTCCACACACAAAACCCCTCTTCTCTCCCCTTCCATTGGGGGTGCAAACCTGGGCCTCAGCAGTATTGCTTGTTTGAGTCAATGACCTTTAACATTTCTGTCCTGCCCAGCTTGTCTTCAAGGTGTAGGTGCAGAGAGGGATCTGGGTGGTAACTGAAGATGAGATGTTGCCTGCCAGCAGTGCTTCATGTGCAGCTGGGGCTTTAATGGGGAAGAAAGAAGTACAGTTGCTCAGTCAGGGAAAGAGGAAGGATTTGGAAGGATAGGCAGTGTGGAAAGCTCTGGGCACTGGATGGTTTCGCAGCTTGAGAGCAACCCAAGCAAGCACTGGGTGTGTCCTGAGGAATGCGAGGTGGAGAGGGCTTTGCTGTGAGCAGGTGAGGCCAGTGAGGAGTGCAAGGAGGTCTAGGGCAGAAAAACAAATTGGTCAGCAGCAATAACAGTGAATAAACCTGCGTTTGAGTCTTTGGCTCTTCTGCTGAACTGAAATATGGGGATCCTGTGTGCTGCAATTTTTCTCTTATTTGAAAGTAGCTGAGTGATAGAAGCAGCAAGAGTTGTTAGGTCTCAAGCTGAACTTTACTTGAACTACAAGGCTCTGCTGAGTAATCAGAGATGGATTATAGAAAAACCTGGGGCTAACAACCTGAACATTTACAGTTAGACTAGACAATGTTAATGGCTTAAATATTACTTTATAATTAATAGCTGGAGTGGACAGCCCATAAATAGTGGTACATGAACAGTAACAACCTCATTTACAACATGGAACACAGAACCAACTGAAACTCCCCCTGAAACTGAGAGGGTGTGAATATGACCACAGAGCACAAACAGTGAACCAGGGAAGACTGACAAGAGCCCCGACCCTAAAATCGCTGTTGGTCTGGACTGGTGGGTAGTTTAGGTTGCCCAGGGATTTCTGTTTGTGGTCCCTTTTTTTGAGGCACCAGCTTAAGCTACCACCAGGCAACTGATGTGTGCCAGTAAACCTGTCTAATGGAGTTGAGAGCCTAGTATCCAAAATTTAACACTGTTGCTGTAGTGTGTGGGAAGAACACACTTATTTTTTCCCTATGTCAAACTGAGCTGGGACAAGCTGGAGGCAGCCAGTCTTTGACAAGTAGCTTCTCTGCTTTCTTTGGTAAGCCAAACCCAGTTTTGTGCGCCCACAGATTCTGATTACAGGTTACTTTTCACTGAGTTACAGTATCTTCAAATATCAGTGCTTGCCAGTATCGTGATTTAAGAAGTATCAGTGCTTTATAAACAGGTCTTTGTATTTCTGTAGGTGCTAACAATGCAAAAGCTGTGTCACAAAATGCAAAAGTGATGATTACAAGCTTAAAGAAAGATTCAAAATTAGATCCAAATTAATTTCATTTTTTGAAGTTTGGCATCTTCATATTCTGCCCACAGTCCTGATAAAAACAACCACAGTGGGTTCTTCTGCCCTAAACTTCCAATGTGGTTACTGAATCTTTGGGGACACAGTCGTGTATGGATACTTGCATATGTTAGCTTAGTTTCTGGAGTAAGTAGATTTTGCCTTTGTTATCACTGTTACTCAGGCAATTACAATGTATCTTTGCCTTGGAAGGTGCAGAAAGACAACAAAACCTGGAACCAACCCCTGCTGTTCTTGCAACAATCGTGCTCACATCAATACTTTGTTTGAACGTGGAGACACTTGCAGAGCAGGCGCTCAGCACAGCCTTAGAGTCATTAGCAAGCTGTGTGGAGGAAGAGATACACACCGAGTTCACAGATTCTGATGTCTTCTGTTGTTCAGCCAATCTGCCCATTTTTAGAAGCGATATTCTTCAGTGGAGAATGCCCTGGTGTTCTCATGTCCCACTTGCTCTTGGCAGAGATAAGACCTCTGATTTAAAGCTAGTGATTGCCTCTAGGTGACTGTTGGCTGCTCTCTGTTGGGAGCTGGCTGAGATGGATGCTGGCTTGGGTTAGCAGCTCGGAGTGATGGTGGACATGGGGAGGTTGTTAAATGACATCATGTCACCATGTAATGTGCTGCTGAGGTCTCACCTAGGATCCTGGGTGCAGGTGAGGTCAGTCCCATTCAGGACAGTTTAGTTGAAGGTGGAAGGGTGGTTAAGATTTACCAGGATTATTAAAAAAAACAGTTTGAGTGAGGAAACTGACAGGTTTAACTTCTTTAGCCAAGCAGAGTGAAGGCTAGAAGGTAAAGACAATGATGATGCTTTTTCTGATTTATCAGAAATAAGAGCTGCTGTCATTAAAGAACACCTGTAGAAGTAATTTACAGGTTTTTTGAATTATGTAACATTCAGTGAATGGGCATTTATTTATTGTTCTTTTATAAAGATAAAATTATGTTTTCTCTTCAGAAACCAGTTGATTACAGAGTTCTTCAAGCCAGTTTTAAGTCCAGGTAAATATGGTTTTTTCTAAGTAGAAGATATTTATATGAATTTTAATTATGTAAGCATGCAGAATGATAATCCAATCTCATTCTGTAGTGGAGCAGCAACATAATGAGTATAGTTTACCAAATATGTCAAAATGAGCACATTTAAATTTTTCTAATAATGCAGCTGAAAATATCAGTTTCCTGTTTAAATTAATTTCTTTAAATAGTTATGTAATTATTATTTCAAGTTCTGTCTCATGCTTAAGCCAGATTGTTTATAACAACTGGAGCTGCATCATAGGTCATGTGCTTCTTTGCATGGCAGTAGCAAAACTGGATGATTAAGTTAATTTTGGATTACATGTGAGAGAGAAGTAATACACTATAATAAGGTTTGTTGTTTTGTTTTTGGTTTGGTTTTTTTTCCCCAATATAATTTTTGTGAATAATTGGTCTTTTTTCTCCTGCACCATGTCCATAAAGACAGAACTGTGCTGTCCTCACCAGACAAAGGAAATGTAAAAGATGAAGGAATAGGACTGTCAGTCTTACGCACTGAAAGTTTTGATAGGAATTCATCTTCTCCAGAGAAGGTCAGAAGAAAAAGATGCCAGACCAAACTCCAAATGAGTCCTGTGGTAGGTGTCTTTTGGAAAAGAATTGCTGAAAAGGACAGTGCAAACATGTCAGAGAATGGCAGAGTGTGCCGGGCCCTGGGTTTGTTGTAGCCAAAAGTTGTGATTGAGAAACTCCTCATTACTGCAGGCTATTCCTTGACCAAAAGGGAAAAGACTGCCTAGCCAGAACAGGGAAGAAATGAGAAGTGTCTGGGTGTAAGGAGAGCACCATTGTCTTATGGAAATAGTTGGGCAGAGAAGAATGACTGTATGGATCTCACAGACTCCAGCTCAGACTCCGACAAATGGGTTTCACCTGCAGAAGCTGATATTTGAAAAGCCTGGGCTGGAAAAATGGCACTGTGAGCACCACATCTCTGTGCTCAAGCCAGATTTCCCCACTGCCCTGCTCTCCTACTGATCCTGCATTTAGGTTGTCACTGGAAGCTCTCTGCAGAGAAAGGGAATGGGAGAAGCAGAAATTGGAACAATCTAAGCCATATCCTGTAAAACCATTCTAAGGAACAAATGTTTTGTATCAGGTGTTTTTAAAGGAGTTATTAAAGGTGGAAATCACTGAACCATTGTGCATATGAATTTTTAAATTTTTAGGTTTTTATAGTTTTACATGGCAAGATCAGATTCTTGATGCTGCCATTTTCAAATGTAACACAAGTTTATGTTCTTTTCCTATTCCTTTTTAAGTTCTAGGTTGTGCTTGGGTAAGCTGGTTCTTAATAATTTTACAATCAGTGAAAACTCTGTTTTAAAAGCAGGGGAAATATTCTGGGCTAGATGTAAGCATGGAAATGCAATAGAAATTGTATTTTGTAAAAAAAGGTGCCGTTATCTTAAATGCCTTTTCTGGTGTTTTCTTACAATGTGGCTTAGGGAGCAGACTGGCAAATTTCTGCTATTTAGAAGTTGAAGTTAACAGCAGTTGAGATTTATGCATTTAAGCCACAGTATTTAGATAGATTTGGGTGTGGTCCTCTTACAAATGTAGTATTTAATTACAGGTCACTTTTAATCTGAAGGAAAAAATATATAATTTGGGTTCTGGAGAGATCTTTGCAGCTGTATTTAAAATTTGTCTTGAAATTAGGTCCATTAACATATTTCTGGGGGTGTGTGGAACCATGTCTGTGCTAGGTTCAACATTGGTTTTTAAAAGTATACAATTAACTTTTTTCTCCCTGTGTCTTTAATTTTAGGGAAAGGGATGTCCTGTAAGAAAAATGCCCTTTGGTTCAAGGGAGATTGCCTCAGGTATGAACATTGCTGTTAATATAGAATTAATTAGTTGAATTCATCACTTCATGTCTATTTTTAATGGCTTTTTTCCTTTGAAATTATGTTTTCTATTTTCTTTTACTAAAACAATAATTGAATAGTCAATATTATTTCTAATATATGGCAAGTCTGAAGAGTTTTTAAAGTAATTTAGAATTTTAGTGTAAAACATATTGATTGTGACTTAATTAGAATTTTTGATATTTCATTATCTTAAAACCTTGATCCCAGTTTTTTTAATGGTTTCCCTTGTGTTTTGGATAGTCCACATTTTCTTTGGTGGTTAATAAATTGTGCCTTTTAGCTTAATCCAGAAAAAATATTCTTGTTGAACCAAGCACTAAAGTTGGCTTTTTTTTTTTTTAACCTTTTTAATCACATAATTTTATTCTATGGGTGGTAGAATGGAATCTAAAAAGCTTGAGGTAGGTTAGTAGGAAGATAAACTTTAAAAATATGAAAAAAAGGGGGGTGGAAACTCATTAGACTCTTTGCTGCTCTAGTTCTAGTTGACTTAAAACCAGAAGTTAGTTTTTAAAATGGAAAGCTGTTACATGTTTGTTTTTTAAGACAATTAATGTTACTATTTTGATTTTTTTTTTTTTTTTAATACGTGATTATGATGTTTCATCTTTTTCTCCCACATTTCATAGATGACCCATCTCAACCAAGGCTAACACAGGTTTTAGAACATGGGGCATCTTCTCCACATGCATTTAGAACATCATCTGAGATGGCCTCTGGTGCACCAAAGAGCCCAGCTCTTCCTTCACACTTCCTTAAGGTGTCCTTCGGGTTATCCAGACCAAGAGACACTCCTGGGAAGAGAAAACACTCTGCCATGAGTGTGGATGTAGATGGTTCGGATCAATCTCAAGTGAACGACCCTGCTTTTAGTAGATCACCAAAATGTAAAAATTGGAGGTGTGGTTTTGTAAAAAATATATTTTTAAAGTCTCCTCATGATGATGTTCTGCAACTCAAGGAGCCTGCTGCTCTGTCTGGACATGATTTGACTCTTTCAGAGGAATTCCTCAACTCCAGCAATGAAAAGGAGAAAAATAATTACTCTACTGTAGGTTTGTCATCTTCATATTCTGCACACAGTCCTCCTAAAAATAACCACATTTCTGTTGTGGATACCAAAGAGAATCAATTGCAGCTGGCTAACTCATGCATTTTCTTGGAAAAGTCGCTTCCCTTTTCTCAGGAAAAAAGTACTGTGTTGCCTTCTCCCCCCCACTTAACACAAACAAAAGGCATGAAATCCCCTCTCCAGGTTGCTGGCTTATCTCAGGTATTGGATGTTAGGAAAGAGCAAGATAAAAGACCAGAAAGACATGAACGGAATAAAGGATACGGTATTCAACCTAGCAACAGTTTTTCAAATGCAGTCCCTGAGATTTCTGAAAATACTCCTGATTCCTGTAGAATGGAAATCTCTGGGGAACTTGGACTGTCCCCAGAGACTGGCAAAAGTGTTCCCCCTTCATTGCCTTTGGAAGAGTCTTTTGTGCACAGCAGCCACGAGTCTTCACAGTCCTTAGGAGAGCTGGAAGTTAAAAGGAACTTTACGCGCACGTCCAAGCTGAGCAGAAAATGGCAAAGCAGCTCTGAGAGTGAAGATGACGTTTTGGAATCCATTCTAGATGATGATGATGATGAAGAAGAAGCATTAATGCCACTGCAGAAAATGCTTAATTCAAGTCTCAAACCACAGGCAAGAACCCTGGAAGACTCCTTTGACAGTGTTTCTCAGGACACTGTAACTCCATTGCTGAAGCTTCATGTAAGTTGGCTAAAGACCAGAAAAACACATTCTTTCAAGTATTCTTTTACAGATGTTATTTGCAAGAAAAAGAATAGAGATTTTAGCACAGTGCAGGGCCCAGTGGGTGCTAAGTTATTACCCCATATTTCAAATTCTAGGAGAATTAAATTTTATATTGCAGGTATATACCACCAAAACACAGAGGCCCAGGTGAATGGAGACATCTCATACTCAAAAATAAAATTGCCTCCAACCTCACCTGTTCCATCTTGCACATACAGACAGCAGCTTGTTCAGGTGTGCCACAGAACTAAATTCTGCTATTTAGCTCAGTTTTCTAAACAAATGACAAGCTGCTTGAGCAGCTAAGATGTCCAGTAGTCTCCTAGTACCTGTTCAGTCAGGATGTGTGTGACTGCTTGGTGATAGTTACTTTACATTAATTTTAGTCAAAAATGTACCAACGCTCAGCCACCTCTTGCTGATTCTCATTATGCCATTAAAGCTATAGCAGAGTATAATAAGACAGCAGATAATCAGCTTTATGTTGTGTTTTTATATGATTTTCTCCCTTATTCATGTGTTAATGCATGATAATTCAGAATTATTTGTCTGCAAAGGGGCTTACTTGGCTTACTGTGCTGCTGTGCAGTTAGAGTGTAGCTGGTGCAGGGATGTGCTTGTTACTGTGCTTGTCCTGGGAATGGCTGAAAGATGGTTTGTGCAGCCAGACTGATTTATCTCTATCCCTTCTGGTTGTTTTTAGGAGTTCTGTTTTTGCTTCCCCCCAGCCCCCAAAGTTAGGAGGCTACATTTAGAAAATGTGTGCAGTCTAATGTTTTTGTTTTCCTAGTCAGGTAAGATTTTGATCAGCTGAAGTTAACTGGAGGAAAGTGATGTGGACATTTAGAGATCTGTGTACTAGACTCCAGTCATATATCCTTGCCACAGTCTGTGATTGTCAGAGATCTGAGTATGAGTAAGTGTGGTGTTTTCTTTGAGGTTGTATTTCATGGAAATTTGAGGTATTTTAGCATTTCAAAAAGCTGAATGAATTCTGATCGCAAAGGACAGATGACATCTTTGAATCCCTGTGTACAGGATATTGTGGTGATGAATTGGTGTTTTTAAAATCAGCTCATTTGTTCAATAAGAGCTTGTCAAACAGGTAGTGATTTTGAAATTTTATTGTAAAATGATGTTTGAATAGGGAAGGTTCTGCAGTGGGTCTTAGTGTGGCATTCCTGACAGTTGGTATAGGTTGGGAATGGCTATATTTAAACAAAGAGGTTTTGTACTGAGCCTGGCTGGGTTGGAATTAATGTTCTCTATAACATTATATATATAGATATATTATATCTATATCTGTAACAGCTGTATGGTGCTGTGTGTTTCAGACAAAACTAGTGTTGATAATAGACCAATCTTCTACCTATTGTGGAGCACTACTTGCACAGCATCAGGGCTTTGTCTTCTTCCCATGCTGCTCCCATAGAGCAGATAAAAAGCTGGGAGGGAACAGAGCCTGGAAAACAGACCCTGGATGACCAAAGGGATGTATTCCATGCCACATAATGTCATGCTCAGCAGTCAAAAAACCAAGTGAGAGAATTTGGTTTGGCATGTAGCCACTGCTCAGAGTGTAGCTGGGCATCCTTCTGCTCGTCAGAGGTGCTGAGTGACTGCTTGTATAGCTTTTTCTTTTCTTGCTTATGCCTTTTACCTTACTAAACTGTTGTTATCTTAACCCATGAATTCTCTTGTCTTTGCTTTTCTTGCTTTTCTTTTCACTGCCCTGCACCACTGGCTGGGGAAATGGCCAAGCTGTGTGGTGCTTAGCTGCTGGCTGGGGTCAGCCCATCATTAGTTTCTAGAGTGGAAAAGAAACAGCAGAATACCTGTATAAATTCTCTCTTCTGCCTTCCCCCCTCCTCATTCCTTTCAATCTCTGATAGGGTTTATTTGTTGACTGAGTTACTGTCTCCATGGGCAGATGTTGAGCAGCCATAATTATTTAATCTGTTTCTTATGATTCTGTAATCAAGAGTGTTATAGATCAGACTTGTGTGGTTTCATATGTATTTCGCAATCTCAGCCAACATGACTACCTGATTAATGGTTAAGCCTGATAAACACATGCAGCAAATGCTTGTGGGACATGTGTGTGACCACAACATTTGGCTGGCCTGTTGCTGATATAATTAATGGCCAAGTAGGACAAAACAGTTAAGAACAGTCCCAACATTTCCATGACCGTGATTTGTGCGTATATCCATATTCTTCTCTTGTAAGAAAGGATGTATGTGTACATTGGAATAAAGTTTTGATTCCCTGTTTTTTCAACAGTGACTTGGCAGATATTGACCAAATACAAAATAAGCTAAGAAGTCTTGCAGATTTCCCACACAAAGACACCTTGCATGCTTGTTATATTTAAGAGATGACTGAATACCAGAGTGGTGTCAAAAGAGCTGTGCTTGTCCAAAGAATGGAATCATGGCCATAAAAGTTTTCAAATTTGTTGTCTGCTGCAAGCTGAATAAAAGACTGGCTACTGAAAAACAAGCCACTAGCAAAATTTGTTAAAACTTTTAGTGTGTTGTTCTGTTTATTAGTGCCTTAATTTGGTTTTATACTGGGGTTTTGATTGGAAGTTTTGTTTTGTTTTATTTATATAGAGGTCATTTAGCAAACACTGGAATTCTGCCCTCTAGGGACTTTGAAAGTAAAAGAACTGAGTAATTTTTGGAGGTTCTTGTCTCATGCACAAGAATGGGGATTCCCAGGGTCTCAGTGGATGATAATAATGGTAGAGTTGTGAGGTAAAAGGCTTCTGATGGTAATGCTTTTCGTGATTGCTAGCTGAAGGTCAGCCCCAGACATGCAGAGACTTGCTTCACTGTTCAGATCCACTGTGAAGCAGTTTTTTTCTAAATTAGTCATTGAGAGAAATTTGACCATTATGTAAACTTGTCAAGGGATTGAGAAACCTAAACTGATAATCATCCTGTTTTGCAGGGTCTCCTTTAGGTTTGTATCTGCATGTAAAATATCATTAAAATTGGAAGAGGTTTCTATTTTGATTATTGTTTTATAATTAATTGATGGCTTATAGCATTTCTAAATGTCTTGCTATTTCATTTACAGCTTTCTAAGACTCCTGTTATAAGCAAGGTGTCCTATGTGAACAGCTTAGATCATCTCTTGAAGGAGAAAGAAGAATCTAGAAGGTTGGTTTCTTAAAGCTTGTTTGAAAAATGTGGGATGGTGTTGTAGAAGCTTGGATTTGCCTTGTCTCCCCAGAACTGATGGAGTTTGATTAGCAGCAAGCTAAGCTTTGCCTCCCAGTGCCACCAACATACAACTGAACTGACAGGACCTACAAGTGTTGCTTAAATAGTAAAAGCTGAATGACAGGCTCCTTCCAAGCAACAAGGAATGATTTGTGATACATCTGTTTACCCCTGAAGAGCCAGGCTAAATTTACTGATGCCTTCGTTTTAGGTCACTGAGCCAGCTAGCAGCTGCTGGTCAGGCATGAAATAGAAATATTTATGTGGACTGACTGTACTAGTTTTTTCAAAGGCATTTGCAGCTCAGTATTGGTTGCCAAATTTTGCAGGCTATGGGTGTCTGAGTAGTTACACAGGTCAGTGAACAGAACTGATGAGTATTCTTACAAGAGATCTTTTGGGTAGGAAGTGAAATGTGGTTTATGTGTTAATGGCAAGTGGTGGTGATGAGTATATGTGCTTAACTGCTTATGTGATTAACTGTATGATTAAAGAATTTGACCCTGGTAACTGTGGGCTGACTGCTCGTGGAATAGCAGATACTCCTGTGACTAATACTGTTTAACAAATAAAATACTTGTTTGGTGCTTAGAAAAAAGTAAACACTCAGCCACAAGATCAAAAGTTTTGTGTAATTACAAAAGCTTTATCAGAGGTTGGTTGAGTATTTGTGTCTGGCAAGCCAGTGATTGATTGTGCTGTTGGAAATTCATTTGGTTTTGGGAAAAAATACTTTGTGTCTTGGAATAGTAAGATGCTTGGGTTTTTCACAGATGCAATGTCTCACATGGTTTTGCTGTGTGTAAATGGCTCCTGACTCCAGGGTTCACATTCAGAGCTTGGGTTTTGTTGATTGTGTTGTAAGTATAAAATGGTGATGATATGCTGTGCTGCTGCTGTTATTTCAGGTTAGAGGAACTAGTGAAACAGTTACAGGAAGACATAGAAAGAGAGGACAATGCTTCGGATGGAGAGAAAGAGGACAATGCCAGTGGAGATGATCTCTTGGAAGAACACAGGTCCTTGCAACTCCAAAACCAATGAAATCTTGATCTCAGCCTTTTTATCCCCTAACCTCTCTCTGTTTCCAACAATTGTAATATGTTTAATGAGAACTATATTAAAATCTTTTGGGGTTGGGTGGATTTCCTTGGGTGCAACTGTATTCTAACAATTCAGCTTTCACGTAAGACTGATGCATTCATGACCTGCAAATGACTTTCTCAAGCAGCAAATAGCTTCTCAGTGTTTGAATTGATAAAAGCAATTTTGAATTTTACAGGGCGTTTATAAAGAGATTTTCAGTAGCAACTTATGTCATACCTGACAAACACCCTGGAGAAGATTTATTTGATTTATCAGCTGCTGGGAAAATCTTCACTCAACACAACCTTGACTTGAGGAATTTTCACTTTGTCCCTCAAAATCATATAGAATATCTGCTTCTGAAGTAAGAATATGCTCTTCACTTTGCTGTGTTTACTTGTACAATTTTCTTGTTATTTTTAGCAGTTCTAAGGTACTGTTTAATCTTTGCATGCAAATGAGCTCTGTCTTACTAAATAGGCAAGACAGGTTCCCTTTCCTTGGAATTTTCCTTTCTGGGTTAGCTTTACAGAACAGTAAATTGTAATTTGAAGCTTCCTTCTTTCCTCCTATGGAATTCTTGAAAAATCTCTTAAATGAGACATGAGGAAAACCAGCTGTTGTGGCCTCTTCCATATTTCTACCCCACTGGGCTGTCGTTGATAACCATACCAGTTTGTGGGAGACAAAAGCAGAAGTGAAATGTTATAATGAACACAAGCTTAACCATGTGCAGACTGAAAGACCTTTGTGGTTACCTATTGGTGACCTTCGAGTGTTACATTATGTCTGCTGAAAAACTTTTGGTGCTTCCATCCTGGATGGGCCTGTCTCTTGGGGCTCCTCTGATGGGGATTGCAGAGGGTCAGGATCTCTGACATCAGTTCAGTGGCTGAGCCACCGGCGTGTCTGTGTGTACATAAACAACTGCTCTGTAACCCACAGGCATTTCCACTCTGTGTTTATGGGGCTGTCACACTACAAATAGCTGGACAAATACTTGCCTAATGCCACAAGTGTAAATCCTGAACATTTCTGGTTATTTCATTTGGTATTTTATTCCAAACATGCATTGGAGGAACTGAGAGAGTTCAGTTACTCTTAAAGGATTTTTTGTACGTGTGTATGTGTGGTTGTGGGTGTGAAGAGGTGGAGAGTGATTTCTCATCTCTTGAGGAAGTGGTGTTTGTGATACACTCCTTTGGCTTCAGGCCTTTCTATTAATGTTTTGAAGATCACAAGGCTATGAGCTTCAAAAGCATCTTGTAAATCAGTGACTAGAGGAATGAGGATTAAACTGATCATCCCTTGCAGAAGGCAATTATGATTTAATTGCTTATGCATTCTGCCCAGTTGGCACAGCTGGCACGGACTGGCTGCCCAGTTGGCACATGGAGGTCTTACCAGTCAGGCAGGTAGAGGGTATATGTAGGAGTTAGGACACAGATCTCTCGACAGAGTTACCTGATTTAGTAGACAGAGAGAATAGAGGAGATTAAAAAAGGGTGTGGGGGAAACTGGATATCTTTAATTCAGCTGCTTATGACATCCCTAACTTTCTAAAGAAGAATAATAGAATATCCTGAGTTGGAAGGGCTCACAAGGATTGGTCCAAATGGGATTTGAACCAATGAAAGTTGGTGTTACCAGCACCCTCCTCTGACCAGCTGAACTCATCCTGGTGACTAAGGCTCCAACAATTCAGTAATAGCAATGGCACACTTTCTGTTATCCCAACAGCTACTGTTTGCAGTCCACAAATTTGCACAGTGAGATTAGGCTGTGGGATTTTAATTGCATTAGTTTGCCCTCCAGACCCCTTATTTAAAAGGGAATTTTAAAAATTTTGAAAACAATATTTTTTTCTCTCTTATTCTGAAATTGTTGGTAAAGGTCATTGGACAGTTAAAAAACTTATTTAATAGTCTCATTGAGCATAGCAGGCTGTCTATGTAGTCAGGCATAGTGGTTCATAGTACAATAGTGTCAATCAATGTTTGTTTGAAACTATTATTCCCTAATAATGCAGATGTTTCTGTATAGTATGGCTTTATAGAGAGAAAGATAGTTGTTCTAAAGGACATTTAGAAAGTTGATTGCTATTAAAAATCAAGGCTTGATTACTATGACATTTTATATAAGTAATAACATAAGAATAACACCTGTTTTGCATATTCAGATCTTTCTTTCCTGTTGATGATGATCTGAGGGGTGAGGAAGTTCTTATGTTTTTGTGAAAGTGATGATGCAACCACTAATCAATTTTTATCCTCTTTCCTTGCCCTCATTCTTCTGTTACAGTTCTAGTATAACACAGCAGCTTTTTTTAGTTGTTAATGGCATTCTAAGTTCTGCTTACCATGATACACCTTGTCCCATACCAATTCTGAAGTGGCTGTTCCAGGTAAGTCTGTGCTAGTGAAGCAGTTATCATAACTATGCATGTGTAATATTTTTCCTGGAAGCCAGTTGAAGACGTTTATGAATATGTTCCATTAACAACTTTTAAATCAGGTATTTTTTCTCCCAGGTTCTGATTTGTTCTCCCATCTGAAATACTTTGATTGTCACTAGGGGTAAAACAACTGAGAGCCTTTTCTCCACATTCTGAGTGAATGCAAAGCTGCATGTCCATGTATGCTACTGCATTAAAAAGGACACAGTGAGTGAGGAGAGGTGCTGTGGGCCAAATCATGAGCAAATGCTAATCTTATTTCCTTTCACTCTTAGAAAAACAATGCATGTTGCAGTACGTAAAAGTGCAAAAGTACCATTTTCTACATATATAATCTTCTAAATCATCAGTGATGCCAGCATTATCAGATAATTTTCATTTGGAAAAGGTACCTTATGGCTCAGGAAGAAGCCTGGAGTCATTCTCAAAGTGTGGTGACTCTCTCCTTTCAAGATATCTGTGTCAGTCTCTGAATCATCAGGAATTCACACAGTTACTCACAAAAATGCCTCCCTCCAGTCTCCATTCTGTTATTAATTGCCACATTCTAACTGCACCTGAAACAAAAAGGAAATCTGGACCACCTGGGAAATTGCAGTTTCATTCTGTTGACTGGCTTTCTACATTTGCCAAAAGCAAAACATTTTGCTCTTCTGTGTCCTTCCCTCCAGCCACTTAAAAAATTGCTTTCCTCCTTTCTGTGAGCTCTGGTGTTCCACTAATAAGGAGGAAGTGTGAGCCAATTGAGATCACTTACAGAGCAGGAAATTGTTCAGCACCTGGGGGAGAAAAAGAAGTTTTTGTTGGGCTAGTGAAGTGCTCCAAGAAATCTGAACTGTACTTCACAGTCATGTTTTTGTAGTTAAGAGTTACGTGAAAAACTAAGAATTCATTGTTTGGGTTTAGTATTGCATACGTCCAACTTGTCTGTGAGTGGAAAAGGGTGTAGTTAACACTCCTGCTCAGGGAGCTCTATTTGATCACAGATACAAATGGGCTCCAAAGGGGTTTGTGATGCTTTCTATTCTCTAAACCCTCACAACTTGTTTATAAACCAACGTGGGGTTACAGCATTCTGATACTGCAAATAATTAATTTTACAGTATTCATATCATCTTTGCACTGCTTGAAATAATCAATGTTCACAGCATTCTGTTCTCATTAGTGTATCTTGCTTTAGAGGCTTTGGGGTTAGGTTTTTTTGTTTGTTTGTTTTTTAATCTGTTACTCATTTTACTCTGCTGGGAAGTTTGGTGTTGTTTTTGTTCTTGTTTGATGTGGGTTTTTTTTTTCCTAATTAAAAGAAAACTGATGCCATCATGCAGCTTGGTTTTTGATGCATAGCTTCTTCTCTGTTCACAGATGATGTCTATTCATCCTGACCATTGTGTTTCCACCAAGATCTTAGACAGATTGATGGAGTTATCACTAAAAAACAGTAAGCATTGGAAGGATGGAAAACTGACAACCTGAGTGAAAGCACTTCTCCTCTCTTCAGCTTAGAAAAGTGTTAGTGAGGAAGTAAAAGACACTAGTTCTGTTGGATGATTTTGGCTTGAATTTAGGCTCTATTTTTACTAATGTAAAGCAGAAATGCTGGGGGCTGACCTTCACTGAGTGCGTGCAACCTGTATCACAGTATATGGTCCTGGCACATACCTCCAAAGTAGTGCATCCAGTACAGAGCCTTTTAAATTCACTCCTGGTGTTTCACAAATAGAATTGACCTGAAGAAAAACTCAGTCTCCTCAAAAGTTTGCCCTCCTTTCCATCTTTTACTTTGGATGATGCGGACATTTGTAGCTTAAGGATTACAAGATGTTTTTCACATTGTCATTCCCAGTATGTAGCACTTCATGATTTATTTTCCAGATAAGTGACAAAAATGAAGTGAATCATACACCTGCACAGAAACACTTTGAAGGATCTGCTTCAGCCCACAGTGCTTCTAATGTCTTCTGTTTTGTCTTCTTCCTTTGTCTGTACTCAAATATTTCTCCACTACAAGTTCCTTTGTATGTTCCCCATGTCTTCATTCAGATCCATCAAAAGTGGCACTCATTGAAGACTACCAGTTAACATTGTTAAAGTAATGTGGTTCTCTTGAAGTATTTGCTCAGGCCTGTCCAAATTGTATCCTGTATTTTAATTCTTGTTTGAAATCAGAGCTGATATCAGAGGGAATGTAGCCTCCTTTATTTTATGCCTTGCTGGCATTAGGCTTGATTCTGAATGAACAGTTCAAGATAATGAATGAGCGTTCAAACAATTAAGGCTGGGAGTTCCTTGTTTACCACTTCTGTTCCAGAAACCTTGCCTGTTTTCAAATCTTACTTACCTTCTCTTCTAGTCCCACTGTGATAACACTCTCTTATCTTTGCCTACACAGGCAGTGATTTATGTGTTCTCTTAGACAAAAATATTGCCTTGTTGCTTGTTCTGCTGTTTGTGATGAAAGAGAACAATGGCAGAAAATGGGTGGAACTTGAAAGTAATTGACCTGTTATGTAGGCAAGATGTTTCCCTAGTGTAAAATACTGTATTAGACTTTTTTCCTCCCTCCTTGTTCTGAAAATAAGCTTACTGTTTAATGTACTGACTCCTCTGAGATGAGAGCTGGTAGAATTGATGCAAACTGCTAAGCTTATTTGTTTCCCTTAAAAGGAACTAATGCTAAGAACTAAATTTAAGCTAATCCATTCCATGTTTTTATTTGTAGCTTCCATCAGTGATGAGCAGCTTAAACCATGGATTCCTTCAATAGCTGATATATCAACTGTTTTTGTCAATATGGGTGTTGGGTTCAGATCTCTCTTTCCATTGCAACATCTTCAACCTCCCTTCAACGAGCGTGATATTTTGTAAGTGGGTTTTGGTGGGTTTTTTTTGGTTTGTTTTTTTTTTTTTTTTTTTGCCTAGATCCTGTGAAAGCAAGTTTTTTGCCTAGAATGTAGAATCAGAAGTTTCTTCTTTATTTCCTTTCCCATACTCTATAAGTTTTTGGCTCGGGTCTTAGTAAGAATAAATAACCCTGGAATTCAAACAATGCCTTCTAGGTAAGGATTCAGTAAACCAGAGCCTTGTCCTTTGTCCTGCATCTTCCTAATGAAGGTTTGCAGGAGTACTGGCTAAATAGCTGGGCAAAGTAATTGGCTACAAGCTGAGTTAGATGTGTGTGTTAGATGCTCTGGAACTGAGGGTTATTTTGATTTGAAGGCATTTTGATACATGCAGGTTGTTTTTTCTTCAGTTTGATGTCAATAAGCCTTTGTGGGCTTTTGAATTGTTCATTTTTTGCTCAGACTGTGTTTCTTCTATTAGAAATCAGGTGCAAGCAACAGTGTGTCAACAAGGGCCAAGGGGAGATGCAGCCACTGCCAGTCCAGTGTTCCCCAGTCTACTTGAAAACAATTTAATTAATGTAATTAAGGTGAGAAAACTCCCAAGTTTTTTGTGGGCCAGGTTTCTTCTTTTGTGTGTGTTTTTTTTTGGGAGGGAGGACAGGGTTTGCAATCTAGTCCTGAGCATGTGTTTGAGTAGCTGCTATCCTGAGACTTCAGCTTCACATTCAGCAGAGTTTATTGCAGGCATTTTTCAAGCTTCAGTTTCTTGTCTTCCATTGGCTTCATTCACAACTGCAGAGGTTTTCTGCCTCCCTTTCACAGCTGTGGCACTTAATAGAATATCTTGGCTCCCTCACATAGAAGAAACTGCCCACTGATTTCAGTGTTACTGGAGTATT
Organism: Fringilla coelebs; assembly: GCF_963513975.1. Lineage (NCBI taxonomy): Eukaryota > Metazoa > Chordata > Aves > Passeriformes > Fringillidae > Fringilla > Fringilla coelebs. The sequence goes on along the minus strand of NC_140066.1, from coordinate 24,058,910 downwards.
TAGAAAATCTTTTGGCCTTTCCCTCAATTAAAGGAGGCTTATCTATGTAGTAAAGAAAGCTCTTTCCTGCTCCAGTAGTGTCTGGGCAACATTGCCATTGCTCAAAAAAGTGAGTCTTCAGCAGGTATTAAAATAAAAGGGTGGTGTTACTGGGAGATGGGGACATCTTAGTAGACAAGTGTTGCCAAAACAGTACATCATTTGAGGTACATTTTACTGTGAGTGTGGAAAACTTAAGTTCTCATCATGCTTCTAAATAAGCTAAAATAATTCTATGTTTTAATGCTTTGTGTTTCTTTTACAGTTTCTAGTTTTCTGTACATCAGTACTTCACAATGGATATACTGACCAAGAAATATGGCTGCTGCTTATATTGCTATTTAAAATAAGCTTGGAGAAACAGTTAAAACCTTTTCTGATAGACTTTCAGTGCCTTTTTTTCAAGCTTCTGGTGAATATAAAAGACTGGGAGACAACGGTAACTTCATACATTTATTGTACTAGATTCGTGAATTTGTGAAACTGCAACTTCTGTTTTGAAGTTTTCTTTATTTTTTCTTTTTTGACATATCAGAAAAGTACTGGCTGAAAATGTAACACAGAATTTTCAAGAATAGTACATATAACAATATGAAAAATTCAAAGTTTTTTGTTTGTGTGAGATTTAGGAAGTGGGTGGGTTTTTGTTGCATGACATTGAGTTGCCTGTCCTCTCCTACAAGTTTGTTTATCTTAAGTGCTTAAGTGTGCTAAAATAGCTGTATGTTTAAAATGGCAATCTGAAAGAATGAAGAAATTATTGCACTGTGCTGGTAAGCTGTCATTAAAAATATTCTGATCTCAGCTACCCTACTTTAAATTGTATTTAGCAGACTCACCTCCTGGTCCAGCACAGACATTTTTTATGTACGTCATCTCTCGTTAGATCAGTTCCGTTTATCAGTTATGCTGCCTGTGTTTCTAGGGAGTAGCTGTGTGCTCCTTTGCAAATAAAGCAAACAGCCCTTCTTCAGTTTCAGGATGTTTTGTTGTTCTTTTGAAGATGCCTGAGCTGTGCCTGTCAGTGAGTGAGCTCTCCAGTAATCCCCACAACCTCCTGTGGCTCGTTCAGCTGGTGCCCAGCTGCACCGCGCGCGGACGGTAATGACGCTGTCGTGTCAGAAATGCATCGATCAGGAACAGCTGGCTCATTTGTGCAAGCTCAAAGCCTGAAAAATGACACTTAAAAAAAAAAGGGATTTGTTTTCTCATATGTTACAGATGTATGTGCAACTCTTGGTGTGCATGTATAGCTTCCTGATCACCCCTGCGGTGAAAAAGGCTTGTTAAATCTTTTGTGTAGTTTCTGGGCTGTGAGTTCTTGGTACACGGTAGCAAAGGAAGCCTTAGCTTCAGGTTCTGACATCCATCACTCTAATTCTTGTCTGAGTGGCCAAAATTTAAATTTTCTTTGGGTGGTTCATGTCTGCTTCTAAGCATTATTCTGAGTTCTGTATCTTTGAAATTAGTAAACCATAATGTAACTGAGTGAGCAGAATTAGTTATGTCATTACCTTCAGGCTTGGAGACAAGTATCTAGCATTGTTTACTTGTGCAGAAGCTGAGCTGCAATGAGATTAAGGATACTTCTGTTTTACTAGCTTACTTACTGGTTTATATAACACCTATATTCAGAAAATCTAGTTTAATAGTTGCAAGCAAGTTTATGTCTAAGGAAGACATGCATAGCCTCACATACTTTGTAGAAACTGTGGGTTTCAAAAATTCTAAGGGAAGTAATTTTTAAATTGTTTTTCAGGGAAGTAAAAAGGCGCCTTAGCCTAATAATAATTGCAAAATTCCTTCATAAGAAGCATATAGAAATACCTGATGACAGTGACAAGCAGGTACTGCTTACATGTATTGTCTTTGTGGAATTTGAAAGTTCAGAAAACATTAATATTGTATGCTTGTGTTTTAATATTGTAAACCTGTTTTCAAGAACGTTGCCAAATCAGCAATTAATAATTTTCTGTTCAGATTAGTGTTAAAAATGTATTTGCACATGTGTGTTATCTGCATGTTCTGCAGCTTGTGCTTGTTTATATGCCTAAAGATTAGTTTTAGACATTGGAAAGAGGTCTACATTTCTTGGCCCTTTTGAAATCATGTGGAGAGACACTGTTTTCATAGGTTTGATCTCTTATTGAGAAAGTGTACAAACACTGAAGTCTGTGAATAGCCAAAAATTACTCAAAGCATGAAAACTTCCTTTTTAATTAAAAATCCCTTTTCTGTTCTTGTTCCAGTGGATAAGTAATATTGTAGGGGCACTCAGTTTCCAATTTTCTGTTGTTAGTAAATCAGTCCAATTTGTTAATTCTTGTATCTGTAGATGTTTCTTCTGCATCAGTTTCTGGTGTGTATGAAACCTTCTTATCAACTGAAGAAGAGGAGAGAGATGAGAAAAGGGCAGAAGGAGCATAAAGACGATGAAGTTCATGCAGAACTAGAACATGAGGTATATAGCCAAGTGCTTGTTTTTATTTTTTATGCATCTCTTTTCTATTTTATATGCAATATTATATATTACAATAAAATTTGGGGAATATTTCTTTTACTTTTTAACAGTTCTGTATGTGGAACTGTAAATACACTGTTTTGTTACTGTTCATCTTTAAAATATTACTAATTTTGGTTATAGTCGTGGGGGAAGGAAAGGAGTAGGGGAAAGGAAGTAGGGAAGGAAAGGAAAGGGGGAAGGAAGGTGGTGGAGGAACCTCTGTTGAGTTGTTTTACAAACAGGGAAATGGTCAGATTTTCTGAAGTCACAGAGAAATCTTGAGTCTCTGCTTCTGTAATCAGAGGACAATCTTCCCTCCCTTCTGATGTAATCAGTGAAAACTGTTCAGTGCTGAGCCAAAACTTTACCTTCAAGTTTCAGAAAAAGATTTGTGAATCTTTTATTAATATCTTCTCTCAAACAAGTGTTCAAAAGATTTAGGATTTCCATCCATCCAAAAATTGATTATTGGTTTGGTTTTTTAAATGGTTATCATGGAATCTCTCAGCAAGTGTTTTGATCTGGGGGTAGATAAGGAAGATTTAATTTTCAGTTAGTAAAACCACATTTTTATGGATTACTTAGGTTATTTAAACCAGTATAATATTGGTTTAAAATGTTTCTAATATGTGAATATACTGTTTCAAATTAGTTATTTAGGCATATATGTTGATGTACTTGCCCATTGGCCTGGCTGTTAGAGGATTCATTCCAGAAGGCAGAGATGGTTCCATGTCTAGATGTGAAGAGTTAAAATAATGGTGCTTTCACTGCTAAAGCTCTTTTGATTTCTCTCCAGGTATACTACCTAATCTATGTCCTCCTTCATCTAGTCAGTGAAGCCAGTTTCCTTGATGTTGTAAATTCTAGTCAAAGGGTAAGTAATTTTAGTGGCTAGACCTTTAGATTTTAAAATGTTGTTTATCATGCACATTTAGTCTGTTTTGGTAAGAGCTATCATGTGATGGAAGATCACCAGTGCATAAGAGCACTGGGGGAAGCTTTTGTTCTGGGCAAGGTAAAGGCAAGAACTTGAGTGTTTACTGCAGAGAAAACTCTTCTGTGTTTCTGTGAATGGAGCTACCTCCAGACATAAGGCTGTGAGAGAGCGGGCATTTGTTGTGTTAATCTTTCTCAGAAAGTATCTGGAGATAAACTTAACACAGAAATTCTAAGTCAAATGATTCTATCAACTTTGGAAGTCAGTTTGAAAATTTTCAGTCTAGGAGAAAACCGCTTCAAATATATCCACTAAAATATTTTCAAGCATGTTTGTTTCCTGTACTGGAGTGCAGCAAGTGAAAGCAGGACTGTAGCTCTCTGTAGTGGTAATTCCTTTTTGCCATGTGATGTGAACATCTTCTAAATAATTCTGTCTGCTTAGGTTTTCAGTATTTCTGTTCAGATTTCTGTGATCATTTGCTGGGAGTTGCTTACTGCAAGGTGTCTGTGTAAACCTTCTGCCCTGTAGAATCACACTTGGCTTTTAAGAAATCTGTCACAGGAACTGTTTGAGACACATAAACCAGTAAAGTTTGGCTACATTTGGATGCTTAGGTGTCTCAGTATATTAGATTTGTGGAGAACTTGATATTTTCAATTGTTTTTTTAATGCCTCAATTTCTTAAGGAAGAAAGACTTTATTATTCACTGACCTGTTAGCCATCAAGTGGCAAGAGAGGCGTGGCTGAATATTGTGAAGGCTAGACTTGTGCAAAATCAATCTTAACTATTTCATTTCTGCCCCTCTTCCAGTTAGAGGGGATAAACTGTGCTGGCCTTGAGACACCAGCAAATGTTTATAAATAGAATTTCAGCATGTCTCACCTGTTCTGCAGAATGGAGCCTCTTGGCAGCTGTTCAGTGAAAGATTGAAAGCAGGAATTTTATGAAGAAATTAACAGAATATGAAAGACCTTGGGAGTCATTATCAGGAGATCCTGAAGTGCAAAACTGCTTTATTGAAGTAATCAGAAATTTAGAGAAAATAAAAGATCAGCGCATAAAACCCTGGATATATTTTACCTGCTCAGCCAATTCCTACAAAAGAAATTACCTGAGTCATCATTACTGAAAAGGTTATTTTCAGCTATTGTAACTTTAGATTTTTTTTGCTGATAAAAGATGTGAATGGCATTGCACTGTTTGCTATTTTGGGGGCAGAAAGGATTTGCAAATTAGTTAGTAGGAACTTTAGAATTTGTGTTGCACAGCTCTGCTATACTTAGAAGCTGCTTTTAAAAACTCTTAGACCTGCTTTACCAGGAGCATGCCAGCAACAGATAGAGGATCTTGTGATGTGATCTTGTTTTCTTTCTTTTCCCTTTCTTAACTGTGTATTTCTGAGAAAAATTCAAACTGAAGCATGTAATTTTTAAATTGATATAATATTTGAATAAAGCCTGTTGTTTTGACATGGAGGATTTAATAGCTGTACACTTTTGTCTTTATTTAGCAACACTTACTGAAGCTTTGTCGTGCCTTAGATAAGCACGTGAAAGGTGATATTAGGGAAGATGCAAGAATGTTTTATCGGTCTAAGGTAAGATGCAGAACTTGATTTTCTGTTTTGTTTTGGTTTTGAGGTGGTTTGTGATGCCTGTTGTTCCCTCATCTCAGCCCTGGATATTCTAGGAGTTCCTCATGGGCTTGGGGATTTTTTCCTGTTTTTCTATCCGCATCATGTCTTTGCACGGCAATAAATACATGCCCCTTTGAATTCACTGAAAATACTCCTTATGCTAACAATGGCACTCTTAGCAGCTCTGAAATGTGACTGATCATCCCTTTAGCCAGGCATCTCCACATTTAGGCCCACAGAGTTGCTCTGTTTCTCTTTGTGGCAGTCACTGGTAGCTGACTCCAGTTTAAGAGCAGAGCCTACCTGCAGGGCAGGGTGCAGAGGACTGAGAAAGCTGCCTGTCTTGCACGGGTCTCCATTTCATTTTTCAAATGAATGAATTAATTAAAAGTGCTTTGGATTTAAGCCAGCTGTATGTGATGTAGCATCAAGCTTGGACAGCTGCCTTTTGTTTGCTTTGTCTGTGAGCCTTACATCTGGTAGTCCTAATTTTGTGACCTTCATGCTTTGCATGCTACAGACCAAGTCAGCTCAGTGAAAAAGTCACCAGCCCCAGCTTTGAAAAGCCTTGGCTTCTTCAGCTTTAAATCAGACATTTGCAGTTGTGTGCTTCCTTACCTCTCAAAAACATTCTTCTTTTCTTACTCAGACAGATTAGTGGAGCGTGGCTCCTTTTAACAAGTTAATTGCTCTTGCCTTGGAGTGTTGTATCTCTGGTTGCTTTCACTTCTGTTTCTATTTGTCTTTGCACTGAGGGGAAAATCTTACTCTGGTTTCTCCATTGCTTCATTTGTGTAATACTGCAGTAACTTCTAGAGGATGCCACTGTGCTGGGTTTTAACACAGCAGATGAAGCAAATCTCAGTGTGAATGGCTTGGATCAAACACCTGTTGTGATTGGTTATGAAAAAGCACAGTTGTATGTACAAGGAATTGTTTCAGAACAGCCAGTGCTGCATTGTTGGCTTTTGTGGCTGCAGTTGTACCTGTTCTAGGTACATTCAGACTTGTGACAAACCTCATTTCCCAGGGATGAGGTGGTGTTTGGAGGGCAGAGGTTTGCATGGTGATTCCAAACATTCAACCTGAGGAGTCATGTGCCTCTAATGTTTGTGGAGTGCGTGACTTTCAGTTCAGAGTCATGAGTTACAGGGATCTGAAGTTGAGGTGATGATACTTCCTGACAATAAAATTGTTCTTCTCCAGTAAACCTTGTATGTTGGGTTATCTGTTTATTTTTGAGTTTGAAGCTGTGAGGGGGAACACAGGGTATGATTGTCTTTTTTTTTAACAGAAATGGCTAAATTAATCAGTGTGAATTTGCAGGTAAAAGGCTTGGCTGCTAGGATATATGGGAAATGGCAGGATGTGATACAAACCACTCGGCTTACTCAGGTACTGTAATGAAACTTCTCTTCCCTCATTGCAGGGTGCATTTAACTCAGTTTTTAGCACTTGAAAATGGCAAATCTTTTCAAGAGATTTTCTTTTTCTTTATAAATGGCATGACTGTGGAATACACTTAGATATATTAGAATGGATTTTAATTAAAATTCTTACTTTTTCAATAAAAGCAGGATCTCCTCTCCATTGTTAAAAGCTCTGTTTTTGTAAAGGTGTGTGTAATACACTGAAATCCCAGTCCCCAGTCGAGTCACAGGGCCTGTCTCTGATTACAGCTATTAGCAGATGCTTCCAAAAGGAAATTGGGGCAGGAATGCAGTGAGGCACATCCTGCTGTGGTCTGGCACTGTGTGGCTTTGAGACTTCTTGAGTTCACATATGTTTAAGGGCTCTCAACAACTCCTCCCCCTTTGAATGTGTCAAATTTCATGCCATGATTAGGCAAAGCCTCTCATGTTTGTAAAAGTATGCAGTAGTAAATAATGCCTTGATAAGTCTCAGAAATATTTGCCTTTGTGACACCTAGCTGGCCTTGGTAGAATAGGTGGATAATTTCTGTTGCTACACAAAGTTCAGAGCTCTTTCTTCCAGCCTTGGCTTGTGAGGTTTCTGTTGTAATGTGATCAGACCACCTGTGTGAGTCCTGTCTTGGAACATAAAGCTATCTCTCTTGGAAAAGCTTAGCTTTCCAGTAATGCAGAGTATCATTTACATAAAATTTAAATTATTCATTATGCCTAGTATTGATTCCAGTTAAAAACTGTAATTAACCATTTGTAGAAACTATTCATTCCTCCCAACAATGTGCAAAAAAAAAAGTTGTGTTTAGTGTGTGTGATATTTCATGTTCTAGAGCAAGGAGTGACACATGTAGCACATGGCTACAGAATCTGCTTAGCAATTAATGAAAGTTGGTAACGAGGTGCCTCTTTCAGTATTGTTTTTTTGGAGGTGTTTGGTGTTGATTCACATATGGGAAACTGGCAAGTGTTTCAGAATAAAATTCCAGGGACTTTTTCCAGCACATTGTGATGCTCCCAAGCTAAGCACTTGCCTACTCTCCTAATTTCTTCTGACACTGGATTTCTGACTTGTATACTAATTTGTTTTTACTCTTTAGGGAAAACTGCATGACTTCTGGGAGCCAGATTCATGAAATCTTGCCTAGTTAAGGGAAAATAGCAGAAACTGAAATCAAGGAGGATGTAGAATGAATGGAGCTTCACTTTATTTGGAACAGAAGAAATCAGTCACCTGAGACAGAACTTGAGCTTGATTCAGACAAGCTCTAGACACATGAGAATCTGATTTGACTAACACTGTTTTTTACTACAAGTGCTCTACTTCTGAAAAATTGAAGTGGATCCACTGAAAAAACCCCAGCTGTTCCTATAGCCCTATCAGAACTGGCTAGAAATATTTTACTGTATTGAAAGCTGAGAGAAGTTTTCTTATTTCCCTTGTTAATCACAAGACCTATTTGATAACAGTAAGTATTTATTTCCTTGCCAGCACATACCTGCCAGCAGTGTTTTAGGTTGTCTGGAAAAGAACTGCCCTGTGACATGAAATATGAGTTCAGGAGGAGTGTTAGACCTCCCCTGTTGTGAGCAGGTGAGGAAGTGGTTCAGATGTGGGCTGAGTCATGGTAATCTGCCAAGCAGAATTGGTATGAACGTCCAGTGTCTCTTAAAAATACAAAATACAGCAGTTGCACCTTCTTTAAATGGAGACTAAAATATCATCTCAGTGGAGATTAGAGAACAGCATTTGGCTTACCTTTGTAAAGACTGTGAAAGCCATATGATGACTGAATTCCTTGGTGTGAAGTCCTGCTGCACAGACAATATGTGCTCAAAGCTCCAGGAGCTGTTTATGGAATAATCAGAGGAAGGCGTGATCTCCTTTTGTGTTCTCTGTACAAATGCTATCACTTAAATCTTACACTGTGGTTTGTCTGTAGAATGGATGTAATAGGAAGAAAAAGTTCAGTCATTGGGTAGAAACACCAATGGGGATTCCCTTAATATAAGAGATTTTTAATAACATCAACATGTGTGTTTTATAATACTGTTTTAATTCTTGTAGATTACCCTGTCTTGTATGGAATTCTCTATGATAAGAATGTAAAATAAGGCTTAAAAAAAACCCTGCCAACTACAAAACCTTCAAATTTAATTATGTGTATTACAAATAAAAGAACTGCTATAGAATGGACACATCTTAGAGGAAATCTATTAGATTTGCAAATTCATACTAAATGGGTTTTTTTTCAAGTGTTACACTGTTATGTCGATGTCATCCTTTGCTCTTTGATAGCTCATCTGCCTTCCCTCTTCTAACAGTTGCTTATTCTGTTGAATATATTGTATGTAATTTTATTAATGTTTTTATTTTTTTCACTAATACTGTATAAAGGTAAAAAACTGTGGAATGTTTACTGTATTTAATGTGTATATATTTTCTTACTGTGTAAAGTTGACATTGCTGGCCTGTATATTTTGAAGAAGAAAAGGGGAGGAGTTTAGATGAACAGCTTTTGTACTGCAGTTCAAAGCATGTTGAAACTGCTGAGGGTTTTTCCACACAAAATAGCCACTTTGATATTTACTTTCATTTAACAGAACAAGGAAAAAATAAAACCAGACACTCATTTCTAGTTAAATGTCCCCGGAGAAAGTGGGCTCTATTTCACAAAAAAACAAATGGCCACAGGTCCTATTTTATTCTTATGGCACATGTTACAATTCTTGGTTTCACAGCTGATTAGCTCACTGTAGATGGAAACAGTCTTGAAATCATTCTCAGCTCAGCCAGTCCTGTGTTTTCATGCTCAATGCCTGTTCCAGCACTTTCCCTCTTCCCCCACTCCTGCTTGCTCTGGACTTCTCTTCCATCTGTTCTGTAGCTGAGGAGTAATTCCTCAAGAGCTGAAGTCTAGGTGTGGGTTAAATTGGTGCTCATCAGAATCCTTACAGAGATAATTCCCAAGCATCACTACAGGGTCCTTACAAGAGGGTCCTGGCAGTGAAATAGCAAACCTGCTGCCCTTGTGTTCTGCCAACTCGTTTCTGTCCCCCAGCCAGGACTTACATGCACTGGAAAAGGCTGTTTCCTTGTCCTGCAAAAGGTTGCACACCAAAGGTCTTAACTGCTTTGGAAGTCTTCAGAGAAGCATTTTGCACTTGAGGTCTATCTTTTGATACTGTGTTGGCTATATTAAGAGCCCAATTATCACATTTCATGTGGAAGTAGGTGCACTTTATTGCTGCAATAACAGAAAAAAATTAAAGTCTGGTTCTAAAATATATGTTTGTAGCTCCTTGCCTTTTTTTTTTAAAATTTTCTGACAAGCCTCTCTATGGCTTAAAATAACCCAAACACTTCTGGTTTTAAAGTTGAAGAAACCTGGCAGTGAAGCTATTTGTGCATCTCATATTTTCACTGTTCCTGTTATGGGACTTGGTAATGGATGGGGATTTCAGAAGTGATTAATGATGTGCAGGTAGGTCTGGCTGAAGGTCAGTAGGACATTTCATTGATGCAGCAGCTACAGGAACTCTGAAGTCTCCGAGATAATGATTTAGTTGAGAATGTCTTTGGGAAAAGCAGGTGACTGGAATATCTGAAGTGTGTTGTTGTTATTGGTGGAGGATCTGGTTAGATTGCTGCAAAGGCGTTTTAGAGGTAGGATTTCAGTGTGGAAAAATACTTAATACTGAAAGTTGATTCACATATGGGAAACTGGCAAGTGTTTCACAATAAAATTGCTGTGCTGATTTTCTGAGCTCAGAAAGCCAGGTCTGTCTCCATGGGAGGTGTCTGTGCTCAGCACTGTCCAGCACCAGTCCTGGGGGCCAACATTTGGGTACAGGGGCTGCAGCAGTCTGTGCTGCTGTGGAGATTCAGGAAAGCACTTCCAGGTAGCTGGGTTCCTCTGCTCATCCCATCACTAGCAGGAATACTGGAGCTCAGTACTAATAATGGTCTTCTGTTTGTTTTCTTTCCCAGGAGAACAGCATATATAGCATAGTATCCCTGGCTTGGGGTTTCTGTTTTGGTGTTTTGTTGGTTTGTCTTCCACTGGTTTGTGGTGGTTGTGACTTTTTGTTTTACTGAGAGGGACCAATCAGAAAGGTTTCTGCTGGAAATTACCCTCCTAATTTTTCTGGGGTCCTATTCCTTGGGTTTATGAGCTTTTGGAAAACTGCTTCATGCCTAAAGTTCACCAGTGGGAAACACCACCCTCTGCTCGAGGGGCAGCTGGCATATTAGTGCTTCTTTTTGCATCCAGAAGGAGAGAAAAGGCTCTTGGCACCGGCTGTCTTTGAGCAGGGAAGGGGTTTGATGAGCTTGTGGGAGCCTAAGCAGCTGCTGAGGAGCTCCAAAGGAGCTGCCTAGAGAGGTCAGACAGTCATTTGTGGATTTAGCTTATTCCTTGTGGTTTAACTTATCAGAATTCCTTTAATTGCCCTTTTCCCCATATTCCCCCCCGGCTGTAAAATACCTTCATGTTTTGCCTTGTGGATATTTTGCCAGCTTTACTGGCAGGGCCCCTTCTTATCACGTGTTGAAAAGGGCTTTCAGTGCTGGGGAATGGTGTGGGCTGCTGGTGGGAAGGATCCTAGGAAAAGTGAATTCCTTGAAGGGCTTCTCTTTGCAGAGAGGCTTTTAGTTTTGCCTGGCTGATGCTTTTTTCAGCCAGCGCTTCCTCGCCTTTGCAGTCAGGAATTTGAAAGGGAGTATTTTATCTGGTAGCAAGAGCAAGGCTGAGTGGTGAGCGAAGAAAAGCATTTGCATCTTCCATCTTGATATTTTGATCTGTTTGGAGAAAGTCAGTCCTATGCTTTAAGGCTGCTTTTAAGTGGCGTTTGGATATGTTGCACTTTTTTGAATGCCTCCCTTGTCTCTGCGTGGTGAGATGCTGCTGATGTTTCACCTCCTTTAGCTTCCCTGCCACCTCCCAGTTCCCTGTAGGGAGGTCACAGGGGAGGGGATGGAAACTCCGCTGGAATTGTTCCCTTCATTGTCATCAAAGCGCCTTTGCCATCAGCCTGGGGGGAAACCTAAAGCTTTTCAAGGCAGGTTTGGCCCGCATGGTGTGTAGGGGTGGATAAAGGGGCCATTTTCACACACCCTTGTCCCAGTGTTTCCCTTTGGGTTTGCGTTTGTGGCTGAAGCTGCCTGAAGCCGGGCGAGCGATGCTCCTTCCCTCTCGCAGAGAGGAGCAGAAAGGGTAAATGGATTTGTGCTGCTTTTGTGCTGCGGGGAGTCCTTCACCGGAGCAGTGAGCTGGGGCTGGGCACGCAGGCTCCGGGGCTTTGCCTCTGGGTTTCAGGCTCTCCCGAGCCTTGCTGGAACTCCTGGCTCTCAGAGCATATGCAGGAGCAGAGGGTCCCCTTTCCTTCTGGACTAAGCGCCAGGCTGCAGCTGAAATAAAAACAATAGCTTCAAGCTGCCAGGGGCAGTGGTGGGGAGAGGGGGCAAGGCATCTAGTTTCATGCTTTATTCACACTGCAGGCTTTTATAAAAGCAGTGTAAATCATGCAGAGCAGCCGTGGGCTCTGCAGACAGCATCGCTCAGGCTCTCAGACACATTGATCTGCATGCTGGAAACTGAGCGTGTCCCCTCTGCCCTGACCAGGCTGTGGGGAGAGGCCTGCCAGGTGAGGATGCTGAGCTGCTGCACTGCCCATCAGCTCTCCTTCACCTTTGTGAAGCGCTGCCTGCCTCCCCCGTGTACTAACCCATTTTCCCCCCCCCCCCCAGTATTTTGTGCTCCAGCATTGTTATGGTAAGGTTTGCACAGCACAAGGTGTTTTTCCCTCCAGTTGATTTTCTCTGATTAGCCCATTTTTCCTCTTGCCCTCATTCTGTTTTTCCCGCAGTGTGCGAACGCCGTTTGCTGAGAAACTGTGTCAGCCTTCCTCTAATTAAGAGTCTGGCAGGAGGCAGCGCAACAGTAATTTTGGAGATGACGCTTCCAGTTTGGAGCTGACAGGGAGCTGAGGTGCTGCTGCAGGGGCTCGTGCTGGGGATGCGGGAATGTTCTCCGGCTGAGCAGGACAGGGGGACCCACAAGGAGCCTGCTGCAGGAGCAGTGAGTACCCCGGGTGCTTGGGTGTTTAAACTGTGTCCTCTTGAAAAGCAGCTGCAGGAATGGTTAAATCGGTGGTTATGTCACAGGTTTAGCCCTTTGTGAGGGTGTCTGTGTGTGCGTGTAAAGGACAGGAATAAATTGTAGTGGCCCTAGGTTGGCTGCATCTCTCTGAAATAGTTGTAATGTTGGAAAGTAAAATGGAGAGCTCAACAATCAAATGGCCTGAAAAAGGGCAAATAAGGAGAAGCCATTCAATGGCGCTCTGTCATACGGCTTCAGACTCCATAGTTCTTTTATTAGCAGGAAAGCTCAAAGCAAACAAAAGGAGACAGGAGCTGGGGATCTGCTTGCCTCAGGATGTTGTGGATGCTAAAAGCTTAGAGGTTCAAAGAGCATTTTATGGCAGAAAAATGCAGCAGGGGTCTGTCATGTGAAATGAAAGCTGTTCTTCCTGGCTGAGAAAGCTTCAGGCTGCTGATTCCTGGAGGGTGGAGCATGTGCTGGGGAGATATCCCAGATGTTTGTCCCATTCCTTCACCCCCTGCAAGGTGCTAGGATTTGGTCCAGTGTGGTGTTAATGCCTGCATGCTTTATGTGAACAGCTGAGGGATTTCATGTCATCTCTCACTTTCCAAACAGTCCATCGTGTCCACCATTCTGTCTCTCCATCCACTCCTGAGACAGAAGTTGCTGTTGAAGGTGGTGCCAGCCCTTGCTCTGAAGGAGCCTAGTGAGGTATATGGGGTCAGATGTTTCATTTGGCTGAGGAAAACTCAGTGACATTTTTTGATCTTTCTAATGACCCTGTGAGTGAGACTAGGAAAACGAGTTGTGTGGTTCAGGAGCTCCAGCAGAACGCAGCCAGCCACATGCCAGAGTTGACCTCCTTCCTCTCCCCTCCCACCCCACAGATGTTTGCAGCTAGGAAGAAGTACAAATAAGAGCAGATGAGGAGATTTTTTTTAAAAAAAATCCTTCCTATGTGGTACCTCTAGAGCACAATTCAGCATTTTCCCTCTCTACTTGCTGTGTCAGATTTGCCTCTTGGGGGCAACCTCACCCCACTCCGGCTGAGACCAAAGGGAGTTCAAGTGCTTGGGGGCGATGACTCACTGCGCATCTCTCTGTCTTGGCGTTATCTGATCATTTTTAGTAATCGAGGTCATAATTTGCTGAAAGGATTTAAGGATTTAAGCCGTCGAGGCTGATTGTCGGTGGCTTTTCAGAAACGATGTGATTGGCTCTTGAAGGTCCCTTTCCAGGCTTGGAGTCCTTCAAAGTTTTTTCCTGCCTTGGTGTCCTTCAGAGAGAGGAGGGTGGTGTGGAAGGACATGTGTTTTGTGGTTCTGGTTTAATGGGTAGAGCATAAATCTCTGCGAGGAAGATTTACAGTGTTCTCCTGGCTCTTTTGCCTGGGTTGGCTTGGACTGTCACTAAGCCTATCAGATAGTGCTGAGGACACTCTGACTTCTCGGGGGGAGAGCAAAATTACTGCTCCAGCTCCATTTCAGCCCCGAGTCCCTGAGCAGGCGTCTCGTACAAACCTCGTCCACAAAAAACCATTTGCATTTATTTAAAGGGCGTTGAGGTATATGATGGAATAAAGGAAGTATAACTCATGCTTCGTGCTGTGGTTCCTAATGGTACTTTACACGCTGATATGACCTACAAAGCTTGTTGTTTTGTGCCTGCAGTGCTCTGATGTTCTTCCTACCCTGAGGGTCAGGAATGACAAGAATAAATGATTGTGACAGCGTCTTGCAAATCCCTGCTCCCTCTCCTTGGAAGTGTCCTTGCCAGGGCACAGCTCAGTGACCTTGCTAGCACAGGCAGCAGAGGGGCAGCATCCTTGTCTGGCCCACGGGACTGAACAGAGTGATCTTCCTGTGAGATGTGAGGGCAAATCCATTTATCCATAGTCATGTTTCACCTTCTCCCCAAAGCACAGGGATGCAGCTTGGGCTGGACATGGGGCTTGGCCCAAGCTGAACACACGTAGAGCCCCTCCTCTGGAAAATACCAGGGAGGAGGCTGGAGCAAGTGAGGTTAACCATGGACCCCAAAGCATAAGGACTGCTCCAAAGGGGGGTGCCTTGCAGCCTGTGTCTGTCCAGTGAGGGACTGAGTCAGCCTTGCTGGGGCAGCAGCTCCTGGCTCCAGCCAGCCTGGGCACTTGGACAGCAGCAACCACGCAGCTCATTAACCTAGCCCTCCGGCACTTGCTCTGCTGGCCTTGACACTGTCCTTCTTAATAGCTCCTCTTCTTTCCTTTTTTTTTTTTTCTTTTAATAAAGGTAAATTAGCTATATGGATATGCAGGAACATGAATCAAAGGAATTCAGCTGACTCTCGAACGAACCGTTCGTACAGAGATGTGCTAAAGCACCAGGACGTGATGGATGCAGCCTGCTCAGAAAACACCTAAGGACAAAAACTGCTTGTAAGGCACCTCACTGCAACCTCCAAAAATCTGATTATGTAGGGGGAGGAAAAAAAAATCAGGTTTTAGAATACATTAACTCAGTTGAACAGCACAGAGAGAAGGTACCAGCAAGTAGCAAATCAATTCCTGAAGGCTGCTGGGAAATTTCACTGAAATGAAGCTTCAGTGTAAGGCTGGCTGCACTTAGAAGAGTTATGTTTCACCTGAAATATTTAACACTGGGCATTTTGAAGTGCTCTGTGTGTCCAAAGAGCCCACCAAAAATATGCTTACGAGAAGATTTTAGAGGAACCCTGGGCTCATGCCAAGTTGTTGATGGGTGAACCCAGATATTCATATTTGGTTTTGTTGGGTTTTTGTTGGTTTTTTTTTTTTTTTAATTTTTGGTTTTCATTTTTCTTGTTGTTTTTTTTTTTTTTTTAAGAAAAGCATGAGAAGGATAAGTCGCTCTCCTCCATCACAGGGAAGCAAAAATTACCATGTAATGAATGCTGGTCTGCTTTTGGGACATGTGCTGACAGATCTGTTGTTAGGAGGGAGATGTTTCCATAGCAAAACCATCATCATAAATGGCACTGTAATGCAGCAGAGATGCTGTGGTGGCCCTGGGGACCACCTTCCCGGACCATTCTGAGCATCCTTCCAGGGAATATGGGAGAGTGATGGCAGGGGGGATCAGAGCAGCTCATGGTGATGGTCCCTACAGCACTGCCACAGCACCAGGGCTCTGCTGGCAAGGCTGTCAGCTCAGCGTTTTTCAGTCCTTTCCGACTTCAACAGAAAACTACAACAAAAGGCAAGCTTGAAATAGCTCATTTTATCTCCGCAGACAAACAACTTGCTTTGAGCATCATTGTCACTCAGCCTAAATTACTTTTAGATGTTTTTAATGACTGGGTAACGTTTTTCAGCTGTTCATTCTGCAGCACCCTGCTGAGGGACAGTCCATCTGTAAAGACCAAGGACTCCAATATTGTGGTTGCTCTTCCTGACATTCATTTGGCTTTATTATTTGATACGTGATTCCCTGTGGCAGAGATGTTTTCAGCTAAATTTACAGCTACAAGCTCTTTTCTTTGCATAAAGGGGGATCTGTTTCCAAAAGGGCTGGAAGGCTGGCTATGCATATACCAGTGGAAGGTCAGGGATGTAGAGGAGAAACTCTGGGAGATTGAAGGTGACAGTCCAAATCCTGCCTGCACTGAGGGTGACATTACCCTCTGGGCTGGAGGGATTTTAGCCCATCATTTGTTACCTCTACCTTGCACTTTACTTGTAATGCACAGCACGGAGAGCTGTGACTTGCAAAATGATCCCACTGGGGCCATGGTTTGTGACATCAGCCATGCAGGTCTCTCGAGTCCCTCTTTCCAAGGCAGGCACAGCTTTTGCATTCGTTTCTAAAGGCAGCTTCTAAGCCCCTCGCCTTCACCATCTCTGGCTTTTGCAGTGCTTCTAGGAGACTGTATTTTTAAATCCTACCTCATAAATTTTGGAAGCTACTTTCCTTCCCCACCCCCTCGCCCCTATCAAAGTGTCAGAGCTGAAGAAAAACTGCAAGAGTGATGGATGTGCCCAGCCCTGCTTGCCAGTGCTCTGCTGTGTGGGGGGGTTATTTACTGCACTGCTGGGGTTGTTTCTTCTTTGGTGGCAGAGACAGCAGTGTAGGGGTTCAGTGCCTGGGAAGGAGGGGTAGGATGCCCACGGGGGCTCCTCCAGCATTGGGCTGGAGGAGGCAGGGCTGGGAGAGAGGTTGCTTGGGCACAGTGACACAGAGAGGAAAAAGGTGAAGCCATGGGGACATGGATCCTGTCTGGCAGCTTGGCCCAAAGGGTGGATGCTGGGGGCCGTAACACCTTCCTGGCCTCAGCTCTGGGGGGTGCAGGTTGGCTCACCCAAAAGGGCAGCTTTTCATAGCCACCAGTCTTATCCCATCCCTCATGCAGCCCCAGGTATTTGCATTAGTGCTCTCGGCAGTGTGTGGCAGGGACCTGACCTGCTCTGCAGAGGAAACGCAGGGTCTGTGCCTCACTGCAGAAAGAGAGAGAGACACCCCTGTGCTCCCTGGCCAGGTTGGAACCTGCCTGTTTTTGCTGGGAGCAGCTGGGATGATGGGCAGAGGGGTTGTCCAGCCCAGCAAATCACTTCTCCTGGAGCTATGCCTTTGTCTCTTCCCTGTCTGCAGACACCTTTATCCTGCTCCTGCGCCAGAGCTGGGACAAGACCCCACAATGAGCTTCAAAACTCCTTTTTCTAAGGGAACTCCCAGCATCTGCTGGCGTTTCCCCCCATGCTGCAGGAGCATCCCAAAGCAGCTCTGCCTGGTTGAAAGGCAGGTCAGGACCCTGCCCTCTCGCAGTCTCACCATCCCTTCCCTGAGGGCACGCTGCCGACAGATCCGGAGCCAGGGAGATGCTTTCCGCTGCCTTAGAGAGGTTTGCAGACAAGCAAACCAAACCAAACCTGCCAGCTCGCTGTGTGAGCGCCTGTCCTCCGTGAACTCCCGTGCGTCTCTTGCAGCCGGGCTTGTGGGAACGGATCGGAGGCTGCTGTGACTCAGCTGCTTCTCCCTTGAGAAAATCTGCCCTGGCACGGGGCTTGGCTCTGCGGCTGGGGCTGCCGGCACCTGGCAGCCTTCATCAACAAATGGCCTTGGGCAGAACATCCCAGTTTCCACTGCCAAGCATTTATGGGAGGAGAAATGCAGCATGTGATTCTGCAGGAAGTGGAGGCAGCAACTCTGCGCTGTACTGAGCTGGGGGGAAAAGTCCCATCCCTCCCTGAAGCTGAGCCTTGGGCTGGAGGGGCTGCAGCACAGGCTGGCTCTTCTGGTCTGCCCCTGCCTTTTTCCATCTCCTTATAACTTTCTCAGACAAATTCTTCTGCAATTGTAATTTTCCCTGCTGGCTCTCAGCCTGAAGAAACAGTGGTTTGGAAAGTTTGCTCAATGACTTGAAGGGAAGAGGCTCCCAAGCCTTTCATGCTCTGTACCCATTGGAATATTTTTTCCCGGAGCTAATCTGTGGAGCATCACACTTGGCTTGATGAGTATGTGACGCTCTCAAGAAACAAAGCCAAGCCTGGTGAGTGTGCACTCAGCTGCTGGGAAGCCCCAAGTGCTGCTGTCAGAGTCCAGGCAACACCATGTGGTATTTTCTGTTCCTGTGCTCCACACAGATCTGCCGGCCTGGAATCTGGGTGGCCGCTCTTGTGGTGGACAAAGGAGACTGATGAGGTGGTGGGTGCTGGAGCAGCAAGACTCCCCTGTGGTGTGGGGCTGGTGTGCTCCCCGTGGGGCTTTTTTTCCATAGAGGCAGGTAAAGCAGCAGTGCAGGTCTCACAGTGTAGCTGAAGGATGGAGGGGCCTGGAGAAAGTAACAAGCAAAACATCCTTTCTCATGTCAGAAGGGGAAAGTACCCGTTTTTCCGCTGGTGGTTTTGCCTTTATAACAAGCCTCTCGCTGCGGTGTGGGCTGGCATGGCCTTAGCCTGAGTTTCACAACTCCTTTGTGGGTTTCATAAAGCCCCAGCGGCTGGAACACCGTGATTTTGTAACTCCCAGCTGGCTTTTAAACCAGTCTGGAGAGGAGCTTGAAATGGTTGGATGCCTGCTGCCTCTCGGACTACAGAGGCTGGCAAACCAAATCCCAGATCTGGAGTTTTATCTCAGTTTTCTTACCTGGGGCAAGGGAAAGACAAGCTGCAGGTACTGCTGAGCAGAAGCCAGGCCTGCCTTAGGAAGCAGTTTCCTACAAAAGGCTGGAGATCCTGGTCAACCCCATGGGTTTGATAAGTACCGATGCCCTGCTAGTGCTGCAATCCCAAAACAGAACCCTTTGTGACCTGCTGGTCCCACGGTGTGCACCCTGCCAGTGTATTCTAATTTAATCCTGGCTGCTATTTGATCCTGTTGAGTTGTTTGTCTTTACACCTCTCTGATCCATAATGAAACCCTCTGTCTGACCAAACCTGGTTTCCAGTAGTGGGAGAGGGGACACAGAGCAGTGGGGAGTGTGGGGATCTTCTGACAGTCACCCTGGATGCCCCTGTGCGTGGGACATCCACTAAGGTTTTGGTTGTGCTGGATAAGCCTGAGAGGGGGCAAGAGGGCTGGGGGCTGGCACGTTTTGGGACTGCAGGCAGGGTGAGGGTCCCTTGGGGCCCAGGGTGACTGTTGGTGCCGAGCTACAACCAAGCCAGACAATGGTTCATCCCCAGCAGACCTTGAGGCACCTGAGGCAGAGCAGTGTCATGCATTAAGTGCCCTGAATCATGTCTTTGTGTGCTCTGAGGGGTCTGCATGTCCCTCCAGGAAGGCTGAAGGCCGGTGGTGGCTGGGGAAGTGTCTCTGGCAGGGAGCAGCTGCTGCCCCGGGCGCTGAGCTGCAACCTGAGTGCGGGCAGGTCGCCGTCTCCCAGCTCGGGGCGAGCGCAGCCTGCGTGCTGGGAGAGCTGATCCGCGCTAATCCCATCAATATTTCACGGTGTCGTGGCCCTGTTATAATTCCTCGCATCATTTGGGATGCCGGCTGGGAGGGGGGGGTGGTGCCAAGTGAAACGTGAGAGCTGCCATGGCTTTGCCCTGCCTCCCTGGGCATCTGGGGGGTGAAAGGGGCTGTCTGTGAGCTTTTCTACTGGCTGCCACAGGTAGAGTTGTGTGGCAGAAAGAGGGGAACTCAGAAATGCCGGCTCTTGGCATCTGCCTGGTTTTGCCGTGTGCCGCAGTGGTGGGGCTGTGCTGTGCTGGGCAGCTGGCCCATGCACGGGTGGGGCTGTGGCAGGGCAGAGCCTGCTCTACTCGGTCCTCTCTCTGTGGGACGCAGTGTTTAAGTGACAACAAGAGGAAATTAAACAGTAACCAGTCTCTGGGCTGGTGATGAGGGCACGAAAACATTTCCTTTTCCTAAAGGCTGTTTGGAGTAACAGGGAGAAAGCACTACAAACAAAATCTGGCGTGGTTTTGTGGAGGCGGGGTCTCCCAAGGCTCCATGTCGTGACTGAACGGGTCCCCTGCTTTGGGCTGGCCCCTGGGCTGGGTTAGGGGTAGTAGGGCTATAAATCCTATGAGGAGCAGATGATGGAGCTGGGGTTGTTTAAACTGGAGAAAAGGATGTTCTGGAGAGACCATGTCACTCTCTACAATTGCCTGAAAGAAGGTTGTAGCAAGGTGAGGGTCAGTATTTTCTTCCAAGTTACAAGTGATAGGACAAGAGGAAATGGCCTTAAGATGCACCAGTGGAGGTTCAAGTTGGACATCATGAAGAATTTATTGTCTGTAAGTGTTGTTAAGAATTGGAATGGACTGCACAGGGAAGTGGCGGGGTCACCATCCCCGAAGATGTTCAAGAATCGACTGGACATGGCACTTAGTGCTGTGGTTTTGTTGACCAGGTTTTGTTTGGTCAAAGGTTGGACTCAATGATCTTGGAGATCACTTCCAACCTTAATGGTTCTAAGATTCTAGAGCTGCCCCAATAGGAAATTCCCCTTCCAGCACCTTCCTGGCTCTGGACTAGGGTTGAAGCAGGAGCCAGACCTCCCTGCTTGGCAGAACCAATCCATGGATATGAGATAAAAGTACAGGAGAGGGTTGGGTCTGTTTGGGCTCCTACTGCCTGGAAAAGTGCGTCTCTGAGTCTTGGGAAAGCCATGCAAAGAAGAGGAAGGTCCTGGCCTTCAACCTCTTGGAGCCCTAAATTCCTTCAGTTAATCTCATGGGGGCAGCAGAGCAGGCAAAGCTCTGAAAATAGATCTGTTTCCAGCTGCCAATGACTCGTGTTAATTAATTAAAGCCTCGCAAGCTCAGGCCTGTAAAAGCCCAGTACTGGTCGCGCCAGGCTCGGCTTGCTCTGCACTCACGCACTAATTATCCTACTGCAAGGCCAGCAGCTAACGAAGCTCCAATTTGTGCTGGGTTCGGCTTCCAGCCATGTGGGAGGCAGGGAGTGCTGTTGCAGGATGGGACGGGTACAGTGCCCTGGCTAAGGGGGAGCTTCGGGCAGTGCTGTCCCAGCTCTGGCACCCCCTTCCCCAGCCCTCATGGACCAGGTCTCCCCATAACTGGCCCCACAGATTCCAGCTGTGCCTCTGCTAAGGTAGGGAATGGGGTTTGGAGAGGATGTGGAGGACCAGCTACCTTGCAGCACCTGAACATCCCATGCCTAGGTAAGACAGGCTGGCCAAGAACATCCCTGCCTGGCTCCCGGTGCGTGGGCCTCCCCCTTCCGCAGGGTGGGCAGAGGGGCGAGGCAAGGTGAGGCGTGGAGGAGACGCTGGGGTTTTGCCCAAGGACAGGAGGAAATGGTAATTAGCCTCTGGAGCACAGAGGAGGCGAGGGTGGGAAGGCAGGGAGTGCTCCAGGAGGTGGGTAGTGTCTGCTCTGAGAGTGGGGACAAGGAATGGGCCTTGGGATATCATGCTGCGAGAGTGCGTGGTGGTTGCTTGGGGAGTATGTGCAGGGGTGACAGAACCACCTGTCATCAAGAGCACTAGGATGAGTCCCTCCCCAGCTGAGACCCATTGGTGGTGAGGGCTGGGGGGATTCAAACCTCTGTTACCCTCCCTCCCACCTACAGTGTTTGTAGGAGGTAGGATCCTGGCAGTCAGAGGCCCTGAGAATGGCACGTTAGTGAGGCTCCCCACAGGAACACCCTGGCCCTGCCATCTTTACCGACCCTTAAGGTGGTGGAATCTCAGCTAGGGCTGACCCTCATCCCCAAACAATGCTCAGCAACTAGAGCACGACCTGCTCAGCCCTATGCCCAGCTATGGGTCTGGCTCCAGGTCTGCAGGGTGTGGGGTTGGGGTGGTCTTTGTCCCCTTCCTGGAGACCTCACCTCTGGGACAGGCTGGTGTGGAGTGGAGGGAATGAACTGGCATCCAGAGGTGATGGTGCTGGGACTGGGCACCACATGGCTTTGTAACTACAGGCTGGCATCACCTGGCCACCCTGCCAGCTCCAAGAGAGCTGTAATTCAGCACACACAGGTACAGCATTTCCCCACCTCCTGCTCCAGCTGATTTCCAGCTGCCCTAGATCCAACCTGCTGATTACACACAATGTTGGCTCAGAGTTTGGTTTTGGGAGGCCTGCTGCTCCTGTGAGGGTTGAGGAGGGAGGGTTGGCCAGGTGCTGGAAGCTTACGAAAGGAAAGCAAACACAGGCCTGGACCTGGCAGCTCCTCCACACGGGGAGGAGCTGCAGAAGCCACCCAGGATAAAAAGGCTCCACGCAGGGCCCCAGAGAAACCATTACCTGCCTGTGTTTCCAAACAACCTTCCGCCATGCGTGAATGGCGAGGCGTGCTGTGAGCAGGGAGAAGATGGGGCACGGTGCCTGACTCAGGCGAGCAGTGCAGGATGCTGGGCTGACTTTGAGGAGCAAGGCACCTTAGTGAGCACCATGGCACTGGCGAGGGGCTGTGCTGTGCTGACACTGGTGCCTCTGACTGGGGGCGTTGGTGTGGTGGTACAGGTAGCATGTGCTTGCTGTGCTGGCAGAGTAGGATGGCACTTATCCGTGTTCAGTCATGCTTTTTCATAGCACTGTATCCACAATATCAGCCCTTTGCCTGTCTGACTTCGCAAAGGGAATTCACACGGGCTTTTGGGGGCTGCATCACCCAAACCACCTGCGCTGCGCGAGCCCCCGGCCCACTCTACATGCAGGGGGCCGACCGGGGGCTGCACGGTAGCATCCCGTCCCTGCCTGCCGCGGCTCTGCCGGGGGACATGCTGCCACCTGCTTCCACGCAACGCAGGCAGGGGCGGCCCTGCTCCGCTCCGCTCCCCTCCTCCTCTTCCTCCTCCTCCTCCTCCTCGCGGCCCCACGCTGCGGGCCGGGCTGGCGGCCCCGCGCTCGGCGCTGCCGGCAGGGGGCGGTGCGGGGCCCGGCGCGGCTCGGTCCGCACGGCGGGGCCGCGCACAGCCGGGCTGCGCTGCGAGCCGAGCCGAGCCGAGCCGAGCCGTACCCTGCCCTTGCCTGCCGTGCCGCCCGCACCTGCTCCGCCACCGCGCCAGGCAAGTACCGAGGGGACGCGAGCAGCGCCGGCCGGGCGGGCGCGGGTCCGCAGGCCAGGGGGGTGCCGGGTTCGGGCGCCGCGTCCGCGGGCAGGATCCGGGAAGCTGGGTCGTGCGGCTGGGCGCGGGTACTGCGTGCACACGGCTGGGGCCGGGTGATCAGCCCACGGGCAGGATCTGGAGTGCTGGTGTTGAATCGCTTGGTGGGTCCTGGGGTGCTGGCTCAGGGTCGGGTCTAAGTCTGGAGGTAGGGTTTGGGGTGCTGGATCCCAGCTGCTGAGTCCGCAGGCAGGGTTGGGTTGTTGGATCTGCAGTGCTGGGTCTCGGTTGGGGTCCACAAGCGGGGTTTGGAATGCTGGTTCTGTCTGTTCAGGTGCTGGATCCGGGTGCTGAGTCCACAGGCAGTTTCTGGGGCACTGGGTGTGGGTGCTGCTCACAGGAAGGGTCCAGAGAAAGAGGAGCAGGGCTCTGACCTGCTGTGGTTGAAATCCAGGGAATAATGTTTTTGGGGAAACGAGGGCAGAACCTCGGAAGCGACAGGGAAAGAGATTCAGGGTAGGTCTGATGCAGGTGAGGATTTGGGGGTCATGAGCAGGAGGGGTGGTGGGATATGCTGGATATAGTGGCAGTGCAGGAGCTTTCTTTGGGGACAGGTTTGAGTGAGGTGGGTCTGGGAACCTGGGAGTGACAGGGGAGCATGCTGGGGGTGTGGGGGAACACAATGCTGGGAGCTGCAGACAGACAGGGCACCAGGTCTGGGCAGGGAGGGCTGGATACTGCTCTTTCCTTCCCCAGCAGGCTGGGGGGATCAGGGGTCTGTAGGGATGAGAACTGCTGGGGGTGCTTGGGAAGGCTGAGCATTACCTGGGGTCAGCTGGTGTTTCAGATGGCTGGAATGAGGTACTAAACCGATGCAGGTGTTGCAGTGCAATCCCTGCCCCCTCTCCTTCCCTTTGGAAATCAGGGGGTGGTCATGGAATGTGGCTTGTCTGAGCCTTGACTCGGGATGCATTGCTCTGGGGGCTGCAGATGGCCCCCAGGCAAAGCAGACTAGCCTGTGCTGGGGGCTTCTCTGCATCTTCGTGCCAATCCAAAGGTAGAAAGTACCTGCAGCACTGGAATTTGGGGCTCTCTTTGCTCTCTCCATCAGTGCCCAGGTGGGTCAGTGACTTGTGCCTGGCCTTTAATCCAAGAGCGTGAAGTGGGAGGGGGAACCATGAAAAGGTTCTTCGAGTGCCAAAACCCCAGTCTCTTCAGACGAAGAGGCTTCCCAAAATGGATGAGGAGTGCAGTTCTGCTCAGATGCAGGGAAATTATTAATAACAACAGCGGCATTTTTGGTGCTAGCTGGGCTGCCACTGCGGGCTCTGGCTGCTTTGCTTCCCTCTGCGGCAGGCGCTGGTTGGGCCCCCCCACCTGAACCCCAAACCTGGGCAGGGTGACCCTGGCAGCCGAAGATGCTGCGTGTGTGCCCTGCAGGACAGGTCTGTGCTTCATCTTGGTTTGGCCAGGCTTGCTCTGCCCGGAGGGATGAGGGGCAGGGAGCTGCCCCCCAGCAGGAGAGATCCATATCAGGACTTTGTTTTTGTGTTGCAACCTGAGGGGGAAAAAAAAAAACCCAACAAATCCAAACCACCCTTTAAGCTCCTGCAGATGAGGCTTTGTTCTCCCCCCCTGCCTTTTCCAGCATCTATTTGAACATTTCACCACTTTACCCACCAGGAATGCGGCGGGTTTGCTGGTGCTGGGAGGTTTATTCAGCGAATCTGGCAGGTCATGTGCCGGGAAAAAGCAGGCAGGTGTGCTTAGCAAGGCTGGTGAGGGGGCCTGTGCCGGCCCCGTGAAGGGGAGATGTGGTGCCAGCCTCGCCTGGCCGCGTGTGGGGAATTTCCTTGCACTTGCCCGCCGGCTCTGCTTGGCATCTTGATGAGACTTGTTGGGAAGCACCTCATGTGATGGGTGGTTTTGTGAGAGGGGGCCCGTCCCGGGGACCTGCTGCCTCTCAGAGGGGAGAGGTGATGCCTCCCAGACTTTTATGTGCCCCCCCTGACAGTGGTGCTGGGTGGGCGCCTGTTCCTGCTCAAAGATGAGAGCTCCCTGCCTGGCTGGTGCTCAGGAGGAAACACTGCCATCTCCATTCCTCCACTCCTGGCTGGCTGTGCCACCAGCTCCTCGTGATTTACAAGCATGAGGGCTCTGCCACAGCAAGGTCATCACCAAATCCACCCCCTCCTTCCTCCTGGGGCCTGAGCTCTGCTGTTCAGAGACCACGGAGGCCCAGGCACCAGGTGACCTGTGTGAGGGCCAGGATGCAGCTTTGTGATTCAGGGTGTGCTCTGGGTTCTGCTTTTCTTGTTGCTTAAAAGATCCCTCCAGGTATAATCCCACCTCCGTTACCTGACAGAGGGCGACTGTTTGCCTGTTGCAAAGCCCAGCCCATGTAAATAATGTGGGGATCTGATTTTGGGGCAGCAAAGCTGGTGGTATGCAAACAACTGTGGGAAAGGCCAGATGTTACTGCTTTGTGCTGTGCAGTTGTGAATGCAAAGTGGAATATCAAAATTGGGTTTGACCCCGAATTGAAGCTTTGTTGGAGGGAAAGCAAAGGAAACAAGAAGATGCTGTTGAAACTGGAAGCCCTAAAACTGCTCCCGTCATCTGGTTTTGCTGGACTTTGGAAAAGAAAACAGTTTATCTTTGGAATAAATAAAAGGGAGAGGAACAGGCTTGCAGCAGGAAGCCCCATGTTCGCTGCAGACAAGCTGGGTTGTGCTCCACCTATTGCCCCTGCTTCCAAGGGGACCCCAGGTTGTGTGGGATTTCTGAGCCTCTGTTTCCCCTTGGGAAAGCCCTGCACGGTCCCGACGGCGGGAACCCCAGGCATTGCCAAGAAACATCTTTGAAACTCAAACCTGGCTTTGGAAAATAACTGGAAGACAAACCGGCTCTAAACAAACACCCAAGTTAATTCCGTGTCTTGCATTGTATGAGCCCAGTGAAATGAAACACAGTGCAGCCACAGGGATGGGCAAATGGATTCAGATGCTTTTAAAAGCCCTGAAATCAGCTGGCTTTGAGATGTCCTTTTACATTTAGGGTTGGGATTTTTTTCTTGTTTTCTTTCTAATTGTTCCTGGGAATTTAATTCTACAATTATTTTGCTGCTTCTGCTGAGGAGACAATGTGCTTCAGCCACAAAGCCTTTGAAGGCTGAATTGCAGATCACATCCAGTGCTGAGCCACTTGGATGCAGACGCCCCCTTGCTGGGAGAATTTGCTGTGATGTGGAGGGCTGTCTGTCTGTTCGTTTGTCCAGGCTGCCGAGGGACTGCCGGCCAGCGGTGAAGCTTGTCATGCTGCAAATGAAAAAAGGATGGAGCATGTTGGGGTTTGGAGGTGATGTTGCTAGCACCAAGCTTGCTTAATGATGGAGGAGGTGGGAGCCCCAGGGATCAGCATCCCGTATCTCAGGGCTCAATGGCTGCACTCTGCCTCCGCCGTGTCCCGGATTGGAGGCGTGAGAGTGAAGTCAGAGAGAGGCCACAAAGTCTCGGCACCATCCGGTTTCACTTCCCGGTTGTTGCAAGACTCCCTGCTGTTCTCTCAGGTGCTCCCAGGCTGTGGGGTCAACCCAGGGCTGCTGCTGTGGTGTTTCCACCACAAAGGGGGGAGATGTGCTGTGTGAGAGGGAAAAGCCATAGAGACTGTGTCCTCACGGCTGTCCTGCAAGAGCTGATGGCCTCCAGCATGTGAGGAATTGTTCCTGTGAGGAGAGTTTTGCTGCTCTGTCCAGGGGTTCTGGGTCTGGGCTGGCTGTGGCATCCCTTGGTGCTCTTGGTCCAACCACTGAGCAGCAAGGGTTTGCCCTTCAGCCTCCCCTCCTTGCACCCTTCCAGGCCATCTCCTGGCAAGGCCTCTGGATCCAGGCAAGGAACTGTTTCGGCTAACAGACGGTGTTGGTGGGTTTTCCATTTGGGTGGGCAGTGGAGGAGTGATGTGTTCTGCTGTCCTGGGCACTGTGCTCTTGCTGTCTGCTTGTGTCATGTCATGAGCAGCTGGAGCAGAGCTGTCCCTGTGCCTGGCAGTCATGGCACAGGGCAGAGCCGCTTTCCTTATTTTCTCAGCCAGACTTTTTTGGGTGGGTTTTGATGGGAATGGCTGGAGAGCTCTCATGGAGACTTGGCACTGAGCTCTGTTGCTGCCTGGCAGCCCCTTTGAATCTCCTGCTTCACATCAGACCTGACCTGATGGAGGAGAGGAACAAGTTCTTGTGAGATTAGTGAAAACAGGGAGCTTGGGAGAAGCTAACACACCCTGATCCCTGCAACCCTGCAGGGAGGACACCATGTATCCCTGCTCCTTGTGGGGTGGGCAGCGTTCCCCACAGGAATGCAGCAGGGGGGTGGCGATACAGGCGTGGTGCTGGGGGCAGGGGGTGGGGGAAAATCTGTCGGAAACTGGGCTGTTGTTAGTTTTATTGCTGACTGCTCAGCTTGGCTTTCCAGGGATGTTTGGCTCCCTCCAGCACTGGGGCCCCTTAAACTGTCCCACATCTCCGACTCTCCCTACTCTCTCTCCCATCCATCACTTTGCTACTTCACATGTTTCCTCCCTGCCGTGACATTTCTGGGATCAGAGCTGGGTGCTCGCCTCTGCTGGTGGCTGGTGGGGACTGCTGTGGGAATTCAGAGCCTGTTCCCATGGCCTGCAGGAGCCTCCCACCCGCCTCCCTGGCTCCGTGGTGGCTGTGCTCTGCGTGGGGGCTTTGCGTCAGGAGCAGGGCAAGATACTCTGTGAGAGGAGCTGATGTTGCAGCTCTTCCTCCCCTTCTCTGTGCCCAAATCCCAAATTTGGGTAAAGGAGAAGTACATCTGCTTCCTGAATGGCGGAAGCTCTAGTGTGTGTCTGCTGAAGCACCTCAGGGTCGCGCATGGTTTTGTTTAAAGAAAGCAAAAATAAACCCAGGGAGGGGCTCCCAGGAGGTCACTGTGCTCCTTCTCTCCCTGACCCAGCATGGGTCCCCTCTTCCTGGAGGGCATTTGGAAAGTTTGCATTTTTTTTCTTGTGTTGTTGACAAAAATCCTGTCTGGTTGAGAAATATCTGTGCAGCAGCGCCAGCCCAGTCCCACGGGTCAAATCCTGCCCCTGCAAATCTGTGCCGGGAACAGTGGCTTGTTTTGGGCTGGCCTTTGGGGGTGCTGCCACGGGGGACCCATGTCCTTGCAGGGCAATCTGGGCACGAGGCCAGGAGCAAACTCCTTGAACAAATGGATGGACGCTACGGGCTCGGGGTGGATCTGATGTTTTATCATTTGCTGCTTGGGCTCTGCAGCAGAAGCAAAGTGCTGGAAGTTCGTCAAGGGCTGAATTAAAGTTGCCTGGCAACCTCCATCCCGGCTCCTCTTCCCACATCTCGCAGGATTTCCCACCCAAGGTCTGCCGCCTCCAGGGAAGGGGGGCCCAAAATGCACTGCGCTCACATCCAGGCTGGGGCCAGGCTTGTCTCCCTTCCCATAACTTAGTGGCTGTTCCCACGCCTGGCAGCCCGGAGCTCTCCCCACCTCATCATCCCCTGGGGCAGGTGCCTTTCCCCCAGCCTGCACCAGGAACGGGTCGGGCTGTTTCAGCTGAACCCCTTGAGCGGGTCTCCTGGAGGGTGGAGCACTTCAGTGACAGTGGGAATGCGAGTGGCTGCAAGGGGATATGCCAGGCTTGGCCCCAGTGAGTAGAGTGGAATTGGCTGCGTGGGGTTTGGAGTGCCCAGGCTGGGCTGTCATAAAAAAGCAAAGTGCAATTGGTGTCTTCTGGCGTGGTGCATGATGGGGATTTTTTTTAAGGCTGTTTTGCAGCTCCATAACCCAGAGAAGACCACTGGAAATCCCTGTCTCCCACTGGGAAACCAGCAGTGCTTGCTCGTAGTAGTCTGTGATGCCAAGGAGAACAGCCCATGAGAGAGGAGGAATGTCCAGCAGCCGCTCTGGGAGCCTGCTTGAGCTTTACTAGATCTTGGTGGAACAACCACAAGCTGTCTAGGGAGGGGTGGGATGGAGAAATGTCTTATTCCACTCCGCAAATCTGTCCTGCCATCCAGAATGGATGCTGAGGGTAAGCTGGAGAAGTGCTGTTCCCATGCACCACTTCCATTCTTCCCCCTGAGTTCCTTTGAAATTAAAAAGCTGGCAAAATTTTTAGCTGTGCTGATGAGGAAACATGTATGAGGATTCTGTAAGACCCTGTCTGTGATCTCTACATGTTTGGCAGCCCCACAGACACCACAGCTTCCCTGCAGTGCAGCTTGCAAACACTTGTGCTCCCAGGTTTTGCTGCCTTGTGACTTTGAGGACCGTGGGGCAGTGGGAAGGGGCTCCTATGCCCACAGAATGTCCTGCTGCAGTGGCTGTTGAGGTGTGTGGCAGCTTTGGCTAGTTTCTTTGGCCAGATCCGGGTTGGTGAGAGCGTGAAATTCACTCATCAAAAGCTTTTTGCTCCTCCAGAGACGCTGATCATGGGGATTTTAAGGAGGTGCCGACTGGGCCAGCCCGTTTGGGTGTGCTGTGCCGCCTGGCTGCCGGTGGGAGGCTGAGGCCAGCACAGTCATGCTCACACAGCTTCCGTGGTGACCCAGTAAACCCAGTCAGACCTGACCGGGGCTCGCTCGCTTGCTCCCCTGCGCGCTCACCCACGCCTGCACGCCTCTGCCACCCCACTGCTTTCCTGCCTTCCCCAGGGACCAGCAAACACATCCCACTGGTGAGAGACGGTACCTGGCTCCGGCTCCGTGCTGCAAACTGTGGCTGAAGCCCATAGGAGCACTGACAGCCAGTGGTAGGAGGGTGGGCTTTCGCCTCTGTGGATGTTGCACATTGTGAGTAGAGCGGCTGGTTCCTGGCTTCGCCCCTCTCGGGGTGTCCGTCAGTCCTGTGCCTGGGTCCTGCATCCACCGTCCTGCTTCTTCAGCGTTGCCAGCCAGCGACGGGAGCCTCAGTGGGAGCTGAGGCTGGACCGTCAGGTCCTATGTCGGTCCCTCTGTGCTGGGAAGTAGGTGAGGTGCCAAGGGACTTGGGAGCTCATTACTGGGGAATGGGGTGGGCTTTTCTGGGCAGTTTTTCTCTTAAACTCCTAGCTTTTTTGGAGCTGCTGCTGCTGCTTTTTAGCCTCTTCATCTCCCCTTTTTGTTTCCCTTCCCCAGAGAAAACTGTGGCGTTTCCATTCCCAGCTTTTTTCATTTCTCGTTGAAGTGCTGGACTTGTGTAATCCATCTGCCCCCAGCCCTAGTGGTGAGTCCCACATATCAAGACCTCCTCTACTTCCTGCCTGAGCCCTCGGGTTCACCCTGAGCTTAGAACTTGCACCCTGACAAGGGGGAAGTGATGGGTTTGAGGGTGCTTGGTGTGGCTGCAGACCAGGGTATTGACCTGAGGGGAGCCAAGGATTGTTTCAGTTCTTTCTTGCTTTTTCTCCCCCACGCTAGGTATGAAAAATAAGAACAGTAAAATAAAAAAAAAATAGGGAATCTTGGAACAGCCCTTCTCTTTGAGTAAAATATTAACTGGCTCTTACAACGTAACTGATTAAATGTTCTTTAGGACAAAGTTACATCTGATCTCGGTCAAAGGAGCCTTTGGAAATGGGTGTAGCTGCTTCACTGGGAAAAGCAGAAGAGCCCAGCCCTGACAGCATGGGAGGCTGCTCCCCCCTGCCCAGCTAGGAACCCTGCACAACCTCCCAGTTTAATATATTTTTGTTTTCCCCCTGTACTGGCTCGGTGTGTATGATGGTTAATGTTAGCTGGGGCTGGCTTGCAGCACCACTCCGGCCCTGTGATAAACACCATCCCTGCCACCCTGGCCGGCCACACTCCCAGCTCCACTCCCTGGCACGTCGGGAGCCAAGCAGCAGGCAAAGTTCAGGGCTTGTTTGTGCAGGGGGAGATAAGGTGAGGACGCCCAGCAGCATGCAGGGCTGTTACTCATTTATGAGAGATGATTGTTTGCCTTGTCGTAAGGAGTTTTCTCCTCCACTCTGCTTTCCCATCCCAGGTGCAGCAGCCCTTGTGGCTTGTGCATGATTCCAGACTCGTGTCCCCATGTGGGCGCTTGGGGAAGGGTCCCTGTAACTTCCAGAGTGGCCCCGCTCCCACTGGTGGGATGGAGATCTGTCAGCGTGGGGCTGGCCGGGGTGCTTTGGTGCTCCAGGTGTGACCCCACCACTGGCTTTGCCCAAAGCTTGGTGGGTTTGGCTCGTGCTAGACATGGTGCCACCAAAGCAAATTGTTTCTTCTTGATGTCCATCTGCACTCACCTACCTTGCATTGCTGTACTGTTATTCATGGGCAGACCCTCTGTCCGTACAGAGCTTGTCCTGGAAACAAGAGTAACCTGGAGTGAGCCTGCCATAAGCTCCCCAAGGAGCTCAGCCTTGCATGCAGCACCCTGCCTAAACCCAGGGTTGGATTCTTTTGGGTGCTCTGTGCTGGTCTGGGGGGACAGTGGAGCAGCAGGGAGAAATATTTCCCATCTGCCTCATTCCCAGAATGCTCTGGAGCAGCTGCCAGTGCAGGTGTGACATTTGTGTCTGAAACCCCTTGAAGGAACCAGCACTTTGATGCAAGCTCCAGAGCTATGGCTGAATCCACATCCGGCCCCTCACTTCTGCTTTTCAGCCCCAAAGCCCTCTTCACCTTGGTTTTACCTCCCTTCTTCTTGGGACTCAGCAAAGTATTTGCTTCAGGGAAATTGTTTGCAGTGAGCGTGTATAGGCAGCTTCTCTACAGGGTCAGGTATTTGGTTTTTATATATATATATATATGTGGGTGTATATATATATTTATAAACCTCTAAGCAAATACTTAGGTTCTGGTTGCTTACTGGGAGCTCTCCAGCTCAGAGATACCCAGTCATCGTTTTCCTCCTTAGTGCCTGCAAGATGAGCTAGTGGCTTTGCTCGGTGCAGCTGGGAGAGGTGGGGGTTATGTGTGAGGGATCGAATGCATGAAAGTGAGAGCTGAAGTAGATGTGGAGCTTCAAGGCAGCTTGGGATGAAAGAGAACCTGAAATCTTGTGGAAAAACACAGGGGGGAAAAATTGTTTCTGCAGTTCCTCTATGGGTTTTCCTTCACCTTACATCCCTGCATGCCTGAAGCATCCTTTCCAATGCCTCAGTCCTCTGGAGTCTCATCACTTCATGGCGGGGCAGAACTGGGGCCAAGGACCATGTCCTTGCACAGCAGGACATGGTCAGCTGGGCTTTTGGGAAGGGGAGGAGACCTTGGGCTCCCCAGGACCCTCCCTTTTGCCATTCCTGCTGCAGCCACTCTGGGGGTGCAGTGGGTCTTGGGGTACCCCAGTGTGCCAAGAGACCCACAGAGGGTCCTGAGCCCCTTTCTCTGCTTTTGAGGGAGAAATGTTTTTGCTTTTTGGGTGTGATATGCAATGGGGGATCAGCTGCCTCTGCTGAAACATATCCTTCAGTCAGGGGGATCTGCAGGAGCACAAGGCTGGGGGTGAATGAGGGATGAACCCAGGGAAGACTTGGGGGAAAATGTACCTCCAAGCAGCTGACCCAAGTGCTCAGCAAGTAACTCCCTGCTGTGACAGAATGGTTGCTGACCCAGGGAGATGCTGCAGAAGGTCACTGTGCTCAAACTCCCTTCCAGGCTCCGTGATGGCTGCAGGCTCCGTGCCTTGTGCTATGCCTTGGTTTCCCCTTGAGCAAACGAGGGTTTGTTTTTCCCTGAAGCCATCGCTGGTCTGAGGCTGTGCTGGGTCAAGCATCCATGCGTGTATGCAGCTGGCTGCTTCCCAAGCCTGCTTGCTTGCGAGGTGCTGG
Organism: Fringilla coelebs; assembly: GCF_963513975.1. Classification (NCBI taxonomy): domain Eukaryota; kingdom Metazoa; phylum Chordata; class Aves; order Passeriformes; family Fringillidae; genus Fringilla; species Fringilla coelebs. Next base: position 24,025,994 of record NC_140066.1, on the reverse strand, counting down.
GACCGCAGGAGTGTCTGAGCCAGCGCTCTGTGTTTCAGGAGGGTTTGGTGGCCAGCCCTGTCCCAGAGAGCTGGAGAGCCCGTGCTGAGGAGCGGCGGTGCCGGCCCGGCGGCTGAGGCGGCTGCCCTTGCCGAGAGAGCGGGAAGATGAGCGCAGGGCCGGCACATCTCCTGACAGCTCTCTTCATGGCAGCGGCAGCCATGGGCTACCCGTCACGGCACTCTGCCACCGACCTGGATGCCACCCCCAGGACAACAGTCACCTTTGATGGTAAGGGGGTGTAGGTCCCGTGGTGGCAGTGAGGTTTGGGATTTTGCTGGCACTGGCCTTAGTGCATTGTGACTGCATCTAAGCTTTGCCACCCACCTGGAGCAGGGGGCTCAGCATGGGAGGGTGGCTACATGGGGGCCTCTGATCCCCTGGGCTCCAGAAATCAGAGCCCATGTGGCTATCTGGTACTGTGTGCCCCAAAGAAATGAGCATGGCAAAATCATCTCCCCAGAAGCCAGAGAGGGACAAGGATGTACAGGGAGCCAGCCTTGACCTACCCCTGGCCCTGCCCAGCAGCCCTTGGAGGGTGTCCTGAGCTGGGCATCATACCTGGGCTGGGATCTCATGGCCCAAATAGTCAGCAGGAAACTTTCTTCCATGATTTTCTTTAATTGCCACTGAGCTCTTGACCTCTAGCCTCTGTGGTGTCAGTGAGCCCAGCAGTGTCATTGTCCCTTGGGGATCCACATGGCATCGTTGACCTCATTAGTGAGGCTCAACTCAGCAATCGATGGTGGAAGATTTTCATTAGTAGCTGGGGTGCCCTTTTCTCTCCAGGCAATGTCTCTCTTCTGGGAAAGATGGGGAATCATTCCTTTTCCAGCTGCCTACAGGGTCCCAAGCCTCATAGAATTTTCACTTCCTGCTGGTCCCTCTGGCCAGGGCTGAGTCCTACCTCACACTTCTCAGCAGCTCAAATTGGATGGCTTCATTGGCTTGGTGGACAGAGCAATCAGCCTCACAGCAGAATCACTCCCCTTGTATGACAGTTTTGGTTCAGGTTTTTTTTATCCTTCCCTGGGCTGGCTGGGCTCAGTTCAGAGCCAGAGTCACTGCCAGCATGTTTCTGCTTTCTTCAGCAGTTTCCCAAACAACATGGCAGGTCTGTGCCCAGCACAGACATTGCAACTCCCACCCCTGAGCTGTGCTTTAATTAGCGGAGAGAAATTTCCTCTGTGAGCCTGAACCCAATTAGTGCCTTTTGCCTTTTACCAAACCTTCTCCCTTCCTTTCCTCCTGCTGTAACTGCTGTCACCCAGCACTGCCTGCCTGATAACCTCAGTAAGTGCCATCCTACCCACTTCCAGCTCCATTCTCTTGTCTTTTCCCAGTGGCTCGCGCTGTGCCTGCCCCGGGGTCCCCCTCAGCCCTCTGTTCCCTTTGCAGAGCTGTCGGGAGTCCGGCGCTTCACCGCGCACACCCTCAACTACAGCACGCTGCTGCTGGAGGACAAGCGGGGCATCCTCTACGTGGGCGCCAGGGGAGCCATCTTCGCCCTCAACTCCAGCGACGTGGCCGATGGCTCCCACCACACGGTGAGCCCAGCCTCTGCCGTGCTGCCCAATCCCTGTCCACATCATGGCCACTCTATCCCTGCTCAACCTCCCCCTCATCATCTCAGGTCCTGCTGGAGGTGATGTCTCCAAGTCTGTCCCCAGGTCCCCTGTGGACATCTGGTCCTTCTCCCCAGCCAGGCACCATGGGGACAGTGGTGGGGGAGATCCCCAAGCCCAGAGCTGCCTGTTTCAGGGACACCCCAGCAGAATGAAGTGCAGGGAGGGAATCACACTCTTTGCTTCCCCAAGGAAGGATATCCCCAAATCCTCCAGGCTCCTGCAGTGCTCTGGGATGTCTGCCCACTGACTGGGGTGTGGGACCGCTCTTGCCCCAGGCTGGTGGGATGTGTGCAGGGTGCCATCTTGTGGTCTGAGCAACCATCCCTCCCTAATCAAATAAATAAGGATTTTATCATCTCTGATGGCTCTGATGAAAGCTGGAGGTTCCAGCGACAAGGCGACCATGCAGTGATAGGGGTCATGCAGTAGCAGTGTCTCTTCCCCTTGCAGATCCACTGGGAAGCCTCCCCGGAGAAGCGGATGGACTGCCTGCAGAAGGGCAAAAACAACAAGGTAGAGCTGCTGGGTGGGTGCCAGGGAGGGGCTGCCCCCGCTTTTCCTGGCTTGTAACGCCGGCGCTCCCCCTCTGCAGACCGAGTGCTTCAACCACGTGCGGTTCCTGCAGCGGCTGAACAGCACCCACCTCTATGCCTGCGGGACCTACGCCTTCCACCCGCTCTGCGCCGCCATCGTGAGTACGGCTCACCCACAGCTGCCACCTGTCCCCTGCCACTATGTCACCCTGGAGGGCTGCAGCCCCTGTCCTCTCCCACCATCTCAACCCATAGCCCCGCTCCGTTTCTACCACTGTCCCTGCCCCTGCCTGGCTCACACTGGGAGTGAGTGACTCCCAGGCTGGGGTGAGTAGGTTTGAGGATGTGGCCACCATAATGCAGATGCCATAAGTCCCCACCCTGGGTTGGACTCTGACCCCAGGTGAGAGGGCTGGGGATGGATCAGTGCCATGGGGGACGCGTGTGGGCTCAGCAGGATGGGATTCACCAGCCCTGGACCTGCTCTCCACTGCCTGCTGTTGCAGAATACTCTCCCAGAGGAGGGGCTGCAGAGTGGCTGATGGCAGGTGGTATGCATGCCCAGGGAAAGGTGACAGGGGCAGAACTGACTCAGCAGCCCCTCCCCAGGGATTTCCTGTGCTAGTTTGAGAGTCCCTACATGGCTGTGACTCATGGCAGTGTCCAAGAGCAGCCTTGCTTTATTGGCCTTTGACCAATAAAGTGGGACTTTGGCCTCCTTTCAGTAGCTCCTTGAGTCAATGGAGACTCAGTTGCCATTTGCCCACCTCCCTTCCTGAGCTGGGGGGCAAACGAACCCCTTGACCATGTCTGCAGTATGGCCAGGGAGCCCTGGAGAGGCTGTGCCTGTTCCCATGGCTGTGCTGTTGGTCCTGTTTGGCCCTCTCACACACTGGAAATTGGGTGGAGGAGCTGCCAAGCTGGAAGGGCCCCGTCATTATTTAACATGCTTTGAACTGCAAACCCCAAAGAAAGTAACTCCTACTATGACATGGACAGCACCTGGGGGGACTCCAGGCTGGCTGAGCAACATCTGCCAAACAGGCACTGTCTGGGAATATTGGCTGCACTGGCTGGCTCCTGCCCAGTGCCCATGCAAAGCCCAGCTGGGGCTCCTCTTCCTCCCAGAGCCCTCTACCCACTCTTGGCTGTGGCTGGCTGTGTGGTTTCTGACCAGCTGGAGGGTGCTAGGAGGGTTTGTCTTACTTGGACATGGGCATGGCTGCGGGCATCACTTTTTACCTGCTACAAGCCTCTGCAGAGAGTCTGAGGCTGGCAGGTGAGGTGGGTCTGTCCCCTCCTGTCTAAACTGATTTCCTGTCTTCCTCAAGGATGCCAACAGGTTCATGTTGCCATCTCACTTTGAAGAAGGCAAGGAGAAGTGTCCATATGACCCTGCCCGTGGCTACACTGGCCTCATTGTGGGTAAGCAGTGCCTTTCTGGGGCTGGCGGGGACATGCAGGATGCCATTGACCACGGCCCCATCCCCAACACCTCTCCAGCAGGTGCCAGTGGTCCTCCCCCCACTCATTTGCCTGGGGTGTGGGGATGCTGGTGGCCTGTGGGCCTGTCCTCAGGCTGCAGGGCCATGCTGATGGGCACCTGCCCTGCACAGATGGAGGCTTGTATACAGCAACACGCTATGAGTTTCGGAGCCTCCCTGACATTCGGAGGAACCTGCACCAGCGGCCACTGAAAACGGAGGAGTCCCCACTGCACTGGCTGAATGGTGAGATGTCCTCGTCCCTCCCATCTCGCGGGCTGTGGGACACTATGCATTGCACTGGAGAGTGTGGAGCAGGTGTGGGGGATGGCTCTGGAGTCCTGTGTGGTTTGCTATGAAAAGGAATTGAGGCAGGGAGGGATTCCCCATTCTGTGTTGGTCTCCAATCACCACCTCTTGCTCCGTGTCCCCAGATGCTGAGTTTGTGACCTCTGTGCTGGTCCGGGAGAGCAGGGACAGCCCTGTGGGTGATGATGACAAAATCTACTACTTCTTTATGGAGCGGGCAGGAGAGGAGACCACATCCTTCTTTGACAAGAGTCAGGTGGCCCGAGTGGCCCGGGTGGCCCGCGTCTGCAAGGTAGGCATGCTCCCAGCCACAGGAAACCAAGCACTGCTCCTGTTGGTGCAGGGGCAGCATGCCTCCACCTGTGGCAAGACTGAGGCACAGGCAGAGGGGAAAGAACAACTGTCCAGCCTGTGCAGAAATGCTCTCTGCACCCTCCCAGAGCGATGTGGGGGGGAAGAAGATTCTGCAGCGCAAGTGGACGTCCTTCATGAAGGCACGCCTGGTCTGCTACATCCCCTACTACGAGGTGCTGCGCAGTGTCTGCAGCCTGGATGGGGGCGGCTGGGCCAGCACTGTCTTCTATGCCGCCTTCACACTCTCAGCACAGTGGTGAGTGGGGCAGCGGCCAAAAGGATTGGGGCTAAAAGTCTGCAGCACCAGGGGAGCTAGAGATGTGCGAGGGGATGTGCAGGCAGGTACTGAGCACCTTGGGGGTGCATTGGTTGGGAGCACCCACGTATCTGCCCAGGCTTAGGTGAGGTTCTGCTCCTCAGGAGGACCATGGAGGCCTCGGCCGTGTGCCGCTACGACATCTCGGCGGTGCAGCGTGCCTTCGAGGGCCCCTACATGGAGTACCAGGACTGGGCTCGCAAATGGTCCCGCTATGACGGTGCAGTGCCCGAGCCCCGGCCCGGCTCCGTGAGTGCCTAGGAGTGCAGAGCAGGGGGGGCATGGGGCAGTTGCCTTCCTCTCTGACCCCTGTTTCCCCTGGGCAGTGCATCACGGACCACTCCCGCAGGAAGGGCTACAACTCCTCACAGGACCTGCCCAACAGTGTCCTGGACTTTGTCAAGCTGCACCCACTCATGTTTGAGGAAGTGAAGCCAGCTGGCGAGGAGCCACTTCTGGTGAAGAAGAACGTGGTGTACAGCCAGCTGGCTGTAGACAGGGTGCAGGCCATGGATGGCCACTCCTACGATGTGCTCTTCATGGGGACAGGTGAGTGTGAGATGAGTTTGATGGGCCTCTGCTGGGCAAAGGCCACACCTCACATTCCCTCCTGAATCCCTTGTTCTGCTTTCCAGGGGATGGCTGGATCCACAAGGCTGTGGTGGTGAACTCTGGCATCCACATTGTGGAGGAGGTGCAGGTGTTCAGGGACCTGCAGCCTGTGGAGAGCCTGGTGATCTCCCCCATCCAGGTGAGGGGTAGAACAAGTAGGGGGAGACCACACATGGGGCATGCTTGTGCTGTGAAGCTGCCATTGCGCTGTTTGGGGCACTGGGGGACATGACTCCTGGGTCACCCCAGCTTGGGATATGTGCTGGAGCCCAGGAGGGTAGCTTGGGGAAAAGAACCAGAGCACTGACTGGGAGCTGGGGGCCCTTCTCATGCACACCCATTAAGGGAGAGCTGTGCTGTGGGGCTAGGGGGGATCTCTGGACACCCTGGGGCGCTCCACAGCCCAGCAGCACCATGCCAGATCCACTGAGCCAGCCCTTTCCCCCTCAGAGGAGCCTGTATGTGGGGGCAGCCAGTGGGATCGTGCAGGTGCCCCTGGCCTCCTGCGCCAAGTACGCCTCCTGCTATGACTGCATCCTCGCCCGGGACCCCTACTGTGCCTGGGATGGCAGGGCATGCCGCACCATCACCACCACAGACAGGTAGGGGTGGGCTGCCCGTCCGCAGATGCGTCCCCATGAGCCTTCCACTTGCCCCATCCTATGCTGTTTCACATCACCCCAGAGCCAACCCCAAAGGTCTGGCATCTGACAGTGGGTCCCCTGGTGGCCGTGACCCCCATAAGGGTGGGCTCAGCTGAGGCTGTATGGCTGAGCCCCCTATGCCTTACAGCACAGGGATGGTGCAGGACATTCAAAATGGCAACAAGGGATGCCGGAGCAGCTCTGGACGGGGTGAGTCTCCTTCCCTTTGGGACCAAGGGCATGCTGGTGTCCAGCATCCCTCAGAACAGCTGGGAGAGGTGCAAGGCAGTGCGTGTCCCCACAGGCTCCCTGCTGTGGAAGAACCGGACGGTGCTGCAGGGGGACGATGTGCTGCTGCCCTGTGACCAGCGCTCCAACCTGGCCCGAGCCGTGTGGCTGCTGAATGGCAGCGAAGTGCTGGGCACAGGGCAGGACCGGCTGCGCGTGGGGGTGGACGGGCTGCTGGTGACGGACACGCTGCCCCAGCTCAGCGGTGAGTACCGCTGCTACGGCGAGGAGCAGGGTCTCCGGACACTGTTGGCTATCTACAGCCTCTCCGTGCTGCCCGAGCTGCCCCGCAGTCCTACAGCTGCCCCATCACCCCATGCTGCCAGCCAGGCGACCAACGACATGAAGGTGGCTTACATTTCTGCCATCGTCACCTTGGTGGTGCTCTGCACCGTGCTCAGCATCATCCTTTTGTACATGTCCTGCCTGGAGAAGCGCAAGGGCAAGTATGTGCTAGGGGAGCCACGGCCAGCCAGCGTGGAGCTGCAGACCGTCTCGGCTAACTGCCTGCGCAAGGGCCACCGGGAGGAGGAGGAGGAAGAGCTCACCTACCCCGATGGCTGCCTGCGTATCATCCCCGGCGAGGCGCCCACAGCTGCCACCTCCCCAGTCAAGGAGCTGCCAGCTGCCGTGCCCCCACTGCCACCCCCGCTGCCAGCCGAGCTCACCAACGGCGTGGGGGCTCTGCCCAATGTCCTGCGCAAGATGAACGGCAACAGCTACATGTTGCTGCAGCAGCAGGAGGAGCCACTGGCCTCCCCACTCTACAGTGCGTCCTTCACCGAGGAGCTCAGCAAAATCCTGGAGAAGCGAAAACACACGCAACTGGTGGAAAAGCTGGACGAGAGCTCCGTGTAGGGGCTGGGGAGGGGGGTCCTGCCAGTGGGGCCCTCCTCCCCTCCAGCCCCTTCTCCCACCCTTTGCCAGCAGTGTTACAAAACTCAGGCAAAACTACCTCCTTGATGGCAGAGCTGGGCCGGGCCCAGGCTCGGCCATTACTTTGACTTTTCACTCACTTTTAAGACTTGTACAGAAAAAAAGGAAAAAGTATCTATTTAAATTTGGAGCTCTATTTATGTATTAAAAACTCACTGACGGTGGCCACAAGCTGGAGACAGGACCTGGCACCTGGCTGAAGGTGGACACCATGGGGAGGGAGAGTTTTTGTCTGTTCACCCAGGCGTGAGAGAGACGCTGTTGTGGATGTGTGGACTTGGCCAGCCCTGCTGGGTGTCCCTTGGCACACAGGAGCTGGATAGCTGCTGAGAGGTGGGTGAAGAGCACAGAGGTGGGCTGAGGGCTGACATACTGTGCCTGGGCCTCTCACAGGGCACAGGATCCCTTGCTGATGTAGGGCTGGCAGGTTTTCGCCAGCTGCCAGCCCTCAGGCAGGAGAGGGGCCCTGGACACATCTCACATTGTGAGGGGTGGTCTTGTCAGCTTCCAGCCCCTACCCGCTTGTTCTGCATCTGCCCCCTCAGGGTTTCCTCTCTGGGAGAGGATGGTTTGGCGAGGCACAAGAGATAGGGTGAGGAGCTGATGTCCTGAATACCCTGGAGCAGCTGGTGAAGAGGCATGTCCCCACTGCAAAGGGGCCACAGGTGAAATATGGGGCTGGATGCACTGGGGAGTGGCACCCCCAGGGCCTCCAACCCTGACTGGGCTCTGCTCCCTTTCCCCAGGGCACTGGATGAAGCAGCAGGCAGCAGATGCACTAGCAGCAGGACTGGCAGCCACCACTGTGCCCTACAGCATGACAAGGGACCAGCACATCATCCACATGCCCCTGATGTCTGCAGTGCCCCTGTGGCTCCAAGCACAAGGTGTTCCTGCCCTCCTGTGCAGTGCCGCTGGTGAACTGGAGTTCAGGCACAGCCCTGCTACCACGGGAAAATGTGTGGGCAGGGAAATGTCCTCACACAGTGAGGAAGAAGAATCTTGGACAAGGGCCTGCCTCCTTCTGGAGCCTTCTCTTCACGGCACTTTCTAGGAACAGCCACAGTCCCTAAATCCTCCCAACTGTTTCTGCAACTGCCACCTCCTGGAGACTGAGAGATGGGGGTGACAAAAGCATCTCATGCTCCAGGGACAGTGTGGTGACACTGGAGAAGCTGGGGAGGGAGACATTTCTGTGGAGGTCCACGTCCTCCCCCATGTTCCTTGCTCGTACCTCCATGATCAGGACATTGCCAAGGGCCCAGCCCTGCAGGGGAAACAGGAGACGGGTGACAACCTCCAGGGTCTCTCAAGAGCTGCAGTTCACTTCCAGGAGAGTGAGGCTCAGCAGGAAAAGGCAAGAGTTGCACACTTTGCCACCCTGCCCCAGCCCTTGTTTTTGCTGCAAGAAGGGGGCGTGAGCCACCCCCAAGGACTACCCCAAGGATGACCCCCAACCTCCCAAGGAGGAGCATCACTCTGTGTCTGGCACTCATGCACAGCTCCACATTCCCCCCAGCAATAAAAATGGCTCTGTCTGGACGTGGTGTAGCAGTGTCCCTCTAAAGGCAGGAAAAATGGATGCAGAGACGTGGGGGTGGAGGAAGCTTTATTGGGGCTGCAGGCGGGGGCCCTGGACTGTGAGGATGGAGGGTTTGTTGGTGAGGGGGTGCCACTGGCCCTGGATGCTGGGGTTGTCAGTGTGGAAGGGCTTGCGGATGCGGATGATGTCCAGGCCAGACTGGTTGGCCAACTTGGTGGCCAGCTGCACGATCTCCTCACTCGTCTTGCTGGCAATGAGCTCGTCCCGCACCGTGCCGTTCACTGCAGCAGAGTGAGAGGGTCAGGCCGCGATCCCCCCACTCCACAGCCTCCGGGGGGCAGCTGCTTCTCCCCCATCCCACAGCAGCTGCCCCAGCACCATCTGTGCCGTGCAGAGGTGGTACGGAGCCGGGCCAGGGCAGGGAGACCCCCGTCCCGCTCCCCTCCCCAAACCCCCCAGCACTCACAGTACTCGGCCCGCAGCACTGGGGCCGGGCCCGGGCCCGAGTGGGGGCTCACGTAGAGGACGACATCGGGGTGCTGCCGGGCGAAGTCCTGTGCCGCCTCCTCCACGAACTGTCTGGGGGCCAGAGGGGACCCTCAGCCCCAGCCGGGCCAGAGAAGGGACGAATCGCCATAGCCGCCACACATGGGTCACCGTCCGCCCGCGCCGGGCCCACGGGAGGGCTCACAGTGCAGAATTTGAGGTGCCGCCTTCCAGCTCCTGCCCCGTCTCGCAGGAGATTGGGGGTCCCACCCCGCCGCTGCCGTGTGATCAGCGGCAGCAGCTCCGTCCCTTCCCCACGCTGACAGGCCCAGGGGAAGACCCGTCCTGCCACTTAAGGGGTCACCAGGCTCCCCCCGCCCCCTCCCCGGCAGGCGGGTGGTGCCTCCGGCGGTACCTGGCGCCGCGGGCGTCGGCCGCGGTGGGGCTGAAGAGGAGCTGCAGGCGCTGGAGCTGCCGCACGTACCGGCCCACGCCGTTGTGCAGCACGGCGGTCAGGAACCGGCTGGGCGACCCGCGGCCCGTCATGGCTCCGCGCTCACCCGGAGCCGGAACCGGCGGGAGGGGCGGGACGCGGCACCCCCGACCCCGCCGGGAAGTGACGCGCCGGGAGCGGGAGCGGCAATGGCGGTGTCCGTGCGGACCCACGTGGGGGCTGCGGCCTGAGCGGCTCTTCGGGGCCGGGGGCCGCGGGGCAGCCGCCCATGCGGAGCGGCGGCGGCGCGGGCGGGTGCCGGGGCGGTCAGGATGGCGCTGGTACCCCTGCGGCCCGGAAGAGCCGCCAGCCGCCTGCTGCCGCTGCTGTGCGGGGGGGCCCGGAGCAAGGGAGCCTCGCTGAGCCCCGGGGCGCCGGGCCGCCTCGGCCAGCGGCGCTACAAGAAGGGCGTTCTGCCCTCCCCCGACGGGCCCGCGCCCTCCGTCTCCATCACCGAGATTCGCCAGTACCTGCGGGCGCAGGACATCCCCTTCCACGATGGGTACAGCTGCCTGCACACCCCCAGCCTCTTCACCGGCGATCGCGGGGACCAGCCGCTGTCCGCCAATGCCCCGTTCACGCTTTTCATTGACAAGACCACGGGCAGCTTCCTGTGCACGGCCACCCTGGCCGAGGGCACCTGGCAGGACTTCCAGGCTAACGTGGAAATGCGGCACCACGGCATTACCCCCATTCCCCCTGCCAGCTCGGAGGAGACGGAGGAGGAAATGAGACAGGCTCGCGAGGATGCCCGCTGCATCTGGGAACGGGCTCTGCCGCTCTGGGAGCTTCTGGATGAGAAGGAGACCAAGGAGACCAAGGCTTTGTTTGGTATCTCCCAGGTGACAGATGCCACTTTGAAACGCTTCGGTGTGCGTTATCTGAGGACTGCTAGGTCTCTCGTCTTCCCCTGGTTCAGTCCTCAAGATGCGACCCTGAAGGGCCTGAAGCTCCTGAGGGTGGAGAAAAAGGGGGGCACAAAAACTTACGTCGAAGAGACTTTACCCCGCTTCGATTCCTATCGCAATCTTTTTGGGCTGCCCCTGATTGGCCGCCGAGACACAGAGCTAGTCTTAACTGGCTGGGAGCTGGATGCCCTGGCCCTGCACCAAGCTGCAGGAGTGGCCAGCCTGGCCCTGCCACGGGGGGCCAGCTCCCTGCCTCCCACCCTTCTTCCCTACCTGGAGCAGTTCAAGCGCATCACGCTGTGGCTCGGCGAGGACTTGCGCTCCTGGGAAGCTGCCAAGCTCTTTGCTCGCAAGCTGAGCCTCAAGCGCTGCTCTCTGGTGCGCCCTGGCAACCTGCAGCCCCGGCCCTTGGAGGCTCTGAACCAGGGCCTGAACGTCACCAAAATCCTGCGTTCTGCCCTGCTTGCTAGCCACAAATCCATCATCTCCTTCCGGCAGCTGCGCGAGGAGGTGTTCGGGGAGCTGGTGAACACTGAGCAGGTGTCTGGTGTCAAGTGGGCACGTTTCCCCGAGCTCAACAAGCTCCTCAAAGGGCACCGCAGAGGGGAGCTCACCATCTTCACAGGTAACAGGCACAAGGACTGGTGAGCAGGGCGAGCAGAGGGGTGTTTGCTGGCTTCACCCTCGTGGGGGTGGTGCTTTATGAGTCTTCCAGGTCTCTTTCTGCTCAAGGTATTTGCTGAGCCTGTCTTGCGGTTGTGTGAGAGGCTGGGGTGCATTCCTCAGTTCGGTGGGACCTTGCATGCCAATGGGACCTTGCATGGCAATGTGGCAAAGGGCTTTCCTGCCTGGGGCAGTGTAGGAAGTCCTGGGCTGTCCCTTACCCCTGCTCCCACCTGCCACTCTGAGCCCTCCCTGTGCTTACCCCACTGGCTTTCCAGCCCTTCACACAAACCTGTGGGGACCCATAAGCTGTGGGAGGCCGTGCCCAAGCACCCAGATGTGTAGTGTGGCATGAGAAGTTTGTTTATGGTCTGAGTGCTGCAGATGGGCTTCTCTTACCCCAGTCCCTGGTGCTTCCACCTCTAAACAACCCCCCAACAGGGTCAGGATGGGTCAGATCATCTCCCCCAGCTAATTCTCCTGTCATTGTCCTTGTACCAGGCCCAACAGGCAGTGGGAAGACCACGTTTATCAGTGAGTATGCACTAGACTTGTGCATGCAGGGCGTGTACACGCTGTGGGGCAGCTTTGAGATCAACAACGTCCGTCTGGCCAAAATCATGCTGACGCAGTTTGCTGGCCGGCGCCTGGAGGACCAGCTAGAACTGTATGATGAGTGGGCTGATCGCTTCGAGGAGCTCCCGCTCTACTTCATGACCTTCCATGGCCAGCAGAACATCAAGTATGGTCCTGCACCTCCATTCCCAGTGGCATTTACCCCTCACGGCATGTGCTGCAGGGCCTTGGGGAGCTGGGGCTCTTCCCCCGCAGTGAGTCACAGATTTGGGGCTGGCAGGAGTCACATTGGGACTGTTCAAGTCCCAGGGTTGGTGTTTGGGGACTGTGTGGCCAACCACCTGTGTTCCTTCTGTCACAGGGACTCTCATAGACTCCCTCTGGGGTGGGGGTGAAGGAGGGGACTGGACCCTGTGCTGCTCTGAAGCCAGCCTGTGCCCATGGCAGGACATGTCCCCTCACACCCTGCTTACCTGCAGTGCTGTTGTTTGCTGAAGAGAGAGGACAGGCATCTCAAACCCCTTTTATTCATCAGGCACTGTGCGCCTGCATGCATCCCTATGTGCCCTGAGGATTCCTGTGAGCTGGGGGCATTGCAGGGCAGTAGGAGGGACTGTGTGGGCAGCGCTGGGTCCTTCTGATCCCAACTAGCTTTCCCTGGGGAATGGGGCTGCACCTGCTATACAGTGGGGGAGGTGCAGAGATGGGATGTGCCCAGGTCCCATCAGGACCCAGCCTGGTACCTTCCTGCTCTTTCTCTGTATCCCTTTGCCTGGCTCAGCATTCCCATCCCTACCTCCACTAATCCATGGGGCTGATCCTGGTCTCCCCTGCTCAGGACAGTGATTGACACCATGCAGCACGCAGTCTACATGTACGACATCACTCACGTGGTTGTTGACAATCTCCAGTTCATGATGGGACACGAGCACCTCTCTGTGGACAGGTAGTCCTTCTTCAGTTGGACCCTTCCTTCCTCTGCCACCCTCACTGCTGGAGCTGTCCCTGTCAGGTGTCACGCCAGGGCCTGGGGTTCTGCACAGGGTGTCACCTTTGCTCCTCTCTGGCCACCCTGTTTCATTAAAGGGCAACCAGTGCCCTAGGGAGGAAGAGGTGGGAAGGGGTGAACAGGTCATCAGCCATCCCTGGCATACCACGTCCCTCTTCCTGTGTGGGCTTGTTTGCCTCACGTTCCCGGGTGGTTTTCTGCTGTGGGGATCAGCACCTCGCTGCCTCCTGCCACGGAGCAATGGCAGCCCCTGACCCCATTCTTGCTGCTGTGGCAGGCTCGCTGCGCAGGACTTCATCGTTGGTGCCTTCCGCAAGTTTGCCACAGACAACACGTGCCACATCACCCTGATCATCCATCCTCGCAAGGAGGATGATGAGAAGGAGCTGCAGACAGCCTCCATCTTTGGCTCTGCCAAGGTGAGCTGGGCTGGGGTGGCCCTTCCTGTCCCTTGGGTGCAGTGTATTCCCAGGAATGGGCTAGGGTATGTTGGGCAGTTGTCCTCAGCTGCCATCGGTGCCCTGGATCATTGCTGGGGACTTGAAAGGTGTGGGATGTCTCCCAGAGTCCTGATGCAGGCAGAGAGCAAACCCATTGTCAGCTAAAGCTCTGTTGGGGCTTTAGGTGCAGTTAATTAATACTGACTGTGGGTGGAATGTAGTAGGAGATAATTAAAGAGGGAGGCAGGGAGGGTGTGGGGACGGGCTCTGAGTATTTCAGTCTCTTCCGTGATGCTGACCAGCCTTGCAGTAGTGGGCAGGAGGTGCTCTCTGTGCACAACCCTCCAGTGATCCCATTCCCCCAGGGTGGGCTGTGGCACAGGACGTGCTTGGTGGGTCACTGGATGTTTCTGGGGAACACAAGGGGTTGGTGTTGGGAAAATGCTGGAGTTGGCTGTGGCATGGGGTGCCCTGTAAAAGGGTTTAAAGGAGCTGGGCAAGCGTTCGTGAGCATCTCTGAGGCCTGTCACTCTGGCAGCATTCCTTGCACCCTCCTGGAGATGTTTTCCTCTCCCCAGGCCAGCCAGGAGGCCGACAACGTCCTCATCCTGCAAGACCGTAAGCTGGTAACAGGGCCAGGGAAGCGCTACCTGCAGGTGTCCAAGAATCGCTTCGACGGGGACGTGGGTATCTTCCCTCTGGAGTTCAGCAAGGCCTCGCTCTCCTTCTCATCTTCCAAAAGCAAGGTCAGGCTGAAGAAGATGAAGGAGGAGAAGGAGATTTTAGCCAACAAAATCGTGGAGGGAGGCTCAGGAGCCTCCAAGAAGCCATGAGCCCAGCAGGTCTCTTCCTCAGTTCATCTGGAGGAACAGATCCTAGTTCTGGCAGCCTGAGGCTGGAATATGCCAGCTTCTCTTCCCTGGGAGCCTCTGCCATGGGGCTCTGTGGCCCTTTCTCCTGCATGAACAAACCTCTTGACCACCAGCACAGTGTCTCTGAGATGGGGGACCACCATGAGAGGAGGAATGGTCCCATCCTAGCGAAGAGTGGATGCGGAAGGTGCTTTTGACAAAACTTGGCTGCCTCACATTGGTGCTGAGTGCTGGGAGCATGGTGGGAGTGGAGGCAGAGTAAGCTGGATCATGGTGGGGATGATCTGCAGGTCCAGGACTTGGGTATCTCTGGACCTGGGGCAGGTCGTTAAATTGTGTCTAAAGTGGAGCTGAAATCCTGAGCTGTCACTGAAGTGGGAGGGATTGTGGGGGGCAACTATGCAGAGGGACACGTAGTAGAAATCTCCCTGTCACAGATGGGGTCTGTGGGCTCAATCCTGCATGGGATGGAGCCAGCACGGGAAAGATGATGAAGGAAAGTGTGGGAGATTGTGGGTGGCTCATGCTCCGGGGTGGGAGCACGTGTTACTGTTTCTACCTGCTGGGCTGGTGCCTGACCTGGCCTCCTTTGCTCAGGGTCTCCCAAGCCCCTTTCTCTGGGGGTACATCACCAGCAATAAAACCATGTGGGGAACAGTCCTGCCTTGCTCTGCTGGGTTTGGGGGGGCTGCCATCCCCCCTGTCCTCGGGGCTGCAGGCAGCAAATACTGTGACCTGACTAGTCCTTGCCGTGGTAGGGAGTGTCCATGGCTGGATCTTGGTCTAATCCCTTTGATTTTTTTTCCTCTTTCTAGTTTTATTAAAGCAGAAATATGAGTGTACTTTTGTCTCTGTGACTGGAGTACCCTTGGTCTGGGGAGGGTACCCTGGCCAGGGAGGAGGTGCCCCCCGATGATGTCCCTGTGCTGAGCATCCGTCCCCAGTCCTGGCTCACGGGATTATTACCAACCTCCATGCTGGGAATAGTTTTAACCTGAGCCATAATGAGGGCCCAGAGCCGGCGGGTGGTACACACCCAGCCCTCGGTTTCCGGGATGCACCAGCTCACCTGGAGAGCACCCTTGGGTGCTGTCAGTGCTGGTGTGAGCATCCACAGGCAGGACAGGGGTGGTAGCAGAGGAAGGTCCTGGGGAAGCAGAGGTAAGGCTGGGGGGAGTGGAGCTGGGTCAGGGTTCACATGGCGGTGTGGGTGGGGGCTGTGGGTTTCCCCTCTCAGCCCAAGGGTTCTCTCCATCTTGCTGGCTTCCATTTGATCCAGTCTAGTTCGCGTGAGGTGCTGCCATGGGGCACTAGAGTGGAAGTAAGGCAGTGGGATAGCCCAGTGCCCCATCTCCTACCGATCCCTCTGTGGGCCCTAGAGGGGGTGAAGAAGCTGAGCCTGTGGGGTGAAGTTGGCTGATCCCAAACCCTGGGGGGCAGGTGGTTTCTTGAGGGTTTATTTTATTCTCTTTTTGCCCCCAGTTTGGGTTTCCACGAAAGGCTAGAGGGTGGCAATAGCTGTAACAACTCATGGGGAAGCACAGTGTGATGTCAAGCAAGGCAAAGGCCCTCAAGTCCCTTAGCGGAGTGCTGGGCTCACCAAATAATTGCGGAGGGGGCGCAATCCAGAGAGGGGGCATAATCAGCCCAGAGACCCGGGGATATTTTGGGGGCACAGAACCCTGAGACGAGGCCTTGGCTGGGGGAGAGAAGGGGATGAGCGCCGGGAATCCCCCGGAACGGACGTGACCGGGAATGTCCCGGGCGGGGGTGCCCGCGCACCCCCCGGTGCCCCCGTGCCCCGGCCCCTGCCGCGGGGGCGTGGCCTCGCGCTGGGGCGGAGACTTAGGGGCGTGGTCGGGGGCGTGGCCTACTCGGGGCGGGGCCGGGGCGCGGCGCGGAGCGGGAGGCGGCGGCGGGGCCGCGGTGAGTGCGGGGGCCGGGCCGGGGGCGCCCGGGGGTCCCGTGGGGCCGGCGGGACGCGGGGGCGCTCCGGGGAGTTGGCTGGCGGGGTGCTTCGGGGGTGCTACCGGCCCGTGGGGTGTTGTGGGGCCGGGCCCCCTGGGGCCGATTTGGGGGGGGTCCGGGGGCTGGGGGGGCAGCGGCGGCCCTGGAGTTCCGTGCGGTGCTTTGGGGATGTTTCGGGTCACTTCGGGACGGTCCTGCGAATGCAGAGGCCAAGGGGCTCGGTGGGGTAGTTGAGGGGGTCGCGGGGCACTTTTGGGGTGCTTCAGGGGCGAGCTGTTGGGCAGTGCAGGCCTAGGCGCGGCGTTGGGCACTTTGGGGGTGTTTTGGAGCACTTTGGGGGTGGTTAGGAGCACTTTAGGGGCGGTGTGGAGCAGCAGAGGCCCAGGAAGGCCGTGAAGCATTTTAGGGGTGTCACGGGGAACTTTGGGGATGGTTTAGGGCAGTGTGGAGGAGCTGTAGTGCAGTGGGGCCCACGGGCACTATGGGGCATTTCAGGGTGCTGTGGGGTTGGGATGGGTGGAAGCACCGCGGGTCAGGCGCGGCGCTCTGGGGCTCAGTGGGGCAGTGGAAGGTGGGTGGGAGGGCGGAGGGGGGGCGTTGGGCGGGCAAGGGGGGCAGCATCATTGAGGGAACCTCAGGATGCCGGGACCTGGAGAGGGGCACAGCCGGGCATGGATGGTGTCCGTCCCACATGTGCTGGCTATGTGGGGGGGGTACGGGGGCTGACCCTTTTTCCTCCTGCTCGGGGATGGCCCTGAGATGTCGTCGAGGCACGGGGGTCCCCGGGGGCCCCGAATCCCCACAGCAGGTCAGGGTGGGGGTCTGGCAGAGCAGGGACTGACTGTTCCCTTGCCATTTAGGGGTCGGAACGGTGGGATCCGGCAACGCTGTGCTCCGGCCGGAGGGGCTGGAGGTGACGCCCCCCCAGTTGGTGACTGGTTTTACTGGGTGGTTGGAGGCCGGGCTGGGCACTCCCTCCCTCCGCGGGCGGCGGTGGGACCCTCTCGGCAGGCCGGGGGGCTGGAGGGAGGGAGAAGGTAAAGTCTGTTCCCACCGCCTGCCTGGCGGGGCCCCAGAAGTGACCGTGTACCCTCCAGGCAGTGCAGGGACCCGCTGTCCTGTCCCCAGGGCTGTCCGTCCCCTTGACCTGCATATCCTGGGGGAGTTTCACTGGCGTGGGGTACTGTGCCTTCGCTGGCTTGGCTGGGGTGCCATTAGATGTCCCTTTGGTGTTCGTGGTCCCTGATTCTTGTTCCTCTGGCAGCAGCAGGTCCCCCGTGGCGGGCTCTTGTCCTCACCACACTTCCCGGGTTGACCGCAGCCCACCCTGGGTGCCAGGAGCAGCGCACCCGCCGCCGGGCTGCCGTGCCACCCTCAGTGCCACGCTGGCACCAGCTGCCTTGGCCCTGCCGGCCGGGGCATTTCGGGGGGAGGGGGCAGCGGGGAGCACTAGGGACCCTGCTGCCGTTCAGTCCCCTGACCCCCTCCTCTTCCTCCTCCCCGCTTCAGGGGCCGGCGGGGCCGTGTTCACGGTGCGGGGGCCCGAGAGGATCGGACGGATGGGCAGCGGCTGGCGAGGTGAGCGGAGCTGTTGAGGGGGGGTCACCCACCTGCCCACCCGAGGGTATCACGAGCATGGTGCGAGGTCACGGTGCCTGGGGATGGCACGTGCCGGTGGGGGTGATGATGGCGGGGGGGTTGGCTCGCCGGCATCTCTGCCCTGCTCGCCCCTCCCCGGGCGCTGGCAGGCGGATTGATTTCAGGTGACAGCTCGGCGGGCGAGACCGTGCGGGCAGCGCCCCCCCGCCCCCGCCCGCGCCCTGTGCCAGCCGCAGCCATGTGCGAGATGCGATGAGGCAGCAGGGGATGGATCCGGCCCGTCGGCCGGCTCCCGTCACGCGGGCGTATGGCGTGGGTTGGGGTAGGGGGACTCACAGCAGAGACCAGCAGAGCCCCCTCAGCTGGAGGGGTGGGAACAAGCCTCTGTGTGTTGGGGCTGGGAAAGGGCCTGGTGCCTACCTGGCAGCTTCCCCCTTGGTGGCTCTCCTCAAGGAACCCTGTGCCCCACTGTGGATGGTTGGAGGTGGAAAGCAGGCTCTGTGGGGTCGCTGATGAGAGGTGGGGGCTGTGAGGCAGAGGAAGTGGATGACCCTGGTGTGTGGGGCTGTCTCCTGCCCTCCATGATGCCCATGGGGCAGACAGGCAGGCAGGCTGCCTGTGAGCCAGCTTTCTGCAGGCCTCTCGGGATTCGCCTCCAATCCTGGCACACTTCCCGTGGCAGGGTCACGCCAGGGCACGGCACGAGGCAGGACTGCATTGCCACTGCCCTACTGTGTCACCAGCACCCCAGAGCCCCTGGCAGCCCCAGGCTGCTCCATTGGGTGCTGAGGCTGACTTGGGGGTTCCTAGTACCACTCCCCCCAGCTAATCCTGGTTTTGTTCTAATTCACTTGGTATCTCCTGCCCTTGGGCCAACCTTCATTTGTAAGATTGGGGATGGTGACTGGGGACCTGGGGATGCCCCCGTGCCCACCTGGGAGGGTGGTAGGGCACTGTTGTCAGTGTCCATGGCTCTGATGTCCTGTCTCCCTTGCCTGCAGGCTGCCCATGTGCCCCTGCCTGCCAGGGGCCCCCCCGCCATGGCCATCGTGCAGACGCTGCCAGTGCCCCTTGAGGCCGTGTCTGAGGGGGCCGCACAGCTCTGTGCCACCACCCGCTCACCCACTGCTGCCATGGGCAGTGTGGGCAGTCTCCTGCCCGTCCGGCCTCGCCACGACTGTGCAAGTGATGGGGACCCCTCCACCGCCTCCTTCTGCAAGCAGGAGGGGCTACTGCGAGCCACTCCTGAGGAGCCTCGTGTGTCTGTGCCCGGTGTGACCCACTCCTACGCCAATGGGGGCTTCTCTGGTGACTGGCTTGATGCCTCCTCTCCTGCCAGCCCCTGTAGCGACTCAGATGATCTCCGTGATGACCAAGCACCAAGTGATCACCTTCGGGGCCCGCCCCCCAAGCTTGTTCCTGTCTCTGGCAAGCTGGAAGAGGTGGGGGGGGGGCAGCAGCAGCAGGGTGGGTGGGTGTGTGCTGCAGTCTTGACTTTCCACCCTGTACCACACTGGGACTGTTGGCTCAGATATATGAAATGGGGTCATATGGCCACACTTCTGGTGTACCTGGGAAAGTGGCAATCCCTATGCTCTTAATGTCCCCTCCATCGTGCCAAGGGTGTCTGGGGAGCTCACCTGAACACGCATGGAAAGGCGATGAAGTGGGTGGTGACTGGCCTCTGTGTCCTTTGGGGTGTGAAGGCATCAGGGCTGAGGGCACCCACTGTAACATTCCTAGGCAGCCCTTTTTAGGGCTAATTGGCCCTCCCCATCCCCTCACTCTTCCCTCTTTTCCCGGCAGAATGTGGAGAAGACCCTAATCCGCCCTATGGCTTTCAAGCCAGTGGTATCCAAGCTTCGGAATGCCCAGCCAGGCACACGCCTAGGGCTCTCAGAGAGCCAGGTGAGCCTCACCCACTTGCTGGGTGCTGAGAAGCCTGGCTCTCTGAGCTGCCGTGCCAGCACACTCTCGGACTCGGGGCGCAACTCTCTCTCCAGCCTGCCCACTTACAGCACGGGCTGCAGCCAGCACCCAGAGGTGGGTGCCCTGCCAACCACTCCCCATGGCCCCCTTGACCCTCCGGGGGGCTGCCGCCCCTCCAACTCGGACAGCGGGCGCTCATCCTCCAGCAAGAGCACGGGCTCGCTGAGCGGCCGGGGCCGGCCCTCCTCAGAGAGTGGCTCCTGCGGGCGCTCTCCACTGCCTGGTGAGGAGGCCATGCTGGTGCAGGAGCTGCAGGACAAGCTGCGGGAGAGGGAGGCCGAGCTGCGGCTCCTGCGGGACAGCCTGGATGAGAACGAGGTGGCCATCTGCCAGGTATGTCCCTGGTGTCCTCATGGTCTGTACCTGTCCCCTTCCCTGAAGACAGGTGTCGACATAACCCCTGGTTGGGTGTCGGGACCCACTTTGAGGACCAGTTACAGACTTTTGCAGAGGGATACATTTTCCTGTGGGTTTGGGTATGTGGGTTTTTCCCACCTCTTGGGTGGTCCTATGTAGTCCATGGGGCAGCCTTGTATGGCCCATGGGACCAGTTGTACAGACTGGGGTGCCTTATCTTGGAGTGCCCTTTTTTGAATGAACCTGGGACCTGTGCTTGTGATGGAGCTGGAGAAGCCCTATAGGCTCTAGGGGTGCTAACATGGGGGGCCTATGCAGAAGGATAGGAGAGCGCAAAGAGGTGTGTACCGCCACATTGCACTCTTCCTCCAACCTTCCTCCATTTGGGGGAGATGTGCTGCCCCCTCCTTATGATGCCAATCTTGGAGATGGCAGGTGAAGTGGGAGAGTGCTGTGCTGCCCTCCCAGCACCTGTGCATCCCCTGGCCCAGGTGTTTGAGGAGAAGCAGCGTCGGTGTGAGCAGGAGCTGGAGGGACTGCGGCAGCGCTGTGCGGCCCAGGCGCGGCAGGCGGCCCACGCTGCACATCGGGGGCAGCAGGTCCTGCAGCTCCAGGTGCTGCAGTTGCAGCAGGAGAAGAAGCAGCTGCAGGAGGACTTGACCCAGCTGCTGCAGGAGCACGAACTGCTGGAGCGTCGCTGTGCCTCCTTCCAGAGGGAGCGCACTGAGCTGGCACCCCGGCTGGAGGAGACCAAGTGGGAGGTGAGTCACCCAGCAGCACCAGGCATGTCAGGGGGCGCAGGCTGTGGCTGGGAGGTCCTGGCCGGCACCTGAACCCCATCATCCCCACAGGTGTGCCAGAAGTCGGGGGAGATCTCTCTGCTGAAGCAGCAGCTGAAAGAAGCGCAGGCAGAGCTGGCGCAGCGGGGTGCCGAGCTGCTGGGGCTGCGAGCTCAGCTGCGGGAGGCACGGGCGCAGCTGCAGGCGGGTGAGCGGCGGGCACAGGGGCTGCAGGAGGCCGCCCGCCTCAAGGCGCTGGAGCTGGAGGTCTGTGCCAATGAACTGCAGCGCCGCAAGAGCGAGGCCGACCTCTTCCGTGCCAAAGCTGGCCGGCTCGAGCAGGAGGTGGTGGGGCTGCGGGAAGCTGCCCGCGGGCGATGCCCACCAGGCACTGGTGAAGGGTGCCCCCCACCTGGGGAAGGATGCCCCCCAGCCAGCGAGGAGTCCCGGGGCAGTGTGGGGCTGCGGCGGCAGCTGGAGCGGCTGCGGGCAGAAGTGGCCCTGGAGCGGCGGCGTGGGCAGGAGCAGCGAGATGCCTTCGAGCAGGAACGCGGCACGTGGCAGGGTGAGAAGGAGCGGGTCATCCGCTACCAGAAGCAGCTGCAATACAGCTACATCCAGATGTACCGGCGCAACCGGCGGCTCGAGCAGCGGCTCCAGCATCTCCGGCTTCAGGGCGAGGACCCCCTGCCCGAGCCCTGTGACCCACC
This sequence comes from Fringilla coelebs, assembly GCF_963513975.1. Taxonomy (NCBI): domain Eukaryota; kingdom Metazoa; phylum Chordata; class Aves; order Passeriformes; family Fringillidae; genus Fringilla; species Fringilla coelebs. The sequence continues at coordinate 24,004,459 of NC_140066.1, read as the reverse complement.
TGACCCACCCTTTGAGGAGATAGCAGCCACCGAGATCTGACATGCTGCCTGCCCTTGCCCCATGCGTGGAGAGCTGAAGGGGCCTCCAGCCCCTGTGATTTTGGGAGCTGTGGGGGGACCCTGCTCTCTCCCAGCTCTGCAAACTGCAGCCACTGTGAAGGGGCAGGGAGACCACAGGCGCTGCCCCTCCTCAGCATTGAGGTCTTGGGGTGGGGATGTATCGATGCCCACACTGAGGGCTGCCTGTGAGATGTGGGGTCAGGTGGGCGCTGAGTCCTGGCCTTGGGGCCGCCCGGAACTGGTTTCTGCTGATCCTCTTAGCTCCTGGGGATTAGCAGCACTGACTTCAGCCAGGGTCACCTTGGGCAGAGGGAGGGCTGACTTGTCCCCTCCCTCTCATCCCTGCTGGCACTGTCATCCAGTCACTTGGCGTGTGCCCTGTCTCTGCCCATGCCAGCCTCCCTCATGCCCCTTTGTGTGTTTGTCAGGGAATTCGTTTCTGTGCCATTTTAAATAACTCTATTTTTATAGAACCTACCAAAACATATCACCCTCTTCCAGCTCACACTTCACCAGTCCGTGTCCCCTCACCCCTGCCACGGGGCAGCTTGCCCTCAGTGCCTTTCCCATGCTCTTGCCCCCCAGCATCCCTCTGTTTTCCCCCCAGAAAAGCCCATGCCTCTGTGATGCCCAGCCTGCCAGGGGAGAGGGGTGTGGTGCTCCATGTGCCAGCTGGGGACACCCTGGGGACACCCCCGGGGATGGGCAGAGGTGAGGGGCCCTGCTGGGCACCCGGGGGGGTCAAACCAAAGGAAAAGTCTGGATGTGCCCAGCTGTGGCTTGGTCACCCCTGGCTCCAGGGGGGGATTTTTGTACTTTATTTCAGTCACGTCTCGTTCCTAGAGCCTGGCTCATCAGTGTACCACCCAGAAACAGCAATTAAAAACAAGCCCCTGGCTGTGTTTTTTTCAGGACTCTGTCTGCATGTCCAGAGCAGGGTCAGGGACCACCTGTCCTTCCCCTGTGTTGCCAGTGCTGCCCTCCCTTGGGTCCTGCAGTGGGCAGCTGCTCCATGCCCTTGGGGCCGGTCTGGCTCTCACCCTCTGGCTGCACTGAGGCCAGCCACAGCTCAGTGCAGGAATGAGCCATCTGTCTCCTCTAGAACACAGCATGGCTCCCGGAATAGGGGCTGCAGCATCACTCCGGCGGTGGTCCAGGCACCCGCACCACCAGCTCCATGGGCTCCTTGGCTTTGTTGCGGTAGGCCTGGCGGATGATGTCCACAGCCCTCTGGTGCGTGACATTCTGCAGGCTCTCCCCGTCCACCGACACCAGCTCCTGCCCGGCCTGGGTCCCAGAAGGGAAGGCCGCAGGGTGAAGTGCAGCTACTTTTGGACTGCCAGAGGACTGCCAGCAACCCAGTGGCACCAGGGGATGGGAGTGTCTGGATACCTGCCCACCCCCTGACATGTGCTGCGACCCCCATACCTTGAGGATGCCACTGAGGAAGGCAGCTCCACCAGGGAAGATCTTCTCAATCTTCACCACTGGCTGTGCCCTTGACTCAATACCACCAGAGATGCTGATCCCTGCAAGGGAGCCATGAGACCCTCACACCTGGGTAGGCTGGGACCCCCACCCACTCCCAAGCATGGCACCACATTTCCCTGGCGAGCTGCACCTCTGTCTTGCCCTATTTTGGTAGGTCCTACAGACGTGAGGCACTGGGGCAGGGACGGCTCTTCCCTCCCATTCTCATTTTGGAGGAATGCTCTGGTGTTTGCCCCTTGCCAAGGGGGTGCCACCCATCCCACTGATGCTGGTGCCAGAAGGGTCCTCACCCCACTCTTGGAGTCCCACCCATGTGCCACACACCCATGTGCAACCCACCCAGTGAGTGCTTCAGCTTGGAGAGAGTGACGGTGAGCAGATGATACTCTTCCTCCTCTTCTTCCTCCCTGCCAGCATCTTCAGGGCCATTGGCTGCCCCAGCCCTTGCCTCACCCCCTGGCCCCCCAAAGAGAGGGGCAAGAGGAGGCCGTGCCCGCTGGGGCTTCCCCAGCACTTCAGCTTCTCTGCTGGGCGCTGTCCTGGGGGGTTCCTTGCGCCAGGTGGCCCGGGGGCTGCGTGAGTGCCCATGGCCCTTGCCAGGGGAGGGCTCAGCCAGCAGCCAGTTCGGGGGCTGAGGGCCAAGGGTGGGCAGGGGCCGGCTGGTGGAGGCATAGGCATCCACTGGCACGTCAGGGAGCGGGGTGTAGGTGCGGGGGTGAGGCCGGCGGGGGCTGGGGGAGGCTCTTGGACGGGCTAGGCTCGCCTGCTGCTCCCCCGCTTCCTCCGGCTCTGGGGTCCCTGCTGGCTTCAGCAGGAATCCGCCCCGATAGTCTGCAATGAGAGGGGCTCAGGGATCTCCCCAGGGACCCACAGCCCTGCTCCCCGGGACTCCTGCCACGCTGGCCTCCCATGAGTACCCCAAAGCCCTGGGTCCTTTGCCATCTAGGGCCCTCCTCATCTAGAGACCCCTAGACACCCCAGTTGTCTGCGAGGACTCCATGTCCCCTCCCCAAGAACGCCAGCACCCAAGGTCCACAGATTGTGCTGCTCCCAGGCTTCCCAACACCCACGAATGCCAGATGCCTTCTTCACTGGGAGCCCCTGCACTCAGGTATCCCAGCCCCTTTCTCCTCCCCCAAACTCCCTCCACCCTGTCCCCACTGTGCAGCCCAGTGTCCAGGCAGACCCTACAGGTGGCACTTACCAGGCACTGGTGTGATGAGGTGTCTCTTGGGGGGGGAGTCATGGTGGGCTGGGCGGAGGGCAGGTGAGCGCACTGCAGTCAGGGAGAACCCCCAGTCACCTCCTGAGCTGCACCCTCCCTTGATCACTACCTGCCCCCAGTCAAGGTCCCTGGGGGGCTGGGATCTACCTGAGCGGCTCTTTAGGGCATCAAAGGCTTCCAGCTCCAGAGGCATCACCATGCTATCAAACCTGCCCAGGTCTGTGGGGGCCACCACGCTCCTGCCAAGGCAAAAAGGTGGGGATAGGTTGTAGCAGCTTCTGGGGGGGAGTGTGCTCAGGGCTGAGGAGCATGTGTGAGGCTGCACTTCAATCACTGGGGCAGCTGTCCCCAGCCCATTCACCGCCCCTGGTGCTGGTCCTCAGGATGGGCAATACTGGGATTCCCAGATATTTCCTAGCAGCACTCGCCTCACGTCCCGTAGCAGCAGGACCTTCTCGGGCCGGTCCAGGATGGCCAGCAGTGGCCGCACCAAATCCTCCACGCTGCCCTCGTGCAGGTACTGCGGGCACAGGAGGGGGATCAGTGGATGCCTCCTCACGTGTTCCTTGGTCTACCTCCCAGAGTTAAGCATGGGCACAGAGTGCTCACCATGCCCCTGGGATGCAGGAACTTTCCAGGATGTGCCCAGGGTGGCAGCGTTGCCCTGCCTGTGCCCTGCCTGCCCCCTGCCTTCGGTGCGTACCCGGGAGCAGTGGCGGAGCACGGCTGTCACCTCATCGGGGCTGAGGAGACGTGCAGCAGTGTCCTGGATGCGTGGGAGCCGGGCCTCAGGGTCGTTGCCGTTGGGCTGCAGGGTGGCGATGCCCATGGGGCCCAGGATGCTGGCACGCCGGCTTTTCTCTGGGGAGGCACAACAAGGAGGGATGGCCAGCGGGGCAAAGACTGCCCCAGTCAGCCCAGAGAGTTTCCCATCCCCCCCTACCCCAGCAGCTCACTCCACACCAGAGCAGGACAGACACAAGCAGCGCAGGGCCAGGCACATGCAGAGCCTGCTCCACAACCCCCCAGGCACACGGGCACCCCTGTTACCCCGCCTCAGGCTCCGGATGACAAACTTCTGCACAGCGCCTACTGCAATGGAGATGGAGAGCGATGAGTGCCCAGGGCAGAGAGCAGCATCACTGCCCATTGTCAAAACTTCGTGCTTGGGGAACCCCTCCCTATGCTCCCTTCCTGCCAGGGAAGCCACAACAGGCCCACAGAAAGGGGAACAATCCCAGGTCGAGTCCCTCTCTGCCCTGTCACCCAGGCTGATACCTCTGTCCCCGTCAGAGCGCCCTGGGGACTTGGAGCGTGCCCAGCGATCAGAGCCAGGGGCCTCCTGGCTGGGGGGGGCCCAGCTCTGGCTGGTGGCACGGCCCCCCTTGAAAAAGAGGTTGACAAGGGTCTTGGAGCGGTGCAATCCTGGGGCAGCCCCCCGTGCCCCTTGTCCCTCTGGCTTCTCCTTCTTCCGCTTCTCCTCTGTGGACAGAGACAAGAGGCTGTTGGAGTGGAGAGGTGAGGGGATGCTACCCCAAATCTTGTCTGGGGGCACAGAACTTTGGGGGATTGAAGGGGCTACTGGGAGACACTGACTGGAAAAGAGTCCTGTGGGGTGCAGTGGATCACCAGGGGCTATGGGGCTGGGCTTTGGGGTGCCTGGGAAAGCCCAGGGACAGAGTTGGCGCTATGTGGGGTTATAGGATACCCAGGACTGGTGACCAGGGGGCCATATGGGCTATAGGGTGCCAGGGTAGGGACCTAGATGTTTGCTATAGGAAGCCCAGGAGTGGGGGGCAGGTATCCATGTATGTCAGGGACTATAGGATGCTGTCATGTGGAGAGACAGGCTCTCCAAATGGGGCAGGGCCTGAGCTGTGGGACTCCCAGGGCTGGGTGCGCAGGGTTGGAAGGTGACTTCAGACAGGGTTCAGTCCCTGTGTGTGCGAGGCTGTGCCCCAGTGCGTACCAGCGACAGTGAGGTCACTCTGGGAGCGTGTAATGGGCTGCCGTGGCCGGCTCAGCGCCAGCAGAAGCGCTGTCTTGGGTGAGTGGGTGAAGGTGCGGCGTGGGTGGGTGCCAGGGGTCTCGCGGGTGCCCTGGCCCCGGATGGCCGTGTCCCGCAGCAGCTCGGGGGGCCGCACTGTGCGCCGTGTCTCTGACAGCCCCTCAGTGGCTGGCTCGGTCTGCATGGCCCGCTCAGCACGTTCCCGCACCCAGCCCCGCCGTGGCCCATCCTCTGTGGAGATGGCCACATCCACGGTGCGGGCTGGGGGCACTGGGGCAGCTGCCCCCAGCCCATTCACTGCCCCTGGTGCTGGTCCTGAGGAGTAGGAGGAGATGGAGGAGCTGGTTTCCGAGGTCTGAGCCAGCTGTTGCAGCTGCCCGTTGGTCACTGCAAAGGCAGAGCAGGGACATGCTGTGACACACTGTGGGCCACCTAGAGCTCCATGTCCCTCCCAAAGACAGTGGACATGTGGGGAACCCACAGGGCTGCTACTGGCCATTGCATAGGGATCATCATGTCCTTTCCAATAAAGTGGATATGTACGATGCTGTGGGATCATAGGGACTGCAAGGCTGCTGGCCATGGCAGAGGGCTCTTCATGCCTGCTCCAAGGATGGGGGACAGCTGGGACCTTGCAAGTCTATCAGGCCTGTGGGTATGCTAACAGTGGCACAGGGAGCTCCCTGCTCCCTCCAAGGCTTTGGGACCCCATGGTATGCAGACCTTCTCCCTCCCTACAGTGGTCAGACATCACACACGTGTGAGTCCCAGCCCCACCGTGCCCCAGCCCAGTGCCCCTGCCAGTACCCACGCGGCACCGCCCTTACAGCGACTGAGCCAGCAGTACTCGGCCACCAACTCCTTGTAGGCAGGGAACCGGCCTGTCTCCTAGGCACAGGGGGAGAGGACAAGGGGTCAGTGAGTGCTGGCTGCCCCGGCGAACTTGATCTGGTGCCAACCATGAATAATGCATCCCCCCCTCCCACCCACCTGAAACCCAACCAGCCAGCAGCTGCACCAGCCCCCGGCGCTGGGCTGAGCAGGGGCAGTGCCAGTGAAGGGACATGCCAACCCCTGCCTCACCTGAGGCTCCAGGGGGCAGGACGTGGGTACCTTGATTGTGAGCATGATGTGGGTCTGCCCCTTGAGCACCTCCACTGCCTTGCTATGGCTTATGTCTTCAAACTTGACTCCATTGGCTGCAAGGACTTGGTCTCCCACCCGAATGCCGTTTTGCTCCGCCAGCCCTCCAGGGTCCACCCTAGGGAAGCAGGGGGGCAGGATGGGGCCAAGCTCTTCTGGAGTCCTGCTCCTGCCCCATGCTTCCACTTGGGTTGCCCCGTGGCTCAGCACCCATGGTGGTAATGCCCACAGTGTTCTGATAGTGCGGGGGCTCAGCCAGAGAGGAGGGGCTGAGCCCCAGCATGGGCACAGCAGAGATTGGGGTGTCACAACCCCTTCATGCCCCAGGGCAGCCGTACTTGGAGACGTAGATGCCGAGGCCAAACTCTCTGCCACCGCGGATGTTGAAGCCCAGGCAATAGTCATCAGAGGTGGTGTAGAGGTGGACGATGCGCCGCAGCCCGTCCTCGGAGCCACTCTCCGATGGTGTTGAGCCGCTCTTCTCTACTACCAGGCGCCTGTTCACCACATCCACCCTGGAGCATGGGTACAGTGTAGGTAGTCTCAGGGATTTGGCTCTTGTCCTCCAGCAGGATGGGACTATTGCTGGCACCCAGTAGAGAGTGATGGGGATGGGGAGTGTTTAGGATGGGACTTGCACCGACCCTACCTGCTCCAGACCTTCCTGTCCCATCCTGTATCCCACCCTGGTCTCTCCCCACCTTTGCCAGAGATTTCTGATGCCACTCTACCCTGGGGGTCCCCTAGGGATCGTCCCTGTTGCCCAGAATCCGTCACCAACCTCCCTCAGCATGCCCTCCATGGGGTTGGGTTTTGGGGTGCTGGCATGGGAGATGCCCTGCTCACCATGCCGTCTTCTCCTTGGAGAATTTGATTCCTGGCACACGGCCCATCCGCCGGACCACCATGCGGAGGCGGTTGTTGCCGGTGAGGACCTTGACAGCACTGCTCATCGTGATGTTCTCCAGACTCACGCTGTTCACCTCTGTGATCTTGTCACCAACACACAGCCCGGCCTGCTCTACAGGGGACACATGGCTCATCTGGGCACCTGACCTGGTACTGATACCCTTGTTTGACATCCCCTCCCTCAATGTCTCCTCCACCTGCTCTGAACCCCTTGGGAACAGAGGCAGGGGTACCTGACAACTGCACTGAGTGGCTTGTCACCTTGCTGTGGCTTGGGGATGGAGCTCAGAATCATTGGCACAGGGCTGCCTACCCCTATGTCCTGCCCTTCACTTTGGGCAGCCTGCAAATCTCATGGCCAAAGGCAGCAGGGAGCAAATGGTGGCTTTCCACCATGAAGGGTGACATTGTTGCTGCGATCCCATGTCAATGGGAGCTCCTTGAGAGGGTCTTGCTGACATGTGCCTGACGTCCCTCACCCTGACCCTCTTACCAGCAGTGCTCCCCTCCTCCACTTTGCTGACAAAGATGCCCAACCCATGCTCGGAGCCGCCACGGACGCTGAAGCCCAGTTTGCCGTCCACGCTCTTCTCCACTGTGATGGCATTGATGACATCACTCTCATTGCTGCTGGCTGTGGGGACAGGGGAGCAGATGAGTCACACACGCTGTGTGTGCAATGGCAAGGGGCGTCTCTCTCCCTGGAAACATCCCCCGGCCCAGGACAGCCCTCCCTGCCCCTAGACCCAGGGAATTCAGCCATTGGGGCCCTCCTGGCCATGGGGGTGGGCAGGGGGCCGGGACACCCCACACACCTTCGATGGGGGCATTGATGAGGATGACACGGCCCATGGGGGAGGCGGCACGGCTGCTCCGCGGGGTCCCATTGAGCAGGCGGCTCTGCTTGCTGAGGAGGTAGCCGGGAGCCAGGCTGGCTTCGCTGCTGGAGCTCCGTGAGCGGCTGCCTGTCGTCATCCGCGACAGCACCGCGTCCCAGTCCTGGGCCATGGTGGCGCTGGGCACGCCGGCGTCCTGGCGTCTGGCTCAGGGCTGGCTGCGTCCTCACAGGGCCAGGGCTGCCCGTCAGCCAGCAGGGGACATGGCATAGTCCAGAAGCACATGCCCGGGCTTGGGCACCGCTCTTTTTTAGCAGTGCAATGCTGGGGGCAGCTGGCCTGGGCACTCGCCGGTGGCAAGACAGGTCCCAGGCGCAGCAACACAGCCTGAAGGGACAAGGAACTTTGTGATCCCCTCTCCAGCCTGATCCCTTCCCGTCCTACGCTGTCCCAAGATCAAACTGTCACATAGCTCCTGGGTACTACCATGGGGGTGTGGGCACAGGCTGCCCTGCCCTGGGGTAAGGACGCTGGGGTGAAAAGGAGCTCTCCCTTGCAGCGTAAATCTGGAACAGGGGATGCAAAGGGGCTTTACTTGACAGCACAAATCCGGAAAGGCTCCAGAGAGGGGGCACGGGGACATCAGCTTTATGCTACAGAGCCATTTCCCATCCTCCCTGAAGTCACTCGGAATTCCCAACGTCAGGCGGCTGGAGATGGGCGCACCAGTCCCCAAGGCAGTTCCCGCGGGGATTTTCCAGGCGTGGGTGAAACGCCACCACGGTGCCCCCCCCACTTCATTCCCCGCTCGCCCCAGCCTGACCTCAATAAATAAGTGATGGCCCCGGCCGCGGAGACACGCCGGTATCCCCGCCGCTGCCAGCCCCCCACAGCGCCCACCCACTACCCCCCGCCAGCATCAGACGCGAGTGTCCCCTCCTCGAAGGGGCGCAGGGGACCCCCTACCGCCGTCCCTCCCTCCCCCCCGCCCCGTGCCCTCCTCACCTGTCCCCATGGTGCCACCTGCGAAAGAGACACCTGGCAGCAGCGCGGGGGGGAAGGCGAGGCCGGGGGGCAGCACCGCCCCCTGCCCCCCCGGCCGCGGGGATTGGCTTTCCCTGTGGGACCGGAGAGGCCATCGGGCGCGGGAGCTGTCAATCGAGAGCGGCCGGGGCTGGCCTTGCAGCTGGCGGGGGGGGGGCAGTCCCGTGGGTGTCCCCCGCGCGGGGGTCCGGGGGCGCGACCCCCTGCGAGGCTGCGTGTGGCAAGGGATGTGGCGTCCCCCCTGACCTCCTCCCTTAGCGCAGAGCATCCCGGGGGCACACAGGGGAAACTGAGGCACGGTCAGGGGAGGAGGGGTGTCGCGTCCCTCCGCTTCGCTCACTCCGGTGATGCGAGCCGGTATCCCCCCGTGTCCCCCTTCCCGGGGGGCATCGCCTCCAGCCCGGGCCGGCCGTGACCCCCCGGCGGGGCCCGACGCCGCCAGCGCGAACCCGACACCGCGGCGGTTTCAGGTGATGCGCGGCGGCCGCGGGGACTGCGGGGGGGCTGCGGGCGGGCGGCGGGGGCGGGGGCCGCCGCGGGGGGGCCGCCCCGACAACGCTGGGGTGAGGGGTTGGGGGGGCACGGCCGGCGTGGGGACACGCACCCACATGCACACACACCCCATGCACCCACACGTCCACGGCATGCGTGTCCGTGCCCTTACGCGCACTCACAGACACCCGCGGAGCGCCGCACGCGCGTGGACGTGGCCCCGCTCACACGCGCGTGTTCCAACACGCACCGCCCCACGCACGAGCCGGCGCCCACTCCCGCGGAGGCGCGGTCCCCGCGCGCTCCGGCGCAACAACCGCGACACGCGTGGCCGCCAGCGCGGCGCGTGCGAGCGCGGCGCTACGGACACGCGCGCGCGCGTGGCGCGGGCATCGAGACCCCGGGGACACGCGCGCGGCTGACACGGGGACGCGCGGAAACGCGCACGTGAACACCCACGTGCAAACACACGCGCGCACGAGCACCCGAGCGAACGGAAGCCGAGCCGACGTGCGGGCACAAGCGCGCGGTCATGGGCAGGCGCGTGCACGCCCACGGGCACGCCCACACAAGCGCGGGAGGGCCGCGGGCACCGCGTGTGGCTCGGCACGTACCGCTCCCCCCGCCGCCGGCCCCGGTCACGCGTGGTCCCCGCCGCCCTCCGCGCGCCGCCCCCCGCGCGCCGCCCTCCCCGTCCCGCCCCGCCCGCCCGGCGCGGGGCCGCCCACCCGTGACGAGGCCGCACGTCAGCGCGTGCAGGGGCGGGAGTGGGGCGGTGGCGGCGGCGACGGCGGCGCGGGCACGGCGGGCGCTGTCGCGGGAGCCGTGAGTGCGGGGAGTGCGCCGGGTCCCTGTGCGGGGGGGGTCACGCGTGGCGGGAGGGATGCTGGGCGCGGGAAGGAAGGGAGGAGAGCCCCGCTTCCCTCGGGGCAGGGCAGGTGTGGAAATAGAGCCGCGCCGGGTGTGTCGGTGCCTTGCCGGGAGGGACATTCCTCCTTCCAGTGCCCTTCCTCGTTCCGCTCTCCCGGTGCTGGCAGCAGCTGTGGCCCCAAGTGGTGGGTCCTTGTCCCCTCCTCTGTGGCCGGGGTGCTCTGCTGGAGTGCGGGTCCCTGATTTGTGGTGGCTGGTGTGGGCGAGGTCGGGGGTTTCTCTTCGGCGAATTGCGAGGTGCAGTCCCATTACAGGTCGCACCACCCACAAACTGCTTCAAGTGCCGGGAGGGCTCAGGAGTCGCTGCTGAGCTCCTTTACAAAGGGGCTTCCTGTTCACCCCTTGTCCCCCCAGGCTTGGGGAGCACAGAGCTGCTGCAGCAGGGATGTGGGGGGGACATGCAGGCACCACATTCCATATAACCCTTTCATCCCCTGCCCTGACAGAAGATGCCACCGTCCTTGCCTGCCACCATCAACATCCGAGAGCCCCGTTGGGACCAGAGCACCTTTCAGGGCCGGGCCAAGCACTTCTTCATGGTGACTGACCCCCGCAACCTGCTGCTCTCAGGGGCTACACTTGAGGAAGCCCGACGGGTGGTGGAGGACTACAGGTACCCACTGGGAGGGTGGATGTACCCTCAGCACTGCTCCTGGGCAGGAGCCATTCCCAGGAGTGGGAATAGAAGTGATGCTGGCGCCCCTGGCCAAAGCCCCCAAAACTGCCTGGCTGGTCCCTAAGGCATCTCCCAGCTGCCCCAAATGGTGTGGGGGAGCAGTTTGGCCATGTGTGCTGGCAGAGGGTCTTTCAACAGGTGTTACCCTTTCCTGGCAGGGCAGGCACCGTACACCCTGGACTGACAGAGGACCAGCTTTGGCGGGCGAAGTACATCTATGACTCGGCTTTCCACCCTGACACGGGCGAGAAGATGATCCTTGTGGGGCGCATGTCTGCTCAGGTCCCCATGAACATGACCATCACTGGTTGCATGTTGACCTTCTACAGGTACCTGTCCTCTCCTCACCTCAGGACCAAGAGGATGCCTGGAGGATCCTCCTGGCTCTGGGGTGAGGAGGGGACACGTGTCCCGTACCCCACTCGTACTTGTGCTGTAGGAGCATGGGTAACATCCCCCAGTGTCCCCAGCACCCTCCTCTCTCTGGCAGGACCACACCAGCCGTGCTGTTCTGGCAATGGGTCAACCAGTCCTTCAATGCCATTGTCAACTACACCAACCGCAGCGGAGATGCACCCATCACCCCCAGGTAAGCGTCTCTCTGACCAGGTCCTCAAGGCACCCCAAAACACCAGGGTGTTCCTTGCATAGCAGGGTACTATAAGATGGGACAATGGAGACCTGGTGAAGGCAGAGATAGATGCCATTGGGGCTGCCAGGGTTAGTGGTAGAGCTGAGAGAGGAACCCAGATGTCCTGATGCTCTTGAAGGGCATGGTGTTCCTTCCTTTGGAGGGGCAACCTGGATTACTGGTGTCACCTCCTGCTCTTTCAGCCAGCTGGGGACAGCCTATGTGAGTGCAACCACGGGGGCAGTTGTCACAGCCCTGGGACTCAAATCCCTCACCAAGGTAAGCTGATCCTTGGCCATTGCAACTGGGGGATGTGGACCCTCCCCATGGGATCTCCCTGAGCTCTGAGGGGATTCACCTTTTGGGTGGGGGAGAAAATGAAGAAAAGGGGTTTGCTGAGGTTGACCACACAAGGCAACTGCTCTCCGCAGTGATGGCTGTGGAGATGGCCTGTCCCTCCAGCCTTGCTCTGGATGTATTTCCAGGCTTTATTCACCCCTCAGCCTGTGTCCAGGCTTGGCAGGGGACCTGGGTCCCCTCATACCCTTTGGTCTGTGCAGCTTTTACCAGCTGAGAGTTGCAGGGTAGGAGGGAACTCTTTTCCTCCAGTGGGGCTGGGACACCCCAAGGTCTTGCAGGAAGACGGAGGCAGACTCAGGGACAGCCAGCTCTGCCCCCAGACCCTCTATGTGACGTTCTCCTGCTTTTCCCCCCAGCACTTGCCAGCCATCATCGGCCGGTACGTGCCTTTTGCGGCCGTGGCAGCTGCCAACTGCATCAACATCCCGCTGATGAGGCAGAGGTGAGCCCCTGAGGTGGGACAGGCTTGCCCCAGTTCGTAGGCACTGGTGGGGAATGCAGGCACTTCCTTGCTGATCGTTAGCGTGGGGGGATGGCTTGAGGGTACAAGCACTTGGTTGCAACCTAGGGGGTTATTGGTCCCTGTACAGCCCTGTTGAGGACTGCTGCCAAACGTGAATGTGCCTCCAGCTGAGACCCCTCTGATTTATTGTGTAGCCAGTGGATGGGGTACAGGAGGATGCCAGCCTCCCTTGGAGACATGTCCCTGTCCTGATCCCTTCACCATTGTGCCCTGCGGCCCCCTGGCCCCCTGTGTCCCTGCAGAGAGCTCAAGCTGGGGATCCCTGTCACGGATGAGAATGGGAACCGCCTGGGCGAATCCACAGCAGCAGCCCAGAAGGCCATTTTCCAGGTGGTGGTGTCCCGCATTGGCATGGCAGCGCCGGCCATGGGTGAGTGTCTCTTCCTCCACCTGTGTTGGAAGATTGCAGCTGATCCCTGGCAGCATGGGATGGGGTCCCACTGCTGGCAGGGAACTGTGAGCACTGGGAGCTCATCTCCTTCTTCCCTGCCTCAGCCATTCCGCCAGTGATCATGAACATGCTGGAGAAGAGAGCTTTCCTGAAGGTACCAGTGAACCTGGGATGGGCAGGTGGGCGTAGGGACACCCACCAAGCTTGGCACATTGTTGGCACCCTCTTGGGGAATAGTCACCTTCCTGACCTGTCCACCGCACTGACACACATCCTCTCCCTGTCCCTGGCAGCGGTACCCGTACCTGAATGCTCCCCTGCAGGTCAGCCTGGTGGGACTCTGGTAAGTCCTCCTCCATCCATGGGCATTGCTGCCCTGGGCAGATACTGAGCCCAGGTGTATGGGGCAGTGCTGCTGGGAATCCTGCTTGGCAGTGGGGGGAGAGAACTGCCCCAAAGTTTCCTGAGGAGATGCCAGAGCTTGGCCAGGCTACTTGCACCCCAGGCAGATGGGATGGGATATGAGGTTCCGGCACCAGGAGTTGTTTTGCTTCATCTTGGTGTCTCTCAAGCCTGCCACGGTCTCCTACTCAGCATTGCTGTTCCCCCACATCATCGGGGGACAGACTTTGCCCCTCCTCAGGAGCCAAATGCAGAGTCTGGAGCTTGGAGAGGACATCTCTGTAGCCCTTTCCCGGCTCAGCACCCAGCACAGCTCTGGCCTGCCTCATTGCTGGGATCAGGCGATGGGTGGGTTTGGGTGATTTATGCAGCCAGCTTCACCTTTCCATGTCTTTCCTTCGCAGTTTGGTGTTTGCCACCCCGTTGTGCTGTGCACTCTTCCCACAGAAAAGGTACAGACAGGCACTTTGCCTGCACGTGTGGCTCCTGTGTGGGGTGGGGGTGCTCTCTGACTCTGAAAAGATTATTTTGCTTTTTGAGCAGTCAGGGGCTTAAACCAGTGCACGCACTGCTCTGTGCACAGGCAGCAGTGCAGACCCAAGGGTCTGTGCTGGGCCATGGGGACAGCCTCCCCATGGGGTGCAGCAGGTAGTTTCCAACCTGAGGCCCCTGGTGGCTATCCCCCTTCATCCTCTGTATCCGTGTCCTCTACAGCTCAATGCCGGTGAGCAGCCTGGAGCCTGAAGTCCAAGATCAGATCCGGAAGAAAGATCCATGGCTGGAGACCGTCTACTTCAACAAAGGGCTCTGAGCAGGTCCTGGGGTGGCCGAGATGTGTCCCACGGAGCTGCCAGGCCAGCGCATTGCTGAGCTTTGCCCTTTGGATCCCCTTGGGGCTGCTGCCGCTTTCCCTTGGCCGTTGTGTGTCCATAGGTCCCAGGTGCTCAGCCCTGCTTCCCGGGGTGCCTGCAGCCATGCAGCACCACACCAAACCCTGTCCCCGTGCCCGGCTCAGCCCTGCTCTGGGGACCTCCTGGCTGGCACCATGGTGCACTCCTCTCTGCGTGCGCCTGTGGCTCTGTGCAGTGCACAGGGAGGTGCGGGCAGCAACACCAGGGACCTTGTGAGCTGTGGTGGAGGGAAAAATAATGTGAGATGAGGAAGAAAGTGGTGCTCCCCAGCTTTAGGAGGCAGCAGAGAATCAGCAATTGAAGGTAGAGTACTTCTGCAGGCACCCTACAGTGCCCAGCGGTTCAGCAGCTGGTGCCTGGGGATGGTAGAGCAGTTTTTGGAGAGGAAAACTCCCCATACTGAAAATAGCTGGGGGTGAGTGATAGATTGCACGTAGCGGCTGGAACTCAGAGTGGGGAGCTCTCCCAGCACAGGCATGTGCTCCCAGCTCACCTTCTGCTCTCCTCCAGGCTGCTCTGGGGATTTAATCTGGCTTTCTGCTGCTTCCATCCCCAGAGCAAATGGCACATTTTAATCTCAGTAGAGTCTTGGTTTTTATTCTCATTTTAATGCCATCTGCATTCAGGGCTGGGCTTCCCCTGAGGGGTTACTCTACCCCCTCCTGGAGTGCTTGCTTTCAGGTGGACCTTCTCAAATAGCTTTAAGTGCACTGTGGTTTCCTCTAGATATTTTTGATATACATATAATGTACCTATATATACCAAACAATAAAGGCAGATTGTTTATACAAAACCAACAGCAAAGAGAAGTGTGCTGCTCACTAATTTGTATATGGTGGAAAGGGTCTGCTATTGGGGTGAGGATGGGAGCAGGAGAGAGGGGCAGGCTGGCTTTTGGGGTGCCTCTGCACCCCCTGGGGCTGGGTTCTGCTTTCCAGCCCACTGCCTTTGCAGCAGCTCTGGCTGGCCTGGCATGTGTTTAAGCTTATCCAGCTGTCGGGAGGGTTTTTTTTAGTACAGTCGGCTTTGGACCTCGCCGCTGCGCAGAGAGCTTTGCTAAGCTGCTGCCCTGGATGCTGCTGGTTTGGAGAGGCCAGAGCGTCACCCTGGCTCTGCCCACACCCACACCCCCTCTTGCAGCCCGCTCACAGGACAGCTCTGGCCTTGCTCCTATGCCTTCCCTGCAGGACTATTTTTATCCCACTTTCTATGAACAGCTATCAGAGAGCACATTGCAGAGCACATCACTGCTGTCGCAGAACCCTGGCAAGCCTGCGGGCAGCAGCTGCCTCCCCCTCAGCTTTCTGTCTGATAGGGCAGCCAGGAGGGAGCGATGAATGTCCAGTCACGGAGAGGAGGGATGGAGGCAACCGTGCTCTGCAGTGCCCCATGCTGAAGGATGGAGTGAGACTGCTCCAAAGGCCAAGATGGGCAGATACAGCAGCGACGAGACAAGGGCTGGGCAGCCCAAAGCCACCCTGTGCCACAGCTTCCACAGCTAGCAGGGGCTGGCAGAGACCAGGCTGGAGCTGCTCCCCTCAAGGGGCAGCCAGAAGAACACCTGCACCCAGCATCTGCCCAGGGTGGGGAAGGGAGTGGACTGGGACAGGCACATCAGGGATCTGTCCCCCTCCTTCTCCCGGCCCTGGAATATTGCAAATATCTCCCCTGAGCCAGCCATTGGCAGCTTATAAATAATGCAGCCCCTTGCTGTGCAATAAGGGCTTGTCAGTAGCTATTCTGCTCTCATAAATTAAAGATGAAAAGGTACAAGGCTCTTGCCAGAAAAATGAAGACAAATTTTTAATAGCTTGCCAAGGCACAGGGAGATGGAGCGCTCAGGAAAAATGAATTACGTTTTTATTATGTGTTTTATTGTGGTATAATTGAACGGGATTATCTGAGAATACAATATATTTCCAGAGCAGTGTAAAGAAAACAAAAATAATGATGACACCTGCTTCCTCCCACACACACCACCCGGCTTTGCAGGGACACCTTCCTTGCGTGTGCTGGCTGGGAGCTCTGGCCCTGAGCTGCCGGTGGCCACGAGAGGCAGAGATGGAAATGGGAGGGACATGGGACCAGAGACACAGATGCTTGGGGTGGCTGGGCCCGGCCGCATGGGCCTTGCCAGGCTGAGTCTGAGCTAACCTCAAGAGACCCCCAAGATCCATGAGCCTGGGATACAGGGCAGTGTGGTGTGGCACACAGAGCCACTGAGTGTCTTTCGTCTGTCACCTGTTTTCATTCCATCCCTGAGATCGCCTTTGATCTGGCTCACACCTGCACATGCTGGCACCACTAGGCAGACTCAGTACTGGAGCGTTGCAGGTCTGGGCTGCTCAGCCACGGTGTCTGTTCTCTGCTGGAGCCAGCAGCAGTGCAGATTCAGCCACTTCACTGCACTAGGGGGAACTGGGGATTCCCCTAAGTGGGAAAGAGAAATCTTACTTCGCCAGTGAGTTTTGGGGTGTTGACAAGCCCAAAAGGGACACTGCTGCCTCTGCAGGGGAGCAAGGATGCTCAGTCCCTTCCTGAGCTGGCTCGTCACAGAGGTCAAGGGCCAGTCCCAGAAAGAGAGCAGCTGGATGTCCCCAGGAGTGCTGGGGGTGCTGGGCGGCACTGGGCTGGGGACATCGATTGGTCCCTGGCATTTTTAATGAGCTGCCCGACCACACGCTTTAACCTTGCCCATAATGAGGGCGAGCAGCAGCAATTCCTACCGCCTCAGCCGGCTCCCCCAGCCTTAATGAGCTAATCAATACTTGTTCTCAGCTTAATTTCCAGCTAATTGCTCTTTAATGACGCCTGGAAATGGGCAGCCTCTTGCAGGGGGGAGCGGGCAGGCTCCCCTTCCCCAGTGGCCGTCCCCAGTGGCAGCGGGTGCCGGGGTGCTGGCAGCGGGTCACCTTCCCTGGCTGCGTCCCAGCCCTGCTGGCGCTTCTGGAGGCTGGGGAAAGGGAGGGCGGCAAAGGCGACAGCGGGCGCGGTGCTACTGGGCTGGCAGCGCCCTCGGGAGCACCCACCCCGTCTGGGGGGGCCATGCAGCCCTGAGCACCAGGGCAGGCTGAACAGAGGATCCCACTGTCACAGGAGGATGTGCCCAAGCCCCTCAGGACATTACATCGCGGCGAGGGCTCCCGGGCTCGGCCGATAGCGGGGCTTTTAGTGCGCAGGAAGAGAAGGGTGGTGGGGCTGAGGTGCGCATGCATTACTGCGGGTTCTGCAGCCCCCAGGTACGGGGTCAGCGTCACCGCAAGGGGCCGGGGACGAGGCCAGCAGTGCCCTGGAGGTGGCAGCAGAGTCCCCGCAGCCGCGGACCCGCACCCCGGGCCGGGGCACCCTGCGGGACACGCAGGACCTGTTTGCGGCGGGCTGTGGGAGGAGCCGGCGGGTCACGGGGCCGGGGAACCCGTTCTCACCCGGCACCGCAGTGTCAAAGTTGGCACGGCCGTGCCAGTGCGGGGACATCCCGGGAATGCAGCCCCTGCCGTCTTTTCGGTTCCTGCCCCCGGGTTATTAGACTTGCGCTTGGATGGTGCTGGTGGGAAAACCTCAGGATTCCTGCTGGGATGGAGATGAGCCGCGGTTCTTGCCGGGGACCCCGGGCAGTCCGGACACCACTCGGCCGTCGTGCCTCGGGGCCGGGTGACCCTGCGCACAGCTGCAACCGCTTCCCAAGGAATTTGCTGACGGGTTGGTTCTTCAGAGGAATTTGGTCTGGAAAAGCCTGGAGAAACCTGAGCCTGGCTGCTTCCTAGAGCAGGTCCGGCCTGGCACGCAGGCGGGGTGACCTGCCTGCTGCCTGTGCCTTGTCCCCACAGTGGAACTCTGGAATGTGGCTGGGGCCCCTCGAGAACCACTCAGCCTTGGGCTGGCCAGAACCGGGCTGTTTCAGGCTGTCAGACAGCAGGAAGCAGAGAGTGTATTTGGTGTGAAACGAGAGAGATTTGGTTTATTACCAGAAGGAGACTCCCATGGCCCGCCCAGGCAGTGTGCTGGCAGCATTCTGTCCCAGTATCTCTGGTGACATGTGCATCTGCTCTGACATAACCCACATTCTCAACCCCACCAGCCCAGCCCCAATGCTGCTCGCCAGCCCTGCCTGACATGACTTATGTTGAGTCACTTGGCCTAGGACTTTTTTTTCCAGAGTAGATTTTTCCCTTGGCTTCGTCTGCCATAAACCCCAGTTTGCTATGGGGTTTCTGGGGGATCAGCCCAAAGCTGTGGGGGGTTCAGTGGAGCCAGGAGTAGTGTGGTACCCCTGACTGGATGTGGTGTGATGGCAGAGCTCTGGAGGGATGCCAAGGATGTGGGCCTGCCAGGAGCACCCATGGACTCCTGGTTTCTATGGGACCATCACAACATGAGAAAACAGCGATGGGGAGCAACCCACCAGGAAGGGAGGAAGAGACTTCGGTACTTTAGGCTCAGCCTTCAAAGCCCAGCTTCAGGAGCTTCACTGGGCTCATGAAAAGTGAGAAAAGAGAGATAACCAGCCAGCACTGGTAGGGAGCCAGGAATGCAATTTACCCAAGCCCAGGCTATGCAGGGCTGTGATCACCCTTTTCCCCACAAAGCTGTCAAGCAGTCTAAGCCACAAACCCCATTTGCAGCCACGGCTGTGTTGATTGACTTCAGGTGTGATTGAACAGAACTCCTTGTTAAGCACAGGTTAGATTTTCCACCTCTCATTCATAGCTGCTACTGTCTATTAACACATTCAATAGTCTCATTAAGCAGGAGGTTTAATTAACTGCCACATTTGAGCTCCATCTTGTTGAGCTGAGCTAAGCTGCCCTTGGCTTTCTGAGGCTGGGTTGTATTCCTCCACAACTGGAGCTGCTCCTGCTCAGACCTATGTTTGGATTTCATGTTTGGCCAGGGGTTCCCCCCAGTTAGTGGCTGATGCTGCTGTGATGCTCAGGTGAATTCAGCCACCCAGAGGCCATGATAATCCCATGAAGATAAGACACAGCAAGTATTTGGGCCATGGCACAAGGAACCATGTGTGGGAAAGGACAGCAGCAATGGGGCCTGTTCCCCCTTGTCGAGGGCAAGAGACACAAACAACCCGAAACACTGATGGTCGGTTTTCCACAGTGCCAGAGATTTCAGTGCTGGCTCTGTTTCTGTGCTGGCCAGGAGCTTTGAGAGCAGGAGGTAGCATACAGGGCCAGGCTCGCTTCACTGCTTTGCCCCCTGTGTGGAGCAGGGGCGAGTGAGGGTGTGCAGGAATGCCTGAACATGCAGGCAGTCCTTCATCCCAAAGCGGGAAGGGTGGTATGGCAGGGCTGAGGCTTAGCACTACAGTCTGTCTCCTCTCTGCTCAGGCTCTGACCCAGCATGTAGGAAAACCTCAGCCCTTCCTGACTTTTTCCCTGCTCCCAAAACAGCTGCAGCCCCAGCTGCTCAGCAGCTCGTGGATGCTGGACCTGAAAACTTGTGGCATGTGGGGACGGAACTCAATAGGTTGGACAAGGGGAGCCGGGGGGGAGGCAGCCCTGAGCCAAGGGGCTGGGGGCCACAGAGGGGGAGTGGGATGTGAGGCTGAAGGCAGAGCTGGCAGGAAACCCCCCTCTGCAGCAGGGGGCTGGGGAGGGGATTTTGGCTGGCGGAGGCAGATGTAAGGGGGCTGAAGCCTGCTGCATTTTCCGTTCGTTAGACATGGCTGGACTCACAATGTGACTGAGCAAAAGCCCTGGAACCCAGAACAAATTTGCAGGAGGGTGTTGGAAAGCAAAAGCAGATTTTTGCAGCATGGTGAAGGAAACCAGATCCTTAGAGGGGTCCTGCTTTGCTTGAGCTTCATGGGGGAACTAAATCCCACAAATTCCTTGCCTGGAGAGGAGCAGGCTGTGTGATCCCCCGCCCTGGCATGGCATCCAGAGCAAGATGCAAATGCACGGTGTGTGTTTGTGCTGCAAAGGCAGGCTGGCTCCCCCAATCCTCAGTGCCAGTTCCAGAGGGAAACTGAGGCAGGGAGCAGCAAGACAGCTTACTGGGAAGGTCTGGAGCCCCAGCCCTGTACACATGGGTTTTGCACTGCTGTGGTGTGGAGCAGCCCCACCACTGCTCCCAATAGCTCCACTCCAGCCAAGGGAGCGCCGTGGTTTACACCCCAATACCCACTTCACGCGTGGCTCCTGCTGTGAGGCGAGTGCAGACATTCCCAGGAGTTATGCCCCCATTTACTTGCTGCAGCTGCTCAACTTTTCAGTCTATGTTTCCTAACCAAATTACAGCCTGAGATGCTTTTGACCACTTCCTTAGCCGTGCTCTCCTCTCCCGTTCACTTGTCCCCAAGGACTGCTGCCAGCTTGGACTGCAAAGGAGGGAACCCAGTCCCTTCCTGCCCCATGCATGGGGCGGAGCATCAGCCCAGGTGCCGCACACGACTGGGGGTGATTCCAGCCGGGAGGTGCCGGTGCCAGGGAGCCGGAGCGGCAGAGCCCCGGGGCCCGGCTGCGGTGCGTGGCGGGACCCCGGCAGGGAAGGGGTGCCAGCCAGCCCGTGTCCCGGTCCAGGGACGGGCCGCGGGCCCGGAGAGGGGCGGGGGGATTCACGTTTCGCTGACATCACGGCGGTGCTGGAGCGGCCGGGGGCCAGCAGCCCTGGGGGCCAGCAGCCCCGCCGCCACGGCCACTGCGCACCCGCGGCCCCCGGCACCGGCGCCTCCGGTAAGTGGCGGCTTATGGCGGGGGGGCACCTGGGGGACCCCAAGGGACGTCGTGCCCCTTCCAGCACCCCCAGCGCCTGCAACCCAGACATGCGGAGCCAGAGACCAACTTTGCAATTCCCCCGTACCCTTTCTCTGGCCCCCCACGTCCATCGGGGGATGGAGCCTTACTCCGTACAGACTGGGGTAGGGTGGGCGGGGGAAGGGCTCCGGCGCTGGGACCCTCTGCCCCTTTCCACCCCTGGGGCGCCTGGTAGTGTCTGGTAAATGGGTCAAATCTTCACGGCTTTTTATCCGGGGGATGCATATGTGTAACCCAATATCCGGGCCCTCCCCACCCCAGCTCTGGGCTGTGTTAGAGAGTGGGGGTGTAGCTGGGGGGGCTGCAGCTTGCCCTTCGGTGCTGTTCCCAGCGGGATGGGAGGGGATGCCTAGGTCCCCTCCCCAGCCCCGCTCGCTTACGCTGAGTCGCCCCGGGCGGAGGACCGTAAATTCACCCACCTCAGGGAAGGCAGCCAGGGTATAACAGGGGGCAGGGAGGGATGTTCGCAAAGGGATAAAGGGGTTTGGTTCATTGTCACCCTCTCTGGGGGCAGGCTCTGAGATACCACATCCCCCCCCACCCCCACCCCCCAGGGAGAGGTGGGAAGCCCGGAGTAGATCAGCTTCTTCCTTGCCTGAGTAGGTAATGCAGGCTTGAGGTTTGAGGGCAGGGGCCCTGCTGTGCTGGTACACACTGATCACACAGGGTCTGCTGTCAGTCCGGTGGTTGCTCACCTGTGGCTCCTCCATGCTCAGCTTCAGTTGCCTGTGTGATGACTGGGGGGGTCACAAAACCTTCTGGGGAGTGGACATTTTTTCCCCTGCTCAAGTAGGTGGTGCCTACAAGGAGGGGTTACAGCACAGGGAGGGATGGAGAACAAAAGCCAGGCATGACTGGGAACATCCTCCTGACTTGGCTGCCTCCAGTACAGAAAGAGTACCTTGTCTGCAGTCACTCCATTGTGCTGGTATAGATGGTGAGGGAGGAAAAAAGGGTTTGTGACTCTTGCAAAGCAGTGGGGAAAGGAAAGGGACTTGAGAGCAACATTTTGACAGGAGACCAGGAGCAGGGTATGAACGAACTGAACCATAATGTAGAACAGCCTGTCCAGTGCCCTGCCAGCCCTGTGGCTTCCCACACTATGTTGGGGTCAGAGGAGACTGGACTTTGCATGCTGGGCTGCCAAGGGAACAAGGATGAAACCTCGTGGGCTGGGGTCATCAGCACTATCTCTCCAGAAGATCTCAGTGTCTCAGGGCAGGAGCTGGCTGGGGAGCTCCAGGGTGCAAAGGCCATGACTGCAGGGCTGGGTGTGAGAGGGGCTGGGACCAACCCTCCCCTACACATCATGAAGTGCTACTGCTCAGAGCAAGCCAGCCAGGAGACAAAGGAGTGGGAGACACTTCCTGCACCAGTAACACACTTTCTCCCTCCTCACAGGCCAGGATGGCTCCTCAGATCTAGACAGGGAGACCAGAGCGGTGCCAGAAATCCCCATCCAAGTGACAGTGGGACTGGGATAGAGGAGCTGCCGTGACGATGTCCGAAGCCAAGTCCCTCAGCATCTTTTGCCTCATGCTTTCCTTGCTCTCCTTGCACTGGGCTTTGCTCCAGCTGGGCCAGGCTTTTCCCAGCACCTCTGACTACCTCCAGCGGGGCTGGCAGCGGCTGCTGGAGGAAGGGGAGGGCTGCACTGAGTGCCAGCCAGAGGAGTGCCCGACGCCACGCGGGTGCCTGGCAGGCACGGTGCGGGATGCCTGTGACTGTTGCTGGGAATGTGCCAACCTGGAGGGACAGATCTGTGACCTGGACAACACCAACCACTTCTATGGCAAGTGTGGGGAGCACCTGGAGTGCCGGCTGGATGCCGGGGACCTGCGTCACGGAGAGGTGCCCGAGCCCCAGTGTGCCTGTCTCTCCCACCTGGCCCTCTGCGGCTCTGACGGCAAAACCTACGCCCAGATCTGCAGGTTCCTGGAGGCTGCCCATGCTCACCCCGATGCCAACCTCACCGTGGCCCATGAAGGTCCCTGCGAGTCAGGTAGTGGCCCTGGAACTATGGGAAGAGCCAGGCAAGGGGGTCTGGTTTAACTGTTTCTCCTGGCAGCAAAACCAGGGACAGGACTGTGCTGGGGGCTGCTCTCTGCAGTGCCAGGTTCCCACTAGTGCCCCTACCCTGCTGCTCTGGGGGAGCCCCTTGCAGATCCAGTGCTTGGAGAAATATGGGAGCAGCTTTGCCAAGAGGGAGTGGAGTTTATGGAAGCAACAAATCCTGCTGGAGCAGATGGGGAAGTTCCAGGGAATTGTTAGCGAATTCTTGGCGGCAGGGCTGGGTTCACACTGGCCTGTTGCTCCCGAGAAATGTGCCTGCCTCCTGCAAATAGAAACTAGGGTTGGTTTGGCTTGGCTGTGGGATTTCCATCTCCCATTTAAAACTCAGGTGGGGGTTGAGAGGGGACAGTCTAGCAGGAAGGCCATGCCCCATCCTGCCCAGCCTGGCACAGGCGTGTCACTGCAGTGATGTCACTGCAGCCTGAGGGGTGTCAAGGTTGACCTTATTTTCTGTAGATCATCATCTGTTTTCCCAGGTATATTTAGAGGTGGAAACCTTCCCTGGAACTCTGGCTCATGCTATGGGCCAGATCATAGAGCAGGTGTGTGTGAGGAGGACAGTCCTCACTCTGTCCCTCCAGGGAAGGGATGTGGAACCTGGAGCTGCTGGCTCCATCCAGGACATGGGGACCTGCTGACTCCCTTCATTGCTGGCACGAGCCCTGTGTCAGAGCAGAGGCCTCACTTGGCTGGAAGCTCAACTACCTCATCCATCCTCACCAGCCTCAAGCTGGATGAGTGCCCCTTGGCCTTTCTCCCGCAGGAGGAGCGTGCTCCAATGGCTCAGGAGAGCTTTGTTTTGTAATACTGCTGTCATTGCACTCTTCCTGCTGCGTGTGTTGCTTGAGCATCACTGCACAGGCAGGGAAACAGAGGTCAGCAGGGATGGCAACCCTCCATGGACTGGGGGGGAGGTAGGGGAGGGAGCTCCCAGTCCCAGCTGTGAGGAGGGACCATGTCCTTGGGAAAGGTGGGGGTCTGCCATGGGAGGGAGAGGAGACAGACATGGGAAGGGTGCCAGCATCTCTATGTGAACCAAATGCTGCTGCTCCAGAGACCAGCCCAAGAGAGTCGGTGGGATCTGCCAAGGCTGGGACCTCTTCTGAGCCCGCCCTGCTCTCCTCTACCCCCCTTCCAGAGCCTCAGATCACCTCTCCTCCCTATGACACATGGAACATCACCGGGCAGGATGTCATCTTTGGCTGCGAGGTCTTCGCCTACCCCATGGCATCCATTGAGTGGAGGAAGGATGGCACAGAGATGCTGCTGCCTGGAGATGACCCCCACATCTCTGTCCAGGTGAGGGGTGTGCCCAGGGCATTGAAGACAACCCCAGAGTGACCCAGTGCTTCTCATGGCTCCTGGACAACCAGACCAGAGAGTGGTCATACTCGGAATGGCCAAGCCTGGCTGCCTGGGGATGAGAAGGAGTGACTGGAAGCTGTCTAACATGAGGACTGACTGAGCCAGGGCTGGTGTCTCAGTGGTAGGATCCATCAGCATAGCTCTCTTCTGTGATTTCCTCTAGTAATTTTTGAACTTATTTAGAGTTTGCAGCAGGGAGTTTCCCACTTGCCTGCCTTCAGTGTGCTGTGCGTGCTGGCTTCACTTGCAGTCTTGCTGGCAGGGCTGGAAAGAGAGAGGGAAAGAAGACTTCCCTAGAGCCTTACAGCCTGGGTTGTCCTCTGATCCTACCAGCACACTCAGGCAGTTCCTGCCCTTTTTTCCCATTGGCAGGGCTTCCCTCCTAGAGCTGGCAGGCCCAGGGGTCAGCATCCTGCCTGTGGCCAGCCCCAAATATAGCACCCAGCTGGGTGTACCTAGCTATTAGAGGGTGTGGGCAGAGGCAAAGGGGCCGTGCATCTCAGCCAGGCACCAATGAGGAAGAAACTGTGGTGGGATGGATGGAGGGAGCCAGAGGAGCAGGTGGAACCTGCACTATGGCCCTCTTCCATCTTTCTGTCCTTCAAGCCTCCCCACAGCTTGTCACAGGGTCTGACTGAGGATCTTCACCCCAAGCAGGACTACCCTGCCTGGCTGGAGGAAGCTCTACTGTCCTCCACCCCTGGCCACCACAGCATAATAGCAGCCTGCAAACACAGCTGCAGCCCAGCTGGGTCAGGAAAAGCTTATTTATTCCTGGGGATAAACAGAAAATAGCATGGCTGCTGCCAGAGCAATCCTGGGACCTCTGTGCGTGCTGAGAGGGGACCTGGGGCTCTGTGGCACAGACTCCCTCTTGCTTCTACCACAAGTGCTGACAGAAATCCTCCCTTCTTGCAGTTCAGAGGTGGCCCCCAGAAATACGAGGTGACAGGCTGGCTCCAGATCCAGGGCGTGCGGGTGACGGATGAGGGCACGTACCGCTGCTTCGCCAGGAACAGGCTGGGGGAGGTGGTGGCACTGGCCAGCCTGACCGTCTTCACACCGGGTGAGCCACGTCCTTATCCCCCTGCTCTCACGGGGACGTGGGGAGAGATGTTTGGGCACAGTGCACCAGTATGGCAGGAGCTGCTGGAGCGTGGGGCTGTGCTGGGGATGCCCCTGAAAGCTGCTGTGCATGGTTTGGCTTTGGTCCTGCTGGGGAAGGGGACAGGCACAGCAGGGTGGCAATGTCACACTGTCCCCGTGCTGCCATTTCAGACCAACTCAACCTGACAGACTTCTCCCTGCTGAAGCCCCGCACGACACCCGAGGACTACAGGGAGAGTGAGGAGGACTACTACTAGCCCAGAGATGGCATGTTCAGCTGCAGAGATCGCCTTGCCCACAGCAACCCTTCCCTGGGGCTTGGGGACATCTCTGGAACAAGCATCCTCCAGCCCAAAACTCCTTTTCTGAACAATCCTGGCACAACAGCCTGTTTTGGGGGGTGGGGAACAGGGTGACGCAACCTTTTGAGGTGCTGGGGGATGGGATACTGGCTGGTTGGCAAGGACTGGGACCAGGGACAACTCTGCCTGGAGCAGGGTGGATCTGTCCTCTGGCACTGAGTGGAGACACAATGGCAGATAGGACACGGTGGGGACAGCTGTGCTGTGTGTGATGAGGACTTGGTGCTGGAGACAGCCCCTTTGGGAGAGGGAGGCCAGGGCAGGGGCATTATGTCCTGTATGAATAATTTTTTGGGAAGCTGGAGCAGAGAGCTGGGACCTGACTGTGATAACCAGCATGTCACACCCCCCTGCCCCCTCCATCTGCTCTGTATCCCCCAAGCACAGAGGCATCCCAGCTTCTCCCCAGAACCTGAGGAACCTGCTGCCAAAACACCCGTCTCTTACGTTTTGTCTTTTTCCAGAAAAGTAGTGATTTGAGGAAACCAGGCACTTGTGGCTTTCAGAGTTGTCTTTTCTCCAGCTGAACCACCCTTGTGGTCAGAAACACTTTGGCCTTTTTTTGACTAACTTAATTTTTCCCTTCCATGCCTTTGACTGACTTCATGCTTTCCTTTGTCATTTCAGTTGATGTTATTTAAATATACATGTAGGTCAAAGCCAAAGCTGGCTGACTGTCCTGCATCCACAAGGATGATTATGGGGATGTGGATGCTACCTTGTACATTGAGTTGAGGAGCTCTCCTGCCCATCTCAGTGCTCACAGCTGGTCCTGGTGTGGGTCCTGCCCTTCCCACCCCACCTGGGGATGGGGGTGCCCAGCAGACAATCTCCTGTGCAGTGGTGATGCATCAGCTCCAATCACTCTACTCCCATGTGTTTGGATCCCATCCCACTGCTGCCCATTTTCATCTTGGGGTCCCAAATTCTGTGATACTGGGATCTCCACCCAGGTGACCACAGCTCTGTCAAGTGTGAAGCAGCTCTGTGACTAGCTGGTGAAGTAAAGGGGTGCCCCAGTTTCCACTGGAAACACTGTATTTAAAAAAAAAAAAAAATCCCACCTACCTCCCAGAGCTGGTGATTTAGAGCAAACTTTCATTTGGGGGAGCACAGGAAGGAAGCTCAGAACTGCACTGTGCTGCTCACTGCCCAGAGAGGGCTGTCAGGACCCTTCCTCTGGGCATTCTGGGCTGAGCTCACATTCAAGGGGTGCTTTATTCCCCAAAGCAGCAGCATTCACAGGACTTCTGGTGCTCAAAAGCTCCATAAGGACCAAACCCCTCCCAGAGTCCCAGCTCTGAGGAGGTCCAGAGCTGCGGCAGAGAGCCAGACCCCGTGAGAAAGGAGTTGGCCAGACCCCAGGCAGGAGCAGGTAGGATGCAATAAGGCTGGCGGCTCGGGTCCCGTGCTACTCTCCTTCACATGTCTTTTCTTTTCTTTTCTTTTCTTTTCTTTTCTTTTCTTTTCTTTTCTTTTCTTTTCTTTTCTTTTCTTTTCTTTTCTTTTCTTTTCTTTTCTTTTCTTTTCTTTTCTTTTCTTTTCTTTTCTTTTCTTTTCTTTTCTTTTCTTTTCTTTTCTTTTCTTTTCTTTTCTTTTCTTTTCTTTTCTTTTCTTTTCTTTTCTTTTCTTTTCTTTTCTTTTCTTTTCTTTTCTTTTCTTCCTTTCTCTCTTGAGAGCTGGCTCAGATGACACAATTATGGCACTGAAACCTGAACAAGCAAATAAAAGGGATTTGTCTGGAACTGGCAGCAGAGCAAAATTCCTGCAGACGGTGAGGCTGGGCCAGTTCTGGCCCCCTGCACCACAGCTTGATGGGGCACTGCTGCCCTGCCTGCTGGGGTGCCTACCCTTTCTGGCAGAAAACCCCTTCTCAGCCAGGGAAATGCAAAAGCCACTGATGCCTCAGTGTCTCCTTCCATCTAAGAGCATAACAGAATCCTCCTGGGCTGCTCCATCAGAGTCGATGGGTGTTCAGGAGGGACCAGGGACAGAAGTGTGCCATTGGCTTTTATTTTGCTTTTTTTGGGTGCAAAACATTCTTTCAGAGAAGCTGGCCCTTTTTTATCCATCCACATCCCCTTCCTGTTTTGCACACAAATGAGCTGGTGGAACTGGGCCACACTCAGGCTGAGGCTGCCACGGGGAAATCCGAGAGCGTCCTGGAGCTCCAGCAGGCAAGAGCTGCTGGCTGGGCTCCCTGCCGGTGCCTGGGGCTGGCCCCCAGCCAGGGCTGCCATGCCAACCCTCCTCAGGGCCAGGCGTGCCCTGCCTGTGTTGGCACAAACCCAGGTCCTGCCGGTGTGGGTGCAGCTTTGGTCTGGCTGGAGAGAGTTGGATGCGTCACACGCTCCATCCCTGGCT
The DNA here is from genome assembly GCF_963513975.1 of Fringilla coelebs. Lineage (NCBI taxonomy): Eukaryota > Metazoa > Chordata > Aves > Passeriformes > Fringillidae > Fringilla > Fringilla coelebs. Next base: position 23,976,389 of record NC_140066.1, on the reverse strand, counting down.
CTCCTTGTGCTCTGCAGGACAATGTCCCAATGCAACTGCATTGGGTCTCAGCCCTTGCCCCCCTCTGCTTCACACCCAGTGCCTTCATACCCTGAAGGGAGCTGGCAGGGCATGCTGGTGGCTCCTGCCTGGCAGGGAGAGCAGTGGGGATGTGGTGACTGAGAGAGGGGGGAATTTGAGCAAAAGCTCTTGGCTAAAATTAACAAAACCAAGGGCTGTGTGTCCCAGACTCCTCAGATCCACTGTCTGAGTGGCAGGATGGAGCTCAGCCAGTAGCTGATCTCCACTCCCCCCGAGGTGAAGGGCAGCAGGGTGACTCCAGGGGCACAGAGAGGGCTGGTGTCTCCTCATCCCAGCTCCCAGTCTTGCCATTTCCAGTCACTTAAAAATTAAAGAAGCCAATATTGCTGCACAGCTGGAATCGGTCACTGCCACAGAGCTTAATTGAGGTTATTTGTTGGCTCTCAAAACATTTGGTCACCTCTGTTGCTGGCTGCTCAGATGTTTCCTGCAGCCCCAGCCAAGGAGGGGGCACCCCAGGCTCTGCAGATCCAGTTCTCAGCTCCAGGCACCCAAGAGGCTCCCGGGGACCTGACCAAACCTGGTGCCCCTGTGGGTTCAGAGGGTGTGCAATGCATGCAGCACCAAATTCCTTTGCTGGCTGAAATTTGGCACAGTTGCTTTCTTGGGACAGAGGGAGCTGAACAGCTCCTGCCAGCCCAGCTGGCTGCACTCAGAGCACATGATCAGGTGAGCCCAGAGGTCAGGCTGATGTCAGGGACCAGGAGAGCTGGACTGGGAATTGTTGGCATGGCCAGGCACAGCACCCACACCTCCTGGCCACCTGGGAGGAGCAGGGTGTGGGTACTTCCCAGGGCACCAGAGGTCACTGTGAGCCTGGGTACAAAGGAGAGGTGGCTTGTCCTGCCAGGACCTGAAAGACCCTGGAGATGCACCCTCTGAGTAGCTGCCAGCCACGGGGTTTTGAAGTCTGCAGGGAAAACCCACCAAGTCTGGCAAGTAAATACACTCCTGTAACACACACATGCTACCCCTGTTCTTCCCTGTCCTTGCTGGGACCTGCCCCTGTCTAGGTCTGGGCAGGAGGCACATGGAATCATAGAGTTGTTTCAATTAAAAGGGACCTCAGAGGTCATTCAGTTTCAACACCCCTGCCATGGGCAGGGACACCTTCCACTAGGCCAGGTGGCTCAGGGCCCCACCCAGCCTGGTCTTGAACACTTCCAGGGCTGGGGAGTCCACAACTTCTCTGGGCAACCCATGCTGGTTCCTCACCATCCTCACAAAAAGAATTTCTTTCTAATATCTGACCTAAACTTACTCTCTTTCAGTTTGAAGCCATTCACCCTTTTTCTATCACTACATGTCCTTGTCAAAAGTCCTTCTCCAGCTCTCCTATAGACCCTTTAGGTTCTGGAACGTGCTTTAAGGTGCTCCTGGAGCCTTCTCTTCTTCAGCCTACTCTTCCTCAGACTCAACTCTCTCAGCCCTCTGAGCATCTTCGCGGCCCTCCTCGGGACTTGCTCCAGCAGGTCCACATCCTCCTAATGCTGGGAGCCCCAGAGCTGGACACGGCACTCAGGTAGGGTCCCACAAAAGCAGAGTAGAGGGACAGAATCACCTCCCTCAACCTGCGGGCCGTGCTTCTCGCGGTGCGCCCGCGCCTCCCCCCGGTGCGGGCCGGCCAGGGCGGCGATCAGCCGCTGAACAGTGCCACCTCCCGGCACCGCCACCGGGCCGGCCCGGCCGCCGCGCCCGCCGCCTGCGCCGCGCCCCGGGCACCCCCGGAGCACCCCGACCCTCAAACCCATCCATGCCTGCTCCGCGGCAGAACCTCTGCCTTGCCGGGAGGGGTGAATTGTCCCTCCGGATGGTCCCAGAGCCAGAGCATCCTCTTGTCACTGGCTTTGGGTGGCTGCCGCAGGCAGAGCTGGGACGAGGCAGAGCCTGGAGATGTTCAGCTGCAATCTTTGGGTGTCTGCGCTGAGCTAGGGCTGCAACAGGGTGAAACCCCTCATGGCCACCCTGACAACCCCCACACGCCATGGCCATCTCCCGTGGGAGATCAGTGGCTTTGGCAGAGGCTCATTGAGCCTGAGCTGATCACCGGTCATGCCTGGATGGAAGCAGCACTGTAACCTGGCTCTGCAAATAGGTAAACTGAGGCACAAAGCAACTATGCATGGAGAACTCAACCAGAGCCAGAGAGACCTTCATGGCAGGGTGACGAGCTACCCCCAGGGTTTCTGTCTCCAACCTGTCCCCACCCCTGTTGGAAGTGGCATTTTTCCCCTGTCTTCTGCATGGCACCTCTTCCCCCTGCTGTAGTGGCTCAGAGAGAAAATAAAACAGCAAGACGGCTTCCCTGCCTCCACCCAGCACTTATACTGCCCGATAAACAAAATGGAAATAAATCCTCCTGCGTTTGCAGCAAATAGGTCTCCATGGGGGGTTGCTTTCAATAATTCAAATGCTGTTGCAGAGCAGAGCCCACGCCAATGGGTTTTAATAAACACAGCCGTAATGTGACATGCAATTTATTATTAAGCTTAAAACAGGAAGCAAAGAGTTTAATAAAAGCACCAGGTTCCCTGTATCAGTCACAGCAAGTGGCGGGGTGCTGGCTGTGGGGGGAGGCTGGGCGAGCTGGCTGCAGGGACACGCAGAGCTGGGTCTGCTTTGCTGTGTGCCCCTCAATCTGGCGCTGCAGGAATCCTGGGCAGTGCATGGAGATGTGAGCCAGACTGGGGGAAATGGGGATTATTGCAAGGACAGGGGTAAGGTGCGAAATGCTGCACCCTGTACGGCTGTCCAGCCATCCAGGGAAGAGCTCTGCCCCGGCATCACAGCTTGCTTGCAAGGTCAGACTAAAGCCTTGGGTTCAATCCCTCTCTGCAAAACTTTCTCACCCACATCCCTTCCTAAGTCAGCTCCACCTGCTCCACCCTTACCACCCCTGGGCTGCCTTCAAGAGGAGGTAGAGGGGAAAGCTGCGTCTCCTGGAGACAGAGAGGCTGTGCAAGGTGAGATGATGTGAGGCACGGGGAGCAGCTGGTGCCTGGTGCTGCAGCAAGTATGCGTGCTGTCCACTGGGCTGCATGGGTGGCCCCTCCAGACATGGATTTGTTTAAGGGCTGGTGAAAAGTAAGAGCTTGTCAGGGAGGTGGCTCAGCTGAGGTGGCTCGACAGGTCCAGCTATGTCTGGAGGCACCTCTGTGTACAGGTGAGGGCTGAAGGGTGTTGCACCATCCCATATTCATCACTTAGCAGGATTCAGATGCTGCTTTCTCCCTGTCCTTGCTGTAGGCCTACCTGGACACTTGAATGCTGGCACTTCTCCCCTACGGCTTTTTTTGCCTCCTCTTCTTGGTCTTGCATCCTAGCTGTGCCCTTTCTGTTTGGGAATAATCCTGCCAACCCCAGTACCCACTCCTCCAGAGAACAGCATGGCAGGTGGAAGAGATGGGAGATACTGTTTCCCCATGAAAATGGGGTTTGTATACTGCCCTGTGCTCTGGTTTGAGGAGTGGTCTCAAGGAGGAGCAGTTCCCCTGACCCAAGCTTTGCTTGTGTTATATCAGACAACAGATAGTCCCTTCTCTATCAAGGCTGTGGGAGATGGGGAGCTTTGTCCCAGCCTAGCCAAATGACTCTCTGGGGCTGAACCAGCTCCAAGCTCCTGCAGCTCCTTCCAGCAGAGCAAGCAGCCTCCTATCTTAAGGAGGGCTTTCCATGAAAGCCATGGAAGCAGCCTCTGTCCTCCAGCCTGGCTGAAGTGCTGGCAGGGCTGTGCATGGGGCAGCTTTTGTGGACTCTTTAGCTGGTGTTGACAGCAGAGGTTTTATGCTGGGATTGAGGCAGGGTAACACCCTCTGCTTCTGCCAGCACCGGTGCCTGCTGGAGCCTGTAAAAGGTTTTAACTTGAGACTGCTTTTTTTTTCCTCAGCTGTGTCTGTTGAAAGCTTCACTTCCTCTGGCTTGAAAAGCCCAAGAGCTGCTGATGTGACCGTATCCATGACCATTACTGAGGCTGAGTGGGATGTTGAATCTGGATCCAGTGAAGGGACAGAGTGTCTTGCCTGCCCCTTTGAGGTGATGATCCCTCTGCAGATTCAACAGGAGCAGCACCAGCCCGGGGGGGCTGGAGAGTCCCCACACTCTCCTTGCATCACAGGTGACTTTTTGGCCTTCATCTGTGATCAGGTGGGGGGAAGACCTATCCTTAGTAGTGTGTGGCGACGGTCCTGTTTGTATCTCCTCTTGGGTGCTCATCTGATGTCTGGGTTTGCTCCCTATGCTCTGAGCTTTCCCCTCTCCATGGAATCTGGGACTGGGGTCTGACTCCACGGAGAGAGGGGGATGAGCTGGAGCAGGCAATAATCCATGTGAGGGCACAACCTGCAGGGAGCACAGGTATCCCTCAGGGGTGCGTTATCTCAAAGGCGAGGCGGCGCTCAGCAGGGAGGTGCCTTATCGCAGCGCTGGTTGCTGTCTCTCCTCGCAGCCCTTTCTGCCCCGGGGCTGCTCTCTGTCACTTCTCTGCTCCGTAACAGCTGGAGGCAGGCGGAAATGGGAGCCTCTGTGCCTGGTCCCTGCCAGAGCACACTGCTTCGGAAGTGGGGGGGGTATCTGGCTTGCAATTACTGTGCCTTTGGCTTGGCAGGCCTGAAAGTGTGAGTGATGGGGTCTCTGCAGAGCAGCCCCTGAGCTCTGGCAGCTTGGGAAGGGCTCATACCCATCAGCAGCTTTCCCCAGCTGCTCTGCCGGTTTGAGAATGTGGGAGGGGAGCAGGGGACAGCAACTTTGGGCTACTTGTAAAAACCCCAAATATTCACCTGGCTGGATGTCCACATTGAAAGCACAGCCTGAGCCCTCCCCTTTAATAACCTCCCTCTCCCAGTTATGGCTGTGGGGAGAGGCAGAAGCTGCAACTTGCACATCCCATTCCCCCCATCCACCTTTCCCACTTTGCAGCCCCATGTGGATGAAGGGCTGGGGCGGCTATTCGGTGTTTCTCCAGGACACCTGCTGGAGCCGTCCTTCCCTCACAGAAGAGTTCAGATGGGAAGAATAAAGCAGAAAAACTGTGTTTGCAACTTAGCTGGTGTCAGGGGGACCAAGAATTTCCAGGGGAACCTGGTCTGGCATGTCCTGCAAGTACAGCTGCAGACAATGGATTGAAGGCCTCCATGCCAGTAGATAACAAACCATCAGCCACCAGGCTGCTGTGTTGCAGGATGGGAGGGGCAGTTCCCTTGCAAGCATTTTGGGAGGGAGGATGCTGCCTTCCCTGCCCAAGGATGGAGGAGCCAGAAATGAGTGATGCCAGCTCAACAGGGAGCTTTAAACATGGAGAAGATCCAACAGCACTGAGCCCATGAGGATGGTTTTATCAGGAGTTGACCAAAGCTCCAGGTCTCTCCCACTGCCAGCTTGCCCTGGCTTTGGGGAAGGAAGGGTTAAGCCACAGGGCTCAGCAAAACAAGTGCTCTCTGAAAAGTCAGCCAGGCTACCCAAATGCTGGCCTCCCCTCTGCCCCCACCCTTATCCATCTCTCTTATCTGCCCTGGGCAAGAGCAGGGCATTTCCCCTGCTCGGCTGATGAGGAGCAGAGCTGGCGACAGGCGGAAGCTGGCTGAGAGCGCAGGGCTCAGGGGAGGCCATGGCCGTGGTGTCCCAGCTGTGGGATGGCTTGTGTGGCTGCAGGGCAGAGATGTGCAGGGGTGCTGTGGTCCACCATGGGACTGGATCCATTGGCAGATTCCCTATCCCTGGCTATCTCACACCCTGGGTACTCCAGCAGCACCCCACTTCTGCAGCACGCACTCAGTGAGCCGCTGGGTCTCAGCCCCCCTGGAGGGCCTGGCTTGCATCAAGGGGGTCATCAGCTCTGCAAGGGTTAAATACCCTCTGGGCACTGCTGTCTGGGGGCACAGCAGTTTGGGGTGGCTCAGGCAGTCCAGGCAAGCTGGGACACTGTTCTGTCCGTGCTGGGGGTGAAGATGGAAGGAGGCAGGGGTGTTTCACCCAGTGGGAGCAAGGTGCCAGGGCATCTCTGGCAGCCTGTGAGCTCTGCCGACACGAGGCAGGCTTGGACGGGCTGTTTAATTAAATGTGAAGAGCTCTCACACTTCACAAGCTGCAGCCCTCACTGCAGCCTGAGCAATTCTGGGGAAGAGCCCTTTTATTAAAAGAGAGAGAGGCTGTGGCTCTGCCAGGCAGCCATCAAACGGCACATTTAATTGTCTCGGCTCGTTTAGCTGTCGCACAGGGAGGGATGTGCTCTGAGCCCTTCAGCCTTCACTGTCCAACCTCCCCGGCAGGCACACGTGCTGCCTGCATCCTGGCTGCTCCTGCTGCCCTCCAGGAGGGCTGGTGAGGAGTACATGGGAGATGAGCCTTCATCCAAGGTCAGCGCTGGGGGCTGGCTTGGTGCTCTGACAGCCCAGCCCACTCAGGGCTGAGCACTGGGGTTCAAAAGGGCTCGGGAAAGTGCCTGGAGAGATGGGAGCCTCCTGGGGCCCTGGGAGCTGCCTGGAAGACACAGGGTAACTAAATGACAGCTTAAAAGTATCTCCTTGCTTATTCCCATGACAGAACACTTCTGGCTCTGAAGAGGCATCCTACGGTGGTTTCAATGTGACAATCTCAGGGTACAAGTCATGGGACAGGCTGGCAGTGGGTTAGGATAGTTGCGCTGCACCTTTCCTCTAGGAACTGAAGTCCTTGGAAATATCTTCTGGGCTCTGCACCCTCCCAGCAGCAGGGAACTGGCCTGTTCAGGGTGCACATGGAGGAAGGACAGAGCTCTGGGTGGTTTTGCTTTAAATCTGCTGGGTGATATGGAGAGACTGAACTTGGGTTCAGCTGCTGGTACTGAGTCCATCATCCTGGAGGAGAGGCTGTTTGGCTGAGTGATGGAAGATGCCCCTGGAGGGGGAGTCACAGCCTTTCCCGTGGCTGTGCAGGAGCAGCCATGCCAAAACTCACCATTTGGAGAGGAGAGGGGGAAGAAAGAAAGATCAAGAGGGGGAGGAAATACATTCTTTTATCAAAGCCTCCTACTTCAAAGCTGTCCAGCCGAAGTGCTCCCCTTTGGTTTAATTTGAAGTGATGTTTCCTTCAGCATCTGCAGCTAAATGGTATCAAGCCAGGCTGAAATGGCTGGAAAGCCTGGAAAGGGAAGGCACTGTTTGGGAATGGCTTGTGGCAGACCTTCCCATTACAGTCAGCCTTGAAGGCCTTCCCATAGGGATAAAAACTGCCAATGCTGGCATTTCTCATCCCTCAGCTCCTAGCATGGGATAAAATCCAAATCCTTTTGGGAACAGGAAAATTTCTCATCCTGGGTGCCTGGGGTGGCTCCATCCTTCTCAAGTGGCTGCAGTGTCTGTGCCCCTGAGCAAGAGGAAGGCAGAAGATGGAGATGTGGGCGCTGCTCTGCCCTGAGGAGCCAGTGCATCTCCCAGGCTTGCTGTTTCCAACCTGCAGCCTCCCTGAAGATGCTTTGGCAGCCCCAGAACACAGGTGAGAGCTAAACTAGATTGCAGGGAGTAGAAGGGGAAGGGGCATGAATCCATCTTTCTGATGAATACCTTCAAACTCTCTTGGAGTGGAAGAGGAAGGCCACTGCTCCCAGTGCCTGGGGATTTTCTGTGTGGGGGCAGAGGGGAAAAACAGCAACAGTGGGGCATGTCCTACACTGTCACAGCATCCCTTAACTACAAAAACCAAAACAAAAACAAACAAACAAACAAAAAACCCCCAAACTGACTGGGAGGCAAAGCAGCTGGCTTTTCTTGGGAAAGACCAATGTTCTCCTGTCTGCTGCATAGGAACTGATTTTCCCCAGCTGGCTGGAAAGAAGCTACTTTGAAAGCAGCTGTGCCCTGTCCCTGCTGGGGGCAGCAGGGCTTGGTACCCCCTGGGCAGCATGTCTGGTCACTGGGAGGACAGAGGTGATCAAAACAGGCCAGCTGCTCTGTAGAGAGGAAGAGGCACATGTCCTGGGAAACAGAAAGGTCATGGTCATTTCTTTAACCTCCAGAGGCCAAAACAAGGTTTAAATGGTAATGACTGTGCTAGCACTACAGCCACTGACCAGGAAGGAAAGTGAAGGACGAGTCACCTCTTGTTGCACATGTAGAAGGGATGCTCAGAGATATCTGTCTGCTGAGGACTGCTTGTAACAGCATCTGCAATGCTTCTTCCACCCAAAAGACTTGAGTGTTGTTCCAGCCAGGGGCTGCTTTAGGGAGCAGGACTTCAGAGACTCATGATTGTGGCAGAGCTGGGACCCTGATCCCAGATTTTCTTAAATTAACTTTCAAAGGGGAGATGCTCAAATACATGTTTGTGTTTGCGGTGATGGGAGCTCTGTGGAGCAGAAGGCGGCTGACCATGCGCTCTTTCTCATGCTTTCCGTGATATTTGGGGAAAGGTCTCTGCCAAACTGGAGTGAAATTTTGAAGCTGTATGAAGAGGAGAGGAGGAAAATAAATTCCTTCCACAAGAGTGGGGTAGAAGGAGCTGTAATTTCCCTTCTCCCAGTCCAGCAATCCCACGTCCCTCACTGCAAATCCATTCCAGCACTGGTATGGCTGCTGCTTTCTCGACTCTCCCTCCTCCTCGCCCCCTCCTCTCCCTCCCCGCAGCTCCGCCCCAGGTGCTCCCGGCTGCTCTAGGAGGATACAGGCAGGCGCAGAGTTCACGGGAGCCGTACCTGTGCTTTGTCTTCATCTGTCACCCCTCCTGACAGTCAGATCCATCTTAAACTGGGAGCGAGAGGGGAAGAGAGGGAAGCAATAATTAACCTCTGTGCAGGCCATTCCCAAAATGCTGCAGTCTGGTGATGCACGAGGAGACATCCCTGACACTTTTATTGCTGCTCCAGCGCCGTTCTGCGTCTGTAGGAGGTGATTTGGCCGGGCTGGGATACCTGAGACTTTCATTATGGTTGAAGAGCTGCTGGCACCTGCAGCCCTTCTTTATGGGTGCATTAGTGAGGGCTCCCCACGACCCTTGCTGGCAAAGCTGGAGGGCAAAACTCATTTGAGGGGTTTGCAGGCTGAGCAGGGGTTTCCATGGCTCAGTCCTTGGGGTGGGCACAAGGTGCGTGTTGGATTTGGAAGTTGAAGATGTTTTTTGTGTGGGTGCAATACACGTGTGCAGAAGCAGAGCTGGTGTATCATTCCAGCCCCAAGGTGAGCTCCAGGAGGTGCCAGACATCTAGGGCAGGACCCCAGGCGTTATGGAGAGTGTGACAGACCACTGGTGTCAACCTTGTCCCACACCTGAAAGTTTCCTTGATGGGGGCATGAGGTGGGGAGAGGGGCTGGGGGTTTTTGGAGCCCCTTGGACCATAATGCCGTCTTGGTGCTGAATGTCCCCCTGGTCCCTGCAGCCTCCTGCCATGGGTGTTTGTGCCTGTCCTGGCATTCTTGGGGTCAAGTGGCCTCACAGCCACCTCCTGGCAATGCTGGGACAGCAGTGACACTGCACAGCTGACAAATGTCAGCCCCCCCCGGCCTGAATAGGCCTGGTAGCAAAGGGGCCCTGCAATTAAAGCAGCATCAGTGCCCAAGCTCCCTGAGATTCAAAGACAACCGTTGTTCTTGTAAACCCAATGGAGCCCATGGACAAAAACAGCCTAACCCTTCATGGAAATCAGGAAAAGCATCCATGGGTTGGTGTCTGGCTTGGTTCTTCTGCAGGATTGCTGTGCTGTCAGTTGGAGCAGTGACTGTTTCATAACATGCTGGTACCTGTTCAGCAGATGTTGCACCCTCACCTTACACAAGAGCAAGGAAAAAATTAGGGCCAAAAGCACTTGGCAGTCAGACCTCAACTTGTGTTGATCCAAAGTGGTTCATGGTCAGGCTGATGGTGTATTAAACTCCTGGTCCTTCATGTGGATGTGCAGAGGCTGGGGAAGGAGGGCAGAGCACTGACCAGAGCTGGCAGCTGGGTATAGGTCCAGATCCTGGTGTGGGAAGTGCAGTTGTACAGTGTTCTGCCATGTCCTGGACGTGCAAGGTCCTGTGTGTGGGGAGGAGACCTGAAAGAACTCCTTGGGATGTGTCTTTGGGATAGCACTGGCATGTCCTATTCGCCCATGAGATGGGTTGCAGCTGCTGTTTCTCCCCAGAAACACTCCCAAGCTGTTCCAGGACTGGGAGCAGTGGGAACCTGGTATCAGGTCCCACTACTGTTCCCAGGGTCTGCAAAGGTGCAGCCATCCAAGGACTTGAGCCTGCTAGGTTGGAGGGTCAATGGGACCCAAATGAAGAGAAAACCACTTAAAAATAAGATCCATTTTTTTTTTCACTTGTTTTAGCAGTGAAAGGGGATGAAATAAGCCTTTCCACTGAGGTTAGAGGTGGTTTAGCCAGTTCTTGGGATCTGCAGAGCAAACTGGGGTCCTTTGCCATGTGTTTTTGTCACAGGGATTCTTTGTTAACCCAAGTTAAGCTGTCAGTGTTTGTAGACAGGTTGATATTATGCATCCTGAGCATTTCTGAGACAACTATAGAGGATCCTGGCATCTTTTCCAGCCTTGAATTTTCTGGTTGCAGCCTTGGTCCTGGCAGATTGCCTACTCTGAGTCCTGGCACCCATGTCTTAGAAACCGTCAGCCTCATCAGTGTCCCCAGACTGTTTCTAAGGGGTCTATGCAAAGCCATCAAGAAAGACAGAGGTGGCTTCTGCCATTTGGGCCAAATTCCTACTCTACTGTAAAGAAAACACAGCATTTGCATGTAGGAAGATGTTTGTATCAGTTGGAAATGAAGAAACTGAGGTGAGGAGGGTGAGACTGACTTTCCTGGCTGAGGGAAGGACCTGGTAGCAAGCCCAGAGACACCTCAGGAGTCTTGTAAGTCTTTCCTCTTCCAGCTGCAAAAGCATCCATTGGGAGCAGGTCAGCACAGTGAAGAAAACCAGTCCCAGAGTTTTCCAGCTCAGCCTTCAGGGCCTAGTTTGCCAGTGGTGGGGGGGAAAATGCTCCTGAGCCCCTGAAATGTCCCAACAGGCTGCAGATGAGACCGCGCCCAAGTGCTGCCAGCTCCCTGGCTTTTGAGAAGCGGGAAGTCTCGGCCTTTCCCTGCACAGATGGGGGTTTAATCAGGCTCAGCTCAAGCACATGGGTGTTCAGCACTAATCCAATTTCCCTCCATTCATTAGGGTGGTTATTCATCACTCGGGAATCATGCAAGGCTGCGAGTCCATGTGGATGCTGAGAGAGGCAGCGCTGCTCGATGTGTGACCACGAGCTCCTTCCTTGCTGCTGAGCCTGACTGTGCCTGGGGATGGCAAGGGAGCTGCTGGGGGGTCTCAATCCCTTCACAACAAATGGCAAGACAGGCTTGCTACACCAGGCTCAGGGGATCAAGTCATCTCAGGCTTGTCCAGCAGTCATGTGGGAAACTGGCTCAAGCACAGGTTGTTGCATGCAGACAAGGAGCAGCTGAGCCGGGGGAGGATCTGAAGTGATGGAAACTTGTGGCCCTGCTGTGCTCCACCAGACCCATCTCCCAGTGCTCCGGGAGCCCACAAAACAGAGGGTTTAACAGGATGGTCCCAACCCAGGCTGGAGAAAGGCCATGGTGTGTGAGAGCAGAGCTGTGGGAGTGTGTGAAGGAATGGCCATCCCTCCAGGCTCAGGTACAGCACCACCTGGAAAGCCACTGGTGAGGCTGCACAGGGAAGGCATCTGCTTTGAGTGCACGTTTGCTTCTTCCAAGGGTCTGGCAGGTGCACTTACACCTCTGCCAGTGGTGCCTGGGTAGACAGGGCAGGAGGCTACCAGAGCTGGTCATGGCTCTGCTCTGGGACCCTGGCACCCAAGAAGAAGATAAGACATGTATTTCCCTCTGTTTCTTCCCCCATATGTGAAGTTCAATACCTTTGCTTTCCAGACAAACAGCAAAGTTTGCACAAATAGCAAAGATCTTCCCTTTCAATTCCCAACAGCTGTTATCAGTTTGAATATTCTGGCCATTTAAGGCAAAAAAAGTAAATTATCCTCCATAGCTGGTGTGAATTTTGGTGTGGTGTGAATGAAAGGGCTGAAAATATGGAGGAGTCCAAGGCTGTTGAGTGAATGCAAGTGTGGGTGTTTTCCTGGAGCCTTTAATCCCCAGTGAGAGTAGATGGTCCTTGAACCATGGCTCGCGGGGATGGGAGTTACTGCCCTGTCCCGGGGAACTAAAGAGTAACTACCAATTAGTGACTGGAGAGATATTTAGTAATTCTGATTGTCATGAGGTATCTGGGGACCTCTGGCACACCTGGGCTGTGAGCAGGTATTTAACCAAGTTCTGGGTGAACCAAACTGGTTCTCACATCCTGGTCCTGCAGACACACTTGGGGTCTCAGCTGGAGGAGAAAGGGGCAAAAGCTGCTAATCATCCATGGAGCTGACCTCCCATGCCTCTGGCCAGTCTGTCTGTCCATCCTATGCCCTCTTTGGCTGGGGGCTGGGTATTAATGCATCTGAGATGCTGTGCTCTTCTCAGCCTAGAAGGTGAACCAAGCTTTGGGGACCTGAAATCACCCCCAGTCAGCTCATTGGCATGGGGGCTCCTTAGCCTCTTCACTTGGCCCTTTCCTTTCTTCTGCAGGTTTTCTTCTCCAAAGCACTGACCCCTCAGTCCCACCACCTGAACCCCTCATCCATTCAGTCTCCAGCTCACTCATGGCATCTTCCAAAACCTCCCTGGCACCTCTGCAGCACCCTGCCCTCCCTGAGCCCACCACCCCACCTGCCAAACCCTGGCTGAGCAGCAAGGCACTACCACCGGCACCCTTCTACCTTCCGAAAGGGGCTGCTGGTGCTTTGATGGGAGTAATCCATCTCCATCATTGTAATGACCGTTCCCATTAATCGGCCATAAACTAATAAAGTAAGCACTTTCCCCTCCACACATCCCCCAACTTCATTAAGTCTTTAGTACATTAATATGTCTTACTTAGTGTCTACTTTAGCCTCTGGTTTTGTGGTTGCTTTTGGGGTTTTTTAGTTTGTTTTGGGGTGTGGGGTTTTTGTTTTGTTTTGTTGGGGTTTTTTTTGTTTTTTGCCTTTTTTGATTGTTTGTTTCTCTTTTTTTTAAGGGTTTTTTTTTCCTATGATTAGCATGGGTTTACTTGCTGATGCTATTCCCTGCAGCCCTGAGGAAGCTTTGACAGCCTAGGTCATCCTTACATCAGCAGGAACATCATGTGTGCTGATGAGCTGAGAAGAAAGGGACATGGACAGGGATTGGGGCGGGGGAAGGAGGGAGGGAGGAATAAAAGATCCCGTACACCTCCAAATTAAATTTGTGATGCCTGGCATCAGATGGGCCCGCAGCCAGAGATTAATTCGACTGATCAAGTTATAAAGAGCGCTGAGGCAGGTAATCAATCTTGGAGCTGTCAGGCGAATAGGCAGCAGTATTAACCTGGCAGGACTCGCACACACGCACACACGCTGAAGCCTTTTTAATTCCTTTCACATTGACTATTATTTCCCAGATCTGTTTATTTGGAAGGGCTGGGGGGTGGGGGGTAGTGGTGCTTTGCTCTCTCCTCCTCCCTCCCTGGCAGAAATAGCTCCATTCAAGCAGAGCATCGTTCTCTCCCTCATGCACCCAGCACCTCTAGGTGCAAACGGGAAGTCCTTGGATATGAACTTAGAAGGCTTTAGCAGTTTTGCAATTGCATTTTCTGGTGGATACTGAGAAGATTCAGGCTAGGTTTCCTTCTCTTTCCAGACTGTGGTGGTGGTGTTACCCTTCCCCACCAGCCTTCTGGCTGTGACCGATCCCAGGCATGTGGCGCTCTGCCCAGGACATCTCCCAGTCACTCAGAGTCCCCATGAGTCTCTGGAGGTTCACAGATCCACTGTTCCACCCTGGGCCAGCTGCAAACTGGAGGTCTTTGGGGCTGAGTCAGCAAAGCCCATAGTGGATGAAGGCCAGGAGCTCTCTTTGAAGGTCTTCCTTAGGAATGGGGTGTAAGCAGATTAGCTGTGGTGGGAGCTGGGCAGCTCCCTGCTTGGTCTGAGGCTTGGGAGTAACAACCCTGCTGCCAGAGAGGAGTTCTATCCTTACGGGCTGGAGACCCCTGTGCTGGCCCGGTGCTGGGCAGAGACCTTATCTGGTCCAGCCTTAGGGGTGGATGGGGCAGGTCAGCATTGGGAGTCTAAAGAGCCTTGGATCAGCTCCTTGGAAGGGAGACTTGCAGGCAAGAGCAGGGACAAGGCCAGCCAGGGACACAGGAATGGGTTGTTTCAGCAGAGAGCTAAACTTGGGGCAATTGGAAAAACGACAGAAGAGAGTTTGGGGTGCTAAGCCAGCAGAGAGCACTGTGATGTGTCTGTGAAACCACCTGTGCCCCCATGGGGATGGTTGGCCATATTTAAGGGCCCAGCTGATGGCTGCCCATAGCAAACCACCCATGGCATTAGGAGGCAGTGGGACCTCCTTCCATGAGGAGAGCAGATGCAATCCCCTGCTAACTCCTCTCTGGCTGGGGACATCTTCTTAGGTGTTGCAGTCAAGCAGCAATGTCTCCATGCAGAAGTCAACTGCTGACAGCCACCAAAAGCTGTTGGTGGGTATTTTTCATCTGGTCAAACACACAGTGCCCCATCTGGCATCCTCCAGGATCTGGGAGGGGAGCTGGGCAGGTGAACAAGTTTGTATTGATGCTGAATGCTGAGCATGGCTCAAATGGATGGGATTGGGAGCTGGCTCTGCAGGGACCTACACCTGGTGCCTGGTGGCCCTGCAGACCCTGTATGAGTGCTTGTTTACTGAAAAGACTCAAGTACAGGTTGTCCCCATAGTGCAGCTCTGCTGATTAACCCAGCTGGCAAAGGGACCAGAGCCCTCACTGAGCCCCTGGGCTGGCAGTCCTTTGGCCCAGAGCCATGCTGTCCCATGTCCAGGCAGGCTGTAATTTTGCAGTGGTCCTGCAGTCCTTTTTAAGTGCCAAAGCTGCAAGCTGTCAACATGACTCAAGCAGGACACGTGACTCGGGGTGCTGGGAATGCTGTGTCCTTTCTGGGATGTTCAAGTGGGTCCTTTCAGGCTGGAACAAACTGCGTGGGCAGCTGAGGGATATGAGAAATGCTCTGTGGTGGGAGCTGGTGTCTTTGCAAGAGGAGTTTCTTTCCATGCAAGGTGCCCCGGTTAAATACTTCAAAATCCTTTTTCTCCCACAGTTTTCCTGTGCATTCCCTTCAGGGCCTGTCAGTCAGGCTGCAGTGGCCCTGCTGAGAGCCAGGGCACCCAGCACAGCTGCAGTTTGCAGCCAGCCCTCTGCATCCAGCACTCGTGTTTGTGCAAGGGCTGTGCCGAGGGCTGAGGGGCGGCACTCGCCTTGGGGTGCTTGGAGGAGGTCCCCAAAAAGGGACAGAGTTTGGGGAAGGATTGCTGGATTATGTGCTCAGCACCCTTCCTCTGTCCCCCTCCCTCTCTAAAGGGGATATGGATGCAGCGTGTCCCAGGGGTGTCCCCATCCTCCCTCATGTCCCCCTTAAAGCAGAGCAGGGGTGCTGGTGCTGCTCCTCCCTCTGTGCTGGTAAGGTTTGCTCTTCCCTCTGTTCAGAAAAAGTAGTTGCAGCCATTCCCCCATCTCCTGTCCCAGTGGCCCCATTCCTGCCATGCTGTGGTGCTCTGATTGATGCCATGGCTCCTTCCACCAGATCCACCAACAAACACCTGTATCCTCTGCTGCCTGTGCCAGCCCCACCAGCTCACAGGGCTGCAGGCAAGAGGGCTTCCTTCTGGTGCCAAACCTCTCCTGCTCAACTCATGCCAGCAGATTTTGGAGCTGCTTGGTGCCAATGTCTTCTCCAATTAATCTTCTTCCTCCCTGGCTCCCCTCCTCACTGGACCACATCTTGGGGAGGATCCATCAATCTCGGAAGTGCCCAAAAAAGCATCTGGAGCTCAGACCAGACTGTGTTCCCCAGCACCTTCCCCAGGTTGCTGGGTAGCAGTGAGGATGTTATCTTCATATTTGATGGTATTATTAACACGAGGGGGGTGAGGGGGAAGTAAACACTAATTGATCTGGTAATAAAGTTAATAGAAGCTCTTATGAGCTTGCCCATTAAGAATAATTAAGGAAGGGTGTGAGGGGAGGAGGCTGAAGAGAAATCCACCATGGCTGGGATGGGCCCGCTTGGTGAGGATTTCCAGCTCTTCCACCTCACATCCTCTGCCCTTGGCCTCCACCCCTAAACTGTCTTCTGTTCCTGCTCCCAAGGTCTCAGGCAGGTCTAAGTTCTCCTTCTCCTGGGGCAGCTGAAAGCACAAGTCACACGAGCCATGGGAGGTGTGAGGGTGAGACCTTCCCTCTCGGTATCCAGACAAGATAGGGGTCCCATGGAAATTTAGCAGGGACCACTGGAGAGAGCCGTGGACTTCTTCCAAAGGTCTCCCAGCAGAAGGTGAGCATCACTTCTTACCAGGCTTTTCAGGGAGGCTGGTACTGCTCTGCATCAGAGGCTTGGCAGGACCAGCACCGCTGCGCCAAGCTGCAGACACTGCAGACTCTCCACGTCGGAAAGGACCATGGAGCATCCTGGGCTGGAGGCTGGATGGCTGAGCTCTGGCATGGAGAAAAACCTCTAGCTCCAAGCCCCTGGTGAATGAATTGCCAAAAGAATCTCAGTGGGGTTAGAGGTTAACATAGACAGAGCTGCTCCTACAAATGGCAGGGAGAACAGGTGGGATTTCGGAGGCTGATAACAGAAGGCAGCAGGGACAGGTTGGGCTGTGAGTTGGCAGAGGCAGGATCAGCCTGGCTGTGGGGCAAGAGGCTGCAAGGTACCTGGGGGCAATGTCCCCTGCACCTTCCTTACTTGTGGGACTGCAGGCAGTGTGGCACAGTTCCTGAACTCTTGGAGACACCGTTCCCTGTTTCCCCCACCCCATGTAGCTCCTTGTGTCCTTGGCTTGGTTGATGCTGCCAGCTACCAGCACTGAGCAGGATTCCAGGGAGCTGGGCAGCATATGCCAAATAAACAAGAAATTCAGAGGATGAGTGTGATGCTGCAGCTCAGTCTACAGCAGACAACCAATTATCCCAGGTTTGCTTTGCCTGTGATCTGCCCCAAAATGGGACAAAGTATCCCTGGCTCCCAGCAACACAGTTTATTCCTGGCCTGCTCCCAGCCTATCCATCTGCAACCAGCTGGGACATGCAAGCAGAGAGGGGCTGCGGGGCAGGCGGATGTGGGTTGCTTTGAGTGGCAGGTGGATTTTGCTGCAGGCACTGAAAAGCAGACACCAGGCAGTGGGGCTGGACTGGCTCCCCCCCACTGCTGCACTCCAGCTCTCCCCAGCCCAGAGTCTTACACACCCCATGACCCTGGCTTTGCAGCTTGGCTCTGTCCCTCTCTGCCCATCCCTTGAGCACTCTGTGGGTGCAGAGCCGTGCCCATGGGTCTCTGGCAGCCAAACCCACTCATGGCATTTATTTCTGTCCTGCCTGTATCACATGAAGGGCGGCTTCACCCTCATAGGAGCAATGTGGAAGCCCTGAGACCCCTTTCCACAAGGGTCGATGGGCTGGCTTCTCCCACCACTGGGATGGAGGATGGAGCTGGTGCCCAGCTGAGTATGGGGGACATGGCAGGACCAGCGTGGAGCACCCAAGGCAGCTCAGGGCTGGCTGCATGCCGTGTCCATGGAAGGATGATGCCTGCCCACCCTGGTGCCCCCCAAGCCAACACAGCAGGTGATGCTCTCTGTGTTTGTTTGCTCTGAGAAAAAGAATGAAACCAGACCCAGATGTGCTGCTGTTTGTGGCAGGGCCCTGATACAGACATGGGACATGGTAAAGAGAAGCAGGATGCCAGTGCTCATGGGAGAGCCATGCCCCTCCTGTGAGTGCCACAGGGAAGCATCTCCACACCACTGCTCAGGGCATCCATCTCTGTCCATCCTAACCCCATCTGCAGCCCTTCAATGTCCTGGCTAGAGAAGAAAATACCTTTTTTTTTGGTGGTTTTGTAGTATTGCCATGTGATGGGTTGGGTACCAACATGGGAATGGGGACCAGGCTGGTGATGTGACCCTGCAGAATTCCTTGGACTCCCCTGCCACTTCAGCCTCTGTGACTGGCAGACAGTCCCTGTGAGGAGATCAGTGACATCTTAAAAGCTGCTGCAACACTAGCCGGGTGGAAACACCCATATGCTCTGCCAAGCCCTGGGGAGGGCAGCCAGGGCCAGCAGGCTCCAAATATTGATCATGGCTAGCATGTTCATGGAACATCTTTCAAGCCCTGCCATCATGGAGAGCCATGGCCAGCTGTCCCTGGTTTAAATATCCCGTGGGTAGAAGGAAGTGGTACCTGTTCCTTGGAGACCAAATAACTTGAAGCCCCACCCTGTGTCACCCATGGGTGGCAGAGCCACTCACACAGCAGGCCCAGCATGTCCCTTGTGACCATGAATCCCCTCTGCACAGGGGTGACACCCTTTCTCCCTGTGAATACAGGCTGACTAATGGGGCTTGGGACCCTTAGCGGTAACCCAGAGCAGTGATTTACTTTTAATTAGCCAAATTAATATGAAAATAGACTCTGCCCAAAAGCCTACAAGTAACTTTCTGTGTTCATGGCTTGGGCTCTTCCAGTTCTCCCTGGAAGATCACTGGGCTGTGAAACAAGCCCCAGGCAGGCTGGAGGGGGATGTGGGGCTGGCCATACCAGAGGGCAGGGAAAAGCTTTTCCTGCTAGGCAGTCTCTGACCATGGACTCTCCCCTTCTTTTCAATGGGTGCCACAGGCCTGATGCTATCAAGGCTCTAAAACACATAGTTAAAGCCTCACCACATGGATACAACTCACTGGTGGCTTTCCTGAATTTTGTGTTGCATTGGTTATTAAACCTAGATCTGAATTAAGAGGCATTTTGTTGTTGAAGGCCATGATACGAGAGGAAGGAGTCTGGCAAAACAATAGCAGAGAGATCAAACACCAAGAAAGAGTCAGTGTGCAGAGCCAGCTCAGGACTTGGATACAAACCCCATCATACTGCACACCTGTGATCTTGGCTACAAACCTCCAGAGCTCTCCCTCTTTGCACCCTCCAGCAGATGCAGAAGCATCTCTGTCAGGCTGCTGTTGTTGGAAATAAATCAGGTGGTGCTCATGGGGCACAGGGGGAGCTTACCTGGAAACAAATGCAGCCCTGGACAGGGTGAAAAAGAGCATTTGGAGTCAGCAGTTATCAAAGAAGTAAAATAACATTCAGCTTGTAATTAATTAACGTTAATGAATTGTTAGTTATCTAATAATTGTTAATCAAGTCAGATGTTGAACTTTAAAAAAATTTATTTCTAAAATAACTTCTGCCACCAAGCTAGTCCGCTCCCATGGCTTCAGAGGGCTGGTCTGACAAACCTGCAAACTTGTGTGCTGGATGTGATCTAAGAACCAGCTTTGATGGCTTTGCAGTAAATCACAAATGCACTGGGATGTCAGAGTGTGCCTGATCTGTGTGTTTGGTTTCTTAACCTGTCTGAATCCCATTAAACCTGATTAAGGCTAATATGAGGTGGGTCCACTCAGAATGTCTTACAGTGGCTTGTGGTCTCTGTTCAGTCTTCTCTCGGATTTCTTGCTGTCCAGGAGCCCTCCAGCATCTGTAATTGAATGTGAGGGCTTCTGCCCAGGGCTGCACACTGCATTAATCACCTCAACCTAATAGAGCCAGGCCAATAGGTCTTCCCAGCATGTGAAATAACTCCTGTTAATTGTTGTTTGTGATTTATCCTTTTCCCTGTCTTGTACATGAATTATTGAGGATGATGCTGTGGGAAACTGAGGCAAGGAAAGCCATGAGAGAGTCCCATGGCTGGTGCAGGTGGTCTCAGTCCCACAGCTGGGAAGGCAGGGTGGGATGCAGTGGGGTTCTCCTCTGACCCTGGGCACATCCAGCCTGCAGGAGGTGCTTGGCTGGGGTCTTCACCCTCACAGGGGCTGGAAATTAACTGAACAGTTGACAGCCATGTGTTGAACGTTCTGGGCATCTCCACCTGGGCTTCTCAGGACAGGCTCTCTCCTCCCGTCTGTCTTTGTGCTGGCTGCAGGGCTGTGTCCATCACTGGCGCCGCATTTGTTTTGCTGTGGGTATTTTTCTTTAGCCCCAATTACACTCAGGCTTACACCAAAACAAACAAGCCCTGGGATGTGGAGGTACCTGGCTGGCTCAGACAGGCTGGTGCCACAGCTGGCCCCGGGGCTGATAAAGGACCTGTAGTGTCGCTGTGCTGGAGTCTGGGCTTGCAAAATGTGACATGGTTTTTCTTGTCAATTAATCACTGGGGAGAAAGCAGCATCAATTAATGGGTAATTGGCCTGATTTTGGGTCAGGGCTTCCAGGCTGGACTCCTTTTGTCCTCTCTCCACTAAAAAAATGAGCATCTGTATCATGGCACCTGGGTGCAAAGCCCTGAGGGACGAAGTGAACGGAGGTGAGGGTTGATCCACCGGTGGTGGCAGCCGAGGGGGTTTCCTTGGGCAGGTGGAAATATTAACAACAAACCCCAAGACAGGGAAAATGAACACAGCTGGGGTGAGGATATGACTGACCTTGCACTCATCACTGCTGTCTGTGCCCCAGCCCACCTGGCATGGGGTGTTTCTGGACCTGGATGCTTTGAGGTGTTCAGTTCCCAGTTTGGCCCTGTGTGAGGTCAGAAGCAAGGGCTGCTGACTGTATTTAGGGGTGAATTGAGATGCTTCTAATGCCAGGAAATGCAAATGTTTCTGGTTCACACTTGCTTTAGGAAGGACTGCAGTGAGGTGTCTGCTTGAAACACTTAGCGGGGAAACGGAGGCATCAAAGCAGCTTTCATAAGACTGAAAACTCCTGATAAAACAGAGAGCTTGTAGCCACTTGGGTGGCACTGGGGGCAACTCCTGGGACATCTCCAGCCCTCTCCAGTGAAGCAGCCACTTTGGAGGATGGAGTCTGCCAGTGGTGAGAGCCCCTCCCTTCAGCCAGGAGAACATCCTGCTGCAGCCCCGAGTCTTCGGGGATCAGCCTGGGAGCTCGGAAACAGCTCAGTGGAGGAGTAGGGATGGGGAGTAATTTGATGCTCTGAGTGTCCAGGAGAGATCCTGCTAGAAATACCCATCTGACACCGCTTGAGATAAAGCAGGGGAGGTGGGTTCACTTTAGCTTATCGGACACATTTCCTCTAGAGAGATCTCCATCAGCTTAGGGAGGAAACTACTGAATTTTTGTCTTTTGGTGACTTTTTTCCTCCTGAAATTTTTCAAGGGAACAAAGGTGGTCAGGAAAAAAGTGTTTCACTAGTTCCTACTTTGATGGCGAAAAAGTTTTAGGTTGGAAAGTTTCTGTCTCTATTTTGTTTTATTACCAGGAAATCAATTTTTTTCCCCACAATTAAGATGAACTAAAAAGTACTGCCTGGAGAATGAGATAGAAAAGAAATTTTTAAGCTGCAGAAGAGCAAGTGACACACTTGGAAAGCTGTATTTTTCATAATTATCCAATGGAGACAAAGTGAAGCACAAACACAACATGGGAATTTCACATGCTACTTCAAAGCTAATTTAATGGAATACAATTTTTCAGGGACAGAAGCAGCTCAGAAAGCATTTGCAGACACTCCCATCCTTAGGACCTGATGTTCTACCTCCTGCTGTGACTCTGCACACTCTGGGGTGGTACAAAAGGATATTTTGGACACCCTCATCCTGTGAAGACCCATAGGACCTTTGCTTGGCCTCACCTGCTGTGCAAACTGCTTCATTCCTTGCATCTCCTGGGCAGGTTTTGGGCTCTCAGAGCTGCCCTGCGCCCCCAGTCTGCAGGAGAGAAGTGGCTCCCAGCCTGATCCTCTTCCCCAGGGCCATCCCCAGGCACTGGGGCTCCTCAGCAGGGACCTCTCCCCCAGGCCATCTTCTCTGGAGACCTGGACACCCTCATCTCCCCCACTTCCAGCAGCAGCTGTGCAGGAGCAGGGCACGTGAGCAGGATGCTGCGGTGCCAGGCAGGATTCCTGCTCACCTGGCACAAGCCCAGGGAGCTGTCGTCTCACCACTGCCATGCTGCTAAGCATCAGGCATCCAGCACCACTGCCCCAAAACCCAGCAGTAGCTCCAGAGGATCCACCTGGCAGGCTGCAAGTGTGAGCAAACGCATCATGGTGCACCAGAGCCTCACAAAAACTCCTGCAAGGCTGTGAGCACGTTAAATAGCAGTTTTGGTAGAGCATTGTGCAGGGACCAGATCCTGGGGAGCACAGCCTCCAGGAGCTGGAAGTGCCTTCATCCATTTGACTTTCCAGCTCCTTTTATCGTGGATTTTGAAAAGATGCCACTTGCTAGTGTTTTGCAAGTGTCCTTTTGTGCCTTTTCTCTGCGAAATGAAGCCCTGACACAACACTCTCCCCACTGTTATATGATAAAACACTTCCACTTGTTTTCCTTTGAATTTTTCACCAGTTTGCTGATCTGATTCAGTGAAGAGACACTTCTCCAGCCCATCAAGTTTTCTGTTCTTATTTTCAGCTCTGTGTTGAACTTTGTGTTTGCTGGTAGTCAGGGCATTTCCCCATGGCCTTGGTACTGAGGACTGCAGTGGCCTCAGGGGTTCCTATGGGCAATGGGCAGGGAAAACAGGCATTGGTCAGACAGAACAGCCTGGAGGGAGGTGTCAGCACCACAGCCATTGCTGGGTCGTGAGAAGAGCTGGGATGTGTTGGACTGATGGTGGCCTGGGCCCTTTGCCAGTCTGGCAGCAACCTTAGGTCCTTGGGAAGTGATTTCCAGGGTCTCAGTGACCAGCAGTGCTGGCTGTGTGGCCGGGGTGGGCAGAGTGTTAAGTAGCTGATTGGGGTGGTGATGGATGAGCAAGGTGTTTGGGGCTCATTAATTTCCTGGCAGGGATCAGCTTGTCACATCCTGTAATGCAATCAAAGTGGGAACACATCTCACTCAGGGAACACCAGGAGCACTCAGTCCAGAGGCAGATCACTGCCTTGCAGCCTCCTCCAGCTGATAAAAAATGCTGTGAGAGTTTAGCCCTGCTAAATGCTGAGCATGGCTCAGCCTTGGCTCGGTAACCCTCAGCAGGGGTACTGCTCCCATCTGGCTGATTTCTCCTGGCTGCCCAGCAAAGGTGGCTGTGTAGGGGGTGTTAGAACTTAGCTTAGTGCTGCCTTAAGACCCCACCATCCCTGGCTTGCAGGTGTCCTGGGAAGCCTTTGCCCTCTGAAATCTGGATTGTCTGAAGCACAGACCCGGGCACTGGCTGTGGTCACTCTTCCTTCCCCTCCTGTCACCACATCCAGCTTTGAGGCTGGCTGGGATCCCAAGAGCAGGGTCTCAGTTGTTAAACAAGGGTGATTTCCCTGCTCCAGAGGTACTCTGGTGCAGCCTGTGACAAGTTGTAGCCAGCACTCCTGCAGCCAGAGGATGCTGTGCCACAGGGCTGCAGTGGGAGGTCAGGACAGATGAGCTTGTGCTCCCTCCCAGCCTGAAACTCCCCAAATCCCCAACCTGCTCTCCAAGAAGCTCTACTTCCTGTCATCCAAAGCACTGGGAGGGCACGGAAACCCAAAGATTTAAAAAAAGAAAAAGGCTCCTGTGGTGACAAACATGTTCAGCATGGCTGTGAGCCAAGGCACTGCTCACCCACCCAGGGGACAAGCTCGGGGGACACACACAGCCCCTCCAGCCGGGCCTAGGGCAGGGGGGAGGTTGTTTTTCCGGCTGCAGCATTGTTCTGCAGGACCTGAATAAACACCCAGCCTGGTGCACCCAGGCAAAGGGCACACTTCCCTCCCTGTGCCTGGAGTCCTCAAGGAAACCCCTTTTGTCTCTACTTTTGGCTGAACCTTGGAAAACACCTCCACTCCCTGCAGGCAGCAGTGCCTGCACCGGCACGTGGGTCCCTTGCTGTTGGAGAGGTGGGAGCCAAGGCTGTACTCCAGCTCCTGTGCAGACATCTGGCCTCCTGTGAGAGAATCAAGCTCTCTCATCTGCTTCCTCAGAGCCTAAACCCAGCACAAGGGTGGGTGGGCTTTAGGAATACTTTGATTTACCCTTTTAATATGACTGAAATTTAATAGTAATGATTTGATAACCATTTAGATATTCATACAGCTTGTTTGCTACTATTGATTACTTTGGTTTGATGTTACTTGCAGGCAGCAGGGAGCTGAGGCCAGGGTCAGCTGCACCACAGTGAGCTGCAGCATCCCAAACACGGGGACAGATGCTCAGTGGTGGCTGTCCCCAGGCAGGACAGGACTGGGAAAATGCCACTCTCTGGGCTCATGCAGGCAGAAAAGGTTTGAAAGCTACTGGGTTTGTGGCCTGCTGCAGCTGGAGAACTGTAGCTGGCCCACTGATCTGTACCTCTCTGTTTCTGGGGAGTTTTCTGTCTCTGAGTCCACCCATTAGCCATCCTGGGGGGTCCAGGACATGGCTGGGATCACCAGGCTCTCTTGTCCTGGGCATGCTTTAACAGCAGAGAGGGTGCTGGCAGCAGGGAGCTGGCTGCTTGTGCTGGGCTTGGAGCCTGGAGCTGGCACATTCCCCAGCTCAGCACAGGACCCTGGCTTTGCCTGATGAAACTCTCACAGGTGCAGCAGCATCTGATGGGCTCAGGACAGGACCTGAGTCACCCTAAGAGGGCAATGGCACCAGGATACTGCAGTGCCCAGTGACAGGCAGCAAAGGCCTGCTCTAGAGACACCAGCATGCAGGAACTGCCAGGACAGGTGTGATGCCAGGGATTTCATTTTCCTGTGCTGTTCATGACTTTCAGCCTAGGCATGTCAGAGCTTGGAAGCATGTGTGCCCCTCATTTCATCCTGTGCTGAATCAGATCTCGCCCCTGCGTAGGAAAGAGCTGCTGCCTGCACAGCCTGCTTTGCTGTGTGGCACTGGCATCACCCAGAGAAGGCAACACACTTCTCCAGGGCACAGGAGTTGAGGAGTGTGGCCTCATGGTCAGAGAGCAGCTTAGCAGCCCATTTTGTGCCTATTATCCAAGGCACTGGGAGGGCTGCAGATGAACTAAGTGAGGGACTAAGTAAATAAAGGATTGACCTTACACCCCAGGGGCCAGAGGGCAGCTACAAACTAGTGCTAATGTGAAATAGAGAGCCAAAACTTTGCAGACTCTGGAGGAATTTACCCTGGAAGCATCAAAGAAGGCAAAGGACTCATGTGTCACTCTGTCTGCATCAACATGGGGATGATGGCCCTGCCACCCAGAGGACCAAGCTCTGGGCAGCGACTTTGGGGGGGACTCTGTGTCAGTTCAAGGGCTGAAGCAGAAAAAGTCTGCAGGGAAATCCCTGAGTTGGATGCCTGGGGCTGCCCACACTTCCAGCATGATGCCCCCTGGGCACTCAGCACAGGCGATGTGCTGTGCACCCCCAGCGTCCTGCAAAGGCACCCTGGGCTGCTGGGTGCTGTGCAGCTGGAAGGACCTGGGAGCTGGTGGTTTTCTGTTAACCTGTGGGTGCTGGGGGCAGGGACCGCTGAGAGAGCTTGGGCTTTACAGTACAGAGTTTTCAAAGGACTTCCTAGATAGAGGTCACATCTAAATGTCTCAGGCTGGGCAGCCAGCATCCCCAGTTACTTTTGACCATATGCAAAGGGGCACACAGAGAGTCATATGAGAGAGGCAGAAGACCACAAGGGATGGATGGGTCAATAGGAGCTGGCAGATGGCCATGGCCACTGGAGAAAAGGAAAAACAAGCAGATAAAGGTGAGATCTGGAGAGATCCCACCAGGGAAGAGTTTTGGTTGGGATATTTTGACTGAGTTATTCCAGCTGAGGGAAGCTGAACCAAGAGGTGGATTTGTTATTGCTTTTCTTGCTCGTCTTGTCTCAGGGAGAGGTGAGGCCTGTTATTAATAGTTTGAGATGGATGGGCTGGTACAGAGCACTTCTGATAAACCTGCAGGGTCCCCAAATACTCCTAGGCATGCACTAATTCATTCACAGGACTGTGGCAATGTGTGCAAATCTCTCTAGGCCTGTTGCGTTATGAAAGTCTGTGAGAGATTTACACCCTGTTAGCAGGACCCCTAACCAGTCCATGTGTTATTTACAGATCCACTGGGCTGCTTTCACCTCCACTTGCTAATTTAATTGGCGCCCCGAATTGCTCTTCCTCCCACACAACCGATGCTATGGTACTGCGCTTGACATTCCCATGGTGAAAAAAAAAAATTTGAAAAAAATCCCCCAAAGCACCCTGTTAAGAACTTCCACATCTCATTGAGCTGTTATTAATAGGGGGATTGTCTGGTGTCACAGCACAGGCATAAAATACATTATCACATAATCTTATTTAGCAAACACTTGTGTTGCTTCGCCCTTGGTAATTGCATTTGGGAGATGCAATATTTATGAAAGGGGAGAAGGAAATGTCTTGACTCATCTCCTGTGAGCAGTAAAAGTCCTGGGAAAAAGGGGAAAAGATCTGCTGGGAGGATGAAGGGGATGTCAAAGCTGCCATTTCCTTTGCAGCAGGTCCAGTGCCCTGTCAGAACTTCAGCTTTGCTGCTGAGCTGCTCCTGGAACTGAGCGAGGCTGGGGAATGGATGAGGGTTTTGCACCAGGCTGTGTCAGACCCCAAGCTCCCCCAGCATCTCTCTGCAAACCCTTCTGCAAGCTCACTCCCTGCCTTGCCTTAGCTCTTATTTCTGGTTGGACCTGCGAGGCTTTTCAGTGAGACTGCACTCATCTCAGCTCCGAGAATGATCCCCTGTGAACGGGAAGATAGATCAGGATTTCTCCTAGAAGAAAAATTGCCACAACCAGCCCCGCATCTCTGTGTCAGACCTCATAGTCTGAGAGCAGGAGCTGAGGAGAGCAGCTTTGCCCAGGGTACAGCATCTTGACTCTGGGAGCTCAGGTCTGTGTGAGCACCTTTCCCCTCCATCTCTGAAGCCTCAGCTCCTGCCATTTGCAGATTTGGGGAAAATTTGCAGCAGGGGATGAACTGCTGGAAGTTGTCCCTGTTTCACAGGGCATGCTTTAGAGAAAGGAGAAAGCTGTCTTGGAAGATTATAGAATGCCCCGGATAGCTCCATTCCGTCGGAGCGCTGAAGTATTTGTCCCCAGAAATCACAGCTCATTTCCCCACATATAAAAAACCACATCCCTTCATATCCTCGGTGTCCGTGGGTGACCTTGACCGGCCAGCGAAGCACGGTGGCCTCTTCTGGGGTCCCGGGAGCTCCCGCTCCGGAAAGTCGTGGAGGGAGCAATAACACAGAGCAGCGAGCTTTTGAAAGCCCCGATCCTGTCGGCATCGGCAATGCAAAGCTGTTGGTGATGTGCACGGAACCGGGAAACTGGCGTCCCCACTCTCCTTCCCGATTTATGTTTACACACCGTGTTTAATGTTTGTTTTCTGTCATGCTGTCTCTAAGCTGATTTTCGGCATTCCGCTTGGGCAGACAGAAACATCCGCAAAACCTTCGGGGTGGAGTCGGCTCTGAGTTCTCCCCGTGGTCACTTGGTGAATCGAGAGGCTGTAGCACTGGCTATTACAACGAATTACAGGTGGAAAATACACTTAATACGAACGTGAAAACTGGGAATAATTGATTTAATTTACAAGTGTGCCGATGACTCTTTGCGTCAGTGGCCAATCGTGTTCAAACACAGATAATCCTTGGCGCTCCCCATCCCCGGGCATCGGTCTCGGGGCGGAACTCGCTGTGTTTTACCCGCGGGGAGCAGGTGGTGCCACGAGGGGAGATTTAGGGTTTGGAAACCCCCATGATTTCCTATTTCTAGATCACTTCCCCGATTTTATGCCACGGCTAATAGCTGTGCTGCAAATGACAAGCGCTGCGGCAAGTTTTTAAGTGCCCTGACAGAATTTGAATGTGTTCTTAAACTTCAGCAATGAGTACAGATGCAAAAATAAGTTAAATGGTGAGCAGGGTAGTCCTTTGCTAGGAGACTTTCCTCTGCCAACTGTTAATTTCAAAAATCGCGTTTCAAAATGTCATAAAATAAAAGGTATAAAAACTTCACAAATGTTAACTTCGATTACATACAGTATGAACATGTCAAGAAAAAATCCTTAGGTCAAAATTTACTATAAGTCATAATCGGTAGCGTTGGAGTTTGTCGATACTTTCCTTATGTACAAAAATATTTTCTGTTTATTTACAGACCAGATATTTCAGCCCATATACGAATCACTTGTAAAAAGACAAGTGTAAAAAAGGAAAAGCGCCTGAACCCATCGGAGTCTCTTGACTTCGGGGACAGAAGGGACTCACGGGCAGGGCAAGGACTCGTCCCCGCAGCCACCCACCTGTACGGCAGCTGCCTGGGGGGAACGGGGCAGCCCCCCTGCCCGGCCCTCCTCTCCAAAGGCTAATGCAAACAGCAGCAAATTAGATTTAAGTTTACCCATTGGTTCTATCATAATTTGTATTTGCTTTTTGCGTACTAATTGACCTCGGGGAGGGGAAAAGAGGGAGGAAATAAACAAACAAACGCGAGGATTTACCGAGGAGGGGTTTGAGGTTTTTAGAGTTAAGCCCGTAACAATGTTTGCAATAATTAAGACCATTATTATCGGATCTTCTCATTCATTAGTGAAAGCTACTCTGTTAGCGGAGCCGGCAGGGCGGGCCGCTTCCCGCCTGCCCGGCGTTGGGAGCTGCCTGCGCCCCTTCCCCCGAGGGCGGCTTTTAAGATGAGGGGGGCGCCCAGGAGGGGAGAGACACAAATCTGTTGGCAAAACAGGACTTTGTCTGATGGGGAAAAGGCCTAAGGCTCGGAGCGAGGGGGGAGACAAAGAGGCCGCCGCTTCCCCGGCGGGCGAGCAAACAGGGCAGCTGCCGGCAGCCGGGGCCGGCGGCGGTGAGCAGCCCCCGTGGGTGAGGGGCAACCGCGGGATCGGGCCACATCCCCATTGCCATCCTCTATGTCGCGAAGGGCCTGGCTGTCACCAGGGTCAGAGCTTCCCGGAGTGGGGGAGACCCAGAGGGAGACGGCGGAGGGACGCGGGTGACCAGCCCATATCTGTTCCCTTGCTGCCGCGGAGAGTGTAATTAAACTGTGAGTTAATAACGGGGCAGAGCCCCCGGTGTCCCCCACTGCCGTCGATGCCCTCGGGGGTGGCGGCCAGACGCCGTTCATTACAGAGGGGCTGGTGCGGGGCGGGTGGCCAAGGGGACGGGGCTAATGGGATTACACGCATTTCTACACGGTGGAGAGAGGGACTGGTGCCGCAGGACCAATAATTTATTGGCAGATGCTCCTCCGGCAACCGGCGACACTGAATATTCATGGGACGCCGCCGGGCACGGCGGGTCCCATCGGCCACCATCCCATTTCCTCCCCTCCGCGGGTACCCCCGTCTGGGGAGGATCCGCAAGGACGAGAGACCCCCGGCCTGTTGCACGGAGCTGGTCAGTCCCGGGGCAGCGAGAGGCGGGAGGCAGCGAGAGGGAAGGTACGGGTCCCTTCTGCTTGCGCCCGCAGGTGCGATGAGTCGTGACCCTGCACATCCCAATGCCGAACCCGTTTTCTCCAAGAAGCCAGGGGCTACAGGAGGGTGAAGGAGCCGTTTGCGGACTGCTCTGAATACTTATTTTTGGTAGATAACTACTGCCCCGGGAGATGTCGTTGACAGAGCGGGGAGCCGGCCCCGCCGTTCCTTCCCCGCCATATTAACACGTAGACCCTCGGTCGTTTGTAACCATAAAGGGGAGAAATATCGTTGCGGGCGAAGTTCGTGCGATGCTGCGGCTCCCGCTGCGCCGGGCACTTTATACTCATTAAGTGCAGCGGCGCTAAGTCATTACTGTAATAAGGAGTTATGCTGAATGCACGGGACCACGTTTCCAAAGCCATAAATTACAACTGTCAGTGCGTATTCGGGGGATCAACAGAGCTGGGAGTAATTATTTACAGCGTGCTTTATAGAGCAATTAAAAATTCCCCAAATGGTGTTAATTGCTTTTAACGCTCAGGAAGCTCAGGCCGCCCTTCCCGCGGACCGTGTGCCCGAGAAAAGGCGCTGCCGTGCGGGCTCGGGCTCGGTGGGAGCTGCGGAAAACGAGATTTCCCGTTGGGAAGCCCACGGCCCCGCGGGATCATGGCCGGTTGGTGAAGGTGCCGTCCTGCTTCGCTATCGGAGTCTGTCGCGATATACTTGCGGCATAACTTAGAGCTGGGGCAGCGCTGAGGGATAAAGCCCCGACGGCAGCCGAGACCGCGCCTTCGGCTCCAGGGAGAGGCGAGGGACGCCCGACGGGGCCGTCTTGGCCCCGGAGCTCTCCCGCCAGCCCCCGTGCGCAGCCCGAGCCCTCAGCGGCGCCTTTGCCGTAATGGATTTCACGGGGGCCGCGAAGGGAGAGAAAGAGAGGTGACGGACGTGCAGAAAGCTGGACAATACCCGAGCTGGGGAGCCCCAGCGCAAGGAAGCAAGGGAGGGATGGAGTCGGGGTGCACCCTTCTGCTGAGGGGTGTTTGTCGCCGTGCACCTGCCCGCGGCAGAGCCGCTCACTCTCCTTTCAGCAATATAGAGAATTTTATAGGTTCTGGAAAGCACTGCTCGAAATGCAGTTTTCGGACCGAGCCCAATGGGCTTTGCTGGGATCTTGCCAAGGTCCCAGACACACCACTTTTGTCCCCGGTCCCCTCAGGAGGGCTTGTATTTCGCAGCGGTGTCCCGGCCAGCAGCTGCGAGGCAGAGAGGCAGCTTGCGATGCCAAACTCCCGGGAGCCCCGAGCTGCAAGGGAGCTCAGGGGACAAGAGGAGCCCCAGCAAACCAGCAAAGCCGAAGAAAAGGGGAGTGGAGGGTGGAGGTCAGGCCCTGGCTGGGCTGCTCCTCTCTGCTAGCAGGAGGCAGATGCACACGATCAATGAGAGAACCTGAGAAAGGATCCCTGGGCACTTCGTGGGGAGGGAAAGCCTTATGCATCAGGAAGAACCCTCATCTTAATTTTATTTCCTAGCATGCATAAACTGGGCCCTCAACCCTCATCTGGGGAAGGATTAAAACACCATTGTAGAAATGAAATTGTCCCAGCAGCTGTTTGGGCTAGGTGAATGGGGACAAAAGTTTCCAGGCTTGCAGGAAGATGTATAGTGGCTGTGGATACATGAAGGAGGTGAGATGCTCTGGTGAAGTGGAGGCCAAGGACACTGGGCTTCCTTAATGTATGAATTTTGCGGCAACTCAGTGCACGTGTCAGCTCCTGCATTGGAGGCTTTCGTCTGCTTCCAAGGAGGTCTGACCCACCTTATTGGTGTTTCCCAAAAAACAGGATTTCTCTGTTCAGAAGAACTAAGAACTAAAGCAGCAGTTTGGGGAATCATCTGTGAATGTCTGTCTCCCTGGGCTCTGCCTAGAGTGTGATATCTGAATTATTTTTTGCAGGGCCTGGCATTTAAAGCCCTAGCAAAGGATGACAAATCCAGTCCTCAGCAAATACATACTGACTGCAGATCTAAGCAGAGGCAACTGGGCTGGGGTGCCTCTTGCCCCCACCCCAGGGATCCATTTGTAGGCTCATTGGATGCATCTCCAAGTGGGTGCTGGTCCTTGTAGACTGTCCCGTTGGGATATGAACCTGAAAGCACCAAGACTGACCCTGACATGTCTTAGTGTGTGAGCTTGCAGCACGGCGCCTTTAGCCTCAGAATTAGGGAGGCAAAACCCATATATTACTTGACAGGACATTTCCAGAGCCTGGTGCTCTACAGTACTGCTCAAGCCACAGCCCTGGAGAGCCTAAGGGGAAACTGAGGCCAGGAACAATTTGAACTGGAACATCTCAACTGGGTGTTGTCCTGGAGCTTAGATGTGCAGCGCCTGAACTTCTAGTGCCAGGAGCTGTGTGGCTTTCTCAAGGATGCAAGTGAAGTCTGGCTTGTGCAGAGAATAAATCCTAGGGCTCCGCATCATCCCTGAACTCATCAATAATTCCCATTGATTTCCAGAAATTTTGAATCCCTGCCAGGACCTACCCCTGCCTGCTCTTCTCCTTTGTCCTCACTGGGTGCTGGACAGAAGGAGTTCTGATTTACCTGTTATCTGTCTCCTGACAAGTTTTATTGCCCAAAAGCCTCTACCTTGGGCTCAGTAGCTGGGGGCTGTGACCCTTACTAACCTTCTGATTTCTCGAGACCAGTCCCTCTGGGGCCTTCAGCATCTGCTCAGCCCGGGGGATCCCTGGCACAGGGGAGGCCAAGGCTTTTCCTGGCATCAGCTGGGGCCTTTCGGATGAGCAAGCGGCATCAGGCAGCTGTGTTATTTACTGGAGGGGGGATCTTCTGGGTCTCAGGACATGGCAGCAGATCTGCATCCCTCTGGGTGTCAGAGCTCACTGGCAGGGCACTTTGTGGCACTGTGCAGGACTGGCATGACATGTTTTACTTTTTCCCTGTGGAGACAACCTGACATGCTCAGGGCAGGTGAGCAGACTCTGCCCCCGTCTCCTGTGTGACAAGGGGCAGGAGAAGAAGCTCAGGCATATCCTGAGGAAGGGGAAAGGCAGCTGCAGTCCTGTGGGACAAGAAGGCCCCCTGCCCGAGGGCAGCCTCCCGGCCCCGGCTGGCCCCAGCCCTCACTCCCTCCCTCCTCTCCGAGCTCCTCCTAACCACAAGGACTTTGGTTGATGGAGCTGGCGCCAGCGAGTTCCCTGAAGAGTTCAGAAGTCAAGAACTGAGGCAGGTACTGGGAGGGGGGGGAAATCCGACCCCATCGGGCGGGCAGGGCTGGGTGGTGGTGGGGGCAGGCTTGCTGGGCACCGGCCGGGCACGGGGCCGAGGGGCGGCTGTGGGTTGCTGCTGCCGCCCACTGTCTCCACAGCCTTCCCGTGTGGGGCTGTGGTGGCGGTTGTGGTGATAGCGACTGGTCTTGGGGTGTCACAGCAAGGCTGTGGCTTGGGTGAGGGTGGCAGGAACCCACAAGCACTGGTGTGTCAGTGTGTGAGAGTCTGGGGGTGTCTGAATGCACGGGAACGAGTGTGTTACTGCCTGTTGTGGGAGTGACTGTGGGTGTGAATACACTCAGTTGTGAAGGTGTGAATGATAACGTGTGCCAGAACATGTGTTTGCAGGGGGTTGTAATTGTCTGTGAGTGCGGGGCTTTTGAATAAGTGCACAAACGTAGGTGTGTGTGCAAGGAAATGTGTGGGACTGGGAGAATGGGTGCCTGTGAGCTCATGAGGGTGTTTGTGAGCTTGTGTGCAACACCGTGAGTGTGAGGATGGGATGATATAGCTGGTGATGAGTGAGGAGGTGTACCTGAGTGCACAGACGCGACTTTCCATGCCAGAGCCGTTTGTTTTGTGTGGGGGATACCCCAGAGCAGGCTGTCCTGTGGGGTCCCCACGGTCCCTTGAGGGCACTGAACCACGGGCACACTGAAGACGTGAAGAGCAGCCTTTGCCCCAGCCAGGGAGGAGGGGGCCTGGAGTGCCGGTCCCGGTAGCGGGCAGGATGAGGCGGGCAGAGCACAAACTACCGGGCTAAACCCTGACGCCGCGGCCGGCAGCGCTGGGCCGCGCTGGGCAGCGCCGGTCGGCAGCAGCGGGAGGCCGGATGCCAGGAGACCGCAGCGCCCGGTCCCATCGGCGGCTCTGCCCCCGGCCCGGCTGTGCAGAGCAGGCGCCGACGGGCCAGGGCCACAGCAAGTTTTACAGAAATTGCAATAGCGGCTTTCATTTCCATGGTGTTTTAAACTTTAAAAATAATTTTGGTTTTTGTGTTTTGGTTTGGTTTTTTTTATTAACGGAAACACTCATCTCCCCGCGGGCAGGAGCGGGAGGGGGCGGCGGCAGCAGGCGGTGGGGCCAGCAGTGGCGGGTGCCCCGTCAGCGGTGTCCGCTGCCCCGTGGGGCGCAGCTGGGGCCTGCCATCGTCCCGGAGAAATGAGCCCCGCCCCGGTTCTCCGGGGGAAAGTGTGCTTCAGGAGCCCCTCGTCTCCTCCCACCCCACCCCTTCCACGGGTCCGGGCGCTTGTGGGGTGCCCTTCTCAATGTCCCTGTGTCCCTGCTCTGGGGTCTGGTGGTGGGAGAGCTGCCTCCTTCGCGGCTTTTTGGAAGGCGCTGGCTTATGAAATTGAGAACACCCTTCCGGAACAAAGGGGCACGGCGGGTCTGGGACCCCATCAGAAGGGGATCCTCCGGCTTCAGCCCTCGCTCGGGATCAGCGGCAGCCCTTGGGGATCGCAGCCTAGGCTTGGTTCTCCTGCGGGGCCTGGCAGCTAAGATCCCCCTTCCCAGCAGTCTGCGGTCACAAATTCCGGGACCGAACGACCCCGCTCTGCCGCCCGGTATCAGCCACTAATTTACCCCCGCAGTGCCCTGCGCTCACCCAGCTCTCACTTTATAAGGCCTAGAAGAGCGGTGATTTTTTTTCTTTTTTTTTCTTTTTTTTTCTCTTTTTCTTTTTTTTTTTTTTTTGTGGGGTGGGGGTGCGAGAGGGGGGTTGGGGAAGAAGAAACTCCTCTTGTGTGCTCTTCTCTGCTGTCATTCACTGGGCTGCTCTCAGCATCCAACCAATGGAGAGTGAGGGCCTGCAGCAGTAGGCCCTGGGTAGGGTGATTGATGGGCAAGCGGGGCGGCGGGCGATCGCACTCACAATCCGCCGCGCTCCGCTCCGCGGGGCTCCCGGCTCCCTACCGCCCGCCGCGGCGAGGGGTCCCCGGGGCACCCTTGTGTGTGTGTGAGTGTCCGTGCGTACGTCTGTGTGTCCTGGGTGAGAGGCTCCTGACGTTTCTTGGTACCTGGGGGTGCTGGGTCTCGTCGGAGCGGGACCAGTGTGCGTGGCTGGGGCGTCGCGTCTCTGCTCCTGGAAGCTGTCGGGTGTGCTTGGCGCGGTTGTGTCTCCAGAGTCTGTGTCCTGTGCCGCGCTGGGCACGGCTGTCGCGTCCCGGGCTGCGGGGGTGTTTCACTCTTGTACCTGGGCTGCGCATGGCTGTGCTGCTGTGTCTTCGTGCTGAGCGTGTGGCTGCCGTGTCCCGGCCTTGCGTGGCTCTCCTGGCGTTTCTTGGGGTGCTCTGCCGTCGTGCTATGGGACTGAGCGCGTAGCCGGCGTTCCCCGGCTCTGTGCGGCCCCGTTGCCGGTTTCGGGGCGGTGCGGGGCTGTGCTGCCCTGCCCGGGGCGGAGGTCCGGTCCCGGTGCCCGAGCGGCGGCATGGAGCACCTCGGGGCTCACCACCTGCACCAAGGGCAAGCCGAGCCCATCAGCTTCGGCATCGACCAGATCCTCAACACGTCGGAGCCGGGCAGCTGCATGGTGTCGCACCCGCGGCTGCAGGACTCGGCGGATTACGGGCTGGGCTGCATCGTGGGCAGCGCCTATAACACGGTCACGGGTGGCTACGGGGCGAGCGGCGGCGCGGCCGGCGCCTACACCGGCACCTCCTGCAGCATGGGCGGCCTGCCCGGCTCCTACAACGTGAACATGGCGGTGAGCATGAACGGCAATACCTTGAGCTCGGCCGGCGGCGTGATCCGCGTCCCGGCCCATCGCCCCGTGGCCGGCGGCGTCCACCAGCCCCTCTCCGCCGCCGTGCCGGCGGTGAACGGCATGAACAGCCTCACGGGGCTCACCTTCCCCTGGATGGAGAGCAACAGGCGGTACACAAAAGACAGGTTCACAGGTGAGTTGCGCCACCGGGACCCCCTTTCTCTCTCTGCTCCCGCCGCCCCGCTTCCTTCCCCGCCGCCCGGCCTCCGCGCGACAACCGGCGTCCAGAGGGACACGCAGGATCCAGCCGGGGATCTCTCCGGCCGGGTGGAGAAAGCAGCCGGGATGGTCCCGGGAAGCTGGTCCCGGAGGAGGCCAAAAGCAAGACGGGATGGGAAATGAGGCATATCCAGTCCCCCCTAAATGAGTTGTGTTTCCTTTTGTTTGTTTGTTTTGATATTTTGGTTGGTTTGATTGTTTGTATATGTGGGGGTTTATGTTGTCGTTGTTTTCGTTCCTATTTATTTATTTATTTATTTATTAGTTTGGTGTAGGTTTTTTACATTTTTTTTTTCCCCGCGATACGGGTCGGCAAAGGCGGGCAAGGAAGAAAAGGGATGGTAAACTCCATACACGACCTCCCGCGAGCCCCAGGGACGGCTGCCCAATCCCTGCCGCCCGAACCAGCACCCGGGGAAACTTTCCTTCATAACCGAGAGTTGTTTGGGAAGCACGGGCCGGCCGGCGGGAAGGCAGACAGGCGGCCCTGGCCCTGGCCTGCCCGGGAAGGCCGTCCCGTTGCCTTCTTTAACCGGGCTGGCTTTCCCCGGTTGCCGGTTTCGGCTCAGCCTTTTTCCCCACCAAAAGGGACCTTTTGCAGACCAGAGCAGAGCGGAGCTCGGGCTAGAGCCGCTTCCCGGCCTCACCACTGTTTCCAGGTGTAGCTGGGCTCGTCTTTCGGCACTAACAAAGCAAAAGCTCGAACAACGAAAAGAAATAAATAAAAAAAGATGCATACAAACGAACAAAAGGAACGAAATTACAACGGGGAAAAATCAGCGCCGCTTCCCGAGGGCGGAAACCGAGGCCCGATTTTTGAAAGTTCCCGTTTAATTTCGACCCGATGGCGCTGGGTTCAGGCACCGCCGCGGGTGGACGAACGCGTTGTTCCCCTGGCAAGCACCTGACTGAATTTCACTCAATTTGTTCCTGGCTTAGACACAATGTGACTTTTCACTATTTTTTTTTTTTTTTTTTTGGTGGGGTTGGAAAAAAAAAAAACAAACCAAACCAACAAACTCAAACAAAACCATATATATTTAAAACAAAACAAAACAAAAGGAACAAACAAACAGAACAAGAAATTTAAACTCCAGTTTCCAGTCCGGGACTGTACTTCCCCGTACGAGGCACTGGGGCCGGGGGCGATGGGGTTACCGCCGCGCCTAAAAGAAATTATCCCGAACCCGCTTGGCACGGGGCGCGGAGCTCCGGCCCGGCGCCAGGACCGGCTGCCGCTGCTGAGCCCCCGTTCTCCGACGGGCACTTGGCCGGGCAAGTGTCCACCTTCCCCTCCTCCGGAGCCGAGCGGTGCCCGGCGGGTGGCCGCAGCACCCAGGAAAGGCCGCCAGGCCTTCCCGGTACGCGGGGCCGCCGCCGCCGCCGAGTTTTTGCTGCTCATGCGTGGGTGTCGGCGGGGAAGCCGCGGCTTCGGAGCGGTGGGGGGTGGTCCCCAGCCCAGCGGCCGGGAGCCGGAGCCCCTCTGCTGATGTGTCGCTGCTTGCTTCTTTGCCTCTCATCCCCCCTCCTCCCGTGTCCCCCCCAGTGGCCCTCTCACCCTTCACTGTAACACGCCGTATAGGTCACCCCTACCAGAACCGCACGCCCCCCAAGAAGAAGAAGCCGCGCACCTCCTTCACCCGGCTGCAGATTTGCGAGCTGGAGAAGCGCTTCCACCGGCAGAAATACCTGGCCTCGGCCGAGCGCGCTGCCCTGGCCAAGGCCCTCAAGATGACGGACGCCCAGGTGAAGACCTGGTTCCAGAACCGGCGCACCAAGTGGAGGTGAGGGACCGGGGATCTCGGTGGACCGGGGTGGGGCAGTCTGGAGGGGCAGCTCTGCCAGAAGCCCTGATGGCAGCGCAGAGGCGTGCAAGCCCCGTGTGTGTGTGAATGTGACTGTGCGAGTACACGTGCGTGTGCGTGCACAGCGGTGTGCGTGCGTGCATGTGGTGCGTGCACACCTGCGGGCGTGTGTGCAAGCAGGACACGCGGGTGTAACTTCACGGTCAGTGTGAAGGCCACGCGTGCCCGTGTGTGCCCGCACACAGCGTGTGCGTGTGTGTGTGTGTGCATGTGAGCCTGCACGGGGGTGTGAGTGCAAAGCACAGCTCCGTCAGTGTGGGGTGGTGCGGGCCGTGTGAGCACACCGGACCTGCGAGCAAAACCGGGTGCGGGTAGCGGGTATGCCACGGGGATGAACATGTGTGAGCACACACGTGTGCTGTGGGTGCAGTCAGTGTCACCAGAGGGTGCGGAGGCACTCCCGCGTCTGTCCGCGGCAGCAGCGAGTGGGAGCCTCTGGCCCGGGGCTGTCGGAGTACCGGGCTTTGCACAGCGCGGAGATTTTCATCCCCGCGGGGTTCGCGGCGCCTCCGCGCCCAAACGCTTTCTTTTTGTTCTGCTGCCGGGCGTGCCGGTAAAGCCGGAGAGGAAGAGAAGGCTCGGCTCGCACGGAGCCTCCAGGGCTTCGTCGCAGTGACCCTGCCCCTCCCAAGCTGCACGTTCCCGGGATGTTCCCGAGGGAGACACCTCAGCCCTGAGAACATCTCCTGCCCTGGGCTGGGTGATGAGCTGCTGGGTGCTGAGCACTGGGTGGTGGAGGGCAGGCAGGCAGCTTCTTCAAAATGGGGGGAAAGGACTTTCGCAGAGTCTTCCCAAGGGTTAACAGGACAGTGATTGCCTGAGTATGCTGGGGTTGGGTAAAAAATGGGGGTCAAGGAATTTGAAACCAAGAAGGGGTGTGAATCCTCAACCCCAGTGAGTTCTTCCCTAGAGAACCCATGGTAGTGCAATTCCCCAAATGTTAGGAAGTCTCTAGCTGATCTCTGTTGGCCAGAAAAAGAATCCTGGAGGAGGAACAGTCCTGCTGTGGCCTGCAAAATGGGGTCAGCTGTGTCTTCTAACCAGGTTTCCTAAGGAAGTGAGGCAAATCCATCTGTCAATACTCTTTGCGTCTGTTGGCTAAATTCAGCCTCTTTTGGCAGAGGTGCAGAGGATACAAACCTATTCACGTGTTTTACAAAAAATAGCTGGGTAAAGAGAAACAAAATCCTGCTTCTGCCTAAGGGAGAGGCTGCAGCCAGACCTCAGCTGTAATATTAGACATGGGAGAATCTCTGGCCTGAGCCAGAGAGACACAGGCATATAAGTTCTGCTTGTATGCATCTGTGCCTGCTGGGTGTTGCGATGGAGATGTGGGTGCCCCTGGCTGATAGCACACCCAACTTCCTTCCTCAGGGCCCTGCACTGGGTAGTGGGCTCTGAGTGGCTCCTGGGGCATTGGGAGCTGGAAGGAGCTGCTGTAGGCTCGGCCTGAATGAGGCAGTGGGAAGTATCTGAGAAAATAGAGTTGGTATAAACTCTCTGAGCTGTTTAACTGCTTGAATGCAGTCTGAGGGGAAGACTCTTGCCCCTGCCCCTCGCCAGGTTGTCTCCACTGCAGGGAGGTGGCTGTGTGATCCCCTCCTCAGATTTGGGCTCTTGCTTTAGACGCTGCTCTTTCCAGGCAGGTATGAACATGGAAATCGTATTCTGATGTGAATCCATGACTAGACCACCTGCTTGCAGCAGGAAAATGCTTGGGAGCAAGGTGCTCACAGCCATGGTACTCCTGATCACCCTGGACTTGGGGCTCCCTCCCTCCTCCTGGAGCATCTCCTTGTTGTGCAGGGAATCATTAAATATTCATTGAGGCAGAGACTGAGCTGCTCCCCAGGCAGGTGCAGCTCTGATCCTGCTCTTCCCGGGATGTCTGATGTGAGATGTTGACATAGTGATTAGAACAGGGACTGAGCCCTGAACTACCTGCTCCCAGGAGGGAACACTGGCCACATGTCTGCAAGCTTGGGTGCCCAGAGGCCCATTGCTGGCATCCAAGTGCCAGCCTGCTCCCCCACTGTGAGCCAGGAACCCCTGCCTTGTGTTCTGAGATGCCACTGTGGAGATCAGAGCTGCCACTTCCAATTCCCATGGCCAAAGGGGATGAGACATCTCACATCCCCCAGAGCTGCTAAATTAAAAAGCTGCCATTTCCTGTGTCACTGGTCCACTGAAGCTGCTGAGAGGATGTCAGCTGAGCCTGGGGGTGTGAGGGAGGGAGTACAAGCTTTGGAAATCATCCTGGGACCAGCACCATGAGTTGGTCACAGGTTTTCTCACCAGCACCAATAGAGGTGCCAGGTGAAGTAGTCTGCAAGCTGCAGACTTTAGACTGACCTGCCATCCAAGCAAACAGGAGTGGGGTTTCTATTGTGGATATAAGAGGATTCAGGCCATTTCTACCAATCCCATTCTCTGCTCCTAGGCAGCCCAGAGCCAGGGACCAACCAACACTGGAAAGAGCCTCTTCTGACCACCCTCTCCTTGGGGATCACCTCTGCTGGTGTCATACCAGGCAGACACATGTCCAAACTGTTCTGAAAAACACTGTCATTCACCCTTTCCAGATAGTATATTCTGTGCTTTGATTTGTGTTATTGCTAAAAAATATGCTTCTAGTGTTTAGCTGAAATTTTGCTGCCTGCTAAGGGAATGTTTTTGCCTTCGTCCAAGCTCTCAACAGCTGGTCACCGCAGCATGGCAGACAAGGTGGCCAACCTGGATGCTGGAAGGGGATGTCCAGGGTGACGCTGCCCATCTCCCAGCTGTGTGGCACTGTCAGTCACTGTCTCACCCCACCCTGCTCCATGCTTCTTCCTGGGGCTTTGCATGCTTGGCTCTTGCTGTCAGACCAGAGCATGTTTTCAGGGGATTGCAACTTTTGCAATGCTGTTCTGTGCCACTTCGGGTGTTTTGTCCCTGCTTTGTTTTCTTTTCCTGTGGGCAGAGAGTAATTCAGAGCTGTGGGCCGCTCCCAACTCTCTTTGATCAGAGTAGTGTTTTTGCAGAGGCCAGTAGGACAGACAGACCCAGTCTATGGGATTTCCCAGGATTTAAATCCCAGTTTATGGGATTTACTGGCCATTTGTGTAGGGAATGTGGGACCATGCCATGGCAAGGCACCCTCTTTTCCTACCCCTGCCCTCCCACATCATGTGCACCCAGCACAACTTAGTCTCTCTGGAGACACCCTTCCCTTGCTGCCCCAGGCCCCCCTAATGGCTCCCTCTCTCCTAGGAGGCAGACAGCGGAGGAGCGGGAGGCTGAGCGGCAGCAAGCAAACCGCATCCTCATGCAGTTGCAGCAGGAAGCCTTCCAAAAAACCATCAACCAGCCCATCCAAGCCGACCCCATCTGTGTCCACAACTCCTCTCTCTTCGCCCTTCAGAATCTCCAGCCTTGGTCTGATGACTCCACCAAGATTACCAGTGTCACCACTGTCGCCTCTGCTTGTGAATAAGTCTGGCACCCACCGGTGGCACCTACACTTTCTACTGGCGGGGCTGTCCCCAGGGGGACACGAGGCATCCTTGGTGGAACATGTAGCAACTCTGTTTCTCCCTGAGGAGGGCTGGAACCCCCTGATCCTCTGGCCACATGCATCCTATGCATCCAGCTGGGGAAGCCCTCCATAAGGAACAAAAAGAAGGAAAGTCACCCCAAAAACTCTCCCTAGCCATGGAATTGCTGGAGCAGCAATGCTGTCTCACCTCCCCCCAATCCTTTTGTTCTCCTGAAAGTCTCCAGTGTCGACCCTGAACTTGCTGACGTGATGCCAGACAAAAGCCCAGCCCTGACAGACACAGCCGCTGGTGATCATCCAGCTGGGGGAGAGGAAAAACTTCCTTAGGATTCTACTGGTGGCAGTGCAAAGTCTATGTACACTCATATATATGTCTATATATCTATATATATATCTATATATATATCTACCTATAGATATAGATATAGATATATGTTTTGAACTGTTGGCTTGAAAGAAAAGGAGAAGGCTCCCTGGGAAGCACATCTCTGCTGTGAGCCTTCTTGGGTTGTCCGCACCGGAGACGTTCGGGGATGCAACAAATGGAGGAAACAGCAGCAATTTCTGCTTGTGCCAGATGGGAACCCTTCAGATCTCACCTCGCTGTCTCTCCTCCCCTTTTTCATTAATTTTTTCATGCGAGGGGGGAACAAGAGAAGGATCTGACAGACTCCTGAGGACGGTAAATATGATATCTCAATTGTATGAAGAGCCCAAACAGTCCCTGGCTGCCACGGACTCTGTGCCCATCAGCGAGTATTTTAATAACAAGAAGACCTGGGTGGCAGTTTGTGGGGGTAATGCAGTTTCTTTCCATGGAATATTTCCATATAATTTGCAAAATGTTGTCCAATGTTTTATTTTATCAGTTTCCAGTTAGAAGGCAGTTCCTGACAACAAAAAATTGATTTCACTCTCAGCTGTTTAACTCAGTTGTTCTTTTAATTGTACCAAGAGAATGAGACAAAATTAAACAAAGCACTTCTAGCAAATGCCAGGAATATATAGCTATATATATATATAAAAACAATATATATTTTTCAGTTACTTATAATCTAAAACAGCACTGCCAATTTAAGCAGTTAGTACAAACAAGCAACCAGAAAACCTATTTTCAGTGAGATTTTTAAAGGCATTCGTTTGTTTGCTTTTTTTTTGATGTTTTGTTTTTTTTTTTAAGTTATGCACTTACAAGGTGTTTTATGTGTATTCATTTTATAAAGTGCTTGTGTAATTTATGTGGAAATGAAAAAGAAAATAAAAAATCTCCAGGGTACTGAATAAATCATTTAAAGCCTTGCTGTTCCCTGTCTATTAGTTCCCCAAGAGGAGACAGCATATCACAACTACTGCTGAAGCCTGTGCTATTTTTTTTTTAAATAAAAATAGAGTTAGCATTTCCATTTGACTTTGCTCAGGTCCACTTGGCTTTGGAAGCTCCAGATGCAATATGCTGTGTTTTAATCCCTGGTCCTGTAAACATTTTCAGGCTTCAACCCAGCAGTGCATTTAGCACTTGCTTTAATCGAAGCCTTTCTGGGGGGCTTGCTGGGGGTGGCAGGGACTGTGCAGGGCCTTAGCCTTAAACTCATGTATAATAATTTATTGAATAATACCTTGGAATGAAGTCTCACCTGGGCTGAGGCAGATGCACAGATATTTGTGTCTGAAACTGAATATGGAAAGGGGAATTTGAATATAAAGAAACGTGCAAGAGTACATTTTAGAGACAATCTTGCAGGGGATTATGCTGGGGACACTGTTTTCCATTTGTACTCAGCCTTACTGCAGGATATTGTCCCCAGCTTGGCAAGCCCTTCTCAGAGGAAAATCAAATGGGTGGGAAAACTCTCATCAGCTTCCTTGGGGGAGACTCCCAGCCCCGTGGCTGCCTTCAGCCTGCTGCTTCCTTCCAGCACTGGGAGTTACTGAGTAGAGGATGTTGGAGGATACGGCTGAAAGGGCAGGCAGCCACGAGCAGTGGCAGGCACCCCCTGACGTGGCTCTGGGGTCCAGGCTGCCTGTGGGACATCTGCAGCAAAATACCCCAAGCCTCTGATAGCTGGTGGGGGACACTGCTCCTCTAGGCTGGCTCTCTGGGTGCGGCATTGCTGGGGAGTTTGTTAAGTGAGAATATGAATAGCCTGCTTCATCCAAAATCTGCTATTGTAGGGCTGAGAACTTATGGTGCTGCAGGATTTTCCTGTTCTACAGTCCAATGTGTATGAA
Organism: Fringilla coelebs; assembly: GCF_963513975.1. Lineage (NCBI taxonomy): Eukaryota > Metazoa > Chordata > Aves > Passeriformes > Fringillidae > Fringilla > Fringilla coelebs. Next base: position 23,933,003 of record NC_140066.1, on the reverse strand, counting down.
AACACAGAGAAACATCTGCAGCAATGGAGACAAAAGAAGCCAGAAAAAGGAAAAAATGGATAAAAAATTGGGAAAATATGAAACTTGGAGAACGTGCATTTTTTGAAATATCTTTAAAAGATGTTGATTACTGCCGGAAGAATGCTAAAATAAAATAATACATATTTTTTCCAATGTAAATTTCAGGGAAGTCTTTTGTTTGAATTCTGTTTCATACTACAGTCAGATTTTTTTATTCTGAATGAGCTTATTATTTAACATTCTTTAACATTATTTAACATTAACTCAACTTTGTCTACAAAGTTAAACTCCTTCAGGAGGCATTGCTGTGTACAAACCTTTAATGGTTCACAGTTTGTTGTGGTGTGTATTTTTCTTTTCAGGGTTTCTGCATAGGAAAAACATCAGCCACAAAATATTATTATTATTACTATTACTATTACTATTACTACTACTACTACTAAAAATAATAATGGTTGATATTAAAACTGTTTTCTATTTTATTATTATGACACGTCAATATTATAACATTTAATTCTAAGACAACCATTTTATAATATTCACTTTATTCAGTTCTTAATCCAAAATGTTCCCCAGTGAAGTGGAAGAGATGATAATGGACGTTTGAAGGAATATGTTTAGATAGAATATTTAGCTATACCTTGTTTTCAAAACTGGCAACTTCCCCATTTTCTGAACAATCTTTCCTGTAAAAAAAAAAAAAAAACAAACCCGACAAAAAACCCCAAAATAAACCAAAAGTAAAAAAGGAATCTTAATATTAAATAAGAATATATGTTACCTTGGAACCAGAAAAACAGTTGCGTGGCCTTTCTTGTCCCTGGAAAATTGATTCTGGAGGAGTTTTATCTTAAAATATTTCTCTTGGATTCATTTTGAAAATTGGTTTAGTGGCAGAAGGTGTTTTTGATATCTGCATATGTGCTTCCAGTTATTAATATGATGATTTGTACCTAGACAATAAAAGTTGTCTGAAATATGATGGAATTAAATCAATAAGTAATGACATGAAATAATGACACGTAATGTTATGTTTTGTAGACTGACATCACCTCAGCTGTATCCTGGGGCCATCCATATCACATTGAAGGCTGATTTAATTTTTTGTATTATACTTATTTGGGAGCAGGAATAAAATTGCATTAAGATGCCTTGAAAGCCATTTCCCCCTTTCTTCGCTCTCAAAATAAAGCAAGTCCCAAACATGAAATGGGAGTCAGGGAGAAATGTTTTTCTATGTTTGCCTGCATCTAGGAAATGCAGACCAAGGCAGAGTGACTTTGGTCTGTGCCCTGCCTGGAGCTGAAAGCACAGGGTGTCACAGGAGACCACGCTGTGGTTGTGCTCATCTCTCTCACCCACAACGCTGCCAGAGATCCAGAGTATCATTCATTTGGGTTGGATGTGCTGAGCTTTTGAAGGTGAAATCTGGAGGGGGGGAAACACTGTCTTTCCATGAGCAGCTGGAGTATTAAACATCTGTGTGGAGCTGGAGGAGACGAAGCCCTGTGGGATGGGCTGTGGTTGTCTGGGTTTGGTCCCAGCTCAGCAAACTATGAGGGCAGGAGGGAACCTGAGGTCTGGCCCCCATTTAGCCAATTAGTTGAGCACATGAGTCATCCAAACAAGTATCAGTTGGTTTATCTCTGCTGAGGGATGACCCAGGAAAAGGATGAAGTGTCTTTGCTGGAGCCTTCCACTCTGAGCAGAGCCTGCAGTTGTGCTCTGCACAGGCCAGCCCATTTGATCCCTGCAGTACATGCACACCCCAGTTCCTACCTGAGTACCATATGTAGCTTTTCTTGGGCTGCATGACCACATCTATGGGGCATTTGTTACATCTTTTAAGTTATTTCTGCTGCAGCAGCAGGATCAGTGAGAGACACGTGTATTTGCTGGAAAAAGACTGAGGCAAGTGTACGTGTCCTCTAATGTGGTTTGTATAATTGATATTGAAAGGAGGCACTGACCCCACAAACATCCATATGCAGGATCATTTTCATTATCTCACTGAGACTGTTGATTGGTGTTTTTGAATGTGCTCCTGATTAACCAACACACTAAAAAAAAAGCTTAAACCCGGGGCTGCTGCCTCAGCACGGCGGCAGCAGGAGCCCATCCCCGCGGAGGCAGACCCTCCTCACCGCCAAGGCCAGCTCACAGGCACTTGGGGCTACATGGGGTAAAAAAACCCCAACCAATTTACTGACAAAACTCAAAATGGCTTTGCTAAAAACTGTTTGGGTTACAGTAAAAAGCCATTCCTCTCTGGGGTTCTGGGACAGCTGGAACTTTTTGAATTAACCTTTTTTTCCCTCGTGAGAAGCAGACTGGCTGAGTGACACTGATTTCTTTGTGCAGCGGTCAGCTTTGATGGCCACTTGTTTAAAAACTGCTTGTGAAATAACATTTGGAGTTATGAACTTATCCTGGTTGAAAATTTTCTAAATGAGAGGGTCTAAAATTTGGAGGAAAAAGGTTGGTTTTTTAAAACAAATATTTAGGGAAGAAAAAAACCACACAAAGCTATAGATTATCAGAAGAAACTTTTGTTTGAGTCACACCAGATTGGTTTTTTTCAGATCTTTTGTTGGTGCAGCTAACTGTGATTTTGATATTCCTTAAATTATTGTCTCTGTTACTGTAGGAAATTTGCTTGATGGGTCAGCACTTATCCAAGATTAGGACAGAGATCTTTCCCCCTATTCCTTTCCATTAATCAGAAACTCTTTGTTACTGGAAGTTCTAAATAAATTTGATACATTTATTCAAGTCACACATAAAACTGTATTCCAAGAATTATGTTAGGTTTTTTTTTCTGACAGCACCAGAATACCAGAATAATCTTGATTTTTCCAAGAGTAGAAAATAATTTTTGCCTTCCATCTGCTTTTGTTTGGGTTTGCTTTTTATTTTTTTTAAATTTTTATTTTTTGGTTGCAGCTAGCTGTGGTATGCACAGGGCTGGCCTCAGCAGCTTTCAGCTCTGAAAGTCCAGGTCACACACCAAACCTCTGTGTGCTGAAGGTGTGCAATCCCCTGTTGCAGAGAGCTGGAATCCCTTGTCCTCTGCTTCCCTGGGGCTGGAAGTTCAGTACTTACCCTCAGCTCAGCTGTTCTTTGCCTTTCTGCTTTCGAGACAAAAATAAAACGAGCAGCAATGAGGAGCCCATGTTCTGGTTTTCGAGCAGGAGGCAGCAAAGCTTGAGAAAACTCGTTCTCTCTCTGTCTGTAAAGAATGTGAACCCGCTGGTCTGACGCTGCGGTTAACTGTCTGTCTTTCCTAGACTGCAACTGTCTCAAAATAACAAAGCAGTGATTAAAAAGTATCAATCAATATATACTTTTTAAAACTACAGTTAGGAAGTGGTACTAAGACAGGGATAGATGAAAACGGAGAAAAGCTTTGTTTCCCAGGGTCTTCCCTGTCTCAGCCAGAGGAAATTTTTGGAAAGTTATTATGTTTATCAATTTTAACCTGCTGTTGTGAGGTTTCAGGCACATGTCAGGGCTCACCAGACTCTTCCTCTCTAGGCATCCATCTAGAATGTGTCTAGTTTGTGATGCCAGTGCTCAGTGGGGGTTAGACTGAGCCTGGGCTATCAGGTGTGTTGGACATAAATGTACTGACAGGCAGGGCTTGACCCTGGATCTCCCCATATGAGGTGACAAAGGGGAAGGAAGCGGTACAGGTGGGGATGGGGCTCATGGTGGGGAAGTGGGGCTCGGTGGTGGGGAAGTGGGGCTCATGGTGGGGAAGTGATCACAGGTGCACTGAGTTGTGGCCAGGCCTGTGTGCGCTCTCCCTCTCCCAGCTGATCTGGCTGTTTCCACAGGAGAGCCTGGGGAAGAGGTGGGGGTGTCCTCTGAGGTCAGGCTGGGGGAGGAGAGAGTAAAGGCCAGCAGGTCCTGGGGAGCCATGGTGTGTCACAAGTGTTCTCTTTTGAGAAAAACAGAGAAAAGGCACCAAGGCTGCAGGGCAGTGAGGTTTGAGGGTGAACACTCAGGGGCACCTTGGTGTCCTGGTCCAGTGGAAGCCTGGCTTGGGCAGAGGAGAGCTGTTCTCCCATAGAGGGGCTTTACCCGGCTTGTCTGGCTCTGCACTAGTGGCATGCACTGGAAGGCCTTGCAGGGCCTGGAGATGACACAGCATGGGGCTGCTGCTGAAATGGCAGTCCTCTGGCATCCCACAGTGACACAGTTGTGGAGCATGGTCGTGACTGCTGGGCTGTATCCAGAGCACTTCCTTCCAGGATTAGGCTCCAGGAAATTTTATATGCATTTACAGCACTGTTGGGCCGTGCTCCATTGCCTTTGGAGGGATACCTGCAACCACAGAGGGACGTGTCCCAGGCTCCCTGTCCCCTGACTTAGCCACTCGCAGGGCCAAGTGTGGGAGCTGTGGCAGGGGCATTTCCCACTCACCCCCATTCACACAGAAATGCTTGAAAAGGTCTGGCTTTCACTTTGGGATGGAGTGAAAACAAATGTTGTAACCTTATCAGTTGTTATGACAGGTCTGAAACCTGCCTTTGCTGTGGCTCATACTACCACATCCAGAGGCAGGAGGTGGGATGTAGAGCAGAGTATGATCTCTGTGGAGCAAGGCACCAGACACCTCTTTGTAGTGTACCCACCACAATTCACTCACCCTCCAGACTTGGTCCTTTGAAGATCTGAGGATCTCAGCAGAGCCATTTCACACAACACAGGCAGAAGCCAGACCTGTAGCAGGCAGGAGAGGGAATGCAGATCCCCTGCTGGGACCCCAGGGTGCACATGTGTGTGCCAGTCCCCGGGGAAACACACCACAGCCCTGGCAGGGAAAGCACAGGGACAGGCAGAGACACACCTGTAATGTCATCCAGAGGAAAGGATTTCCTAAGGGACTTTGCGGCCACAGACACTGCCAAAAGAAGCGAGGAGTGAGGAACTGTGTCCTCTTGCTGAACATCTGTGTCTCAGGAGCTGGTTTCTCTCCTTTCCCTGCTGACAAGTGGGATTGCAGGAGGTTACTCCAGCCTCACTCCCTTTCCTGGACAAAACCCTGACTGTTGCTGATGGCTTGGCCCAAACTGGCTCTGGCGGGATAAGAGGAGTGGAGATCCCCTCACACAGGAGATGTGAGGGGTGGGGGGGATGACGTATTGTTTGGCACTTCTAGAGATGCTGCCTTGCATGGAACTCCCCCTACAGCCCTTTTTTCCTTTCTTGTGTCCTGTCCCTCCCTTGAGTCTCAGGAACCTCCCTTAATTTGCCATTATTTTAAAGCCCTATGGGTGTTTCCTGGATGGGAGCCAGAGAACCTCAAACCTCCCTGCAGCAGATGGAGAGGGATGCTTGGCTGTCTGTTTTCCCCCATAGTCTGGGGTCTAGGGCGAGATAACCCTTATCACAAGTGCTCTGATGCACATAGGGGTCAAAGCTATGGGTGTTTCTCCCAAAATGCATGGCACTGCTCCTTCACAGGTGACCCTGGTGGACGGCGACACACAGAGGGGGCCAGAACAGCAGGACGTGGAACACTGTCCTGGTGACAACCTCTCAGGCCAGCGGTCAGCACCCATGGAGAGTTAGATAAGCAGGTCTAGGTTGCACACCCTGCCCCTCTCCTGGGCCCTGTGCCGTGCGGGGTGGGGGGGCTGGGGGGGGCCGCCCGGGAGCGATCGGCGGACGCCGAGCTCCATCTAGGGGTCAGGGAGCGCCTGGCGAGCGCTCGGCTCGTCCCCGCCGGCACCGGCCACACGCCCGTGCACCCGCCCAGGGCACGGGGCGGGAGTGACCATGGGCAACCGAGCCCCAGGCGCACCAGCGAATGGGTCAGACTGGGAGCACTGGGTGCGCAGGATGAAGGGTAGCCAAGCCCAGCCCCAAGCGCGTCCTTGGAGACACAGCCTGACCCTGAAGTGGACATAGGGCCAGAAATATCTAGGTAGGAAAAGACTCACAGATCATGGAGTCCTACCTTAACCTAGCACTGCCAGGTCCATCCCAATGTCCCTCAGCACCACAGCTGCATACTTTTTTTCTTGAAAAAAGCCAGCCCTAAGAAATTCAAGTGATGGACTCCCCTCTATTTAGCATTCCCTACTGGGATTAGGAAGCGAGACTTTCCATAGGATATCCCATGTGCTGATGTTTCATGTGCTGGCTAAGTTGCAGGATGTTTGGGTGCACTGGGCAGTGCCAGGACTGGGAGTGTGATGTGGGCAGGGCCACTAAGGGGTGTTGCAGCCACAATGAGAGGCCCTCGACTCTCTGAGCTCCAGCAAGGCAGCCTCAAGGGGATCTGGCTCCATCCCTCTCTGGGCTACACACCCCTACCTCCTGACTTATGGAGTGCAGTAAATACTGAGGACAAGCAGCTGGGGTTTTTAAGCAGAGGGATGAGCTTTAATCAAAACAGGTGGCTGTAATAGCTCTCTAGGACAGCCAAGAGGCTGCTTGCATTCATCAAAAGAAAAAAGAAAAAACCTGTTAATCACTCAAGCACATAAATAATGAAGCAATGATTTTTGTCTTTGTGACAAACAAAGTCAATAAAGCTCAAGGAAACCACCTGTATTTTATTATCACATATTCATATGTTTAATGCTATTAAAACAAGAGTCTGGGGTGAGCTGCAGGAACTCAAAGCACTTAATGGTGCAGACACAAACCTTCTCTCCTCCCTCCCCAAAGGTGATCTGAACCAGTTTGAGCAAATGTCTTTGTCTCTTAAAATAATTATGTGATTTAGAGGCACTTTTTCCTGGCTTGCATCAAATGACTTTAATGGGGTCTGCTTGTGTGTGTCTGTGTGTGTCAGTTTAACAAGTTTTTGCTTTTTAAAGCTGCATTTATAGCCCAGTATTCACCAGAAAAGTAATTCTTTATGAGAAGGGATTATTTGTGTTTCACCATCACTTGGCATTTATTCCACAGAACATTTACTAGTGAAATTGTGCCCAGAGGGCAGAGGCCAAAATAATCTGAAAAGATATGTTGAAATTTGGGATAAACATTCTCTGGATGGTCTACCAACTGTGAACTTTCTCTTCTTTGCCCAATAGGCTTTGTCCTCTTTGTTCCAATCTTGGCCACTCTCTTGACCCCCCCTCAAGGTCAGGCTGACCTCTGTCCTCCCTACCTGTGTTCTCCTCATGGCCCCAAATGGGATTTCCCTGGGGCAGAGGAGAGCTGACAGCAGCCCAACCAGACTGGGATGGGGATCTGAAGGTGGGTTTCACACTGGCCAACACTTGAGTGATGAATGTCCTGGATGGGTCCTCACAGGTGACCCTTCTCTCTTTGTCCAACTGGGGCCTGCCAGCACTGCAGAGAAAAGCTGTTTTAGGGGCTGTTTTGGGGGCTAGGTGAGCATGCAGGGAGCCAACTCCATTTCCATCCCCTACCCCAGCCATGGCTGGGCCAGACATTTGGGGTGATGCTGAGACTGCTTGCTGATGTACAAAATAGAAAAGCTGCGAAGAGTCAGAAAGAGCTTGAATTTGGCAGGAAAGAGGGAAGGTGGATGCAAGCCAACCTGCTGTAGTGCCTTGTTTCCTGCAATGAGGAGAAAGCATCAACACTGTGGGACAAAGCCCTGATGAATCCTGCTTGGCACAGTCGTCAGTTCTGGTGGGGTTGCAGGGGAGGAGAGCACTGAGCCATGATCCTTGGGGAGGACACTTGCTGAGTGAGCTGCCTCATTTAGTTCTTTTTCCTGGAGGCACTGGGAATCTCCTAAGCAACTGAACTGTGCCACTGAAGCAGCTAATTTCTCCTCACAGCTAATTTCTCCTCACAGGTGCATTTGGCTGCTTCAGGTAAGGGTAAAATGTAGTCTCACATGAATTATCAGTGCAGTTAGAGGATGAAGGGGGACAGCGGCAGCTCAGCAGCAGCCGGCCTTATTTCTTGGAGAAAAATACCACCGGTACAGACAACAAAAGGTGCAAGAGTGAGGGCTCAGCAGTTAAAGAATTAGGCTGCTCATGGCAGAAAATGGGCTAAAGATGGTCTTTATCAAGGGAGATCAGCCCCTCTGGCTGATACAAGGGAAGAGATGGGCACTACCAAATGGGGAGCAAGAGGATGGGTGAGATGATGCTGCCTGCAAGGTGCCTTTGTCTAGCTACATCCTGCACCAGGTCATGGCATCATGGAGCTGAGCTGGCTCCCTCAGCAGCAGCAGGACAACCCCCTCCATAGGATACTGGTGCAAAGGCCAGTGGCTCTCTAGTGTTCTGCTGGCTGCTGCAGCTCATGGGAGACCCCTCATGTGCCTGCAAAAGAAGCTCAGGGAACATTACCCCTGCAGTAGGATCGAGTCACTCCACCAAAGCAGGCAGCAACATTGCAAGGAAATGTTCAGGGCTACAATCAAGAAAGTCTGGGTTCTTTATCCATGCTAAGACACTGACTGTGGTACACAGGTCTCATCTTCCGGAACCACATGACTTGGAGCCAGGCTTTGCTAGGTCTGCCCAGGTGGGGAGTCATCCAGAAATGGAGGAAGGAATATGAAATGTTCCAGTGACTCCTGTGGGTGAGAGATTAATATGTTTTGTGGCCACAGCAGATCATTCTAACTATTCATCTGACCTACTGGATCTCCCAGGCACAACGTTTGACCCTTATTTTGTTCTTCAGACTCCTCCTTCTTGACTCATTGTAAATTACGTACAGGGATATCAATATTTGGCTAAAGGGGCCAGTTGATGGACAACCTCCCCATAAATCACAGCCCTACAAGGCTTCTAGCATGTTAGAAGTTGCAATTTTAACCCCAAATTGGTTTGTGTCAAATTCTGAACTCATTGAACCTTATGTGTCTTTTCAAGGTTAAAGCAACAGCTTTCAGTGAAAGTATCTTAAATCTTTTCTGGAGGAAGAAATCAGATCAATTCTCACATCCTTTCTGTGTCTGCAATAGCTGTAATTGCAAACATTTGCAATATGTCCTGATATAAAGCCACCAAGAAGGGTTGTTGCCTTCTGTTGACCTTTCATCTCTTTACAAAATCAGAGGAAACTGCTCCAGCTCCTTGTAAATGGTATCTCCTGCTCCTGGCCTGTTGCTTGCTCATCCAATGCTCTGACAGGACCATGTCTTTGCCCTTAGGGTGGTTATGAGGGAGCTGAATATGTAGGCTTCCCTGGGGAGGACAAGACTCAGCTCTTTGCATTAATCTGTTGCTGGGGTTATTAACTGACACAGGACTAGCAAACTGAATTTTTAGGAACCATGGGTAGTTCAGGTCTGCAACAGTACAGGGACGGAAATGTAAGTATAATGGGCCCATTAAGGCATTTGTACTGCAATGGGCACCCCAAGACACATCACTGCAGACTGGTTGCTGTAGGAAAGTATGTTAGCAGACTGGGTCCATTCCATCCCATTCCATCTCCCATTAAGGAGTTTGCTCTGAGGCCCTGATGGTATCTGCCTGAAAGGGATAAGTGGCTGCACAGATCTGAGACCCCTTTGCCCATTTCTTGGCCAGAGGGAGGGAATGCTGTGGGATATACAGGTGGGAAAGCAACACTTGGACTGCAGCACTCCCAAATCAGTTGAGCAATACCCAAATTTACGGTAGAAAAAAACCTCTGTCCCCACATGGAGGGCCTGCAAGCTGCTTTTCATTAGGATTTCCCAGAACAGTTCTGCTGCAGCTTTCCAGGGAATTGGGTGATGAGAGTCTGGTGGTAACAGCCAAGGTTCTCCATGCTCCAACCTGAGGAATGCCCCAGCAGTGAGGGTCTGACCATGTCCTTGGAGTGCTAGCCTTGTTCCCTGCTCCTTCTTTACCCTCTTATAACACATCCTTTCAGCAAAGTAGTGAGTTATCTTAATTCTGCAGACAGCAGCACTCAGGGATAAGGTAACTAATTTGGGAAATTATCCTGGCTGTCAATTCCCTGACTGATTGGTAGGAGAGGCTTTGAAGCCTCACGCATGCTCCCTGCCATTCACTTGGACTCGAATTACCCTTTTATTTTACTTCCTCCTTGTTCTCATTGCCACACCACTCAAACTAAAATTATTCGCCTACAACCACAAACGCAGGGATATATCACCAGGAGTGCTGTAGGGCTGTCGCCATATATAATTCTCTGAGCTCAATATTTATAGAGCTACACATAGCACAAATCATACCCAGAAAGCCCATCGAGCTGGAGAGCTAGGTATAAACTCCAGAAATATCGCAAGCCATCGCTCACAGGAGACTGCCCGGCAGACCCGCTGGCTGTACATCAAGCTGTAATGCCATCTGAGTCCGCGCTTGGTGCTGGAGTGGATCAGAGGTCACTTCCAAGCTTTTCTTCCATAAATCCTGGGTGCTGGCTCTCAGCAAGGTTAGGGGCTGGGAGAACCCTGCTCTGAGTGCTCCCTCCTTCTGCTTGCTGCTGCTGACACTGAGCTGTCCCAGCACTCTGTGAGGGTTTTTATCTTTGGGGTCTTGCCCTCCCTCCTGCTCCTCTGCTATAGAAACCAGCGATGAGAGGGAGGAGGGGCATGCTGGATCTTACAGCTCCACCTGAAAGCTACAGGAGCTGACAGCTCCTCTGAAATGTCCTTTTGCTGGACTTTGGGGGAGTCTGAGGCGCTCTTCTTCTCACCCCTCAGGGTCACATTCTCCCTCATGGCCTAGTCCTATGCAGGGCTGTGAATTTTCTCTAAATGCTTAGGCGGTTACAGGCATGCAGCAGCTTGCCTGCCCACATAGCCAAGCCATGGTCATCAGTCCTAGGATAGTTCAGGTCCCTCTGTCACTGCCTTCCCTCCTCTTTTCCCCCTTTTCAAAGCTTCTCCCTGTCTTGGGTGGAGCTAGGCATCCCTCACTGGGGATGAGGGAGTGGTTCCTGACCAGGGCAGGCCCCAGTGCAGCTCGGCGCTATTGCATTGCATTTAAAGCCAATCCGAAGAGTGAAGAACAGGTGAAATGAGTGCTCCGCAGATGCAGACTAATCCTTCCCCAGCTTTTCCCACCCTGGCAGCTTCCACCCTCATGTGCTGGTGATCCAAAGGGTACTGCAACAGGTGGAGAAGAACCAGATGAGACTGGATGCAATGAGCAGGGGAAGCCTCTCTGAAGCAGAGCAGCAGTGATGTGGTGCTTTCTGAGCAAAGAAGTGCTGGGGTTTTGTCTGAGAAATCAGCCAGACAATTAATTTTATTTCTAAGCTGCATATGATAGACTTGAGCTAACCAGTCTCTGGTTCTTCCTTCTCCCCCAGCAGCATCGCAGATAGACTCTGACATTTAAGCAAAATAAAATCCGACCCTAAGCATTAAGTAAAACTCCCAGTGTGATGGGTTCGTGGCTTGCAGCAACATCTCAGCAGGGGCGTGTTAAAGCTGGTCTTCAGCAAGAGGAAGAATGAAGCTTTGCAAAACCCTGACGAGGCAAAGCTCCTAAAATAACAATTGAATTAAACTTAATTCATTTTCACTTAATATCCTTATAGTGCCTTTAGCAAATGAGGCTGTTATTATTTTGAGGAGGGAAATGGGGTGGTGCAGTCTGGCTGGAACTCACATCTCCTTACTGAAAGAAAGAAAACTTTGGTGGAAATAAAAAAAGCCATGGGAAGAATTGCAGACAGTTCAAATTCTCCATTTTGGATGAAACACCCCCAAACCCATCCAGTCTCATATTCTACAAGATATGCCCCACACTCAAGAGTATGCAAACCCACTATCTTTTTTCTGCCAGATGCTGGAGGTTTGCTGGCTTTGGCAGGGTTACATACCTGGTCACACGCAGCATCTGTAAGTGATTGTCCAGGTCCTTCCTTCCCTCCTCTTCTCTTGCAGTTTTTGAGCTTTTCTGCAGCATTTGAACCCCAAATGGCCCCTGCTTGCCCTGCCCCTCACTAGCTTAATCTGCAGTGTTTAAAGCACTGTTCTCACTTTTGTTTCCACAATGTGTCAGTGTGAGCCTTTCCCTGGTTAAGGGTGAGCTAACCTCATGACTCTGTAGGGCGGGCAAGCACAAGCTCTGGGTAGCAGCCCTGGACACTCCCTATTCAGGACAGCCTTTGTCCACATGCCTTATTTCCAGCCATGTCTCCTCTTTACTTGGGCCCACCCTTATTTCTACTGTGGGCAGGATTTGGCAAGCCCCTCACCACCAAGATTGTCTTTCTCTGTTGGAGTTGCAGGACAGCATCCTAGAAAGGACATCCTGCAGTTCTTCCCCTCAGACATCCTAGCAAAGAGGGAATGTCTCATGATCCCACACTCCAGAGAGGGATGGTCAACTGAAGCAAGGAGCAAATGAACCCAAGGAGCCATCCCAGCCTTGCCCCACAAAATTTCTTTCTCTCAAACCTCAGGCTCTGCTAATGAGAGGGAGCAAAGGCTGCTCTGAAATGGCCATGCAGGAACTGAACTACACTTCCCAGTAGGCCACAGAGCTAGGGCCCTCCTGGTATGAAAAAGCCTCCATTTGACTTGCTCATGCTCCCTAGGGCTGGGGACAGCTGGAGGATTTTAGGATTTCAAGGCTAGACAGCCGTTGTTCATTGCTGTGTAAGCAGCAGCAACAGCAGGCATTACAGCAAAATTAATTTCCATTCTGAATGCAGCTCTCCTGTGTCACTACTGCCTTTACAGTCTTCTTCCCAGAGCTCAAGAAAATGGCCCAGACAGGCTTTGCAAGGTCGCCTCGCCCTCTGTCTTGCTCGGAGGCAGGCTCTGCTCCAACTAATCCTCTTCTGACACACCTTTTTGTCTCTCTTACTCACAGAAACCTTTCTCCACCTGCCTTGGTTAGGGCAGCAGCTCATTAACTCTAAGAAAAAAGGAGAATAAACTTTCTTAATAAGACACAGCTTTTCGAACTCTCTGTTCTTCCCATCAATTAGAACTAGATAATTTTAGGCTTATGTGAAGAAAACTGAATAAGAAGGCCCTGGGACGGTGAGCACCCATCCCTCACGGTTGCATCCTCTCTGCTGCCAACAGATGCTGCTGCTGCTCTCTCTTGCTGCCAGGCAAAGACAAGCAATATTCAGAGCCTGTGTCTGCAGCAGGGACAAGATAATTTCACTGGGATATTTTCTGATAATCTGAAAAGTTAGCACATACCCATCATCTATTTCTCTGCACCTTTTTGCTGCTAGCAAGCCACACCTCTTTACTCTGATAGATTTTCAGAGCTACTCAAACAAAATCCAGCTTTACTTTCAAAAGCAAGGACTAATGGGAAAACAATTAGCAGTCATGGTGGAGTACTTCATCAAAATCAGATCATCGGGGTTTTGTTTTTTTGAGCATTGCAGATGAAGAAGAATATGAGATGAACTCCACCATCTCTGGGGCTGGTATGAGCTATTTGCCTTCTGTATCACTGGCTAAGAAATGGATTTTTTTTTTTCCGGCACTGTTCCTTTGAAGGGAGATTCCTGCCTTGGTTGAGAGCCAAAGCCTGGAAAAAAATGAAGATCTAGGTAAGCATCTGCCAGAGCTTGTGAATGGACTCCTGTGCCCAGCATATGCCAGACCCACACCCATCAGCAAACTGTGTGGAAAACCCCAGGTCCTGTCCTGGCAGGGTGAGCACCCGAGGGCTGCTCAGGCACAGAGCTCACAGTGCTTGCTGTGCCTGAGCAGGGCTCCTTCTGCCCAAGTTCTGGGGGCTCTTGGGGCCAGCCAAAGACACTGAGAGGGCCCCACAAGCAGCCTCTGCCAGGACACTGAGCACCATTCAGGAAGTATTGCTGAACTCTGTGTCTTGCTTTGGGGACACCTGCTAAGAGAGGAGCAAGGCTTGGTCTTTTCTGTGCACGCAGGCTCTAGCGATGCTTGCAGGTAGTGGAATACCTGCCCTGTTTCCCCTTCAAAAATCTCCTGTCCAAACCCTTTCTTTCCAGCCATGTCTCTGGAACATTAATCTCATCCTCCCTACTGTAAAGGGGAGCCTAGAGAAGGCACCAAAATCAAGGCTCCAGCACAGTAGAAAGAGGGTAGAAAGGCTGGGAAGTTTCCCCTGGAGGCCTTACCACTCCTTCAAATTTCTACTGCCAAACCCATTGTAAGAGGATTTTGAGGGGGAAACTGTCACCACTCCAAAGTGAGGTGTCTCAGAGGCCAGCCCTAAATGCCAACCCAGGCATCAGTTAAATGTAACAGGAGGTCCTGGTGGCAGAACCAAGATATCAGTTGATTATTATTTCTTCTCACTTTGGGGTGGTCTTGTCTGTGTCTGTTTATCTTGCAGTGCTAATTATTCTTTTACTTTCCCTGGGAGTGTTCATGGATCAAGTAGGGCAGATTGCCTCTCCTCTTGGCCATGGTTTCTGCACCCTGGGCTGGACAGGGCACAAAGAATGAGGGCAGAAGTTGTTTTGCAACCTTGTTCACAGGTATTGTGGCTGATTCCTCCTACAGGGCAAAAAAAAAAGACACAAGGAAGAGAAATTAAAGTTATTAGTATCAAACAGTTAAGGGTTGTGGTTGAATTAGGTGAAAAGTAAATGGGACTAATTGGGAAAAACATTAGCAGATCATAAAATAATAGCTTTTTAAGAAACGAGAAATAGAAGCTAATTACAAGCTGTGTGACATTGGCTTTATGTTGGTACTTGTGCTGATGGACTTGAAAGTTGCTTGACTACTCCAGTTCATTTTGGTGTGCAGGACAGCACTGATGGATGAGGTGGATGCAGGAGTAGCAGTCAGGGATTTTTTTTTGCTTCATCACTGAATAATAATATAATTCACATTGGAAGTGACCTCAGGAAGTCTCTGATTGAGCCCTCTCTCTGAGGAGCAGGGCTCACTGCTGCTAGGGCAGGTTTCTCAGTTCAGTAAACCTTTGAACGTTGACATGGTTAGTGACTTCAAAGTTGGATCTCTGGTCCAGTATCATGGGATCCTTCATGTGGAAAGTTTTTCTCTTATAAGTAATCACAGATTCCTTTGATGCAACGTGTCTGTCATTCTTCATGTCTGTTGGCCTTTTGTCTTTCCCAATACCACAAAAAGAATCTGACTCCATCTTTTCTAACACTCCACCAAGCCTCCCTGGTGTGGATAAGGGTGTCTGTGCAAAAGATGTGCAAGCACAGGACACCGGGGGGAGCTGTCAGCATTAGCATAAAGGAACGTGACTTGTGATACTCCTTACTCTCCAGGCATAAACAAACAAACAACATCAAAAACAAACAAGCAAGCAACTTGCTGTGAAGCATTATATTTTCCTTCAAATTATTATTAGTTTTCTGAAAATACTCATGGGAAGTAAAAGGGTTGTAATACTCATTTGCGTGCTCTACAGGCAGGGCTAATACCTGGAGAATGATTGCTGCCCATGAAAGTGAGAGCAGAAAATAAACTGGAGAATGTTCACCAGTACATATGTAGTACTTCATGCTGCCAGCTCTGCCAGCCTCAGAGCCGGGCAAAGAACATCCTGTGAGCAGTGAAGGGGGACACTGTCTCAAGCAGCTGGCAAGCTGGGACAGGACACATACTTCATACTTCATTCCAGGTGTGAAGTCCTGTCAGGCAGTGACCCAGGGACTCTGCAATCCTCTCGGTTCTGGGGTGAAGCAGGAGACGAGAATTTCTGCCAGAGGTGACCCTGGCAGTAAAGGAGCTGTTTGCACACAGCAGGGAGTGCTCCAAAGATCAGTTCCTGATGGCAGCAGGATTTTAAATACCCAAGGACTGAATTTACTAGTCATTTCCCTAGTCCCATTTTGGCTGAAATTCAATGAGACATTTAAAATTTGGGAGGACAGGGACTCAGGGGCATTCACTGGATCGACTAGGAAGACCTGCTTGCTTTTGTGTCACCCCACTGTTTCTGAGATGCGTCAGATCACATCTAACCCTGTGCCTGGTTTTCACCTTCCGTCCTCTCCCCGACATCTGTGGCATTGGTGTCACTTTGTTTTAAGTGCCAACCTGCTCCAAAATGACTGTGAACCAGAGAATGGGTTTCACCCTTCAGACTGCATTACTGTGGCAGCATCCTGTTTCCTTAGGTTCTGATAAAGGGTGACAATATGCTTCTTCACACGGTGACATTGGTAATGTTACAAGCCCTGGAAAGCATGACATGATTTCTCTGTGGGATGTGAAGTGGCTGCTCACCTCACAGAAAAAGGAGTGCCACGGGGAGTTTTGCTCACGAAACCCTTCCTCTTTTCACCTTTCAACTTTTAGAAGGGCTTTTCCCCTTATTAAAACCGCTTGGCAGGAGGCAGCACGCCCAGCTAAGTCCCACACGGGGGGTGCCGGCCGTGTTTCGGGGGCCGGGTGGCTGTGCCGCCTGCAGAGGTCCCCCTCGCCTAAGCTTTGAGCGCCGGGCGGGAAGGCGGCTCCGGTGGCTCCGGTGGCTCCGGCGGCTCCGGCGGCTCCGGCGGCTCCGGCGGCTCCGGCGGCTCCGGCGGGAAACGGCTCTCCCTCACACCCTTCACACCCTTCACACCTCTCGCAGCCCTCACAGCCCTCACAGCCCCTCACAGCCCTCCTCAGCCCCTCACAGCCCTCCTCAGCCCTCACAGCCCTCCTCAGCCCACACAGACCCTCACAGCCCTCACAGCCCTCACAGCCCTCCTCAGCCCTCACAGCCCTCACACCCTTCACAGCCCTCGCAGCCCTCACACCCCCTCACACCTCTCACAGCCCCTCACAGCCCTCACACCTCTCACAGCCCCTCACAGCCCTCACACCTCTCACAGCCCCTCACAGCCCTCACACCTCTCACAGCCCCTCACAGCCCTCACACCTCTCACAGCCCTCACAGCCCCTCACAGCCCTCACACCTCTCACAGCCCCTCACAGACCTCACACCCCTCACAGCCCCTCACAGCCCTCACACCTCTCACAGCCCTCACAGCCCTCACAGCCCTCACAGCCCCTCACAGCCCTCCTCAGCCCTCACTGCCCTCACAGCCCTCACACCTCTCACAGCCCCTCACAGACCTCACAGCCCCTCACAGCCCCTCACAGCCCTCACAGCCCTCACACCTCTCACAGCCCCTCACAGCCCTCACAGCCCTCACAGCCCTCCTCAGCCCTCACACCCCTCACAGCCCTCACAGCCCTCACATCCCTCACAGCCCTCACACCTCTCACAGCCCCTCACAGCCCTCACAGCCCCTCACAGCCCTCCTCAGACCTCACACCCCTCACATCCCTCACAGACCTCACACCCCTCACAGCCCTCACACCCCTCTCAGCCCTCACACCGTTCACACTCCTCACACTCCTCACACTTCTTGCAGCCCTTGTCCCAGCTCCCTCCTCTGCCATCCCAGGCAAAGCGGCGTTGGGATGCCCACAGGTGTGTCATAAGGATGTGGTGAGGTGAGCTTGGAGAAGCCGTAGCCTCGAAGTGGGACCCCGGGAAGGCAGGACAATTAACAGCCCAGACTAACACACCGTAATTGTGGGCAGCCATAACTGGGGGTCCTTCGACTTTCCCTGCCCTGCCAAGGAGGCACCTGGTGCAGGACAGAGACACTTTGAGCCTTGCCCACAGCAGAGGCCTACAGGCTTGACATCACTGAGGAGAGAGACAATGGGACAGGCAGCTCATCCATCCCTCCTCTCCAACTGCTACTGAATCCAGTTTTTGCTCCAGTCTCTGTGATGGACTTGGAACTCTCCAGTTTGTCCCCATGTCAATACTGTGACGGCTCCATCTTTGGCAGTGCGTGGGACTTTGGGAAGCAATGAGTGACCTCAGCTGCACAAAAGGTAATAATTACTGCAGACACCCCAGAGGAAACAAAAGAATGGTGTTCCTTCCTGTGCCCAGGGGCAACTAGGAGCAGGGGTACTGTACCCAGCTGGAAGGGACCACACACCTGGCCAAGGGTACAAGGGGATGTGTTTGCAGGTTGGAGCACCATTCAGAGCACTTCTAATCCTGGGTGTTATGGCCCTGGTGAAGAGAGCCCTCTCCTTTGCCAAGGGCTGCTCTGTGTGCTCCCTTCCCAGGCCAGGCACCGGAGAGCACGTGGGGACTCCCCGGCAGCCGGGGCAAGTGTGAGCCCTGGGGGCACCGCGGGAGGGGGCAGCCACCCTCTCTTGCGCCAGAGGAGGAGGGCACAGGGACCCCCTTGCTTTGCAGGCTGCTGTGACCAGCGGCATGCTCTCACCACGAGGCTTGCTCTGGATTCAGGGGAGGGGGAGGCGGGGGTGCCGTGGAGCAGTAGCCAATCTCTCCAGCAGTCAGGACAACTCAGAGCATGGGGGGCTTTGCTGCGGCCTTGGAGGTAACTGCATCCCTCTGAGGGACCTCCACCAATTCGGGGAAAGTGCCCCCCACCATTCATGGGCCCACTGAACCTGGGGAGGGCCTGGGGGGCTTCAGGGGCTTCCCCAGACGCCGGAGTGCTCACATGTGGAATCCCTGCTGCCTTCCTTGACTGCTCACATGTGGAATCCCTGCTGCCCCTGCCCCATTCATGTTTCTGCCTGTGGAGCCATCCCCGGGAGGGAGAGGGAGGCAGAAGGGGAGCACTGTCTTGTTTGGGAAATGGGAGACAGGGGCTGGGAAGGAGGGAGAAAGGCTTTTGCCAGAGGAAATCGATATCCTGTGAAAAGTAATTATTGAAGCATAAATTTATCATAAGGGTGATCACCAATAAAACATCTCTTGGCGACGTTTTAATTTAAAATCAAATTCGAAAAGGCCCCCCTCCCCCTTAAAAAAAAATCCTTAACAAGCAGAAAAATAACTGCAGCCCTTGGAACACTTCATTATACGTTCAAAGAGAGCTCCATCATCTTCGCACCGACGCCGGGCTCTGCTCTTCTGATGGATCCAATGCAGCTGATTTATGGAAATGACTTGCAAATCCATATATGTAGTTTGCAGTGACAGCCGTGCATATCACTAGTAATTCCTTTAAACTATGCAAAGAAAAATGATTCATATCTGGTTGGACCCTGCCTTTTCCAAGGGTCGCCACTCCTGAGTCTTGATGTGTTTGTCTGTATTGGTTTCCCTCTTGATTTTTTTTTTTTTTTAACTCCGTGATGGATGAGGCTGAGATCTTAACACTGAAACCCGGGACCCCGAGACGGGCAGCAAGGGAAGAGTTAAGCCTGTGGAAAGGTGGTTTTGCCCTCCTTCCCCGCGGACACGCGTGGGTCGGACGTGACACACATTGCCTCACTCGGTGTCGTGTCCCCGCGGCTTTTCTCTGCACCCCACCCCCACCCCCCCCCCGGGTTTCAGCCCCGGGTTCCGAAAGCTTAATTGTGTTAATTAATTAGTCCTCCATGTGTGGTTGCTGGGTGACTCCGGGGCGGATGCAGAGGGATCGGAGAGGTGCGGCCCGGAGGGATGCGTGCTCATGCCTCAGTTTCCCCACCTGCAAGAGGGGCGTGACGGGGGCAGGCGGCCCGGGCGATGCGATGCGGCTGCAGCCCCGCTCTGAGGACGCCCCCGAGTGCGAGTGGCCTCTCCCTGGGGCTCCCGGTTCTCTCCTCCTTGCAAACCCCTGCACACGGGGCTGGGCCCGCACACGTCGGGCAAAGATGGAGAAAAATCAGTGGTTCTTGGAATTTCTTCATTATTTTCCGCAGTTATCCCAGGAATTACCATACCTCCTTCCCCATTTGTATCCCCAAAGATCATCCTCCAGCACTATCTCTGATAATGCATTTATTAGGCTTCATGATGCAATAACCACAAGCAGCCAGAAAATGTAGCATTTTTCCACATTATCATCCAATTTCCCTTCCCGGGTATTTAGTTCAACTCTTTAACACCAGCCACATAATTAGAATTTGGATTTCCATTAATTTTCCTTGAGCCTGCAACCATTTTAAGATCACAGTGGTAATTAACGTGATACATCACTAATTTCACCAAGCACAATCTAAGTAGGCGCTCCCCCTCCTTCTCAGGGGCAAGGCTTGGGGGGATGGTGAGGGGGACGTCGGGGGTCGGGGCGGCCCGGGGCCCCCGCCAGGGTGATTCTGTCCCCGCCCCGGCCCCGCCGAGGAGCGGAGCGTGTCGTGTCGCAGCCCGGCCCCGCCGCATCCTCCGCGTTCGCAACGGAAAAATACACTTTTCTTTCCAGTAAATTTAACAATTAAAAATATTTATCGGTAGCAGATTTACGTTGTTGTGTCTCCAGTCTTGGGGCATATTGGTAGACTATTAAGACTAATTAGCATCCTTTCTGCATGCAGATTTACTAAGCTGATTGCGGTATAACTCATCCCTAAAAGCCCCTATCCCTTCACATTTGCAGAATGTAGCTGAAGGCAAGGCCTTTTCGTCTCTCTCCGAGCTTGCAAGCAGCTCACGTTAGCCGGGCATTTTGCTAAGTAAACTTTAAAAATGTGAAGCAATAACAATTTGAGTTAGAATCTTGCAGAGTACTAAAATGGAAATATTACCTCGGGAGCTTCCACAGGAAGGATCTGGGAGGAAACAAGAAGCTTAAATGTATAGAAGCACGCAGCAGATACAGGCTGTATATTCTCAGCATTAAACCCAGGGCTGTTATTTTCTTAAATATATTTGAAAATAAACAAAGGGATTTCGTATGTGCCTGGGTGGCTGTGTGTTCCCGAAGCCAAACAGCACCGAGGAGAGGAGAGAGAGAGAGGGAGCGAAAGAGAGAGAAAACGAAGAGTTACAGAAAGTTTGCAAGATGCAGTTGCGGGGAGCAGTTGTTCGTTTTTTCATTCCTTCTCTGCATTTTGGGTCTGTTTAAAAGGCGCGGAATCAGCAGAGTGCTTTGCTGCGCAGCCCCTCAAATACAACGGGAAGGGAGATTCGTAGCATCCTTTGAACCTTACTTTGCATTTAAAATATTTAAAGCGTCCCAGAAGGCTCCGTGAGGCTCTTTCAAGGTGTGGATAGCATCGGCTCTTATGCTTTTAAAAAGCATACACTGCTGGTTTATTATTAACACACTGGGAAGTACATAAGCCCCACAACTTTATTCTCTTTAATGAGCCTGGAAAAGCACGTTGGCCCTGAAGGGTTTTGTTCATTAAAGATGTAGGCTGTAGGAATATTGTCTCATTAATTATCTGGTTTTAATTACACTGTTACCCTTTGAATCCATATATTTGTGGGGGGGTGGAAAAGTTGCTATAACCAGACCCTCACAATCCGCAGCGAGGGCGTGTCGAGGTTTAAGGAAGAAGAAGCAGCAGACACTCTGACAGGGAGCGCGGGAGTTGCAGGGATGCTCCTGCAGGAAGGATGGGCGGATGGGCGCAGGGGTGGGGAGGAAGGGGAGGTGGGAGGAAGAGGGGTCTCCGCTCGTGTAGAGCTGCGCACACACCAGGAAATATATATTTCCCCGTGTCTCGGCTGCCGGCCGTCTTCCGAGCTGGTCCGGTACCGGGTGGGATGCACCGTGGGGAAACCGGAGAGCTGGGTCGGGCAGGCTCAGGGCGCGTCCCCCTCCATGAGATGTAACCCTCCGGACACCTCCCCAGTTCCCACATCATTATCTTTCCTCGGCGCATAGCGAGCCGGAGCCCCTTTCCAATTAATTTTATTTTCCTGTTAATTTGCTCGCCATTTAGGAAGAGCAGCTCTATGGCCCGCTCCCTTACACCGAGCAAGAAATACAGCATTTCTCACCCCGTCGAGGCTGGGCGACGGCAGCCGACGGTGCTCCTCCAGGACTGGGTATCACCCGGAGGGGCTGAGGGCGTCGATGCCATCGTAACTGTCGGGGAGCTTTGTCATTAATTACCCGGCGCTAAATTGTGCCGTTTTCCCTTTAAATCCCAGACATGTTGACAGGACACATTAAAGTGCAGCCTTCTCAGGCTGAGAACATCATAAAAACCGGACAGGCAATTTCTGTTTTCACCAAATAGCCAGGGTAGCGCGTTCTGCATCTTTGATTTTAATGCACTAACTGGCAGCTAAGCAGTGAGGGGAGCACAGAGGTGGGGAGAGAGAGGACTCGAGATGGAAAACCTGGGGAGGAAGCAGAGGTTAGCGATATATATTTTTTTTTTCTCCTCTTTCCTGCAAGCCCTGCCCTGGCTCGGCCCCCTCCCATCCCCAAATCCATCGCACCAACTGAATTATCAACTAGAATTTGATTAATATGCAAATCTGAGGCAAACAGCTCCATATAATTCTTTCAGTGGAGAGTAATTAATCAACAGTTAAAGCAAATTAATACATATATCAATTTTGTCAGGAACATGCTTAGTTCAATAGCCCGTAAAATTGAAGTTTGAAGTATTAAGGGGCTCTACAGAAACGTTATGACTAAAACTTTCAAATTGATCCTATTTAGTAATCAATCAGGCTCTCCCCTCGGGTTAATCTGTCTAATTTTTCATCTCAAATCATACACTTTAGTGACATGCCATCTAGCAAACAGTCGATAAAAAGTTAACAAAAATGATAACGACTTCAGCACACGATGGTTCCTGCGTGTGAGCCGGTGGACTCGGGTGGGTGTGCAGCCCCACGGCGGCCCCGCCACCCAGACTGCCGCCGGTGCCATCCCGGCAAAACCACCTTTTGCTGAGTAGCTCATTAAATATGCAATTCTTTTCTCTCCTCTCCCCGTTTGCTTCTCCCTCCCTCAGCCCAAGCGGGCTGATTTAACACCGGCCGGACACGCCGGTGGGCGGCTCCGCGGGGTCTGCTCCGAGCCGCGAGGGGATGCCTCTCCACCTTGGGCAACGGGAGCTAAAACCCCGCTCCTGATGCCTCGGCTCTTCCCGCGCCTAGCGGGCAGCGCTCGGACTCTTCCTCCGCGAGACGGACGTGGGGAATAAAAATTCGAAGTGCGGTGAAGATGTGAAGTTTGCAGTCGTGGGGGTGTGGACACGGCCTCACACGTGTTACCAGTACGGGCTCTACACGTGTTTACACCCCCTCGCACCCCCTGACCCGGCTCCGCGTAGCGTAGCGATGCGTTCGGCGAGCAGAGCTGCGGAGGGGGTGCGGCGAGATGGGCGAGGGGGCGAGCAGTGGCCGGAGTAGGGGCTGAGGACCAGAGCGTTGCCGGCAGAGGACTCCCGGCAGCGGACAGACCTCGGGCATTCCTCTCTCCCCCGCATCCGTCGCCCCTCTCTGTTATATCAAGCGACCGGTTCTGGGAGGGCCCTCTTGGCTCGGCGCTGACGGCAGCCCCCTCGAGGGCTCTGCTCCGACGGCCACTTGCCTTCAGTGGGACGGGTGATGTAGTCACTGTGGGCGTCGATGACGTCATACCTTCTGCTGCCGCCTCCACGTATGACCTGCACAACAGGACTGCGCTCAATTCCCCTGGGGGCCTCAGTCCCTTCCTCCAGCACTGGAGATGTTCCCCTAGGGAAACCAGGCCTTGGGATGGGGACATGTGACGGAAATCTCCCCCTGGGACAGGCTCACCTCGCCGGACAGCCTGAGGGAAGTTTTCGCGCTCTGTTCCCTCCCCGCCCTGGGCTCACCTGGACGGGGAGGGCGAAGGACCAGGCCCCCCGGTGCGCACGTCGATAGCACCACCCCTCGTTGCAGAAGAGACATCCAGACCCCATGAACACCCCAGGGGTGCCAGCCCAGCCCTTCGGGCGGATGGACCCTCAAGATCTCGCGGGGACAGCGGGGAACCTGGCAGGGGGTGGGGACAGGAGTGGTCCGGCGGGGCTTCCTTTCTTGGCCTGGAGGAAAGATCGGAGTTTGAGAAGGCTGAAAGGTGTCCGCGGCCGAGCGGTTCGGAGGAAGATGCTCACGGCCGTAGGGCTGAATGCGGCGAGCGCGGCCCCACCGATATCACGGCGCCGGGAATTTTCCATTTCCAAGGGACACCGGCCCTTCCCGGGCTGCCCCGGGGTGCCCGACTCCTCGCTCGGGCACAGGAAGGGGGTCCGGTGTCCCCAGCGCCCCCCAGAGCGCTGCAGAGCCGAGGGAGCAAATAAGGGCCTTGCCTCGGGGCCGAAAGCTGCAGGGGGAGGATGTGGGGAGTAGGTGTGGGCATGGCAGGCGGGCAAAGTGCTGGTACCCCACCGGACCCGCTGCCGAAGGTACGGGACAGTGGGAGGCCAAGAGCTGCTGGGACGCGCGGCACTGCCCGACAGCCTTTCCGCGCGTCGCGATACAAGGGAGCAGTCGCGATACGGCTGTGAATGTTCAGTGTTTACTGCAGGAGGCGGGCGAGCAAGACGGTGTGACACACGAAGGGAGTGAGGAGAGCCCTGTGTCACCTCAGCCTGCCGGTCCCCGGGGTGCGCGGGCTGGGATGAAGCGGCCAGTGGCCCTGTACAGGGGGCTTTCCGGGGAGCGGAGGAGACAGGCTACGATTCCTGCCCCAACCCCAGAATCGGGAAGAAAAAGCCTTTCCTTTCAGCAGAGACTCATGCATCAAACTTCAATTTTCCGGACGATTGAATTAGTGATTTTTTTTCTCCTGAACTAAAATACACTTAAGTCTTTGGGATTAATTACCACGTTCTGGTCCCTCAGACTGTAGTATTAGTTATCGTTGCCATATTCGACATCAGCTCTGACACCTCATAAAATAAGGAACTGAATTTCACTGACTCAACCTGCTTCAACCCTGTTGGATAATTCAGAAGGGGGCTTTATTCTCCGTCTGGGAGCCCTGTGTGAAGTGAACAAGATCAAATATGGATCTTCTCCACCCCCCTCAGGAAAAAAAAAAAAAAAGCTTAACTCCCCCCCGAAAACACTAAACAGTGCCTTTTCCAAGCAGACAACACCCCCCACCGCCTCCTCCCCTCCCGCTCCCTTCACACCTCCAAACGAAATCTAAGGCAGTGTCAAGTTTGGGGATGAAGGATGGTATGGCAGGGGCGGGAGGCTGGGCGGGAGAGGGGGGACACGCAGGAGGGCATGTCCGGCTCCTGCTTTTGAGAAATGGGGTTTCTGCCGGGGAGGGAACAGCGGTGGTCGAGGTGCGGGCTGGACCGAGACCCTCGGGGGTCGCCACGCCCGCGCTGCCCCTGCCCGCACCTGTCCGCGCCCGCCCCGACGCGGGGGACACGGGGCAGCGCAGCCCCCGTCGGGGCGGGTGATGAGCGACCTCCGAGCCCCCAGCTCACTCCCGCAAGTCCCTTCCATGTTCCCGCACACCCTTTTGCCAGTTACTAGTTTTCACCTCTCCGGGCCAGGACCCGGGCTGTTCAAGCGGATTAACGCCTTTATTTTTCTTGTCGGGAATCACTTGGGAAAGAGCTGTGTCTCCCCCTGCCCTGTGCCCACCTTTTCCCAGGGCGAACCGCGGTGAGCCATTTCCCAGGGCACGGAGCACAGGGCTAGGGGCGAGAAGCGCCGAAACGCCGCGGGTTTGTGGGGAGTGGACATGGGACGGACTGTGCCCCCCGCTGTGAATCCGTGCAGGAAGTACTGGCGGCAGGTTGAAGGCCAGACAAGGGAACCTCTGTCCCAGGTGTCCCCGGCCACGAAGTTCCAGCCGGGGGTCTGGGCCCAGAGCCCTCCTTCTCCGGGATAGCGCTGGAAACGGACGGGAGCGGCCGGCGGCCCCTGGGTCGGCGAGGCAGATCCGGAGATCCCTAATTTGGAGTAAATCTGGGAATCTGGGGCGGGCAGGAGGGGTTCCATGCCGCGTCCCTGGCAGCAGCCCTCCGAGCGGGCCGGGAAGGGCTGCGGCTGGTCAGCCCAGAGGGCATGATTCAGCTCTGTCACCGCGTCCCTATTGCTGCTGCGGGGGAAAAAAAACAAACGCAAACCACCCGACAAACAACAGTCCCACTCCCACACCCAACCCCCCACCCCGCCCCCCTCCCCCGTCCTCCGAAAAAAAGAACAGAAACAAGGAAAAAACCCAAACAAACATACCACTGAAAAGGAAAAAACCAAACAAACAAAAAACCCCCCTATTGCATCTAAAATTCGAGGGAGAGCGAATCCCGAGCAATCGATCTACTCATGTAGGTGATCCCAGGAACGGCGCATTTCAAACTGGATGACAAACGACGGGCACAAGCCAGAGCTTCATTTTTAAGCTAAAAAAAAAAAATCTTTTGTTTGTCAAAATGCAGATTAAACAGCCAAAATCCCAGTTATGTGGAAATAGGGGGCTAGCCAAATGAACAGGCTACAAATCTTCAGGAGAAGGCTTTATTTACTAACCCGCCCCAGCCACGTGTGGTAAACTTCTGCGGGTGCAAGGCGGCCCGGCATCTCCTCTCTTTGCACTCAGAAGTCAATAGATCAGAAACCCAAATTAACTCCCAGCCTATTTTCCATACACCCAGCCACTTTCTTCTTCTTCTTCTTTTTTTTTTTTATTTCTTGGTTATAGTGAATTGTACTGTTTGCAGCCTCATTAAATCCATTCCAAGACAAAAGAATAAAAGACTGGGGGGAGGGAGGGGACAGGAGAGGAGGGGGAACAGGAGAGGGAATGGGAAAAAAAAAAAACAGATAAAGAAAACAAATAAAGCCCTTTAACTATATCTTCACATAAATGTCACAGTTTCTCAGCATTTACGATTTCCCTGCTTAGCATAAAAACACTTAAGGACAAGATTGAAGGCTTTCCGAGAGATCTGGACAGAAGTCAAAGCTATCACTCGGAGGTTAAAAAAAAAAAAAAAGAAAAAAAGAGGGGATGGCGAAGTGGGGGCGGGAGGTGGCAGAAAACAAGTGCTCTTCCAAATAATACTAAAGAAAAGTGAATTTCATTGTAATTCATAGGCTTGTTCCAAATACCAAGAGAGAAAGAAAAAAGAATAGAAGCGCACAGATGCCCCGACGAAGGGGGAACAGCTCTGCTCCCATTGTTGTGGAGTTAAACAGTGGAAGGGAGGGTTAACCTAATCCATCAAATTGTCTGGAAATTGTGAAGAAAATTCAAAAACCATATGGTCTCCAAGCGCTCGCCTTCTCTCTGCTGCGGAGGGGCACGCTTGTTTCAGCATGGCGAACCGCAGGAGGCTGTATATGCTCCATTGTCGCTTGTCACTTCAGAGAAGAGGGCTCATTTGTCCCCAGTTTTCATGCTTTACGCTAAAAATTACAACCCCATCCATTCTCAAAGAGGAGAAAGATTTATTTAGCCTCGGAGAAACTGGACCAAAAAAAAATCCAACCCACAAACCAACCCCGTCTTATCTGGACACTTCTCTGCCGACTCCACCACTGTACGCCAGATTTGCCTTTCTCACATAAATTTTACAAAGAATAGGGAGAAACACACGTTGGTCGACTCCAAAGGCAAGTCACGCTGCCAAGAGAAAACACATTCACCAGAGCTTTAATTTTTGGCTGGGAAAAAAAAAAAAAAAAGAAAAAAGAAATGAAAAAAAAATAAGGGAGGA
Source organism: Fringilla coelebs (assembly GCF_963513975.1). Lineage (NCBI taxonomy): Eukaryota > Metazoa > Chordata > Aves > Passeriformes > Fringillidae > Fringilla > Fringilla coelebs. The sequence goes on along the minus strand of NC_140066.1, from coordinate 23,905,744 downwards.
AATTAAAAGAAAAAGAATTAAAGGGAGGAAACGAAACATTTTCCATCCCCGTGTCCCCGTGGCAGCTTTTGCCCAGGCGCGGGAGGCCTGGCCCGCCGGGCGGAGAGCAGCTTCCCCCGCAGCACACCCCGCTCCTTTTGTCCAAATCGCTGATAACTCCTTGCTGCCACTCGGATTTGTTTTTATTTTCCTTTTTTTGTTTGTTTTTTTCTTTTTCTTCTACCCCTCTTTTTCCCCTTCCAATTTCAGGCTGGAAATGCCCGGCTGACAGCAGGAGGGCCCCGGGGTCTTGGTGGTTCCGCTCGCCCCTCCGCGCTCCCGCCGTCGCCGCCGCGCATCCCCCGCGCCCGGAAAGCGCTGCCCGCACCTCCGGCCTTATCGATGCTCCGCATTATTACCCTGCTAAACTCTGCCTGGCATTAGACTTAGAAAAAAAGCCCTAAATAATAACATTGCTCTAGCTCGTGTGCTCCTTTCCCGTCATTTTTCTCGCAGGTAGTGCTCTCAGAGTAACTTTAAATGCAAACGGGATGGGAGATTCCTGCGGGGAAAAGTCTAGTGTAGACTCGGACCGGCGGGGTGTTTTTTCGGTCACAAATGAAGGACGTTAAAAAGTATATTAAAATGGCAAGGATTTTATTGTATCGGAAAAAAGAGCTATCTGTACAATTCTAAGAGACAGTAAATAAAGCGACATTGTCCCTATTGGAATTTAAATAGCAGGCCTTTTAAAATTTGTACAATTCAAACAAAACCAGGTCTTAAATCTGTACATTTTTTTTATTTATAGTGTAATATTTAAATGTATTGATTTGGGGATTTGTCCTTTTTTATTTCCATAGCATGCAAAAAATTCTAAAAAGAGTAAAAAATAATTCTAGGATTTTTTTATTTTTCCTTTTTTTTTGTTACCACCTTCATATCAAAAATACGAAAGGCAGCTTTTTAATAAAAGCACAACAATAGCAGAAAATGGTAAAAATAGCTTTTAATTGTTAAAATGAGGCAGAAATTGCATTGGAGACAAATCTCTATGCTCTAGGAAATAAAGAAAGTATATATTTTTCAACTTGCATTATCACCGAGCCCCAAGTTCCCAAGATTGCGAAAGAAAAAAATATTTTTAAAAGGAAAAAAAATTAGTTCGTGCACATCTGAAACATGCAAGGAAAGGAAAGCGGCTAATTTTTTGCTGTTGCCGTTTTAAGCCTAACTTAAATCTTCTCTAAAGTGGTTTGTTTCGGAAGTCTTTGAAAACAACTGCTTTCCCAAACATCTCTTGGAAGCCAGGTTTATTCCAAGGTTACGCGTCTCCCTTATAGATAAAATAATCATCACTGATAGCTATTAGAAAAAATAATAATCAAAACCTCAAAAAGAAGGGGGAAGGAAAAAATTCCAATATATAAGTTTAAATATTTATACAGAAGCCGTCCGTAATTGCACCGTTCCGAAGATGTGGCAGGCGGAGGGATATCGACTCTACCCTAAATTAATCAGGGGGTGTGTGTCTGTGGTGGGGTTCTATTGCTTATTGCTCCGACCGAGGGGAGCAGCCGCCCCGCCGCGCTGCCGGGGCCGGGATGGGGGGCCGAGGGTGACGGTTTGGAGCTGTCGGGATGGGGGGGGAGGGACATGGCGGGGGAGGCCGGCCGCCCCTCAGTCATCCACGTCGATCTCCACGTCCTCCTCCTCTTCCTCCTCCTCCTCGCTGTCCCGGCGGCTGTGGGGCCGCTCCGTGGGGGGCGAGGCGGGGCGGGGCGGCGGCGGAGCGCCGGGCTCCCGAGCGGCGACGGGGGGCGGCGGCGGGGACCCGGGCCGCGCCTTGCCCCGTCCCTCGGCGCTGGGCTCCAGCTCGGCCAAGGCCACGATGTCCACGGCGGGGTTGGGGCCCAGCTTTTTGGCCGATTCCACGTCGGCCTTCATCTCCTCCAGGTCTCTCTTGAGCTTGGCGCGGCGGTTCTGGAACCAGGTGATGACCTGGGCGTTGGTGAGCCCCAGCTGCTGGGCGATCTGGTCCCGGTCCGCCGGCGACAGGTATTTTTGGTAGAGGAACCGCTTCTCCAGCTCGTAGATCTGGTGGTTGGTGAAGGCCGTCCGCGACTTCCGACGCTTCTTCGGCGTTTGCCGTTGCCCGAAGATGGTCATCCCGTCCCGGCCTGCCGACGAGCCGCCAGATTGTCCCCGCTTTCCCGTGTCCACCCCGACCCGAGGCCCCGGACCCCACACCCCTGCCCCGTCGGTATCTGGAGGGAGCGGGATAGAGCCCCCTCTCCCGCACCCCGAGGGCCACGGGGGAGGATGCTGCCGGCTACCGGCCGGGTACGGGCCGCCCAGGGACACCCATCCCACCCCTGAGACACCCTGGGAGATGGCGGGGGACGAGGAGAGAAGGAAAACCAGGCCCTGGGGAGGAGCGGGGTACCCACCCGTTGGAGGACCCCCCTAGTCTGAGAGGGGCTTACCTTCGGCCGCCTGCAGCACGCTGACTTCCAGCCCCTTGAAGGTCTTGCTGGCCAGCTCTTCCAGGGCGCAGAGGGGCGAGGTTTGGGAGAGCAGCGCCCGGCCGGACAGGGGCAGCCCGGCCGGGGGGTGCTTCTCGGCGGCGGAGAGGAGGTGGGCCGTTCCGCAGAGGGTGTAACTCCTCCGCACCGAGGGCTTGTTGAGGATGTCCTCGATGCTGAAGGGGGTGAGGGGCTTGTTGGAGTTGGCCGGCGGTGGGAGGTGATCCAAGGGGCTCCGCCGCCGTTCTTCCCCCGAGGAGGGCTTGGGTTCTTCTTTGGAAGTCATGGTGGGGCCGGGCTGCACGGGGCTGCCTTCCCCACCCGCGACGGGGATGCGCTGCCGCGGGGAGAAGCCCCCGGCGGGACCGCGGGGTGACGGCGGCGAAGACAGCGAGCAAAAGTTGAAGCCCACCTCCAACTCCGGCGGAGGAGCCCCGGGTCCTCCCGGGGAGAGCCACGTCGGGCGGCTGGCCGGGCGGGCAGGGCGGCGGGCGGGCGCGGAGCGGAGTAGAGCTGCCGTCGGTCCCTCGTCGAGAGGTGGTCCTGCCGTACCTCTTGTCCCAGGGTTTTGGGTCGGAGATTTCCCCCCCTCCTGTCTGTCTCCTCTCTCTCTCTCTCTCCCTCTCTCTCTCTCACTCTCTCTCCCTGTCTCTCCTCTTTCTTTCTCTTTCTAGCTGCTATTTTAGGAAACACCCCAAATCACAGCACTTTCCCTGCCTCCCCACCTCAAGCTAATACCCACCCCAAAACAATTTTTAAAAATAATAAAAAAAAAAAAAAAGAAAAAGCAGACTCCGTCGAGGGGAAGAGCAGCCCTCGTACCGAGACCTCGGACCAGGGGGAAAGAAGCGAGAAGAGATGGGGTAATTGACTATTGCTAACAAGTTATTGTTGATTGGGAGGTAATCAATTATCTTCAATGACACTTTTCGCCCTCTCTCTCTCTCTCTCTCTCTTTCTCTCTCTCTCTCTCTCTCTCTCTGTCCAATGCAGGCTTTTGCAAGTTCGGAGACCCATTAATTAGGAGGCGGTATGGAGGTGGAGCCCAGTTGAATTATAATGCTGAATGCACTTGTCATATTCTGGCCCTGCTATTTGTTTGGACATATATATTTTTAAATTACATTACAAACCAGCCTTTATTGCATCAGGATAATACAGTATAGTGAAAAATAATAATAACCGAAAACAAAACAAACCGAAAAATATCCGGCTGTATCTTTTTTCTTCCCCCCCCGAGATTTTTTTTTTGTTTTGTTTTCTTTCTATTCTCCCTTCTGCTAATTTCTGCTACCAGGTTATTCAAAATGTCTCTCTCCAGCTCTACCCAGAGTCGTTTGATTTTTTTTTTTTTAATGAGGGGAAGAAGGGGAGAGCCTGGTTCCAGGTAAGGCAGACCTTTCCTTTCCAATAAAACCCGAAGGTTTCCGCCGAATTTGTCGTGCTCCTCTTTCCCAGCGCCCTGTGTCGGAGCGTGCTGCGGGGGCCGGGGTGGGAGCAGGGCCCCCCGGTGTCGGGAGAGCCCACGGAGGGGTTGCGTGGCGGGCTGCGGGCCGGGAGCGTTCCGAGGATGTCGGCGGCTTCTTGGGCTCCGGTAGCGCCGGGTGGTCCTGGCCGGGAGCAGAGCGGGGGGAAAGAGTCGTGGAGGGACGGTTTCTAGCCCGAGTCGTTTTGCTGCGAGCCCACGGGTGGCTCTGGAGAGGGGCAGGGGTGGCGGGGTTTGCTGTGTCCTCCACTCTCGGGGAACCCGACCCGGCCCACCTCTCCGCAGGGCCAGACCCGCTCCTTAGTATTTCAACGCGGATCGCTGTCCCGCTTCTGTGTCGCCGTTCTGCAGGGACGGAGACAAAGCCCAGATCCGGGGTGAACAGCGTGGCCCCCACTGCGGGCGTGAACGCTCTCCCACGGTCCCCGGGGGGACCTCGGCCGGTACACGAGCCGCGGCCCGGGCTGGGGCTGGACGGGACGGGCGGTGGCTGGAGAGGCGGTGGGGCAGGAAGAGAGACAGGGGTTTGGATTGGGCCCCAACTTTCCCTCCTCACCTTGAGGGCCAAGAGGAGGACGGCTGGTAGCTCCCAGGCCGCTAGGTACCAAACAAGCACAAAAGAAGCAAATGGCTCCTCTCCTTAAAGCGCCCTCTTCCCATTTTTTATAGCTCTCTGGGAGTCTCTTTATGCAGTGACCTATTTTTAAAGGCCTATATTGGGTTATTCATCATATCAAATACTGCGAGGAGATGGGGGGAGCCGGTCGGGGGGGAGCGAATTACACTGATTCTAAATCGCCCGACTTCTTTGCTTTGCTAGGTGGATTATTTGCTTTGCTTTGCTTGGGTTTTATGAAGTGATTTAAACATATTTTAACCAATTAGAGACTTTCCTCCTCTCCCTTGTGTCCCCTCGCATTGTTTTCCAGCGTGTCGTTTTATGTCAGGATCCAAGTTTTATTGAGAACTCAGCCGGAGTGCTGGTGTTATAATTACAGAAATAAGATTAAAAAAAAAAAAAAAAAGGAGGGGAAAAAACGAAAGAAAAATAGCCTCGTTCCCGAGTGCGAGTTTGGGCGGGCTGGCGGGCGTACCGGATGCTCTGAGGCGCAGCCGGTTACCGGCTGCAGCCTTTCCCTCAGAGCGGAGTGCAGACACGGGAGCAACTTACCCCCCCCCCCCCCCCCCCCCCCAATCTCGAGCACAGCCTGTTTATCTCAGGGCACGGGCAAAAGTGCCTCAGACACAGTGAAATCCTGCAAACCGTTTTGGATTCCCCCGTTGTCCCCCCCAGCTTCTCTTCCTACGCGGGAGGATAGGGGTTTCAAAGCACCTTGCTTTTTTTTTTTTTTTTCTTTTGGCTCCCTAATAGGGGCAGAGCCCGGGGGAGGACGGACAGCAGCCTCACTACAGACCTCCCGACACAGAGGGACCCTTCCTCGGCCGCTGCCTGGTAGGGGATAGCCGGGTTCATGATTCGCATGAATAGCTCAGCCCAGTGGCTCGAGGCCTATCGCTTGCCCTTGTGCCCAGCCTCCCTCCCCAGATAGCACCTCACTGAAAAAAGGGTGGTTATGAGGGAAGGGGGCAGATCCCGGCCCCCTTTCCCGAGCCCCCCGGCTCTCGGTGGCTGCCCGGCGGGCTCCGACCTAGCCCTCTCTGCTGTGCTCTCGGCTGCCCGGTGCTGCCTTTGGCCGATTTGGGTTCGTTTGTCCTGTGCTTACTTTTCCTTTGCAACCGCTGCATCTCCCTCCTCGCAAACGACTCCCTCTCTGCTCACCGGGGGTGGGCTGGGCTGCCCCCAGCCCAGCCTAGGGGGAGAGCTCTTCATCTCCCCTCCTGATCCTTCGGAGTTTAATTATTTTAATTTTCTTTTTTGGCAGCCCGTTTGCACCCAACCCCTAATTAGGGACCCTCAGTGCCCCCCGGCGCGTCCTTTGCGTCTCACTGTCCTCGAAGGGCTCCTAAGAGCAAGGGAGCCCCGACGACAGCCGGGGGCCTGCTTCAGCCACCGCCACGGAACTTCGCATCCCGCCGGGCTCTTCTGCCCGTCCCGCCGGGACGCAGCTGCTAGACGTGTGTCCCAGCTTTGAGGTCGTTTGGGGAAGAACACCCTCATCCAATGCTCTCCAGCAGCCTCCCTCCCCTCCCGCTTCTGCCTCTAACAGCCGCTCTGAGTGGGACCTGGAATTGACCTACTCCTGGGCCAGGCAGAAGTTCGGGTTCCCGATCGAGAGACGGGGACAAGCAGGGCTGGGGGGCACGAGAGCCCCTTGGATGTCCCAGGGGATGGATGAGGGCTTCCTCCCAAACCTTTGGGGAAGTGTCGGTCTAGGTCCCTGCCTTCCATCGTGGAAGAAAAGCGGGTAAAGCTGCGGCGTTTCTTCCTCACAGGGGAGAAAACTGCCGCTGAAACGAAAACTCCCCGTGAGTGGGGACACACACACAAAAAAAACAAACCGAACCAAACAACAACAACAAAAAAATCTGCTCCGAGTAGCATCTTTGGAAGCCTCTCCTCTTGCCGTCTCCAAAACCGTATTTCGGGGTATGGGCATAGCTGCCTTCCCCGGAACAGTCCCGGGCCCGGCGGGCAGCAGCAGGACGCTCCCGGGGCTGCCCGGCTCTGGCTGTGTGCGGTCCGCTCCTGTCCAGGAAAATGTCACAGGAATATAATTAAAGCAGGCGGCATATATCATTCAAGTGTTGATCACCAAAGTAACTGCGTACAAATGACACCTCCTTTCCCGGCATAGCTGAGCCGTGCATGGCTCCCAGCTATGTCTGCCTAGTTTAAGTGGTCTAAACACGTTACCACTCCCTGTTAGCAGCGGGGAGAGGAGCAAAACTCCGTGCCCTCGGGCTGGTAGCTAGTTCTGGCACAGCATCTCTCGAAGGCCGGGAGGGCGAGCCGGGAACCTAAGAAATAACTGTTTCAGCCTTCAAAACCCCTCCAGGTTTGGGGCTGCGAGTGCCGAGGGGCGGAGAGGCCTCGGTGGGACCCGCAATGAAGGACGGAGAGCCACGGCGGGGTCTGTGGTCCCTGTCCCAGTCCGCTCCTGAAAAACGGCCGGTAAAAGATACCTACAGGTATCCCCTGATGCAGCCGCCGCCGGGCACTGCACGGCGTTGCTCTCTTCGGAAAACAACCGTCCGAGTTGGGCGACCGTCGGCTCCCAGCTGTGATGGGGAGGGGGCACCGGGTACCGGGGAACGCTGTGGGGTTGGGGAGAAGCTTCCCAGCAGAACCCATTTCTGGAGCTCGTTGTACAGCTATCGGCCGATCCTTCCTTTCCTCGCAACCACCTCCTTACAGGAGAAGAAACTTTTCTGCACCAAAAATAAATGTGACCCGAGTGCTCGCGTCCGGCCTGGGAGCAGGGGTCAGGGGCACCGCGCCCGGCCCGGCCCGGCCCGACCGGGACACAGCGGTCCCGGGAAGCCCCAAACTTTCCCCGGCAGAGAAAGATGGAGAAGTCGCCGTTTCCTAGGAAGTCTTCGGCCGCGAGGCCGGGACCTGAAAGAGGCCGACCAGGGACGAAACCCGCGGGCCCAGAAACCCAACCAGAAGCGAGATGCGAGGAGCAGTCCCCCTCGGGCGGACGGGCGGTGCGGTGCCCAGCTGCCCGACTTCACCTGGGGATTTTCGTTTGCAAACCAGCTCTTGGGGCGACACAGCGGCGCCGAGATCAGCCGAACTGCCGGGTCCGTGCACTTTCTGCCCACCCCTGGGACCGATTTTTTTCCCTCCCGCAAAGTCCCCGCATAGTGGAGCGGGCACGGCAGTGCTCGCACCGCTCTCGCAGTGCCGCTGTGGGGCCGGGAGAGGGGGTGGGGGTGGGAGCCCCAATTTGGGCAAGTCCCTGGCCTGGTGTAAGCAGGCACGCTCTCGGGCTGGTGTAAAGGAAATAGGGGATCCTGTCTCCCCCACAAGACGTTTTAGGGCACAAATGGAAAGGAACTGCCGGGGTGGATTAAAACCTCCAGCTGCCTCATCAACTTGCGTGGGATCCCAGGGAGCATTTCCCAGAGCGGGGGAGAAACGCAGGGGTGCCCCCATCCTTAATGTCCAGAATCAGTACGTTGTCGCTCCTCTTAGCACAGCCGGGGTCCCTCTCGTCCCACCACTCCTGGTGGATTTTAGGGATTCTCTGGGGTTTGTTGGGGCTAGAGAACCAATCTGTGCAGATGGCTCCGCAGCCAGACCCCCGGGTTTCCCCTAGGTACAAAGGCTCCAGTAGCCGTTCAAGGAGTTTCCGTGAGAGAAGGGCCAACAGAAGCATCTGAACGTATTTAATATTTTACACTCCAGCATTTTATCTTCTAGTCCAAGAAATCCAGTAGACTCAAGCTTCCTGGCAAAAACGGTCGGCACGTGCCTGTTCCAGCTCCAGGCAAGGCGAAAGCTTGATTTTTATCAGTTCATAGTTTTAAAACCCCCTAAATGCTCCGATAAATGCCATCCGCACAACGCCTCTGGAAGGCAGGGAGGTGGGGCCGAGACTGTCGGGAGCATTTCAGGTCTCTAGGCCATGTCAGGGTCTGTGGATGACAGAGATATAGCAGCTCTCGGACCCTCCCTGCCCCGTCCCAGTTGTGGGAGAGGCAAGGCCGGGCCGTAGGGCAAGCGGGGAAGACCCTTCAGAGGGGATCAGCGCAACCCCGGCCTGTTCAGAGCATGTCTGTCCCCTGGGCCACTTTCGTTTTGGGACGAGGAGCAGCCACCGCCTTCTCTCCAGTCCCCCTCGGTTCCAGGGAAGAGGATGGAAGAAGGGAAGGGATGGCCACGGAGCCGAGCCTAGGACGGCGGGACTGGGCGCTGGGAAGGCGGGGGCAGATGGCGCCCGGCCCGTGCAGCTGCGCCCGGAGGCGGCTGGAAATAGCGCACAGCGCTGGGTTCCCCTGTCACCTCTGGGCCCCGCGGGGCTGGTCTGGGAGTGTCGAGACCCCAGGTAAAGCCCATCTCACCCCGGCCTCGGGTACCCTCGCTTCCCCTGGGAGAGAAGCCGCGGAGGGCCTGCCGCAAGACTTCTCCCTGCCCCGCAACTTTGCTCCAGACTCGGAGCTCCACAAAACTTTGGTTGATTGGTTGGTCGGCAGGGGGGACAAACGACACAGCCACCCAGGACTGTGACAGCCGAGCCGCGCTGGCTCCTCCGAGACCTGTAATATCTCTGCCGCTCCCGGCACGCGTGAATAATTCACCAGGCTGCCAAATGCAAGTAACGTTTGTGCCAGCTATGAAAGAGCTGGGGAGGCGAAGGCTTATTTTTGGGGGGCAGGAGGAGGTGTGGGGAATCAATTGAAACTTAATAAAGGGAGTGGGGGGGGACAACGGTGGAAATAAGGCAGGCAACTTCTTCTAATAACAACTTGGTGTTAATAATTCAGGAGCAGTCATTGGATTATAGCGCAATATCCGAAGTACACGTTGCCGGCACTGTGCGGGTGGATAATGTAATCGGAGCTCATTTTGCCTTCCAATAAATTACAGCAGCAAAAGTTTCCTGTTAAAGCAGTTATATGTATTTCTTTTTTGAAGGTGATTCCCCTTCCAACTACTGCAGTAAGACAATTAATTAAAAACTAATATATCCATCCATTGCAAGAGCAGCACCAAGATGCAAAGCCACAGTTTGACTGTGATCTCTTCCAACTTTCAGTGCTGCTAGGCTGCTCCTCCTTCTCACTTCTTTCTTTCAGTCTCCTTGTTTTTTTGTCCCTCTTTTTTTTTCATCCTACTCCATCTGGACTCACAGGAGCCCTCCAAGCTCAGAGAAGTGCTGCTGAAAAGAAAATTCTCCCTAAAATACATCTCTTAATGTTAGACTTGCCATGTTTGTTCCTCTTGTCCCTCTCAGGTCCTGTCATGAAGGGGTAGCAGATAGAGGTAGGGTCAAACAACAGTTTGACCTTTCTCACATGAGGTGAGTTTGCAAGGCCTCAGATGACTCTCCTTCTTTTTATTCCAAACTGCAGCAGCATTTAGCAGCAGACACATCCCCCAGACACAGCCAGGGTGTTCGGGGGATGTGTCCGCTTGCAACTTTCCTTTTCTTTATTCCCCTGCTCTTCTCACCAAAGGCTGGGCTATACCCTTGCCTTCTTGCAGTGTTCATTTCCAGCTGGGTTTCAAAAGATGATTCTCAAACCTCTCCTAGCCTCTGCTGCTGGACACAGGGATCCACTGCACTGCTCTCCAGTGCCAAGCTGCTCTCTGCATCCTCAGACCTGCTTCATAAAGGAACCTTTCCCCTAGAGTTTGTCCATGACCAGCAGACATCTCTGATGAGAGGCTTTACACATATTTGTTTTATTCTGCTTTCTGTTTCAGGAACCTTGAACACATTCCTCAGCTGGTCATGTTCCAGGCAGGGCTGTTTCTATGGGTACTTTTAGCATCCTGTAATGGTGACTGGCATTCCCATCCTGCATAATAGCTGCTGTCAGCTTACAGTGTTTCTGTACCTATCTCTGTCAGATCAGGCTGTCTCCCTGCCTCCAGTGCTGCATGGCGGTACAATGGGGAAAGAGAGAAAAGGGCTTCCTGGAGGATGCTGGAGTGAAAAAAATCTCTCTTGTTGTGCACTTTCCTGATTCCCACTCTTCAGATTCAGACTCTGAACTCTGAGGTTTAATATCACTACAAAAATCTCTGTTATGAGTCTACCTCTGAGCATCCTGGAGTCCTGTCCACTTCCCTTCTCTGTTTTGTTTAGTTTGTGACATCTCTTGGCGCCAAATTCCCACATCCTCTGGCCTGGCACCCAGGACTCTTTTTCAGCTGATGTACAATTGCTTGTGACTTGTGGAACTTTACAGCCCGGACTTTTTTCTTCTGGGCACTGAATAAAGCCTGTGTACAGCCACAAGATTTATTCAATTTTTCTGCTTGAAATCTCCTTGGGGTCCTCTTAGCTCAGTTGTTTCTTACAGGTGTGCAAATCAGGTCTTCACTAATGCCAAATATGCAGCAACAGTGGGTCTGGATTCTGCTTGCACATGGAAAAACCAGTCAGATTCTCTGCATTTGCCTGTGTTGCTGTTACAACTTAGCAAGGACTGGCCAGCACTCTTCAGTAATAGCTAAGAGAGTGAGAAAGGGAGGTATTAAGGCTGCACACAGCAGAAATAACCTGGTCTGGGGTGTGCAAAGGAGCTGGCTGGCTGTTGTGGGCATCCCTCCCCCTCAGGAGAGACTGGAAGTGGTGGGGCCTGAGGGGTCCCTGGCTTCAGAGCTGCCACTAGAGGTAGGGCATCAAGGGCAGCTGTGGAGGGGCTAGCGCAGTCTGTCTGAGAGCACAGGTTAACTTCCCAGAAGCAGCCCCTCTCCCTCATTGTAAATCTTGTGATTTTCTGCTTGGAAAGCTGTGTACCTGCTCCTGCCACCTTTCACAGTCTCAGAGAAGCAATGGGTGTTGAAAGTCTCCTGTGCCCTGTGAACCTATTGCCAAACTCCAGATGAACCTTTATTTACAGAGAAAGGAGTGTTTGTGCATCTCGGAGTACATGGACTGCAAGGATAGGAGAGAAAAACTATTTTAATTTCCCAATGCTAAATAAACACTTGTTGACTGGTAATGCAATGTAAAATTTATAGAATATATGATTTTTTACTGAGATGTGTACAGATCCCTAAATGGTGACCTCATTACATACAAGGAGGGTAGGCAGTGGGTAAGGAGTTGTGGAGTCCAGCAGTGGATTACCTGGGCCCCCACGACTATGGGGCAGTTGAAATGTGGGCGTACCAGGGCCTCTCTACTCCTTGGTCTTTGTCCTTTTGCCCTGTACTTGTGTGCAGTCTGCAATCTCACCAGCTAAGCCTAGTGGAGCTGGGCATGCTGTGCTGCAAGAACATGACCTTTTGCTCTGAAGATGGCAACAGCCTTGTGCTGGCAGCAAAACAACATACCCAGTACAAATAGAATCATTCTGATAATAAATCACCATCCATAATAAGAAGACATCGTTAATAATAAGTCATCCAGGGGCCTCTTGAGACCAGAGTACAACTTACTGTAAAAATAGATAGGAAACATGGTGTGATCATTACAAGCAAGATAACAAATAAAACAGAAAATGACTTTTATAGGCATTTAGCTCTTCTTTCCTTCCCCCAGCTTCCAACTAGTTCTGTTTTCAGTCAGGATGGCTAAGATTTAAGTTTGGTCACAAAAACAGACTAGATTTTTGCAGATGCAGAGCCCTGGGTTTACTACACCTGTGAGCTGGCCAGATCACTATCTGCAAAGGAGTTGTTAGGCAAAAATCCCTCCTTTTTTTCCCTTCTGCTCACAGTATGATCCTTTAGTTATCCCGATTTCTCCAAAGGTGATGGAGAGGGGTTCCCCAGCTATGATATACAGAAGACAACTTGCCCATAGATATCAGCTCTTTCTGTATCCCCTCAGTTGGCAGGATCTGTTGCCCAGCTCCCATGGCTTTGTTTTGGCTCAGCTGATGGAGTAACTTCAGAAACCAGAGGATAGTGAGGGGCAAACACATGGTAAAATGTGAGCTTTGAAATGAATGAATGTTTGCATTGAGAACTCACCAGACCCAGGAATATTTTCACACATAAACTGTCTGGCAGCGAAAGACTCGTGAAAATTGCTTCATGCACAGAAGCAAAGGGAATCTCACACATTTGTTTAAGGACAAATTTGCAAGTCGCCCTTGTACTGTTCTGTCAGCTCTAATCTGCTTGGGATATCAGTGCTGCTTCCTTGCAGCAGAGGGGAAAGAGGCTAGAGCTGTTCAAATCTTTCTTGGTTTTTCCCCTTGTTTGCATTTGCCAGGCAAACAATAGCAGATGTTATATAGTCAGTTCGGTTTGCTACTAGTCCCATTATGCTCTATTTATGTTTCACTTTATTGGCTTTTTTTTTTTATTTTCCTATTATTGTTTCACTCTGGGGGAGGCAGAGGATATAATATATTCATCTTTATTATACAAAATCTGTGTGAAGCATTTAATAAAATGCTGTTTCCACACAGCTAGGAATATTACTGTTAGCTGTTTTTAAGTTAATGCTCCTATTAAAAAATGTTTGATGGCTGCATGACTGGAACTTGTGTGGACAAAAAGCACACACACCACTAAATAAGGCACTCATAGCAATTCAGAGATTTCCTGATGCCTTGTGGAAAACTTCTGTTTAACCAGATTTCTGCTTATTTTGCATATTTCCAGTGTTGTTCTTCCCTAGTTTTATTATTAGTTGTATTTGAATGGAAAATAAGTTTTATCTTTTCTCCTCAAAACTTTCCCCTGAGATTGGAGGGGTCAAATTTGGCCCCCATCCCCATGTCTCTTTCCCAAGCAGGAGTTTTGGCAGAGTTTGAGCAAAGGCAAGTGGGGAAGGACACCAATAGGAAGACAGTCATGGTTGCTCTCTGAAGCTGGACCTGCTTGTGTCCTGCTCAAGATGCTTTCCTGTCCCAAAGCTGCTGATTCACACCCAAAAATGTCTGCATGAGGTAGGCCAGGCCTATTCTGCTTTACAAGTTGGTAGTCAGGGGCAGAGGGTCTATGCTTGCTCATGGAGATGGAGCAGGGCAGTTTTTGAGACCTCCATGTCAAGGCACCTGGTTGTGCCAGGAATGGGGGTGGCCTCTCTGCAGACCAGGAGCATAGGAGATGGTGCTGCTTCTGGGGGTACTCAGGGAATCATGCAAAATGTTACAGTGAAAAGTCAATGTTACTGCATCAGGTGAGAAGAGATGAACAATGGAATAGAATCTGTTCCTGAGAAACAGGAGAAAGATCTTTCATAAAAGTGTTTCCTTAATTGATAACTTTCCAGGAAAAACTGGAAACCATACCGAAGACAAGATTGACTCAGAGAGTCTTGTTTTAGACCCAGAGTTCAGTCAAGCACACAGCTTAACACCACACTTATCCCCAGCACAGGCAGGGGTCTGACATGGAGATGTGGGTCTGTGAATCCTTTCAGAATCAGATGCTTTATCCCTTGGAAGAGCAAGGAAGCAGTTCAGTGATGTGAGCGTTACATGCTTGCAGGAGTGTTAAAGGCAGTTGGCCCAGCACTGATCCATACTGGATGTGAGAGGCTGAGGAAGGCTATACAGGTTTTAATAAAATTCTGCCTAGCCTCATATCCTGACTCCATTGCTGCTGCTGCTGGTCATCCTGAGAGAGCAAAAGACACAACTGTTTTATATAAAATTCTGTATATTATTATCATACAAACTTTAATAAGTATATGTCATGCTTCCCAGGGATACTTTCCCAGCTCTCAGCTGATTGTGGTTCAGACACTCCTGAGCCAGAAGTGATACCTTCATGTCTTATGGCCCCAGATAGATTGTTCTCGCATGAATGTATCTAACTACTTGTTCTACCCATATAATCATCTGGCATCCATGACATCCCAGGGCACTGTGCTTCAGGGCTGATCTACCAGCTATGCAGATGAGATCTTCCTTTTGTTTGTTATGAATCTGCCACCTGATAACTCCACATTCACTTGCACTTGTTCAGGAAGAGGTGGCACACACTTAATCCCTGCTCACCCACTCCTCAGCCTGTCTGACAGCACGGAAGTTCTTTGGTAGAGCCTGTCAGCCTGCATGGAGCTGGCGTGGGAGAGGTGAATGTCCTGTCATTTATGACTGAGTACTCAATGGAGAAGACCAAGGCAAGTCAAGATGCACTTCAGAGGGAAGATGACGTTAATGGTGTGGTGGGCAATGGGCAGCCTCTGGTGTCCCAGATTGAGCAAACACCTGAGGAAGGTGTTGGACCACCACAATGAATCGAAGAAAGTTTCTTGGCTGATACATGGTGTTGATAGCTCTCAAATTGAAGGGTTGGCTACTGGGGCCACCATGGTGGAACAGAAATAGTGGGGAGGGAGGTCATCCCAATCCACCAAAATCTCCAGAGCCTCCTGAGTAGTCAGAAAAAAGCAGTCCAGGAGTTTGGGGCTCACACATCCTCTCTTGGAATGAACCTAAACTGGGCATCACTGCATTGAACAGAGAGCATCCACTGGCAGCACCCAAGATAGCACTGTTTGGACAAAAGACTGTCCCTCAGCCTGACCCCATCATGGCCTGCAATGCTCTGGGTTTGTGCCTTTGCCCACCCAGGTTTTGGTGCCTTTGTGTACCCCACATTCTCAGGCTGGGAGGGCTTTGCAGCTGCAAAATTAAATCCAAGGGACTTTTTGGCCCTGCTGTGAAATTGTCATGCTTTGGGATGGTACAGCAGAAGTGTAAGGACCAGTGTGCTCAGTCTTCACCAGGTTTTTCTCTAGATGTAGCACTTCTGGGGAGGGAGAGGAGCTGGGCGAGGACATGCCTGCTGTCAGAGCAGTCATTTCATGACATTGCACTCTCTAGACAAGAGCACCTGCCAGACAGAAAGAGTTTGGTAAGCTTGAGAAAGTGGAGGTGTTTTGCAAAAGCACCATAAACATCTGCTGAGAGCTACCTGGGAACGTGACTGTGAGACAGAATGAGGAGGTGAAGTGGGTAAGGAAAACAGGTCTTTAAAACAGGTGAAGCCACCAGCCTTGTGGGGGGTGGTGTGAAATTCTCAATGGCACTGTGGGGGGCACAAACTCTGCCAGGCTGAGGAGAAAGCCCCTGGGGAGACTTCCTGGGGTTTTTGCAATGTGGTAGGAGTAAGGAAAGAGCCAGATTTGCTTGGAATACTTCATTTTAATTGCAGAAGGCTGCCTGCTGTCTCCCCGCTGCCGTGCTAGTATGTGTTTGTCTCAATTGTACACATGCAACTTTTGGACAGGTGAATGGGCTGCTGGGCAAGGACCGATGCTGTAGGTATCTCCTCCTGTTTAGACAGACCTCTAGGACTTAAACCCTGACCATTGCCCTGCTGGGCAGACTTTTTGGGTCACCCAGTCTCACTGCTTCACTGGATTTTTGCCAGTTTTTAACATTTCACTCAAAATGTCACTTGGGGACAGTTCAACTCGCACATGTGGGTTTTCTCATCTGAGATTGGTGGTGACAGAAATACTCTTGAAGGTAAGTAGTTGAATGTTAAGAACAAACCAGTCAGGGCAAGGGACATGGATAAGCCACTCTTTATTTCATTGGTTTAAGCATTCTCTCATGATTCTGAACGTGCTTCCCAGTTTTTTTGGCTGCTTGGTGTTGACAGCACAGAAACAGAGCATGGGTTTCCTGCCAGGATCCAGAGTTCTAGTGATTTTCCCAAATCCCTCAGTCTCCAGAAGCCATTAAACAAAATAACTTTATTTCCTGCGACCTCCCATTACAATTCCTGATCTGCAGAGTTGTAATACACAGTTCCCAAGGCTGCATCCCAAGGGGCACCTTCCAAACCCCATCTGTCTGCTGAGCACCTTGCAAATGAACTGTGGGTTCAGCTGTATTTGATGTGCTCCTTGTTGATGAAGAGTGAAGTATGAAGGGACCAAATCTGCATGCTCCAGAGGCAAAAATATGGTGCGGATGTTTTACCCCGCAATGTAGATCTGGAAGACCTAAAAGAACCCATGTGCTTATCCAGCTCTTCATCCTATAATGGTAATTAGTAATATTGGGATTTGTGCAAAATACAGCACTTTTCCCAGCAAGTGATCTCCATTGCTTTAGGTGAGGACCCTGAGACACAGAGAGGTGATGATACTGGTTTTCCTTTTGTGCTCTTTCCCACCTCTTGAAGGCTTTATGCCAAAAACTTCTCCTCACTGTAATCTCCCAGTTCAGTTTCCCATAACCAGCACTGGATAATCTTTCTCTACCACCTAACTGCTTATATCCCAGACCTGAAACTGCACTGCTGAAACAGTCCAACTGAAACAGCTCTATACGCTACTGTATTCCTATAGCTCTACACTACTATATTCCTTTCCATCAGTTCAAAACCTGCCCAGAAATGAGTGACAAATACTCCTTGTGGGGCCTGAGGTAGGAGCTGTCTCAGTCCAATCCATGCTGGTCTCCTGGTGTGGGTTAGCCACCTTCCCACTGCAGGGCTCGTCCTTCCCCTGGACCCCAAGCTGTGCTGCCCTGGGAGCAGTGCCATGTGGGATTTGCAGACTTACCTGTCCAATCCTCACTGGTAGCCGAGTTCAGAGGAGGGATGTTGCCATGGTTGTGGGGCCATGGAAGAGCAGGAGTCGTGGCAGTGGAGGACACTTTGGAGACCGATGAGGGCATTGGGCAGAGTGTCAGGGGCAGGTAGAGCATTGCAGTCAGCCCCTTACCATGGCATCACTACATGGGAGCAGATTCCTCCCCATCCCATAAAACTTCTGTCCCCTCCCCAGGAAGGGTCTTTCCTTTTCCCTCCCTGTTGGAGGGTTGGGCCGATGTGCAATTTGCTGAGCCCTGGCTGCGTGCTGGCTCTGCTGCCATTTGCTCTGGGAACAGCCCACGGCACCGGCACCGTGCTCTGCTGTCTGTCTCGATGGCTCTTTAATCCTGTTTCCCTGGTTTCGCATGGCAGCGACCCATGTTTGCTTGTGCAAAGCCTTCCTCTGGATTGCTGGCAGCCGTGCTTCCAAACCCAGCTTGCCGTTTTCCCCAGAGTGGTGGGATTGATTGGCTCCAGCCGGAATGGGCATGGCTCTCTGCTGCTTGGACCGAAATGCAACCATCTGTTACACCTCTAGTTAAAAGTACATAAAGTTGAGCATTTGCGTGTAGACAATTCCACCCCTGATACGCTTTCCACCACACATCCCTCTCACACTTTGGCAGGATCTTGCACCGCAATGGGCCCAGTACAGGCAAAACCAGCACTTTAGCTCTGCTGGAGCCAAGCAGCGTAGAGATGGTGGGGGCGTAAATCAGCCTTTCCTTCTTCAGCCGTATCAGGCCTCCGTCAATTTTGCAGTGGGTTGTGCCCCAGGTTTGCCCCGGCTGTGGCTGGTCCTGCTACCTGCTCTGCACTGGGAAGGCCTGCCCAGGCGGGCAGCCAGGCTTTTTTGTGCCTGCTGCACCACCAATGCAGGCAGAAAGGGCAGTGCATCGCTGAGCCTCAGCCGATTGTTCCCATCGAGGAAAGGCACTGAGGATAAACAGGCAGCAGACACGTGGGAAGATGGGACCGGCATACAAGATAGCCCAGAGAGTGGGAGGCGAGCATGGCAGATGCAACGTCTGTATAGCCCTGCACCTGCAAAGGCCTGGACAGCCCACCTGCCTGCTCCCTGCCCCGTGCTGCCAGCCTGGCCTTGTGCCGCCCATTCCCTGTCTACATGGGCCTGTGCAGCTTTGCCAGAAAGGGAAGGCAGGGAGTGGGCTGGGAACAGTGCTAAGCCACTGCCTCCTCCCTGAAAATGTTGGGCACAATAGGACACTGCTATAGCTATAAGGAGATTTTCATGGACAGAGGAATTCTGGCTTCTCCAGTGCTGCTTCCCAGTTCCCACCCTTCCACACCTTTTGAGACTTCTCTTCCCTGAAAGCTAAAGAGAAATACTGCTGGAACATGAAGTTGCTTGCCATACAGCACTCCAGCAGCGGCTGCTTTACATCTGCTCACTGTCTCCAAGTCTTTGCTGCGGCTTTCCATGCCCACCAACAAGCCCATGCTCAGAGATCCACAAAAGTGTCTAACAGGCTCCTGCTGAGGCCTGGGCTCAGTATCCAACCTATGTTGGATGTGGGTGGGCAGGGAGAGCTTTAGCACCTGTAGGGTGGAGGAAAGCCTAAATGTGTGCAGCAACAGCCACAGTTGTTGCTATTGCTGAAGTACCAGATATCCCAGCCCAAATCATCCCCTGTTCCTGCTTCTCTCCTAGGAAGCTGTGGCTGCATTAATAAAGCAGAGAGGCAGAGAGGCAGAGGACAAAGAGAGGCACTGGGGTGGGAAATGGTCCTGCCAAGACCAGAGAGCAGATCAGAGTCAAGGAAAGGAATTCCTTTGCTCCAGCCAATTTATAACGCTGTATCACTGCACAACTTTCTTGGCCCTTTATTTTCACAAAAACACATGGCTGAATTGCTGGGATGGGGCTGCTCCTTTTGGAAAGAATCAGGACAGAGAGAAAGCAAGTCTCCCAGCCTGCTGAGGCTCACAAGCAGGGAGTAGTCAGTGACAAGGACCCTCAAAATGCAGCAGGATCCCCCATCAGTGTCAGTAACTGTCTCTGGAAATGCTAGTCTCTTGATGCTTTCACCAGAGTCACAGCTCAGATGAAGTGAGAAGAATGTCACCTTTGCAACATTCACATGGGTGATGTCCCAAGGAGCTACTGGATATTGGGTAGCCAAGTCTTCTTCCAGGTCTCTCCTGAATTACAGGCATTACAGGTCCCTCCTGGATTATACCAGGGGGACTGGTGGTGATGTATCAGCCATCCCTGACTTTGCTCATCTTTGTGGGGCAGTGAGGGTGGTGGGAGAAGGGAAAGGCTAAATGCACATCCCAGAAGCCAGGGTGGTTCTGAAAGCTGAGAGGAGAGCTGGGGGCTGGGGGAGAAGAAAAGACATCTGAGCTCAACACAGGGACAGCAGATGGATTGGAAGGAGCATAACCTTGTGGCAATGCATGCTCTGGTCCCTGCAGCTGGCATTAAGGGTCAATTATTTTCAGTGTAACAACTCATTTCTAACTGAAAAGAGAGTGACCTGATGACACTGATAGAGCCTGCTGACGTCCATCTCCCTGCTGTGGGAGAAGACAGCGGCACAAGTCTTGAGCTTTGCTTGATGTGTGATCACAGACCACTGTGCCTGATTCCCTTCCGACCTCGTGGTGGGCTGAATCCGGCACTCCCAGACCTGCAAGGAAGTGCTCCTGCACACCGAGTTTTGAGGGGGCAGCAGTGTGGTGTTGTTGATGAGCCTGCATTTGACATTCACCCCTTTTAAGAGCTCTAGGAAATGTCATCTCTTTCAACCCATCCATATTGGTTGGGCTTGGATCCTCTGTGCTGATCTAGGTCAGAGCCACTTCAGCAGGAGAGGGCTGGGGCAGGACCCTGCATGGAGGGGGATAGATGCCAGCCTGGCCTCCAGCCCCTGTCTCTCACCTGTGAATGTATGCATGCCTGGACCCTGCTTCTTGTGGGAGAAGAACTCCTTAAGGCTAGAGGGCTTTCCCGCTGCAAGGTGCAGCCCAACAAGGCAGAAGGGTTTGCATCAGCCCTGCTTAGAGGATGCAAGGCAAGGTTGGGGTGCTGTCCTTGTTGTGAAGCATAAGTCACCCATCTGCAGAAGGTGACTGCTGTGCAGGATGCTCCAGCATGAGCTGCCTTTTCATGCCAGCATTGCTTAATTTAACCCCTGGAGTGATAGAGTCTTGATTTTACAGATGTCAAGAACATCAAAATAACTTTCAGGAAAAGCATCTCCCTCCTGCAAGCTTAACAACCTTTCTGGTGGGAAGATCATCCCCCAAGGGCTATGGCAGAGGACAGCCCTGGCACCCTTATTTTGCCTGTACCACAGTCTGGGGCATTTGACAATCAAGGCACAGTCAGTGCCAGGGCCAGTGATTGCCTTGCTGTGTTTCCCTATTGCTGTTCCCATCAGTGGCTGAACTCAGGACCTCTGCGCTCCTTGGGAAGGGGTCCAGCCCACTGACATGAGTAAAACCGCCACCAGCTTGTGCCATGCACGTCTGGGAGTTAAGTGATACCCTGCACTGTGCCAGGTCCTTGACCCGGGAGGAATTGTTTGTGCTGTCAGTGTGCTCTGGGCTGCACTGGCCATTCGACTCTGGTGGCAGCCTGTTGTGAAGAGAATCCACAGCACAGACTGGGGCAGTTTGGTGTGTCTCTTCTGATCATCCCTCTGATCATCTCTCTCTGGTGCAGCCACATGACACTGGTGAGGTTCATATGATTGACCTCCTCCATGGTGTGAGGATGTGAGCACTAATGAGGGAGGATGCTGAAGTAGAGCATCCCCTGAGCTGTCTCCTGCCATGGTATGACATGGTCCCAGCATGGTCCCACGGACTGACACCCATGGTCACCAGCACATCCCACCATGCCAGAGCAGGTAAACACAGCAGTGGTTGGATGGCATCCTAAATCACAGCAGGGCTGTTCTGGAGTCCACTCCACCCAGGATGGTAGGTAGAATATAGACAGAGGGAGAAAGGGAACAATAAGGAGCAGAGAAAAAGACCCAAAAAAGGCACAGGGTGAAAATAACCAACCCAGATAGCAAAGGAAAGGGGGTCAGTCAGACCTTCAGAGGCTGGGCGTAAAAGGATCTCAGAGGGAGCGGAGACAGGTCGTGTCAGTCCAAGGCCCAGACAAAGGAGATGATGACAAGCAGCTATTTTAGCTGATGGCCTGAAGCCATCCTGCCTGGGGTGGTGCACTCAAGTCTCCTAAACTGAGCAAAATTCAGCCTGGGTTTGGGAGTTGGGTCAGAAAGCTAAGGTGGTGGGACGAGGGGCTCGTACCAGACCAGATCATGAGGTGCTATGAAACACAGGGCTATAGGGCACTGCCACCTCCAAGGTCGTCACATTTCCGACACGGTATTTGATGCAGCTTTGTTGCTGGGGACTTCTCTGTCTGTTTTTGCAATGATGGGAATGTGAGCTTCAGTGCCGTGTCCCAGTGAGGGGATCCCAGCTGGCACCTGCAGGGGATGCTCCAGGAGCTGGGGTCCCTCAGCTCACTCACCTATGAATGGGACTTATGTGCTGCTTTCTGAAGGGGCACCTCTCTCCTATAAAACAGAAAATTAGTCAAGTCCATAGTTTTGCTGAGATGCAGAACTTATGTCTGCTCACAAGGTGCCTTGGGAACAAGAATGGAGAAAAGATGCTTTTCATCATATTTCAATTTCCTTTTATTTTTATATTTTTGGTGGTGCAGCAAGTTGTCTGGGAGCGAGGCACACTGGGGGAGCTGCTGGAGTGCCCTGCTCTGTGGCACAGCAGTGAGCTGTTGGGAAAAACAACCAGCAACTACCCAAGTATCTGTCCTAAAGCCTCTCACTGCTGTCTTCAAGGAACCATAGGAAGATGGTGCGTCTGTGGAAAGGATTCAGGACTCAATCCACAAAACACCTGCTTTACTTAAAGCACAAGCATAAATTCCTTGAAAGCCAGAGAGATTAAAACACATTTGGAGAGAAGCCTGGCTGCCAGCATGCTTGTTGAATCAGAATGGAGTCTGTTATATAAGCATAAAAACTGTTTTGCAAATGCGGCTGCTTTGAATTCATCACCCAAATTCATATGGAGGCACCTTTCTGTATGCTCTGGTAGCCAGAGCAGAGCTGCTGGGTCATGGGGAGCTGCCATTTATAGAAGCCAGACCCTAAGCTGTGCCAGGCAGGCATGGAGCAAACCCAAGAATGTCACACATTATTTGAATTGAGACATCATTGACAGGGAGCAAAAAAACCCCAACAACCCAAAGCTCCTAAATCCACCAAGCCTTAAAATGGCAGGAGGAAACAGCCAAGTGAATTACACCCAGGATGAACTTGGCCCGGCTGCTTCTTCAGCAGTGATTTCTGAGGAGATGTGGAGTCTGGCATTTTTATCTCCTCTGGCATTTTTATCCTATTTCATTCATTCTATTTATTTCTGATCCTGTTAACTTTATCCTATTGATTCAAATGCATTTTCATACTCCCTTATGGTCCCCTTTTGCATCACTTTCAGCTTTTAGGCAAACAGGATGGGCTTTTTCTGTCTTGGAAAAGCAATGTTTCTTTGGGAGCATACTTCTCCCAAACTCCCCTCCTGGTTCTGGGAGACTAGGGTTTATTTATTTATCTTAGTTAGACAAATAGCTTCATTTTCACACAAAATAGGATGTGCTTCTGAATGCATACAGAAAAGGTCAAAGGGCTGTAACCATGCAAAGGGCAAAATCTGAGCCTGTTGAAGTGATGCTGGTGCAGTCCAGAATGTCTCTGTGAATGGAGCCAGCCCTAAAGGCTGCAAATGAATATACTGGGAGGTAGAGATTTACATACCTGCCAGCCAGCAGATATGTTCAAGCCTTCCACTGCAGAGAGGTCCCAGCTTTACTGCTGCCTTCTGCTTTGTGTTAGCTGCTTGTACAGAATTGGAAATCGCATCTCTTGGAGATGCTCGGTTTTACCGTTGTCTGTCTGTAAGGACACCTTTGGTATTTAGATGCATTTGTAGCTGAATGCTGAACATCTTCAAGGCCCAAAGAGAAGCTCTGTTGTTGATTTGGGGAAATGAACCCACTTGTTTTGCTGAAGGTCAAAGACAAAGGGTGGCAGAGGAGCATGGGCATCTGAAACAGAGGGTTTATGCGTTAGGTTCCTCAAAAGTAGTTTTTTGCCCTAGCCCAGTCAAAGGCCTATCTCCAGTGGAATCGTAGATACTTGGTACAGTGGGAGAGGAAGAATGGAGAAAGCAGGGAATTTGGTGTTTGCAAGAGTCATTATTTTCAACAATACTTTCTTTAGATTCGCCACCTTTACTCTACAAACTGGGGACCATTAATAAGCATGTCCCAGTGGATCTAGACGTGGAAGCAGTGGGTGTCTCCCATGTCTTGGACTCATCAGCTTTTATCACCCTACAACTTTTCCTTTTGAGTAAAATTTGTAGGAGCCCAGACTCCCACTGCTTCCAGATTGTGCCTCTGGTCGCACTCTTCTGAGATAAAGACCTGTTTTCTGGCACGTACATTTTGTCTGGAAAGAGGAATAAAAGACCTCACCGTAAATAAATATAAACCTCCAAATGGCATGCATGGTTCCTTGTTCAAAGAGCTCGGCCTGTTTGAAATCAGCAGCCCCATAAAATCCAAATGGGTTCAGAAACACTTGGAGTCATGGGATCTCTCCACATGAAGGGCCCGGCTCAGCGGCTGCCCCTCACCAGGGTATCAGGGCTCGTTCCTTGAGCCAGTGAGGCTCCA
The DNA here is from genome assembly GCF_963513975.1 of Fringilla coelebs. Taxonomy (NCBI): domain Eukaryota; kingdom Metazoa; phylum Chordata; class Aves; order Passeriformes; family Fringillidae; genus Fringilla; species Fringilla coelebs. Next base: position 23,881,910 of record NC_140066.1, on the reverse strand, counting down.
CCATTCCCCACCTCACAGCCCGGGGCTGCAGCTCGGGACACGTAAATCAGAGCCTTTGCCCTTCGCCGTGGCTCTCGGCAGTGAGGTCGGGGGTCGCGAGCTCTCCTCTCAAAATAATCCTGGACGATCAGGAAGTGTTTCTCGTTTGATGAATTAGGTGTATAAAATCCGTGAAGGGCTCACAAACGGACAGACCTTTTCCTTTCTTCATGGGGATAATATTTCATGATTTGGGGAGGAAAGAGTGCAGAGGGAGGGGGGGAAATAATTAGTAATTTGTGATTAACTCTTTTCATGGGTATTTTGTTTCTTTGTTCTCTGATGCTGCCTGGAGCCATTTAAAAAATGACTTAACAACAACAACCAAACTAATCATTCTTTGTAACTAATGGCTATGTCAGAACTTGGAAATCAAACCAAAGAGTCTTGGAGAAGTTGCGAGGGAGATAATGAGCGCAGGAGAAGAGGTGGAGGGGAATTCCCTCTCCGGTATCAGATGGATGCTTAGAAAGGGCCCTGAGATAACAGTGATAAAGGGAAAGACAGGAACCCTCCCTAGAAAGCTGGTTTCTCACAGATCCAAGTTGATCAGGCTGCCTGGTATGCACCCTTTCCTCTCCACATGGGCAAAAGGTTTTTTTCATTTGCACTTGGAGACAAATTCCTCCAAAATCTTCACTTCAGCTCTGTCTGATGATCATAGAATCATAGAATTATATAGGTTGGAAAAGACCTTTTAGATCATTGAGCCCAACCACTGACCCAGCACTGCCAAGTCCAACACTAAACCATGTCCTTAAGTGTCACACCTACATCTTTTAAATACCTCTGGTGATGATGATTCAACTCTGCCCTGGGCAGCCTGTTCCAACATTTGACAACCTTTTCTGTGAAGAAATTTTTTGCAGTCTAAACCTCCCCTCGCAGAGCCTGAGTCTGTTACCTCTTGTCTTGTCCTTTGCTACGTGGGACAAGAGACACCCATGAATAACCCGATCCTGTGAGTTTTGGCTTTGGGTTGGCACAGAGATTCCCAACAAGAATGTGCAGTCACTGACTCACCAAGGTGAGTCCCTTTTCATAAATGATTTGGAGACCTTTTGCTATGTAGATCCAGTGCATGAATTAAAGACAGAGCAGCACTGCCTGCTTCTGGCTTTCTTGAGTTTGGTTTTTGCTGCAAAGTGAGGTGCCTTTCTGGCTGTCAGAAAGTGAGCATCAAGGAGTGCAGGTGGTGGGAAACAGCAAGGGATGGGATCTAGGGGAAGGTCTCCTTCCAGTCTTGAAGGCCAACAACAAGCAACATGTGTAAATCAGGTTATCAGAAGTGACGGGGGCCCAAAGCCTTGCGGTCTCTAATTGGGCCACACATAAAAAAGAGTTTCAGATTGAAGGCCTTTTGGAGCTTTGATTTAGAAAGGCAAATCCATTATGATATCTGATTATGACACTGACATTAAAAGCACTGCGAACCTCTAATCGATGAAGGTTAATTTATTTAGACCATAAACCAGGAATTAATTTGAAAGGGGCTGAGGTGGAGCAACAGCTGAGACTCCAGCCATCCCTTGTGTGATGTTGGTGGGGTGACAGGGACGTGTTGGCCAAACTGAAGGCAGAGATGACAGTTCTACTGGCTCTGTAGAGCTCTGCCTGTCCTGTGTGTTAGCCTTGTGCAGACCAAGGAGATCTTATTACAGAAAGATGAGAAGCTGAGTCTCAGATGAGTGTTATCTTTGATTTGCCCTACAGTGGAGATTATCCCTCCTTGGGCATATGAGGATCCCAAATCATGGTGGGAGTAGAGTCCTGTTTTCTAAAATGTTGCCCTCTGAGCACACAGTGGTGTGGCTCAGTCCTCCAGCAGGTACTGATGTACATTGTGCCCACACCAGAGACCCCTTGGGTAGATGTGGCCAAAGGGCATCAGGTCTGGAGGGGTCTGGACTCAAAGGGTCACAGCAAGTAGCTCTGGTCCAGAGGAGTGATTTACAGCTCCTAGTTCCTACCTATGGGAGTGCTGAAGTGGAAGAGATTTCCTTAGCCCGTCACTTTAATTTTCCTTGGTTATTGTTTAAAATGCAGAGATTATGGGGTCAAACTTTCCCAGCCAATATTTTTCCTAATGAAAAATGTAGTAGGGTACGAGTCAGTGATCGAATCTATATGGTGAGTGTTCCACACTACAGTGATTTCCACAGACAGAACTTCAATAAATCTTGTTTTCAGAGAAATTATATGAGGCTGATGCTCTTTTTTTGCCAGTTTAAGATCACTTTACTCCTCTGCTGTGCACTGTCCAAGTGGAACTTTCCTCTTACAGCAACTCAAAGATCCTTATGGCTGCAATGCAAGCAGGGCAGGGCAATGAAGGTGGCCACCAAAGTCCCTTTGGGGCCACCCCACATGGCAATGTGGTTGTGGGGTTCCTTTTCCAAAGGGGACCAAAGATGCTCCTTAGGCTGAACAGTAGCACTGTCAATATTCCAGCCTGAGTTCTGGCAACACGGAGGTTGTCACCTTTCCCTTGTGGAGAGAATCACAGGCATTGGGTAGTGCTGCTCCTGCCACAGACTGTGTGGGACATCCATCACTGAGCTGTATTTGGTGAGAGATGTGTCTTTGTCCTTCCACCACACACAGTCTTGCCTCTTGTCAGTATTATTTAATGTTGGAGCTGCCATGGCCTCAGTCAGTGCCCCGCTGTGCTGCGTGTGATGCAATGGCAGCCCTGTCACCCTGCATGCTTGCAAACATCCCCGAAGTACTGATAGTATTAGTATTGGTTGGATGGATGGGAGAATCCTTCAATATCCTCTCTCCACTCAAGCCTAGGAGCTTTTTCCTGATTTCCATCCCAGTTTAGTGTTGCTTATCGGGGAGGCAGATCCACGGGGGCAGCTTGATCCCCATATTGACTGCCCTGCTGTCAAATGCCTCCACTTGCTCAGTGGATTCGGCGACAGCCCGTGTACAACCATATTTCACAGCCTGCCCATAGGATCAATATGACATTTCCATTCATCATTAAATATGTCTTCTTTACTTTGTGCTGCATAAATCAACCTTTCAAACATGGCTCCTAGAGTAAAGAGTTGATCTCAGAGATCACTGACCAAAACAAGAGATTTTCTAGGTGGCTTCAGAGTTATCATGTGCTTCTTGTGTAAATGGCACAAACTTTGTGAAGATGCACAGAAATTAGGTGCCCCTTGCAGGAGTTCGTGGAGTTTTAAGCTTCATGCCGCCCCTGAATGCTGTGCCAGTTGCTCAGTGCAGGAGGAACACACTGCAATAGCATCTGCTTGCCTCAGGGATTGGGAAGATACCAAGACCATTTGGTCTCAGGTTGTGCTGGGTTTTTTACCACTTAGACTGAACCCAAACCAGTTTGGTGTGAGCAAGGTCAGGTGCACAGGCACTGAGCTCAAGCTTGCTCTCAAATGCTGTTGATGCATACACTGGAGGGCAAGTAGTTGTCTCTGATGGGGTGAGTTTCCCTATCATCTGGGGATGGACCAGAAACTATGGTAGCCATTACCTCCCCAGAAAAACACAATTGCTGCTTCAACCCACCTCCAGAGAGGTCTGGAAACAGCTGCTTTCTCACCTTCTGCATTAGATGTGACCCTGGAGAATCTGGACTTTGCTCATATGCTAATCCTCCAGACGTGGATGTCCAGCACCCACACCTGTTTGTGCAGCTCTGGCTCCCATAGTGGGGGAGAGGGTTGGACTAGGATTGCTCTGCTGAAATGGTGGGGAAAGACAAAAAGCACTGCATCCTTGGTGACACACAGGCACGAGGACGGTGGATGCATAGGATACATAGGATGTCTGGGCAGAAAGGTACGTTCAGACCTCTCCACAGCCATCATAGCCCTTGGTGGCAGCGGAGACAAAGGAAAGGACTTGAAAGGCGCACACGGAGCTGCCTCTGCGGCACGTTCTGATCTCCCCCGTGAAGAGTGGAGCCCTCCCCATGCGCTGGCTTTTTGTCAGCCGGCTCCCTTGTCCCTGCTGCACACACACACACATTTTAGCACTGTCTGCAAAGGAGTTTGGGAATCGATATTGCAATTGTGTTGTAAGTGAATTAGTTATAGATCAGCTTGGGGTAGGATTAGCTTATAGATCAGCAGGCTGGCAGGTGCAGGGAAGGAGCGGAGGCAGACATGCACACACGCACATCCCCCAGCGTGCTCCGCTACTGCCCAGCCAGGAGAGGAGCGTGAGTCAGGGCTCTGCAGGCCTGGCACTGCTGCTCTACCAAGTGCTGCCATACTCTGGAATTGTAGGCAGGTGAATGCTTGCTCCTGGGTTTTGCAGTTGTTGGGACAGTGGGGCAGGGCTTCAGAAGCAGCAGAGGTGATGTTATAACCCAGTCTTGAATCTGCAGATGTGGGATGAGAACTCATCAGCTGGCTCCATACAGTCCTGGCCCCTTGGCTTGCATCCTTCCTGCAAATGCCCATACCTCTGGCAGGAAGCTGCTGGGGGCCTTTATCCCAGCACTTTTGCAAGAAGTGCATAAAAATACCACAAAGACAAACCAGTCCTCAGAGATTTCCTTTTATGTTTTCTCAGAGATTGAAAAAGTTGCTCTTTTCTAGTTGTCATCTGCCCACCCAAAGTCTTGACTCTTTCTTTTAGTGACCTCACATGAAAGCTGTATCCTCCCACAGGGATGGGCAAACTGAGGCACCAATCGTAAGCTGCTTGCTACAGCCTAAATAGCTGATTCAGTGTATCTGCACAGACACTCAGCACCAGTCCATACATGACCAGTCCTGGACCCCACTTTCTTCTGGTGTGCTGCCCACTTCTCAAAGTCCCACTGAGACCCTTGTCATGACTCCAGGATAGTCTGACTTCTAAAATTAGCCCAGTGCCTGGGTCCATGCTCAGGGGTTTTCCCTTTAAAAAATCTCCCGGCCTCCCCTCCTGCTTTTGCTTTGACTAAGCATGCTACAAAAACAACTTGCTTCTAAAATAAGCATCTCCTCTAACTCCCAGTTTAAACCTGAGTAGCCGAGCATGACATAGCAGGGTTGGGCTGGCAGCTGTGCCGTCTCTCAGGCTACCTTTTGGTGCAATGGCACCTGGAACAGCTGGGGCAAGCACATGTGTGGGTTAGGGCAGTGTGGGCTTCAAAGGGGATCTGCTGGGAGTGTAGTGGGATTATGGGGTAAGAGAGAGAGTGTCCCCACAGTAGTACCTGCTGCTGAACAGTCCATCTTCTCTGAAGAGCACGTTTGACATCAGGACGTGTTCATTTGTTGAGATGAAATACAGGCAGACCTCTGAGGAATGCCAGCCCTCTGGGCAAGGCATAGTGAAATGACTTTTCCCTGGCACCTTGTGCTGACTTTCCTAAGTAACCCTGTCTCCATCCTTCTTCTCCTTATGTCAATCCATTTTTCAGCTGTGGGGCCAAGTTGCTACAGCTCAGTTTACACCCACAGGATTTGAGCTGGGGCCAGATCCCAAGCTCAATTTCAGTCATAAATCTGGAGTAGTTCCACTGAAGTCAGGAGAGTTAATTCCAGATTTACACCCGGTGGCACTGAGGTGGTACCCAGAGTGTCTCTGGCTTTGGGAGCAAAAGGGGTAAAGTCTATAGAGGATTTGCCCTGGCAGGTTGCAGTGCTCGACCCTTGGCAGTGCCTGAGTATCCCATGGTTGGAGTTATTAGAGCAAGCCTTCTCTTTATTATTTGATATAATCTACTGCTATCCCACCGGGTTTCCCTCACTCGGCACTCTGGGAAACCGAGTGGAACTAAGCTGAATAGGAGGATTACAGGCTCCAAATGGAAACGGTTGCACCAAGCCGCCAAGCGGAGCTCCTTGCACTGAGCAAAGAGGGCGGCTGACAGCCTCAATGACATGCCAGCACTTAAAATGCTGGATGATGGATGAATGTCATCCTGCTGGGAAGGGAAAGGGGGGTAGGCAATAGGGGGGTTGGGGGGGCGAGGAGGGGAGGGAATCCAGCCCGGAGGAGCCAGGGAAGAAGAGCTGGCACCAGAGTTGACGTCCGCACTGATCCTCATCCGTGGGCTGTGATTCATGGGGAGAAGAGAGGGCTGAACTACTGTCCGCGGGCCCCACCGCTTTCTGCACGCTGGATTGAAATTTTACTGCCGCTGGCAGCTCTCTTGCCCACAGCACAGGCACATGCACAGATGCATACATTTCTATGTGCACACATAGGACATATAGGAAGATGGTTTAACAGATGTGTGTGCAAATGTATGTATATTTATATAAACATCTTCCCTTGACACGCATACGCAGATGTGAGATTTCCTCCAAGACACTTCATTAAAGGCCATTGTTGTCCCCACCTTTCACTGTATATTATAGTTCATCCACAAATCACATCTATTAAATGACTAAAGGTTTTCTGCTAGTTGTTTTTTTTTTTTTTTTATTCCCCAGATGTCAGGGGATGTCAGTGATATGGCTGCATTACTCAGAATATTGCAGTCCTGTCTCCAGAGTGCCTGAGCAGGGGATTTCTCTCTCTGTCTCCTGTTGTATTCCTGACAGCAAAGTAATTTGCTTATATAGATTCTGGCAACAAGAACAACGCAAAGCCTGGCTGCTTGACAGTGTTGCATTTTTAACTCGAGGTTGAGCAGCTTCAGTCTGAAGGCCTCTGGGATTCCTCTTCCAGGGTTGCTGTCTCCTGGGATTTGCTCCAGTGTTGGGTAGATGGGACCATGCTGGTGCCTTCCCCAGCACAAGGGCTGGTGAAAGGGGTCCTACTGTTGGCTGTGCCCTGGGCTGAGGACAGAACAGGACCTTTCCTCTGGGCAGGGTCCATGATGCTTTTCTGCTCAGCACCTCATTCTGCAGGCATACCACCCCACATGCTGCCCCAGAGCTCTTCCCAGAGGCACAAGTCCTGGAATGGTCAAAAGTCCATAGCTATTCTGCAAAGACATGAGGACTAGCCAGGGGGAGAGGGATCCTGTGCCTCAACATGCTTGTGAGAAGAGCACGTGCTCTCCAGGTGCATGAGCACATTGATGCTCCAGCAGCTGGTGCTCGGCCAGGCAGCTGACACGCTGGAAAATTAAGCAAAATCCACCTCAGTGTGTGCAAGTCGTGGTTCTGCAAGGCCAAGGGGGTAGAAGAGGGGCCTAAGCCTGGGAACAGAGCCTGTAGGGGCAAGTGTGATCCCCAGGAGCGGCGGTGTTTCAGCAGGCGGCGCTCCTGCCCCCGCCAGCGCTGACCCAGCACCCCCGGATCAATCCTGTCACCCACCTCCGACAGCAGCTGCTTAACCGCGCACAGCAACCCGGCACAGCAGTTTCGGCAAGAGAGCGAAGAAGCCCGTATCCAATTGAAACCGCAGGGGGGATTTAGGGAGGCAGAAGGTAATTTCCCGAGCTGGAATATGGCCAGCATACAAGGACTAATATCCAGGCTCTTGGGGAAACAGTCATGGGATCTTTGCTTGCTGAGAGTCATCCTGATCTCTGTTTTAAGTCAGATCTGGAAAAAAGGAAAACGAGACAAAGGGAAAACCCTTCCAAGATGTCAGGGCTTTGGGGCACTGCTTAAAGCTGCCCTCACCACAGGGAAGATTTTACTGGAGGCAAAGCTGCCAGGCACCCCCAACACAGAAGCCTGGCAGCTGATACATGCCCGCTTGCCCTGGGGCTCCCCCATGCTCCCAGATGTGGCCAGAGTGCTGTGGCTCCCAGAAAGGAAGTAGGGTGCATTACACAAACTATTGCTGTAAGCTGATCATGTCCTTGTGTCAGTGTTTCCCTTTGCTGGGAGATACCAGGGAGGCTCAGAAAGGTCTCATGTCAAAGCAAATTTGGGGATAGAGGGCTGTATGCTAGTACCAAACAGCCCACACTGCAGCTGTGGAAAGACTTCTTGGTTGTGTCCAAAATTTATGCCGGCAAAAAGATAACCTTCTGCAGGGTAGAAATTGTTGCAGAGAGGATGGAGTGGGAATAGAGGCAGCTGGTGGCCAGAGCAGCGCCAGTGTGTACACTGGTAAATGCTGCTCCCAACACAGACAGCTCCCTTGCTCTTGGAATCTGCCATTGGGAAGGGATCCCACCCACTGCCACAGAGCAGGCAGGAGGGAAAAGCATCCCTGACACACTGGGGCAGGTGAGGGCAGGCTGCCTTGTGAGCTGGCTGAGCTCACATCCCCAGCTTTTACACTGCTGGTTTGGTTAAGTGCTTTGCTCAGGCAGAGCAAGACAACCCCAGCCTGTGCTTGTGTGAAAGCATCTCAGCAAAGTGGTGCTGAAGTGATGGTCTAATGAAAGTGAGGGCTGGGTTAGCACTGCTGGGCCAGCCCAAAAGCTTCCTGCCTGCAGGAAGGAGAGAAAAGACCTGTTTTAAAATGTAAAACACTTGGAAACAGCGCTGGAAGCACTTCTTGGTTAAGAATTATTGCTATTCCTAGTGTGGCTAGAAAACCTTGAATGTAAGCTATAGGATAGTGTGTCTTTAATCAGTGTCTGCAGCAGGTTAATAGCTACTGCTCTCCTCACCTTTACAAGTGATCCTTTCAGGTCATCTTTTTCTTATGGCTGGGCTCCCTGTGATCTGCCTGCTGGCTGGCAACGACTTTTTACATCATCCCCTTGTCTGTTGCTGCAACAGGGCAGGGGATAACAAGCAGCAGCCCATCTCAATGACCCATACATCATGGCCAAGATCTGTATTCTGACAGTTGCATTTTGTCTCCTACTTTCTGAGCAATGTTTCCTCAGAAAGTCAGGAAACAAAAGTATCCTCAGGTTTGATTGAAGACCAGGGCAGGCAGACACATCCTCCAGACCACCACGGGAGATCTGGTTGCTGGGAGTTGCTGTCTCTCTAAATTCTATCAAGGGAGAGCAAGAAAGCTGCCAGTGCTTCGTTTTGCTGTGTGGTCTCACTGCTTCACCTGTTCCTCCACTTGTGCTCCTGTCCTGCTGGCAGCCAGGAATGAAACCAACCAAGACCTAACATTAGCAAGCCCTGACCATTGCATTGTACCTAATGAGTTTAGTCTCTTGTATCTGGGGTGACTGGGCAACACCCCTCATAGGTGGAACATGGTTAGAAAAACAGAGTCACTATTTGCATGAAGCCAGTAGTGAGACACAGCATGGGTTTGGAGGAAACAGGGAGATTCTCATGAGAAGTAAACCAAAGTTCCTGCCAGGACCTGTGTATCACTGATGCAGTGGCACATCTCTGTGCAGTGATTTCCCACAGAGGCACAGCCTGCCCTTGGAGATCAGAAAAAGATTGTTTTGGCTATTATTAACAAAGATCTTGGTGGCAGCCTCTTGCTCAGCTGTTCCTTCCTTGATGGACCAGCTTTGTGTTTCCCAGCCTGGCAGAGAAACCATCTCCCAGTCTTCCCACTGTCCCTCCAAGGAAGCTGTGCTTCAGGAGCAGGGGAAGGTGCAGCTCCGTCATGCTCAGTGGGAGAAGTCGCACACACGTGTTTCAGAGCAGGACTGTATCGGCTGCTTGCAATTCTCTGAGGGTCCCGGGTGTTTGCAAAGGCAGCTCTGCCAATCAATAAAAAGCAATCACAGTAACGAAGTATCAAGTAGGAAGAAAAGATTTCAAGCTCTACATTGTTGAGGGATTGGGGGTTTTCTTTAAATGAGGCAAGAGAGGCTGGGAAAGCAGAGCCCATCAGGGATGACAAATCTGTTTCTTTTGCATGGGGGAAGTGGCAGGACTGCAGCCCCGCCGACCAGATCCAATAACAAGGGAAAAGCTGAGAGAGGACCCCCTTTCTGCAGACACAAAGGACAAGCCAGTGGCGGCGACTTTCTCTCTGAAAAGTCACGTTTGCCAGGGGAGGCTGTGAAATCCAAGACGTTCCCAAGAGCTTGTTCCCTTCCCGTCCCCCCAGTCTGGGGAAGGGAATCATTCTGATTTCATTTTTATTATCGTTATTCCCTCCTGGGTGAGTGCTGGGAAAGTGGTGAATTTTGCAGCTGCCCAAGAGTCAGTGGGAAGGGGGTTGTGAAGGATGCATGCCAGAGCAAGGGTCTCTTCTCACCTTTTCCCTGCCTTCCCATGGGACAAGGCATAACTGAAACCAAAGCATCTCTTGTTGTCTTTGCCCTCCAACTCAGTCAGCCCACACAACCTATTTCCCCCTCAGTAGGACCTGCGGGGTAGTTTGTGGCATGCAAAGGCAGCAGTACCCCAGTCATGCAGGAGTGTGCATTGGCAAAGGGATGAGGAAAGGGATTTATCCCACCAACTGTTTAAGAAGCAAGTCATGAGCTGCCTTATACTGGAGGAGAAGTTGCTGGGGACTCTGGTTAGGAAGGTTGGTTAGAGAGGGGAGCTCCCTCCTGCCAGTGCTTGCCAAACTGGCCCATCTTGCCAAGGAAAGGCTGGTCCTAACAGGGCTTTTTTAGTGCCTTTTTTAGAGATAGGTCATCCATGTCATCTTCTGTAATTAAACCTTACACAAACTGTGGCAGTCTTTACCTGCAGCCGTGCAGTCTCCAATAGGGCAAAACTCTTTCCTGCCATAGCAACATCAATTAAAAAAAACAATCAATGAGACCTCTACCTGGCAACCAAAATCTCCACTGATCCATGGAGATAAGGGCTGGATGTAATTGGATGTGGTCTGGGAAGGCCTGAGACAGGGTCTGGGATTGCTGTGAAGGGATGTAGGTCAGTCACACTCTGTTCCATGTCTCTGATGCTAGCTTGTGAGGAATTGTAAGTAGCATTTTATAGGTATGAATTCATTACAGCCACAACCCAGACAGGTGAGTAAGGTAGAGACAGGGGCACATCCACTGCCACTTTTGCAGAGGAGAGATGCTCAATGTCCTTACACCTGAACTTTCCTACAGGGCAACTGTAGTCCCTGCACCAGCTTCGCCTCTTACCTCTCCTCCCTCCTCCACCTTGTGCTCACTCTCTTTGATTGCACTGATTGCCAGAGAAGCACCCATCACAAAATGTCCAGATTCTGATGGTCTTTGAAGCTACTGATAGCATGAACCATTGGAGTGGCAGGAGGGAATGGAGGCACCATTGGCTGTGGGGGCCTCATCACTGTCTCCCACATGGATAACATTCTTGCAGTATAACATGTGCTGTCTCTCTGAGAGTGATGCAGAACAAAATCTCCTAATTTATTTGGTGTTCTATCAGAGCTGCTTCTTTAACCAGGTGGCAGCACCTTGGGCTTCAGTGCTGCAGGCCCTCAGTATAAGGCAAGCTGCTCCAGCTGGGGACTGGCTGCAACTCTTTCCCTGGCCATGACATCCAAGCTCAGCCTGGGGAGCTGTTGCACCTGTCTGCCTCAAACCGTACCTCTATCAGCAGAGATCTTGTCTCAGAGACAGGGTGAGCCGTTCCTCCCATCCTCTGTGGGCTTTGTCCTCACTGGGAAGATGCAGATGTGGAGGGAAAGGTGCCCTCCTGGCAGGATGGGCATAGCTGTACAGATTCTGTCTGGAAGGCATCTGCTTGCCTTTCCAGAGGAGGGAAGAAGAGAGAAAATACCACTCAATTCCAACTTTCTTCATGAGAGCAATACTTGCCATTGTTGTCCACCTTTGTCAAATCAAAGAGACAATGCTGGTCCCAGAGCCCACTGAGCTTTTAGTAAGGGTTGAACCAAGAAAAAACGTTGGTTTTGTTGGGTACTGCTTCCAGTCCAGCAAACAGTCTCCAGCTCGGGCTGTAGGAGATGGGAGGAAGAAAAGAGGACAGATTTATTCAGTGAAATTAATGGAGTGACACTGGATGTTAATGAACTATTTACCAACATGTCCTCCTCTGCCTTTCACTTAGCCTGAGAAGCTGCCCTGCTCTCAGCTACGCCCATTGCACTTTTCCCCCAGTTTGTTTCAGACTCACAAGGAAAGGTCCCTCTCTAACAGGAACCCCAGAGCCAGACCCCCACAGAAGACCTGACTCAGCTTACCTGAGTGTCTCAAGCCCACGTGTTCTCACTCCCACCTTGTCTATACATGCTGGCAGGAAAGATGAAGTTGAACAAACCATTTACACGCCAAGTGGATTAGCCAAATTGTGTTAAGCTCCCGCAGGGATGTCCTTGTTCACAGCCTTCATTTGATTTCTCTTTCAAAAGCCCACCAAGCTGAATGTGATTATGGCCTCTTAATCCTGCCTGCATGTGTCCACGTGGGGTTAATGCAGCGTAATAGATGCCCTTTACAAGTGCACGCTGGTGACCATTGCTGCATGGCTAAATCCTCAAGCCCAGATGTTCAGCAGATGTAAACCCAAAGCTCAGACTCTGACTGCTACTCTTTGGCCAAAAAGCTGCTCTCACAGCTAAAATATGGAAGGGAAACTCCATCTTCCCAAGGCTGAGCAGTAAATCTGTGTCAGAAGCAAGAACCACTGTTGGCACTCAGATCCAGACTGGTTCATCTCCTGCAGAGTCCAACATCCTTGGTAGAACCAGCCTGTGATCAGAACTAGCTTTTTCCTGGAGGTTAGGAAGTGGTACCAGAGTCCCAGCCCCATCAGGAGTGCTGCCCTTCCAGTCTGATCCACACATGTCAGCATCTGCAAGCCCCTGCCCAGGGGTGGCTCTGCTGACAGGCAGATTTCTTTGTGAAGGAGTATCACTTTCCTAAGGCAGAAGCTACAACTAAAATGTCATTGCAGCCAAACAGCAACAGTGGAAATCCATAGAGCTGCTCAGCTAAGTATTGCAAACCTGTCTGGCTCTGCCCAGCCAGGCATGGGAGACTGTAAAAGACACGGGAAAATATTAGAATTGTTGCCTTTTACAAATAAGGAACCAAACTGGTGTTGCCTTCAAGGAAGGAGGTCTACAAAGGGCAGAGGGAGTTATTCCCCAAATCTATTTTGTGAATCACACTTAAAAACAAATCCAGGACTTGGTGCAGCAGGATTTGCCCTGTCCAGAGCACCTCTTCCTGTTTTCCCAGAAGAAACTTCCCCAAGCCACTCACACATTTACTATGAAGTTTGCCACAGCAAGATGTGCAAGGTGCTCCGTTTAGGGAGAGAAACCTGCCATGGTTCAGTCCTATTATCAGCAAGAAAAACCAACCAAACAAACCTCAAAGTCCTTCTTGTCCAGAGACAAGGGGGATGGAACCACAGGGGGTAATTTCCATAACTCTTTCAGCCACCACTCAGCACACAAATTCTCTTTTCTCAAAGTCAGACCGCCTGCCAGGGGAGCAAATCCATTCCTATGGTATCTCAGGACTGTATCACATAATCCCCTTAATAAAGCAATCAAGTCCCAGATTAAAAACAGTTAGATTTCTACCCCGCTAAAAGGTTTTTTCCCAGAACATCACTAGGAGGAAACCTCCTTAAAATGTGATGGTTTTGCTGGACTGACCAAAAGTAAAAAATAAAAAATAACATTCCTCCCAACAAGTAAACGGTAAAACTGTTATTTCCCCATGGAAACTGTTGGGTTAGCCAGAATGATATTTTCCATTAAAATGTTTTGCTGGAGAATTCCCAACAAGTCAGGCTGCTGCATCACTGATTTTAATCGAATTTAGAAATTCTCGTTTCCCTTTGTTCTTAAACTTATATTTAGGAGCAGGGATGGTTACAGATCTGTCTGCCTCCTTCACCAGCGATGTAATGTCACCCACCAAGTGACACATACAAAGAAAGATAGCAATGAAAACCCAACGTAGCTCTTGCTACACTCGGTGCTCCCCAGGCAGAGGCATAATCTCTCACAAGGCTGCCTCAGCTCTCAGAGCCCCCTTGATCTCCAGCTGTTTTTTTGGAGATGCTCATTTTCCTAAGCACAGCTCTAACAGTGAGGCTGTGCTGAATTCACAGATAATCAGTACCTAATTGGATTAGGAGCTGATAATATCTTTGACCTTTTTTTAATGGCTTGCCTGGCCTGGCTTTCTGCAAGGCTGAGGCTTAATTTTAGGCAGGAGGTTTTTCCACAAGTGAAGCGTGACCCTGTTAACCTCTGAATCAGAGAGGTGACCTTCCCTCTCCCCAAGCACTGTGGAGCTGTTTGAGATTGTGAGGTACACATGGGCTTCACAAATCTATGGACAAACAGACTGAACCTACCTACAGAAGTCAGAGTCAGGATCTGATTTTCAGCCAGAGCTGTCCTGATATTTGACTAAATCCTCAAACAGAAATGATGAGTCAAAGGAATGTGAAGCTCCTGTGTAGTCAGTGTCCCTGCCAGTGTCTGCTGCACAAGTCACCTCCTTTCCTCACCAGTTCTTCCATAGGCAATTTGGGGGAAATGAATCGCCAGTGCAACAAAGGATCCGGAGATTGGGTTATTGGGTGCTTGTGAGACAAAGGCACAGGGATGCTTGTGCATTTGTGTGGTTACGTCTTGCTCTGGCTCACCTAGTCCCATCATTGCAGCTAAGTGTGTGCTCCCACACAAGTGAGTGGGTTCCTGTACAAGCCCAGCGCAGCTGAGAGCAGAGACAGCATGTTTCTGTTACACCTAGCTCATGCCCAGCACAGACACACTGTGTTTTGGGGCACTGGGATTTAAGGAGACGCAGGGAGCACGAGGGGAGGGAAGGCTGCCTGATGAACAGCAGATGTTGGTGATCATTGGATGGAGCTGTTAATTTAACTGGAGTTTATTGACTAGCAATTAGATTGGGGTCTCATTACTGTAGCCAAGTGGCACAAAGATGTGCTGTAAAAACCTAGGGAAGAGGGATGTGCACCGGCAGAGTGACAACACTGATGGCGTATTTGGGACCTGTAGCAGTAAATCTTCTCACTTGCCCAGAGTTCCTTCACCTGGGTGGTGCTGGCTGGAGCTTGGCGCCTGAACCGAGCTGCTGGGCTTGTGTCAAGATGGGACACTGCAAACACAGTGAAGGGTAGTGAGTGTGTGTACTCGGGGAGCAAAGGAGAGCAGAGAAATGAAGTTGTGAAAACAGTGTCAGTGAAGAGGTGTGAGTGACAGCCTGGGTAAGACAGCAGCTCTCTAGCTCAGCCAGAGACAGGGATGGAAGCACGACACAGGGTGAAAGAAGGGTTTGGAAGTCTCTAAGATACATTCAGGTGTCCTAACCTGCCAGGGGATGGGACAGGGTGTCTTGGTGCTTTAGAAAAAGCATTACCACAAAACAAGCAGAGCAGCACTACAGCAGGGTGGGTTTCCATTTCATGCGACAGTCAGAGACCACATATATAACTGCTGCTTCTCCAGTAAGCTAGGATTTGTGTTTCACATCTCTGCTGTGTAGGGTGGCCCTGACACTGACAGAGAGGGAAGTCAGTGCTCTGCTCCTGCTGAATGTGGGCATGAGATCCACCAAGCCTATCTCCCAAGAGAGCCCCAAAGGTGCTCACATCAGCACAGACTGAGTATTTGGTGTGGCTTTAACAGTGCAGAGAGGGCAAAGGTACATTCCTACCCCTGCACAGCTTGACCTGAGCCTTTCAATGTCCAGTGCAGAGTAAAACCCAAAGAGAGGATAGAGCCAGGACAGAAAAGTCCCAAGCAGAGCTCGCTTCTAACACAGGAGACATAGACAGACATATACAAAACCACATTCACTCTCCTAATGACAAGATTATATCTTGCTTCTGTCTTGGGGGAGAAATCAAATGATCCAGGTTCAAAAAAACCAAAAAACTTCCACTAATGAACAAATTGCCAAACTAGAGTGCAGCAGGGATTTGGAGGGTTAAAATGTTTGGGATTAATTAACTGATTAATTAAGCCCTCACATCAGCCTTCATTCCTGCAGCCCTGCTATTGCATGAAGGATGTACTGGGAATGTGTGATCCTGTCAGTATGATGCAGGAGTGCTTGGGGGAAGGTGCTCAGCAAGGGAATTTTACACACGCATTTGTGATTGTGGGGTTAAAGTCAGCTATGCCCTGCAGACCTCGTGTGAGACACCTTCACACCTCTGCCCTGATTGGAGTGGCTGCACATCAGGGCTGCTGGTTGCTTTGAGACCTTAAAAGAAAAACATAGTTCTCTAAAGCCAAAGGGATTTCTCTCCCCTGAGGGCATGGGGCTTCCTTTCACTGTGCCCTGCTGTGAACGTGACAGCAGCCCTGCTCTGCTCAGCAGTCCGTGATTCCCAGTGCCTGCTTATCCTGGAGAAGGGGAGCAGTGGGCGTTGTAGTGTGGTCTCAGAGGACAGTAGCTGTGGGGCTTTTTGCACGGGTCTCTACCCCATCTGAGTATTTAATGTTCAAAATTGGGTGGGACCCTTCATTTCACGACTGGCCAATCTTATTGCTTGAGGGGAAAAAAAAAAAGGTACAATGCTTTTAACTTTTTGTCCCTTCTCTCCTGACCCACAAAACAACCAAAGGAAACCTGCCCATGCCATGAGGCCACCTGTCTGCTTCCCATGTCCTGACTGGTGAGATGTCTATTCACCAAACTTACTGTTGGTGGATCTGGAAGACCATCTGCTTCCTGGTACAGTCTTCAAGACTTGAAATACTGCTGTACTCAGTACTTCTAACACTTAAGCTGTTTACAACCCATGCTCTTCTCACAGTCAGTGGGCTTAGTGTCTGGAAGGGTGCAAATGACTTTGGTTCATTAACAAGACCTGGCCTGGGCACTTCTCTTGCAGTTTTACAAAGCAGTGCTAGCAGATCTCTTGTTTATCAGGAACAACTTTGCAACCCCTCCCATCAGGGCAAGTGAGAAAATAAAGAAACTCAAACGGGTTTGTACACACAAGAGTTGATCATGAGTCTGAAGCAGGTATTTTTATGTAAAGCATGAGCAAAAAAAGGAGAATGGTTATGGCAGGGCATAAAGTATGCCCAGGCAGATTAAAATAGCCTGCCTTGGAGATATCCTTCTGAGAATGGATGACACCAGCTCAGCCTGTCTCACATGTGTTTGTTTTGCTGGGTGCAAGCACAGCAAAGGAAATGGCAACCGGAGCTCGGCCCACCACTGCTTCACAGCTTCACACTATAAATAAGGCATCAAGCTATTGCACCCACCAAATTCTTCCCTGTCTTCCGGTCTACGGCAGTGTAGTGTCTGGGCTATGTATAGCATCAGCCCCTTTGTGGTACCAGGTGTTTTCTCTAAAGCCCTGGCTCCAGGATTCTGGGATTACATGGTCAGATAGGGGGTTTTTTTGGAAAAAAACAAAGCAGACACTGGAAAGAAAAATTTAAGATTAGAGGCCAAATGCATCTGAATAGACAGAGCTGATTTGTTTTGCTTAAGAACTTCTTATGGAGAAAAATGTGGTTATTCCAGCATCAAGGTCCTTCTGAGGAAAATATTTTGATACAGTTTTTTTTATTTTCAGATCAGGTGAATCAAAGAAACAATACAAATCATTCCAGCTTCAAATTCCCAGGCTAAGCAGCAGGCTTCATTTTAAAATATGACAAGAAATTTCCTCTTCCCAAGTTACATGTCCAATGGCAAAAGAGATTTTTCTTGATGGTGTTTTCATTTTCTAGATTCATGATTTACCTGCAATCTGCAGTTTGGAGATTTTTTTTCTTTTGCTTTCTGGAATTTCAACTTTTCCTTCTGATTCCCCACTTATGATTCGGAAACACCAAGATTCCAGCAAGCGGAAGTTTCTGTTTATTTTCCTGCACTTCCAGGCTTACAAGAGAGAGGGTAAAGAGAAGTTTCTCCAAGTTGCAGGCAGAATGTCTTGGTTCTGTGTATGAACATTGATTCTTGGTGCTGGCTGCCTTAAAGCCCCTGACTCTGTCCCAGGTGAGCACTGTGAATGTGTGGAAGTACCACAACAGCTCTCCCTGGGAGCTCTGCCTGCAGAATATCTTGTTGCAAAGGCACAGGGCTGTTCTGCAGAAGATGAACAATTTCCAGATTGCAAACCCCACAAGTGTCACTGTTCATTTGCCACCTGCAAAGGGGATTAAACCACAGTTGGTAGAAATGCAATTTTCATCAGGTATCAAATAGGTGGCACAGGCTGTAAAGTCTGCAACATCCACACTTGAGGTCAGGTGGGCTTGCCCAGCAAGATGAGTAATTTCTGCTGTTCTCAGGGTGGGATTCGTCAGCAGCTTGGGGGCATGAAGGGGCATGAGGCACCTGGGGGCATGAGGCAGCTCTCCCACAGGGCATAGGCCTGAGCTTACCTGGGAACAGAGGAGACTTCTTGTCATCAGGTGCTGAGCATCAGCACTGCTGACATGCTTGCTCTGTCCATCCATTCCAGCCATGCCTCTGAGGGTCCTCATAGTCCACATAGAATCACATAAAATTCTTATTCTTCATTAATTTATTGTGATTCCAGCAGTGCCTGGACAACCCCAGGGAGATGCTGGTCCAACTGCTGGAGCCATTGCATATCTCCAGGGCACCAGACAGGTCAGGATCTAAGAAGAGAAGATGGATGCACAGAGCAGTGGAAAGAAACGCAGTGACTCCTATTTCAGAGGCAGGAGAAATGGAGCAGAAAAAAAAGATTAAGTCCTGGACTCCCCCAGAAAGTTTTGCTGATGAAGGTCTGAATGTATCCATGAACTGGCAAATTCCCCAGGTCTGAGTGAACCAGACAGCAGGGTCAGGCCTCCCCCTTTGCAATCCCTGGCACCACTGTCATTGAAAAACACCTGGGTTTAGTACATCCTGGATAGGCACTGGGATGTGCAAACTGCTTTTCATCCCCAGGGCTCCGAAGCTGCAACTCCAGCTTCCCTGTTGCTCTGGGAGGGCAGAGCTGAGGGTTTGCTGGTGCTGGCTGGGGGGGGTCCAGCCCCATGCAGGGGGTGTGGGTACCACTCACACTGAAGATGGGGTGCTGGGGACAGAGAAGTTCTCCTCATCCAGAGAAACTTGGTGATGCCAGCCAGGATGGCCTGAAGAGCTTGATGATCCATCAGCCCCATGGTGCACCAGAAAAAGGGTGAAAGAAGGCAGCAGGCTGCATCAGCCATGAGCTGGACATATGAATCCATCAAGAGACCTCACTGATCTGCTTTTGGGTATAGCAAGAGTTTACGTGGACTCTGAGATGTACCAGTCGGGCAGAGGGTCAGAGCAGCCTCCAGAGTATGTTCCAGTACCCTCTGGATGACCACCGTCCACCCAAAGTCACCATCTGAGCGCTCGGGCAGCAGGGATGGGTGACAGCAGAGAGCCCCCAGTGAGGGAGGGCTGTGCGGTGCGGGGAGGGCAGCTCCGGAGCCGACTCGAGAGGATGCTGCTGCGAGTCAGAGGCAGGATGCTCTGAGCGCGGGGCTGCAGGCAGGGGGGAGCTGCCAGCACAGCCTCCCGGCGCAGAGTGCTGACACTTCTTTTTGTTCAGCCTGACAGCGAGCACCTGGTGCCCCACGCGCGGAGCCGGCGGCCGCAGCGAGCGCAGGCACACACACGCGCTCAGCCCCGCAGCTTGGAATCGATGCAAACATATGCTGCCATTAATGTGAAAATCACTTCTGCAAACATGAGGGTCCCTCTATTCACGGCCTTCCCCTCTCCCTGCAGGGAGGAGGGGGGTCAAGTGCAGACCTTTTATGTGAAATCCCTGAAAGGGACAAGGGGGAGAGAGGGGGAGATGGATGGGGCCGATTGTGATAGGGAAAACGGGACAACGGCCCAGACTAACATACAGGAGCTGCTCTCCTGCCATGAGCTGTACTAAATCTGCAGTGCTGCCTTCCTTTCTCTCTAGCCAAACACCTCATTTGGACTGCCAGTTTTGCCCTTGCCTATTTCTGATAAATGCAGGAGGGGGCTCTGTAGAATGGTGTGACCAGATGCTGCAATGATGAGTGCTCATATAGGAACTGAGGTGCTAAATTTCTGCGGGGGTGGCAAGCCCCCCTTGCATGGTTAAAAAATGCTGATGAGGAGTGCTAACTAGAGTAGTTGTGGTGACCAGCACTGGAGTACCCAGTCTTCCCCTAAAGCACAGCATATATTTTGGCCAGCCCTGGTGGGCATGGTCATATCAACAGAAGCTGGTTATCCAGATGCTGCTCCTGTGTCTCACTGCAGTGCTTTACTGTGCTTGCTGCAGACATTTTCAGCAGACTCCTCTGCTCTTTGGGCAAAGTGGCTTCTCTGATATCCTCTATACCACTGCCTGCCTGCTGTGAAACACCCTGAGTTCTTTGCCCCGAGAGTGGCAGTGTGGACGTGGGTGGGCAGGTTTGGTTCACAAAGCATCAGGGGTCTGTAAAACAGCTGGAAGGGCTCTCTGTGAATCTGAATGAGAAAAGGGACACAGCTGACATTAGAGGAACCAAATGGAGTTTCTGAACCTCTCAGTTGTTTGTCAAAGGCTTTAGAGCAACACTGTGAGATGTCACTAAAGTGCCTTGCCCCACCTCCCCCATGAGACAGGCTAGGTCCCTTGTCAGTTCTGTATAGAAACAACTTTATGTCAGCAAGATTCTTCTACATATCTGCTAAATCCCTGCAAACTCTCTTCTGGGCCGTCCTTGGTTGTTGGTCTGATACAAAAAAAAAAAATTATTCAAAGCTTGGAAAAACACCACCTTTCTTTGCACTTTGTTTCTCAGCACTGAGCTTTTCTTTGAGGGGGAAAATTTTCCTGGCTCAGCTTTATGCCCATCTCAGACTCATCTCAAAGCACCTGGTACTTTACAGCATCTCCATTTTGTTTCCTTGTGATGTCCTAGATCAAGCACGTGTGCTGAATTCCCCAGCATCTGGCCTTCGCCCATATCTATCTGTTGGAAGCTGAATGCATCTCTGATTTGGGAAATCAATCACACTTAATTGAAGGGTGATTGTTTTCACATACGAGCCTGCCACATCACTTTCATCTTTATCACATTCCCTTTCTCTCTGGGTTTTGTGTGACAAGATACTGCAGAGCAGGAGGGAAGAGGTTGCTGACCTTGGACCTGGATATAATTGAAAAAAGGAGGGCAGCATCTTCCTTTCTTTCCTCGGTGGATCAGTTTGCATTTCCTTCAGCTGTGGGACTGAGCACGTGCATAAGCACCCAGAGCCATTTTTAATGCAGCCCCACACACAGCTGTGCTGCCATGCTGCACAGCAGAGAAGCTGGTACCCAGCACGGCCCAGCATTGCTGAGACATGGAGGTCTGGCCCTTCAGTGAACCACAGCAGGGAAGGGGGAGCAACTCAGCATTGGTCTGATGTGGCAGAGTGTTTTGGGTGCCTGGTGTTTCAGGGTGACTCTGGGCATCCTGAAGAGTAGTCCCAGGGAGATCAGCATGGCTTTTCAATAAAATTTTGGGGCAAGCCTATCTTCTGTTTCATCTCGCGTTTTGCCTTGCCACGCTAGAGACTGTCTTGAACCAGGTTTCAGTCTTCTTTTACTGGAACATTATGCTGCACAGCAGGGCTGTGATTTCCTTCAAGAGCTTCCATAACACAGATGGTGCATGAGCAATTCCTCCCTGTGGGCTTTTGCAAGGACTTGTGCAGTCCAGTCCCACGTGGCCACCTGTATTGTCACCCCACTGGGATGTACCAGTCCGAACTGCTGCTAAGCTCTCAGCTCACAGGGATGTCTTCCTGTCTGTACCAGCAAGCTGAATTGTAAGCTGCTCCCCAGACTCCAGTTTGAAGGTCTCTATAGTATTGACTTTCTCGCTCTTGGAAGTGCCTCATTTATCTTATGCTCTGCATTTGTCTTTCCTGCCAGTGTAGTAGTAAGCAGCTGAAGCTTGCTGCCAGCTTTTCTCCCTTAATGATATTCCACATATGCAGACAAGGATCTGAATCAGAGCCTGGAGTCAGTCCCCACTTCCTCACTTTGGAGAAATGTGTCCTAACACAGTAGCCTTCCTTTGCAGTTTGTCTTGGGGCTTGGCAGTGAAGCAGCCCCAATACCTACCTCTGAAGGCTGTGGTCCAGGGCATGTGTCCAGATTTTAGACTCATTTGAAGGCTGATTGTGTCAACAGGAAGGCTGCTGTTGGCTCTGATGGCTCTTGGACTGGGCAGTCCCAACTATCTCCAACTTTGGCTCTTTTCCACTGGGGACAGATTTATCCGTTACAGATGTGGGGAGAGCCTTTCCCAGCAAAGACCCAATACAAGCCTTTACCAGATAAAGGGTCTTTTCTAGATAGCATGGAAGGAATTTTAGGTTCCTCTGGGTGGATGGTGCCTGTTTCTTCTTATGTACCTTCACCACAGGCCTCTCTTTCTGACAGGTGCTGATGACTTGTAGCCCAGGCAGACAGGATTGAGAAGGGTAGAAGGACTGGATTGTGTGATGGAGCTGTGGGTTTCATTGATTTCTAAATAAAACTTTCATCAAGATACAGAGCCCCACTTCCCTCCCAATTTTATAAAGCTCTTGTCAATCTCTGACACAGCTGCCAGGGCAAAAAACCAAAGCTGCTGGCATCACTGCGAAGGTGTGTACACGAGCAGAACAATGGGTGGGGAGTTGGATATCTTCCCTTGTGGAGAGGAACCAGAGCCCAAGCCCAGTACCCAGCAACGTAGCCACTCCCTGGCTTTCCCTCAGGGCCAAGTCACCCCACCATGCTGAGTATGCTCTGCTTCCTCTGGGCCTCCTCTTGCCCAGAGGGGATTTCTGCTTGCAATTAACTTTGTGGTGACTGTGTGGGCTACAAATGACACTTTAAAAAGTCACAGTGGAGGTGGGCAAGGAAGAGTGTGATGTTCACCAAGGCTGGGGGTACATGGGCAGAGCTCTGTACTGGCCCAGCAATTGAATGAAGTCCCTGAGGTCTTATGATGGTAGGAGGTCACCATCCTCTTCCTGACCTACTTTCTGAAAACTGACAGGAGTGCCTCTAGGGAGCCAGCAGGACAACCTTTTACTGGGAACCGCGTCTTTGGTGGAGCCTTCCCCATCCCTGGGACGTGGTGGACTCACTCCTCCCAGGGCTAGTGGAGGACACACAATCTCCTTGCCCAGAAAATGCCATGTTCTGGAGCAGGAGGATGGAGAAATCAAGCCAAAAGCAATGATCCAAGCATTATTTGCCTCTTGTACAAAATTTGATGAAAACAGATGGAACATTTGCAGGTTTTTATTAAAAAAAAAAAATCAAAGCCCAAAAATTTGAAAGCAATCTTGTATTTGCTATTAGTCTTTTCAGGCTTTGTTTTTCCCTCTTGGCAAAAAAATAATTGACAACATTTTCCATCACCAAAAAATTCCCCTACTGAGAACTGAGCAAAGATGAGAGAAAGGAGAAATGGTTCACATTCTCTTGGCTTAGTCCAAGGGGGACTGCTGAGAGTCTGTCTGTCTGTCCACATCCAGAGGGAGCAGAGAGTCTCCAGAGCAATCTGAGCTGTTGCTCTGCCTCACTTAAGTGGCAAAATTCTCTTTTGTGAGCATGAGGAGTATCTGCCATTTTCACCAGTGCCTGGGAGTCCAGAATGAGCAGCTTTTGCTGGCTGGACAGGGAGCCACTGGAGTTTTCAGGGAGGACCATCTGTGCTGGAGAAAGGGAGACATCATAGCGGGGGTGTATGGGGCAGTGAACCACAGGGTGTCCTGGGGATGACCACAGGGTGTCCTGGGGACATCCCCAAGATAACAACCAACGCTGCAGTTGCCAGAGCATCTTGTCCTTGGAAGCCTCTTTACCTGCAAGAGTCAAGAGACTGGAGCCAAATGCCTTCACTCTCACCCGTCAGCAGGGATGGAGGAGCCCATGGCCTCCCTCCTCCTTCTTCCACTGGCATTTGATTCAGACATACACTAAAAAAGGAGCTGTCGGTTAAAGCAAGAGCTGCTTTTCCAGCTCCCAGAGGATCCCCCTGGTGTGACCTGCAAGGTGTTGCAATCCCTCTCTGCCACTGGCCTGCCTGGTTTTTGTCACACATGCACACACCTTCCTCCTCCTTCCACAGCGCTTATCACAAGCGTTTTGGTAGAACTGCCCTTGTCATATAAATCTAAACATAATTCTCTCTTTCCTGTTAAGCTAAAGAAAATAAACGTGTAGGGCTGTTACTGGAAGCCAAGCTGTAGGACTGCCCTAAATTCTCTTCTTATTGAGTCTGGGCTGAAAATCACTCAATTCTGCTGAGGACACACATCTATGCTTGCACACACAGGGAGGGAAGGTGGGAGGGGGAGGGAGAGAAAGAGAGAGAGAGAGAAAGAGAGAGAGAGAGAGAGGACACGGTGTGTATAAATATCTCCAGCTCTCTAGATAGTCGGCAGATTTATTCCGCTGCCAAGCCTGCAGAAAATTGACTTGTTTCATGGAGGCAGGCTATTGACACATTACCGCAAGGAGGGTTAGGAGAGAAAGCGGTGCGGCTGGCGCCCCTCTATTATACGATAATGTAATCAGCATTGTGGGAAATGACTGTGGGTAAAATGGCATCGCTGACATTTATATTAGAGGATATTGATGGCAGGAACTGTGACCACATCTATCGTACCTCCCGTTTGCCAGGATTGACACAGACGGCTCTTGTTGGCTGGATTTCCTCTCTCTCTTTCTCTCTCTCTCCTTCCTCTTAGCTCCGTTGCTCGCTGCTGTCACTGCAGATAGATAATTGAAAAATGGATCTCACCTTTCCAGCAAACAGGAGTGGTTCAGGCAATTACTGCAGAGGTTATCTACTCAATCTCGAGGCCTCTTCTCAGAGAGAGATTCAGAGGAAATTGGATTTTACATGGATGTTTTATTCTACAAGGGCTTTAGTATAAACAGAGGCAAGGAGACACTAGCAGACTGTATGGGTGAGGATCACATGCAGAGGGGTAGGGTGAGGTTTTGACGGGGGGCCTTGGGTGTAGATGTGGTGGTAATACCATTTGGTGGCCCTCTGCAGAATTTCTGATCTCAATTTTTTTGGAGGTTGTTATTGGTTTTTATTTTCGTGTTTTGCAGGGTTTTTTTAAAGTGGAGGCTAAGAGAGTCTATGTCCACCTGCAGCCATTTAGCTACATTTTGCCCCTGGAATTTTAAAATTAAAGGGAGTTGTTCCCAAAGGAAAGAAAGGCAAAGAGAGATCAAAATGCTCTGAAGATGAGAGGGCAGAGGAGAGCAAGATGTCTTAAAAGAGCTCTGGAAACTGTCTGTCTCTGAAAAGAGAGGAAATTCTCTCAGGCAGGGAATATTGCCCATTGGCCTATTCTCCATTAGCATCCCTGAACAGCATTACACCTTGAGGTGTGTGGTTATATGAGAGGCAGAAATATACCCATGGTCCTTTCGTACATGCTGCAGTGCCAGGCTTTGGGCTGAGCTTGGTGGCAATCCAGCCCTTCAAAGCAATTTGCAGCTGGTACCCTTGCCCTCAGAAACTGCTGAGCCAGGGAGGCCAGAGAAGGGCATGGAGGGTCTTGGTGACCTTGACAGTTTCAGTGAGCACACAGGAAGGCTGTGGGGTGACCCTCAGAAAGGCTTGGCGGATGTGTCTGATCAGGGACTACTTTTCCAAGAACAGCAGGCATAAGTAGGGTCTTCCAGAGAGTGCTTGGAAGAAGCTCATTCCCCATTTAGGGAAATTCACCTATCTTTTCATGCTTTATGTTACCCTTTCATAGGTACCACTTTTTCATGTCAGGTGCTTACACATGTGGGTAAATACTCATGCATGTGGGTAAGAACAAAGGTCCTTGCATCATCCAATTGGTTTTACTCCCAGCCAGTGCAGGATGTGTGGGAGCACAGCTTTGCACCAACAGCTCTTAAACTGTTATCCCAGATGGAAGCAGCAGGGATGGTTTTGCAGGAGAAGAAATTCAGCACAGCATAAGACAGTCTCATCAGCCCCTTGCTGTCCCCAGCAGAGATTCGTGCCATCCATGGGTGCTGCTCTGCAGCCCTGGGTCTCTGCACCCTGCCACGTGCTGCAGTCTCGCTGTCCATCACCAGCTTTTTCGCACTCTCCTCTGTCTGTCCCCTGATGTCAGTGCTAGAGGTGCTCATCTCTCTGGCTGATCAAATCATTCCTGACATGCACAGTGGCAGACTCTTCCTCGCTGAAAGTCTGTCTCCAGGGTCCTAGGTGCGGTCCTGCTCTCTCTTCCCCAGACAGTGAGAAGGCAGAGGTGGGGGAGGGCAGTGAGGAAGGGGTAGGATGGGCTCCCCTAGCCCTCACACCTCTTCTCTCCATGATGCTGGAAGCCAGAGGGCCCCCACAGCCTATTGCCCATTCTGGCAGTGAATGCAGAGCTGGAGATGAAGCCAAATGGCTTTGAATGAGCAACAAAATCTCCATTTTCAAGTGAAAGAAGAGATGAGCTGCTGGAGCTCAAGCCTAAGGCAGTGATGGCTGTTAAGTTTTTCAAGATCCCTGCGTCTGGGAGGGATGTTTTTTGGGAAGCTGAGCACAAGTAATGTGGCTGATCCTAACCCAAAATCTCCCAGCATTAGCTGGCAGGCTGGGATGGGGAGAGGAGGTCCAGGAAAAGTAAGGCTTTGTGATTGCCCTCGTCCTGCATCAGTCCTGGGCTTCCAGTTGTGGCCATAAGAAAAGGTCCGGTCTCCTGAAACAGGACCCCAAAGCAGTCATCTAGGTTCTGTAGAAAGAGGTGGTCAAGCTCTCTGAAACTGGCTCATTAAAAAAAAGATGCACAGGGTCAAGCCTGTGGAGTTCAAATTTTTGCACATCTTTTTTGAGTAAAGGAAATACTGAGTGATGTGACCCTAACCTGCATCTTTTGAAGAACGACAAAAATCTGCTTTTTGAGCTGCAAATGATTGACCAAAAGAGTGTGAGGAGAGGAAGAAATTTTAAAAATCAGCAGCAAAAAATTTCAAATCACAGTGAAATAACACATCGGTTTCATTTCTCTCTGAATTTTTTCATTTAAAGAAAAAGGCAATGAAACGCTGCTGAAATGACATTTTTGACAAAGTGCCATTTTTCAGCTTGACCTCTTGGACCCACTCACACCAGTGCTGCTAACTAGTTCTGCATTCATCAAAGCCTGCAGGAGCAGGGGACAGAGCAGCATGTGCTGATGAGCACAAACGCCTTGGATTTTCAGCACATGCCTCTGATTTTTTTCCACCAGCACCCCCCAGATCTAAGTCCCAGAGCAGTTTTCTCAGGAGAGGTTCAGGCTGAGCTACTGGTGTCTGTGGTCATCAAGAACCTTCTCTTTGGATGTGATTTACTCCTGGGGATTGCTAGTTCCTGACAGGCTTGTGCCGATACAGGTCTGGAAGGGAACATGGTTTGCAGAGGAGAGTAAGCTTTCCATCTCCAAGGTGTTGGTCCCAGTGGACAACCTCAAGTTAGTACATAAAGAAATGCCTCCTGCAGAGTGGCAGAGTGAGGCTGTGCTGAGTCACACAGAGGAGACAGCAAGGCTCCTGCTTTCCCTGCTTTCAAAATCAGGAGCATATGGAACTCAGACAGGATGAGAGACCACACTACTGCCAAAGGTCTTAGTGATTGACCACTGTAGGTTCTGAAGACCACCAAAAAAAAGTCCCCTAATATATCCAAAAGCCTAGAGGTTGAGCTGGGTGTCCTGGTACACTGTCTCTTCTATAACCCCTGTACTTGCCCTGAATATGGCATTTGCTTTCATTGCTTTGCCTAGATTGCTGTGGACTGTTATTACCTACCCAGAAATAGCTGCTATGTTCCACCTTTGGGGAGACTGCATGCCACAGAAGTGGTGAGAAGGCTTTGCTGCTATATAAACTTTCTTGAAGTGGGATAGATGCCATGAGACTTAACTTCCCTTAAAAGCTTAGAGCTCCTTGGATGGAGGAGCCCAACATTATTTTATTAGCATTGCCACAATTGTTAGTAGTATTACTAATATCAATCTTATTATAGACATAATATGTGCTCAGGATAAGAAATTATGAAGCTTGACTAGCTGAGTGAAATGCTGGGTCTCAAGCCACATTTCCCTGGTGGGCACATAGTGGCTGTCTACCAATGATCCCAGCCCCACCATAGGAGAGGATATAAGCCCTGAAGATCTTGTAAAATGCAAGACATGAGCATGTTGTTACTTGAGTTAATTTTCCTTGGTCTTACCCTACTGTGGTGAGATATGCACCTTGTATCAGGGTCCTGCCTATCTCTCCAGCCCCAGAACAAAAAGAACTGTCTTCAAATTGCTCCCAGCCCTGATTTAGAGATGTTTAAAAGGTCCTGTGCTTTGCTCAGCTGGTGTTTAACCTTTTCCTATGTCCTTGTCTTGGCCATGCTGGCCCTTACTCCCAAAGAGAGCATCTTTTGAGCTTTGCTCTCCTCACTTCTCTTGGTATGCACCCGTGGGCAGGAGGAAGGTGGGAAGGATCCATGGCATTGATCAATAACTCTTTCCTGTCCAGCCAGGAACCCAACCCGCTCAACTTTATTGCTGCAACCAGATCCCGGCTCGAGGGATGTTACGGCAACCGGCCTGGGCCGTGGGGGCCAGGAGAACAAATACCTTCCTAACAGGCATGACTTCAGCCAGCACATGCCTCGCTGCCCGGATAGCTCCTCTGACAGAGGAAGCCCCTGTGAGGATTTACAAGTCCCAACCACTTCCTGAAATCACCACTCCTGCTTGTTATCTCACCCTCCCATCACCTGCAGGGTCCGGATACTGTTTGAAGGGAAAGGAGAGCCCTGAGAAGGAAGAGGAGGAGGTGTGTGAGTCCTGGTGATCTGGCCATTAGGCTGGGGGGTGGCAATGGACCCCAACGATGAAATATCTGAGCACTCTGGCTTAGTCTTTTTATTACCTGCAATGGAAAATGAGTGCCAGCTGCAAATCAGGGATTTCAACAGCCTCTCTGAAGGCATGTCAAACATTTTATGGCTGGAAATACATTTAGGGTTTATTATGGACTGCCCACTGATCTTTCCTGCATGCACGGAGTGGCTGGACTCTGTTCCCACCCTGTCTTTGGATGGGAAGGGGTCCCCACAAATTGATCGGTTTTCAGATGGCAAATTGATTGGTTCCATTTGCTGCTTCTCTACTTTCTTTATCCTGAGCAAGGATTTAACCTCACATTGAGACAGGCTGGAAGCTGATTTGGAGGACAGCCTCAGCCTGCAGTGGGATGCAGCATATGTTGCAGACCTGTCAAATGTCACACAGAGCAGCACTTGCCCCATGGGTCCCTCTGCAGAAGAAACAGGCTCTCCCCTTCCCAGCACTGTGCCATCACCTCCTCAAACTTCAGCACTCAACATTTGTAAACTCTGCACCTTCATGGAGGAGCACCCCAATCATCCAGTCCCATGTTGGGGTCTTGGGAAAGGGAGCCAGCTAATGGGAACTTGGAGGTGGGCAGCTGGCAAGATAGGATGTAGCAACACAGCTTTGCAAACCAGCCTGCAAGCTCTATAAGAGTCAGGTCACAGCCTGAGCTGTTGGAGAAACTATCTCTTGGCTTCACTTCTAGACATGCTACAGCCATGTCTTCATTGCACCATGCACACCTCAACCATCCAAGTGTTTCTGTAAAACCGAGTGCTTTATAGCTCCTTTCAATTTCTAATTGACTGGCTTCTGCTCTTCTCGTTACACTAACATCACATTTTAACCTTCCTCTTCCAAAGAAATGAATGGGAATTTCCCTGCAGTGTCCTGATGTTAAGAATTTCGATTTTGAAGGCCTGCAGAAAGTCATCACTACTGGTGATAAAACAGGAGAGGAGGGATAAAAACAGGGATGTATGTGGGGCAAGGACAAAGAACAAAGAAAGGAAACAGGGAGGGCCACTGGAGTAAACCTGAGGAGCTGTGGGAAAGGTCATGGTCTGCTATCCTGTCGCCCCTGAGAGAACAGGGTTGCAAGGTCTCAAGTGGAAGAACTACAGTCCCAAAGCAAGCTGGGAAAAATGGGGCTGTAAATCAGTTCCTGCCCAGTGCTGTGACAGCTGTCAGCCTGAGCCACGGCTGACATCTTGCCTGAAGCCGTGGCAACCATTCTGGCCTGTGCCATGGCTGTCACCTTGGGTAACCCACCCCAACTGGCCACTGAGTCTACAAACACACCCCGCTGCCATTCCGTGTCTGAATTCACTGTAGGAATGGTGAGTCCTTCATTAAACTCACGGTGTCTATGGCCTGGTCAATAAAGAAGGGCCGTAGCACCCCTTGGTGCCTTGGCTCTGGGTGCTGCTTTCTTGACAGCCATTCTCTCTGGAGATGAGGAGCAACACTGCAGTGTCCAGCCAGGAATCCCAGAGTGGATGCCCATCCCCTTGTTTACTCCTGCTACCATCTGCTGGAAGGAATCAGCCTGTGCACTTGCCTGCCGCATGGAAAGTGTTGGGGGCCATAACAGGAGAGCACAAGGATGGAAGCAGCACTGGGCTGAATCTGCCCGTGGACAGAACAAGGATGAGGACCTTGCTGGGGTGAATCTGCCTGCTCTCTGCCTTCCCACCCTGTGTTCAGAGGGACCAGGACACCCAAGTATCTCTCCTAGGGCTGTTTAAAGACTGGAATTTTGGAGACTTCCTTGACTCTGACACCATCCTGCTCCAGAGTCTGGCACAAAGAATTGGTTTGGTCTGAACCTCAGTTTCCCTGTTGCTACTTAACACACTAACCTTTGGTTTGGCTTAGTCCCCACCATTTGACTTACTGTGAGTGTAAACATTGTCCCTTCCTAGATAGGTGCTATCACCTTCACCATGTTCCCATCCCTGGTCCTCCCCACCATTCCCAAAACAATTCCCATTGAGCAGCGCTCCCCTGTAACAGAAACACAGCCATGCCTTGAATGAGGCATGAGGGCTGCTTATCTGTGACCATCTGGGAAAAAAACCCAGTGCTGAAAGCCAAAATATCTGCTCAACACACTCTCCTGTGCAAGCTGGGCTTGGGACCGAAGACAGTCAGCACCAGGCTGGAAGCTTCTGTATTTTTGTTATGGGTTGTTGAACAAACCACACAGTTTTACCCCACAGGGTATCATAAATAAGCAATGAAAAAGCAGAGAAGTGAAAAGGAAAAGTATTTGCCTGCAAAAATATACTACTAAGCAAATGAGTCAGAAGGATGTGGACTGAACTGTGCAGGGCCTGCTATGTCTAAAAGCAAAGCTTTTATAAGGTAGGGAAAGTGATTTAAGAGTCTGAAGGTAAACATGGGCTGCCACGTACTGTTCTGGGGAAAAGTGGCAGAATAAATATGCAAATCCTTCTTATGTGACAGCCAGAATGGTGGAAATGATTATGAAATAGACCTGAAGAAGCCTGATTAATAATTTATCCTCAAATGGAAGTTGATTCTTGGCTGAACAGCAAGGATAATAAGGCTGAGGAATCAATAAGAGCATTTACAACTCTGTAAAATGCATTTACAAGTACAAAAAGATGGGTTGCTTTGTGGCCATGCCTTGCATGAGCTAGGAGAGAGGGAAGGGAGAGCACACAACAGTGACTGTGCAGCATTGGCCACACAGACAAATCTGGAGAGGGAGCTGAGCATTGTCTATGGATCATTACTGCTACCTGAATGATTCTCCACCATTAACACATGTCCTGACAGCCCATGGAGGACACATTGACACATTAATTAAGCTCAGTCACTTAAGAAGGTTTGCATAATGAATGCAGTGTTGACAGAGCAGTTCAGTGGCATCTTCAGCCAGAGTGTGACTATCCTCAGGGATACAGTGTGGAAATGACTGCCTGGACACCATGCCCTTGGGTGGCCTGTGCACATGTGGCCTAGCTAATCCCCCTCTTCAGCACACCTGTATCACAGCACACATTGGTAGGCAACTCCCCCTGCTCTCACAGAGAAGCAAGTGACCATCAGCAGCCTCCTTTGATGTAAACTCTTAAAACTTCATGCCTCAGATTTCTAACAATATCTTTGTCGAGATCCATTGTGCAACTGGAGGTTCATTGCTTGTCCACCCCACCTTCCCTGGGCAGCTGAGGAATGGCACCTTAACAGCAGCCCTGTGATGTGACAAAACTGGAGGCATTTTTATATGGCCTGATTCAGAGCTGTGAGCAGGCACCTCTGCCTTGAGGCAGATGAGAAGGATGGGGACTCTCAGCTTGGCTCCAGACTCTGTGAGCCTGGAAGGGACATGAACCCATGACATGTAATTGTCACAAACATCCTCCAATCTGTGGTCCATGGGTTTCCAGAACATCCCTGAAAAATGAGAAAGAAAAGCCAGTGGGGTTGCAAATGACCGAAATCCACACTGTTCCAGCAAGTTTTTCTTTGTGATGTCTTCTGTAATGAGACCAGTGACATTTTGGGGTAGCAGAGGGAGGTGAGAAGGCAGCTCCCAATGGGGATGTGCCTGTTACTGAGACCCTCCCTGCCTTGGGCAGAGAGTACAGATAATAGATTTGCACAGATTTCCTCTTAGTGCTGCTCGTCCCCCGAGGGCCTTTGGCAGAGCATCTCCAGTGCCCGGCTGGCACGGTCTGTCCTGCCGAATGTTCGACAGTGCGAACACGAAGGGAGAAATGTGAGGCTGAAGGGACCCTGATAGACAGTCTTGCAAGACAGCTCTCCCCAAACCCTCCCAACAGATGGGTGTCCAACCTGCTGGTAAATACTGCCAGTGAAAGAGGCTCCATCCCTTCCTGACAGCGTGTTCCAGGGTTCGTGTGTGCTCAGAGCTGGAGGAGTTTCCTAACATCAGACCTAAATCATGCCTGATGAAAACGGAGCCTTGCTCTCCTTATCTTGTCCTCATGCTGAATATGGAGAGAAATTTATCCTTGTCCTGCATAAAAACCACATATACAGAAAAATATTTTACTTGCTGCTTTCTGGTCCTTTTGTTTTCCAGATAAAACAAACCCAGTTCCTTCAATTTTCCCTCCAAGGTCAGATTTTTATTTTCATTTATTTTTGTTAATGGTGCCAAGGAGTGGCACTCTGTCCCACCTGCTGTGAGCAAAGAGGAATAATCAGCTCTAGGGTGGACTCCTGGTCTTCCCCTCACAGGGCATCAGCAGGACCTCATGGAAATAGAGAAGAGCTACAAGGGTGGTCAGAGGATTGACACTGCCAAGTGTGAGCTGAAACCCTTCAGCTGGTGAAAGACTAGAGGACGGATAGGTGGTAGAGGTGAATGTTATTGGATAGGTAAATAAGGAATGACTGTCCACTGTTTCTTTCAATGTAAGAACCAAGGCTGTCAAGTGAAAGCAGAAGGAGAACAAACAGAAAGATAAACTGTGCTGTGTACAGCTAACCTGAGAGACTCCTTGCCTTGGGATACATGGAGATTACCTGTTTGAAGAAATTAAAAAAGGAAGGAACTCAAAAAAATGATTGGGAAAAAATCCACAACAGCTGCTATTAAAGCCGCAATGTTTGACTGAGGAAGTTCCCCACTGAAGACTGGGAAACTGTTCTGAAGAAACCTCATTGCACATCCACCCCCTTCTCACATATTGGTATCCTCTCAGACATGCTGCAGGATTGCGTGGACCTTAGATTTGGCCTGATCGGTCTTTTCCTATTCTGATTCACACCATGCCTTTGTTGAGTATCCCAGAACTCTGGATACTTTAGTGAACAACAGGTCTGGCTAAAAAATGGGTTCAGCATCAGCTGTCAGAAGGACAGTTTGGCTGTCTCAGTCATCTAGAGTCTCTCAAAAACTAAAGAGAGGAGACCTGAGGAGCATGAAGAAAGAGAGAAAAAAAGGCATCAGTGAGTCTTGCAGAAACCCACACGAGAACAGACCAAACTTAGTGGTCCTATTTAGGAGTTTTTCCTGTAGCATAGTACACTGTGATCCTGAGAACATTGCCCAACTGGAACTGCCTGCTGGGCTCGTGTGGGACACTGAGGTGGGGGGATGCTGACCTGCCTTGCAGCCTTATGTAGCCACAGCTTCCTTTAAGTCTCTGCCCCTGGACTTCAGGCAGTTTACAGTAAGATCTCACACATCCCATCCCAACCAGGAGGGAGATCAATTTACTGTCTGGAGCAAAGGTTAAGCATCCTGAAGGGTGAGGGCCAATGCAAAGCAGTGTCTTGGCCCATCTAGGCTGAAGCTGCCGGCAGCCATGGCTTTTGTGTCTGTAATTTAAGCCTTAACAGACAGAAAGACCAAACTTTGTGAGGGAACTCTGATCTTATTTCACTTCAACCAAGTTTGGGACTGGCGTACTCAAGAGCAGGAGATCTCTCTTGATATTAAAGTCCTTCTGGCATGGGTTGAAAGATGCCTTTTGCAGATAGAGGACACTCAAGGCTTTAGAAGCCCCTGGTTTGTAAATGGTTTACTTCTACAGCAGCTCCTTCCAGGGAACAATACAGACTAATCTATCACACAGCTCAGATGGTGTGAGCAGCAACTGGTGAGACCCAGAGAAGGGCAGCTGAGGAGAACATGAGTTTTTGCTCTGTTCTCACACCCAGCATGTGCCTGATGGTGTCTCTATTTCCTTCCGTAATAAAGATCATGGATGACTTTGTCCAGTGCTGAGCCATGGCACAGGCTGTCTCCTGGTCCTCCATCTACACACATTTCCACCTCCAGGGTGCTCAAAAATATTGAAGATGGTATTTCCTGTTGGAGACACTGTGTAGCTGCTCTTATGGAGGCTGATGGTATTAGTAGGAAGGAGAGGGTAATCACTTAGATTAACAAGGCCCCAACACGTGGATTGAGAGGAAGGGTGGGCACATTCGTAGGTTTTCAACACTTTATTTATTTTTATAATCCTCCTGTTTCCCACCTCCCCCTCCATGGTGTCCTGGCAGTCAAGACTGACACCTACCAGGATACGAGAAGTCCAGACAAAATCAGAATGATCCTCTCCAAAGCTGGAGTGGAAGGGAACTTTTTTCAGCCCCCACAGAGATCAAAGAGCCAGCTGGGTCTGAGGTTGCAGGGCTGGGCAATTCCCAGGTGCAGGAGACTGGCAAGGTGTCAGTCATGTCCCCCTGCACATGCTCCTGCAGCCGCTCAGCATATGACTGAGGGGCAGCTGGTGGCAGCTAAACCTTGGCCCGCACTCCCCCTTCCTTGAGAAGCGTGACGGAAGGGATTAAGTGGCTTGTAAGGTGACACGGGGTTGATCAGCTCTCAGTGGCGTGGTGGGAGGGAAGATGCTGAAGTGGCTTTCCATCTCTGCTCCCAGTCTCCTCTCCAGTCTCTATCTGATGCCAGAAGTCTGTTGTCCTGCTGGAGGAACAGCAGCTCCTGTACCTGTCACCCACTTTCAGACCTTTCCTCTCTGCCCTTTTTCTCTCTAGGGGCGAAGGATTTGTCTCTCCAATCTCTTTATGTCCTAAACAATGACATTCCCAGAGAAGTGTCTCCAGGAGCTGGAGGTGCAGAGGATGAAAGAGGGCAAGTGGATGCTGTTCAAGCACAGATGTGACAATTAGATGGGATGTACTCTGCAAATCTCTCTCTCCTTCTTGTCCTTGCAGACCTGTGGCAAGGCTTCAGCACTGCTCAGAAGATGAGGATTGTTTGCAGCACAAAACTCCTCCTGCATTCAAACCTGTGTGTGCTCCATCACAGAGACACAGGAGCCAGACATATTCAACCAGCTCAGCTCCCACAGGCAGATAAACCATCACACACCCCAGCACAGGGAGGATCCAAACACCAAAGAAAGAGCTGTGCTGCATGAAGAGCTTTCTCTAAGCAGAGGTGGCTCCAGCATCTCCCTGTAATCCCCTTGCTCTGCCCTCTCCTTCTTCCTGCCCTCAGCCAGCCCCCTGGGCAGGCATTTCTGGCTCCACACTGGACCATCTCTTGTAACCCGCACTGCCATTGCCAGACAATAGGATGCCAGCACACGGGTCTTGCTGGCAGGGTCCTAGCAGCCATAGGGAGCAGGATTAGCAGCTCTGTAGTATTCCTGTATTACCACATGTGCTGTCAGCTTTGTTATTCCTCTGCAGCCTTCCCAGCCTCCAGTGACACCCAGACTTTCTGTAACACAGATTCCTCTCATAGGGAGGCACCAGAGAGCAGGGAATAAATTTGTAAGATTAGTTCATGTGGTCAGGGCTGAAGCTGAACAGATTTTTTCCATCTGATTAGTTCACATCCCTGCAGCACCTCTGGACCCCACCAAGGTCAGGCATGCTGCACTTAATCGGAAGAAGAAACACTTTTGATTGTCCAGTCTTCTCTGCTGTCTCAGGGGCAGTTGCTGAGCTTTCTTTCCTATGGCAGGTGATGTCAGATCAGGTGTGGGAGCACAGAGCAAGGCATGAGGATACTGCTGGCATGAAGACTATCTCTCATGGTCCTAATGAGCTTTGTTTCTCTGCTGTATCCCTCCAGCCTCCTTCCTGGTCCAGGAGACTGTATGTCAGGCATGGCTGTGTCAGTAGTAGGGGTCAAAAAACATGGGAGATACTCAGTGCTGTGCCCAAGAGATATCCAGACTGGCTGCAGGGCAGGAGACAAGGCTGTACACTTAATCCTTGAGGCATGACAGCGTGGCACTGCCCTGTAACAGGGATTCCCCTTCGTTGTGAGAACCCACTGGTGATGGCTCAATCCAAGAGAGGTGAAAAGGCTCAGAACTGGCATCGGTAGTGGAAAAAACCCCATCCTTAAGTGGCATCTCTAGTGGAAAATATTGCATCTCTAGAGTGGAAAAAATCCAGGCCAGTTCCTCTGGAGAACAAATCTCAGAGAGTACGGCTCTGTCTAAATATAAATCTCTCTCCGTGAAGGTCCCACAGCAGCCTCAACGTTGTCCTGAGGTGATGGAAGAGCCGGAGGCAGAGGGTGCAATACAGACCTGGCAACATTAGAGGGAGCTTTGGGAAGGGGTCTGGGAAGAGAGGAAACAATAACTAGATGTAAATTACATTTTGTGAGTTCGTTTAAATAAGGGATCCAGTTTAATCCCATCGAGTGTTTGCTTAGTGTACAGCTGAAAATTAGCATCAACAATTTTATGCACACTAATAAATTCAAGCCATTACTCTCTCCATCTGCATCTTCATTCATATAGTTTAAGAATCAAAGTGATTTCCCTGTAAATTTCTAAGCCTCAGTAATTTACTCCAAAGAATGTAAATAGAAAGAGCCTGAAGGCCCAGAGATACAGTCTTACAAGCCCTCCCTCCCTCCCCTTCCTCCTCTTCTCACTCATCTCAGGTGAAGATGATGGGAGATGCCCAGTTTGGTGAGCCAACATGGATATCACACTCTGGTCTCTGACTGCCCACTGGTGTTATGCTGCAGCTGGACACAGAAGACATCAGCTAGGGAAAGGGAGCCCTGCGCATTGGGATGCTTGGTGTGGGTATAGCACCGTGCTCCGAGGCGGCTGCGAGGAAATCAATCATCTTTTATTGTTCTTTGCTCCTCCGGTCGGGGTGGAACATTCCTCCTAAAGAGAAACTTGTTATCCTCCCCGGCAGCGTCCCTGCCGAATTCCTGGCATCAGCGGCTATAAATAACCCCCTGTAGATGAGAACAGCATGTGGGCAAGGCTCCCAGGGACTGCAGGCAGCGCAGGATCCGTCCTGCACACACACTGGGCCCTGCCATCAAACCCCCGGGAGAGCTTTCCAGCCGGCTGGGGAGGTTGTTCCCCCATTCTTAGCTTAAAAGCCAAGGCAAAAGAGGCAAAAGACTGCAAGGAAACCAGCTGGCTGGGAATTCTCACTCTGGGGTTTTAGGCTAGGCCTGTCCAGCTGGGACAAAGTCAGGATAAAGTTCTATATCTTTATGAGTTTTGCAGTCTGAGGTCTTGAAATGTGGCTGGAATTAAGATTAGAAAGTTTTGCTTTTTTTTTTTTTTCCTGAGAATTGCAGAAATATCCTATCCCCAAGTCAGAGCAACACCCACCAACAGTCATAGTAGCCACTTTCCCATCCCCTGAACTGTGTGGTCAGAAATCTGGATGAATATTTTTGTATGTGCCACTTTGAACCAGAGGCTTTCAATTTCCAACATTTCATCATACTATTTTACGGTGTAAATGTAAAAGTTCCTTTTAGGCAGAAAACATCTACTTTTTCATTGTAGAGACTGCAAAATGTTTAAAAAAATGTTTCCTTTTGCTTTTCTTTTATAAAATTGGAAACATATCTAAAGCAGTCCATTGAACAGTTTAGCTTCAGCAAATTAAAAGATAAAAATTAATAAATCCCTGTTCTACTTAGGCAAGATGTTTATATTTTACAGCCTCGGCAAGATGTTTATATTTTACAGCCGAGGAACTGGTGGATTATACAAGAGGTCTAGGACAAAGCAAGGGCGTGTTTGGAGGAAACTAGGGGTGTTAGACTAAAGTGCAATGGATGCTACACAAAGATATGGCAAGAAACAGCTTTGGAGGAGAAAATCCATGCTTGTATGTCGGAACCCAGGACATCCCTCTGGCTGTCCAGAATGGCCAAGACCCCTGCCAGGGGGCTCAGAAACTCTGGCACAGAGCACAGAACACCTGTGGTTTTGGTTATTACCTGTGGAGCAAATTACCAACCTTATATGAAGACCAGCAAGCCACAACAGTTTAAGTAGCATAATAGTGAAGTTATCACAGGGTGAAAAAATAGATTTTTGGGGTTTCTAGAACGGGGGTTTCAGGGGCAAGATGGAGGGATCTGGGCGTGTCCAGCCTTTCTTCTTCTTCTCCTTGGCCTCCATTTTCTGCTGTG
Source organism: Fringilla coelebs (assembly GCF_963513975.1). Classification (NCBI taxonomy): domain Eukaryota; kingdom Metazoa; phylum Chordata; class Aves; order Passeriformes; family Fringillidae; genus Fringilla; species Fringilla coelebs. The sequence goes on along the minus strand of NC_140066.1, from coordinate 23,843,430 downwards.
ATGTTGGCACTTTCAGACTGGTTTAGAGTAGAAGCTCACTGTCTAACATAGGTGATAGGTATTGGAAAGTAATTGTAAACATTGTATACGTAGTTTTTAGTATAAAGACACAACACCGCCCCCAGGACAGGCAGTGTGCCTGGAACTGTCCTGCTGGATGGACCTCGGCAGGGCAGGAGAAAAATTTTTATAGATAAGACACAATAAACAACCTTGAGAGCAAGAGCTGAAGAGCTCCGACTCATTCTTCAAGCGCCGGGCTGGAAAAAGAGACTTTTAACGTATCTCAGGGTTACAGCGACCAGCTAAAGACCCCGAGACTTGTAAATGAAAAACATTTGGCCACGTAAGAACTGAAGCTCTGGGATTTGAACTGACATTGAGGCTACCATTTTTAAATGCTTCTACAGCATCGAGCACAATAAAGAGCTGGACGGAGCTCTGCAAAGTGCAGAAGTTTGCAAAATCCAGAGGGGAGAAAGAATGCTGAGAGTTCCAGATGTTCAACACTTAATTAGAAATGTCCATCTTGTTCCCTCTCTCCTTTCACTGATCTCAAAATTATCTGCAAAGGAAGGTCCTCAAGGAGCACTCCTTTCAGATCAGATTAATTAATTTCATTTTAATGTCAAGGTTTAAAAGCATCATACTGCTAAAATGTTAAAACAAAAAAGCTGAGTCTAAACATAGTTTTTGAAAATACAGAAATTAGGTCTTTAAACATTGTCCAAACATTTTCTTTCAAATTAATATCCTGGTAAAATTAGGCACCACTCTGTCCTTTTCCTTAAAGTTCAGGGGACCAAAGTGTCAGGAGGAAGAATCCTTCTTTCAATAAGCATAGAAATCATATGTTTAAAAACATTATTTTATTACTCTTGTAAAGCTTTACTGACAAGTCTAAAAAATGATCTTATGAAGGTGGAAAACAATCTTATTTCCAAGGAGAAATAAACCATAACAGACAGATAGTTGTCCCAAATTATTTACCAAAACCTCTTTCAGTAATGGAAAAAACCAAAAAACTTAACATTTGAGATGAAACACATTGATTGACTCATTTGACCTCAATCAGGGTGTTGCCAGGGTCTTTTCAAAAAACCAAGGGGAGAAGCAGGGAAAATACGAAAGTCAAGCATAGCAAGAAGCCCTTGCACAAAGCTGGAGACAGGATCCTCCTCACACCTGTTGGGTGGACAGACTCTAGCTTATCCAGTTTTCCCCTGTTTTCCTACTAATATTCCCCAGGAGTAAACAAGGCTTCAGACTGTCTCTACAGAAGACCTTGGAAGTGCCAGTCTTGTTTAGGGTGGCTGCTGGACATCCGTCTCTGTTCTGAGGGGACAGGCGAGGCACGGCATCTATCCCCACTCCTGGCAAGGTGATGGCAGCCAGCCAGGCACAGGGGCTGGGGCGGGTAAGAATCCAACCCAGATGTGCTCCCACCTGGCTGCAGAAGCAAAGCAGCTGCTCTGCTTCAGTGCAGGATGTCCTTATCACTTCTGGAAAGGGGAGGCTGAGAGAGCTCGGCTTGTTTAGCCCAGCATGACACCCGCTGAGAGGGGATCTGATTGCTGTCCATAAATACGTCAACAGGCCTAACAGCAGGGAAGAGCCACTGAAGCTAAAAGAGGACACTGGCACTGGAGCAAACAGGGCTAAAGCACAAGGAAGAAAATGTAGGCTGGAAATTAGCAGCAGATTTGTAGCCAGCAAAGAGAGGCTGGAATAGGCATCCCACGGGGCCAGAGTGGGCCAAAGTCAATGTTTGTGTAAGACAGAGCCTGCTCAGTCCATGAAGGAGCCGCAGTACTGGATGTTCTCAAAGTGTTATTCCCCAGCTCTAGCAATGTTTTATATGCAAGTCAGGTATGGCTGGTGAGAGGGACCTTTCTTTGGCTTGTCTGTCTCTCTCAGTGGAGATGATGGCACTGGGAATCCCCCTATCTCAACTAGGTGAACCAGCCTCTCTACTGCAATGCACTCCATCTCCAAGCCCCAAAGGGCAGATGAAGGTTTGGTTTTCCACACGGGGCTCAACCCATCCAAGACATAACTTAAGCTGTTCCTGCTCTCTGTGCTAGCATGACCACACTGAGGTAATTTAGCACAGTTAAACTTGGGTTGAGTGAGCCACAGCAACATTATCCCTGCCTCCCTCCCTGCCTCTGCTGGAGAGCCCAGCCCTGGGGTGGTGAGCAGAACCCACTGCTGAAGCTGAATTCGCAGATTCATGATTGGGGTGGTAGCAGCGAAGGCCATGTTCTCTTCTGCCCTTTCTGCTCCAAGAATAGCAGCATCTAGCAGAAGGGCAGGGCAGCCAGCAAGGGAGAGCAAGGGATAACCCAAGTGCTGCAGGCCAAGGTCAGACGTCATAGCACTCAGCCCCTGACTGGCCCTGGACCCAAAGCTGCCCCTTTGCAGCACAGCAGCTGAGTGGCTGTATATTTGCTCCCAAAGTGCCACAGCCTAAACCCTGTCTGCAGATGTCCCTCTGTGCTGATGCAGTGGTGTCTAAATGCTTTTGGTAGCTCAGGATGGCTCTGGGCAGGATGCATGATGTGTTCAGCTGTCTCGGGTTTCGGAGGGCAGCAACATCTGTGAGAGCATGAGGGAATGGCTGCAAATTGATGTATCACACATGCCTCCCATTCGTGTTGGGAGCTCGAATGCACCATGCTGACGGAGCCTGATGTGTTCGGGCTGCAGCCAGCCAGCTGGAGCCCAGGGACAACAAACTGACAGGTTTCAGCCGTCAGCTGGGCACAAGGAACCTGGATTGGGTCCAGTTTCTGTCCAGCCCAGAGCAGGGATAACCGACAGCTCTGCTGGAGGCCCTGTGATGTCAGCTGCTCAGGCAGTGGTTGGGTCTCATGGGGATTTGAAGTGGGCAGTGCAAGCTCAGCAGGTTTGCACTGGGTGACCCACTTTGCCCCAGGCTAGATGTGAACTGTGTGACTGGCCATGGAGCTCCTCCAGTCCTTGCTATCCGCTTGGGCCAGACTTCCCTTTTCTCCTCTACACCCAGTGCAGCTCATGTTTTATGACAAATTGAATTTAGTTATGTGGTTCATTGATTCTGTGCCCTGGAATTCTCTCACCCCAAGTACCTCCTCCCTTCAGCATGTGCTGGGAATTTGTTCTGAAGCAAATCCCCTCTGATACTGGCTAATCCTTTTTGTCTCACTCCACACCACCATGACCTGAGCTGATACCGCTCTCTCCTCAGGGAAGCAGACCCTTCCCCAGTGACCTGCTTAACAGAAACTGCTGCAGCCTTTTGCAGTCAAATACATGCTCAGCCATTTGCTGTCGTCTCTTATCTGGGCAGTGACAGTGATTTTGGCTGATGGCAACTGGAACTGTAATTGGCATCCATAACGCTCCTTTCCAAACAGCAAGTTCCCTGGCAGCAGCAAACCTCAGAAGCTGAGAGCAGTGCTTCCCCTGAGCTCAATGACTGCCATGAAGTTTAGATCCTTGTGCAAACATCTCTTGAAGCAAAGCCACCCCTACACCTGCAGCAGCAGCATCACCTTCCCAGCCACCCTGCCTGATGACAAATACCAATTTCATGCAGGCACATGACTAAGAGAAGATGCCCAGTAGTTGTCTTTTCCCCAGCAAATGTTGTGACAGTGGCTCTGAGGCAGGTAGGGGAGGGATACAGCCCCAGTCCCTCTCCTGGTCGCTCTCCTGGCGACAGTGTTGTGTAAATGTTGAAATATGGCTCTTTTGTACTTCCAGTTATGAGAGGTGGGTATCCTGCTTCGATCTGTCTCTCTCATACACATTCATAACATTCAAATTTATAATGTAATCTTACTTGCCGTTCCATATTTATGAGAAGTTTTGATGGGTGTTTCTTTATGTGATAATATCAAGCAGAATGCTAACCCATTGCCTCAAACCACTGTAAAGTCGTTTTCTTACATAATTGACACCAGCATATTCTTTCATTATACAAGATTTAGCATGCATCTGCTCCACCATTGCACGGCAATAGATGACTTTTTCCAGAGTCTCCTATTATCAATTCAAATTAGCCCCATTTCCCGAAGCTACTGTATGGATTTTACAGTTGACAGTAAGGGAAAAACACAGGAGCATAATGACTCTATTAAATTATTCAGGCCTAGTTAAACCCAGTTCGGTCTGTACTGGAGAGCAAGGAAACAGGGAAGAGGGGGGAGACAGGCAAAAAGAGCCCTTAACTCTACGCAACTCATTGGTTATAAAATGCAGCCATCTTTACAATGAGTTATAGAGTGCATCACCTGCAAGGAGCCTGGAAGTCCTTAATCAAAGAGAAAAGTCTGTCACATGACAGAACATTCATTTTAGTTAGTGTAATTGGGTTCAGCAAGAGGCTAAGAAGAAAAGTTTGGTGAAGAGGAGGACATTTACCACCTTCTACCTTCCCCAAATTTTGGTCTTGTTTGCTTTTCTTTCCAAATTGTCTCATGGGGCTTCCTGCCCCATTCCAATCTTTCCCTTCTGTAAGAACAGGCAGCTGGGCAAGGTGCCACTGGGTTTTGCCATCTGATTCCACTCTAACCAAACTCACTGTCCTTTGTTCCCTTGTCGGACAGACAGGTAGACAAGGATGGACCTGTGACTTTGGAGGGGGAGATACTGTGTGGGAATGGACAGGAAAAGGGGTGACAGCTGGCTGCTCATGAAGGGATTACCGGAAAGAAAGAAATGGGACTAGGTGCTTTGACCAGACCACATTTAAAAATGGAGGACAGATATATCAGGCTACCTGAAACATGGAAAAATAAGGCTCAGAGACTTCTCAGGTAGATGGTAAGTAGATGGTAGATGCCAAATTCCCAAATAGTTTTCTAGGGTCTCACACTAAAATGAATATATTGGACATGATCAGCTGTAAATGTTAGACAAACAAGCCCTTTAATATTCAGTCAGCCACCTTCCCTTCTCTTGGCAGCCCATTACCTGGTCTTCTTGGCCAGCTGCACCTCCAGGTTTGGCTTTGTGCTGTAGAAACTTTGAGCTCAGTGCAGACAATTGGAAAACAATGGCTTCAGGTGTAGTGATGTTCCTGCCACTTTGCCTGGACTAGCAACAAGCCCCAGTGTTTATCTCTATCTTGTAGAGTCTGCACAGTGAGATGATAACAATTTGTATGTTGCCCAGCAATGCCTTTTAGCAAACAGTACCAAGCCTACAGCGCTCTATTCCCAACCAGACCCTGCCACAGCAGCAAGACTTTCATCTCTGTCAGCAAAGAAAACTTTGTTCTAACCCATGGTTGTGAAAGAATGCATGAGCAGTGGAGCAAAATCTCCTCTGTACACTATTTGCAGGAGGAGCAGGAATAAGTCAGGTACTGTTGGGGTTTTTTTTTTGGGAGGGATGAAGACAGAGGCAGAAAAGCAGGCAGGAAAAAGACAAAGGCCAGAAGGAGCTTTCTGGGAGGCATTCTGCATCCCTGGGCTGAGGTTGCAAAAGGCACAAATAGCCTTCTCTCAGCTGCCCTCTCCTGCTGGGACATATTTGCCCAGGTTGAAAGCAGTGGGTCCAGTACAGTATAAACTTGTTGCCTGATAGATCGATGCAAAGACAATCCCTTCCCCATTTTATTGCAAACAAGGGTTTTTGGCAGTTCTGAAGTGTTTGCCAGGCTCTGGAAAACCGAGCAGAGATTTTCTGTGGAATATGGTGTGCTAGCACCAACCGCTGAGCTTGGTCCAGCAGCTGAGCTCTGTCAGCTCCCTCAGTGCCTTGGTGACAGTTGAGGCACAATGTATGGATTCCAGACTTGCAGTGCCCTGAAATATCTGTTCTGGGTAGAAACAAGATGGGACCTGGCATCACCTTGAGAATCCTGGCCAACCCAAACTGTTCTCCATTAGCAGGAAGGAGCTAATTTGGGATCAGGATGGAGAGCAGCAGTAGCCCTCATGCCCAAGGTGGGCTCTGAGGACCTTGCAGACTTGTCTCATTTGGGGTTTCCCCTCAAAATAAGTCTTTGTCCTTTTTTCTTTCTTTCTGTTCAGGCTGTACACAGGCTTTTCTCATTCTGCATTTTTCATCCATTGCAACTTGCTTCAGAAGCTGTTTCTTGCTGTCTCTACAACAGTGTGTCCCTGGGGTCTCACTGACTGCTGGGGGTTTCTTTCACTTTTGCTTCATAGCCGCAGGTGATAAAGCCCAAAGAGAACACACTCTGGGGAAATGTGCCCAGTAAATTGCTGGTTGAATTGGAGAGGATCATTTAACAAAGCAGGGAATTGAGTGAACGGCTTAAATCACAGGATCTGAGGAGCAGCCAAGAGAGCCAGACTGAGGATCCATGCCCCCCAAATTCCTGCAGTCCTCATGCTCGGCAGATCCCAAAATGTTTTAGTGCCAGTTCTGATGACGCTGAAGAGTGGCACAGTGTTTAGTCCAGCTGGCTGGGTGCAAGGGTCCACAGGTCCTGTTCTCCAGCTGCTCTTTACTCCTTGGGGTTGCAGGGTCGGGCTACAGGGTGTGCAGGAGTCCAGCTTCAAATTCCCCTGCCCAGATCACGGCTGAGCTTTCCAGAGAATTTGCGTCGAAGGGCAAAGTCTCTGCATAGTTTAGTAGCAGCTGTTTTGCCTGATTTATTGGCTGTTGCAAAGGCCTGTGTAAATGTAGCAAAGTGGTCTATTATCACAAGATATATCCAGTGCCCCCTGCCTTGCTGATGACTGATGCCCTGATCTAGCAGCTTATTTAACACCTGTTCAGTTTTAAGCACATGGGCCCAGCCCTTTGAAGTCCTCTGGGAGCAGTGGCAGAGCTCATGTGGTCATGGTTTGAGTGTGTGCTTCAATATCTTCATGAGTTGGGATCCCAGTGGGGCTTAGCATTGAAAACAGCAAGGGGCAGGACATAAACCAATCTCTGTGAAGACTTTTACCCACTTACAGAGGGTTGGATAGGATTAGGGTAGATGTGAACAGAGGCTCATCTCTTAGTGTCAGTGGGGACAGGGACATGGCTGCTCTCACAGACTGCAAACTCCCAGGAAAATGGGGTATGAAAATCCACAAAGGGGGCCTAGCATGGAGCAGGGAAGGTGAAGCAGTCAGGTAAAAGCCAAAAATATCTTGCACAGGTCCCTGTCAACAGTTTTTGTTCCTAGTGAATGAAAGTGAAGCAAAACCAAGAATACCCACTGATTATTCTCACCTCCCTTTTCTAGAGGGAATTTTCTGGATGTAGAGTTACTGCGAGAACGTGCTTTTGGAACCCAAATAGCCTCAGACAAGAACAAAGCCTGCTTTGAGCCCTTTTTTTATGAAACATATGGAACTTTCTGGCCTGGCTGTGCCTGACATTTCTGTCTACGTGACATCTAAATCCAAGGAAGTTTTTTTGTGGATATTAGGAAACCACTTCATCCTTTCCCCAAACTACTAATGAGAATATTGCTTTAAAACCCAAAAATACCTCACCAGGTAAATACTCCAGAGGAGATAGTGATGGGACAGAAACAACCTGCAATATTTTGTTTCATCAGTCCTGCACTCTTCATTTCAAAGGGGCATTTTCAATTTTTAAAACTGGTCAAAACTTTAACAAGGGCAGAAAAGGTTACAGGAGGTACAAGTTGTTAAAATTAGTTGGAGCCACAATGAGTCCTGGAGTCAGTGATAAAAAAAGCATGTTCTTGATGGGAAAATGAGAACAGCGTGACCCTGTCACCCATCTGCAAAGTGGACTACCCTTTTCCAGCAATGATGCCTGGTGTTATGACAGCTTTTAATTAAGCTCCCTGTTAATGATCTGGGAAGAGGCTGCTTCATTCCTGAAGCCTGTAGGTGGTAGTAAAGACAGAAACAGACAGTGAAATGACACCAAAATATTTAGCACCCGGTTTTATTCCCGGTGGGAGCTGGATGAAGCCCATGGGAACTGTGACCTGGGGTTTGAAATAGCAGATGAAGGTCAGCTTGGGAAAACACAGCTGATCTGCAAAGGTAAAAGTAACAGATGGGTCCCATCAGGTTTGTTTCAGCCCCAAACCTCAAATACCCATTGGTGGCTTGGTTTCTCACTGGGGGAGAGAATCCTGATCCATTTTCACCTGCTCCACTTTTCATGTGAGTTGCCACCTCCTCCTTTATGAGATTAAAAGAAATCAGTTCGGCTTTCTTCCAAATGGAATAAGGAGAATGGAATGTTACAATCTTTTTTTTTCCCAGTCTACATTGATTCAGCTGGTATTAGAACACAGGCACAGCCCTGAGTAGCCAGTAAAGATGAGATTGCCATGGGAAAGGTGCTGATATGACTGGGGACTGAGCACAGATGCACAGAGGGAAGAGTCAGCCTAGAAAACCCCTTAGCAGCTTTGCCTTGGCCCAAGTAGAGTTCCAAGGGTCATTTCCAGGCCTATGACCGGAAAGCCATTGGCATGATTGGAAGACATTCAGAAAAAGCTATGAAAACAAGCAGAGGTGTAAAGGCAAAGATTTACAAGGAACTTTCGAAGGAGCTAACTGGAAGAGCTTAGCCTAATGATGGCACAGTGAGGACACGATGATAGCTTGCAAATATCTGAGGGGTATTAGCACTAGGAGCCAGTCATGGGGGACTGAAAGGGCATAATTTAGAGGGACAGGCGTCAGGGAAAGGAGGCAAAGAAGGAGCTTCAAGACAGCTTCAGGAGAACCAGGAGCATTAAGAAATGGGATATGCCTTTCAGACAATGGTTGAAAGCACCCTGGGACCAATGAACAGCCTGAACAAGGAGCTGAAATGTGTGCTGGGGAGCACACCTGGCATGAGGGGCAAGCTCATGGGTTTTTCACGTTGCTGGCCCACGTGATTATTGGTGTGACAGGTTGGTGCATTGCTGAGGAGTAACAAAGCACTGGGCACTAGAGGCAAGCATTTATGGAAGTTCTGGGAGCCAGTGCCAGCTGGCCATGGCTGGAAGCCAGCTGAATCCATGCCTTAGTCACACTCACACATCAGCTGGGGTACATAGTCCAGGCCTTTGATGTCCAGCCCTGTCCCCTTTCCTGGTGCCCTCGATGCCTTCTGCATCTCTTCCAAAGTTCCCCAGTGCCAGCTCTGCCACTGCTGCTCAGGCACCCTTTTCTCTCGCTGTATCCTTGGGCTCTCCCTGCGCCCTTGGGCTTGACCTGCATCCCTCCTTTCCTCCTTGCCCCTTCTCAGGGACCTTTGCACATCCTCCATGTTATGGCATGCCTGACCTTTCCCACCTCTGTTATTTCAGCCTTCTGTCTTTCCAAGGCAAGGATTCCCAACCATCCTAAGTAGCACATTGAGGGATCCTTCAATTTATTTTTTTTATTAATTTTTTTTTTTTTTTGATACTGAATATGCACTGGTAGCAGGCTCTAGAGAGCATGAGCACACTGAGCCACCTCCCTGCATGTTCCCATGTGTCCCAGCAGTGTCAGATACAAGGTCACCTCTGGAGATGGGGTGCCATGTGGCACAGAGATGTGCCAGCCCTGTCAGCTGATGCAAACACTGCTCCTGCTCCGAGGGAGCAGTGCCAGCCACAGAGAAGAAAGGGGATGGAGGAACAGGGGAAGACTGATTGCAGGGCCTGACCTTACATTTGGACCTCCCAGAAACTCTGCCAAGGCTGCCCCCATATGCTTTCCCAATGAGCCCTGTCTCTCCCCTCTGCATCCCTTCCAGGCAGGATGGGGCCTCGGAGACAGGAGCCCGTCAATCACATCCACATAAAGCTGGCCTGACAGGTCCTGCTTCTTGCAAAAACCCCTCAGCATGTCTTTGAACAGAGAGACTCTTCCTCTGGAGCAGGAGCCCCTTGGAGATGGCGATAGGGTGGGTCACACCCCGGGGAGCAGTGCTGCAAACGGGCGTGCCATAGGGGTGGCACGGGGACCGTGACGGATCACCCGGTGCCTCCGCTGCCGGACAATCAAAGAATTCCTCCAACTGGCTGGATTTATCCAAAAGTGACATGCATCTGGGCTGGGGGTGGGGAGAGGGGGCTGGCAAGGGACTCTCCTTATGGTAACAGCTGGGACCAGGCCTAAATATGATTAATTAACATCGTAAAAAAAAAGAAAGATCAAGACTGAAAGAGAGCAAGAGAAAGGGAAAATGAAAACCCAAGTCACAGACACAATTAAGATTTATGGACCCAGAAGGATGAGGAGACTGGGGAGGGAGAAGAATAAGGAAGGAAGGAGAAAGAGTGCCAAGAAGGTAGATTACAATTTAATGCTTTTTCATGCTCAAAAATTACAAGAAGGGGCTGAGTGTTGTTCCCTGGGATGGGGACTGCTGGAGCTTGGTTGGGCAGGAGTGGGGAGGTGCAAGCTTGCTATACTTTTTGAGGGGGGAACGTGTCCTGAGCAAAATGCCACTGAAGGAATGTGCAGGCATGATTTACAGCCCACAGCACAGCCTGTCTGGCAGCATCATGCCAGTGCTTTTTTGGCCCACAGGGACTCCATGCCATGGGATTCTGAATGATGTGGCACAAGGGGGGTGGCTGACTCCATTCCCCCAGCTCTACCCACCCCACAAATGTCTCCTCAGAAGGAAGGGCTCAGAAAGGCAAGGGGGTGAGATCAAAGGGCCACAGAAAGGTGCCCACCACCACCCAAAGATTTTGCTAGACGATGCCAGGTCTGAAATCGAGAGGGAACAGGAGGAGGGGCAGGTGACCCACTTTGGATGAAATAGGAACCATCTGGGACCTCTTCCCAAAACCGCTGACCAGTCCAGCATTGCTCTACCCCCGTCAACTCAGCTGTAATTTATGGAATGGAGGGTACATGATCCCAAACAGCCCTTTCACATCTCTGTTAAGAGCTGTCTTGTACCAGCTAGAGTCGTGACATAGCATTGACATTTTCCTTCTGCCTTTCCAAGTTTGTGTGCAACTGCCAATGACTTCACTTTTTCTCCTTTTTTTTCCCCTATTGATAAGTAAATACTCCAGAGGAGTATTGGCTGGAAGCAACCTGTCCTCCCTCTCTTCCAAAATCAGCTTTCAAAGCCAGATTATGTAAAATGTGCTTGGCTTTCCAAAAATTAGAAGAAATCCCTGGTTGTCATTTTTTTTATTTTGCCTTGCTAAGACCCCAATTGGACTCAAGGGCTTTGCAGACTTATAAACAAAACAATAACTAGGGGAGTTCTACTGAACTGAAAAGTTTCTGTGAAGGGTTTGGTGTGCTTTAAAAAACATTTAGTCCAAAAATATTTTGTCACCCAGCTCCATCAGCATTTCCTGCAGATGAGCACAGCTCATGAGCAGGGTTATCCTTTGCCCTTCCCTGCTAAGACATCAGCATCACCAGTTCTGTTGTCTCTCATCTCACAAAGAAAATAAGGCTATGACTCCACTGACTCCATCCAAGTAACACCTTGTTTCTTTTCCCAAAACCACTTGTAGACTGCAAAGCACCACCCTCCCAGGATCTCTGCCTGCCTTCTGACCAGCTGGTTCCTGCAGCAGGCAGCAGATGTGAGGTGGGGCAAGCCAAGGGGTTGAACTCTAGTAAAGAAGGAGATTGCTGCTCTCTTGTGCCCATGAACGGTGTCCCTGGGTAACTGCAGCCATGCTGCTGACCAGTGAAGGAAAATTTCCTCCACAGCACAGAGGTCTACAGACTTTTCTGATGCTGTGCAAATCACACGGTGTTTAGGGAAGACAGGGACTAGCAACTTTCTTTGTTTCTCAAAGTTCTGCAATGTTCATACCTGTTTCATAGAGCCATGGAATTGTTTGGGTTGGAAGGGACCTTAAACTTCAACCCAACCCCTGTGCCAAGGGCAGGGATGCCATCAACTAGACCAGGTTGCTCAAAGCCTCATCCAACCTGTCCTTGAACACTTCTAGGGTGCAGAAGATCAGTGCAGAGGTCTTGGTGGCTGATCAGACTACACAATAACACAGGTAGGACAGGGGTAAATACAGACTCGGGAGTATCCAGTATCTGGCCCTGGGGGAATGATGCTGTAGTGGGAAGGATGTTAATCCTGGCTACTTCAATGCAGTGCTTCGTGCTGTGCAGAAGGGGACTGGCAAGCAAAGCACCAACATAATGGCATCAAATTGATGTCAGAAAGAGGGAATAAGGAAAAGTTGGGGGTGTTTGGTTTCACTGCAGCAGATGGAGAAAGTAAATTAATATAAGGAATTTAAGAATTTAGACCGGAACCTTGACTGGACTTAGCACCCATCTGGGCTGTCCTTCATCCGTCTGTCCATCCAGGGATCTTCCATGAACCACCCATTCATCCGTTTATCTTCCTCTTCCTGCCTGCAGTAATTGTTGGCACAAGGCATTGCACAGAGGAAACCAGCTGCAGAGCACAATGTCAATTTTCGCAGTACTAATTCCCTAGGAATGATGCTCCATGGTCCTACAGGCTTCTGAGTTGCTCTCTACACATTAACCCTTTGTGTGTAGCAGAACAGCCACCTCAGCATTTCCATGGTGGAGGGCCTGCTCTGAGAAGAGCATGGCACCCAATCTGCTCCCCACTGTATCAGGACACAGGGATGCAAGGAGGCTGGTGGTGAGGCCAGCAGGACCTGGAGCAAGCAGAGAAGGGATGGAAGCAGAGAGGCAGAGGCAGAGAGGGTTTGAATGCTGGCTGATAGGAGATTCCCAGTGAGGAGAAGTGAGGACAGGAAAAATAAGGGCTGTGTGCAGGAAAATAAGCAAGAGACAGAGGAGCAAAGAGTCAGCAGCTGCAGTGCTGGGAGCAGATGGAGTTGTGCTGTGCACGGGTGTCTTGAAGGGTTCCTCCAGGGAAAGATAGAGCTGAGTGAGGTAATAAGAGAGGCAGCAAGACCTGGTGCCCATGTCCCTTGGCATGGGTGGTGCTAGCTCCCCAGCCTGGCAGGCTGCTCTGTCCCATGCTGCTCCTCAGCCCCACTAGCGTTTTTCCAGCTGTGCCCCCTCACCAAGGAAAGCTCTTATTGCAGCAGGAAAATGGCAAGAGAGCACACTCCAAAATGGGATGTTCATAATAATTCACCCTTCACACCCCTGGAACTGCTGTGGGCAATAGTGGCTGGCATGCTGAATGTGAGCCACGTGTAACTCCCATCAGGAATGAGGCAGACAGGTTATCCCACTCCTGTGGCACTGGGAGGTTTCCCTGATGCTGTGTCGAGTTAGGGAGGGAAGTAGAGGAGCTGGGTAGGGTCTGTTGGCCAGGATCATGGCAGGGAGCAGCGAGAACACAGCGGGTCAGTCCTGTGCTGTGAGAGGCTTTTTACTGCATTATTCAAGTGTTTTCCTGCATTTCTGCAGGTTGAACTAGACTTGCAAGAAAGCTGAGTTGTTATTTATTGAAGGCAAATGTGAAACATCTCTGTCCCTTTTCTCTGGGATCTATCCTCAGATGGCTCTTGATGCATCTTAAATCTGACCCAAAATGCTTCCCACTGATGAGCCTGGAAAAGGGACCAGGTGCTCTGAGCTCATGGTATGCTCTGTTTGGGCAAGTCACCAACAAAGATTTTCCTAGTGTGTTGGATCAAGGCAACTTTCTCTTCACTCCTCTCCCCTGCAGCACAGATCACATTGGCGTCAGTCTCACTGCTTCTGGTTGACAGGCTACATAAACCAGGGGAGTCCCCTGGAAACCAAATGCCCCAGGATCTAGGGAACACATACTGAGAGAAGCTGGAGGGTCGTCTACGTGCTGGAGCCTGTGAAGCAAAGTTTCCCCTTTGGAAACATTTATGGTGGTATATTCTTCTCTGGTCTCAGCATCATCATGTGGCAGTAAGGTACAAACTCCTTGTGTCACCCCCATGTTCTCTCCTGTTTGGTTTCCCTGGAAGCCCCTTGAATTTTGTGTGGCAAGACTGGGAGAAGACACAGCAGCTGCTTTTGCTATTCTGCACAGTTTTCTCCACACCCTTACATTCTTCTTCAGATTCACTACTTCCCTCTTCTCTCCAGCTTTTCTACAAAGGAAAGTCTTTCCGGTCTCCCTGTCAGAGGTTCAGCCAGACATAGCTAGGCAGGAAAAGCTGCAGTTCTCAGAATCCTTGTAGGGAAAAGAAATGGCTTAGTGCTTAAATACCCTCCCTGCCATGTCGACACCTTCCTCCCCCCGACCTGGTGCATGTTGAGCGAGCAGCAGGGTACCCCAGGGAGCTCTGCTCCAGCTGCACGCTCATCAGCCAGACGGGGAGCGCGCAGCAGTGCTTCGCCACTAACGCTCGCCGTGTTTAATCACACATCTGTGGGTTCAAACAGACTTAGCCAGCATGGGAAGGGATGCACCAGGTAGCAGCAGGTGACAGAAGTTGCTGATTCTGGTTAAACTGTGAAAAACTGATAAGCTAGGGACAGGAAAGAGGCAGTGCCATGGGAAGCAGGGAGCTAGGGGCATTCTGGCCTGGGCAGCTGGGGTAAAAAAGCATCTGTGTGTGTGTGCGTGCACCCACGTTCATATGGGAATAGCCAAATGCTTGTACCACTTTGGTTACTGTAGGCTGTGCAGCCACGTTCCCACTACCTGGCTCACACATGGGTTGGCAGTGCCTGAGCGTGTGGGTGATGTCTCCATACACAGAACAAACCCCACCTAGGTTTGGGCTGAGAAGTTTTTGAAGCAGCCAGTGCTGGGTGCAGTGGTCCCATGTGGGTGTGTTGGGACAACAGTGTATTAGACAGAGCTCTGTGTGGGCGTTTGGCAGGAGGAGATCTTCAGTTTTCTGTGTTTGCTGAGGGCTGAGGTCTGTGTCTGTGTGATGTCATTTTCTTTATTTGTTTGCATGCACCAGCAAAAAAAAAAAAAAAAAAAAAAAAAGAGCAGGGCTACCATGTCTCAAGCAGTGGGAAATGATGAAATGAAGTTTTTGGGCTTGGGCTCCTGCTTCTTGCTTCTTGCATGCATGAGTGTGTGCTTGTTCTCCCTAATGGCACGTGCGTGTGTGCAGGGACTGTGTGTGCATCCCACACATGTTCAACCTAATGCCCGCACGCAGGCACCTGAGGAAGGAGCTAAGTGGGCTGTGGTCTCCAGCTGTTGGCCATGGTACAGCCTGTATGGCACAAAGGCAGCTCAGAGCAGCCCCTCTCTCCTTGTGTCCCTGGTACAGCCTCTCCTGCAGCTGAGGAGAGAGGGGGATGTCAGTCTGGTGCCAGAGCCACTCACAGCTGGTACTGCCATGCCCAGGGATGAGGAGCTGGGCACGGGGAACTGATCTGCTGCTCATGAGCAACTATTTAGGCAGTTCCCACTAGCCATCAGCACAGAGAACCATGAGGTACCCCAGGCTGTATTTTACCCCAGAGATGTTACCCAGCTGCCTGTATGCATGGCCTGACCTTCACTCTGCCTCTCCTGTCCCTGTCCTCAGTTCCACAGTGCCCTGCAGCCTCCTTTCCTCCTGCTTTCGAGCCCAGCTGGCAGCCTTCATGCTCTCCTGTTTCTCCAGCCAGCTCCTTGCTGCCATCCCGGCTCACTGTCCTTTGGTCCCAGCCTAGCCTGTGTCTGATGCACGGGGTGTCCTGGCTGGCAGCCACGCTGTGACGGCTGGTGGAGGGGACAGGTGGGGTCACAGGCAGTCTCTGCTCTGCAGCATGGCACAGTTTGGAGCTGCATTTGACTCCCTCAGTGGGAGGGAGGCGGGCGAGGTAATGGCTGCTCTTTTGGGAACATGAGCATCCATCTGGTGCGCTGAGGCCACAGGGGGTTTGGCACCCAGGACCTGGCTCTGCCACCATGCGTCATGGAAGGGCCAGGTCTGAGCTCTGCCTGGAATGGAAAACTTGTCCTTCCCTCTGACCTTGGTGCTGAGCAGTCCCTGTGGAGTAACTGCATCCCTCAGTCCCTCTGCTCTGTAGCAGCTCTCCACATAGGCCAGGCACAATCCAGACTTTTCCTGTCTCCTCCCAGGCTGTGTCACGCCCTGAACTGTGATAGAAAATCTGGCGGGCACTCTGGGTGCTGCACCTTGTGCCATTTGCATCAGTGCAAAATGTGGGTGGAAGAGCATTTCATACACGAGGGGTGTTTGCAAATGACTGCATAGCAAGCCAAAGGGTGAAGAGTCTGGAGAGGCACAGGAAATTCCCACCACAGTGCTGCAGGTTCTCATGGGGGGTTGAAAGGGAAAAGCAACAGCAAGATGGGAGGCACACAGATGAGCTGACTAAGAAGGTTCTCCAGTGGGAGTAGAGCACATTTAAGCTTGCTATAAACCCCATTGAAAGAAAGGATTGAGCATATTTCTCTGTTCTTCCCACTTCTCCAATATCTGCCTCACTTCACCTCTGCAACAGTAGTTACATTTATTTTCCTTTTTTGTTTTTTAATAATTTACCCTCTGTTTCTCTCAAACTTTGATTTTTGTTATTCTCTCAAACTGTGCCCAGAAACACAAGGTAAATGCACCCCTTGGATGCCAACACATCCCTGCAGATGCAGGAGCCTGCTGGAAAGTGTGTTCTTGGGAGGAGAACTCAGGGACACCAGGTGCCAGTACAACCTCAGTGTTACTGCTGACTGACAGATGCACAGTTCATAGTCTGTCTTTTTACTGTGTGTCCCTTTGGGATCTAAAAAACTGATGAGTGGAAGTCGCCTTGTTCTGCAGTGTCAGGACACTTGCTTGAGTTCCAGGCAGAGCAGTAACTTTCCACCCCTGGATCTCCTCTCTGTGACTGCCTGGGGGAAGCTGGTGATCACGACTTGTCCTCATCCCACAGGAGGTTTCCCAAGTGCTGCTGTATGACAGATAGCAGCTCCTGGTCTGGAACATGTTCTCGGACTTACAGGCTCTCCAGGATGCCAGGGGCAGGATGGGACCAGGACCTTGACATGAGTGACAGGGTTGGCAGAAGAGGAGTGAGGTTGGAGGGTTTTGAGTGTCATCCTTTTCTTTGCATGGATTTTTTCCAAAAGGATTCACGTACATCCCAACTACCTGCTGCTGCTGCACAGAGACCCAGCACCGTCCCAGCTGTAGAGCTGAAGCTGGAGTTTGAAGGAGCAAAGTCCAAGGTTGCTCCTTCACCCAAGAAGTCTTTTGGGGGACGAAGGCGAAGTTGGCTAATGGATGGGACACGCAGAGTCCGCAGGATGTCACGCTGACTCTCCATCGCACAGAAATACCAGAGGCATCAATAATTCACACCCCCAAAGCCCTTGCAGTCCTCTGCAGCCTGCAAACAGCATCACGACATTTACACTGATCCCCTCCTCTGGCTGCTCTGCACCCTCCATCACCCTGGATTCTCAAAAATGAAACCGCGGCTCAGTTTCCCTGGCATCACGAACAAACCAGGGCTGTGAGAATTACTCACAGGCAAACGCACCCCGGTGCTCACACCTACCGCCCCCACCCCTCACAGGCAGTGCCCCCAGCCCGCCCCCGGCTCGGCAGCAGCCCGCACCGCCGGGAGCGGGCTGGGCAGCACGAACCATCCCTGCCCGCGGCCCCGCACGGCGGGAGCCCCCACGCCTGCTCAGCAGTCCCGGCTGCTCTTAGTTTCTCCCTACTGAAGAATTATGTAGCATGAAGAAGCAGGCTCCACCATCTTGAACTGGCAGTGAACTTTGCTTTCTACATATATAAATACAGATAGCAATCACACCCCAATCAGCACACAAGCTTCAGGGCATCATCACGGCAACTCTAACTTTCCCATTACGATAATGTGATTTTCACTCAGTCTATAATATCACCAGCCATGAATAAAACAACTGGCTTTTTCTCTCTTTCTCTCTCCCTTCCCTCTCTCCCCCCACCCTCCCTCTCCCTTTTTCTCTCCCCCTCTCTCGGATCACAGTCTTTGCATACTAATGATGGCTGAATAAGGCTTCCAGGGTGCGATCTCTGATGGATAGGGAGGTCAGGCTCTGTGTGGATCCTCGCTGCTCTCCAGTCCTCACACACGCGGTTTCATCTCTCTTTGACCTCCTGGGTATGTGGAACCGGACTGGACTGACAGACCTGGCTGGACAGACAGGCAGTCACTGCCTTCTTGTCCCATCTGCATCATGCCCCTAGAGTGGGGCAGGGACATGCTGCAGTTTGTGGGGCTGAGGAGAGGGAACGTCCTGGTCCCCGAAGCCTACCAGCCCCTGCCCGGCTCCCTGGAGCATCTCCATCTCAGCTCGAATGCTCTGGTGTGTGGGAAATGTGTCAAGCCGGGATTAATCCTGCCCCAGGGCACCCTCACCCCTGCTGCTCCGCCAAGCTGTTTGTCTAACCCCGTTCAGGTCTGCTGTCCCTGAGGATGTATGGAGGCTAGATCAGGGAAGCAATCCCACTGAAAACAACCCTACTACCACCAAAAAAAAAAAAAAAATCCCATAGGGATCAGGTACCTGATCCAACCCACTACACAGAGCAGTTGCAGGGCATTAGGGCATTGACTGGATTTTCCCACAGAGAGGCAGCTTGCTGGATCAGACCCATCCTCTTCTGGCTCCCAACATGATTAACAGCTGCTGCAGAAGAGAAACCCCTTTTGCAGGCTTCTCAGGAATTACCCTGACAAGGAGTTCCTGCTCATTTCAGCAGCTCCAAAAACTGCAGCCTGATGAGTTTAAACCAGCCAGAAAGGGTTCATGACTGATTTTGGGGGGTTTCTGGCAGACTGAGCATCACCATGCATGTTCAGCTGCAACTGGGGCACCGCTGTCCCTGTACCACATGCTCTGCTCTGCATTCAGCCCCAGCAAACATCCCGTGCCTGCTCTGCATGCCTCTAGCTGAAACTGGCACCCAGCTGTCACAGGAATGGCATGGTAGGGAGCACTCCCATATGGAAACACTCAAGATATGTCAGTTTGATTTTGTTTCCTATTCTCACTCCAGAAACTATCATGCCAAGGCACAGAAACCCAGGAACTTTCCAGACCATACTGATCCAACATGCAAAGCCAAAGTTTAATTCACTCGCATCCTTCCCACACTTGTTGTCTGCTTTCAAAGTTTTCAAAAGACTCTTGTTTGGGAGCACTGGTGGAGCACTCTGGGGTTTTCTAACCCCAGAGTCTATCTCAGAGACAAAAGCACTGCTCCTTTAACTCCTCTCCACCCAGTGCTTTGCTTAGGATTATTATCTCATGTGGATAATTAATTCTCTTGAACATCAGCATCTGGCCCGGGGTGAGAGCTGTGCTGGAGAGAGCAGCAGAGCACAGGATTGGGTTATAAGGTGCTAGAACACCTGTTTGTACCTTTTGTGATCTTCCTCAAATCTATAAAGCAGGAGAGGAAAGGAGATAAGGTCCCTACTCTGCCCCAGAAAGGTGCCTTTGGGCAAGCTGCATTGTGGAAAGGACCAGTTCTCCTTTTTGCAAGATAAAGGGATGTATTGAGTACAAATTGCTCAAGTGGCTGTTGAAATGTCAGTGTTCCTCACGAGCACTCCTTGCTGTGTCAGGAGAGTTGCAGGGTGAGTGTTGATTTACTGGGGCCCTCCAAAGGCTGAAGCAGCAATAAAAGGCATTCAGAGCAGAAATGGGATAGGATGGTGCCTAGGCTTTGCAGTGGCTGAAATTGTGGATGTTAAGTGTGTGCTTGCAAGTTTTGAGCACTCAAAGGGGGAAAACAAGCAGGAAAACATAAAGGAGCAGCAACAGCCTGCATGGGACAGACTCTGATGCTCTTAACCTGCCAATTTCTCAGTGGGCTGTGACTGACCTGGCAGGACAGTGCATGCAAAACCAGCCCTGCATGCCCTGAGCCTGGCAGCACATGGCCAGGGGCTGCCATGTTCATGGCACTGCTGTGCAGCACTGCCATTGCTCCTGACTGCTTTGCTGGAGAGCTACACAGGGAGATGGAAGATTTGGTCCCTGCAGCTTGTCTCTGAGACAGGATAAGCAGGGAAGGTGCATATTACAGACACTTGAATCCTAGTTAATATGTGCCATGGGGTAGCAGACAGGGCATCTCTCAAAATGAAAGACTGAGACAGGCTACCTGCTCACTTCTGCCTGTGAGCACTCACGACTTGTAAGTGTCTTTATATAAATCAAGCTTCCTTCCCTGCTGATGGCTGTCCTTGCAGTATAAGTGGCTTTGGGGATGGCTCTGTCTCTGCCATCTCTCAGATGTGATATAGGCTGATTCAGAAACTGTAATGGGTCCTGCTGCAAGCAGCCTGGAAGGTGCCCTCTGCAGATGAGAAAAGTGTGCTGGAGGGGTGTAGCACAAAAGCCTATACTGGCACCTATTGCATGTCCTCTCCCCACCCCCAGCATCAGTCTGGGGTATGAGTTGCTTTGGAGTTACAGAGACAGGGAGGGATAAGTCCTCAGCTTTGCAGCTGCTTTTGCTTCTTCTCTAGCTGGAAAAGGCTTCCTTGCCTTCCCTGACACAAAGAGAAGAGCAGAGGTGCTCCAAAAACTAGAAGGCACCTGCGCCAACTGATCCCGGCACCGGGCTCACCCCACAGCAGGCTACGAGCCCCCTGGTGGGTGACAGAGCTGGCTGAAATGGATGGGGCTGTAATGGAGGTACCTGCCGGCAGGGCTACCTGGGAGACGCTCTTATCTGTCATCTGATTTATCCAGGTTAAAAGGCTGCAATCAGTCACCAAGGTAGATTCATTCCCCAGTAAATAGTGCCCGAGGGCTTCCAGGACCTATTTTACTGCTAAGCACTCTCTTTCCAATGCTTGAATACCTTTGCTCCCGATGGAGCTGTTGCTGGCTGATATATATATGATATGGGGAGTCCCGGTGACTTTTTTATTTTTGCTCTGTACAGCTCCTGGCCTTGTCTCGGCTGCGTCGGGCTGCACGATGAATTATCTGCCCAAGGCTTCTTGCGTCTGGGGGCAAATCCAGCCGAGACTGCTCTCGGCTGCCGGGAGAGCTCTCTCTGTGAATCAGCTCTGCCTGAAGCCCGGACCATTGGCACAGCAAGAGGAGAGGCTTGGAGGGGAGAGAAGTGACGCTCGGAGTGCTGGTGGGCTGGCCCAGGTTTTGGGCTGGGGGCTGGGAAGGACCAGCCTCTCCCGCCCTTGCCTCTGTCTCTGGGGTGCTTTGTGACAGGGTGACAGAGTGGGCTGAGGGACAGTCAGATGCTGTGGTGCCCAAACAGTTGCTTTCTCCAGTGACTTTTTTCTGCTGGATCTGCCTAGAGCCTGTCCCCTGTCACAGGTGAGTCCTTTCCAGGTTTGGATACCTCCAGGGTCAGGGAGGCTTCTCGAGCTGTGGAGAGCAGTGACTGACATCACTTAGACAATGGTACCTGGACCCCAGTGATCCCCAGAAAAAAGACACTCTCTGCCCTCTGGGGTTCAGCTGTCACCTCTCATGACATGTCACAAAGCCAATCCGATTTCTTCTGAGTGCTGAGGTTCTCTACCCTGGCCCTGCTCTCTGGGGGCATATTTACATTAAACTTGATGGTGGAGAAGAGGAAATCTCTATCAAGAAGGCTGTGGTCACAATAGCAGATTATACCCTCATTTTAATTTTTTACTTCTTTTTTTCATCCTGGTTGAACTCAACAACAGATCCACCAAACTGCTGGCAAGGGGCTGCCATCCCCATGAAGCTCCAGGTGCTACCTGCTCCCCCATCCAAAGGACAGAGGAAAGGCTGCATCCTGCCCCCCTCCTTTGGAGAGAGCTCAGCAGCCCTTGTCTACTACACCTTTTTCTTAAGGACCTTTAAGCATTTGTCCTGCAAACATTTGAGATTTGACTGCTTTTATTCCTTTTCCTGTCTTTGACAAACCTCTTATGTAGTTTATCAACCCAAATCGGTTGTTAACTTCCTCCTGCTCTTCCCATCCCCTCCCACGCCTCCTCCCACTAATTGGAGAGAAGGACTAATGGAGTATTACTGTGAGGGACTAGGCAAGCTTCCCAAAGTGCTTACCTAAGAGGAGAGCACTTTGACTAATAGATGAGCATTAAGGCTGTGCATCCTCTTGTCCTGAGAGTGGGAGGAAGGGTCCAAGAGTACAGAGCAGAGCTCCAGACATCGGTATTACTGGCTCTCTCCAGATATTCAGACTGTACAGTCAGACCCTCTCTGCTCTCAGATTCACCCTTAGGGATGGGTTTCAGATCTAATTTGCCCTTTGGCAACCCCCAGACAGGTGGATTTGACTCCCAGTAGGTGCAACACAGCCCTTTGCAAGTTATGGATATCAGCTTTCCTGCTTGGGCAAAACAGGACTTTTCCCCCATGCAGTGTTTGTACAACACCCAGCACAGGAGGGCTCCTTCAGTTCCCCAGGGGATGTTCTGAAGTGCCTGCACCAGTACTTTGAGTTTTGGGTCACCCAAAGCTGCCCTGGGACAAGACACTGGGACAGCCAGAAGGAGAGCAGGATGGGTCTGTCTGGAGGCACAGAGCATTTCAGGAGCTGCTGTATACCTAGACCTTCCAGCCATGAATGTCAAAAGAGTTTTTTTTCCTGCTAGTCATCTAGCTTTGAAGCCTCCTATGCATTTTCCAGGGGCCATATCCAGCGCTGGAGGAGGGTTTAAAGTTGTAACTATGCAGAACACAAAACCTCAACTTTGGAGATGCTCTGGGATGATAGGCTGTGGTGATCAATATGTGCCCCTATCATTGCTCCTGCAATTTGGTTTCTGAACCTATGCTAGGGTGCAGTACCAATTAGATCAGCCTGATGACCATCACCAACGTCATCTGCAACCTTCAAGTGTTTTGTAGCTCAATCCTCTGGACCCCTGGAGGCCATTGCACTGACATTTATACATTGTAAATGGCAGCAGAGCTCAAAAGCACCAGGAGAAAGGTCAAGTGCTTCAGTAAGAGGTAGGCAGGTGTGGGCCTGCCATGGGCCTTCAGGGAGGGAGAAAGTATTCCCAGAGGCTAGGTTTGGAGAACTAAAGCCATGATGTCTGTGAAATGTGGGTGCTCAGGTTCAGCAGATTCCTGATGGCTGGGTCTGGAGACAGCATCAGGGAGCAGTTTACAGCATGTTTCTGAGACCCCTTGATTCACCAGGGAACCTGCAGCTTGCTAAATGGATACAGGATGTGCATGTGGCCACCCCTGCCTTTGTTTCACTTGGGCTCTCCAGATGTCCCAGATTTGTCTCTGCCACTTCTTACTGGGAGCCACCCTTAGGGTGTCTGACCTGTGAGCAATCTCACCGGCCCTTTGGAAAGCTCTTGAGTGCTCCTGGCTTCACACCCTGGTTAGCAGTAGCACTATAACAGAAGAGATGAAGTGATAAACAAGATGGAGTGATCAACACAGGACAGATTCAACTTGTCCAGCTTCACTCCCTATAGTCAGCACCTGCTGAGTCACCCAAACTTATGATATTCTTCATCAGGATGCTTCAGGAGGAAACTCTGCCAGACCGAGCCCGAGTGATGGGAAATGGCTCTGCGCATCTCATTCATGGCCTCTTACGCTGGGCAAGGGCATGAAACTCACGAGTGCAGACACTGATATGAGAACTGAGTTTGGCCCAACTGCAGCACAGATTGCAGTGTGTGTCCCTGGCTCTCAGGCTCTGGGCTTTCAAGCACTGGCACCTGACACGGTGTGTGCTGAGAGAATGAGGAATCCATCCTAGCAAGAGGAGTGTTTTCAGGACAGCTGCCTATGTGAACATAAAGATGAGGGGGTGGGATAAAACACTCTCCTGATACAGGGAAGGGGGTTGTCATCATCGTGGCTGCACCCATGCAAGGGGATCCTTCAATCTCGTTATGTGAGCACTGGGGAGGAGGAATATCAGAGCTCCCCATGAGCTGGACACCATTCCTTCCCTGCCCCAGGGAAGGCACAATGAGCGGCCACAGAGCGGGGTCACTCGGCAGTGCTCCCATCAGGGAGGAAGCCTTCCTGTGCCCCGGCAAACCCCTAGTGAAAGACAATCAGGCTCGCTGTCACCGAGCTAATTCCGATGGCATAAAAGCAGTAATGAAATTCACGGCAGGATTAGCCTCTCCATCCAATGGGCCGGCGCCACAGTGACATATCGTGCTTCTTGCCCGAATGTAACACACCATCTAATTTACGTCGTGTAGCGAGCGGGAATGAAATGTTCATAAAGAATTGCTGAATCTTGTCACCTTAACTGCGGCCCCGGGCTCTGAGGCATCTGTCAGGGAGAGGAGAGAGGAGAAGGAGGCTCCTGCCTTGCAAAGCTGCGACCAGGGCTTTGGGAAAGGGGAGATGGCTGCATTAATCTTCTGGGTCTGTGCAATGGAGATGTAGCACGTGGGGATGAGGACTGCAGGCTGGAGGAGGGGGGCTGTAGAGCTTCCTTACATGTGCATGCTGTAGGGTGGTGATAGCAACAAGAAAGGGGCTTTTAGAGCCTCCCCACCCGGAGAACTGCATACCTAGATGCATGAAAATGGACCTGTGGTGGCATGGAAATAAGGGGCAGCATCCTTGGAGATACACATGCTCACAGCAGAACACAAGTTCCCAAATTCCATGTTGGGTCCCATGTGCAGGTACACACTATTTAGCAACTGCAGTTGTTCACCTGTCTGGGGAAGCACGTGCACAACCTTTTTGCTGTGGCTTGGCAGCCCTGTTCCCCCTCCTCTCCTCTCCCCAATGTTTATTTGCAGTTAATTTTCATGGATTCTAATGGCTCAGATCCTGC
Source organism: Fringilla coelebs (assembly GCF_963513975.1). Taxonomy (NCBI): domain Eukaryota; kingdom Metazoa; phylum Chordata; class Aves; order Passeriformes; family Fringillidae; genus Fringilla; species Fringilla coelebs. The sequence goes on along the minus strand of NC_140066.1, from coordinate 23,818,862 downwards.
TAGGGGGCATTGTGCTTGCCTCTTCAGTCAGAAAGTTTGCAGAAAAAAATAGCCCTTTCCTGTTGTGTTTGGAGTAATAGTGTCTTGGTGTCCAGAGGGGAGTTGGCAAGGAAACAGGGAAGTTTATTAAGAGTAAGAGATTGAATTCCACTGGGTTTAATTGGAAGTGCTTGAGCAAACAGCAGAGGGAATTGTCCAGTCCAGCTCTCTGGAAACAGCAGTACTAGCCCCAGGCTCACGCCCATGGAGCTGACTATCCCAGGGCCATCTTATCCTCTTGACTGTTGGGGAAGCTGCAGGGTCTGGCTTGTTTACTTCCTTAGGGTCATCTGTGCATCTCAGCCTTGGCTTTCTATTCCACCAGTTCCACCAGATCCCTTCATGGGATCTGGAAATGCCTAAGATTAATTATTTGGATCTGTATTTTACTTTGGAAGTTGGTTCAGGGCACAAAGTGTGCAAGTGAGGTATAAGTCCTGTCCTTCCTGTCCTCTCCCAGCCCTCTGCCATGAAAACCTGGCTTTTCTCCCTTGATAGGGACAGTACAGCTCCAGGCCAGGGCTCAGCAGCAGCTGGCTTGGCTGCAGGTATTGGGTATGCAATTTGCAACTGTGATATGTTTTGGAAGAGTAACCTAAACTTAAGATGCCTGCTCTGCTTTCCCATTTTAAAGCTGAAATGCAGAAAATCCATTTTTGGAGCCTAACCCCCACATCATCTTTCAAGGCACAGAAAAGTCTCCAAGTCAGATTCCCATGGATGAAACCATCTGCCTGCCTTGGGCTGGTCTGGATGTTGCCTGCAGAATGAGCTGCAGCACCACTGTACCTCCCCTGCACTGATAATCACAGGTATGCAAATTAGTATGGAAATGTGCCTTTGTGGTAGCAAAAGGAGCTGAGTGCCATAAGTCTGATTTGCTCCTAGAAAAGCCTCTCCTTCAAGACCTTCTCCCACAGCACGCTGAGTTGAAAGAGGCATCAAGTATTCCCCTTGCAGATGAAGGTAAATGGGGGCTCAGACATTTGCTTTGCCTTGAATTCAGCTGATTGCTCTGCTGAAAAATTCAAAATTAAAGAACAATAAATAATTTATTACTTTATTTACTTTAATTCAATAAATTGCTTCCCCACAAATTAAGATATATTGCTTCAAATTAAATGTTTCATTAAATCTGAGATTAAACTTTTGGGGGCTGGGGAAAGTAAGACTTTTTAATTTGGCTGGAAACATGAAAACTGCTGTTTCCCATTGCTTTAATTGCAAACTCTAGAACCAAAGTGACACACATTTTACGAAGCAGGGTTGTGCTGGTTTGGTCTCTGCTCCCACTCCTCTGGGAGATCAGTGGGTTTCTCTTTCTGACTCTCTCACATGGCTGCAGATTTTCAGCTGCAAATCCAAATGGAGCATGTCTCTAATCCCAACCAAACCTCACACAAATGTCCTCTAATTGAAGCAATTTGTGTCTTCTAGACTTTGCAGGGTCTTGTTTCTCCATAATCTTGTTTTATGGGTGAAATTGCCATAGTGGCTGGCTGTGTTCCAGCCACGCTATGCTTTTGTTTCAAATATATATAAGTTAAATATATATTTATAAATTCAATATTCTTATTATATAAATATATATATTTAATTTTCTTTTGGTTGATGTCCTGTGCTGGGACTCTTAAAAGTGGGATTTCAACCCTATGCTCTTTCCCAGTCTCCAAATATGTTCACCTCTAATGAACATGAGATAAAAGCTCATGTCTCTGTTTCCTAGTGGTTTTATTCATGCAGAGCTCTTCTGCAGATTTTCACCAGTATGATGGCCTAGGCAGAGAGATGAATGGGACAGGTAGACTTACAAATGTGGAAATCTACATAGACTGAAATGAAGGAATTTGTTAGTTTCCTGAGTTTGTCAGTGATCCTCTGGTAGTGCACCTAGCATGATTCAATCTGCTGCAGAGTGGGATCTCTGGGGCCTGCCTGGCTGCTGGGTGTTAGTACCAGCTTTTGTAACTTATTAGGCACTGCTGGAGGCAGTTCCAGCCAGTTCAGCACATGCCTCCGTAGGAACTCATGCACCTCTGCACCAATACAGCCACTGCAGAGCGCCTCAGAGCTCTGTGACAAAGTCTGTGCTGCTCCGTATAGGAACAACCCGCACAAACACAGTTTCAGGAGCAAACAATTGCTAAAGGGCTTATTTTTTTTCCTCTCAGACTCTGCAAGCAGATGAACTGTAGGTGCTGTGAAACAGTGTTGGAGGAATTCTGCCTTGCTTGCATAACCACTGGTTGGAAGGCTTCAAATGACAGAAGTGCTCAAAGTAGTTGCTTGTGACTCTTTGGTCATGGCTACAGGCTTGTATCTCTGGGCTCTTCATTGTCTTGGTATCTTGGTATCAGGTTTGCAAAACTGGTACCATGGTTGTCTTTTACAGGAAGGTTAGAGAAGCAAAAGGAGTGTCTGAGATATTGGGTGATGGAGGGAGAAGGCTTTGTGATGCCTGCTCTGGTCTGAAGAGGATTGGTAGGAACCAGGGCAGAGACAAGGCTGTGTGAGTCATTTCCTAGAGGGAAATCTTTCCTGTGAAGGCCTTTTTTCTTTCAAGAGAGGTGTCCCTCTTAGAAGTATTTTCAAGGGCTGGGAAAATCTTATTTTCTGAGTTCTCCTTCAGACACCAAATGATGAAGGAAAATGCCCCATGAGGAATCGGGTGCACATGAATGAGTGGGTTAACTCTGCAGGAAGGATTCCAAACTCCTCTTCTGAGCAGAGGATGATGCTGTAGAAGCAACCTCTAAGAACTGCATGTCTGTCAGCTCCTGGAACCCAGGCCACTCTTGGACTCGTTTGGTCCATGGCAGAGGGCAGTTGCTTTTGGATCTATGCATTGTAATGTGGCTCTGTGATATGGAGAAAGGCACAGTCACTGCAGCAAGTGGGCTTTTGCCTGGAAAACTCTCTTATGTACTTACTCTGTAAGTCAAAAGTATTTACAGGAGATCTTGCTGCCTGTAACTTAAAGCTTTAGCGAAACAAATTGGAATTGCCTTCTGGAGGCCATTGTTATAAATTACAGCCCCAACATCTGTCCACAACTGCAATGTCTAGACAACCCGTCTCGGCTAGAAGAGCGAGCGAGGGGGGTGCTGTGATCACAGTGGGGAGGGGAAGCAAAGGGTTTGTGCTGGGGCTCGTGCCAAGCACCCTGGCTCATGCTGCCCCTCTGCTTTTGAGCATGATGCTTAAAGCAGGGTCCATCCCAGCCTGGCCAGGAGGGACTTCAGGGGCATTCAAGGTAGGAGGAGACACGTCTGCCTTCCCCCATTGCAGATTGATGCCAGCAACAAATTTGGCCCTTGGAAGTCTTGACTGCTGTTGCCTCATTTATTGCATGTTGAAGGATGTGAGAGAAGGCAGTGCCTTCAGCCAGGCTTGTTCCTTGTTTCCTTGGCCCCTGTGCAGCACTTTCGATAAAGAGGCCAGGCCCGTCAGCTGAACGATTGTATTTTTTTACAGTTCCTAGCGAAAACCTTCTCATTTATATGTAAAGTAGCCATTAGTCATAGCTCTGTTCCCTCACACTGCCTGATGTACAATCACATTTTGCAGTGGATGAATCTTTCCACACAGCTGCTCTGCTATGAATAATCCGTTGCTGGGCCCATAAATCAGAAAAAAATCATGCACCTCCTTTGCCTGATCCTTACACAAAGTCATATATTTTACATGAGGACAAACTAAATATTCATGAGGCTTTAAAAGGCTGTTCTGACTACAAGGTACTTGTTGGGGTTGTTTTTGTTCTGTCGGGTCAGGTTTGGTGGTTTGGGTTTGTTTTTTGTCCTTGTAAGAAGAAATCTTTCTTTCCCCTTTGCCACCCTTCAGGCAGCAGCACTGAGCTCCCAGCAATGCTCCTCTGGACTCGCGTTTCCAAAGGACTGATGAATTTGTCATTGCAGCTGTGTCAAGGACAGGCTGACGGAAGGTGCTGCAAACACCAAAGGACACATCCCAGGGGAGGTAGCAAGGCCTCAGAGAGTGAAGGAGCTCCTTTAAGGGTAAAGAGGCACTACCAGACCTGTGCTGGGGGCACTGGGCTGGCTGGGAGTTGGGGTGCACGTTTCTGTATGTGCCTCAGCCTGGTGCTCCTCACTGTGGCCTCTGGCAAGGCCACGGAGACTGGGAACGCTGCTGAACAGTCGGTCTAGTACCTGTGCAAGAATGCTGTCACCCTGATTTATTTTCATTCATATTTTAAACAAAGCCCCTGCAGAGTCTATGGAAAGGACTGGGACCAGGGCTTCAGCATCTTCTGCTTCCCAGTGGCCATGTGAATCTGGTGGGGGAGCAGCACCATGCAGCCACCATGGTAGGATGGGAAATTGGGAAGGGAGCTCAGGTTTAATCTGCTCAGGATCCGTGTAAGGATTCCAAACTTTCAGGATCTGCCCTCTCCAAGACACTCTGCCTTGGCCATCCAGAGCCAGTGATGATGATATTAGTGCAGGGAGGGCTCTCAACTCCCAGGAGGGTCTGGAGATCCTGACAAGTGGAAAGACAAGATGTTTTCCACCTTCTATTTGCTGAATTAGCAGCTCCCAATAACTGAGAGGGAGCAGTCTCATCCTTCTCTGCCCTGATCCACTTGCCCTTACTGTAGTTTTGCCATTTGTGTGGTCACAAAAAAAAAAGCCAGTTTGACTTGCCAGCAAAGTGTTCAGTTAATATTTCCTGAGTATAATTTTCCTGCCACTACAGTCAACTAAACCAGCTCACTGTGCTAGCAAACAGGTTTTGGAGCCAGCAGAAGGTGAGAAGAGATGGCTGTCAGAGACAGGAGAGTGGATGCAACTCCCCTTTTCAGCAGCACAAGGGATACAATCAGCTCAACCTAAATGTTAATCTACCGCCTACACTGCTGTGGTTTCTCTGCAGACAAGCCTTTCTCTCTGGTCATCCCCTCCATACGTGCAGCCTTGCATGTCTTCTTATACCAGGTAATGAGTACTGTCCTGCTCAGTGAACATAATTCATACTGTGTGGTCTTGGACTCCCTCCCTTCACTCTTGCATGACCGAGTGTCCCTTTGTCCTAAAAAAGACCCTTTGCCCGCAGGCTACAGGGAGCCATTCTGCCCTCAGTTTCCCCAGGCCCCTGCACACCAAGTGCCTTTAGCTGAGATGCCAGAGCCATGGGGGGACGTGCCACTGTTGGCATCAGCTAGGCTGGAGAGGGTGAGCTGAACCACTGGGATGTTTCTGGTTGCAGGGGACCCTGTCACCTTCTCACAAGCTCCTATGCTATCAGAGATTGCCTGTGTGTTCAGCACTGTGAAACACAGCCCCAGTAGCAGCTGCTGCCACTGCTGCTGCCAAGTTCTTGCAGGACAAAGGGAACAACAAAAGATTCTTCTACCAGTAAACTCCCTTCTTTTCACTTCCCTTCCTTTTTGCTCCAACTTGGAAAAAATGAAGCCAAGGCACTGCCAAAGTAGAGGAAAACAAGGCCAAGCCCACACAGATGGCGACTCCACAAATTTAATTTTAAATCATCCTTTATTATTCAAAATTTAAAAATTCAGGCAATAATGCCCAAAGGAATTGCACTGATTAAAGTTCCCTAATGTTTCATGGCCAAATCTTGCTGCTTCCACCACGGGTCACTGGGACAAGAAGGGAAACCCCTCTGGAGTGCAGAGGAAGGTAGGGCTGTACCTGCTGTAGATCTCTTAACCACTTACTTGCTGACCCAATCAGCTTCACTTGAAGCAAAGCAGCAGCTGTTCCTTACCCAATTAATGACTGCCACAGCAAATTAACATGGCGTTACACCAGGCGTGGATGTGGTCCGCAGAGTCCGGAATGCACAGAGCAATATGCTATTGCAAAAATAATCACAGTAATATCTTTACTGTTAGGTAGCATCCTTCATCTGGAAGGCTGGTGAGGCCCCTGAGCACTATATGGGCTCGTTTCAGTGCTCTGCAGTGAGGGGGTGGAGGGCAGGAAGGGAGGGTATGGTTGCTGTTTCAAGGAAAAGTAAAGAGGAGCTGGTCAGGGCGGCTCTACTGTGGCAGAGACAGCACTGACTACGCATGTCCAGGTCCTGCAATTCAAACAAATAATTGTTTGTTTGGTTGTAAATCTGCTGAAGTGTGCCTTCTCCCTGCCTTATGCACCACAGACCTCTCCAGTTGGTCTCTTTGCCTGCTGTGTGATGTGACACCTTGATGTCACAGCTTCATGGTGTGCTGACCATTCTCTCCTCTGGCCACAGAGGACATAGCAAGCTGGTGGATGCAGAGCTGGCCATTCAGCTGCAGGGAGCCTCCCACAGTGGGAAGGGGCCACAGGATCAGGCTGCAGATGCAGAGGTCTGGGGGAGGTTCCCTCAACAAGGTGTTACTCCATGCTCAGCGCTGCTGGGCCAACTGCTGCTTCTCTGAGTCCTTCCTCAGTCACTCTGTGCTGTGGCTGGGGCTCCTGCCCTGTCCCTCTGCAGTGGTTCTGCATTGTGGGGTCCTGACGGCAGTGTGGCAGAATAACCAAGCCATGACCTTCTACCACCAAGTTTAAGTCCAGCACCTGAATACTCATTAGTTTTGGCTCCACAGAGTTCAGGGACATTAATCCCCTGTAAGTTACAGTCCAGACAGATCAATCAGCCTGGAGTGCTTTGGGACACTGGTGTCTAATGCTGAAGCATTACACTTTCCAATTTTCCAACAATTAGGCTGGCATCAGATATTATTGACAAATAAACCACGCAATCAAAGCCCTGAGCCTACCACGCTGCTACCAGGAGGATCCATTTACAACCCAAGCCAGCTGCAGGATGCCTGGAGGAAGGAGACATGGGAGAGCCCTGCCTCAAGCACCAGCAGCCCCTGCTTGCCTTCAGTGCTGTTACAGGAGCCCTCCCTTTGTAATTATAGCATTCCCTCATTATAATTACTGTTATTTATATAATCGTGGTGAGTGTTTTCAGTGCTGTCAGCAGTCTGGAAAGTGCCCAGCCCCACTAGAGCCAAGCATTTCAGGCATTTCACTGCTAAGAGTCTGGGCTTAAAGCATGACGGCCAGGAGCATGGCCGGGTCAGTCCAAGAATGGCTGCCTCTGGTCCGGGTGACATGGGAGCTCGATTTGGGAGATTTCTATGCCCTGGGATTGTAGAGGGGGAACATCAGGTTATCTCTTCCTCCTTCTCTTAGCCCACTGCTCTGAAGTGTATACCATGCCAGCATCACACCCTGCAAAGGCTGACATTCCCTGCCACCTCTGCTGGGTCACTCCTGGCACTGGATCATGAGGCACCACCTAGTCACATGGCCCTGGGAGGAATCCAGTAATGGGCACGTTCTCTGCATCCTCTGCTTTCTCTCTAATCATCCTGCCTGAAAATCTGGGGGAGATGGAGTGTTTAGAGAAAATGAGGGAAGCCGCTGGGACTCAGGAGATACAGGTTTTGTACCTGCCTGAAACTTCACTTTTGTTCCTGTGTCAAACACGGGAATGAAAACAATGGGTGTGAACTGTGTATGGGCAACCAAGTGCTGATGGTTGTGGCTGGATTCTTTACATTTAAACAGGAAGAAATTCTGAGTATCTCACTTAAAATGCAGAGTCAAATACATAAATGCAGCAAGGAAAAGAACCCGAGTGTTTTAGTAGATGACAAACTGGCTAGAAATCAGTGTTGAGTTTGCTCAAGTAAAAACTTATCAGGGTCTTATAGTTGGTATTAAAACTACAGGAAGTAATTCCTCTCTGCTGCTCCATACGAGGCAGCTTCAGTTTTTGGGCATTGTGAAAAATGTAGAAAAACTGGAAAGAGATGAGACAAATTTAATACAGAAGAGGATTAGAAACAATGGCTGCCATGTGAGTTGGTCTTGTAGGGTGTGCAACAGAGAACAGAGGGGATATAGTAAATATTCTCCAGTCTATATGCAGCTGCTAGTCAAGGAATGATGATCAATTCTTTTTCTCTCTCTTTGCTGCTTAGTACAACAAAGAAAACTTGGTTCAATTTTCAGGGAAAATTGATCTAGAAACATTATTAGAAAAAGGGCACCAAAGCAGCACAGGAGGCTTTTTATGTAAAAAAAGGATGGCTTCAAACAAACATCTCTCAAGAATGATGTCAGCATACTTGATCCATTCCAGTGATGCAAATTGTCCTGTTTCACATCCCCTGCGGACCTTCGGTCTGGTAACTTTTCCCCAGACATTTCGGGCACCCGCAGCACGGGGCTCACTTTAGGTTTACCAGCAGCAATCGACTCCAACCCGGAGCGCGGCCGGAGCAACGCGTGGGAGCAGCCGAGCCCTCCTGGGGGGCATTTGAGAGCGCGGGGCCGTGATTCAGGAGCCAGCCGTACCTTCCACCCGGGAAGGTCTGGAGCTGGAAACTGCCCACACGGCACCTGCAGGACGCGCCTCCTCACCGCCCTCGCCCGCCCGCCCAGAGCGGCCGCGGCCGTCCCACCCCGGCCCGGCCCGCGCCTCACACCCTTAGGCGTTACTACAACCCCCGTCGGCCCTCTGCACTGCACACAACGCATGCCCCAGCCGTCTCGCAGTGTGCCCCCGGGCCCGGGATTTGCCGGGATTTGTAGTTTTATCCGGCAGGTCGGACCTTTGCCAGGAACGTGGCCGGGGACTCCATTTCCCGTGGGCCTGCGGAGCGGCGCACGCGCCGTGCGGGCAGCGGGGTGAGGTGGTGGGGGGGGCGCGGGGTAGCGCAGGTTCCCGTCTGCGCTGGCTGCGGCCTTCACTGAGCGGGGGGGCGGCCCCGGCCCGGCCCCGCAGGACGATGGACCCGGCCGAGGCCGTCCTGCAGGAAAAGGCGCTCAAGTTCATGGTGAGGGGCCGCGGGGTTGGCGAACGCGGCGCGGGAGGGTGGGCACCTCTATCCATGGAGGGCTGCGGGGCGGGGGGGGGCGAGATGGAGCGGGGGCAGTGGGGAAGGGGATCCGGGCCTCGGGGCTGGGCCGGGCCGGGCCGGGCCGGAGGGCGCTGGGCTGGCGGGCGGGGAAAGGTGGCGAGCGGGGCCCGGGGAGGGGGCGTCCTGCCTGCGGGGCGGGCGGTGAGCAGGGTGCCCCGATCCGGGCAAAGGGAGCTTCGGGAGGAGGGGGAGGCGGCTGCAGGTACCCCCTGGGAGCGGGAGAAGTTAAACTGGAGTGAGGCAAGACCTGGCAGAGGGGCCCACAGGCACCGGCAGGCTTTGCACATGTAATTCTTGGATTTTTTTTATTGGTGCACCTTAGACTATCCTGCTGTACTGCTCACCATCCCTCTGTAATTTTGTTTTTCCTCCCATTCTATGCGCGATCTCTAAATACTGGCATTTGAATGTTTTACTTGATGCTGCAGCAGCATATCACTGATAGGGACTGCGGGGAGCACGTACATTGTTTAGGTTTTGAGTTGGCCTTTGGTATGGAAAACAGTACATGCATCAAGATGCTCTTCAAATCTGGCTCTCTCCATAGATTTGAGGCATTGTGCACTTAAACTGTAGCTTTTTTTCTTCATGTGTTGATATTTCTAAGCATTTTGGCCAGAAATGTAAAATTTAGACATGGAAACTAAGTGTTGGCAACTAAATTGAATGTAAATTTCAGGTGCCCCAAACTGTTCTTTCCCTAAGGATATAATTAAAATGACTGGCAGCGCTTGCTAAAAGTTGGTTTTGGATTAGTGCTTCTAGTGGCACAGAATTAAACTTGAGCTCATCAGGAACAAGGAATTCTATGAAATCTTAAGAACATATGCCCAAAATGAAATTGAGGAAACATTAACTGCAAATTTTAATTTCTAATTGAGCTTCGATACACTTGTTTGGCTTTTGGTTTTTAATCTGGAAGAACTTGTTTCTCTCTTGAGACTTTTTGATCTGTTTGCTAGTAGTCTCCAAGTTTGCCAGATTTATAGAGTCTCAGCTAAGTGAAGTGGAAAAATGCAATGGACACCTAAATCAGCAAGATAGCAATTAGTAATAATGAATGGCCATCTTTGGTGTGGGATTGGCCAAAGGAGTGTCCCAGATCCTGCTGCACTTGTGTTTGGCCAAGCTTGGTAATTACAGCCTGCCTCTAGATAGTGAGTTTCACATCCCAAAAAGTTTCTGCTGAAACATTCCTGTCTGCTGCCAGACAGCATTGTGAACATGCTATGCTGACTTCTCATACATCACTTTTTTCACCACTTGTGCTAAGATTCTCATTCAAGGGCTTAGTCCAGGTGGTTTGAGATTGTCTGTAAGATTGGGCCTGGAGGCTGAGGGAATCCCTGTCCATCCTGCAGCTGGCAGGATGATGATGGACTCCAACAATAGATGATATAAATGGACAACAATAGATATTGATGGACTCCAACAATAGAGCTCCCTGACACTGGGGAGAGGCATGCCCATGAGAGGAAGCTGCTCTTCTGGGATATGCATCTGTTAAGAGCACCAGATAAAGGGAAGAATTATCAAGACCATTCTGCACTGAGAGATAAAAGCTAACCCACATTCTTTCATGTTTTATTAAAGTGCCTCTTGTATGCAAAATGCTTGTAAAACCTGCAGGGAAAGATGTGGCTTCCCTCTGTCCACTCTGAACTTTTTAGGGTTCTTTTGCTTACAGGTTGAGAGTAGAGTAAGCAAAGGTTTTGTTAAGCACATCCCAGGCTTTTGCTTTAGTGTCCATCAGTCCAGAATGTGGTTCTTCCTTTTATTCTGCTGGTGAAGTGTTTGTCAGACCTGGGAGGGGTCTTCTGGTGTTCCTGGAAGGGTGGCACAGATAGATACATCAGGATACATTAGGAATCAGTTGCAAGTATCAGCTTGGCCCTCCCCGAAAATGTCTTTTCTGGGCCTTGCAGCACTCAGGCAGTGCTCAGGCACTGCAGTAGTGGCACTGGTACAGTTATCCACACAGAGGTAGCAGATCAGCTAATGCTGAATCATTCACAGTGGATTACCTTGTCCATCAGAATGTGTCATGTGCTCCATTTGCATCTTCTTATTAGGTGGCTCACAGTTTGACTTGAGGTGGGCTTTGCTATTAATTATTGATTATTTTCCTGAGAGCATCCCAAGGAGCATTGTAGGTGAATATTCAAATACATTTTAGAGCTATGAGGCCTATTATCAAAGGCAGGAGAGACAGTTTTGGTTCTGATACATGTTTTGGGTAGGTTTCATTTCATATTGAAAAGCGACCCTCTAGGTGGTAGTTTGTTTATGCTCCTCTAGAAAATAATACCTTGTTTCCACTTAAAAACGTTAGGACTTAATTTTTGACATTGACTTTGAGCAGCCCTTTTGAATCACAATGTACCAGGCAATGGTCCTGGTGATTTGATTTTCATTTTAATGTCCAACTCTAACAGAAAGATGTCATGGGAAAGCTTTATCCAGTGCTAATATTATGAATGAAATTATTTTTCTTTAAAGCATATATATGTGGTGCTCTGAAAGACAAACAGTACTCTGTTGTTTTTCTGTCTGCTCATGTCTGTGCAACTTTTTTATGGGAGTAGAGGGCAGCTGCCTTCTCACTGGCGGGTGTTGGCTGGGTTGCTTGCCAGTGAAACAGTATTGCATTTAACTGATATCTGCTACAGTTTCCTGGTTATCTGTGCTCAGGTACAATATGTATAATCTAATATTTTAAGGTTTAAGTAATTTCTTTAATTTCATTTGCTTACTCAGTTTATCTCTATGTCTTAATAAGACCTAATTTATTCCAGATATTAAATTGCTGTGTATTAACACTACACAATACTATGCAACTGCTTGCAAGGGAAGACTGTTTTTGCTGGTGAATGAGTGTCTTGTATCATGTGTTCTGCACATCATCTTTCAAAAGTTTTGTTGGTAGTTTTTTTTTTCTTTTTTGAATGAAAGATGGTTGATAGATTTAAAGTCAATCTTTAAAATCAAGTAGTCCAGTGTTCTGCAGCTGCAGCAAGGATTTTACCAGAGTGGAACCTGTCTTAGTTCACTTCAGCCTCTTTTATTTTTTTGTACAGTCCTGCTGATGAAAGTACACTCTTTATAAAGTACAGCCTGTAAGAAACTGATGCACAAGCTAAAGAGAGAGGGGAATGTGCCCATTAACCTAAAAAAATGCACACAAAAGTCCCACCCAAAACCCCTGCCATAGAGAGCTTTGCTTTTATGCATTCAGGAATATGGGATTTCCATAGTCAGTCATTTACAAAAGAACAAGTAATCGAGGTGCTCAGTAAGTAACTTTCAAGTTTGAGTAAGTATTTGAAACAGTAGATACAGTATTGAAAGTATGAATGTGATAGGCCCAACTGAGACTTTGATTAAATGTCATATATAGTAAACTACATAAGCCTGCATAGAATAGTAGATATTTTTTCAAAGTAGCTTCAAATGGTTCTGTTAAGTATACGAATGTTCTGATGATTATCTTTTTAATTAAAATGAGAAATCTTTGTTTAAAGTGGCATTCTTTTTTACGGCCTGTTACAGTCTCTGTAACAATCATTTCTTAAGTCTGAACGTTTTTAATTCCAGGAATCCATTTATATAAAACTATGTTTAGACTTAATTAAGGAACGATTCTTACAAAGCTTGTAAATAGCCAAGAAAAAAGGGACAGAAAATAAAACTGACATTCACACTTAACAGAATGATTGTTACAAGGTATGTAATATGCTATAAAAATACAATAAAGCCCTTTTTATAAGAGTTCATATTTTTTGTTCCTCATTTTGAAAGGTATTTAAGAAAAATATCAAAGCTCTATGAAGCGACATCTGTTTTCTTGAATGGACTAGTGACAATTTCAGTTGTGTTTAATTAGCAGTGCTTGGAACAGTACCTGACCAGTTTGGGGTCTCATGTAGGACTATTTGAGAGGCAAAAGCTTGATACTTAAAAGAGTTTCACTTTCTCAGTTTTTATGAATTAATTAATTTGCAGTAATTTTCCTAGTTTCCTGGCTCATGAATAGGAAGAAGTTAGCCTGAGTGCTCTTTGTGGTTTTTTTCTGTTTCACTCCCAAAATACCATTTTCCTTTTGGTTTTGAATGGTCAGATTAGATTCTAGGAGCTGCTGATGGGCTTTCCAGTTTCACAGGAGAAATAGAGCCTTCTGGTTATGTTTTAAGATTCATCTGTGGGTTGCTTTTTGGTTGTGTTTTTTTTTGAGGGGGGGAGGTTTGGTGGTTGGTTTTCTTTTGGTTGTGAGTTGTTTTATTTTTTAGTGAGGGAAAACTCTGAAGTTCATTAATTTTTATATTTGCATGTTTGTAGGACCTCCCACATAACTGGCAGGTAATATACCAAAGAATAGTCAGTGTAATAGAAGGCTGCAAGGTAATAAAGTTGGAAATTTTTTTCCTGTTGTGTGCATGTATATATATGGAACAGATGAACAAAGGCTTATACTTTAAAAGAGACTCTGCTTGCACTGAACCTATGTTATTCGTGGTGTCAATAGGACCAGAATTTTTAAGATCTGTTATTTGTTAGCTATTTTTAAAAAAATCTTTTGAGAATTTTACAGTCTTCCCAGTAACATATTCGTGTCAGGGACATTGTGGCAGAGAACCCTGGGGATCCAAAGCAAGGAAGTCATGAAAGCAGTGAGAATAGTTTTGTAAGCTGGGATAGCAGAGCATTGCTTCTTAAATGTGGGGTTGCAAATCCTGCTTGAATATTACACATGCACTTACCAGTTTTTCCAATGGTACTGAAATAGCATCCTGGTTTTTTGGGTGTTTGTTGGCACTAATATATTATATGGAAAACATTGATTAATTTTCTTCTACCCCAAACTTCATGCTGTAGATTTTTCTGCATTTGATGCAGGCCTTTGGTACTTCAGTAACTTCACCCTCACTTCTCTGGTAATGTTTCATTTCAGCCACTTTGCTCCATTAAATGTATGCAATTAGAAAAGCAAATGGCAAATTTGCTATCGCATCACTGAAGTATTTCGTTTCATAGACTTAAAAAGCCAAATTTGTTGCACCATGCTCTCCTCACTGTAATATGTACTATAAACATCAGAGAGAATAGGCTGACCTTAATATTTGCTTCTCAGACTAAATCGCCGCCTTGCAGCAGTTATTTCCCACTGAATAAAAAGTTTAATTTCACGCCCTGATTAGTGCTAGTATGTGCAGGTGGATATTTATTTTATGCAGCTAAACTAATCTGCCTTGGCAAATTATTTGCCAGTCAGCAGAGCTATAATTCCTCTTGAGTATTTGGTACTAAATTATCATTCTCATTAGTAAGATAAAGCAGACTGTTCTAACCACGAAGTTTGGTTAGGCGAAGGGCTTCCTAAATATCTTTGGAAGATACGAGATGTGTGGTGGCCTCAACATTCTCAGAATCCTAAAATGGTTTGTGATATACAAAAAGGTGATGAGGATTTTAAAAGAAAAAAATTAATTTTATTCCATAGTTGTGTATCATGTCTGGAGGTAAGGTAGGAATGTACAGTGTTCAGAGATCAGCTCTTTAAGAGGTGCCTAATGAAGAAAAAAATCAAATGATCATCTTTGGTTGGCCATGAAAATACTCCAAGCTCTGATGTCTGGGCCATAAATGAGATGAAATATAAAGTTATGTTGTTTTCTTCTTTATTTTCAGTATTAGCGGCTTCCGAGGTAGCAGAAATAATGACTTGAGAAAAAAGTTAAATGGTTGAGGAAACTTCCTGGTCTGGTCTCATTTAAAATTCACTTTGCACTCTAAAAACATTTAAAGTGGGGATCAGAAAGTATTTCCTGACATACAGATGTTGAGTGGATATGTTTGTCAAGTGAATGTGTTCATCCATTATTTTGTTTTCTATGGATTTTACTGTGCTGGTAGTTTGGATTATAAAACATGCTAATGAAAGATACTTATTTTCTGCTACAACAAGAGTAATTTATACTGGAATTTAGGAATTCTCACTAAGTATTGTGTGAAGGGCTCCACTAACTTTTTCATCTGTATGGGTTGTCATATATTCTTGTCATACTCATTTTCTCAATCGTCAACAGTATTTAGGGTTACATTTAAGATCAGCAAAACCAGCAATCTGAGCAACTTGATTTTTTGTATAAAAATTTTCCTGCTAAATTCATCAATGCAGATGGAATAGGCTGTTTTCTCACTTCCTTGTCTGCTTGTATTGCATCATCTTAAACTCCATGCATGTGTGTAATATTTAACTGTCCTCAATAGCAAGCTTAACTGGTATTTCCAGTACTGAGAGTTTTCTTCAGTCTTCCTCATTTCTTCCTTACAATTCAGGAGATGCTCAACAAGGTTTATTCTTTATACATTATAAGTGATTATGCACAGAAGGGCTGAATCCACTGTGTGTTCAGCTGTGGAAGCTGGAAATTAATTGTAGCATAGCAGCGTCCAGTGGCTGCAGCTAAAGAGTAAGTGCTCAAAATACAATTAATAAGCAATCAAACATGAAGCTGTTTCCCTGACAGGGTACTGATTAGTGCTGTGAAAAACTTCTTGATACCACAGAAATGGTTGAAAATAAACATCCTGGGAATTGCATTAAATATTTCCTGCTTATTAAACAACAGAGCTTTCTAATGCCAGTTTATCTGAGGTGCTGAGGAACTCTGGTGTTGGACAAATTCTACCCCTGCTTGCAGAAAGAGAAAGCTGAAGCTCAGAAATTTGCCAGGGGTCATGGGCTGGAGGAATTTGTGTAGGGTGATATGGTACACTGATAATAGGAGGCAGAATACAAAGAAACCAGTTCTTCTAATAGCTACCCTTGTGCTTCTGACCATGTTTTGGTTAATTTTACAATTGGCTAGCCACCTATTAAGATAACCCATTTTATCATTAAACAAAATTAATTTTAAAAATGGCTTGAAACTGTCTGATTTTAATGGGATCTGAATATTCTTAGTTTTAATCTGCCTCATGAGGCTTGTCTTTCTTCTGGGAAGTACATTGTTACATCATTAAAATATCATCCCCTACTGAGAGAGAAATCGGTCCCATTCACTAAATGGCAATGCTGAAACAATGACAAGTATTTCTAAAAACTGCATTAAAATTCATTTTTTTCTCTTTGATGTGCAAGTTCCATGGTCCCATTAACCAATGGGTGCTCAGCCTATTTGCCACTGTGCATGCACAGCCAGATCTGTTAGCTGGGGTGGCAGAAGGGTTCAGAGGCAGACATGATGACTTATAGTTTTAAATTATTTCACTTTTCCACAATGATTTTGCTTGGAAACAAATGAATGATCATAATTTTGTTCTCTCTAGCTACTTTTAGTCTTCCTCTGTACTAAAAATTGAGAAACATCTGATTTAATTTTCCTTCCCCCACTGCTAAAACAGGGTCTTGTGCAGTCATTTTGATGAGAGCAATGGAAAGGAGAGAATGAGGAAGAATGGGAAAGCTCAGCAAGGGGCCTTTCTACTCTTTTTGAGGGAAAGACAGAAGTGTTTCCAGTCTGTGGGCAGGAGACATGCAGCCTCTTGGCAGAATCCATTGGAGTAACCAGTTTGGACTAGAAGCAGCAAAAAGGCCTAATGCTGGTTTAATTTGCTTCATCCCATGTTGAGAAGGGAAAGGTTGCAGGGGCATACTACAAAGGAATGAAGAAGTTCTTAACTACAGTTTTATGTTAGCAGAGCAATAATAAGTGTGTTCTTTTAAGAGTAGTCTAGATGAACCTATCTTCTTCAGAAGCACCTGAAGAAGATGGTAGAGAGGGAATTTGGGCAACACCAGCCAATGCAGAGCTCTGGTGTGAATTTTGTCAGCTGGCTTTGTGCCCTGGATGGGGTTTTTCCAATTGTAGGAATACTCGCTCATGGTATTTCCATCTTTGAACATAGTTATTCTTACAGAATTTAAAGAATTTCCCCCAAATATAGTGGGATGGATGAAACACTGTAGAGAAAGGTGTTGGCAGTCTTTGCTTGGATACTAATCAGGGCTGGACTGTATGCTGACTAGAAAAGAGTCTGAATGTTTTCATGCTTGCCCATAGAGGAACCAGAACAGTCTCTAGTTGTTTCAGAGAAAAATGGTCTATCATGAAAGTCATACAATGTAGTCAGTCTCTCTCTCTACACACATCATCTGTAATTTATTGTGAGAGCAATACAGAATGGAGCAGTGTTTAGGTGGGAGTTGCTTTTAGTTTATGGATAGTTGGCCTCGAATTCTGTCTATTAGGAAGATGTTGGCAATTCTCCAGGGGGGTTGTTCATTGGGACTGCTCAATGCCCTTCATTCTTTTTTGCCAAAACTGTCAGCGTGATTGAGAAATGCAGCCAGCTATCATTCATCTCCTGCAAATTAGAACAATGAGAAGGGGGTGTAGTCTCAAGAAATGATGGATTGATCTTGTTTTAGAAGATGAGTCTTAGAGGCATCTCAACAGAAAGAAATCCAAATAATGTTAATAGCCTCTTCAAACATGATAGAAGGTGTTTTCTGTTGCTAATATATTCAAAAGGAGAAAAATCTGGTTCCCTATTCTTTTTGTAACTTTTTCCTTTTTATTTTTCCTTTTCTTGACTACGATGACTCTAGTGAAGTGTGTTGTTCTAGTACTTTGTTACAGCTGTTGTTATAAGCAAGCATAAATACCCTGCAAGTTTTTTACTGACAAGAAAGTATTCCTGTAATGTCCTGACCTTAACATAAGAACTGAAGTGGGGACGATAAAGGGCCCATCAGTGAGAAGACACGTGCCAGTGTTGGACTGGAATAGGTCTTGTGGAGCATGGGTTCAAGTCTGGTATTGGCAACCAAAGTAATCTCTAAAGCTTTCACAAACTAGTGAAAGCAGTGGAATACTAAGTGGAATTCTCTTTGCTATGCCGTTGCAGAGCTATTCCAAATTTGACTACTTTGAAAGTCAGAATCCTAGTTCTTATTTTCCTGCTTAATTCCATTCATGGCTAATTCATTCTCATTAGTTCATATGCCAGTGTCCTTGAGCTTAAACAGCTCTCCTTGTTTCCCTGTGTTCATCTGCAGATACTTGTGGAGAGCAATCATATTCTGCTCTGAGCTGGATCTGGTCAGGCTAAACCAGCATTCTTTAATTTATTTTTCCTTCTGTTGTAAGACATTTCCTGGAACTTTTGATCATCTTAGTAGACCCTTTTAAACAGCTGCAAAATTTGATGTGTCCCTGAAACACAAATGATCAGAGCTGTATAGAACATTCCAGGAAATATTTTATGGATTCCTTGTGCTAAAGCAGTGATCCTAATTCCTCTCTTCTGGGAATTTTTTACTTTATACACTATCCTATAGTAGTATTTGCCATTTCCGTGGCACATCTTACGGGTGAACCATAATTATCTAATGAATAACATATCCTAGGGCTTCTTTCCCTCTTCTCAGTTCCTGAGTTCCTAATTTATAATGGAATAATGTAACTTTTTGATTTATATGCCTAATGTGTCGGCTCTGCTACCAAATCTTCAGGATGCTTTGTCCTATATATTTATGATGTCTCTTTAATTTCATTAGCACATTGGTAATTCTTGAGTATTTTAGCCATTAGTGAGAATACTTAACATTAATTTCAAAAATAATAATAGATATCAACAAGGGTCATTCTATGTACAGCTTAATGGTTCCTTTTTCCAAATTTCCTGTGATGCTCTGCAGTTTTTAGTTTCTTAGCCTCCTTATAACTCTGGTATTAATCCTAATCCTCTTCATTTTAACTAGTAACTTCCTACATGTCATCTATCAAATGCTTAACTACTTCTAATTTGTCTGGACTTCAGTGATCTTCTTAAAGAAGAAGATTGGGTTAGTCTAGCACTAATTCTCATTTGTTCTAAATTGGGAGTAGATTTACTTAGCCTCCCATGGTGACTGTTTCGTTTTGGCAATAGTTATCAGTACTCAGTCTCAGTAGATGCCCTTTCTTGGGAGACATACTGTTTGTGTTTTGGCATTGTTTTTTTCTCTTTTGGCCAGCCATTTCTGCAACATTTTAGGTTCACTCTGGTTAGAATTACAGATGGTTGTTCTGTGTGAGGATGCTACCAGGGGCCGCCCATTAGGTGTTTTCAGCTGCTGCCGTTGCCCCTGGTTCATTCTGGCATTGTAGTCCTCCAAGGCAGGAGGTGATGCTTTGGTGTTTCTTGGTTGAAGGAGGAGTTTGCTCTAGCTGAGCCAAGCGAAGGAACATTTGCATCCTATGCCAAGAATTGAGAACTGTCATGAAGCTGAACTTGGCACAGGGTATTTACATAAGGAAAAGAATTTAATATATTTTGGTAAGTTTTTGAGTCAATTAGTTACAGATTCCAAGTTAGTTCTGATGGTTAAAAAGGTCCTGCATTGTAATTGTAGCAGAGTGCTTTTTAAGGGAAATGTATTTGGACAGAATGGCCATTCCTGCAAAAAGGAAGTGTTTTGGTTACTTTATTGAACAGGAAAATGTTTGGTTAGTGCTCGAGCCTGCTCAGAACACAAGAGCTCAGTGGCTAAGCAGAGAATGTGGTGGAGTGTTGAAGTGTGCTCTTCAAAGTGTCTCGTTCTCTTTAGAAAAGAAATGGTATTTCCTTTACAAATTCGTCTGCTCAATGTGTGAACTGTGGATTTCCTTCCAGGATAGTTGGTACAGACGTGTAACCCATCTCTCCTGCATGCTTTTTTGTCTGTTACCTAAAATTCAGCAGGACATTGGGAAGGTGAAAGTTAATACTGTAGCTTCTTAGGCTGATTATGGAGATTGTCATTTTCCAAACTTAATTTGGTTTGCCTTGGCTGTATTTTTTTTTGAAGTACAGGACTTTCTGTTCCTGATGCTCTGAATTTCAGTGAAAAATCAGAATCCAGGTGAGCTCTCTGACTTTTCTAAGGACTTAAAAAACGAGACACAATACTTGGAAGGCAGCAGCTTCATTTTGTTGATCTCTGGACTAGCTTCCAGCTGCTGTTTTATACATAAATGCTTGCACTGTGAATGTCACTGTTCCTGTTGGATACTTACCTGGCACAAAGTCAAGAAGTAGCATGAGAAATGGTCTTCACCACAGATCTTGCAGTCTTGAATGAGGCTGGATATAGCACTTGAATTTCATACTTAAAGTGTCAAATGGTTGTGAAATCAAGCGTGGGCACAAAGAGAATCTCCACACTGCTAGAGTAAGCATGTTTGTGGATCTTGCTGTTACTTTGTTCAGAGATTAATGGAGTGCTGTCATGGGTCTCCATTTGGTTTTCAGTACCTTAACTTAGTATTCTTGTGAGCCCTAAAGAAGGTATCCAGGTGTTTCATGTTACAGAAGTAGTTTACCTGGTTGCTGCTGCTCTTGAAGGATATAAAAAAACCTTGCATCTATTTACCTGTCAAGTTGTATAAATAGGCACTCTCCAGTGGGAGTTGGTTTTGAGCAGATCTCAGTTGAGGAGCTCAGGCAGATTCATTAAAGAGCTGGAGTAGCCATGTTCACCACGTGCAGTGAACTCATTAAGTTCACAGGCAGTCAGAACCTACTGTTCAAGAGTGCTGTGTCCTTCTGAAGGAGCTTGTATCAAACTGTGAGACCTGACAGTCAGCTGACTCAGTGTTTGTTCCTTCTTTCTACAAAATCTCACAAAGGGCACACTTAAATATTGGCAACTTAAGCTTTTAGGATCAGATAGCTCATGGGTTTTTCTCCTAATAACAATGAACGATTTTGAAATTGTGTGTTTGGTTTTGTTGAATTGGAGTCCACAGATCTAACTCTGCCTTATTTTGAATATTGCTCTGGGCAGTAGAGTCAGGGATCTGTTTGGGCCATGAAGTTGTATATTCTGTAATAGGAATTCAGTTTATTGCTGTAATGGATGCAAACTCATTACAAGTTCTAGGCCACAGGGGATACTTTCCTTTGCTGTGGAAGTCATCTCCACTGGACAATCTTCAGTGCAACTGGCCATGCCCTTTCATGTCAGTGACTGACAGATCTAATTCTGCTTTTGTAGCCGACAGCCTGTTAGTTAATGGAGTCCTGAATATTGTTACTCAGAGTCAACCTTCAGAGTCTTAAAATGCATTATTCCTGTTCCTCACTTGATATTTATCAAACAAGGTGTTATATCTAATGAATTCAATGCTGTTGTCAAATAAATACTGTGTGTAGATCATAACTTAAAAGAAATGGTAATATAAGTAGCTTCATTATTGTTTTGCAGTGATGGAGAGAGAAGGGTTTAGTTTGCTTGTTTAAATCCTATGTGATGGAAACCCAGAGTGAATGTCTTCTCTGAGGGAACAGCAAGCATTATGGGTGGTATGATCAGATTAATAAGATCCTTAGTACATATATATTTCATATAGGTCTCAATTTTCCCCCTCCCTTATTTCTTCTTACATGGAAGCAGATGAAATGGAGAAGCAGCAGTACTGCCTTGGAAGTACCATAGTAGGTTTCCTTTTATAATTATCATTCTTTACATATTTATCCTTTCTTATGGAAGTGAAGATATTTAAGAACCCTTCTTGCACAAAAAAGCCCAATTTCCGCTCAGTACTTAATTAGCACTTGTTTATGACACAGCATCTGATTTGATTTTCGAAACAAATTGCACAGTAAAGAGGCTGATATTTAAACTGTATAGTAACCACAGCTCCAGCTGTGACTCAAATCTTGTAAGCCTTCAGGGGTTGTGTTTAGGCTTAGAAAATAGGAACTCAAGCCTGTAATTAAATGTCCTCTGAAAATCAGCCTTGGTAGAGAGTGGAGAGGGTCCCACTGAATTTTAAATTACTGACTTGTTCTCAAGAATCATTCTCTTGTTCTGGGCCTTGCTAGGGACTGCAGAAATCAAATGGATTAAAAATGGAAGAGTATATTACTAAAGGAAAAAAAGTCAGGGGTTGCAGACAAAGAGATGAGCAAAGTAAGCTATTTTGACTCCCCAGTTTGTAGACAGATGCAATATGTATAATTTTAATATATGGCTAACATATAGAAAACAAGTTCTGTGGACACCAGAAAGACTAGAGAGAGAATTAAGATTTCATACACAATAAAATTGCATTTCAGAACTGTGAGTAAGGTGCTGATGGTTGTGGAATAAGCCATCTGGGATAATGGAAGGCTCATTTTTAAAGCAAGGCCTCAATAATAAACATAAAAGTCTTGGAAAAGGAAGTAAACTAAGTTATATTACAAATTAGTCACTGACCTAAATCAAAATGTGAAATATTCACAAAATAGCATGATATAAATTAGCAGTTAGAGTGCTTTCAGAGTTACTTTTTGAAGAAAGCAATCACTGTTGATGCTATTGAAAAAGAGAGCAAAATTCCTCTGGCAGCCTGACTTCTAGTCAAGGAAAATGCTGGAGCAGATGCTAAGAGAAAATACTGTGCTTATGAATGGTATTGAACCATGAGTATAAATGATGTGTGCTCATGAAAATACAAAAATGAGTAGGTCTTGCTGGGCAATTAATTGTATTGCTGGTGGAATTGCTTTGAATGGATCATAATCATGCAAGATTTTAGTGTTGATTTATAAATTAATACAGCTTCCAAACAAGACCGTGTTCTGGATCCCACATATTTTTAAGGCTGGGGGAAAGATGGGCAATTTTATTTAATTTTTTAAAATTGACAGTCCTCTTACAGTCCTGTCTGCTGTCATTGGGGTACGGCAATTCAGAATATTTTAACCAGATGTATTACTTTAATTGCCTTTCTCTGCTGAAGAATGCATTCCTAGGGGTCATTTACAGTGTGCCTTGGAAAACCACAGAAATTCAGAATTGAGGAGATTGGCTAAACTGTTACAACCAGTCATCAATCTGAGAAATTTTAATTAAATTATGCTTTTCTACTGAGCTTATTTTGATGTAAATGGGGGTTCACTTGTGCAAATATCCCACTTTAATGGCAGCAGTATGTGGGTGATGACACACATACCTTGTAAATACTGGTAAAATTTGCTTCTCTTCTGTGTAGTCCCCCATTTCTTCTCAAATGTGAGCAGGTTTAGCAAATGCAGAGGAGACATACCTCTGACAAATACAGTATTGAGGATGAGTGGTGGGTCTTAGTTTCTCCTATTTTTATATTTCACTTGCCAGCATTGAAAAATAAATTGAGTTTACAGTAGCTGCTAATCTGCCAAAAGTCCTGATTGCTTTTATTAAAATACTCAAGCAACTTTATTTTTGAGTCACAAAAAATTGTGTTGATAAGAGTTGTCTAAATAGAAATTATCTTTACTACTGGAAACACTTCTCTTGAAGAGTAATCCTACTGCTGGCAACAGATCTGTAAATACACTTACATATTTGCAGGACCAGGGTCTTCAAATTAAATGGTTCAAGTCAGTGTCTTTAAATCAGGTTTTTAGACTGCTCTGGCCTGATGGGCTAGCAAATGTTAAGCAGCCTGCTGCTCTGAAAACCTTGACTGTTATCTTCTAATTTGTAGGTTAGGTGACAGAACCAGAAACAAATGAAGTAATTTTTCACAATTTATTGTGAATGCAATTTGATTCTAAAATCAAAACAATTTGTTGTGTGAACTTGGGCACATCTGAGACTGGTATTCAGGTCTCTCTACTTGTTACACTGATTTCAAATGATTGTTATTTCTGCTTATGAGGACTTTTATTTTTTTTTTCCTGGATAGATACATATTGGGCTGTTCTACTTTGAAAAAAAGACACTGAAGCACTTGAGCCAGAAGTAACATATATATTTCTGTAGTGTTCTTGCTAGATATGCAGCACTTCATATAGTTTCTTCCATTTCCAAAGCACACAGAAATGTCAAGAGCTCCTCTCAGCAAACCTGTGAGGTGGGTTAAATAAGTGTTGTCCCCATTTTACAGTTGTAGAGAGACTAACCACCCATGAAGTTAGTGCTGAAGGAAGGCTTAGGTCTTGGAGGATGATGCTTCTACTTGTCTCCTAAAACATAGTTTGTTAATGTGTTAAGCATTGCAAGTGCAAACGCAGCAGGTGAATGCAGTAACCAGACATACTTGACTTTAATTTATCAGCACAATGGTGGTTATTAAAATTCATGTTCAACTGAGATCATTGGCTAGGACACCAGGGCATAATCTTACAACTACTTTGAAAGATTTAGGAGGATTTAAATTCAAACTGGAGAGAAGCAAAAATAACAAGTGCTTAAAGTATACTGCAAAATCCTGAGTGTGTACTTCTCTTTAGAGGCAAGATTTTAGTCCATTCTAGTTCTTATTTTATTTTGAAATTCCAAGTTTGCCCACCATAGGTGTGAAGATTGTCATTCAGCCGTAACACTTTTTTTCTCTCCTACAAATCGTATTTTTTGGCATTACAAGTACCAAAGTGGATGCAGTTTGTACAAACTAAATATTGTGTTGACTCAAGAACAAGTGAGAGTAAGCTTATCTTCAATAGAGGCATTCTGAAGATGAGTTTTCCAGCCTTCCAGGAGGAGTGAGTGGTAGGGGCGCACATCTGATTTGGAGGGGAAGTACTGTGAGTTAAGAAAGGGATTGTGAAGTAGTTTCATGGGGTAAGAAAAATCTTTTGGTGTTTGTGGATGTTCTATCTGGTCCTGTTGCTTTAGATGTGATTTTAATTTCTAAGCATCTCCTGTTTTTGGAGGGAGGGGGAACACTTGAATCCACCTAAATAAGGGAGTATCTTTGAACTACAAATAAGTGTCATGTCAAACAGTGTTTTGGGGTTTGTTGCATACTTTTTCCTCTCGTAAGTTATGCTATATATCTTTTGTGCTTCTAGAGCAATTAGGTGTCTTGCATTTTCTTCAATCCAATAAACCATGAAAACAGTAAATGGGGGGGGGAGATTATATTTGTCTGTCGATTTGAGGCATAATTTATGGCTGTGTGTAAGTATAATAACCTGTTACCCTGGTATTAAGGCTGCACCTCTTCAGGAATTTTCTGTCATCTCTTCATGTTGTCCAGTGTCTGGTGTGATCATGTTGAGGATGGTAACTGTGAAAACACTCATGGCTTGACTACTGCTGTTTTGACACCATTTGCTTTTTATGTAGCATCAAAAGCATTAATGACCATTAGTCTTTGCTGTTGCACCCACCACAGAGGCTGTGCTTATCCAAGTGCATTTTTGTGGAAATTAAAAAAAAACAAACCTATATATACTGAACTGAAATGTAAAATGGTGGCAAACATAAAAATGGTGGCTTTGTTAAAAAAGTGTTCTTGAAGCAGATGTAAACAAGAACTAATCTGGGGACTAAAACTTCATATGGCGCTTAAAAAAATCGGCATTGTTTAAAGTGCTCCAGAATTTAGGCTTAGGTTAGCTAGGTCCCAGTGTAAAAGGAGGTCTCTCTTTATGTCTATTCTCTCCTAGCCCCGAATACACATGCCAAAAGATGGATTTCAACTTATATCTTCTGGATACCAAGCATGGCTAAAGCAGGTTGGACTGTATTATTGTTATTCATCTCATGTGAGGGACCGTGTTAGACACCTGTGCTTGTCTCATTAGTGAAGTACATAAATGAGGGTGTAATGAAGTTACAGTGCCATGTTAGCTGATACCCCTCATAGCCATCACTGTTTTGTGTTTATGCATGCTGTGTTTGTATAACATTTTCTCACCAGTCTGATGAATGTGCACTTCCTGTAAATAAAAGTTCAAAATGCAGTCACCTGGAAGCGAAGAGGGTCAGAGTCTGAAAACAGATCTACAACAACAGCTTGAATTACAGAATTAAAATGGGCCTTCAAACACAAAGCTGCATGGTGGTGGTGCTGGTAATAATGGGGAGGCCACTGGGTTAAAACTCAAGAGAATTGCATCTAGCATCTAATTCAGATCTGCCTGGGTGAATCAAGTATGGACACTTACTCACATCACATAACAATTGTGCAGTTTGACACAGTCTGACACTGTGGGGAGTCCCCACTCGGAAGTGGCCTAGTGCTATATTACTCTGGCTATTATTAAAGGCCAGGCTTTAGATGTCTCAGCAGTCTGCCTCTAGCAATTGCTGTCAGCTTTTCACTTTTGTGAGTGAAAAATCCCCCTTCAGAAAAAATAGCTTAATTTACAAATGCCCTGTACAGATCTCTTCTCTGATGAACATATATGATGAATCCTGTGTCCTTGAGAATACATGGCTTAAAGTTGCTGTTTCTGTAGAAAGCCAGAATATGTTGTTATGGCAACAAAAACTGAAATATGAAAACAGCACAGATAAGCTGCATCCTGTTGTCATGGCAACTGCAGTTGGGAAATGACAAAACGTGGTGGTGAAGGGATCTTCAAGGTGGTATTGTGAGCCCAACATAAACAAAGAGCCAAGTCACTTGAGCAGAGTGTGAGAATGAAAAGCTGCATCAGCAAATCCCCTTAAAATATGAGAGTTTCATTGAAGGTCCTAACAGGATGATTTTAATGGTCTCCAGTCTTGTGTCAGTATCTTAGAAGCAGTAGGTAGTAATATGCTTGTGCAAGCTGCTTACTGCTGTCAACTTGCTGACAGAGCTTGAACACCTATTAGAAGATGGGCACGAAATCTTAGTATTTGCAAGCCATTTCTTTGAATGAGTGATGTGCTGCAAGGGTAATGTGTGCTTTGGAGCTTCTCTCCAAGAGACTGTTTCTCTCTCTCTCCTCAAGTCCACTCCAGTGAAGGTCAGTTGGGACACTGAAGCTTCTGTTTTCTTGATTTAAACTTTGCTGAGCCGGAGGCAAGGTGTCTCAGAGGAATATCAACTCTGCAATTATTGTCTCACAGAGCTCAAGTTTGTTGACCTATGGGGCATGGCATCAGTTTCTGTTTCTTATGTGGGTTGGGAGAACAATAGGAAGAGGATTGTGTGGCTGTTCTGTTTTCCTTTTACTTCTGAGGCCAACAGACCAGTCTTATATTACCAGTGTCATGATGCAGGTGTAATATATGCTTTTTGGACTCTGAAAAATACCAAGGGGGTAAAAAACCTAAAATGCACAGTAAAATTTCTAAAGAGGCTTTAAACTAGACAACCTCAAATAATAGAAGCACTTGCACTTTTTGAAAAATATATTTTTTGTAAGCATGCTTTCCCTTTGATTTTTAATTTATTGATATTAGTTCTAATATCTATCTCAATCTTCTTACTCCTTGATCCAAGGAAAAGTTATAAACTTGTGCTTGTCATCAGCAGATACTGTCGTGGAAATAGCTTTGCTATTCCAATTTCGTGCTGTGATTTCACCACAGGAAGTGTAAGCGTAAGGCAGTTGATACAAAGGCTGGGAAGAGCTTTCATGAGAAGCAGAGAGGTTAAATTTTTTTGAGGTGAGTTTGGTTTGGTATAGGATAGCTATGAAAGGTACTACCTGTAGGATTCCTTAAAACCATGTATTGAAAAGAAAGCCACTTTAGATGTATGTAAAAGCATAATCTACATTTGCATCCAGATGGAATGGGGGCTGTGCATCAGGTTTATTCTCCTGTTGTCTGTATTTTTAACTGGATCCTAACTTAATGATTTTTTTTTCCCTCAGCATGGCTGAGTATTGATCCAGTGCCTGACTTACACAGGATGTGAGAAGTATCCCAGTAACATATTGTATTAACGTGGACTAAAAGCAGTTTATATTACAGATGAGGTGGAGGAAGATGGAGTTCTGCAAGACTGGACGCATACTATAAATATCCATAAAACTGACAATTTTATCTAAAACCAGTGTTGGCTGCATTTGCGTATTTTCAGCCTTCTTAAACTGGAGATAATAGTTAAACACTACCTGAGCATGGGTTGCCCACACTGATGTCATTACCCTCTGCCCTTTAATGGCAGGTTTTATATTTAATGTTGCTTTGCTGTGCTGTAATGGAGAGTTGTATTGTGTTCTTATGTGGGCTAGAGGAAATACAATACCAATGGCCAGAAATACGCGTTGCTTTTAGACTGGCATTTTAAGTAACCTGCATTGTTCTCTTTACTCTAGCTATTTCCTGTTTAGGTGTTTGTCTTTTTGTAGAAAATATAGTTGTTTTATTCAGCCTTGATCTTTGTTTAAGCTTTTGACTTGCTAGCAGTCTGTAACATCCCATCACCTAGATGCTGCCCCTTTGGAGACAAGTCACAATTGACTTCTGAAGGGAGACAGGGACGGAATGTTTGTGTATAAATACAATCAATAGACATGACATTTTAATTCCTATATTATATGGACACTTTCTATAATTTAAGCCAAACTATGAAACTGGGCAAGTTAAGATGATTAGGTAAAACACTTACAAAAACCTTATTTTGATTACATAAACAGGAAAGTAAAAGTATCATTTTTAGGTGGCTTCTGAAACATGGTAATTCAGAGTTAAAGCTAATGCCTCCCTTTTTCATAGCATTGTGAGCAAGTATGCATCACGTAGTATATGTAATGTAATGTAATGCACTCATCTGAGCCTTTCTGCCTCCCACTGTCTTTTTGTAGTAGAATTTTTAAAGCCAAGTTATAAACCTGTAAATGTGTTTTATGCTGGAAGTTCTTGGTGATACCTTAACTAGATTGGTACCAGCAAAGGCCAGTATAATCAAAACAAGGCACTTCAGATATTAATGGTCTGCACTTCAGTCAAGTCAGCTAGAAAAGAGTGTAAAAACCAGGACTGTGGTGAAACCAAGATTCTTCTGCTAGAATTGCACTTTGCTGAGAGAAAAATGAAATTATTCTGGATTTATTTTGGTTTTGTAATTTTGTCATTTAGCATCCTTTCCTTAACTTCTAAAACATCTATTTTCAGTGGATCCTTATGCTTTTTAAAATTCAGATACTAACTCCTTGGGTGGAAAGTTGAAATAAGATTTCTTTCTGCAGTTCATTTATTAATACTTGGCACTCATATAGTGCATTATGTCCTCAAAGCACTATGCAGGCATATCACTTATCCTTGAAACACTTTTGTGTGGTAGGTGCATAACAATAACTCTGAGAGATTTTATGGAATTAAATAAAGCTAGAGATGAGGGAAAAATCTAATGAAACTTCCGTTTCATATCTCCACCAATGTGGGTTTATTCTCTGCAGTTTGTGTCATGAAAATAGAGAGGAGTTCTAGAAATGTTCCAAGACAAAGAGGTTTCAACACAATACTTAGTATGCTATGTTACTTTACCCAAACTCATGAGGAATTGTTTGCTATTGATCAGACTTCAGACACAGAATTATAGAATCATTCAGTTTGGAAGATATTTCTAAGATCATCAGACATAATGGAGCTTAGTAGCAACTGTGTTTTCTGGCTTACCAAAGAGCCAAGTGCACTTGGCCTTGTAAAAATCTCCATTTCAGGCCTTCACATAGTTTCATGCTTTAGACCTTGGTGAGATTGCTCTTAGTAAGTTTGGTGTTGCTTAAAGAAGCACACACAAGTCTCTGCAAGTTTTACTCCTTAAAGAAGGGTATGGCACCTAAATGTTAAAGCTCTGCAGCTGCACTGGTTTATATTTATCAGCTTCATCCCTTGAAGAGCTATAATTATGAAAACATTAGTATTGTTAAGTTCAGATGTG
Source organism: Fringilla coelebs (assembly GCF_963513975.1). Classification (NCBI taxonomy): domain Eukaryota; kingdom Metazoa; phylum Chordata; class Aves; order Passeriformes; family Fringillidae; genus Fringilla; species Fringilla coelebs. The sequence goes on along the minus strand of NC_140066.1, from coordinate 23,789,366 downwards.
ATCCATACAAGTTTCCTCAAGCACTTGGCAAATGAGGATCTTGTACACCTTATAAATGGAAGTTGGCCCCTTGCTGGGGTGTGTAATTTCTGTTGACTTGAAATCACAGAGGTTGAACTCCAGTAACCACTCTTGGGGAAAGCATTTCTTCACACACATTTACCTAAAAGCTGTGATTTGATCCTCCCAGATCCCACTCAGGTAAGTTATTATTTGGATAATCTGGATACATAAATCCTTTTCCATGTGTCTTATCTTTGATATTTAAAAGTAGTTAGTGAACTGGAACATCTAGTAAAAAGTTACTGTTAGCTAGGGAGTTACCAGAAGATTAGAGAAGAGTTTACATAATACGTATGTTAAGGAAAATTTACTGAGCAATTACACGCAAAGTGGGTGGCTGAAGGAAAAATAACCCTTTACAGCAGTTGGAGTTCTGTGTGCACAGCAAAGCTGGCAGAATGTAGTAACACCCTGAGGGTGAAGGGGAAAACTGCTGCACTGAAGTCAGTGATCTGTACCAGGGTAAGAAGTCCAGTATTACCTACGTTTGGAATCTAGGAAGAGTGTTTTAATTGAATCTAGTAGCATGTTTCAGCCTCTGATTTGTGAGACCTAATTGTTTGGAAGTCAGACCCTGGTTGTGCCAAAAAAATACGCTCAGCTTTCCCAAAGTGAAATGTTGGTTTGCTTGATTTGCAGTTCATGAAAAGTGGTCCAATGGTCTTTAATGAGATAACTGAGCTTTGTTATGGCAAAGCAGGAGCACAAGCCAGTTTGAATCCCCATATATGCTTGTGGAAATGTGACCAAGGTGTCTGAACACAATAGAAGGTGAGGAGTTGTGCAAAGCACTGATTGTGACAGCAACCGCATCTGGCCCTTCACCATTCTGGTGCAATATGTGCAGTTAGAGCTGTTGGTGGGCTGGTTGAGCCCTGCGAGATCCTTCTCGTGATCACACTCCAAGGATTATGACAGTTGCCTCTTTATTTTTATAAATTCATTTTCTTACTGCGGAAAGACTTTCAAGAAAAACTGCCAGTGACAAAGTCAGAATTACCTAGTTATAAGTGTGGAAAACTGGTCTGGGGTGCAAGGAGATGCACGTTTTAACTGTATGGCTTTTGACTGTTGTTTTTTTGTCTTAATTAAGACTTACAGCTTTTAATGTTTTTCTTATTTTCAAGTGAAAACAGGCAAAAAACTTTCTCCAAAAGTTATGAAAGTATTAATTTGCTCTGAGACATGCTAGTCTCTTTGGTAAGTTCATAATTGGGCAGAATTTTTTTTAAAATGCATATTCTTGTCTCTCAGGTATATAACTACTTCATAACTGGTAAATCTGTATTCATATGTTAGGGTTTTTAAAGGCATATTATTTACACAATTCACTTGAATGGCTCCTCTGAAAGCTGTGTGGCTCTCTCATGTAATTATGTATTTAGTATGCCTTGCATCCATTGTTGGGATAGGGGAAAAGAAAAAAAACCTAAGCCCCACAAAATCTACTAAAATAAATAATAAAAGAATATTCTCATTCTGTTTTGGCAGCTTTCTTAGAAGTTGTATTAGATGCTTTCTTTTTCAGATAAAAAGAACTACTAAAGCTAAAAAATGAAATATGTATGGCAGGTTTTTTAATTGTGAAAGTATACAAGATGCACTGGGAGTATTTTTTTTAATGCTTATATATATTTAATCAGAAAACACCTCAGAACAGTAGAGGTTAAAAGAATGAAAAGTGGATCAGGGAAAGGATCCAAAATAATTTTTTATCCAGAAGTAAATTTCTGGAATTATTATTAAGTTTCATGAGACCAACATTTGTAATGTAAATAGCAGCTGCCTTATCTGATATGTTTCGTGCAATGTGTTGCATTCTGTGGTGACAGGAATAGTGCAGACTGAACACAATGTGAAAGTGATGTATGTTATATTTTTGGCATTGGCTTAGTTAAGTATGTGGCCAAAAAAAGTATAAGAGGAACTGAGTGAGATTGAAAGGTATTAAAGTTTGTTCTCCCATTTTTTGTGGTGTATGATAAAAATAATTCTGAGTATTAGGAATCCCAGTAAGATCTGAGCGTGTGTTTGATAAAGGATTAAAATTCCTTAGGCACATTTCCTGAGAATTAGGTTTTATAGAGCATGCAGGAAACAGTAGTGTGAAAGAGACTTTCAGGGAGAATTGTTCTTGCCAGCCATTCCATATTTGCTTTCTGAAGTGGTGATCTGTCTCCTCATATCAAGCTCACATATGGTTTATATATTTCTAATACCCTTCAGAGCATCCCATATGTTTTATCTGCTCCAGTATGGCTGGTAGAATTTCTAGGGCCTCTTTTCCCCTCATGTCTTGGTTTTTGTAAGAGTTAGAAGTTGTGATTGGTTTATCTTTAGAGTTCACCTGTGTAAGGTGCTGAATTCTGCACTAGAAGGGAAACAATTCTGAACTAGGGAAGGACTGCAATAGATGTGGTTAGCATCTGAAATGAATCTTACGTACAGTACACCAAACACTGGCCCTTGGGGAGAAAATTTGGTTTCCTCTTTGGCTTTGTCACTAACTTGTGAAGATGTACAAAAAGTTATTAGGCTGCCTGTAAATCAAAGGTGTTGTCACTAACTTGTGAAGATGTACAAAAAGTTATTAGGCTGCCTGTAAATCAAAGGTGTTGTCACTAACTTGTGAAGATGTACAAAAAGTCATTAGGCTGCCTGTAAATCAAAGGTGTTTTAAGTGCATAGGTTATCATAAAGTTCAGTACAGGGTTCTTACGAGGAGTAGGTAATACCTCACTATTTTAAAATGTGCCACAATTAGAGACAGTAATTCTGTACTACTGTCTAATTAATTTCTCTGAAGTGACTATGAAGAAAATATCCTTCAACTATCGTTTGACTTTTTTTTGGTCATTCTTGTTTTACAGTGCGCTCAGTATAGTCAGTTTATGCTTTCATACCTGTGCACTGTAGTTGTGAACTGTAGTAGTTCAAGAACTTTATTTTTCCCTGTGTAGAGCCACTTAGTTTTACAGGACAAGGTGATATATTTCTGACCTGTAACACAATTTACTAAAACTGTGTTAGTTACCCCTAGTATATTGTATTTGCTGAAGGACTAGAAGAGAACAAATTTGATAAGAAAAACCCAGTCTGAAATGGTAATGTATAATCTTGTAATGCAGTAGCAAATAAAGTAAATAACCAATTTTTAGCACTGGTAAAAATTTAGCCATTGAATGTGTATTGAAATTTGTCTTTAGGACATCAGATAATTGGAAGAGAGGGTAGACTATTAGAGGCAGAACATCTGATGTAGTAAAAAAATGTTCTTGCAATATAATTACAAGAATAATTGAATAGGTTAAAATACATCTTCCTTCCCTTCAGCTAATGGTTACTGTCCACTCAGCTCAGGCAGAGGCTGTCAATGCTTCTAGCCTATTTTAATTCAAAGTAAGGCAAACCCATTTTAATCACCAGTGGAGCAGCTGGAACCAGCCTCTGTCACAAGGAGGATGCTGGTCTTGTTTGAAACTGTACTCCCTGTGTTTATTTAGTGGGAAAATACATTTCAGAGTTCAGGGAGTGGGATTTTAAAATCAATTGGAAAAAAGAAATTGGGTTTTTCATAAAATAATTCCCTATTTTATGCCACTCAATGTGTATTAAAGATGCTTAGCTTTTCTAAATAAAAAGCTTTGCATCTCTGGGTCTGAAAGTTGTGCAGACATCCGAAGTATTAATGCAGTTGGGAATTAGGAAAGTAAAGAAATTGCTGCATCCTGGCCCAGTACTTAGCAAGCAATACCAGCATTCCCATTTGGCTCTAGTCCAAGCACTATGCCTCTGTATCTTTGTTTTGATGAATCGATGTAGATTGACTTGAGTTCAAGAGAGGATTTTTTCAGTCAGCTTTCAAGTCATGAACACTGAGGCCGGTCCCTTGTTTGTGGAGCTGACAGTACAAAAGTGAGTGTTTGACACGTGGCTTGCTCAGTGCATGGGGATGGAGGCTGTTGAGATTTTTCAGAGATCAGACTCTAAATGAAGTTGTTCTGGTGGGTCACTCATCTGATTTACACACAAGCTGTTTCTATTGAAGCACCTGGGGCCTTTTGTTCAGGCTTGTGAGTAAGCCTCTTTCAGTCACCAGCAGTAATTTAGCTTCTCTGCTTCCTTCAATAGGTAAAAGGCAAGTACAGGAATGACATTTCCTTCCACACTGTGCAACTTCACGCTTATGTTTTTAAGATAGGTAACAGAACTGTGTCACTAATGTAGATTTTGTTATATACTGGAACAGATTCAGAAATCATCTAAGGTATTGGTAGTTTTTTACTTTGTACTTCCTAACTCTGGAACAATACTAAGTGGCAGGAGTGCACGGGTGAGGAATGATATCCTCTATTGGTCAGAGAGCTCTGCAGAATAGCCCTTCAGTGTTTTCCTTTGTTATTGTGGCAATTTTAGAGGAAGACATTTCATTGCCCTGTACAGTTCCCTGGCACAATAGAGTGCCCTACCTGCAGATTGTAATGACTCTGACTTGAGCTGTAATCTCACGCAAACCTTGAGTCAACTTAAGCTTGCCTTTCCACTGACAGAGTGCTCCTCATTTTTCCTGCCTCTGTACCTTCCCATGCTTCAGTCAGTACAAATATTTAAAGTAACTTCTTTTTATATATTGTCAGTCAGTTTTAATGGCAGTCAGTTCTTTGAGTTCATTATCACAGTATGAAAACTTGAGGCAGCCCAAGGGATGGGAAAGCTTGAGAATATGGAATAAATGATAGCTGCAAGTCTTGGATAACTCTGTATGGAAAAAAAAAATCCCATATTTATTTTGTATTATGTTATGAATCCTGGGATGGATAATGGTTAGCAGCTGATCCTCACCTAGGGAATTTACTCTGCATCATCAGAGGAACCATATAGTGAATCTCCTGTTACTGTGATGTTCTTAAAGACTAATAAGCAACTTTGATTTAAATAAATAAAATTGGTGAAATGCTAACCATGTCATGTATTAATTTTTTTAAAAAAAAGGTATTGTCACAACAGTTTTCAATAGCTGTAGTGATACATATTACATTGCAAAGAAAAGATTGCTGGCATTTGGAAGGTTTTTTATAAGTGGGAGTATTTGGGAGGTTAGAATGGTGGACAAGGAAGTATGGCTCACTTTTGTAGCTTGTTACAATACTATGGCTGTAATTTTTTTGGCTTCAGGAGGGGCATTACATGCAAGTAGCAAGTTCATGTGATATGTAGTACTATGATGTACTCAAATTCTTGAGTTTCAGTATTTTTGTAAAGGAAAGAGTTGTTTGTTTGTTTTTAAATGAAAATGCGGTGAGGAATGTATTTTAAGGAATCAAAGTTCTATTGAGAATGTTTCTATAGGTTATATTCCCCAGCAGTCTTTAAATACTATTACTGGAACAGCAGTGTAAGTAAATTGCAACAAAGTACAGCAAAGAATGTGGTGACAGACAAGGTTAATCTCTGTGTCTGTCTGCACAGGACCAGATTATGGATGTTGGTGATCACCTTTCTGCTCATTCAGAGATGGGTTATGTTGCTCTTACATACTCATTTAGTGCAAGATTGCGCAAGGTTTTCTAGCCCTCTCAAGAGCAGGAAGAAACGGAGGCTCAGAAGGCAGCTGTCATTTCATACCCATTCCAGCTGCCCTTTCCACTCAAATTTCCTCCCATCCCCTCCCCCTCTATTAAAAAAAAAAAAAAAAAGTGGGGGCAGGATTGCAAAAAAAGAAGAGTATGAGGGTTTAAAATCTCCAGCAGCTAATCTATCACATCCTTCAGTTTTCATGGCTATCTTCAGCCAATTTAAAATACACTTGTTTTTTCCTGCCTTGCCAGTAATTAGACAAATGCAGTACTGCTTATGGCATCAAAAACTCTGTGTCTGGTAAAAGCAATTGCTATCATAATGCATCCCTAAATTTAATAGTAGTGGTGTAAAATGAATAAGCAGCTCTCTATTTCAAGGGGTAATGGCTTTAACTATCAAAATGGCTAGTATTTTCCTTGATTGGCTGCTTTGGCTCATTTTTTGTATTTCTGTTTGTAGGAACTGAATCAATTTATTATAAAAATTGTATTTTATTTAACAAACAACAAGGCAAGCAGAAACATGAAACTCTTATAAAGTGTCACAAACTTCCTATTCACCTTGGATCATAGGTTTTTCCTTTTATCCTATTTACAGACAAAACACAAACCGGCTTTTTTCCCTGCAAGTATTACACTTAAAGTTGTCATTTACTTTTCTGCTTTCCTTGCGTTCTGCCTGGAGCATTGCTGTGGATAGAGAAGAGGTCTGATTAATTGGAAAGAAACTTTCTATTACTGGGAAAACTCAACACATTGTTGTGGAATATTAATCAAAATTTACTTTCTTGATCAATAGTGCCTTTTTTTTGCTACTATGCCATCTGTAAAGCTTCTCTCAAGGAAAAGATGCTTCAGCAGTTAGTGCTCTCTTAAAGGGCAGTTGTGTTGATGCCATTTGGCTAAGCCTTAAAAGTTCCTGTAATCTGTGCCATCCTGTCTCATACAGTCCCATCTCATAGTTGTCCTTTCTCTGCAGTGCTCTATGCCCAGATCTCTGTGGCTGGGCTGCTCCAGCCTGGCGGACAGCATGCCCTCGCTGCGATGCCTGTATAACCCAGGGACTGGCGCACTCCCAGCTTTCCAGGTACTTTCTGTCTCTCCCCACTCCTTTTCTCTCCATCTGTGTGCGTGTGCATCTCCTTTACTTGACTTGCCTGCTTGACCTCTATTTATTCTGGTTCATACTCTATGCCTCTCCTCTGTCATTCTGATCTCTGGTATTTTAACCCATCTTGTGTAGATTCAGGGCAGCTGGGGCGCTTCCATTTACCTTGATATAATTATTTTATCTAAGTTGGCTTGATACCATCATCTTTTTCATTGGTTTTAAATTGTGTCAAAAAGATACCACTTAATTATATCTGGCAAACAGCATCCATCACACCATCTCCAATCTGGCTATTCTGGCTATTTGCGATTCCCCTCCTATCTAAATTTTCTGCGTGCCACGTAAAGGACTAAGAGGGTGAGTTCATTGCCATGATGATAATTGATGCCAAAAATTCTTTACTTCAGCTTTGTTAGCAGGAGTCTGGACATTTTGACTACAGAAAATTATTATCCAAGTAAGCTGTCAGTCAAAAAGTAAATAAAGGAAACCTTTTTTTTCCTTTGATCTCTGAGTTTGATCTTAGGCTTTTCTCTGTCATGAGTCAGTTTTCTGCCAAACCAGTTTGTTCAGACCCTTTGGGTGACCAATCTTAAAAAATGCAGACATTCTTTCATGGGTAGAGAGTAAGACAGGTGCTGGGTGAGCATCAAGAAACCTAGACAAGGCTCTCATGATCATTGCAAACATTTTTGATGGCATGTGGACATAACTGGGCTCTGGAGATGTTATATTCACATTGGAAACTCTGAGGTATTTTATAAACTGCAGTGACTAAGGGACTTTAGGAATATCTTTGCAGAGAGCATGTTCATTTGAGCTTATTGTAGCATGAACATTTAGTTTGAGGTTTATGCTGCTAGATTATGCTACTGCTGGCCTAACCTGTGGCAGAGAGTTTTATTTACCAGCATCTTTCAAAACCAGATAAAAAGAAAAGGCCAGAATCTTTCTGAAATTTTCACTTGTTTCGGGGTAAGTTCATTATGCGCCTCTAAAGGAAAGCATGCAAAGATTATTTTAAGTTTTACTTCTTGCTCTCAGAGTTAGGATAGTGCTGTGGAAATAATCCTCTTAGTCCCAGAGGAGGCTTAAGTGTCTTGCATCGTTTTGGTGCAACTCTTTTTGCTGACACAGCAGTAGCACTGATGGACTCTGGAAGGTGTCCTGCCAGGCCTCCTTTGCTGATCCAAGCTTTTAGTGGGGCTTTCTGTGGGGGAGGGGGAAGCATGACTTCTTATTAGTCTAAGAGGACTCTAGAGACAACGGGCAGAGTTTAGACTCCTAATCCTGATTTGCATAATTTGACTAAATCATATGGGCCTAATTTTTGAGCTTTTGGCTATTGAAGGAATCTCAAATCTCTTTAAGCTTAGCAGTATATGGAAAGTAATTTATAAACTCAAATTGAGACTTCTTCCTTTCTACTTGAATTATTTTTGATTATTTAAAGTAGGCATATATTACAAACGGCAAGATAAATTAATTTATTTAAGCTTAAGATGTCCTTACTAATGATAGATATGAACAATAATTGTTCTGCTAATGCAGTGCATTGATATTTAGGGTCAAATGAGTCAGCTGCACTGTGATTGATTGTGCTGGGATACTGGTAGGACTGACATTTGCGTTTCTGCAGATTTTGAGAGATATTTCCATGTGTATTTAGTGACTATGGGAATTGGGGAAGTATGTCCTCCTTGCCATCTGAAATTATAAACTGGTAGTCTTCACTGAACTCTGACTGTTGTCTTGAGGAAGACATTTACTGCCAGTTGAGAGAGAAATCACATTGCCAGCAACAGCTTCTGCAGCACTGAGTCATCCACATTTCAGTCCATTTTTTTCAATGGGCTCTGATTGATTCTCATTAGCTTGCATGGTTTGAAGAAAACTCCCCTCTGAGGCATGGCTTCTGCATTTTCCAGCGCAGAATGGAGTGGTTTGGAGCCTCCTTGAAGCAGTGATGTTGCAGTATTTCATCATTCTTTAATGCTTCTTTTTTTTTGGTATCAAATCTTCAGGAAAACATTAAAGACTTTCTTGTAGCCCAGTGAATTTTCTCATATTAAGTTACTTTCTTTATTCCGTAGCAAGCTTGAAGTAACTGGAGAAGCATATCAATGTTCTTTGCTTGTGGCAAAAGAGAAGATGCCATCTGGAAGGCTACTTAGTCACTGCTGAATTTGTCTAGTTATTTACATGCCTGCCTTCAGATGCTCAGACAGAAATGTGGAAAGATGCTCTTTTTGAATAGCTCAGTTAAAGTCTTGCTGACTCCTCATGGGAAGCATTGGCAGGTAGTTGATTTAGAGATGATTCTGTTAATATGTCAAGTAACTTAATTTTTCTTCTTTGTGTTTTTATTATTGGAGACAGGTGAAAACAGGATCTTCTGGTTCCTTAGCCTTTAGGCAATCATCTTGCAGTGGGAAAGGCTTTAAGGCTAAACCCATGAATAGGGGAATAAGGAGCTAGAAACAATTCTTTTTTACATCTTTTATCTCAAAGGGCTTTGCAACTGATAGTCTACTGTGTAACTGAATTTCATAGCAATCATGGTGGAAGATGGCAGCAAATTGGAACATGAACCCCTATAAGGCTCTGTGGAAAGTGGTCAAGTCAAAGAGGGTATTTTAACTAGAGAAAAAGGCCAGCTATTCCATTTTTGGTGTCTTGGATGCCAGATTTTACAGTACTGTTAATCTGCAAAGCAACTGAAAATTAGGTTGCGTGTAGATTATCCTAATAATAAAAAATAAGTTATGAAGAATATACTCTTTTTTCTTAGAAATTTGTGCTTTGGAAGTTTCCAAATGTGCCAGCAGGTTTTCATTACATTTTCATGTGAAGATAATTACTTTACCTGTTAAAATATTTTTCCATGCATGCTCACAAGACTCTATTTATGTTCCTTTTCATAGTTGGAGCTCTTTGAAAATTCAAATTTACAATTACACCCATCAAGTATGCCAAGGGAATGATTGTATTAATCCTTCCAGGTTTGCAGAAGACCAAAGTATTTTCTTGAATTAATTTCTGTAGGCTGTTGTAGGCTGTTTCCTGTAGGCTGAGGAGGCTTGAAGAGGAATTTGAAAGTCTTGCCAAAGACTTTATGTATCACCATAATAGCTGAGAGCAGTCCACCTCTTCCTTTTTACCTAATTCACAGCCAACACAAATACCAGCTCCTGTTTAGATTGTAAACTTCTTGGGACAAGAGTCATGCTTTTACTACCTTTGTCTGGAGCCTAGACACAGGTGGAAGAGAAAAGAGTTGTCTTGTCAGCTTCATTTTGCCAAATCTGAAACTTTTTTTTTCTGTAACAGGCTCTAGTAGTCAAAGGGGATGATTAACTTTTGTGGTGCAGGTAGCAACATCTTGTTGAATACAGAAGTGTCTCTATAGAATGTCAGAAATTCGCATTTTGTTTTACCTGAAGATCTTGGCCATAAAGAACTACACCTCAGGGCTTGTCAAGTGAAGGGGATGAGCTTCTGCTTGGTTTTACAGAAGTGAGCATGCGTGTGAGACTTCCTCGGTCTGGGCTAAAAGCTCTGTCCCAGGGAGGAAGGTATGTGTTGCTGTGCTAGGCAAATTGAAGCAAAAGGGAGTGCACTTGAGGCTGTGCTGTTCTGTGACCTCTATGGACTGAGATTACTTTTGCAGAAAGGTGAACATGCAAAAGATGTTAAAGGTATGCAGTGATGGAAGTCTGTTGTCCTTGTGAGACAGGCATGAACTTATTCTTCAAATTACTTTTACATTATTTTTTCCTAATGTTTATATTTTTTGTGTTACAAAGCAGAATATTTGTCAAAGAAGCATTGTCAGTGTATTGGTAGAAACAGTTGTGTCTCTAAATTTCCTTCAGCCTGTTCACGCACTTCTGTGTTAGATATTGACGTTTTATTGCTGGAAATACAGTGTAAATGTGAGCAGTAGTACATCATTTCTGGTTATACAGGAGGTTAGAGCTAGAGTCTTGGGGTGGCCAAACTGCATGCTCAGAAATATGTTTGTGAGAAAGACATTTGAAGGAAATTGTTTGGCTTTGGAGTCAGTGTTTGCTGGTGTGCATAGTTCTGTCTCTAATTGGGAAAGATACGAGATGTCCAGTCATAGACTCCATCAGCATGGAGACACTAAGCCTGCTTTGTATTCACCCCTCTCGCTATGCCAGTGGCTGTGTGAAGCCTGCCCGGGGCTGTTTACAGTGCACCTCTAAAGCAGAATCCTAATTTTGGTGACTAATAGCCAGAGCATGTGGCTCCAGCACCCCTCTGGCTGGCAGCAGGCTCTGCCCTGGTTGTGAATGTAGTTAGGTGGCCCCCAACTGTTTACAAGACAGCAGAGGTGAGATCTTTGATTGACAAGTCAGAAATGCATTAGATCATTCCTCTGCCAGTCTCTGGTTCATGCTGTTAAAAATGTCAGCCTCTCCAAGTTTGAATGGCAGCCCGAGGGCCTCAGAAGCTTTTTGTTTTCTGAGATGGAAACACAAATTGGATGTGTGCCTGAGCGCTTCATCCTGGGCTGTAATTTCATCTTTTAGCTAAGAACCACAAGGTACATGAGCAAAGCACCCTGTAAACAATAATACTGGGGAAAAAAATAAACAAGGTCGTGTTTCTGGTACGTTGATCCACTGGTGTCCTGACCTCTATCACGTTGAACATCTCCACTCTGATTGCTGTTCCCTTTGGCATTACAATGAGAGGAGATAGACTGACACAGGAGGCAAAGATTTAAAGTTGCAGTGCTGTTGCACATTCCTTGTATTGGCTATGAAATATTGAACTGCCACAATGTGACACCTGGTTTTTTCAGCAAAGTTTCTTGTTGGAGGTGTTCAGCAGCAGTCTTTTCTGGTTTTCCTCATTTTACCACCTGGTAGGAGCAATTATAAAGGCATGAGACTATAAAAGAAGGAGCAGAAATGAAGCCAAATCATATTTTTGTGTTTGCCTCCAGCCCCATTTGTAGCTCAGACTTTTGGGAGCTTCACTGTAGGAAGACTACAATGGTTAGCCTAGCTGGCGATATCTTTAAATAAAGTGCCCAGTGACTACAGAAGAGCTTTCTTAACCATATTTAGGATTTATCCCTCTTTAAATTTGGTGACGTTGTCTGGCTGGTGGTGTCACCTGTGCAGAGGCTGGGTGATACTGGGGAGCCCACCAAACTCAGGAAGTTGTCCAGGGTGTGCTGCAAGATCTTAGCTCATGGGTAGTAGCAACAGCAAGAGATATTTTCCTCCTTTCAAGTGGCAAAGAAATTAAAAATAAATCTTTCTTTGTAGATCAGTGGGATGGGTTTGGTTGTTTTTTGTAGCACATCACTAATTTCTAATTACATTGAGTAATTACATTTAGTAACAGAAATCGGCATTTGTTCTGCACCCATATTGATCCTCAGAAGTTCCATGTGCTTTTATTAGCTCTGTAATCTGGGTATCAAGAAGTGAGAGACAGAATCTCTCACTGAGAAATACCACCTCAATGTGTCCAGCACAATGATTAATTTAAACTGCATCGTAGCTACAAGGCCTCCCCCTCCTTCAGCATGAGTAGTGATGGTCTGGTTACTACTAATGTGCTTTTCCCGCTAAGGTGAGGGCAAGGTTTCTAGCACATCAGCACCAGTTTGACTGTTGGGTTTAAAAAATGAAACAAAACTCATCCGAGTTTTCCTTCCTCCCTCGTTAGGAGTCAGGAAGGTGTGTAAAGCCGTAGTGACAAACGGCATATGCAGCGCCGCGTTGGAGGCATACAGGTATCTTTAAAGCTAGCTCCGGTTCCTCAGGATTGCGAACATCTGCTTGGAGGTATTGTGGAGCTCCACAATGCACTAATTGAATTACTCTTTTCTGGAGTTGCAGGCTGCGCTAATTGAATTAGAAGGCGGCAGTGCGTGTGCGCGCTGCCGCGCGGGCGCGGCGCGGGGCGGGGGCCGGGCCATGGCGCGGACTGTGCTGCGCTCCCCCGGCCGCGCCCGGAACTGCAGCCCCGGGGCTCGCCGGGCGCCGCAGCCGCGGGCTTTGGCACTTAAATAACATTTCAGCGACTCTTGCGTGCTGCCCCAAAGCCTACATCTTTGTCCCTTTCTGTGGAGAAAGGAGGCTCTGAGGGTACCCCACTTCAAGCCCCTCGCACCAGTCATAGGCGGTCCAGTGCGTTTAGATTCAGCCTAGTCCCTGTAAATCGTCCCATTATCTCTTTGGATTTGGTGGCTCCACGGGCAGGGAGGACTTCAGAGGGAGCCGGTGGCACAAGATCAAGTTGTACCTTTTTGTGCTCAACTGGCAAAAAGATAACACCAATGATTTTAATTTAAAAATACAAATACAGAATTTTATGACAAATTTGGAGAAGTCATGAAATACTTCCTTACCCGCATCTAAATTTAAGCAACGTTAGAATTCAGTCGCTCTTAGGAAATATGCAGAGATAGTTCTGAATAATTCTGTATAAGGAGAAGAAAATGAAATATTTCTTCTCTGAAATAAGGTGAACACATGCAAAATTTCAGGGAATCAACCCACTCTCAGAGGAAATGCACTTGCTAAATCTTAAAATTCATAGCTTGAAGAAGTAGCTTGCGACACTGTGTCAGATTTCATCTTATTTCCTCTGCTTTCTGTTGGCTATTACTTACATAGCGTGTAAAAATACTCAGATATTCTCTTTCCTGTATTCTGTCCTCTATAGATAACCAGATGACTCACTTTTCTATAAAATCTCAGCTATTTTCACTCAGTTTTATCTGTGTTTGGTCGGTCACTCTCATAAACATAAACCATATCACAGACAAGATGGTATTTGTTTTGCTTTAATGGTTTCTTATGTTTTGTTAGATTTGAAATAAAAATAATTTGCTGGAATACTCTGCAAACTAAGTAAAATTAAACTCTTCTTGTGAAAATACATAACTGATACTCTGTGATATGAATGGTTCTTTTTTATGATGTTTGTATACTTGCCCTGTGTCTGGTGATGTTAAGCAGGGCTTCTAATTGCCGCTAAGAATTGGCAAAATTGCTGCTAAAGTTATTTAACAACCAGCTGCCCCCCTAAATAAAATGCATGTTTTTTGTTAAATTGATGAAACAGGTTTTTGTTGCTTTTTGAGGAGAATTCCCAAAGAAGTTTATACTTTGCGAATTCTGTTTTTTGGATTTTATTTATGTTTATAGTTGTTTCTCTCTAGCATTTTTTAATATATTTCCTTATTTAAATATATGTGTATGTGTGTGTATAAGTATAAAAAAAAAATCAGGTTGTCAGTCTTCTTGGCTCCCTTTCTAAGTAGGCAGGTAGACTGCTTCTAGTAGCCATTGTGAATGAAGTAGCAAGTAACTCATTGATTGTACCCAAATATTTATTTAGGGCTGATTTCTAGTTCTTAAATGACTACAAATATAATTTGGTATTGTGTCTGTATATAGCAAGATCAACCATTGCTTTTTGCCTACCTTCTACAAAAAATCCCTGTGATTTATTATCTCAAAACACAACCATATATCCAGCGAACAAAGGAAGAAGCTCTTCATTCAGCCAATAAAGCTGCATACACTTCTACTCTTTCAGGAATATACCTTGTTCTTCCGTCACATCTTCAGAGTAATAAACTGTGCAGCAACCCTTTGATGTAGGTAATAACATTTGACCTTGCAACACAGTACGTTCCCTTGTGCAAATGAAGACAAACTTAACACGTTGGTGTTGTGGTGCTTGTTCATTAAAAAAACCCAAACACGCACATACACAAAATTAGTGTGTAGGATAACACACTTATATCCAGTGCCTTCTTTTGGTAAAAATCAGAACTGAAGATGGTTGTGGTGAGATTGTCACCTTTAAAATAATGTGAGAGTGAATTTGGTGCTGCCTTAAGAGGCTGTAAATGGGAAAGAATCTATTCCATCCAGCGTATAGAGTGTTTTTAAAATCAATCTATTTCTAGAAACTAAATTGTCCTGGGACCAGCTCTTGATATAAAAATTCATAGAAACCTGTTTTTCCGAGTGTGGTAACTTCTTGCCATAGTGCTGTAGTGTTAGAATTCACATTGGCCAGGTTGTTCTGTAAATTAAACAGTGACAGCTTCCCTCGGGGGAACAGCCAATGTATTTATGATGATGTGCTGATTACACAAAATACACTGCAAGCAGAAAACAGCTGCAGAGAACAAACCTCTTAAAAGAATACAATTACAAATAGCACCCTCAGTATTTCTAGTGGTGAGAGCAAAATACAGCATGCTAATGCAGGCTTCTAGTTTGCTTCCAAAGAAGAAAAGCGATCTACAAAGAGGAGGCTGAAGTATGGTTGGATGCACACACCATGCCAATGTGGAGCGGCACGTAATCCCCTCCTGAAGGTGAAGGGCAAGAATACACCTCAGGCCTGCTTTTTAGCTGTCCTTGTTGCTTAAAATTCCTGTGACTGCAACTCCAACAGCACTGGCTGGTGAGGGGTTGGGGCTCTCTGGCTTGTCAATGTTTTGACTGCTGTGGTTCATACTCTGTGTCCTGGTTAAGAGCTACGATGTGATTAGATGACTAATTTGTGCTACCAGTATGACCATTATGAAGCAGACCATGGGAGATACTATAGGGGAAAAAAATGACCCTAGTTTAAAGCTGAGCTTTCTTTTGCTGCTAGTTATTGCTTTGAGGGAATTTTTGGAAATAAATTTCAATTGTTGTCTGCAGTAGCCTGCAAGTGTTTGGTTTTTAAAAGGTTCCTGTTTTGTGTGTGTAGGGCAAGGTCTTGTACAGTCCAGTTTAGGATAAGATGAAACTTGAAAC
The DNA here is from genome assembly GCF_963513975.1 of Fringilla coelebs. Lineage (NCBI taxonomy): Eukaryota > Metazoa > Chordata > Aves > Passeriformes > Fringillidae > Fringilla > Fringilla coelebs. Next base: position 23,773,800 of record NC_140066.1, on the reverse strand, counting down.
ATAATATTACTGGAAGATGGTGGAGGTCAGACTGTGATTATAAACTCAGGGGACAGACACATGAAGAGAAAAAGGTCTTCAGCTGGAAACAAAAAATGAGAAGTAACTGGAATTGCTTTGTCTAGTGCAGCTGTATGCAAGAGAGTTGTGATAAGGACCACTGTGGTGGGATTTTCTGTGAGGCCTTTTTGAAAATGAGGAGTACGTGGCAGTAGCAGCTCCCACAACTGCTAATATCTCACTTTGGAGAGTTGCAAAAGCAAAAAACCTCCACTACTCCACAGCACATTCTTTTTTTGTCTGAGTTGATCTGTCACACTTAAATTGTTAAAATATAACATTCTACTTTTGGCTATGCCTTGTTTGTATGTGGGAGAGTGAAAACACAGAGAATACCCTTTCCATCCCCTTTTTCAGAGTCACTGATAGATAAATGATGCCTTTTAAAAGTCTGGAATTATTTGGTGTTTGCTATCTTTGTTATGTTCTGGGAAAAATGTATCTTTTTAAAAAATGTATCTTTTTAAAATGAAGAAATGCAGTCCTTTCAACATACAGATCTGATTTTAGAGCAGATGAGCTAAAAGCATTGGTACTCTTATTTGGAAGGACTTAATTTGAAGTATCAGGTTTTCCAGCTATGGATTGCTGGTTTGTACTAATAGACTGTTATTCATCTGTCTGTATTTTCTTTAAATCGTTTTTGAGCCTGTGTGTGTTGTCCTGCTCTGCTTACATGTATCCCATGTGGCAAGAGGGAGTTTTGTATAATCACCCTGCTTTAATCAATAGAATAATTGATAAACCAGATAAGATTTAAACTGATTACCTCCCCGAGTAGAACTCCCCGAGGGCCTTGGACTCTCTTAATTTTGACATGTATGTTGTGTACCCCGTGGATGAAGTGCAGTTTGAATTATCTGTTTTTATTTGCTTAATGATGGGGAGGGTGTTAAAGTCAAATGTTTAATTAACCCAGCAATGGGCTGCGCTGTCACTTACACACACATCCAGCTGATTGAGATATCTCACCGAGAATACTGAATAGGAATGATAATGTGGCACTGAGACGGAAGATTGCTTTTTCAATCCATTTGCTGGGTCACTGCTTTGAATGTCTTACTGGATGAAAGGCATTCAGCCTGGAAAAAAAAATTCAGCATTTAAGTACATTTTGTTTTCCTGGCCCCTTTCCACCAAGAAGTTAAATAAAACAGATATGCTGTAGGTTTAATAAGCCATTCATGTTGTAGCAAAAAAGCTGCAACTACTGGATCTCGAATAGGCGGTGGTCTAGAGCTGTATCATTTCCTATAGGAACAAAATGTTTGCCAGCCCCAAGGTATCTGAAGGTGAGAACCAATGTTCATCCTTATCTTTCCTTCTTTGGTTGCTTGGCTACTCACCCTATTTGATGGTCTCCAAAGCATGTCCAACTCTTTTTTCTTACCAAGTGCAATGAAATATAAAATAATACTTTGTAACTCCTTGTTCTAGTTGAAGAAAATGGTGTTGTAGAGTTGGAATTATTTTACAGTGGTAGAACCTAGTAGTGAGTTGTTAAATTTAAATGTTGCAGGAGGGGCTGTTGTGTTGCCACATTTAAATTTGCTCTAGCCAAGTCAGGAGAACCCAAAGGTTTGTTTCTTGGGTGGCAGCTGTTCAAAGGCTGCAGTGCTTGCTAGCCAAACATTATAATGTGCAGTGCCTAATCTGTAACTTTCAATTCTTTTATTAGAAGATTTTTTTTTTTTTTTTTTGCTTGATGTGATTGAACAATCACACCTTTTTTTCATATCTGCAGTGAGGTTTTTCAACTGCACTGTATGGAAGGAAACCTGCCCTGTATTGGAAGCTAACTAAATTTGCCTCATAGTGCAGTGGTGTGATTGATGCTTCTTGTAATAAATGTAGCTTTGGAAGCTGGAAAAACCACCGAAGCCTGACTGTATGGACTAATTACTACTGTGAGGCACTCTGGGGAGGTGGAGCTGTGTCATCCACACTGCTCCATGGTGACTTCATAGGTACTTTGAACCTATTCCAGATTGAGAACCAAGTAGCTTTGGCTGCAGGGTCACCTGGCTCACAGTGTCTAAGACAAAGGTCTGGGTGCCTTCGACATTCAGTGGTGTAGACAGTGTGCTGTGAATTCCCATCAGTCTGACACTGCAGTGAGATCACTGAATTCCCTTTTTTTAACAAGTGAGCTGCTGTAGGGGAGAAATTGTGCCTAAAAAGTTAACAAGTTTTGTTCCCCTATGCTGTCATTTTTACTTTGGACAACTTGTGCTTCATGCCTTTGTTTTTTATCTCATTTTCCCCTTTCCTGCAATAAAAATAAGGAAGGAAAAAACAACAAGTAAAGCATAAAACAGTACAGTGAGATGAGGATGGTGTGGTTGATTTAGGTATTTGAGACTGAGAATGCCACAGGCTCTGGGGAAGGGATGTGATGACAAGTGGAGGTATTTTCTCTGTTTGACAGGAGGGCTCAGAATGAGAGGTTTAGAAAAAGAAAATTATAATAATAATTGGAGGTGATGACCAGGAATGAGAGGGGAAGGGGTTTTATAGTCAGTCCAGTGAGATGGCATTGGTTCTTCGAGAGAAATAGTTTTAAAAGTTAGAAAATAGTGCCTGAAGAAGGATGATGCCTATATAACTTAGATCAAAGTTACAAGGTGATTATATAGCTTGAGTTAAAAAATATCAATATAATTTGATATACCTATATAGCCTGATATCAATATAACCTAAATCATGACTGTTTATATATCTATATAACCTGATACCTATATAATCTGAATTGTAGCTTTTTATACCCGTATAACCTGAAAAAAACTTTTATGCCTTCATAACCTGATATAAATAACTTTTGATACAATGTAATGGCTAGTATATGGTTATCTAGTTGCTTAATGCTGAATAGGCAAAAAAGAAGAAAAAAACTTGCCAGGTGGATAGCTTTAGAGATAGATAAGTGTAGTATTAATGAAAAATTGGCAAGTGCAAAGCCAGTTAGCCACAAAACAAAGAATTTAGGCCAGTTGAGACCAGATAGACCAAGGAACGCTGTAACTGCGCTTGTTCCAAAGACAAAGTTGAAAAGTTCAGATATGAAGAAGACCTTGGAAGCCTTCATCAAAGGCCCCCGACCTCCCTGAGTTGGGTGGCGCAAGCACAGTGCTGCAGAACTGTCTGATAACCATGAGCTCATACGATGTAAATCAGTTCTGGCACCTGTGTGATGATATTGTAATGACACAGTGACACGAAACAATAGTCATTGTGTAAGTGTAGCATAGCACTGGACAGAGGTGGGTGAATTAGGTGGAGATAACCCCCTCACCATCAGCACTGCAATAAACAAACACCTGCTCTATAGACATTGGTCTGTGGGGGTTTATTTCCAGCCTATCTTTCAGGCATCAAGGACATGAAATCTGCAGCAAAACTAGACACTTTTACAACTGGTTTCTAAGAGCACTTGCAGCTCCTATGCAGATGAAGCTGTAATAAATATTGTACAAAGAAAGTTAAGCTGTAACTAGAGAATTTTAATAAATAAAAAGTTTTTTAAAACTCTCCCTGGATCCGGTGGCTCTTGCTAACTCTTGTTAGAACAAGAAATATGTTTTTGACATGTATTTTGAATGTTGGCTTATATTCCAAGCCTGTAAAAGCTGACTTTGTGCTGTCCCCCCACCCTACATGTAGGGGAAAGAAATCAAGAAAACATCTTATTCCAGCATACAAAATCACTGATAAAAGCCTACAATTAATGTGCATGGGAGGGAAGAATGCTGTGAACTGTGAATAAGAGCGTATAATTTCAAACTTTGGTACTTTTACACTCTGAGATGAGTGTTGAAAATGAATTTTTGTGGAAGGAATGTAGCAAAATGAAAGCAACAAAGAAGTGAGAGCCAAGCCTGGATTGATTCAGTTCTTTTCTAAAAGGCTTCCGTTGCATGCAAAATCCTTCTTCCTGAAGTATGTGTGGCACAATTCAGCAGTCTGGCAGAAAAATTTAACCCCAGCTGAAACTGTTATAAAGGAATTTTAACCTGAATTTAAAAGATGAGATAAATTACTAATGTTGCCCTGAAGAATAGAAAGGGAAGAATATTGTTTTGTTCAATGTGAGGAGCAGATGTACAAGGGTAAATCAGTAGGGAAAGGCAAACCAAAGCACAGAGATAAGAAGATTCAGGACAAGTCCTGACACCAGTCTTACATAGGTGATCTGGCTGAGTTTTTGAAAGTATACCCATATTATGTGTGTTGTGAGGTTAATTGGATGTTTTTGGCCATGCTTTTTTGGGAGCGTGTGCTTTCTGTTCCTTAAAAAGATGTAGATGGCTTTGAACTACATTGAATTTTAGAGTACAAGACGTACACTATAAAATCATGCATAGAAAGTGCCAGCTATAAAAACATGTGTATACCTGTGAAGGTGCTGATCAATTTGTGCTATTTAGGAAAGAAAATTCCAAAACAGACCTGGCTGTGAAAAAATGCAAATAATAAAATTCAGCTAGAGGTCCTTGAGGCTTCTTAAGCTCTAACCTTGTTATGAGGAATGGGGAAGTCAAACTGCCTAATGCAGATGTCTGTGAGTTACAAAAATAACCAGATGTCCTGATTAGCAGAAGCAAATGTTCTTCCCTTAATCCACGTGAAATTATATTCAAAGGCTCTCCGGATGTAATGTGTGTGTAAATAAGGGCCAACAAACATTGAAATAGGAAGAGCCATTGGCCAACTAGCTTGCAAAGCTTGAAAGATTGAATATTAAAAACAAATTTGCTACTGCTGACTCTCTTAAATTCACAGAACAGAACTGTTAAGCAGGGCTGCTTCCTGGGAAACATGGAAAGCCTGTTCTCATTAGATATTCTCTCTCTCTCTCTCACTCTCTTGAAAAATATGGGTGAAATGAAACCAGCTTTTTTTAATTCCCCTAAATGACTTGTTCCTAGCATCTGTATTTTGGGGGGGGAGGGGGATGTGGTGGTGGTGGTTTTTTTGTTAGCTACAGAGCTAGATTTTTGCTGTTCGAAATGCATCTGTTCATCAGATCTTTGATATTTGTGCTGGGTTCTGGTATTTTAATGTTAAATTGAATTTACTGTTCTAGTAATGCGGACTTCCCACACCATTAAATTACCCTTTATAGCCAACAAGTAATTACTAAGTTAAAGAACGTCATAAGAAGCTTTTCTGTATGCTAGGAAATTCTGTTATCAAGTCTCATGACTTTGAAAATTTATATTTTTCCAATTATTAATTTGAATGAAAAATTAAGAAGACCATGAAGGATCCATTCTGCAGATGTGAAAAGCAGAATCTTGCCCTGGTTGTTGAAACTTTTGTTATCATCATCAGTGTTAAGATGGAGGCAGACCAAATTAGGACTTGTGTGAACATGAATGTATGTGTCTGGTCAGAGGTGTAGTGTTGTACTTCCCATTTTCACTGCTGTCAGAGATTCAGTTTTAAGAATTTAAGTTTTAGTAGGCATCTGAGCTGCTTGGGCATGAATTTCAACTTGTAAATGTTCCAGGTGGGGGAGTGAAGTCTTTACCCCCATTACGGGGCATTTATAAATGTATTAGAGGAAAAGAAAGTGCCATGCTTCTGTGCAGCTAACAAGGTAATAGATATAATAAACAGAATAGACATGTGTATGCCAGTGTGTAAAGCAGACACTGAACTGGAAGGCCTTTTTAGTTTATTCCCTTTCTTTTTCCATTATCAGTCAGTGCAAGGCAGGCTGCAGATTCTCTGGCCTCCTGTCATTCTAATGCTCAGCCAAAACCCCTTGCAAAAGTACCATTTAACTTTAAACTTGTAAGAGCTGGGAAACTTGTCTGCGCCTTCATTCCAGGCTGAAGTCACCCCCTTGTGCCTACACGTTGCAATTTATGGTGTTCTCTAAAAGGATCTAATCTCGGTAAATGTTCAGAGCAGCAAATGCCGAGGAGGAATGGGGTCTGATACTTATCTCTGCATTTTCATTGCTGTGGATCTCCCTGTGTGTTATAGCTGTCATTTTTGTTTTATCTACTGAACAGCAGAGAATTGCCTTCAAACTTGCAGCTTTCATACTTGTTCTTCTCAAAGTGTTACCAATCATAAAGACTGGTTTTATATACTAGTGACTGGCCAAATAAGTGTGAATTTGAATGTTTTGGATCTCAAGATAGGAGAAAAAGGAGAAGATATCCTCACATGTTTTTAGTGTATCTTAGACACTTTTTTTTTAACAGTAATACTGCTTCAGGCTGACACTGGCTATGCCAGGATTCATCCTAGCACTGTTTGAAATGGCTGAGATATTTATAAACTGACAGACAGCATTTATAAAATGAGGATGCTGACAGTCCCTTAACGATAACAATGGACTTGGACTCATCTATCACTTACAGAGGTTATTGGAAAGGGAACATAAGGCTTCTATGTGCCTCTGGTCTTAGACTGGCACTTATTTCCACACATAGCTCTTCTCTTTTCAGTTCTCTTTGGCTGACATTGGCATTAGGCAATTACAGCTAATTTCTCCATACCTTTACCTGATGATGCTTTGTCCTGTTTTCTGCAAGACAACTAACTTTGCAGCATCTTGGAGCAACACCCTCATTCTCCCAAATTCCCTCTTCCTAAACAAGAGGAACATCCTGACTTCTGGCAGGCTGCTGGCTTGAATTGGGAGAGAAGAACAGTGTGCCCTGATTGACAGACTTAACCCGGGGCTGGGCAGGGGTTAAACAGGCCGTCTGCCTCCTTTTACTTTCATACAGCACCAGTCTGCAGACAGAATGCTGATGTACCTCTTTATTCAGTGGCTGCCTCTTGACTGAGAGAGTACCCTTCTGTCCTTGGTGAGGAGGACCAAGTGCAGCACAGGGACACTTCCAGGAACATGAAAAAGGATGTCAGTTATTTTCAATTTCTGATAAAATGCTGTGTTCATTCAATGCACTTAGGAGCTTGAGGGTCAGGTCATATCAACAGTTTGCACTGGAAAAGGAAAAATGCACTATTTCACTGGTGTGTGCTAAAGCATCTATTTTAATGTGGCAGCAGAAATACTGAGACAGCTATGTCTGGCATCCAGTTTGCCCTTGGAACATTTACTCTACTCTAACTGTTTGCACACTGTGTTCCCACTGTATTATTTGCTTAGAGACCTAAAATACCCAAGTAGATTTCCTACATGCAGTTGGATCTGCTGATACCACTAAAAGCACACTCTGCACACCCAGGCTTCTGTTCGAACTGATGTATACGCACGCAATGGCTGGAGCGAGACTTGATTGGCTTGAGGGGGTCTATTTATCAGGGAACTCGATTAAAATACAGACTGCACATGACATCAAATTTGTAATCATTTTTCCACAGCAAGCAAGCAAGCATTTTCTGTATTGGATGCAGGTGTTTAAAGCAATAGTGTGTTTTAAGGGCCAGTGCAGCACAAATTCTGGCCTTTGGGATAAAGACAAGTGTTTTGCCTGCATAAACAATATATTATTTTTTTCCCCTCCCCGAGGTCCACACACACCTAGTTTCCCTCAAGCTCATCATCTCTGTCAGGTTAATCAATAGGCACCGTATGGCAGAGGGTCAGTAATCAGTGTCATCGTGCCTTTAAATCGTGTTGAAAATTTGCTTAAAGCCTGGGCCAATTAACATCGAGATGATGAATGGATGGGTAGATGGGAAGAGCCTGGCGCTCAGGGGCTTTGTGAGAAGGAGATGCTCAGCTGTTGAGCAGCAGACACCAGCGAATAAAATCAGCCATTCATGTGAGCTCAGTCCACCCACTCTTAATGATAATGTCAATCTAGCAAAATATATACACATTGGAGTTGTCATGAGTTCATAAATCAAAGGAGTTTGTCAAAGGCATTCAGATTAACGAGGCAGCAGCAATAACAAGTCAAATTTGCATAGAGAATTGCCCGAATCTCAGTAAATTATGATCCTGTTTTTCATTTGATTATTTGCTAATGTCTCAAGAGGGAGAATGATTATATTAGCATGCAAAATCTACTCCAGAAGTAGAAATCCGAGGTATAGCAGACCAGCACACGATGACAATTAATCAGTTTCTGCATACTAGCATAAACACGCAAGGCCCAGAAATGAACTCCTTTTTTATTATTATTTCTCCTTGCTACTGATCCAAATGGTTCAGCTTGACAGAGACTTTATATTGCTTTAACAGTGTTCTGAATTGTGCCTGCAGGCAAGACATAGTTATGCAGCTATAACCAACCTATCCATCTGCCAACCAGATTGGAATTCTCCTATCCAAGGCTTCCATTAACCCCCACTGACAGCTCCAAACAGGATTAAGAATTTGAAAGCATAAAAAATAGTTGTGCTCTTCACATAGACACACGCTTCTCCCCCACCCCCACCTCCACACACTTGGAAAAAAGGCTGTGTCTGTACTCTTTTATAATTAGTGCAGGGCAGAACAGCATCAAAGAAAGCCTCCCCCAGTTGGCAGGGGTTTGATTTCCACCACGAGTGAGGCGGTACTAAAGGTAGCTCTGCCCAATTGGTAGTCCCTGGGAGTGCATTTCTCCATGTATTATATCTCATTCCCAGCAGTGTTTTGCTGGGCTGTGTACACAAAATACTGCATGTCATCTCCTGTCAAATGCTTCAGTCTGGGGATTTCGTATGCATTGTAGCATGTTGTGTTTAGTGGTGGAGGAAGCTTCATAGGGAGAGTTAAATAGTAATAATTTTGTAGTGGTCTTTAAGACAACCTGCCATGGAGTTATATTCTGTTAATTACAGGCTGAAGTTTTAAATGCAAATCAGATTTAAAAGGATCTCATTACAGGCAGTAGCCATTTTAGGAAAAATGAGCTATGGAAGGCAGAGCCCCTTTGCAGGAATCTTCTGTTAGAGACAAATTTTCAAGGTTACAAGAACTATGAGCTTGGGTTTCCTGACTTCTTTTCTCACTACTTCCCCTGTCATTGTGTGACCTTGGGCAAAAAAAAAAAAAAAAAAAAAGTATTTTACCTGTCTGTGGAAGGAGAGTGTGCTTTGGAGACTTCAGTATCTAATCTTCCCTGTATTTGTTCAAAAGAAGATACCCTTGCACGCAAGCATAAATGCTTTTAGCTAGTCCAGCTTTAGTCAAGAAGGCTTGCCTGTGGGAAGTAAAAATTTTCCCTGCTGGAAGGGAGTTTGTATGGCTTTTCAGCCTTCCATGTGCACTAGTTTTCTTTGCTTCTTTCTCCCTAGCAAATTCCATCGTTCCCCTACTATGTATGAAGTACAGTTGCTGCAGATATTTAATATTCCTACTGAGTACACCCAACTTACCGTCTGGATACCAAATGCTTCTTTCCAGGTCTGTGCCCGGGACGTGCATTTCAGTAACCACGAGAGGGTGCTCAGAGCGGTTCCTCCCTTTGTCTGCCTCTCCTGTGGCCGAGAGCATCGCTGGAGTCCTGCTGAGACAAACCTTATTCTGACCTCGCACATGTTTATCCCTCCTCCCACCTTGTTCAGCAAGGAGAAATATATAGATGTACCGTTTCAGTCGATTACGTTATGCTCTTCCCTTGGCCATGGCTAAGTGTTGCCCTGTCAAGTGAAATTCACTTCCATGCAGCTACAGTTAGTCCTGAAATATGCAGCGTCCTGTAGCTGCACCTGGATTGATAGGTTTCCTTTTCCTGAGAAATGAGCGGGAGTTATAAACATCTGTGCTTTTTCTTGAGTGTAATGCTTTCCAGTCATTCTGTCTTCACCAAGCGTAACTTACTTGCCGACAAAAGTGCATGAGCAGCGCTCCTCTTTAATAGTCTGCTATCGGAGCTGCTGTGTTGGTGCTGTAGAATGGTGAGACGCCAAGCTGTGAACCACCATATGCACTTGGCAGTCTTTGTCTGGTCTTTGTTCAGCCAACCTCTTAGCCTTGCCACCTATAAAGATAATGAATGCAAAATGGTCCTCTGCTTGCTCTTAAAATTAGATGCTCAGCTTAAAGAAAAAGTAGATAACTTGATGCTTTGCAGTAACTAGAAATTTCAGAATAAGGGCTAACAGTTCACCAGCAGTTCCTGCTTTTTGATGTTTCTGTGAGGGAGGATCCTTAGTGGCTTTGAAAGGCGAGAAGAATGCAAGATTTCACTGTCAAAGTGAGATTATTTGGAAAGGGGAATCGTTCTGACTCTTACTGTAGGGAAGGGGGTGGATGTTGAAAATTAATCCAGAAGTACTAAACAACCCCTTTACCCTATAGCCACAACAAAATGCATTTCCTTTAGTAACTCATCTCAGGTCTTACAGGTTTCACTTTTGATCTTTTTTTTTTTTTCCCAAAGCACAAAAATTAAAATCCTAACTTGAACGAACCACTTACTAAACTAAATTTCATGAGCAGAAAAAAACAGCTTTAATGTCTGACCTCCCTTTTTGTATATATGCGATTCTAGCTTGTATGTTTTTATGATCACAGTTCTTTCAAAGCAGGATTTAATGTAATAACTTGGTCCTGACTGTGACCTCATACAAAAACTTTTAAAAGCTGCCCTCTTACAGTGATTTATCAGGCCTTTTTAGGATTGATTTCCATTATAAACCCCTGGTTACAGCATTCCAAATGTCATGGTGCCTTATAGGTTCTATATCTTGTTAAAAAAAAAAGAATTCAAAATCACTAGTTGGTCTGCAAGCCTTGATTTACTCCTGACCAGTTTATGACATCCCAAGTGGGATTTTACTGTTGTGTTCCTCTCCCTCCACCCTTTGTCTGCCATTTCTTAGCAGCTTCTGTCCCTGCCCTGTGTCCTGGTTGTCCCTTTGGTCCCGTTGCCCAGAGCAAGCCCGCGCTCACGCAGCGCTGCAGTGGGCACATGCTCGGCTCTGCTCTCGGCTTCCTGCAGCCGCCGTGCTGCTGCTGGCCCTGAGCTGCCACTGCTCACCCGGCCTGCTCCTCCTCTGCCAACAGATGCCACTTGTGTCTCCTGAGGTGTTGGGCTGGAAGCTGTCTCTGTGAGAAGCCAGGCAGAGCCATGCTCAGCAAAGGACAGGTTATTTGGGAGACAGATGCAGAATGCAAACTTCTGCTGTAATAGATGCAGTCCTGAGCTTGTCTGCAAGTAACCGGAAAGCCACCCTTTTCCTGGCAGAGCTCTCCCTAGGCCGTTTTTCTGCTTCTCTTTAAATCCTGTTTAGTTGCTCACTACTGAATGTGTGGGAATGTGGCCTAAGGCAATGAATACTGTGGTGATCAAACTTAGTTTAGATATGTGTGTGGGATTCCCCCAAAGCTGGCTGTCATTTCTCCCCGAGTGCAGTAGCTGAACCTGTGCGAAGGAACGCTGTCTTCAGAGCAGCTGACTTTGGCTGTGAGGTCAGGATTCTCCCCACTGCATCCAGCAGTTTTTAACCAAGTATTTGCAAGAGGACTATTCATGTCCTGATACAACTACAGTTTGTCTTTAAACCAAACAATATTTGGTTTTAATCATGACAGTAGCATGACAAAAGTTTCCTGATTGTATTTTTAACTCATGCTCCCTTGCATTTCTTCTCTACATCCTCTTGTCTGACTGATCTTTTTTTGGAGGTTGCAGCTCACATTTTGGAGAATCAGTCTTTCTAGAAATGGTACGTATATGTGGAGTCAGGCAGCAGGAGAAAAAAACACAGATGTATTATCATACACTACCTACACAATATTTGGGGGTGTTTTTGGAAGGATTCCCTGACAACCTCTTTCACAAGAATTTAGCTCCACCAAAATTTCTCTATGATTTTATGCAGCCAGGCAGACTCAGTGCAATTAGTAATTGTTAGGCAGATGAAAAACATAGGGACGCAGAGAGCAGCAGTTGCACCCATTAACAACATCTTGTTTTCAACAGGTTCCACTATTTTAAATGGTTATTCTGGGGTGTTCAGGAGTACCAGTGTTGCCATGTTGATTCAACCACCATTTCAGCTTTTGGAAGTGGCTGTTATTGGTAGTTTCAGAATAAATCCCTAAAGCACGGGCTTCTTCAGTAGATAACCTGCACAGTGTTGCATTGTTGTGTTGAGCAGAAGAAATTCTTTCTCTGCCATAACAAGCTGTTTGGCATAAAAGTACAAGTTAGCCTCCAGTATGTGTATATGTAAAATGCTACAGCCTGTGTAGGAAAAATATTCTGTTTCTTTTCTCCTCGCAGAGTAATATTAGGGATAAGAACTGAATTAAAGCTTACTTTCTTTCACAGAATTCCTCTGAGAGAGAAGACTGTAATAATGATGAGCCCCCTAGGAAGATCATTCCTGAGAAGAATTCACTTAGACAGGTATGTGAACAGTCTCTTTAAAAATGCAATAAAACTTTCTAGCTATTTGAATCCTTAAATGCTTCTGGAAGCTGAAGTCTGGCTTGTGCTCCTGGAAATCTTTTATTTTCTTCTTTGAAGTCTGAGCAAGTTACATTGTACCCAGGAAAATCAGACACAGATATTTAGCTTTCAGGGGAGTTTGATGACTCTGAAGAAAGGTATGCTTCAGTATAATTCAGTCAACTGTGACTTTAGTTTTACCTTTCTTCTTGGTGGTTATCAAGACCTCTTCAGCCTTTTCTTCTGTAATTGTTCCTGTCTTATTTGCAGTATATTTTGCCTTGCCTCAGATCAAGACTCTCAAAATGTTGTACAACAATTAAACTTTTTATTGCCCTTGAAGGTAAATTTTCTTGGAGATGATATCCAGTTTAATAATCTGAAAAATGACCTGTTCTTGTTTCTTTTACATTCATTTAAATTACTAATGGGTAAAAAGGAGAAAGAATGGTTTACTAAAACAGTATTTCTTTGTCCATTATATATAGTAAAGCAATTCCTTACCAATCCAAAATAATTCCCTTTTTTAATCCCAGTGGCCAACAAAGGGAGGCTGACATGTGCTTTCTGGGAAATTTAAGTTGGGTTTAGTGATTTCTGATCCATTTTCACTTTGGTCTTCTTCCCCACTGCAACCTTCAGGCAGCAGAAGCAAAATTATGTCCCTGCTTTAGCTGCCTGAGGTTGCTGCCTGGTGTATCAGAGTGAAACCGTTGGTGAATGTGACTTAAGTGAATACCCCAGGCCATACATTGCAACAGCTGAGGAGTTGTTGCATTTCCTTCTGCATCTCAGCCACAGGAGCAGCAGCCTCAGGCAGAGGAATAAGATGGCACAATCCTACCCCACATCAGCTATTTCCAGGAGAAGTTGTGGGTCATAGTAAAGGAAGACATATCTTTTTGATACAGTGCACTTGTGCTCAGAGTTGTTTGGTTTGTGTGGTTGGTTTGAGGTTTTTTTATGTTTTAATAGGAGTGTTTGATTTTGTGGGAGGAGTTGTTATGTGAAGGACTGCATACATGTGACTAAGACAGGTCCATCTAACAGATGTATCTATATAAGTCTTTTAGACATGAGGCAATATGCTGGCATAATGGCTGAGGTTCCGTTTATAGCTGAGAAGAATTACCTTGCTGAATTGATTAAATATGTTAGAGGAAACTCAAACTGTTTCTGGCATTCAACAACAAGCAAGAGCTGGAGGAAGAGGGCAAACCTACTAAGTCCTTACTATATATCCCCAGGAGAGGAAACAAGGTCCCCAGCATGCCAGAAAATCGGGGGGGAGGGGGGGGGTTATCTTAGAGTAATATTATCCATGGCAAGCCATCAGGTTCAGCAAGAAGAGGTACATGAATGACTCTTATCAAAAGAAGATTCATAGTAAGAGATGTTAATTAAAAAGCATCATGAGTTACTTATTTTGTGCGTCTTCTCATCACACTGAGTCCTTCCTTGTAGTAATTGATTGAGGAAGCAGATATTTGCAAACTGTATTTTACAGATGAGGAAGGTACAGTTTCTTGAATTTGGTTTCCATTTTGTTATATCTCAATCTGCAGAAGTATTCTTAGTGTCACAGGAAAGCTGTATTTTCCCTCAAGCCCACAATTCATCATAATCAAGTAGATTCCAGGAATACAACTGAAAAACCACTTGTAGTATCCCAAGATTTCATATTGGAAAGAATTCACTGGACATTGTTTACATTGAAGATGGTTAGCTGTGTTGCACAATATTGTTGAGACATTGTGTCAGTCTCCATCTTTGTGTCCAGTCCTTACAGTGAAAGATGCAGGACAAAATCCTTGGGTCTGCTATTGCTATCTGGGGCCTTTGTGTTGAGAACAGTCTTTGTAAATAAATTCAAGATGTAGTCTTAGTCTTTAAGCAAGCGCCCTCTTGTCTAGATCATAGGAGGTGGTTGTCCATGATTTTTTGCCTGTTATGGAGGGAATTCTGGTTCTTTGCATAGACAGAAATAAAGCTGCCTGAGCATTTTGAAAGCTCAGATTGTTCCTCCTCTCCATTAGCAACGGACAGGAGCAGTGGGAGTTTTCTGGGGCTCTAATTCCAGAAGTCAGGCACATTTAGCCACGTGCCTAAATACTCACAATCAATGAGTAATGCTTACTGGAAAGATCTAGAGTGCTACATCTATCCACCCTTTGTAGAACCAAAAAAATATGACCTGCAAATGCTGTCAAAGCAATAATACACAAAAAATGCTTTTCATTTTACTGAAAAGATGCTAACTTGGTAAATATTGTGTGAACAGTTTCGTATTTTTTGTTCCTCCCGTGAGACTCTCTTAATATTTCATTATTGGGGAACATGGACCTACCTGCACAGAGAAATTGAGTGTATGGGGTTAGGAGTGTGTTTATTTAAATGGTCTCTCCAGTGGATGTATCCTCATATTTAGTACTTTTTGATTAGTCTTAGAAAATTAATGAGATGCATCAGACCACTTCAGGGTAAGTACGATGTCTTGACATGTTCAGATGCTAACAAGTTTAAGTAAAGGTGCATTTCCTTTTCTTGCCTCGTTTGCAGTGCTTAGCCTTAACGTTTTCTCATGTGGGTGTGTGGATCAGACATACCAGAAGGTGGAGGTGTTAAGGAGGTGTAATGCTTACTTACACACCTGAAATTGTGTGCAGGAGCTGAAGACACCCATTGCTCAGTGCTGTGGAACTATTAGTAAGAGGAATATCATTTTGCTGTTGATTAAAATGGTTTATGGAGAAGGGTGTCTTCAGAAGTCTCAACAAGTGGGGCTGTGTCCTTGAACTGCTGGAAGTGGAAGGCACGGCCACTGTTGGGTGCATGTGAGGGCAGCAAGGGAGGAAAGACATGGAGATTAGCACTG
This sequence comes from Fringilla coelebs, assembly GCF_963513975.1. Taxonomy (NCBI): domain Eukaryota; kingdom Metazoa; phylum Chordata; class Aves; order Passeriformes; family Fringillidae; genus Fringilla; species Fringilla coelebs. The sequence continues at coordinate 23,758,548 of NC_140066.1, read as the reverse complement.
GGAAACAGAAGAAGGCAATGAACTTGACACTGTTTGCTGGGACAGTGAGAAGATCTAAGCTATGACAGACTTTGGAATATGGATGCAGACGTTCCGTTTTTGTTGAGTGCTTGATCTGACAAAATTAAATTTTGAAGGGATAAACTGAAAATCATAGTATGAAAACAGACCAGAAAAAAACAATGACAAGTGGCAAAAGTTTTTGGCAACTTTATTTAAGCTAACAAACGAATTTTCACACTGCAAAGTTATAAATTAATTTTAATAGGCTGATCCAGATGGTCCATTTGGAAAATGGATAGCTTGATCTGTTGAAAATTAAACTAAATTTATCTCTCTCATACTTCAAACTGAAGTAAGCGTGAGAAGAGTGCCCATTAAGTCCAGCTTATACAGATGGACCGGCAGGTCACACATGGGACTAATCTGATTCATTTTAAAAATAAATGCATGAGTTATTGAATCAGGTTCCTGTTTCAAGCCCTGCATGTGAGCGTGTGTGTGTGCTGCCCTTTCAAAGGGACTCGCAAATGCTTCAGTGCATTTTTAACCTGTGTGTTTCCATTTTAATTCAACTTCCTTGCCAAAAAACATAATTAGTTTTCAGTGCCTATCATTTAGTGTTAGACCCAAACACTAGATTGATTAGGTCAGCCATTTGTTATTTTAAGGGCTATGTCTCCATCCTTCATTTATGAAGAACATGAGCTCAATAGTCTTGGGGAGAGAGCTGGCCTTTAGAAACTGGGAAGGGGAAACTCTCTGGGGGCCCCTCCAGCCTTTTAGCTTCTGGGTGTTTTTAACAGACCCATGAATGCAGATTTGTAAATTTATTGCAGTGCCATCTGTTTTTTTTGCAGGAAGCGTATTATTGTTGGCTCGTATCTGTCTATTGTGGTGGTCACTCCCCGGGAGCTTGCCCTCATAGTCCTAAGGAAAGTGATGAATAGTGGGGATCAACATGAATAGGTCACAGGGCAGCTGTCCGGGGCTGCCCTGAACTTGATTACCCTACTGGTTTTTAAAGAAGACGGGCACAATGCTGGTTGTTTAAAACCCTGCCTCCCTTCTCTTCACTGCAGCAATAATGAAGTGCCTTTTGCTGCTGTGGTTCATCTGTGGGCGAAGGTGCCTTGTGGGGAAAAGCTGGCAGCAGCAAGGCTGCCACAGTGTACCTCCTGCAAACCTCACATTGGACTCTGCTGTCTTTCTGCAAGCTTCCAGATGGAAGTCCGGGGGAAAAAAATCCCTGTCTGTTACCCCATTCAGACAAGCCCCTTAGCATTTTAAAGAATTCTCCCTCTTATGGTTTTGGCACAGAATATTTCCTCAATTCACTCTTACAGACTTGAGATAATTTTCTAAAATTACACGTAGCACCTAAAACATGCTCTGGGCACTATTTCAAAGTTAAAATAGGCACAGTCTGATCCTAAAGAGTTTAAAGCCAGTACTCAAGAAAACCATGAGAAGCAGAAAGTGGCTGAAGAAGGTAGAGCAAAGGGAAAACAAGGAGTAGCAATTGTTAGTAGTTTACTTTCAGTTGGCAGCCTCATCCCACTGCTTAGGGCTCCTCTCCATGTGTATTTCTGTGCTGCAAAAGTGTTACTGCCATGCAAGATTGAAGCCCTCTTCTTGAATGATGAGGAAACTTGCATGGTGTGAGGAAGAGAGAGTCCTTCAGCTCCCTCCCTCTCTCTGGGGAAGACGCTGCACTTCAGATTTGCGTTGTGTTGGAGAGCTGTCTGAGGCAGGGCAGTCCTAGTCTATAAAGTTATCCTGGTTACCTCATCTTTTACACAACGCTTGGTAATAAGGAGTTGCTGATTGAAAAGCCCCCTGAAATTGCTAGAGGTACACCCTTAGCCTTACTTGCGAGATTATTCTTTCTTTTAAAGTTTTTTTTTTTTCTTCATTATTCTCAAACAACAACAACAAAATAATTTCCATTGCTTTGTAACACCTATTGCGTGTTTAAAAGCCAGCCAAAGCGGGATGTGCTGGAGTCTAAGTTGCAATGGGAATGCTGCCTTGTGGCGGAAAGGCCACTGGGCTCTTTCAGCATTAGTGCTAATAGGAATCTGTCACCCCGCCGCATTGCTGCATTCCTCTGTAATTGAGTAAATTGCAAGTGTTGTCTGCTCCCCCCTGCCCTTTGTGTCCATGTCCACTTACCATCCGAAGAACGTGGGCAGTGATAAATAAAGCACTGAACAGGGCTCCCAGCTCTTTGAAAGCAGCATGTTGCCAGCCCCCTAGTTATATTTCTTTAAGTGTTTATGTTTTTCTGTATTCTTTCTCTTGTGTGGCTGGAACCCTGGGGATCTGAAGCCATGAGAGAGGCCAAGAAGCTAACAAAAGTAGCTGTCCCCTTGTTAGCTTGTTCCTTTCTTCTTTAAAAAACAAGATGAAAACCATCTGGCTCAGGGCATTACATTTTCCTCCCCCATGCACCTCTATAGATTAAGAGTTTCACCTGCAGTGAGGGTTTACATTGATTAGGGAGGGAGCAGTAATTCAAGCCTCCATCCACTTCAGTGGTACTTTGCAGTCTTTAAAGGTGCTGACCCATTGAGTTAAACTGTCAAGGGAGGATAAAAAAGGATCTTCATCCCAGGAGGTAACAGCTGCCAGGTTTTCAACACCTTGCACGCTGCTGGAAAAATGTCACAAATTGTCAATGGAAAGAAAAATCACTTGGCTGCCATCTTCCCTTAATGACACGCCTTATAAAATGAAAGATTTAAGGGCTTAAAAATCAGCAAGTAGCTGTTAGGAAAAGAAAAAAAATCCTGGGGTGTTTTGAACAATGGGCCCAACAAGATGTATCTTGAAAGACTGCGAATAATGCATCCAAGTTAGAACAGCCGGGTCTGATTGGGATGACCATGGTTATGTCTGCACAGTGGGACAAGAGGGAAGTGAAAGGAGCAGCAAAGAGGTCTAACATTACCATGCCTGTATTAAAAAAAAAAAGTAGGAAAAGTAGTCCGATTCATAAGCCAGTGAACTGCAAGGAGACGTACTGTATTTCTGCTCTTCTGAGGACAATTTGTTTTCAAGCAGCTACCAGATGGCTAAATACCACATTTTCTTTTTTTTTTTCTTCTTTTCTTTAACAAGAGATCTAGTTTGCCTTGCTCTTTGTTTGTTTTAATGCTTTTACCTAGCTGAACAACTCTGTGGTGTTGGGCATTGTGGCATACTGCTTTTTGTGTTTCTCCCCCTTGTGCATTTATGGATGAGTTAAAAAAGATCTTCAGCTTTAATGTAATTTCAGGTAACAAGCATATTGGACTAAAGCTTTTTGTTTGCATTGTCTTGAGGTTTTTTGTTTTGGGGGCCTTTTTTTTCCATGTTTGTTTTAGGTAAGTCATTTTAATTGTACTGGGTAATTAGAAGGTACACACAGCCAAGGGAGCTTTGTTATGGTAATTGCTCAAGAAAACCCACTCCCCAACTACCATTGCCGTGTGTTAAGACACGTCTTCCCTCTAGTGGCAATATTAAGGACTCTGGCTTTCACAGTCAGCAAGGTGTAATTGCAATATGACAAACTGCGCTTTAGGGAAAATCCTGTAAATGATCTAGTTTTTTGTTTGGCTAGCCTTTATTTTGTCTTATAACTTTCTATGGAGACTATCCTTCCCAAGGCTGGGCTAGGGATAACAAAAATTTCATCTTAAGAAAATAGTCGAGGCGGATCCTGGGTAATGTCTTACAGCTTGACTTAATTCTAGTCTTCTTTTTAATTACCTCTTTATAAAAACGTTTTTAAATTTGTTAAGATTACTTAATTCTTTCAGAAGAAGCACCTCATTTGAAATAAATAAATAAATTGCATTTATTTTAAATAGTCCATGTGAAAGACCTTTAAAGGGTAATTAATACAAGTCTCCTAAGACTCTAAATAAGATGAAAACGATCTTTCCAAATCTGCTGGAGTGATTTGTTTATATAACTTCCCACTTCTGCTGAATTCTTCAGAGTCTAATAACTTTTTTTCTAACCGTTTGGCAATTTGTGCTTAGCTACAAAAGCCCTTGTTCAAAAAGAACAGTTTAATAATCTTTTCCCTGAAAATGACTTGAAGGGAGGGTATGGGTTTTGTCTTTTTGCTGTGTTTTTATTAGTGTTATCTTTCTCTGATAAATCATGTAATTACTAACTATTGGGGGGGAAATCTTATTGAACTCCTGGGTTGCAGCTTCTATTAAAAAGTGGAGCTTTGTTCAGGGACTGGGGTTTCTTGGAATGAATGGCCGAAGAAATGGATTTCAGTTGGTAGAAAAGCTGCGCATCCATAGAGTTCTGCCTGGGGTTCAAGGCTTCAGGCTGCTGCTCAGTGTTCATCCAGAGCTGCAAAGACAAGAGTAGAAATGTTTTTGTGTTTGTGTCAAAGAGCAGGATCATACTTTCTTTAAAAAGAAAAATGTAACCAAAGACACTTAGGGAATGAGATCAGATACAGCTCTATCTTTAGTGAACCATAGTCTAGTGCCTCTGTGGCATTTTAAGTGTTTGGCTGAGAGTGAATACAGCTTTGTGGTTCCCCTGCTTCTGACATGATTTGGTGCTCCCATATATTTGTAGGGTTCTTTTTTTCTTTCATTAGAGCTTGTTTGGCTATAGGGCTGCTTAACGCTCTTCTCAAACGGCTTTTGCAAGGTTAAAGGAATGCAGCTTGGTAACAAGTTTGTGTCATTTTAAATATATACCTTCTAGTAAATAAGGAGGAGTCTTGCAATCAATCCCTTTTAGTGTGTTATATGTTTCACCTGACAACTAAACCCTCTATTGATTAACCATTACTTTGTTAGATAATCTTGTGTCATTGAAGCCACTGTAAAAATTAAACTCTTTAAAATGTTTTACCCTAGCAGCAGTGTGAAAATTGAAAACTTGTTCAGAATTACAGCCAGCTTCCACAAAGAGGGTAGTTTTCAACAAACTGGTTTATGTTTGCATGCTTTATATGCAATATAAAAACATATTAAAGCACTCCAACGCAAAGCTATCTGCCTGTAGCGTTGAACCAGGCTACCATTTCAGAATACTTTTCCTTGATGAAGAAACCTCTTATTTTGATGAAAGGTGAGGAAAAACTTGAACAGTTTTGGTGCAGATTAGATGAGATATGTAAAAGGGTCAAGCTTTAAAGGCAAACTTGAGAAATATCCTTCTCTAAGGCTTAGTTTTTGCTTTGATTTTCCTGCTTTTTCTTCCAGGTGAGTCAGTGTTCCCATGGGCGTTGGAACAAATGGAAGGAGGTGCTCTTATGTTGCTGTGTAGCATTAGACACCATCAAACGTTTCGCCTAACATGAAGGACTTTGCATTATTACTTGATGATATGACATTAATTCTGCTTTCAGCATTCACTAGTCTATTCACTGGACCTATTCACAATAACTCTTAGCATATGAGCAATATCAGATGAAAGCAGATCTCTGTGTCCAGCAGCCATTTTGTGTCTCTCAGTAGCCAGTAACTGCTGCCTGCAGAAAGCATTTGGAGACTACCAAAAAGAATTTGGAGACTACCATGTAGTACTGCCTTGACAATATATTCTCCAAGCTTCTTATGACCTGGCCTCCTGAGCCAGATGCAGCTTCTTTGTAACATTGGCAGTACATTTCCATTGAGACCTGTCAAGTAGAGTGACGTTACCTCTTTTTCCTCTGGATTTTAAGGGAGAACTAGGTTTTCTGTGTTTTGCTTTCAACCCTTTAAAACATACTGTAGAACATGTGTGTGAATCTTTGCCCTCTTTATTCATCCCACAAAGCTAATAAGGCATTCTTCTGTGAGAATTTGAAAATAAGAACTTTGTAACTTTGAAAAGATAATAATGTATGTCAAACTGAAGAGTACTTTATGTTTTATTCCCAAATATGCATCCTGATGTGTTGAATCCACAATATATACTCTTCTTAGTTTTCTCTTTTTCCCTTCTACTGAGAAACAAAGAGCTGCTGAAGGACTAAATGGTCATCTGGTAATTTGGCACATATATAAATCCTTATGTAATAAAATTATGTGTAAAAGTTGGCTCTTACTGTAAAAGCATGTTCTTCTCTCCTTCTGTGGTTGAAAAGGTTGGGAAGGAGGAGTTCCTTGGCATGTTTTCAAAGGGCAGGGTGGTGTGTTGATAGCATGAGAATGCCCAGGTCAGTCAGACCCAGAGTCAGCTCATCCACTGCCAGCTCCAGCACTGTCAGTGGAAAGTGCTGTGGAGTGGGAGCAAGGAAATCTGGCTCTTTTGGTGCTCCATTGCCCTCCTGTCCCTGCAGCATCTACTGCTGCTGCACTAGGGATGTCTGGAAGATATCTGCTGAATATCTGTGGAGCTTCTGTCCATGAGTTTGTTTAGTCCCTTTTTCCATTCCTGGTGATGTTTCTCTGCACAATGTCCTGGGGCAGGAAGCACCAGAAGTTCACTGCCAACTGTGTGAAGAAGTGTTTCATTTTATCTTATTTAAATTTATGCTATACTAGTTCTGTCAAATGTTAGTAGTCCTGGTACTGTGGGATTTGACAAACAAGTTATGCTGGAAGTTCAGTTGGTGCTGTTCTCACTGAGATGTAATGTGTGGGTGAAAGTAATCAAAATTAAGCAATTCACTAGAATAATTATTTGTATTTGCATTCTGACATGTATGTAACTTTTGAATAGTGCATAGTAAGCTTCTTTCATTCTCAGAAAATGCTGATGTGTCTAGGTTTAGCATTCAGTATTTCACATTTTGTGTTTGGATTGTCTGCTCTTTCCCATTTGTAAATATGGAGAAAGCCTGTTGTAAGCCCAGCTTTTAAAAAGCTGGCATGCAACCAAGGTTTGCGCATACCTGTCTTGGGAGGAAAAAGACTGACAAGATTTGAGTTCATGGTTCAGTTCACAGAGCCACAGACTTCCTTGTTGCTTTCAGTAAATGTTTATGTGGCTGAGCTTTTGATCTGCAAAGTGGAGTTAGTAGTAGCTTTCCTCAATCAGGGCTCCTCATAAAACTTACAGTATGTAGCAGACAAGTTGTGCAGAAATACTGCATATGGAATTCTAGGAATTAAATTGCAAGTGAAAAAAATCACAGATTTACAATAAATGGTTTAAATTACACAAATGTGAAAACTGAACAAAGAATCTTACCAACTCTTCATGGTTTTTCACCTTCACAATCTGGTTGAATTTAACTAATACCATGCCTGTAAAATGAAGTTTGCATGGTATTGTTTGAATGTCAGTGCAAAGCAGATGGTATCAACTTTTTGTCTATCAGTTGGAGTGCTATATCTAAGCCCCAATTTATAGTAGTTTATACCATTCTGATCTTTCTTCTAAGGAGAAAGTTTTATGCATACCAGGGTGATGGTTTTATGATGTTGGCAAGTATTTGCAAGAGGCAATCAGACTTGTGTTTGCTTGTGGCCTAATCCAGATTGAATCTGAGCCTCTCCTGCTGAAAGATGCACTTTGTTCATCTGCACAGCACCTTGAAAGAATTCATGTGTTTGATTTTTTCAGTTTCTCCTTCTGGGTCTAGAGACAGAAATTGCTTGCTGGCTGCTAGTCAAAGCAGATATCAATGTTGTGACATGTAAGGAGAACTGCTGGAGCCAGAATATTCTGCATTCCTGTCTGTCACTGGTTGTTTTCTGGTTAGAGACCTTGCTGAGAAATAAAACATGAACACTAAAGCAATGGAGAAGACAGGGTTTTTGTGCTCTCTTTTGTTTCTGTTTCATGGTGAACTTAAAAGGGGCTCTGTAAATAGGTAAGTTAGAAAGGACTGTGATTTCCTTAATTTCTCCAAGAATGTTTGTACTGTGCTGGTCCAGTACAGATCCACCTAAGCCAGTATACTGATTTCCCATGGTGTGCAGTAAGGAATGTTTCATGAAGATCATAAGAACTTAGGTGAATGTTATAACTCAGTGCCCATCAGTTGGTGCTTACCTGACTTGGGGGCTGTTGGCAACACTGGCTTTGTGGACACATTTCTTATTGCTCAACGTTAGCCTCTCTTAATCTCTTTGCATTCTTGCCTCTGACTTCCTTTGCCATGTGCCCCCCTCCCAGTTTTTGTGTTGCTGCTAACAACATTTTGCACAGAGTCAGGCCTCTGGTAGAGGGGCAAGAGAGGGAGATTGGTTTTTGGTTCTTGGCACTGAGGGAGTCTGGCTCTGGTGATGGAGCTTTAGGGTAGAGGGAGAAGTTTAGGAGCCAGTGTTTTCCACAGGTTTTGTAACCTGTAGAAGGTTTGGGGTTGAAGTCATTTCAAATCAAGCAAATGGAAATCATAGCAAGCCCTAAAAAAACATCTCCAGAGATTGCCAGTGAGTATTACAGGGAGATAACTGACAGGCAGCTCGCTACAAGTCTTTGTGCATCCTCCCATTAAGGCAATCTTAAAATATAATGAATGGTAATATGCTTTACTTAGCACATTTGAAAATGTCTTTGTAACAAGTTTAATTTCATTCTTTTTCAGCATCTTTCTTGGGGTTTCCCCACACAACTTTTTGAGGTGGCAACATCTTCTCTGTGGTCTGCTTTCTACTCTTGAAACAAATCAAGTTGGTGTTTGCTTTTGAGCTGCCATTTTTGCATGGGAGCGGTTTTCTGTAAATGGTGGCTGGTGTATTAATCCCATACTGAAGCTCTTAGATGCAAAGGTGCTGGGGGTGAGAAGAGCCTCAGTTAGAAGCTCCTGAGTTCTTCAGGCATACTGGTTTAAACAGCCAAATCAAGCAAATTATTTTAAGCCTACTTTGTAAGTATTGTTCATACACTTCCCTCAAAAGGGAGAGAGACTATGAGTGATGTGCTCTGCAAAGATTCTGAAGTCTGCAGCCCCAGTTGGGGTCACCTGGGCAGGACAGCATTAAAGAAAAAAGACATCCTACTTTAAAAAAAATTAGAAAGCTTTACATAACTAAGATTAAATACAGCAATGAAATGTGGTCTGCATTTGCTCCCTTCTGATTATAACCTTCCTTGTGTCCCATGTATTTTACATTTTATATTCTGATAAAGTCAGATTCTGCTGTTTACTCACATTTGACGTACTCTCTGATAACTAGTGTGTAGAAATCACCTTGCTTTAATTGTTCCATCATGCAGCATTTTGTGAAAGAACAAAAACTGAGATGAGATTTTTTTCCTTTTTCAAAGGAACAGAGAAGAAAAATCTAAGTATTTCCATACTGTAAAATTGTACATGGCTTCTCAGAGAACATGCATGCCCTGAACATAGACTTTTGCTATAAAGTATTTTATTTTGGTTTGAAACATTTACATCTTAGAAAAAGGAAATGTAGTAGAGTTGTAGAGTTAGTGTAGGTTCCTGTGCCAAAAATGTGGTGCCTGAAAGAAAATTGTGTTCTACTATTCATAACCATTTTAATCTTTTTGCAGACCTACAACAGCTGTGCCAGACTGTGCTTAAACCAGGAAACGGTATGTCTAGGAAGCACTGCTATGAAGACTGAAAATTGTGTGGCCAAAGTAAGTAAGAGAACAGCTTTGATTTTTGAGGGATTTTTAGCAAATTGTTCACTGTTAGTCTACGAAAAGTTCTTGTTAAATATTACAGTTAGGAAAAAATATTTAAACAAAGAGTATTTTGAGTAGGCTTTTGTGTCCTTCAGTGTAGGATCCTGTTTTGCTGTTTTTCTCTGCTGAAAGTGATTACTTGAGTCCTGAGCTATGTGGGATTGAAGGGTTCATTCTGCCATGCAAGTAATAGGCTTTTCCAGTGGGATGACCTATGCTGACCACATAATTAGCTGGCAACTTCAAATGACAAATGTCCAGATATATATTAGAAATACTGCATGAGAGCTCTGTGTATCATGGTTCCCTTTCCTAGCTACCAGAAGGGAAGTGCAAAAAGACTTTTCAATTAAAATACAGTGAACACTGTACTTAGAGGAAAGGGACAAGGGAGATATTACAGTCAGAATGGTAAGAAAATGAATTTATTAGCCTGTCAAAGAAAAGTAATTTCTTGACAATTAAGGTAGATGTGATTGGAAAAGATGAGGTGCCATTAGCCACCCTCTTTTCTTAGAATGCAGCATAACTAGAGTAAAACAATGTACAGCTTGGTCTGTTTGTGAATGGAGGACATTTGAACCATGATGATGTGTGGAAATGCTTCATGAAAGATGCGTATAGTCTTGTGTAAGCTTTGTATTTCCACTGAAAGGAAGTTTAGAATGGGCATGCAGGACAGATCAGTGCATGCAGCCATCTGTTACTGAAACCAGCTGGCATTTTCTTGCTCCTCTGTCACCACAAACCTGACCACTCAAAAGCCTGTTTTCTCTTTCAGTTATTATTCCTTGATCTTCTTGAAGTCCATTTCTTTCATACTTTGATTGGTTGTTAAAGGTGCCTTGTCCCTTCAGGGGCCACTTTTGTACTGACCTTTAAGATAATTTCCCAGCTAAATCTTTGCTGGGGTTTTGCTGGTGAAATTTGGATGTCCTGTTACTTCTGACTCTTGTCAAGGAATTGGCTACCATAGAAGTTTGTAATGGTGCTTGCAGGTGGCTTAGCACTCATAAACTGTGCTTGACATGCCAGTTACCTTCCACTGGAGAAGCACTTCTGAGAGAAGCTACCAGTTCTGGTACAAAGTCCTGATACAAGTTTGATACCAGCACTTCCATTCTTAACATGACTGGTCTTGCACACTGCTTCCTAAGGTGCTTTATGATACAGACTAGGTGAAACTCTTTAAAAAGAGCAACTCTGGCTGAGTTGTCTCATCATAGAGCTTTGTTTCAGTGGCATAAAGCAGCTCACAGCAAGCTCAGGGAGTAAACCCATTCAACCCCATCTGCTCTACATTGTCCTGTTTGGCCTGATTGCCTCATTAAGGAGCAAAGGTGTGCAAGAAGTACTGATAATTTAGGTGGTGCCTCTTTTAAATAAAAGCACATACCTTAATAACTTCATGTCCTTCCTAATAAACTCTCCAAAAGTTATGTTTTCAGCAGGTTTGTGGTGAGAGGTGTGAGTAGGGCTCAAGGCAGGAGCATCATCCCGTAGATAAAAAAGTGTCTGTTTTTGAAGTATCATGTCTCTATATGCTGTAGGGCAATATATGTGTATATATACTCTTGAACAGTCTGCCATCATATATGTATGGAAAACCATATATAAACATAGATATATATATATATGCATACATACATGCACATACATGTGTATATATGAATATACATATATATTTTTTTTCTCTTAAAAAACATAAGAACTTTTCTGGGGGTATAATTCCTCTAGTACAAGCTTCCCTGGCTGTTGTACTCCTTTCCTTTGCCTTCCTATCTACAAACCAAATGAGGTGGGTTCTAAGAAAGCTTGTCTTTCAAATTCCAGAATTTCAAAGCCTTTATAAATCCAGCTATCTAAGTGCAGATGGTTCAGTGATGGCATAGGCAAATGGCACGACTGTTAAATGTTCCCTAGGTGAAGGGCTTAAATGGGATTTAGGGAGTCCAGATACCTTCTCCCACCGCATGCACACAGAGAGTGTTACGCTCCATGATTGATGTATTTTCTAGCCTTGGACTTTAAAATGTTTTCTCAGGGAGGTGAATACTGGAAGGTGCTGCAGTTTTCATAATCTGCAGCACTGTTCCAAATGTAGGGGGTTCAATTTTTTTTTAACTTGCAGTGAAACACAGAAGGGGTTACTTTGGAAATCATTATTTATTTTTTCTGATTCTGCAGTGCAGTGTCAGCCCTGACTGGGATCCACTGTCTGCATTATCAGCTGCTTGTCAGACGTGTCAGTCAGTCTGCAAGAGACTGTGGTTTTTCTGAAAACTAAATTTCTGATTCTGCACCTACTTGCAGAAAAGATAATTGTGCTCTCTTAAGACTGTATTAATGGCATTTGCTGATTGTGTGCTTGACATTTCTGAAAGTTTGTTCAAAGAATGAAATGCAGTTCCCTTGAGGCCACATGTATCAATATTGAGGTATCTTCTCTCAGACTGGAGCACTGCCCATTTGTTTAACTCTCTTGTGAACAAATGCTTCTGTACAGGACATCCAGTGTAGCCTTCCAACCTAACAACTGGCATTCTTCCTAAAATAGAAGGGGGAAAAACATACATGTATTCAGGTGTGGAAAGCAGCATAGGGCCACAGTCTTTTGATCACTCAAGGAAGTTTGTGTTTGTTAGGAAACCTTTTCTGTCTGGTTTTGTGTGCAGTGTCATGCCAGGCGCTCAGTGCCTTTTTTCAAACCTATGAATTAACTGGTTTTATTCAGACATTTTAAAATAAAGCTAGAATATGATACTCTGATGAATCTGTGTCTTGTTCTTAGCCCTTCTTTTCTGGTATTTGTCCTCTGAAACAACAGGACTTGGACCTGTTTGGGTAAAAACAAACAAGGAGCATTAGAAATTGTTTCAAGTGTGTGCATGTTTTGACTGAATAGCTGGGATCTTAAATTAAAAATTATACATTGTGATGCATAGATTTCACATGTGTGATCTGTGACATCATTTCTCTTGCATGTGCCAGAGTTTTTCTGTTATTTTTTGGCATCTTTTTGCCCATTGCCTTTGAGTGGTCAACAAATCTGATGTACATTCAAGCTAATGTCTTTTAAAAGGAAATGCAATCTCTAATTGTGTTTTTACATGTGTGTGTACACATACAGGCATATATGTAAAAACTCCTTTTTGTGTCTTTAGATACCAAAAAATCTCTGCAAGAGGGTTTCTTTTAATGATACTAATGGTGTGCAACCACAAGTGGACAACTTCCTCAGGAATTGGTGCTAGGTGCTTAAATAAGGTAGAAATGTAGCATGAACCTGGGCTCCAAGGACAGGGTGTTTGATTTTAATGAGGCTTATTGAAATCTGGCCAAATGAGCATCTGTTCCTATTGTTTGTTCCATATTTTGTAAGCCAGTATCTTCAGGCAGATAATGGTGTTGGTGTGTGCTTCATCCTCAATTAGAGAGGGACATAGTTAAAAGTCCCCTGGCATCTGGTATGTCGCTAGGATTCTTTTGATGCTCCTGGGTGTGCAAACAAGTTTCTCTTCTGTTCTGTACCCAGGAAATCTTTCTGTGGTGACCTTCACACTTTCTGTTTGATGTGTGGTGAGGGATGCTCTAGTGTGTCTCCAGTCTCCTTGGCTGATATTTGCTTGAATGGATTGTTTACAGGCCTGTTTTTAAACAGAGGTCTTGTCTTTTCACACCTTTATGTGGTGTGTTAGGTCTGAGTTTTGCTGTTTGCTTCAAGTTTGTTAGATTTTGCATTACCCTGGATTCTAGAAATACCCTTTTGATTCCAAGTGCTCTTTCCTTTCCCAACAGGAGATTGGTATATAGCTGATCTCAGAGTTCTGCAGTCCATACCTATTTCCTCCATTCATTAGATTACTGTTTGTTAACTCCTGCAGTTGGTTCCAGTTCATCTGTATGTCCTGTACAAAGGAGCATTCTCAGTTTCATTTTGCAAATTGAATTCTTTCCTACTTGTGCCAGAGACAGGCACCCTATGGCATCCCTTCAAGAGACAACACTCATGAGACACCTTCAAAATGGAATGCAGCATCCCCAGGTTTCTGCTTAGTTCTGGACTCAGCAGCAGTAGTTGGGCAACGTTCTCTGCCTCTACCTTGATCTAAGTAAAATTGGAAGAAGAAAAATCACTCTTGTTTCAGACCACTGCTTGCTACTCACATAACTGGTCCTACCAGTGATAACTGGTCTTGCTTTTTAAGGTCCTGGCAAACTAAGGGACTTCTCAGGGTCTTTTAAGAATTTTCTGTGTTTCAGGGAATCTTTGCTGTTCATCATACTTCTAAAGGTGGGACAGAGCTCTAGTGAGCTTAGTTCTGCTGACGCAGAACAGGCCTTGGCCTTGGCACTTCCAGCATGCTATGTGAAATTTCCTTTCAAAGATGCATCTTATTATTTAGCTATAGCTACACATTTACACTCAAGGGTGATTCAGCTAGAGCAAGGAGTGGTGGAAGTAGCTGGTAATTGAAATCTTCTTTCCTTTGTCAGTTCTTTCTGCATCGCTACTTTTGAATTTTTAGAACAAACATTGTCTGCACAATAATAACATTAAGTCTGGAATTTTTATATGAATTTAAAGGAGCAGCCACAAGCGCTCTTTAATAAAGAAGCGTTTAGGGTTCCAGGCTGGATGTTCCAGTTGGCAGTAGGACAAATTGATCTGAAGATGTCCCTCTTGTACTCTCAAGTCCCTTTATGTCACAGATTGATGGCTCTTTTTTTCCAGATTGTGTGTCTGCATTTACTTTGCATGAATAGCACTACCAGCTCAGAGTTCTGCTGTGATGTACCACTGAGTCAGTGCATCTTCAGATAATGCATAGTTTTCTAGTGCTTTTGAAGCCTTTCCAGTCCCTGAGATTGAAATTAGAGCAATTTAATCATGAACAAATATTATTTGACTAGCAACATTCAGTTTTGAGATATTTGTTCTGCTGTTTTAATAAGAAAATATGTTAGCTTCTGTGTAATGGTGCAGAGGGACTGTCAGTGGACCTGCTTCCAGCCCCAAATCCCTCAGTAAAGTATCCTCTACTGTGTCTTAGATATACCTTTCTCTGGGAGGGACAGCAGTGTCTGAGGTTGTTGCAAACTGGATTAACACCACCTCAGCCACTGGCTGATAGAGATGTAAGCATGTCATTTTACCCTTCTGTTGGAGGTGTAATGCTAGCTTTTCTCTGTAATGAGAATTGTGTGAATGGCAGGCATTGCAGGAACGTTGCTGGGAGTACTTAACATGCAAAAGGCGCTTTGAAAGGGAATTCTCAGACAGCAGAAGTAGAAAATGGCATCAGAGTTTTATCTAAAAGCTTTGCCCTAATGATGATTTTCCTGTCACAGATATGACTACTTTTATCTTCCTTGCTAGTTCATCTATCTTTTTTTTTAGGTCAAGACAATCTTTATGCTTTAGCTTCATCTTGGTCTAATAACCTCTTTGCAAATGATGGAGAAAGAAATGTGATATTCCTGCTCCCCCCACTCCACCCCACCATACACATTCTCCAGATTTTGATAGACTTGTTTTATTTATTTCCAAAATTATATCCGCAGGAAACAAGCTGTTTAAATTCAGATTATGCTGAAGCAAAATGGTCCTGGTATGAGAAGCAACGTGCTGTTTTATGAGCGCAGAGTCCCTTTTCTCATAACTGATTGATAGTAAATATTTTCCTGAAGAATTATTGCCAACCATGAACA
The DNA here is from genome assembly GCF_963513975.1 of Fringilla coelebs. Classification (NCBI taxonomy): domain Eukaryota; kingdom Metazoa; phylum Chordata; class Aves; order Passeriformes; family Fringillidae; genus Fringilla; species Fringilla coelebs. The sequence goes on along the minus strand of NC_140066.1, from coordinate 23,743,284 downwards.
GTGCAACTGTTTCACTTTTTTTTTCTGTGCTACTTGCTGTACCAGCCATTGTCTGTAATTAAGATCTACAATTCACAATGCAGACGTTTGCACTTCCTCTGGGTCTGAGCTATTTATAAGGCATTTCAGCTGTTCAGAGTTTCTTTTGAGTGTTAAACTATGTGTAAACAGGCTTCTTTAGTCTTCAGTTACGCAAACATTGTGGAGTGGTTGTCATTTCTGCTTCTCTTACCACCCAAAATGACTTTGCATGTCAATGAAACCACAAATTAAAAAAGAATTACACTTGGGGTTTTTTTAAATGCAAGAGAGACTTTGAAGAAATAGCAATATAAAAGCTAACTCATACATTGCTTTGTAGCTGAGGGTCTCTTAAGCCTGTTATGGAGATCAGTTCTCCAGGCTCTGCAGTAAGGATGGTCAGGCAGGGGATAGGCAAAATCTTGATATGAAGAATCATTTTCAAAGTTTGGTCATCTCAGTGGAGATGTTTCTACATTTTGGACCCCATGGTTTGGAATCTTGATAAAGCAAATTGCATTACATTTCAGATTGAGTTGAGTAAATACTGCAAGGTCCCCCCAGAGATGTTGGAAGCTCCATCTCATGTTTGAGCGGTTTCAAGGAAGAGTTTTCTTGTGGTGATGACAGTCAAGCTGGAGCAGGTTACTTGTGGAAGCTCTGCAGCCTCCAGCCTTGGAAGTTTACAAGACCAGGCTAAATGAAGCCATGAGCTACCTGATCTGACCTCATAAAGCACACTGCTTTGAGCAGGAGGCTGAGCTGGAGAACTTCGGGTGATTTCTAAGTGAAATCATCTTGGAATCCTCACTGTACAGACAGTGAAGATGTGACAGAAGTCTTGTAAAATGTAGAACTTGACCTGGCATCCTTAGTCAGAATTCCTCTGCGACTACATTATGTGTAGTATCACATGCTGTTGTTCCTTGCTGTGTGTTTGCTGGTTTGATGATGGGTACTCTGCATAAAGAATTATAGCCTTGAGGTCTTCATTCCAGATCCATCACATCAAGCTTGTAAGAAGTGTTTGCCAGGATAAGTGTTACAACCAAACTGGACTTTCATTTACAAAGCACTTTAGGATCCTTCATGCTGGAAATGTGAACCAGTTTGGAATCCAATTCGTCGGTGGCTTTGGTGATAAATGGTGGCAGACACGGGAAGCATTGCTTTTTAAGAGTGCTGCAGTGGCAGCACCCTCAGATTGTACAGAATACATGCCATTAGATGTATTTTTAGTATTTTTCAAATACAAGAATTAAAAAAGTTGTTTGAAAATATGTCAAATTCTTGTGCTAAAGCTTGTGGTATGAAATGCTGTAACAACAGTTTCCTAGTGTAGCCCACTGTAGGGAAGCCACTGATGTGGCCAAGTATCACATTTCAGAAGGCAAAGTGAGTTCTGAGTTCAGCCTAGCAAGAGAGCACCCTAAAAATGAGGCTGTTTTTATAGCCTGAGGGGGATTGAGGTGGGGTGGGCTCCAACATCTTTGCTGTTGGGAGCGGGCAGGGGAGGGGAGGTAGCGAGGAGCAGGTTCATGGTGAGGCGCGCACTGCAGCACTGCCCACTGGTGCATGCCGGATCACCCGCACGCAGAGATCACATGGCTCCTCCAAAAGTCAAACGATCAATTCGCCTCGTTTTGGCTCTGTACTTAATGCACAAACAGTGCGATCTGCAGGGCTGTAATTGCATTGTTAGGGCCAAGGAACAAGCCTGTGCCTTTTCAGCAGACAGCTGGCAGGGAAAGAGGCATGTTGTTAGGAAAGAGAGAGGCAAGGCAAATAAAATTACTGCTAACGCTCAGAGATCGGCAGGAGTCCTACTTGCCTAATCTTACCGGTGGGAGCAAGCGGCTGTTGTAATCCAATTATAGCAGCATAAGCAATTTGTTAGACACTCCGCATAATGTAACAATTTCCCAATAAACTCTGACTTGTAATAACGTCGGCAAGAGCCCACATAAATCTGCCCGAATGGTGGGGGCTGGAGTGTTCGGCTGGGGGCTTGTAATTTGTGCCATCAGCACGTTTTGTGGAGTGTGGTGTGGTGCAGTCTTTCAGTGCAGGAATTTTAAGAGGAAAAGCGTGGCACGCCCCTCTAAGAGAACACCATTAGCAAGGGTCAAAAGAGATGCCAAACAAAGCTAGGAGGTGGCTTTTTTGGGAGGGAGGAAAAATCAAACCCCAAATGTGCGGCCCTAGCTGATGAGGATTTAAAAATATTAAAAAGCAGTAATGAAAATTGTAGCATTTTAAATTACATCAGAGGGAGGAGGGGGAACTAGCATTACATCTGGTTTGGAGGGGGGCGAGAGGAGAATACCCTTCTTCATATTTAAGCCATTTAAATATTAAAAAAGAAGTTCAAATCTTGAAAGGGATGCTCTGTGCTTACAAGACAGAGAAACCACAGATCCTGTCCCAAGCAATTCATAATCGACAAAAGAAAAAATTAAACCTTTTCTACTATCCAGTTACTCTCTCCCGTTGTCTTTCTCGCAGCTCCTAGCTGGCTTCATGCATATTGGCACAGCATCTTGATGATGCATCTGAGAGATAAAGCGTAGGTCTAGAACCATTCACTTTGAGCGTACCCCAGTGAATTTAACTTTTTTGGCACAATGATGAATGTCCCCTCTGGTTCATGCAGATCTACACAAAGAACTAATCTAATTTAGATATTATTTAAAAGTAAAATCAGTCTGCTGTGCTCTGCCTGTCACTCTTGGAGTACACTGCCAGTTAGAGCATCGTAGACACCAGTTAAGGGTTTAGGTTTAGCAAGATTTAAGGTAGCATATTTCTGTTAATCCCATTATTTAGCATTTCCCTTCACTAAGATGCAGATAGGCAGCAGGCAAAATAATGTATGACCCTTTATATACAACATAGAGACAGTCAGAGGTCCAGAATTTTCAGCATTTTTTAAACAGTGCTGTGGTGTAAAAATTCCTGACTTCATACTGCTAACAATACTTTATTCATTTCTTTGCTCTGGGATCCTGTGAGACTTTAGTGTGGAGTGACATTTCTGAATGTGTTCCCAAATTGTGGCAGCATAATGCCATTGTGTAGGGTAAAAAGTAGCTCCCAGCCACACAAAAGAGTTTCTCTTATTTGGACCTTCTTCTCTCAGACCCTGTGTTTTGATGCTGGGCTATGCATGTTCTTTTGCTTAGCCAAAAAAAACTCAACACAAAACCAAACCCAGTACTAAATCACTGACCTTGTACATACAGCTCATACAATCATGCCTGTACCATGTCTGCCTTTATGGTAGTACTGTATTTTGTGTGAATATGGGGTGTATTTACATATTCACCTGCCATACTAGTCCTGAGATGATTTTTATTTAAACTGTAGAAGAGTAGCTGAGACGTGCACGCAGGCTGCCGTGCAGATAATGCTGCATATTTTGCCCTTCTTTATGTGGAAGTCAAGCTTCCATTGTTCTTAATCTTCGTTGTCTGCCAGCGTATCAAAATAACAGGCTGAGACAGCGAGCATTTCCAAAAGTATCCTAATAAATATTTTCTTGCTACATAACTGCACCTTAAAAAGTGTCTTTAAAGAGGACAGGTATTATCTTAGTTTACCGAAGCTGAATCAATAAACTGCAGTGCTTCTAATAAAGCCACTCAGTGTCTGGGTTTAACTAATGGCTGATTTTCACGGCTTTGACAGTGAGCTGTGTGCGTTATTTTCTCCTGATATTGTAAAAATAATGAGAGCAAATTAGAACAATCAGTTTACCCCGATAGCTGCTGATTGGAGGTGATGGGCAATATGGCAGCGGGTAATCCATCTTCGGGCTCCTGTCACATTAACTTCAGCAGTGTGGAAAAGATCAGGCGGAGCGAGTGGGAATCCTGCCCAATCAGAAAGCTGAAATTAATGAGAAGAGCATTGTTCTGTGATCAACCTTTTAATTAGCAAGAGTGGAGATGGAGGGAGTGATGAAGCTGGCAGCACAGCTGCACAATGTTGGGCATGTTTTCGGCGAGGGGGAGGAAAAACATGGGTTTTAAATTACCCCTTCTGTGCTCCCTGTACACCAGCAGTGTGTCTTCATTCTAACCCCCTTAAAAGATCTTAATAAACAGCCACATCCAGGTTAATATTGCAAACGTGGCTGTTACTAATGAGTAGTTTCGAAGTAGGTCGTTTCAGGGGTCATTTAGGAAAATGTTGATCACTGTTTACAAAAGAGAGAGGGAGAGAGAGAGAGAGGGTTTGGTCTTAAAGTTTCACTGCATCAAGGAAAGAAGAGGAGGGAGATGGATAAAATTAGAGTAAGGGACTGCCTGTTTTAATACTCCTCTCCTTATTTAGTATATGTTTGAAATAAGATTCCTCAGCATATATTTGAAACAAGACTCCTCAGTTAAAAATACTGTGTACCATGTGGCTTTCAGCAGCAAAAAAACAGGAGACATCAAATACTGGGTTGATTTCTTAATGCTCCTTTTTGTTGGTTTTTTTCCAATGTGGTTTTTTGCCCCCCTTTTTTTTTTTTTTTTGTTTATTCACTTAACAACAGGATCTTATAATTAAAAATATTTGACTGCTGTAATTTTTAAAATTGACTTGATTTTTTTCCTGATGGTTTAAGAAAATCACAGTTTTCTCAAGTGCATTCTAAAAACAGATACTGGAATTAATGGCTGTCAGTTCTGAATACCAGTCTTAGGAAAATCTTTTTTTTTGTAAAGGGAGAAAAATAATGTGGTGGGGGGGGAAAGTGATAATACAGAGCAATTTCTGAAAAGGAAAATAAGAAATATTAGAAAATAATATTTATCTTTGCAGTGGGAATGCAGCTCCTTCTGATTACCACAGTTCCTGTTTTTCCTTCCTTGCTCTCTGTATTGTTGTTTTCATGCAATTCTTTTCTCCTTCCCCGTAATACCCAAAGAAGTTGTAGCGCTAGAAAAGTGAAGCTCCATCACACTGTGCACAGCAGCTGTGCTGCTTTCCTTTCATTTTTCCAGTCAGAACACAGGCTCTCTTTACTTTGAGGTATTCCACTTTGTGATGCTGAAAAGCAAATAAACTCTTGTCAGTTTGCAAGAGAAGGCAAAAGCCAGCACCCTGCACCCAGCGAACCGTACAGGCTGGTTGGGTGAGTTGTGAGCTCACTCCCACCGGCAGCTTGGTGCTGCCTGCTTTGGGTAGGCAGCAATGAGCTGGGGAGGAAAGCTGCTGTGGGTGAGCTTGGCTCCTTTGGGGTTCAGTTCCGGGCAGATCTCACCATCTTTGCTTACTGTAGTATTTGGAACATTCCAAGTTTTGTAAGAGCTATGTAATCTTTTCTTCTCACCCCTCTTTGTAAAATGATAAAATGAGGTCTTTGTATGAGTTTGGTGGTATCTGCATAGCTTTTATAAGCTGAAAGACACTGCATCTCCACACGGTAGTTAACCTGGTAAAACATAGGCTTTTTGTACTATCTAACCAGTTGTATTTCTAATATAATAATGAGTGGGGCTTGCAGTTCTGCTTGTAAAGGTTGTCTTAGTATTTTTGTTTGTACAATACACTTCCAATTTTCTATAACTTTTTCACTATTTAACCCTTCAAAGTAACATTTTATTTCAGCCTCCCATTCCCTGCAGCCTAAGGCAGAAAAAAAATTTGGTGTGTGGGATGAACTGTATTCACTTAGCAAACAGCTGTTCAATATTTTATTTTATTTGTATTGCTTGTTCTGTGCCCCAGGCTGTATTTATTGCATGCCTTTCAAGTCCTGGTCAGAATATGGAAATAGGGACTGCCTCCTGGGGGTTTCCCCTACACTTTCAGTGCTTCACAAACCTTAATTAATCCTTCCAGTGTTTCTTGGGCTGAGTGTTGGACTCACAGCATCCCTTTTTTGCAGAGAAGTTCAAAAGTTATTTTAACAACTAAAATTTAGGGAGGAAATAGTTTATTTGTAGTAAGCAATGAGGTCTCACAGGAGGAATATTTGATTAGGAATTATAACACCAGATTTTGAGATATCTTTTGTCTTTGCCATATTCTGCTTTTCTGTCTCAGTTCTTTCATCTGTAGAAGGATAATGCTGCTTAACATTTCCTCATTAGATTTTTGGGAATCTAGAAATGTGGTATCAGTTGAAGCATGGTTTGTATTTAAACACTATTTTTGTTTATATACACCTCATGTTAATTTGGGCTCTGTTGTTGTGGCATCTTCTCTCTCCCCAAGACCATGCATTTTTTTTAAGGGCTGTGCTAGGCATACATCTTGGGAAAGATGCACTTACCAATCATTGTATTCTAATGGCAGTCAAATATGATCCTTGTGGGAGGCAAGAGGAAAGTCAAAGAGAAAGGGGACAGTTACTAAGCCAAACCTTCTTCTTCTTGTGGCAGAAAACCAAAAGCTCTCAACGTCTTTTGTTCTCCTTTAATAAAACTCAAGACCCAGTAAATTATTCCATAGCTGCTTAAATCAGTTTGTCAGCTTCCAAAGAGATTCCCCTGTGGGCGGAAACCAAGTGGTAAATTCTTGCCCCAAAGTAATCATACTGCAGGAGAATAACTGGAAAGATGGAGTGTGTTGCAGAATCCACCTTAAGTATGGAGCTTACCACCGTGACTCTGTAATGGGATGTCCCAACATGGGGTATAATATCATAAATACTGTAAATATGCCATTTGTGAACTAATAGGCAGCCTTGGGATTGTTAATGTTTGTATATATGTTAAAATGAATGTAGAGCCAATATTAATTCTTTCTTAACCTAGTAAAATAATTCATTCTAGCTCTTGGCTGCATTTTGCAAACGTATGTTTTTATCGGTGTTGAATTTCTTGGTTGGGTCTATATTTTACTTAATCCGATTATAATTTCTTTCTTTGCTCTCTGAGGACTAGCAAACTGTCTACTAGCTGTTGACAGAATATCAGCAACATTTTTTTAAATTCCTCTCTTTTTAAAATTTTCTATAAAAACTGTGTTAAACAGAGTTACAATTTTCAGACTCAATTTAGCCTGACTTTTGCATGTTAAAAAGTGACAGCAAATTTCATATATCAAAAGGTTTTGTATGTTTTTTTGTAGCTATATTAGTAATACTCTTCTTTATACTCTTTTACATGTAGTAATACTCTTCCACAGAAATCCTTCTTTTCTTAATGCAGTAGTATTTATTACAGGTGAAACACTTTAAATTATGAATTTGAGATTCATAATTTTCACTTGGTTTTAACTGTTTCTTCTCATATTAGCAGTATGAGTCAATGTGTGATACATAGTAATTTTATTTCTTGGGTAGTGAAACAGTATCTGTTCTATAAAGTCTAAGTATGTTAAACTCATTTTATTAATAACTTTAAAACACAAGGATAACATTTATTTTAAGAGAAATAACTTTGTAAGTTTACTTATTAGGGTTTATTTGTTAGCTAAACTGTTTTTGTTAACAAAAAGTTTTTGTTAGCTAACCAGTTACTTATAAACATATAAATATGTTCCAGAATGTAATCTGTCTTTGAATAGATTATAAAACCTTGGCTGTACTAATGAAATTAGTGCATATTTTAAAGTACTAGTTCCTGAAATATGTCTTGTAGTTCCCATGAAGGTAGGTTAGAGGAATGTGAATTTATGCATAGCACAGATAAGTTATCAGTTGGGAAATGGGAGCAGCGCTGTTGAGTCTGCAGTCTCGTATCCTACAGTAATGTTTAATAGAGTAAAGCAGTTCTCATAGGACAACCTGATGTCTTGCCCTCAGTTTACTTCCAAATATGTAATTACCTTTATTTCTGGTATATTTTATTTATTACCAGTTACTTTGGATCAAGTACTGACAGGTGGAATCCTTTCTAGGATGAAAAATCAGATCAACGCGCTTCAAATCCTGTCCTCAGGTGGAAACACTTTTTTTTCAGAGTTTCCTGATACTGCACTAAAGAACTTTTCATCTTATGTGGGACATCAAGTGACTCAACATAAATACTTTGTGTGGAGGTCAGACACTTGCCCCCATCTCCATTCTCTCAAAGTAAATCACTATCAGCTAGCAGGACAGGTTTTAATGGTTGTAATATTTGATTTAGAGTCATACATCCAGCTGTCACCTGAGTCTGAGTTTTTACTCTTTGCAATCTCAGGAGTTTTCAGATAGCCACTGCAGTCTATACCCATGTAACTGATCAGTTAAAGGCACAAGACAGCAACAATATTGAAATAAACCATGTAAATTTTCTTCTAATTGTGGAAACAATAGACAATTGGCCCTGGAGAAAATGGAGTTCATAGTTGCAGCATCTTGCTGCCCAGCAGATCTTGGCCTGATCTTCCCAGTAATTGACTTGAAGGCAAGTCCTCCAGCAGAAGTGCCTCCTTATCAGGGGCTCTAAGGTCACTTGCATTACTCACATCTGGATCTTCATTTGGCATCCAGACATCACATGAATGAAGAACTTAAAGGTTTGTCACAGATACTGTGAGAGTTTACCTGGAGGCAGTGAAGGTATGAAGAGATATTCTCTGTTCCCATGTAATACATTTATTATAAATGTATCAGACACCATGAGGGGATATCCTGTGAAACCAGTGACAAACACAGTGAATATGGCCTCAGGCAATCTGAAGTTACCTGGGAGTTTCCTGGAGGCAAGATCAATGGATAAAGCATCACCAGAATGGGTGCTGTTCCTGTGTGTCATGTGCAACTCAGCAGTTCAGCACATGGTGGAAAGGTGTAAGTTGTACATTTCATAAATCCCAGATAGGCTGAAGCTCACTGGGCACTTGCCAGACTGAAAATTGACAGCTCTTCCAGTCATTCATGGGAGGGGACTAAAGCCCCATCTTTGTGTATTAACAAAGTGGAGTGCACAGTCCCATCAATGTTCTCTACTCATTCAAAGTCAGTTTGCTCAGCTGACAATCAGCAAGTTTGCATCTGTGCCTTTTCAGGTTTGCTCTGAGCTGTGAAGTGATGAATGTCTCTTGCAGAGCAAGACATTACCAACCTTGTTACACCAGAAGGGCTGGAAGGAGGATCCAGGGAACTACAGGCACATCAGTCTGACCTTGGTGCTGGGGAAGGTCATGGAACAGATCATCTTCAGTGCCTTCATGGGGCACATATGGGACAAACAGGTGATCAGGCCCAGTCAGTGTGGGCTGTGAGAGGCAAGTGCTGCTTGTCCAACCTGATCTGTGGTAAGGGAAAGGCTGTGAATGTGTCTGCCTAGACTTCAGTAAAGTCTTTGATGTCATGTCCTGCAGCATTCTCCTGGAGAAACTGGCCAAGCCCGAAGAGTGGTGGTGAGTGGAGTCAAATGCAGCTGGTCACCAATTACCAGTAGTGCTCCCTAGGGCTCAGTATTGAGGCCGGTTCTGTTTAGTATCTTTATTAACAATATGGACAAGGGGATCGAGTGTGTAGCCTCAGTAAATTTACAGATGACACTTAATTGGGTAGAGCGTTGGTCTTCTTGAAGGTAGGAAGGCTCTGCAGAGGGATCTCTGGATCTATAAGTGGCTGGGTCAATGTACCAAGGCCAGCTATGAGAATCAGGAAAGTGAAGTGCCAGGTCCTGCACTTGGATCACAACAACCTTACACAGAGCTGCAGGTTGGGGCAGAATGGCTGAAAACTGTCCAGCAGAAAAGGACCTGTGAGTACTGGTCAACAGCAGCTGATCATGAGCCAGCAGTTGTCCAGGTGGCCAGGAAGGCCAATGGTATCCTGGCTTGTATCAGAAGTAGTGTGGCTGGCAGGACCAGGACACTGGTCATCCCCTTGTACTCAGAACTGGTGAGGCTGCACCTCAAAATCCTTGGTAAGTTTTGGACCTCTTACTACAGGAAAAATATTGAGGTGCTTGAGTGAGTCCAGAGAAGGGCAACAGAGTTGGTGAAGGGTCTGGAGCACAAGTGCTGTGAGGAGTGGCTGAGGGAGCTGGGTGTGTTTAGCCTGGAGAAAAGGAATCTCAGGGGCATCTTATTGTTCTCTACAACTGTCTGAGAGGAGGGTGTAAAAAGTGAAAGTCACCCTCTTCTCCCAACTAATAAGCAACAGGACAAGAGGAAATGGTCTTGAGTTGTTCAGAAAAAGTTTAGACTGGCTATTATAAAAACATTTTTCACTGAAAGTTTTATGGAGCATTGGAAGGTGCCCAGGGAAGCTGAGTCACAGACCTGGAGGTATTCAAAAGGCTTGTCTATGTGGCATTTAGTGGTTTAGTGGTGGACTTGGCAATGTTAACAGATAGACTTGATGATCCTGGAGGTATTTTCCAGCCTCCATGACTCTATGATTCCACCTTCTGGAACCTTGCAGGTCACTGGTTCCAGCCTCTTGTAGATACTACTACTATTTTCCAGTGTCTTGTAGGTACTACTTTGTCCCTGTAGTGAACTTACTGAGTTTCATCTTACAGTCAGTTAAGGTCTGGTCTGCAGTCTTGTTTTCCACTGTTTCCATCAGAAGATTTTTCCAGAACCCAGTTGTTCTAATAACTCCCAGCTAGAAATCCCCAGCTAGAGTTTCCAAGCTAGTTCATTCATGGAGAGATTGTACCACTGGTTCTTTATGTCTTCATTTTGTTTTAATAGTTCTTGTTTCATTTTTGATGTTAATCCACATATAGTTTTAGAGCTGTCATACGCGCTTTGTTTTATTAGGACAAATTGAATGGTCCTTAGGGAGTTGTATGATTTAAGAAATGGAAGAGAAAAGATGTTTGAGCATTTGTGGTTGAGGACTTTGTTTTCTAAGAAGAATTTATTTATGTTTACTTTTCTGATCACTCTCTCTTAGGCAAAAGGTGTCAAATTATTGCCCTGAACTGTACTTCAGGTATTGACAGTCTTAAATACATATAAAGATTTGATTCTTCTGACTGATGCGGTGACACAGCCTGCATCCTTCTAAATGAAAGAGAGGGCTTGGACTAATCACTCCATCCTTCAGCTTGTTATTGTCAGGTATCATGGTCCCTTGATTTTCCTGGAATATTGTTCTGCCCTGTGCAGTACTCAGCAAATACTATTGCTTGACTGGAATACAGAATCATCAGTAGTCACTGCCACTAATTGGCAGATTTTAAAATTTATCGTTTTCTCGGAGGGAACTTGTAATGGGAAATAACTCATGTTGTGCAGTAAAAGCAACTGTTCCATATTTTCCTTCATGTATATTTAACACAATCTGTAATTTACAAAAATAGATTTGAATTAGTCTGCCTGTGAAAGCTCATACCTAAGATAACTTCAGCAAGGCAGGCAGTCCCTTGTTGCTTGTAACCGATGGCTTCATTGAGGCTGCAGCTTGGAGGGAGACAGCAGTAGTCACTGTATGCATTGCTGAGCCTTACTGTTGAGGAAAACTAAAAATGAGCAGCAAAGCAGTTGTGCTCACAGTCCTGAAAATAGTATTCTAAGTGGCTGCAATTTTTAAAATTTTACCATAATAATGAATCTTGACAGGCAAGTAGTCCTTACCTGCTCAACTCATGTGACTAGGCCGTTTGTCTGTGCCCAGCAGGCAAAGTTGCCTTTGTGATGCCCTGAATTTTTGAAATACAACAGGTCTATCCTAAATGTGTGTGCACAAGTTCAGATTCAACTGTCTTTTTATAACATTAAAGTCTGAAAAACTCCTGTTGCTTCTCAACACATAATGAAACCTTTGTAACAGTGACGACAAACTGAGAATTCAGTTAAAGCAAGACTAAAATATTTCAGCATTCTTTTTTTCTGACCTCGCTTTTCTCACTTTAAACAACTGCTTTTGTTTAGGCTAACATTCATTTAGAAGAAAATAAAAGTGAAAACCACTTAACAACTATACTACAAAAAATTAGATGGTTAATTAACTAAGACTTGTAATTTCTCAGCAAAGAAAGCTCCCTCTCTGACAAGTAAACCTTCCTTATAGGTCTTTGATTGTAGGTAATAAAAATGTTCTTAATTAATGCCAATTATGTGCATTTGTTGTTTTCTTTCAAGTCACTGTATTTTACAAAATTGTGTGCACTACAGAGCTGAATCAGGTTGTTCTCCTGCCACGTTGATTTAGATCTGTCAGCCCCATTCTGGATCATCATTTGTAATCCCAAATAGTTCTGAGGTGGGTTGTAATGGGAGTATTTCAAGGTTCAATTTAGAAGACTGCAGATGATTAGACTTCACAGGCAGTTTATTAATTGTAAAACCTGAGTTTTGAAACTGGTTCAGGTCATAAATGAAGATCTGTTTGGAATTTAATAATTTGTGGAGAGTATCAGCTGTAGTTCCTGGAGAACAGAAGCATCTTTTAAAAAATTGATAGTTTTTGAAATTTTTTTAATAGTTGGATGGATGTAATTGAAAGTCAGTATTGGATGTTTGAACAGATGAATACTGCTTGCTCTCAACTTGTAAAGCCAGAAGGCAGGTATATCTGTAGTACTCTTGAAGAACCTGGTTTTTAATGGCTGCAAAAAATGAACAGCAAAGGCTTGTGGACCCTAGAGTTGGAAAGTCTTATTAAAAAAATTAATTCTCTATACAGCATCTTTTTAAAAGAGTTCCAGATTTTGCCTATGATAAATTAAATACATCAACATCTGACAATTGTAACTATCCAAAAGCCTGTTAAGTGTATATGAACTTTGATAGTGAGGTTAGAAATACAGTCACTTAGGTTGGAAAAGACCTCAGGAGGTCCAGTCTTCTGCTCACAGCAGAATAGTCAATATTGAATTCATTACTCCCAAGTAAGCTCCAAGATGGGTAAAATGGGTTTTGCATCTACAAAGCATCTACCTACAATCTAAGGTCTCAGACTGCACAGAGAAATGAAGCCAGCACGTGCTTTGCATAAGAGGGGCTACTTTTTGCCCTAGCTGTTGCCTGCATATATCTCCTAAGATAGCACCAAGGACCACATCAAGTTATGTAGTCTTGAAGTAACAAAGACACAAAAACAGCTGCGAGCTGTTTTCCTGAAAGGAAGGGAAGTATATGGCTGCTAATACACAGAAGTGTTCACAGATCTTAAAAGTTTCAGTAGTTGGTTATGTATGTGGGGGGAACTGCTGCTGCTGCATTCCTTCTGGGTGGTCAGCACCACCTTTTACCTGTCTCATTCAGATCTAAGCCACAGCTCTGTGGAGGTGGGGGGAGAGAACAGATGGATTGTGGTGTCAGCCCAAGAGACACCCAGCTGAAGGTCACCAGCCTAACCAACAAATCTGCAACTGCAGAGATCTTGCTTTCACTTGGGATGTCGTTTCACTGCTGGACAGGTCAGATGTCACACTATAATCCTTTCCTGCCATGTGCAAGAGGTGTGGGGAGAGAGAAGTTGTTGCCAATGCTTTTTCTCCAAGTCCTCTTAAGGGGATAAAAGGAATGGCCTTGGATGCCATCTGTACTGCAGAAGGAAGGTCTGTGTGTCAGGATTTGGGTGCAGCAGCAGGACTGTGTACAGAGTTCGGGCCCAAAATGGCAAGGACAGCTGACAGATGGGACTGAGGGACATCGGCAGGCGATGTTGGGAAGTTTTGGTCAGGTGCTTCTGTCATCTACTCGGGTCTAGTTACTTCTAGTCTTTCTTATTGGACTTGTCAGAGACATAAAAACTTAGCTGTGGATAGCCTAGCACATCCTACTGTATTTCCTCATCTCTGTCACATACAAATATTAAAATCACAAACTTCTAAACCCAGGCGATGTTCTGAAGTCCCCCGGTGGTTACACGTCAGAATTGCTGTGATGACTAAAGAAACTTACCTAAAGCATATCCTCCCTAGGGCACTTACCTTCGGGATGTGAGTTGTTGCCATGTCTGTATTGATTTTGGAGTGGTAGCTGGGTGTTTCAGTTTGAAGTTTCTGTGTGAAGTTTTTTCATAACACTCGCCTTTTGGTTCTGCTTTGGAAGGCTGTGGAAACAATTAGTACTGCTGCATTTTTTCTAACTGGTGAAGTGCGACCATGCCTTTTCTAAGGAGTCTGTTTTGTTTAGCTTTCACATGACAGATTTGTTTGCTGACACTTAAGAGGAAGTTTACACTTGTATGGTGTGGTGTCACTTTGTGACATTGCCTTCAACCAGCACCTTTGGTGCTGGGGCTTCATTCCCGGTATTAAGCAGTGCTTTGTCTTTGTGTGAAGTGTGTTGGGACACATCTATTTAACTGATAGACTTGTGAAATGGAGTGGCTTGCCTATGGCAGCACAGGAAGGGAGTGGGAGAGTTAGGAATAAAACTCAAAAGACTTGGCTCCCATTTCCCTTTCTCATTTTTACATTTGTTCTGCCAGCTTTCAGTTTATCAAGAATTAATAAGTAATAACCTATTATTGAAAAGGCCTGACACTCTTTCTGTCGTGAGATGTTTCTCTGTCTTCAGCATTGTGCAGAGCTCAGAATTGTTGCACCTTTTTAGCTTTACTTAAAGCGGCATTATTCAATATTTAATGTGAAATAGAAACGCGTTACTTACAACTGCAGTCAGCTGCACTGGGAAGTTCGTCAGCCAAAAGGAGGTGAGGTAGCTGAACTTTTTTTATGCCATTAAAATTGAAAATTTTCAACAACTTTTTCATTTTATTTCTTGCTGCATCTCAAATTGTACACAGAGCTGACATGATAATCCTTCAGCTTCTCCTAAATTACATTTTAAAATAGAGATCAGTTAATTACAGCAGTCTGAATATTTTTAATCAGTTGTAGAGGGAATTTCTAATGACACTTGTTTCTCTTGGATTTCAGATAAACTAGTGGATGTGTGCTTAATTATGCATGTGACAAAAAAGGTAAATCAAGTAAAAATTACAAACAACATTACCCAAGACTGCTTTGAGTGAGATCAGATAGTCGCAGCTTAGCATCTATGGCTCTTCTGTGTGGAGAGTGCTAGAGGGAGCTCTAACCCCTCGATCGAGGAACAGGCTGTCAGTGGTGCATGTCAGAGGTCGGGCTGTAGCAGGAAACGTTGACTTTTTTTTACTTTTCAATTTTATTTTATAGCAGGAAGTTGCATATGGTTTTTCCAGTCATGAGCCCACATTGCTCTTCCTAGATGAGAAGATGCAAATAGTACATTTGTGAGTGCACCATTGTTAGATTTAATACAGCTATTGTGAGCTACCTGAAAATACAGAAAACAAGTGAGAGGTATCACTGAGATGTTTCTCAAATAGAGAATGCTAAAGTCTAATGGTCTTTCCCTTTCACAAAGGAGAAAAAATTCTCACCATAGAAGACTTAATGGTATCTAAAAGAGAATACATTTCAAACTGTTGGAAGTAGAAGCTACTTTACTCAGCATGTAATAGGTTCTTAGATGTTTAGCCAATTATTATAGTAGAAGTTATAGAAAACGGTGGTGATTGTTAGATAAATTTAGAAATGGGATGCATCATTGCATGGGGATGGGAGAGATTTCTCACATCATATACTCCGCACTGGGAACATTGTTGATATGACAGGAAAGAAACTCTCAGAATGGGATGAAAAAAAAGAAGAGAAAACTTGTATTTTGTTTGTATAAAGGGAAATATAGGTGAATTGATGGCATTTTCATTGTTTATTAACAAACTCACTAAAAGGAATATCAGAATCATTGTTTTGAGTGGAGGAACATTATGTGGAAAATACAATATGTTGAAGGACCAAGTGAAGCTAGCAGATCTGTTTTGCCACAATTTACTGGGGGATTTATATTGTTTGTATGCTACTATAGGGAGAAGAGCAATGGAAAGCTTCCTCCCTCCTTTAGTTTGAGGTGGTTTTTTTACAGATTATTGGCAGCTAAACACTGAGCCAAGGAAGGATCCCTAGTGGAACAGTCTGTGACTTGGGCTTCTGAGTTATGCAATTTGAGTGTCAGCTGGTAGGGATAAAGTCTGTTCAGTTGTGAAGCTGCATATGCCTTTCTGAAGTGCTCTTATGGTTAGACCTGGTCACTTGCTGTAGCAGAGGCTACTGGTTTCTGCCTTTCTTCTGTCATGTGCTTTCACATATCAGCAGCAATTGGCCTAACCCAACTTACTGCAATTTCTGAAGATACAGGATTCATTGTCATCAGCATGGATTTTTGGAGTCTGTTCTTCAGGTCATTAATCTTTTGCCAGGTACCCATGAAAGAGTGGACCAACACAATCTTAAGATATAAAGTCAAAGAAAACTTCTAGGTAGGATGCACCTCTGGAGGTCTGCAGTTCAGCTGCCTGTTCAGAGGAGGATTACTTCACAACCAGTCCATTTTGCTTGGAACTTTGTCCACCCATATTTTGAATATCTTCTTTTTAAAGTCCAGAGCTTTGCTTGCCTGTTGCTGTTGCCCCTCTTCCTGTCATAACATACGTCTGGAAAGATTCTGTCTCTTTCCTCTGAACCTCCCTTTTGGTAGTGGAAGGCTGGTGGATAACCCCCAGTCTTCTCTGGGTGAAACACATCCGTCTTCCTTAGCAATCCCAGGGGTCCTCCATGGGAATCACCCCAGTTTGCCAGGAAGGTAACGTTTGACTGAAAGTTTAGCAGAACAGTTCAAGAAGACAATGCTCATTAGTGAGAAAGGGTTATTGTATGACCTTGTAGAGGTTATAGGAGGCTACAAGGCAAAATCTCAAGATTTTGGCTGCAGACCAGTGACCGACTTTAACATAGCACTATACAAGAATATTTAATGGACATGTGTCCTCTTACAGCTGCCTCTGTGGTAGCTGCTACCAGCAGTAGTATTGGTATCAGCCAGTGTGAGTTGCTGAGATGTCCTCTTCTAGATCTGGCTGTACTGGTGGAAAACAATACCATGCAGCCTTCGCCTGGCTGCTGCAAGTTGCTGCCCTCCAGGATCTGTCAGCAAAACTGCAAACCTGCTCTGGGTTAAGCTGAGGTATTTTAGCGTAGACAGTTTAAATAGCAGGTCTCTGCTAACAAGCTTATTTTGACTGAAATAGGTTAGGGAGTGCTCATGTAGCCAACTCCTCCAGCAGATCCAAGGAGTACATTTGCAATGGGAGCAGAGCACATACATGAATCTTGTGCTCCTTCAGAGTGCTGCTGGGTTTTTGTTTTTTATATCTCCCCAGTATGCCTGGAAATATGTATACTCCTGTAGGTGGGAAATATTATATGATACCCAGCATGTATATTCCTGACTTCCAGTTGTGACTCTCTCACATTGCCTTGGCCAAGTAGTTTGGTGTGCATATGCCCTCTTTGTTGTTAGTAACAAAATGCATCTCAAAGGAAAAACTCATGGAAAATACTACTGAGTAAGCCATCTTGGAGGGCTTGTGTTTCTTGGTGCTAAAAGTTTTACATAGGCAGAACCAAGTGGTTGGAAAATCTCAGTAGTGTTAGAGAGCAGATAACAGGTTTTTACGATCATTCTCTCTCCCTTTGTGTTGTTCACAGTGGTATCAGTCTTCACTGCTACTTCAGCCGTGTTTTGAATCACTTGAGTCCATCTACCTGTTCCTGACTGCCTTTCTCTCTGTTAAGGGAGCACATGAAGTAAGAAGGAAATCAACAGTAACACCCATAAAGAGTGACTTCACTCAGGCAGTAGATCATGCTTGAGTGTTTTAAAAACAGAAGCAACTGTTCCAGAAAACTGTAAAACTGCTGCTTAGAGCATTGTTTACTTATGCCTCTCCCTGACATAAATGAGCGCTTTGCTGCTACTGGCCATTACCTGATGACTTCAGTAGACTGGTTCTCCAAGTCATAATGTGAATATTCCTTCCCTCCATTAAGAGTAATAACATGTAATGGTCCCAGCAATTCAGCTGTGGTTCTGGTAGCCATGCCAAGGAAGAAAGCATTTCCTTTTGTGGTTTCCCCTGGAAGAGATTTGTTGTTGCTGGAGTGTCTGCTTTGAAATTAGTATATGATCACTTTTTCATCTAGTAAAAGGTGTGCTCTGAAATCTATCCCTTTAAGAGTGATGGTGCCTGCCCTCCCCCCCATATGTCTAGATAGGCATTTGGTCAGGGATCATAGTTTGGGAAAGTAACATATGCCAGTGCTGTGCTGATGCAAGCAGATTTCTCATCAGTGCTTGTTATTTGCAAAGACAACTTGGAGATGAGGAGGAGGAGAGGGACTCCCAATTCACATCCATTGCTGGCATCAGAGAAATTTTATTTTGGAGGTTTTTGTCAACACTTAAAATCTAGGTGGGAGACCTGTATCGAAGGAAAGTCTACAGTAAGAGCTATGAGATTCCAGACAATTAAACTTTATTAGCCTGTCTGAAACATTAGGTATTAGCTTAAAAGAATAGTTTTTTAATCTCCTCCCTGTTGCTGTTTACTGTGTAGCAGTGTGGGAGTTGAGCGTCTTGTCCAGCAAGGTATTATTGCTGCTCTTTGTATAGCCTATGTGCAAGTGCCCATGGCTCAGTTCTGTCTCCCCAGTCCCAAGAGAGTCTCCCCATGTTACTTCTCTAGTGCCTACAGCTTTTCCTGGCCTTGAACAAAATCAGCCTTTTCACTCTCTTCTGTATCTGAGGTAATATCCATAGCCAGGTGCCCTCCAGGCTGACACCATATCATAGGTACTTAGATGGTACCTCTGAAAACTATTGCCCTCCCAGGATTTCAGAAAGTGCAGCAGGTTGTGCTGCTGTGTCCAGCATAATTCCAGTGATCTTTCATCTAGATGTATCCTTTCTTACAAAGCTTTTCTGCAGTGTGATTGGAAACCAGATGTGGACAAGCAGCCGAAGCTCCAGAGAAGCAAAATTGCTAGTTCCTAGGGTGCTGTTAATTTCAGTATGTGTGTTTTGAATTTTCTCTTAAAATAAACAGTAGAGATGCTGTGGTTTCTTTCATGGTTCTTTCTTTTGACTCTGAGATGTGATTGATGATCATCTACTTCTGGGTTATGTTCGTTTTTCAGAATGTTTCAGTGAGCTTTGCAGCGTGGAAAGTAATTCACTGCTGAGCGAGTAAGTCCATATATGAGCTAAACCCATGGTTAACCTCACAGAGGCTGTTATGTGAGATGGAGGCAGGCAGAAATGGGTAGATTCTAAACTGAGCTTTTAAAATAAAAGTAAATGGAGTGAGTTGTTTAATGACCTAGCATTGTAGCCTTGCTGTCAACTCAAACACTGGAAAAGCAGGTTCATCCTGCAAAGGAGAAAAATGAGGAGCTGGCTGCCCTACTCATGTCTCTCAGGTGCTATGGCTCATGAGATCGTGTTTTTTATGGTGAGACAACCCCCTCACCACCCCCCAGTTCTCAAAGCAAAGGAGTTCTTTTAGAGGGAGCTGCCAGTGAGGAGCTGCAAAGGAACTTCTTTCCTCTCTGCTTTGCCTTGGCAGTCTGGGAATCAGTTCTGCAGCATTTGGTAATTGCAAGCCTAAAAAAGAAGAGACCAGCCATAGAAACTGAACCTGTATCCTTTTAATTATGGTGTTACTGCCTTTAGGCCGTGCAAAAAACACCCTTTGAACAGCATTCTCAAATAACTGTCTCTGCCTTTAGCATGGAGGGCTGGCATACCTCAGCTCCGGTTCACCATTTTTGTTACATTGCTGTGGTTGCATTGTTGTGGCACTGAGTGCTACTTCATCAAGGGCAGTAGCAAGCAGTTCCACGGCCACACAAGTAACTTTGGGAAAGTCAGCTGGGCTGAGGTTCTTTGGCTAAGAGCACCTTTTCAGGCATCAAACCAAATCATCCCATGGCCATGCTGGTACTTTTTAATCCTTCTGCTTCTAACTTGATCCAGAATTCCTGAGCTTTTGCTGCTGGTGAAAATAGTTTCATGTTTGGATTCAGAGTTGTGCGCATTTTTAATGTGGTCAATCTTGAAGAATAGTCAGGATATAGAGGCAAGCATGGCTTTGCTTCCGCTGTGAAGTTCCTGTCTTTCTTCACATTCCTTGGCTCTTGGACATACACCTCCGTGGTTCCTTTCTTTGTCATTCCATTGCTTGGGTTTTTTTCCCCAGTGTCTTTTATCTTGTGAGTAAAGTTTGAACAGTACGCAGAAAGTTAACTGCCTGGAGTCTTTTAAATATAAGTAACACGCACCCAGTAATAAGCTGTCGGTTGTTTTTTTGCTGCCTGCAAAGAAACATAAACACAGCGCTCATTTCTGGCAGGTTTTTACTGTCAGAGTTTCTCCTATTATATTTATCTTACAATTTGCCAGGGGGTGAAGTTATTAAGTTTTAGCAGCAGCCATCGATCAAGTTCACAAGTTAACACGATAAAGGCTCTGTGCCGCTCCGATCCGGGAAAATGATGATCCTCACTCGGTAATTAACTAAATGAGAAAGTTAAATCTTACTTGAGAGCTGGGAGAGATGAAAGAGAGGTGTTTGTCAGTTTCTCAGTGGAAATTAGAAGCAGTTTTCTGCAATTCCCTAAGCTGCTGCTCTGTCATATTTTACATAAGCACTGGGAAAACGTCTTGTAATTAGTGCTGTCATGGAGGATTTTTTTTGCTGAAGGATGTTGGAATAATTCATTAGATTATCAAGAAAGGCTTGTGTCCTGAAATGATTAGCACAGTGAAATTTAAACCATTAACGATAACAAGTTTAGAGCTTGCTGCAGTGCAGAGGCACCCGGGGTATGTCTGTGCCTATTTCAATCATTTCTTATAATTAAACATTATGTCCTCTTTTTTCCTCCCCTTCACTAAGACCCATCCAAAATTCCTGTTAAGGTGGCTCTGTCTAGATCAGTGACTTCACCACAACGGGCAGTGCAAGCAATTGGAGGTGAAATGCTGCAGTTGCAGAAAAGCAGTAAAGGACATTTGTCTGTGTCAGAGCCTGTAGTCCCAGTGAGTCCAGGAAGGAGGGAGAAACCCAGTATGACCTGTTGGTACTGGACCATGGAAGAGAAGACCTTTCCTTTTATCTAGGGAGAAATTGAAATTTGCACTGGTGATGTAAGCTCTCAGTATTTTCAGAGCTTCAGTGTGAAGATGCCTTGAAGGTTCAGAAGGTCCCCAATCTTGCTGGGATCATTTAAGCCATTCTTAATATTCTAGGAGGCAGTTTCTCCTTGACTTGAGGAGATGTCTTCTTGCATTGAGTAACACAAAACCTGAATTCATCTACCCAGTGAAAGGTGCCTGAGCAAAGTCCTCTGCAGTGACTAGAGGATGTAATTTTTTTTAAAAATGTATAAAAGTTGTGACCACTCCTATGGGTGGGTAAACACTATTGCTGTTCTACAGTCGGGGAAGTTGCTTGATTTTGTTTTTTTCTGTGCTTTAGGAGGCTCCTTGGTCCCCTGTACTGAACAAAACCAAAAGTAACCTTAGTTGTCATATATGGGTTGCAGCTGTGATTTACCATAGCTGGTTTGTTTTATATGCAAAGCAGTAGATTTATCCAGTCTTTATTTATCTGTTTTGAAATATTGCACCTTCCTACAGTTGCAAGCCATTATTTAGATTAAAGTCCTTTCATATATTAGTCCTCTTCTACTTCACTGGGCATACAAATGTGCTTTGTGTTAAATGTAGCCATTTGGAGAAATGGTCTTGTAATTACGGGCTGCACTGGAGCATAGTACGTAGATCCCTGAGCTAGTACCAACCTGAGGCACTCAGTCCCCTGGGTTTCCTGGCACAGCTTATGAGCTCAGCTCAGCATTGTCAGAGGACACCTCTGCCATTCCTGCAGATGAGTCGTGGTGCCCAGAGCCAGCTGGGGCACCTCTCAGCCCTCACACACAGGCCTTTGTGAAAAGGGAGTTGGTAAAGCTTCATCTGTTCCAACTTAGTAGTTTGCTCTGTTATACCCAAATTTCCTCCCAGATGATGTACTACCAGTGCTTATCCTTCTTTGCCATTTTTGGAAGTGAAGTTTATAGAAAATGTGATTGTGAACGGTACATTTGGACATATATTTATCCTAGCAGTGTGGATGGCAAGTAGAACAGGTTTTTCTTTTTCAGGTGAGGCCTGATAATTATATCAAGAGAGGGAAAAGGCTGTAGATGATTCAATAGTACAGATGCTTGATGATGTTGTTTTGTTGATGCTTTATTTTGTAATAGGCCTTTTTCACTGAACTGCCAGTGGATTTTCAGGAATCTTTAAATGAAAATTCTGGAACTTTTGTTCTAAACTGTAGTTTGTGTGATTTGAGAGCCCTGTCAGTTTACCTGTCTCTACTCTGCAGAACTGGTGTGTTCATGGCATGTCCTGTCCTCTTGGTCCCCTCCTGGCACAAACCATAGGCCATGCTGGGCACACCTCTGGACTTATGCTCACTCCTTTTGGTGTGAAACCAGAGCAGGCAAGGGTGCAGACCAGGTCTCAAGTGCCATTATAAGAATGCAACTGAAGTATGAACCTAAAACGTATGGTGTTCTCATGTCCACTAACTTGGACATAAACACTGTAATGTGCTTTTCTTAGCAGAATCACTTTATAAATCTGGAGTTTCACTTCCAGAGCTGTTAAAAGTGCTGGTCAATGGATTCTTTAATTTACTTATTATTTCAATCCAAGAAGCCTGTGTTCAGGCAGAATGAGTTGTTTTGGCCCATCTGAGCCATCTATTTGTACACACATAAGCCATGACTTGTATTTGCAGATGTTGCAACTTCTGTTTTAGAAGTAATTGGGGAGTTGAAGGCTGCTGGGAGAAGGGTGTTCAGAAGGCAGGTAAAGGCCAGAACATGGTGCCACCCTGTGAAAGGAGCTGCACCTTCATTGGCTTTGCACATCAGCTGTATGCTCACTCAGGCTCAGCAGAGTCAGTGTCTCGGGCAGACTTCAGAATCTCTCAAATTAAAAGACACGTGGGTAGGTTTTTAAATAATGCTTTGTAGAGACAGCCTATTTTTGTAAGATGCACAGCGAACAAAATGAAAAATTAAATGAGATCAAACTTGTAGGTTACAACATCTCCCCACTGTCTTAATCCAGCATTTTTACTGGGATGCCTGTATTGCAGGCAGTTTAACTGCAGCAAAAATTACCAGAATCCCTTAACACAGGTGTTCAGCCCACTGCACTGGTAATCATCTTTTGCCAGGCCCTTAACTACTGTGGACTTTGCTAGAAAAAGTCCAGCCTTTCACACACAGGACTTGATGCCCACAGTCTCTTTAGTGATTTCTCTTGGCCCAAGAGAGAGTTTTTCTTTCCTGCTGCCCAGTACTGGCTATATGACTTGTTTGCAGTAGTGCTGTACATGTGAGGATTGAATGAAATCGTAACTCGCTGTCCTTGTCTTGCATGATCTTGCTGGACAGAGCCACACACAGCCCCAGCCACACATTTACAGGGAGGAGTGGGGGTAAACCTGGAAACACTGAGCTGCAGAATGGAGCACTGGTGGTGTGATCATCATGTTCTGTATTCTGAAAGAAGCTTAAGTCAAACTGTAATCCAGAAATAGAAAAAAGCTGAGTATTAAAAATCACAGCTCTTTACTGTCTTTTTCTACCAAAGGAAGGTCCAGCTCTCTAGAAATGTTGAAAAGAGTATTTAGGTACATTATCTCTAAGGAAACGAAATGTATATGGTAATCAGTTAAGAAGATTTTCAAATTTTCAAATTTTGGTGTTCCAAAGTCAGGATTCCTGTTGGGATTGGGTGGTATTGGAGTCCAGGAGTTATTAATTCCCAAGAAATGAGAAACGTCTGCATTCCAAATCTACTACTGGTAACTAAATTTTGTGGTCTCTAAATAGCCTGCTGTTTTGGCACTTGCTAAAAGAGGCTTTTTTGTTGTTTTGCCTTTTCCTATAAAATCGATTATTCATTACATTTCTTTTAGTTCATTAGATATCTTTGCCGAGAGATTTAGGGATTCATTTTTTCCCTTAAATTTAATAAGGGCCCCTGGCAAGGTCAATGCTTGGAATTATCATAGAACAAAAATAAGGTATCCCTACCTCAGTATTTTATGCGTTCTTATATCTGTAAGTTATTTTTAATTATTTGATAATTAATGAAGAACCTCTGCGTGTATTTTGACAATAAAAGTGATGTAATAATGTTGACTGTTATTATAGTGCTGTCTGGTGTTAAACTGTTGCAATGAAAGAGAGAAAATCACATGTTTTCAGCAGAAAATAGAAACTATTTGACCAGTATAAGAAAAAAGAATTTCCCAGCAAATGGTTAATCTTACTTTGACAAAGGATACCCTTGCAACGCAAAATGCACACTTTTCTTCCAGTTAAATCATTTAGAAAGCAGAATTTATATCTTACTATCAAGTAGTAAATTGAAATGTCAGTGTTTTGTTTTGTCCCTGAAACTCTTCTTTGAGCTGACTCTTTCTGACAAGATATTAACAGTGCTCAGAAAGTTGAAAATATTTTATTCTGTGAAAGAAGTATTTACCAAATGTCAGGGTGTATTTTAGCTGGCTTTGCTCTTGAGGTGTAATTCAATTTTTTCATCCATTTCATGCATTCCCTATGAATTTTAGCAGCAATCCATTCTTCAGAAGAAAAAAAAAACCAGAGTACAAATGCAATTTGCTGTAGGTGCTTTGAAGTAACTGGTATATGTACATTAGAAAACCAAATGCATTTTACTGCCTACGTGTTAAATAAAGTTGTGTTTATGTTAAACTGTTGCTGAAGGTTTCCCATGTGACCAGAGTCCTTTGTGTGCAGCTCTGGCACGAGGCAGTGCCTTGTCCTGCGGGCTGCACTCGGGCTGATGGCACCAGCGGGTTATATGGTCTGACAGCTTTCATGTGTCAGAGTGCTTTTTGCCTTCTGTTGTCTGCCCCCTTAAAGAAATTGTACAACTACTTGTGTTTCTTCTCATATGTGTTATTTGGGTTGTTCCTCTCCTTCCTGTTCACAGACAAAACTTGCCAATGGCACTTCCAGTATGATTGTGCCCAAGCAAAGAAAGCTGTCTGCAAGCTATGAGAAGGAGAAGGAGCTCTGCGTCAAGTACTTCGAACAATGGTCCGAGTCTGACCAGGTGGAGTTTGTGGAGCACCTCATCTCCCAGATGTGTCACTACCAGCACGGACACATAAACTCATACCTCAAACCCATGTTACAGCGGGACTTCATCACTGCACTGCCAGGTACTTCTGCAGGCAGAGGGAGCTTGCTCCCTGTCTTTCAAAGAACTGTTCTGTTCCGCCCTACCATGCTGGAGAGGTCTCTTGTAGGGTCAGTTTGCAAAACAGATAAAAGCTTTTGAATTAAAAGCTCTATACCAGTATGAAACATTATAATATTTTAATTTGTGCTCCCACTGTATGTCAAGGCATGATCTAACACTGTCACGGTTTGTCTAGGAGTGACTGATAGCTAATCTATGTATTGCATGGGTAGTTATCCCAAGCCACAGGGCAGGTAGTTGTGCTCTTAATGCCCATAGCGGTGCATGAATAACCAAAATTTTTAAAATTAAAACTACTACTCTTTCTGGTTGCTCAGCTGAGGTTTTCCCTTTACTTATTTAGATATTTGTCTCTCTTTCCTACTGAAATAACTTCCTGAAGCCATTGCCTTGATTATGTGTTTATTGCTAATAGAAAATGGAGGGCATAAGAGCAAAAGATGGAAGTGTTCTGGTTTTTACACCTTTGTAGTGCTTTCCATTGAAAATATTATCCCAGCTATTCTCACGTGTGGCATTGGGCAGATCTCACAGAATGCACACATAAAGTAATGTACATGCAGTTTTATATCCCCCCTGTCTTATAGATTGGAAAACTAAGGTGGTGAGAGGTGAGATATATACAGCAATAGAGTTTCAGAACCAAACATAAATTCCTGGCTCTTTAGGTCGTATTTTTTCAGACCATTAGGTCATACCTCTGTAGATAGATAAATAGTTAGATACTTAATAGATTAGCATTCCCACACCATAGGTCCTTAGTTTGAGAGGGACCTGAGCAAGTGGTACAGGTGTTGTCTCTAAACAGCCAGTTGAAGAGAGGTGTTTCTTGCCAAAAGCCTATTCTGTGGATACCTTTATAGAAGTGCTGAACTTTTGGCAATTTGATCAATCTAGTCACTTGATCATTCTTCAGAAGGGAGTTTTCAACATGAAATATAAATTCTAGCCTTAAAAGATGGAAAAAGCATGTTTAACTGTGAATTGTATAAAGCATAAAGGCACTGCAGGAGTTTTGTAGGAAGTTAAATAGGTAGACTCATTGGATTTTAAGCTCATTGTGCCCAGTAATCAAATGGCTGTTGTAGCATTAAAAAAAAAATCTTAGTTATGCTAAGTACCTGCTTTATGTTAGTTTTTAGTAGTCCAATGGCAATAATCTTCTTGTACTTAGAGCAGCATTATAACTTGTGGAGCTGCTCTGTTTCAGAAAAATAGGAAGTGTTTGGAAACTGCATTGGTTTCCCCACTATTAAAGTGGAAATATACATGTAGGTGCTTACACAATTTTCCCAGGTCTTTCTTCATGGAACCCCATGAAAGCACCCCATGAAATCAACACATCTCACTGCTCTTGGTTAATTTCTTCCTACAGGGCTTTTTCTGAGAATTTTGGGCAGGTGCTATAAATACTTGTAGAGACATTCCAAATTACTTAGCCATACCATATTTGTTACTGGTCTATTCCCAGCTGCCCAAGAAGCAGCTGATTTTACTCTGTTGGAATGCAGAATAAATAGGAATCAAGCAGTTAATATGTGAGTATTTTAATAGTTGGGGGAAATGTGTGTGTAAATAATGTATGTGCATCAATTTGCATATTTACAAAGTGCAAATGTCCTAGTGAATATCACTCTGAGGGAGAAAATTAATGGCAAGGAATTGCACTGGTACAGACTCTGCAGTCTGTGCAGGATGTCCTGAGTATAAGCAAGTTCTAGTGAAGGGAATGGGAGGGAGGAAGGTAAGAAACTGCCTAGGAAAAAGTGATGAACACAAAATTCTAAATTAAGTCATATAATGAAAGAAAAAAACAAAAACTAAACTCTGAAAGTATTTTTTAGCTTTCTGAAATTCTCAAGTGTTCAGTACTCTGGTTTCATTTTTACTACTTCATTCTCTCTCCCGCTCTCCCCCTTGAGTGAATAAAACAATAAAGCTACTTCAAAATCATGAGGTATCTTATCTCTGTCCTCCTAGCACATTCCCTAGGAATGACCAGAATTAAAGGTAATTTCAGATCATGGGCATGTGTTTCTAATATAGAGTAAAGTTGGCTCAGATTATTTTCCCAGTGCTTTGAACAGAATTAAGGTTGTTTGAAAAATACAGCTTAACTGTGTACTTAACAAAGTTTGTTCAGTTTCTGAAAAAATAAGGCTTCTGCTTAGCATTTTCAAGCTATTTAACATTTTTTATGAGGAAAGTAATTTTGATAAGGATTTCATGTGTGAAATAGCTGAAACATTCTTGTTGGTTCAGAGGGTTGAAGGGCTAATCGTGTTTCACATCCATTTAGCAAAATCTCCTGTGAGCAGAGTTTTCCCTTTTTAAGGAAGCAGTGCTTTGTTAAATACATGCCTCAGTGAGTTGTGCTGTTCCTAAGAAACAAAATAATAAAACTGTGTTTGCAGCCAGGCCAGAATAGCTCTGCCCATCTTCTTATCATAAATGTGAGGAGGTGAGGCCAAACCATTAGTATTCTTTTGCTGCAAATGGTCTAGCATCAATGGCAAAGGATGACTTAAGGACATGGCAATAGTTACAGCGCCTTATTGCAGCTGAGATCTAAAGTGCAACTCCTGATGAAATAGAAGGGGCACATGGGTGAAGATTACTGTGCCCAGATGTTGCAGTGTAGCCCTGCTTCCTAAAACCACCAGTTGTTCCCCATATATAAAATTAATTCATCCAGTGATGCTGCTGACTTAAAGCCACCTGTAAGGATTCTATGGAGGCAGGCATTTGTAAGTGTCCTGGTGGGTCTGTAAATGTCTGTGAGCCTGCTGGAAGCAGCACAGACTGGGAAGTCTGCCATTCACACACAAAGCTTCAGGAACAGGGCAACAGGATGTCCATGTCTACCCTGCCAGTTGTGGAATTCCTGCAAATTCCTATTCACATTCACTAAACCGTTGTCTTCCTCTTTCCACAATTTGTTGTGGAGTCAATCTAAATTTACAAACACTTTTGTTTTTTAATAGTGGTTATACACATCTCTTCAGATTAAATACATAATAAAGGCTGATGATGCTTTTATTTTTCAGGTTGACATCTAATTTTGCATCTCTAAAGATAAGAAATGTCAGACGTCTTTCTCCACTCTCTGGTTGTGCCTGGTATCATTCACATGCTTTTTCAATCTTTTACATAAAGATTGAAGCATAAAATGCTGAGCAGAATGTCTGACCCAAAGTGTATTCTAAGTTTAGTATATTTGAAAGCAGCAGGAGGAGGCATGATGAATTGTCTAATTTTCATGCAGTGGGAGATACTTTTGAGATCTTTTTGTTAAGGGAAAAAAGGTTGGGCCATTTTTGTGTCATGAACTCTAATCAAAGTCAGCTGGTTGCACCCAGTCTGGGTTTGCAAAAGTCCAGACACGTGAATGTAAAAGTATACTTACTGCTTTTTCTTACCCTCTCACAAGCAGGGCCTGGTCTTTGAGGCTGTTGTTTTAAAAGCAAGAAAACATGTATTTAACTTTGTCCCAAATGTAAACCAGAGGGAAGATGCATGTAATACCAATCTGCAATGCTTCATTTTTGCTTGGACTGAACATTATGCCTAAGGGATGATGTGGTCTAAACTTTCACAAAACGTATGAAATTCAGCCTGTGAAGTGAGATAATCTCTTAGTGGTATGTCTCACTTGTGAACTAAACAGCCTTCAAGAGAAGCTGCATTTACACAACTTCTCATTTAAAAGGCATCTTGTTTTCCTGAAGTCTTGATTGTGATTAAATTTTGAGTTGGTAAGGGCACGTTTTTACTGACTACCTCCATCCAGTTAAGAAATATAGCATAACCTTCCCTACATAGACATTTCATTGAGCTGTTTGGTGCTAACCAGGCAATTGCTTTACATTTCATTCCAGTCATGCTGAAGTAAAGCCAGTCCTGGTATTCACACTGGGAAATATTTGCAAATGATATTATTTTGGTGCAGATTTTTCCTTCACCCACTAAAATAAATGAAACTAGCAAACCTGCTTCACTTTCTCCTTATACAGCCTCTCCTTCCCTCTTGACGTCCCTGTGCATCTGCATATCCTTCCCTCCCCCTGTCTAAAGGTACTACTACCCTTCAGGGCACACATTGGGAATATATATTTTTTTCTTCATTACATTTAAAAGCTACTGCTTTAGCAAAAACAGCTTTTGAGCTGTTGCAACATGAGAACAGCTGTAGCAGTGAGATGAGAAATGGTCCTAATATAGAGAGATTTTGGGGGCTGCGTTGCTGAGTTGGAAATGCCATCCATAGAATATCCCCCTAGTGCTAAAACCCATCGAAGTAGATTGGAATGACTTCTTGGATTCTTTATTATTTTTAATGACTTGTTGTGCTATATCCAAAGGAAGTTGGATAACGCTGCTCACTCCTGAACTTAGCCTCAAATGCTCTTCTGTGCATTTTGTCCAGCTCCGCATGCAGAAAAGGAAATGGAAGGAGAGTGTATCTTTGTACTAGCAGGGGGAGTTGTCTGTCCATTAAATAATGTTTTTCTGTTGTTGTTTTTGTTGTTGATGTTGTTGTTGTTGTTGTTGTTCTCCCCCAGCTCGGGGATTGGATCACATTGCTGAGAACATTCTGTCATACCTGGATGCCAAATCTTTGTGTGCTGCTGAGCTGGTGTGCAAGGAGTGGTACCGGGTGACGTCGGATGGGATGCTGTGGAAGAAGCTCATTGAGAGAATGGTCAGGACAGACTCTCTGTGGCGGGGTTTGTCAGAGAGGAGAGGATGGTAAGGAAACTGAATCTTCACCTCTTTTGCCCCCATTCAGGACAGGAGGGATTGTGTGTTTCAAACCATATTTGAAGAGGGTTATTCAGCACTGAAACATCATGCTGGTTCCAAACCTGACAGTTGCTTACACCAAAAGTCAGCCATTGGGGAGTTAAGTGCCACATTTGGCTATGTGGCAACATGGGGGATTTTTTCCTCAACTTTCTCTTCTGATCATGCTCTTACCCCACTGTGACAAGTGAGATATACAGACTGAGATTTTTACACCCAGCTGTCTTTCAGTTCAAATTAAGAAGCTGTGTGTGCCTCAGGGGAACCCTAAACCGGTCAGCAGTTCAGAGCAGAAGAGCTTTTTCAGGAGTGGCAGTGGGGGAGCATGTGCTATGAATTAGTTCTTTCCTGATAGGTCTGTTTGTTTTCCTCAGCAGATTTTCACTATTAGATATCTGTTTAATTTTCAAACTGGAAGCTGAGGGTAGGTACCATGGAGAATAGGGGACTTTAGAAATGCAGATAGATTAGTTAATAATCATCTGGAATAGCCTGACTACAATGTAGGTCTCACTCAAGTTTGAAGCTGCTCTGCTAACATTTCATTAGAACTTTCTCTCTCAGGGGTACACCCTTTAATACATAATTTTCTTTTCCAAGGGTGTCCCTAGGATGTTGGCAGAAGGGAAACTGGGTATGAATATTTCATAAACAAGATAAAAGTGACAGCTCAGGCATTTTGGTTGCTATTAAAAAGAAAAAGATACAGAGTTGCAAACAAAGACTCCTGGTTTATGGTTAATTTTGTTATACTGTTTGTCTCAGGAAGTAAAGGCAAGTAAATCAGGATTATGAGACATTCTTAAAAAAATAAATACTACTTTGATCTGCTTCCAATAGTGCAGTGTTTCTAAAGAGTATAAAACAAACACAGGCATGACAGTGGGAACTTCTGCATTTCTTTTAGTGCCTTATTCTCTTCAGGACTTCAATCTTTTCTCCCTACTGTTGAAGTTACAGTAGGTCCTAAGAGGAGCTTGAGAGGTCATTTAGCCCTTTTTGTTTCCCATAGGAAGAGACAGGTTTTTCTTAAGTCATCCCAAATCTTTGTCTTAACTTGTTCTTAAAATCCTCTCCTGATGGAGATTCCCCAGGCAATGCCTGGGAAAAGAATTCGATGGTTTCACTTTTTAGCTCTTTCTAACTTCAGTGTTTGAGAAGTTTTCCTGCTATCTAGGTTGTCTTCCTAGCTACGGTTTGACTTGTTACATTTAACCTGCACAGATAAACAGGACAGTTTCTCATTCTCCTTTTGCAGTAATCTTTTCCATGTTGGAAGATGAGCATGTTTCCAGTGTTTTGGCTGCACTAGCCAACCATAAAGATGTGTTGTGTTGTCCTCTTACTATTTTCAGATTTCTCTGTTTAGACCCTTCCCAATTCCCATACTCCATTCTTGGAGTATGGTCTAATCAGCGGAGTGTCTTCTGCTGAGGCATCACTGGGGTTTGCTCCCTCCACACTTTAGAGATAACATTACCACCAAATACTGGTCATATAGACACGACATTTCTAAAAGACAGGTGCAAAATTTTGCTTCTCATCTCAAGGACAGTCACCATGTTACTGCAGCTCTTCTTCAGGAATGTGCTAGGTGCTGGGGGTTACTTTGACACAAGAGCAAGTTGTGTCCAAGTCTTTCAGATTGCCCTGTGGTTATCTCTGTGATGAACAGATAGAACTGTGTGGTTAGGAGATGCAGACAGGAAATACCCACTGCAATTGCATCTCTGCCATATAGAACTTCATCGCTTGTAATCAGTGCTAGCTCTGTGCATGGCACAAGATTACTAACTGGACAGTTCAGAATGATGGACAACTGGTGTTATTTGGTTACAGCTCCTCAATTTGCACATGAACTGCCTGATTTCAGCATTTGCAGCTCATTATTTACAACAGAAACTACCCCCACCCCCCCTTCTGCAGCATGGCAGCCTTCACTGGCAGATTGTCAGGGAGCAGTAAGGGTTACACACCTTTAGAGAAATATAAAACAGAAGCCCAAAACCTGGGCATGCTTGTGTCCATCTGATTGAATTGGCTGGTCATCAAAACCTGCAAACAATAGTTCCTTTTATCCCAGAGCCACAGCACAATAACTACTGGGATGCCATGGAAATTCCAAGCAATCCTTCAGCTGAACAGTAACAACTGACTACACATGCAGCAGGGCACAACTTACATGTAGCAACCAGACTTTGTGTTACATTAGCTAGTAAAGTTAGAAAGAATAAAAGGGTTTTTAGGCACACAGGCTTGTACCCAGGGTTTTCTAGACCTGCCCCAAGTCTTCCAGGATGTCTCTGAGATATTCTGTGCATCTCGAAAGAGGTTTTCATCTTCCTTGGCCCGTAATACTAATTCTCATGAACGCACTTCCAGGCATAAAGGGATCACAGTAAATAGGCATCTGTCTAGTTAGTGGCTTGTCTGTATCCATATGTGCCATCTTCATGTGTTTATTCCCATATGCATGTCTGCTGGTCATTATATTTAAAGAAAGAGGTAATTCCTCTGTCCAAACATGAAAGCGCCTTTCTCTCGAGTTGTACTTAGAATTCTTGATTTAAAGAAGTATCAAAAGTTCTTTTCGTGAGCATTTGTCATTTTGCTTATCCAGTCCTGTAGTTTGGGATTGTCTTACAACCCAAAGATTTTGGTTCATTGTTGTGATCTCTCTCGTTCAAGTGTATCAGGGCAGTTAATGTACAGTCTCTGAAATTAGTTTTGAGGTATACTGTATGGAAAGGATGGGAAGGAAATGCACAAGGAAGTATTGAACAATTAATTATGCTGTAATGGAGCAAGGGAGGGAGAAGTGGAGAGCTGGCCCAGTGTAAACTCTGTGCCTCTGATGCCAGGATTACACTCGGAGGCATTTGTGCCTCTCTCCATTTTGTGAGGCATGTTGCCAGGCAGAGCAGCAGTTAGTACGCCCATGGTGGGGTTTACTAGCTTCCACACCGTGTTTGGTGGCTTCTTAACTTCAGGATGAGGAATTAAAGTTTTTTACACAGCAGGCAGTGATTGCCGTTTACAGATTTTTTTGGTAACAAAACTCTAGCTTGGGATATGAGTATTCCAAATCAGTGTTGGGATGAGGAAAGCACCACAGATGAGGTGTTGCTTACCAGCACAGAGTAGTAGCAGTAAAATGTCCATGTAGCCAAACTATACTGTTCCTGCTAATGCAGATAAAGGCTAGCCTTGAATGTGTAAAGGATATGAGGGTTCCTTGGCTTCTTTCATTTGCTTTGCATGTTTTATTTTAAAGGTGACCTCTGATAATGTGTGTGAGTATTGCAAGCATGAACCACTGTCAACCCTTACTGAGCTGAATGGGCCCATGTCCATAATAGAGAATTTATTTCCCTTCCCCGAGTTACTAGACACAGATTTTTCTTGGGTGTTTCAGTGTTAAAATGCAACACTGATATGTTGCAGGGCAAACAAACAAGGAACCATCCCATATAAGTACATTAAGTCTGACTATGAATCTGTCAGCAGTGGTTATCCATTTGTAAAATGCCAGGAGGACCTTTCTCCAAAATGCTGAAAGATGATTTGTGTTCAATGGAAGTGTTCTTTGTCTTCCAGGGGGCAATATCTATTTAAAAATAAACCTCCTGATGGAACTGCGCCACCCAACTCCTTCTACAGAGCACTTTACCCCAAAATTATACAGGACATAGAGGTAAGAAACAGCTGCCAGATACGGTGGTGTTTCACTGTTGGTTTTTTAGTTTTGTTTTTTTTCAAACGTTCCTCATTTATTCATGATGCTGAAATTCTGGGGACATTCCATTGCAGTGTAATATTTCATTAAATCTGACATGTCTGTGTTTGTCTGGAGTTTGTAGATCTGGGATAGTTATAAAAGATCCTGCTGCTCCTTTAGACAGAGGATGAGTTGGATTGTTCAGTGAGCTGTTTGCAGGTGGAGTCTCCACATTTTGCACATCAGCAAAGTGTGATATCGCAGCAGCACTGTAACATCTTGGTTTTCTCTGTTCCATGGTACTTTGCCCCTCCTGGTACAATGAGACCTAGTAGGCTGTTACAGGAAGATGTCAAGAACTGAGGCAGGGAGAAAGTGCCTTTTTTAAGTCTGCAGTCCTAAGACTCAGGGAAACAGGAAGCAGCTGAGCATGTTTGCCTTGCATTTAGTGTGAGCAAAATCGCATGATCTGCTTGTTTCCTAATGGCAAAAGCAGTGCTCAGGCACTGTTGTGACAAGTTTGTAAATGCATTTAGAGCTCAACTGAGACTTTCTCTTCAGTTATTTAGCTGTTGAGTCACAAGGGGCTAAAGGTTGGAGATAGAAAAAGGCTTTTAGGTTACTTCTTCCTCACCATTCCCAACAGCACAGACCAGTTCAGCCACGATATGTTTTCCAAGCATTTGTTTGTTTAATTGGCTTTTATTACATGTATTCTAGAAAGCAGTTACGTCATTGTACGGGCCTGATTGCAGGAAAAAGCGTAAAGAAAAGTGTCTGCTGCCTTCTCAACCAAACAAAAAAAAGGGGAGATAGTTCTGTGCTTTTTTTTCCCCTACATCTCATTTGTCTCCTGTCTCTCCTCAAGACAATAGAGTCGAACTGGCGGTGTGGAAGGCACAGTTTACAGAGGATCCACTGCCGAAGTGAGACAAGCAAAGGGGTTTATTGTTTACAGTATGATGATCAGAAGATAGTAAGCGGCCTACGAGACAATACTATTAAGGTGAGAATGCTCCATCATGGCATACTAATGGCTTGGAGTGCCTATGCCATAAATAATAGTGTCCTAATTTCAGTGACACCTTCCCAGTCTCTTGTTAGTAACCTAGCCTTCTCCTTCACCTACCCCCATCTCCCACCTGCACAGCAGCTACTCTTTTATCTGGCTAGAGAGACTCTGTTTTCAGACAGACAGGCTTCGCCAGCAGAGTTTCTGTCCAGCAGTAATTACAGGCTATGTAATTACTGGGCCCTGTATCCTAGTGAGAAAGGTAAAACCAATATTCGTAGTAAAGCCAGTAATATCAAAGATGTCAATGTATTGCACCAAAGAGCCTGTAGAAGACTCTGCAGATGCCACTAAAGGTGTTCTAAGTGTACTATGGAAGATGTGCTGTAGTAAAAAACAGTCTAGTCAAACCAGTAAGTGCTGAAAGATGAAAACCTTACTGAACTGTCCAGTTTTGAATGTTTGCTGTCTTAGATCTGGGATAAGAATACATTGGAATGCAAGCGAATTCTCACCGGCCACACGGGTTCTGTCCTGTGCCTCCAGTATGATGAGCGGGTGATCATTACTGGATCTTCAGACTCAACAGTCAGGTGTGTGCCCGTGATTTGCACCTTTCTGTTTGCCTCTTAAGATTTCAGCTTTGCAAGCTGCTGAAATGATCTCTTCTTAAATGTGTGCTGTTCAAGCAGTTCCATGAAGTTGTTCAGCATTGTGCTGTCCTTATCAGATGTCCATGCAAATCGCTGTCAGGGAGAAATGAGAATCTAAGCCAAGGCCAGTCAAGGTCAAGATGACTTAGGAAGGCCATCTGGCATTTCACCAAGGTTTTGCATGTTTTGACACTCCCTGAGAATGTTATAAATTCTCTTTGAGAATAACTTTTTAAGAGTTGAGGTTTTCCAAGCAAGTTTGAAGGTTTAGCTGTCCGTTGTCATTTAATTTTAACAAAATATGTATGACTAGAAATCCTATGGTTTTAAATTAAATTTTAGCATGATGTTTCCTTTCATTAAATCTTTCTAACCTTGCTTTCCTTCAAGTCTCCAGAAAAGGGCTGGACACCTCAAAGTAGTACTTGTGGTGCATGTTGTGCATTTGTGAAGTCCACTAGTCATATTGTAGGATACCAAAGACTGTAAATAGAGGCACTATGAGTTAATGAATTCGAATATGAACTTGGATGTGAAGGGGCAGGTCTGACTTCTCCATGTTATTATATACTCCCTCCTTGTCAGAGTACAAGTACTGCTCATGTAGTGAAGTTAGACAGCAAAAAGCTGCATTGGTGGCCTTTTCTGGAGCTATTAGGATACATTCAGATGGCTGCAAGCTCCTCTGCTTGTGTAAACTACTACTGTTAAGCTAATAGTAGTATTGTTAAGCTAATTAAATTGAATTCCTAACATGTGATACATGCAGTCTTGCAGTTCTGCTAGGTTTTGGGGTCCTGTCATTCATAGGAATCCAGAATTTCAGCAACACTGCCTGCCTGGAGGTGATGTGGGAGCTGCACTGGGCTAAGCAGATCTCAAAAGGAGAGGCTGATTTCTGTAACAAGCACTGTCATTTTCCATATCAGGCCAGGCAGGCCAAATTGCAGACTGGCTACTTGCCCAGGAATACTTTGTCTCCCACTGTATCTATAAATGTTTGTGCAGACCCCAGAGGCACATAGGATGCATCACTTTTATCCTTGGGTCTCCTCAGGAAGAGAGGCTTCATCCAATAGACAGTACAGATGGGCTCTTAATGCTTCTGAGATCTCAGGGATGCACTTGTCCAAAGAAGTCAGTGGGTCTCCAGCTCCTGTTCAGTTTGGCAACCCTGTCTGCAAACTGTTCGTATGTTAATGGCTCAGGTCTTTAGTTTGTTTTTCCTTTCCATTTTCTAATTGCAATGTGCTTTTCCTTCTCATTTAGAGTTTATAAGTTGATGCACTTTAGTTTCCATAGGTTAGAAAATAAGACATTAGAAGTGTTTCTCACATCTTGCCTTTTCTTATTGCTTGCCTTATTGGCAGCAGGAAGTTTCAACTTCTGTGAGATCTGATGTGCCTGATGATACAGCCATTTTCTGCTTTCATATACTGTATCTGGGATACAGGTGTGATAGTGCCAAAAGAAATCTCTTTATGGAGGGCAAAAGAAGTTTGCCAACAGAATAGCCCAAAATAAATACTTTTAGGGCTTAAAATTTTCATTTCAAGTACTAAAAGTTCTGAATGAAGCTTTTGTCTAACTTGCATCTTAAATTATCTTTCAGTTGAAACAGTTGGTTCCAATAACATTAAATTGACATAAATGCTACGTCTTCATTTGGGTATTCAGCACATTCCTGGAATGTAGCTATGTACCAGATGCACCGCAGGGTAAATGCAAATCATGGTGCAACTTGTGGCAATTACTTGTATTTGTTTGAAAGGAATTGTCTTGTCTTCTGCTTCTGTATAAATTACCACTTGAGCTGAAAGTCCTGTGAGAGAGGTCAAAACTTAAGCCTGTCAGGGAACTTCTCCACATTGGCTGGAAATGAAGTGTATAATAGGCTGGCACAACCAGGAAACACCAGTCTTAAACGCCATCAGTCTTCTACCTTTCCTCAGCATTTAATTCCCTTAATTAAAGAATGTTTTTTTCCTGTGTGCATTATTTTTATGGTGCTAACTGCATTGCAGGTTTTTTGGCTGCTGGACTGTCTCAATGTACACATAATCAACAAGTTTATCTAATGCATTTTTTAATGAACTATTTAATAGATGTAGATATAACTTGTGGTGTTTGCTTCTCTAATATCGCCAGAGAGTCAATTACCTCTCCCTGTCCCTCTCTGGCTCTGCAGAAAAGTCGCAGTGCAGGTTGTTAACTCTCTTCTGTCTGGTTTGAAATGTGAACCTGCAGAGTGTGGGACGTGAACGCAGGCGAGATGCTGAATACGCTGATCCACCACTGCGAGGCCGTGCTGCACCTCCGCTTCAACAACGGCATGATGGTGACGTGTTCCAAGGACCGCTCCATCGCCGTGTGGGACATGGCCTCCCCAACAGACATCACCCTGAGGAGGGTGCTCGTAGGGCACCGAGCTGCCGTCAACGTGGTGGACTTTGATGACAAGTACATTGTATCGGCATCAGGTGACAGAACTATAAAGGTGAGGTGTTTCAGAGGCTTTGTATTTGCTGCTCTGGGGTATTTATTAACAAAAAACAGTGACCA
Organism: Fringilla coelebs; assembly: GCF_963513975.1. NCBI lineage: Eukaryota > Metazoa > Chordata > Aves > Passeriformes > Fringillidae > Fringilla > Fringilla coelebs. Next base: position 23,705,468 of record NC_140066.1, on the reverse strand, counting down.
GATGGGGAAGATGGCCCCTGGCAGGATCTTCCTTTAGAAGCAGTGTTCTTCCTCTTGCTCATTTGCACTTGTCCCTCCGCAGTTGAGCTGGCACAGCTCATTTACAGAACCCCTGGCAAATCAGTTCCAGGTACAGATGCAGTTAAAAAAAGAACACTTTTTTCTGTGTTCTTTTTCGACTTGACTACTTCCATAACCTGTTCAGTCATTTAAAGAGTTGTTAGAGGGCAGCATGGGGACAAAAGTGAAGGTGAGTTCATAGGAGATACTTAAGGAGGCACTTAACTTAAGTGTTACTACTGTGATCCCAGTCTGCAGCATTAAACCCAAGGAGAATCTATATCGTAAACCAAATCATAGCCCAAGAATGCTAAACCTGGAAGCTAATTTGATACTGTGTGGCAAAAATCTTCTGTGTACAGTGACCCAACCTGCTATCAGTTGCAGACTATAATCACAGGTCATCAAAGGGGTGATTTTCCCAGTCTTAATGATAGCATCTTCATTAAGAGCATTCTGGATGCATCTATTTATCATACAGACACCATCTTTTGTTAGTCTCTTCGTAATAATTTTGTCTCTGTGTGGTTCCCTCCCCCCTTCCTGTCACAGGTATGGAACACTAGTACCTGCGAATTTGTGCGCACCTTAAATGGCCACAAACGAGGCATTGCATGTCTGCAGTACAGAGACAGGCTAGTAGTGAGCGGCTCTTCAGATAATACCATCAGGTGAGAGACACACTCCCCATCGCAGGGTTCTGTGCAAGCACACTCTCTCTGGTGCCCTGGGGCATGCTGAGGTTAGGCAGCTGAAGTGTTCTGTACCCTTGTCAACTTTGAAATATGCTTTCTTTAGTATAGAACATTGGGAACTACTGGAAAGAGATATTAGAAGCCTGTTTTACTGTGTTGTCTTTCATCCTCTACATCTCAAGAGTCCCATACTAATCAACAAGTTGCATTTGCTCTGACAGTTCTGGTGTATGAAAGAGCTGGCAAGTACCACTTTCTACGATGTCCTCTTGTGATATTTTAATTGGACTATGTGTCTAGTTAAAGGGGTCAGATTTGCAGTAAGAGGCATTTAATCCTCTGCAGAAATCCTCCTGGGCTCTCGCCAAACTCTTCTTGTGGTACTTGGCACCTGGTTAAGTTTGGAACAGCTGGTTTAGAGCATGAAGTTCAGTTTGCTGCCTTTTGCACTTCTCCAGCTGCCCTGGTTGCAGTCTGAGATTTAACTCTTTCTGGTATCACAAACCAGAATTTCTCCCTACTTCCTGCAGCTGCTGGCAGGGGGATGTCTCACTAATTTCAGGATGTATGGAATGAGCTTGAATAGTAGTTACGTGATATTAAAAAAAAAATGGCTCTGTCATGGAAATGGGAGTAACAGCAACCTCCCTTTCCCTTTGTAATTTTTTAAAGTAATTGTCTGCCTTTTGGTGAAACTTGAAAGCTGGACAGTGTAATCAGGAACCCTTCACTTCACAGGTCAGTAATCATTTTTCCTCAGTGAGAATGACCTGTGCTGTTGTTTGCCTATGGACTTGGTTTGCAACATTTTGCCTCTCCTTGCTCTGCATTATGTAGAAAAACAGTGGTCCTTTGGTTGACGTCACCAGGTCACTGTTCCAAATTTTAGTACAGGGTTGTCTGAGAGCATGACCAGGAGAGCTAAAACTTCCATCTCTCTTAATCAAGGGAAGAGGTATTACAGGCATTGTGTATGAACAGCACCACTGCTGAGAACTGCACTTCAAATAGAAAAAACAACCCTCTGCACTTGTACCATGAAACTTGGCCACAGAAGTAGAGCAAGAAATAGTTAAATACTACAGCAGCTAGGGAAGGATCTAAAATATGCAATGCTAATAAAAATAAATGTCAAGATAGTGATAATGCTAAACAGGAATACAGTTACTTTTATGCTTGCATTGGACAAAATCCCTGCTTAATAGATAAATTGTGCTACAATTTCAGGAATGTCAACAGTGAATCTTAATGGAAGTCAAGTTTAGCAGCAGTGTGAGCAAGGCAAAAGACTTACCCGATGCTGAAAGACAGTTTTCTCCCAGCCATTAGCAGAGGGCACAAGTCAGTAGAAGGATGATTAAGAAAAAGGTTCCTAAGTCATCTCTGTAGATGGCTTGGTGCTTTGTAGGTTTGATTTTAATCCACTGTCAGATGTTGTGTCCTGGACTTCAGTACAGGCTGATACAGAACTTAAAAGCCCATTATTCCTCAGTTGCAGGGAAAGTTTTTTCCAGAAGATGAATTTGTGATTTCTAGTTTTGCAACTGCAAATGTTGAGAACATGTGAAGTAGCTGAGACATAGAAAAATTATTTAGGTTTTGATTTAGGCCAGAAATTTCACCTGCTACATAGACATCACTATCATTGTGCTAATTTCCATCTAGCAGAAACTGGTCCATCAAGTTTAATTCAATCAGTTCAGTATCTTAGCTTCTAGGTCCAAAACTCCTAATTACTACAGACAAAAAAAAAAAAAAAAAAAAAAAAAAAAAAAAAAAAAAAAAGAAGGAGAAGAAAAAAAAAGAACCAGAGAATTTAGGGCAAGAAAATAACATTAGACAATATCATCTTGGGTTAAGTTTTTAATGAGTGGTTGGTCTTCATGTGTTTATTTCTAGGGTGTGCACACATAAGGATCTGATACCAATCTGTTTAGACAACAGCATTCTTTCTGAGGGGGGATTCAGACTCAGCTGCCTTCTGTGCATTTCCCTGCTCTGCTTTCAAGTGAATTAAAGGCTGAGATAATTGCAGACCTCCCTCTATTTCCAGAAGTTCTCCCAAAGTTATAGGAAAAAGTTATAGGAAAAAGCAGTGGTAGTGTTTTTGCATACACAATTGTAGTAGGGTTTTTTTTTGTTAGTTCTCAAGCTTTAAGTTTAGTTCTTTTACTCTTTGTTCCTTTGAATATTTAAAAAAATAGAAGTTAGAGAAGCTTATCAAATCTGAGAAAGACCCTTGGCACCAACTCTTCTAAGAGACTCTACTCTTAATAGCACTTATCCCCTTTGTACATGAAAGCCCATTTGCCATGTGACAAGGGACATGATCACCTCTTATAATCCCATCCAGGTAAAACCTCAGACTGGGACCTGAAAATACAGGCCTGAGTTAGTGTGATGCAACCTCTCAGAGCTGCTGGCAATTTCATGATCAATGGCAAGGAATGGAAACACATGGCACAAAAGTTCCTGGCACAATATTGCTTTTCAAACCTTTCTGCACCAGTTAGTGTCTGGCATTGTCCATCCTGTTTACGGTCCTTGAGAGATGTAATACTCTCTAGCAGCCAGAGTGCCTTGGGCTGACTTTTGTCATGGAGTTGCTTGCTCTGACCTTGACTGGTGTGCTGTACTCAAGTGAAAACTGTTCACACATTCCTGAAAGATCAACTTCACAGATTGGAGAATCGCTTTGAGCTCCTTGTTGGCTTCAAACATGTGCATAGACCTATCCTTTCTCAGTTCTACAGTGACAAAAGCGTTCTGTTCACTCCTCTGTTGTCCAAAGTGAGAGCAACTTGTTGTGGCAAGACAGCTGCAGTCATTATCCACCAGCCTTGGGCACACATCAACCAGATCTGGATTATTCCCTGGGGAACTCAGGAATAAAATACACGGGGATGGTTTGTCTCTTTCTTTGTCTCCCAAGCAAAAGTGACCTGACCTCTCAGCAGCTGTAGTGCTTCAAGATGTGTCACACAGAGAAATTCCACAAACCCCCATAGTTCTCACTGCAGTGAAGTTCATACCAGTCAGAGCACTTACTGAATGAGTGTTTGAGATCATTTGTGACTGCTTTCTTTCTGCTGTGTGTCAGGGAGTCAGAACAAATATTGCTATTACAGGATTGCTGTATGAGCAGAGCATGTCTCAGCCAGTGATGGAACACCTCTAGACAATACAAGTCAACGAATTTCAGTTCTTGTAGGCAAATAATCTTTTTTTATCCATGGTAATTGGGAGTCATGTCAAAGAGCTGGCAAAAGTATGGAAAACAAATAGACTTACTTCATAACTGTTTGAGGCCTTTAATTAGTTTTCAAGGTAGTGTGCAAGTGTAAAAATTATGTATTTTAATTTATTCTCCATGCTGAAAATCCATCACAAGAGCTAAAACTCTGAGATAGTTGAGGGAATAATGTGTTGCTGGGCCTCTTACGTTATATTGGTTTGGGTGCCAGAACTTTTTAAAAATACTGTATTGTTAGAAAAAGTTCACATAGAGCTACAGGAATTATTTGATAAAAAGAAAATAATGCATTTAAAATAATAAACACCGAGCATCCATTTTATTTTATGCATAAGGGGCTTGGATTACAGATTAAACATACCTTCAGGAGGAGAAATGACAAAGAAAAAGGTCGTGTTAATTCTTGTACCTCTCATCACTATATTGATAACTTAATTTGTCTGATTGAAGTCTCCAAATCAGAAATGGGCATGTAGGGGAACAGAAGGGGGCACATCCCCCTTGAAAGTGATCATATCAATTGAAACAAGCTGCCGAGGGGATTAGTAAATCTCCCTCTCTTAATGTCTTGAAACCAAGGCACAACACTTTTACAAACTATGAACCTCAGTAAAATAAAGTGAGGCTGACTGTGAAGATTACTGGGAGATATCCTGTGTTGCTAGAGCTGTACATACTGGACACAACTGGTTTGTGACTCATCTCCTGTGTGTTACTGTAACATCCTAGGGTCATGTGGAAAATCATGTATCCATTTAACTGTGGGAAAAGGAGTGATGAGTGTGGTTTGTTTCTTCTTTGTTGTTCCATCATAATTTTTATTTCCTGTTCCATCATAATTTTTATTTCCAAGTTTCCATTAACTACAAGCAATAACCAAATGTTTCACTGCAATGCTAAGGTATTAAAAAATTCTTAATGCTTCTTTGTACTCTCTTCCAGGCTGTGGGATATAGAGTGTGGGGCATGTTTACGAGTACTGGAAGGCCATGAAGAGTTGGTGAGATGCATACGCTTTGATAACAAGAGGATAGTCAGTGGGGCATATGATGGGTGAGGATATCAGTGCAGTCAATGCTTTGCATCTTCCTGTCTGTCTCAGTGTCTCCCATCCCACTTTGTGCATCTTCCATACAAATATCAGACTCTCTGTCTGTCATACTAAGAGGACCTTTTCATGGCCAGTAAATTAAAACCATGCTATAGAGCATAGCTTTCATTCCTCTTTTGAAAAAAGTCCGTGTGATTTGATGTGTGTGGTCCAGTTCTTGTGCTTGGTAAGAATATCTGACTGTCTCAACCTGAAACTTCTTCCAGCTCAACCACTTTTAAGAACAATCTTTCCCATCTGTGGTTGTCTGCAGGACCATTTGCCATTACAGACAAGTTGTCTGCACTCCCATGTGTTTCTGTTAGTTATTACCACCTGCTTTTTATGTGTTTTACTTTACTGACAGCATATTTTTACCTCCCATTAAGTTCTATAAGCTTCACAAAGGGGAAATGCAAGAAGCAGGTCTCAAGAGCAGAAGGATTGCTGTAATTTTCCTTAAACTAGTGTATTAGTTAAGTTGTACTAACAGTTATTTTTTTCTGTGAGTACTTGCTCTTTTCTCTTTAACAGCCATGGTGTTTGTCTGTTTTTCACCACTAGGAAGATTAAAGTATGGGATCTTGTGGCTGCTTTGGATCCCCGTGCTCCAGCAGGGACCCTCTGCTTGCGAACCCTTGTGGTAAGAGCTTTTGATAGAGGTATTGAGGAAAGTTTGCTTGTTCAGAGCTATCTTGAGCTGTGAAAACTCAAATCAGTTTAGCCCTAGTCTGCAGGATCTTGAAGTAATTTCTAGGGGTCTGGCTTTTTTGGGTGTCCAACTTCATCTAATTTTGCAAGCTATTAATTGCAAGCATTAAAAGTTAGAATCTCTGACCTTTTCACTCCACTCTGGACTTTTCAACAGTTTTATTCTGTGATTTGAAGTTAATAACTGAATCAATTTTTTAACTCATCCTTGGAATCCATATGCTAGTGGGTTTACATTAATCTGTGTGTACCTGATGATGTAGTAGTAAGTTCTCTGAATTGTTGGCATGAAATTTCTTAAAAATAGTACATTCCAAATTTGAGGAACAGGAAAAAAAACACACTTGGGATTGCTTTTAACTGCCTTCTGGGTGCTTAAAGAAAAAGCAGGAGAGAAACAGACAGTGAAATCGCCTTATGGTTAAACAGCAACTACTCTTTTCATGCTGTCCACTGGTTTCTAGTGCAGGTCGATGGTGTGGTTAAAATGTCATTATGTGAGTGTTAACAACATTCACAGTCATGTTTAAAAATGGCTTTGCTTGGTCTTAGAATAATGTGGGAAAGTTGTGAGAAAAATGCCAGGACAGCCAAGGCCTTGGGGTGGTTCTAGTAAGTGTTCCTCCACCACATTCAACCCAAAAAAACAGCACTGTTGCTGGGGATAAAACAAGGTTTCAACCAGTACCAAAATCTCATTGAAAAATAAGTCGTATATGTTTTTATTTCTTAGGTTGAAAGTGTTTGGGCAGTGTTCCAATAGGTATACGTTAGAACTTTTCCTGCTGTGGCTCATGACTGTAGCCTGTGCTCTAAAACAGGATCGTACCAAGGCTGTCTGATTCTCTAAAAGTGTGGTTACTTCTCACCAGCTGAGCTGTGCTGGCTGACCTTCTGCACACCCATCAAGCACCTGAATTGCTCCTGTTGTAGATTTCACTAAAGTGCTTTACGTCACATTTGGTGCAGGCTGTGAGGTTGCTGGGACTCAGTTGACAGGCAGTAAGATCATTAAGTCATGCTACCCTTTTCCAGTTGTGTATTGGGACTATCAGCTGCAGGATCAGAGTCCATGAAAGCTTTGGATGCCCGCAGGTGCTGTGTTGCAAAACCTTCTTGTTAGCCAAATAGAAGTGCAAATAGTTTCATGGCTGAAATCCAGAAAAGCCCTTTGTCATTGGTCACCCAGTTCCAAGCTATGGAACAACTCTATGGCCATGAGCTCATATTCTGAGAGTCTAAGACTTACGACTTGGTATTAGTAGTGTTTCTGCTCCAGCCTGAGACAAATGTGTGCCTAGTAACCTGTAGACTTAATTTAACTGGTGTGATTTCCTCTGCCTTTTTCCAGCAGTGGACAGCCAAAGTGCCCCAGCTAATTATATTATAAATCAGAAGCGGTGGGATGGAAACTCTGTAGGAATCTCAACACATGGATACTCATAAATCCCTGTTTGATAGCAATGGAGGGGGCCAAAAGCAGGGTGGGGAGCAGAGGAAGCTGTTGTGGTGCTTTTAGGACTTTTATGACAACAGGGTGTCCTTATACCTGCTTACCCATGCTTTGGTGTTTTTTCCTCTTCTCTTGTCCTCCAAAATTAAACCTGGCTGCACAATGAGCATCATGAGTCTCCTGCTGCTTGTGTTCAATTTTCAAACAGTAGGAGGAAAGTGCACAGATAACAAATGTTCACTGCATGCCAGGTCCCTTCCAGTTTTGTCTTGCATTAGCTGGAACAGTGGCCACATGAATTTGACAGAAGCTTTCCATGAACAGAATAAGCTCATGGTTCAGCTTTCCTTATGATATGAACAGTCCAGGTAGGGCAGCCTTACTTAGACCACAGTGACTGGGATCAAAAAGAGAGTTTTGAAAAGAACTTTTGAAAGTATCTCTCTCTCTCTCTCTCCCCCTCTCCCTGCCCACCCCCCACCACCATCTCTGTGAATAATCTATTAGTGGATCTGGCTGTAATGATACTGTTGTGGATCTGTTGTAATGATACTTTTTGGAAGAACTTCTTTGCTATAACACAAAATCTGGAGAAAAACACTCCCCTTAAGAATAAGCAGGAAGACAGAAACTCATAAGGTGTTTAATAAAACAAACTCACATTAGAAGATCAAAAAGGTTCCATTGATTAGAAATTCTAAAAAATTTATCTTAGAATCTGGCTTACATTTGCATTTATTCTTGGATAATTTTGATTTAAAGATTCAGAAATTCACTTTAAAGCATCTGTTGCTCTTTGTAAACTGAGCTGTATTTTTATAGTCTTGTGCTATAAGACAAAGATTTCCCCTTTATCAACTAGCAATTCTCTTTTGCCTAAATGTTTGAGAAACCTGTAGATTCAGTATTAAAGTATTTTAAGACATGTTTTTTTCCTGACCTTCAGAATCCCCTTATAATGTGTGAGCACTAAAGAGAAATGTGTGCTCATGGAAGAGACAGGGCTCACCGTCACTGCACAGTTTCTGTTCCCTGGTGACCAAGGAGGAAGCCACTGCTCTTGGAGTGTCGTGAGCACCAAGAGAAAATAGGCAACACACAAGTGAAAGCAGAGTGGATTTGCTCTGTGAAATCCAGGATCTTGCCATTGCCTCCTGTTAATTATGGTCTGAACTCTTGCCAAATTGTCATGCCATTTCCACTCAGCCTCGGAGCAGAATGCAAACTGCCTATAAAGAATGCCCTTTCTAGATCATATTTTTAGAACTGCTTAGGAGGAATTACTGCTGTGTCACTGGACTTTAGAACAGGCTCCTCAGTGTCCTCCAGTGTTAAGCTGTTCCCTCTTCAGCAGTGGCAATGATGCCAAGTCTTGCATGTAAAGTTCTCATCTCTTACCCTGTAACCTACTGTACCTGGGAATGCTGTAACTTCAGGAGGGAGTTTTGCCATGGAATAAGGAAGACAGTGCACCTGTCAGACTCACCAGATGGAATTATGTGGGGAGGGAGTTTGGTTTGTTCTGCATGGTGTGTGTCTAATACTGGGATTTCAGGAGTAGTGGAACAACTGTAATGTTTACTGCCTGCAAGTCAAGTACTCAGATATTTTCCTTGTACTCAGACTTTTCCTTGAGAGAGTGTTTAATTTATGCTCTGGGATGGTGATGCACAGTGTGTCATATGGGGTTTACTGACAAATTAATATGACACTAAAATCAAACCCAAGTTCATCTTCCCTACTCCATCCCAGGTGTCAGCTAGTTTGCAAAGTAAAATGCTCTGTCTCCAACTGGCATTTCAGGAGCATTCTGGAAGAGTCTTTCGACTTCAGTTTGATGAGTTCCAGATTGTCAGCAGCTCACATGATGACACCATCCTCATCTGGGATTTTCTGAATGACCCAGCTGCCCAGGCAGAATCCACTCGTTCCCCGTCCAGAACATACACCTACATCTCCAGATAAATAACACTACACTGTACCTCACACTCGCACAGGTAAACAAAAAAAAAAAACCTTTAAAAATAAGGTGAGGCTCAAAGGTGACACTGTGGTGTGAGCCTGCTGTTTGAATAACTGGCTGGGTTTAGCAGGGTTTGTCATCTTGGTTATACAGTAATTACAGTGTCCTGTAAAAAGACAGGAATTGTTCTGGTACCTTAGAATAGGGACTTTATTTTAGGACTTGTGACATGTGGTGCCTATGACTCCCCCTGAAGAACTCCTCCTCCTCTGTCCATCATCATCAATAATTAAATCAGTTATACTGCTGTCCAGAAGGAAGAAGGGTTTCTGCAGAGCGAGTAGAGCAGCTGCTGCCTAACAAGAGGATGCAGATGGCCTGACCCTGGGCAGTTGTCGCCAGGCAGGAGGGTTTTGCCAAGAACCTCCCTCTGAAGTGATGACCATTCTTCTCACTCTGCAGCAAGCTGATTCAAGATTACAGTTTGGCTAGGGGAGGAGACACTGAGGCACAAGCACAAGCCCAGGCAAATTAAACCGAGATGCAACAATGTGCAAAATAATTTATGTATAGGGCCTAGCCCTTGTTCTCTCTCGCATGGCATGGATGTTAAATTATTCATATCAGAGCCTGGTGGGTTCGCTCATCACCTTTTGTCATGGCCAGCACAGCGTGGGGAGTACAAAATATTTCATATGTTTGGGTCAGCTGTAGAGTGAATTTGATGCATATGAGTGAAGTGGCATAACATCATTGCCTTGCGTGGGTGGGTACATGCACAATTACTGTTAATAGCAGTAAGCATAAGAGAGAAGAATGGCAGAAGAGCTGACAGGCTTCTGCAAAGGGGTGTCCACATTTTCCCATGAAAGTGCTCTGTCATGGGGCGCATCTTGTATTCTGTTTGGTAACTGTACAGTGATGCTCTGGACCTGTCAGATCTTGATTTTCTCAAACACTCTGGTCAATCAGATGCTATTTTAATTCATTAAAAGGCTTAATATGAATGGGGTTTGTTTGGTTTGTTCTGTTTTTTGTTCCCAGGACACATTTAAGCTGCAGTATTTAAATGCCAGGACAAAAGAACTATCCACGTAACCAATACTTGCTGAAGAGAGAGGCTCTCAGACTTGTTTCTGGAACAAAGTTGGCATGCGGTTGATCTCAGACAGGGTCTACTCAGCGCGGCTGACTGCTAAAGTGCTGCTATATCAGAAGATGACTTTTATCTTTCATGAACAGTTAACATTTTTAAACCTTCCCATCCCTTTCTTCCCTCATTCCCCTCTTCATGTTCACTCTTCCCTTTACCCCATTTGATTCCCCTCCAAGCCCAGTCACCAATGTCCTATGAATATATTTAAGATGTCGCCAGAATGTGTTGCTTTGCTGTTAAGCAGAAGACTTACAGCCACAGTGCATCCTGCTGAGAGTCACTTCAGGGTGGGAGGGGGGGTGGGTGGGTGGGAAGGCTGCTACTCTCAGGCTGAAATCAATATCCATTGCTAAGCCTTTGAAAAAGCATTCAGCTCTGAAGAGCAGCAGAAACACTCATAACAGCCAGACCATCATCCCCCAACCCCAGCTTCCCCACGGCTTTTGGCTGTTCTAACTGCAGACTTATTTTTTGTGGAGAGAGGACCCTTGAAATTTGACTATTATGAGCCAAATCCATCTCTTTCCTCTCCTGCCTGCTATGCTCACCCTTTGGAAGCTGGATGTGTATTGTAGTCTCCCTTTAACATCAGCTTTGCTGGGGAATGCTAGTCAATGAAAAGTTAAACTCTCACCTGCCAAAGTCCCAAGCATGATGGACTGGGGCTGAGATCCTGTCCACCCCCACCCCAGGTGAACTGTTGGCCCAGGACAGTATTTCATTAGCAAAGGGATTGTCTGTACCATCTTCCTACTGCTTTTCTCCCTGAAAACAGTATGTTGCTGATTATGAATCATTCTGTAAATTGGAGAAAGTTTGAGGCTGGGCTGAGAAGGAAAGCTGGACATTGCTCCTATCTTTCCATTCCTTCTCCCTCAGAGAGGCTGTAGATGGGTACTGGAAGAGGGAGCTGTTAAAAATTTCATGGAGCTTTGAAGTGCCACCCTAGAGTGGACACACTACACAAACATTCTGGCCATGACTATAAGACTGCCTCACTTGAATGAGCAAATGCACACCCTGGAGATGGTGGTTGAGTAAAATGAGTTGGCCATGAGGACAATCATTGCATTTAGCAATGACTCCAGGCCAGTTCTGCAGCATTTTTGGGACTGCCTTTGCTAGAAGGGATTGAGGAGTTTTTGGTCTGCTTCTGTAACCTATGTACTGCCTTGCAGTTTAGGGACACAGGCTGATTAGTCCTTATGCTGATAGCTGAGATGGGTCTTTGCTTTCTGGCTGAGACTTCTGCTAATTGTCATTGTTTAGAAGACAAAAATAGCCCTGAAGAGTAGGTACATGAGAAACAATTCTGCATGTCTGAACTAGACAGAGGTCTGGGGGTAAACAGCTCTCTTCACAGAGCTGGAACAAATTGCAGCTGGCCTGCATTTAGATTAGAAATGACTCTGTAAATCAGTCCCTGGCCATTCCAGGTTTAGGCCCAGATCTTCTGCTGTAGGTATGGAAAAATCTCCACTGCTTTAGTGGGGAGTTGCTCTAATCCCACAGCAGGAAATCAAGGTCCTTTGTCTATGGGCTGGAGGGCTGCCTCCTAATTGGCTTTGTTAACACCCTCTGAACTTGGCAGATGGGATTTTTTTAGTAAGTATTTCTCATCAACTTCACTTTGCTGGGGAAGCTGTTGCATTGTTTTTAATTGCTTGGGATGCGCTTTTTCCACCAATGAAATCTAGCAAGGAGCTGGTCCAAGAGTCCCCAGAGAGCAGTCCAGAGACTTGAATAATTTAGGTGATAGCTAGGACAGACAAGAAAGCAATGGAGTTAGGGAGGAGGGCAAAGCTGGTTCTTGGGTAGTACCTAGTGCATTTTCCTGAAGCCTGTGGGCAGCAGTGTCAAGCATCTCAGAGCATGTGATGACACTCCTCTTTTCTGTTTGAACTATTACTGTAAAAGAGTCAAACAGGTTAACAACTCTGCTCAGGTAACAGTGACAGAGTGACTTACCTCTGCAGAGTCATAAATAAGTTCTGAGTCACAATATTTATCCACAACTAATTTTAAGTCCAGGAAGGCTGTTTTGGCTTTCAGGCAGCTCTACATATCATGAATACTGCAGTCCCAAAGCCAAAGTGGCAAGGGAGCAGAGAAAATCAAAGTTCACATCCCAAACTTTGTTGAATTCAAGTTCTGAGTCTTAATACTATTTTAAGAGTCTCTCTAAGTTCATGTATTACAAGGTCTGCAGCATGGCTGCATATCAGCAGGGGTTTATACAACCTTATTTTCCTCAGTTTGGTCATCCTCTGTCTTTTCCATTTCTGTTACTGTAGAAAACAATGATCTGTTACTCCAGGTACTGAAGGCTGCAGAACTTGCTAATATTTTAATTACATCTTTGTGGCCAACACCTTCAAGGATCTGTTGTATTTTTGCTGGTTGAGAGAATTTAGGAGAACTGGCAGACTGGCTGGCCAAACACAAGAGATACCACCACTGCAAATTGTCCTTGGTTGTCATAGCCCTGCTGCTCTATGCTGCTATTCTGTTGGATCTTCAAGTGGTACCATACTTGGTACTCTGCTGTATAGAGCTCGTTAAGGTACATTTAGCAAGCAACTGCTGGAATCCATTTTTGCCACATGGTAAGAAAGGTGTGTCACCCTCAGGAAGGGACTGTGTGTAGGTACTTCAGACAGGACTGCAGAAGGGTGAGGATTCCTACCCCACTCCTGAAGTTGTACAAATTTTCTGATGGCTAGGAAGGAAACTGAAGTTAACTGATCTAACTTGAACTTGAAACTGCCACAGCCTGACATTTGGTGGTGTTTATTGTGCACCCAGGGAGGAGCAAACTGGTAAGTAGATCTCCCAATGTCAGAAGAAAGTGGCTTTTTCAAACTCCCTTCCCTTCCCTTTGGATATGTGTGCATGTGTGTGTGAGTGTTCAAGAGTGCATGTGAGAGAGAGGTTTCAGCATGATCAGGATGGATAATCCCTCAACCAGATTGGAGTAATTGCAGAGTTTATAATGAAAAGAACTGGAACATGCCTACTGAAAGGAGATAAAAAAGGGCTGGAAGTGTCTGTGGGCTTTAAGTGTTGCACATTGCTTTGAAATGAAATACCTCTGCTGCTTAGAGATCGTCACATCTCCCACAAGTAGGAAGCTCATGCTAGCCTTCCACCTTGGATTATGGGATGGAAATTACTGGAGATGTGGGACAATGTGTTGTGGCCACACCATCTCCTGCGTGTGACTCCTTTGCAATAGGGCACAGTTCTGCTGCAAATATTTCTCGTCCTCAGAGGAACACAGCTTGCTTTCAAATATGGAAATAGAAAATGGCATGAAGGAGATTGCAGTGAGATAACTTCTACAGATGTCTCCTCTGGAGCAGCTCCCTCTGCTCCCTGTTAACATTCAAGGACAGACACATCCACTGTTGGAATGGAAGGATTCAGGTGACAAGTTGAGAAGTCGGTGATCATCAGAAACATTGAAATGCTTTACACTTGTTTCTAAACTGGAAGCTGACTTGGACCACCATGCTCTACCTACCCACCTCCTGCTCCAAAGGATCCTTTTTTCTTTTTTTTTTTTTTGTTTAACACTGAAAAAGCTGGAGAGTATCATGCATATTTCTCCACTCCCAAGTATGTGTATCTGCCCCTTCCACATGTCCCTTCCTCAGTCTGAGCAGAGCTCCAGGCTTGGTTCTGAGTTTTTTGGCATCCCACCTCCATTGGGAAGCACCTCTCTAGATTGGGCTCTTGCCTAACTTTGTTAGCTTTCTTTAACATGATTTTATATCTGCCTTTTGTGGCTTATTATTCCTTAATTCACTGGGAAAGGCAATATTTGCATTTAATAAATCACAAATACTAGCAGCTCTCCTTTGCTAGAGAAGGGAACAAGAAGGAATGTCCAGCCTTCCTCCTGCAGGCTTGCTCTTAACTGTGGGAGGAAAAGGATGAGATTACCCCAGTGGTTGAAAACCAGGAATATGTGGGGATGGAGATGGATCTCTACAGAAGTGGGGATGGTGCTAAAAACAGATCTTTTAGTTTGTGTAGTTGGCTGTGAAAAATTGAGGTTTTCCATGATCAGAAGTCATCAGGAGGTGAGCAAATAAGGCCTCCAACTGTTGAACTTGCCAGTTGATGCCCCTTTTAGGATGCAGTGAAGACATAATCCTTATGCTTGCCAAGAGAAGAATGAGCTTTGCCAGGGTCACCAAGTGGCATGCATGATGCATTTGACATGCTGAGCTTTGCCCTACTGTTCCCCCAAAATGATAAGCAGCAACTTCCCAGAAGGAGGGGAGAAACGGCGAGTGACCCAGCTGTCCTCAGAGGAGGTCTCCATATGAAATTTGTCTATCCTGCTGGAAACTGGATTGATTGGCATGAGGGGATTACAGTCTTTCTGCCCCCACTTTTTATTCAGAGATGGGAGCAGCAGGTCCTTTGGGTGTGTTTCTTCTCTAAAATCCCAGTAATGGGTTGAGAGGAATGGCTACCTGCTGAGACTGAGCATTTGGTTTCCCCTCCATTCCCCTCTTGCCTCATTTTTTTTAAAGATGAGGTGTAGCCAAACTACTGGGCAAAATTCCCAAAGCAAATCCCTTGGGGGAGCCTTGGCACACTGCCAGAATAGGTCATCCTTTGAGTGGTCAGAAAACTCTTCCCATGACTTTGTGCTCATTCCCAAAGATCGCTGGGCTTCCACATATCTTGTCCAGCAGATAACCCATGGGAGTTGGCAACACTGGTTGATCCTTGGGGATGTTAAGATAACACTCTCCAAATCAGAGGGATTCTGATGTACATGGATATGCAGCAAGCCCTTTAGATACTATAGACAACTCCTAAATAAGTCCCTTTTTTTAATAGCCTATCACCCTAAGAGATATCTTGATTTCTGCTCAAGCAGGAGCCAAGTGCAGCTGTGGCCAGAAAATCAGTGTGAAATACAAGTCTTCATCACAGAGCAGCTGCACAATGAACAGTTTTTTGCCTTCACAGGCAAAGTGTTTTAACCTCCTGGCACTGGAGCACTGGTTTACCTCTGAGCAAAACTCCACGTACAGGAGGCAGGTCAGTGGGCTGTTTGCAGTGGCTTTTACAAGGAGCTACCTATGAAAATTTTTGGGCAATTCAGTGTGAAAATCTGGAGCTGCTTTTGAGTGTAAAACTTTGCTTTGGCTACTGTGTCTTTATCATGCGAGGCACTGCAGGACTTAGCCTAGCCCCAGTTTTAGCATGGCAGAACAATAGTGTGGACCTCAGCAAAGTGTATTGTCCTGTTTCTTCCTGTCATTTTCCATCACTGCATTTAGGAGAGCTGCATGCCTGCCAGGCCAGCCTGTGCTGCATCGCTTCAGCCTGCTCAGGCTGGGGGGGCTGTGGAAGTGGGAGAGGTGAGAAAGAACATGGTTTCTCCAGAGTTTTCTGTTTGTTACTCTGCTATATTTGTTATCTGGATTCTTAAGTAATGAGTGCTTTGAATTTTGTGATTATGTTACGGTGATGTGTAGTTAATGTACTAATGTTCACTTGAGCTAGGATCATGGTAACAGTGTGGTTTGTTTTGGTTTTTTTTTTTTTTTAACTGTTCAGAAAATAACTTAAATACAAAGATTAAGCTGTGAATCTCTCCTGTTTTCCTTTTGGGGGGAAAGAATCTGTCAAAATACCAATCCTGTATCTTCCTCAAACCATGTGTGTGGGTCACACTTCTGCTACACATGCACCATACACAACATCTGCAGTGTGAACACCTGGCAGTGCTGGGGATGAAAGGTGGACAGCTTTGCCCCAAGCCTGAGGTCGATGCAGCTTCACTGGACATAGAGTCTGCAGTAGCCAGTCCCACCTCAGAGCTGCTGCCATTGGCAAATGCAGCATAAAAGACTGCCCTGGCAGTCAGAAAAAAACCACTTATTCCTAAAACCACAGCATACTTTTTAATTAACACTCTCTCCATTCATAGTTAATGGCCTCTGGCTGGGGCAGATGAGTCTGCCCTGTGAGCCAGAGAGTGGATGTGACTGATAGAGAAGACTTGGAGCCATCCTGCCCATTAAAAAAGTGTGGGGGAATATCTGTAAAGAGTTTGTGTTTTTCTGGGTACTGTTGCAAGATCCTGGTAGGAGAAGCACAAATTTGTTTTATAAGCTAATCAGAATCCTGCTGTTCAGTAATGAGTGAGTAATTGACATATCGCAGCACCACCACGCAGCTCCATGGCTGGGGATGCTTCCACGCTCACCGCTCGCCCAAATCAGAAGGCAAGCACCCTCGCCCTCAGAATACCTTCCTCTTAAAAGTGCTCCTTGGATAGCAGCCTTGGATCTTCCCATTTGACTTAACAGCCCCTTTTAAAACAAAGGCCACCGCAGTTTTAAGATCCTGACTCCAGGGGTGGTCAGAAAACAAACAAACCCCTGCACTCCCGACATCTCTCTCCCTGCTGGCTCCATTCTTGGGAGCCAGCAGGGGACTGGAGATTGGGAAGGCTCCTGCTTTTCTCAAGTGCTGGGAGCAGGATTCTTGTCACTTCCAATCTCCATCTCTCTTTGTGACAGGGTTCCCAGCAGCCCCGTGCTTTATTTGGCAAGGCTTTGATGTTTATATGTATGTGTGTGTGTGCACACATATATATTAAATATTTTATATACGTACTTATATATAATATGTAATATATATATTTGCACCGCTTTAGCCTTTTCTGTTCCCTCTCTGCTATTTCCTCCCATCCAATAATAGATTTGGAAGAGGAGATGCAGTGACAGGCTACATCCATTGTTTTGGATTGGTCTGTAACACAGAATGCAGCTTGATTTCAACAGCCTGTGAGTGCCAGCACACACAAACGAGACCCCTTCCATACCCACAGTCCCAGTTGTCTGTGTGTACCCAAACAACACACATACTGCCTGCTCCCATGAGAAACAGGTTCTCTTTGTGGGTTATTTCTAGATGTTCATTAGATAGTCCTTCCCCTTCTTCTCCTTGATGTTTAAAGATGAGAATCAGGGTCTTTATTCCAGATTTCTGGGACTAGGACAGTGCTGTCCTGCAGGGCATGAGCTGGAAAATTTCTCCCAGGAAATCTGGACTGGAATCCAAAAACTCAAGTACCAAAGAGAGTCTTTGAGAAAGAAAAGCAATCTCAATTGTAAATTTCCACTGGAAAAGAATGAACAGCTTATCTTAAATAGATTCAGTGGTTAATTGCCCTTTCTGTTTAAAAATGTGTGCCTTATTTCCACTTCAAATGAAGAAGGAAAGTAATGTTTGCCACAGCTTCAAATTAACAGCGTTTGATCAACCTACAGCTTTAAAATGAAATCTTCTCTTGTTTGGTGGTTTTTTATTGTTGTCTTATATACATGCTTTCAAGAGTATAGTAAGGTACTTTTTGGAGAGGGGGAATTGGCCAGCATAGATTAGCTAGGCTAGAAAGAATGTAATTCTCACAATAACTGTTTAGGATGAGTTTAGCAGTTGGTGGTTTGAGGAGGATGATGAGCTCTCAGGAGAGGAGGCAGCGTGGCCACGGAAACAAAAGGCCCGGAGCAGACAGACACGCTGTAATGCTGCCATATATTTGTATGTGTGGGTGAGCTGTCTGTCTGTCCTGGGAGTAAGGGCTGTGCCTGGCTCCAGGAGTGTCCTGGCCCCTTTTGTTCCAAGGCAGCGTGGGGCACAGCTTCCTGTGCAATGGCACACATCAGTGATCAGGATGTAGAAATGATTAAATGTTTTGAATTGTAAGATGGAAATAAGGTGGGAATAATAAGGTGGAATAAGAATAATTTTTAAAAAAAGGAAAACTAAGCTGCTGCATGCCCTCTCCCATGCGGTGGGCTGCAGCCATTAGAGATCTCAGCCTGACCCCTTTGCCAGCTGATCCATGCCCAGCACTGCATATCTGTGAGCACCAGCCACTTTGCTTTACCCTAAAGGAGCTTAGATCATATACATTATATCCCCAAGAGAGATACTCTTTGTTTCACATCCATGTTACCTTCCCATCCTGAGCTTTCTCTCCAAAATTATTTGCTGACACACTGGTAGGAGCTGCTGGTAGGAGCTGCTAGAAATCTCCAAACCCACAGAGAGGTTGCTGGGCTGTGAGGCTGATCAGCCTCACCACTGAAGAGGATAAGGAATATGATCAGGGACACCTGTGCTGGAAAGGTCTCGCCTGTCCAGGAAAATAGCCTGCCTGCAGCTGGAGAACAGTCACATGGGCTTTCCAGTGCAACACGGCAGGCACAGCAGCCTGAGCAGGGCTTTCACTGGGGACAGCACTGACTTCCTTGTGGAGGCCACTGTGGTTTGAAGAAACTCAAGCCCCTGGTTAACGTCACACAGCTGATGCATCCAAAACTCCCTGTGCCATGCCCCAAGCACTCTGCTGGCATTTACCAAGGTGGATCAAGGAAGGCTTCTCCAAGAGGCAGCAAGATGGGGAGGCTGCCAGACCATCTCTGTTTCTGCAGTGTCAACTCCCAAAGGGCAGCCCTGGCAAACTGCTCTGACCTTCGGAGCAGGGCTGATGTCTGTGAGCAGCTCTGCCTACCCAGCCCGTGCTGCCCAGTTCCCCCTCCTCCAGCACAGGGAAAGGGGTCAGTGGCTGCTAAGCTATGCATCTTTTTGCCTTTGCATGAGTTGCTTATTGCTTCCTTGTAGAATTTATCTGGTTTGGACTAGATGGTGCTGGGCAAACCCCTAGAACCAGCACTGGGACCATATCCTTTCCAAGGAATTTCTATCTCATCTTGAAAAAGGGGACAGACCTCCCAGTGGGGAGCTGTCAGCTCAGGGGAAGCCCTCAGGTGTCCCAACTGCTTCTCTATCCTTGTGGCCTCAGCAAATGCCATCACTCTGCAGGATGTGTGCTGGGACCAGCTACACCTGCTGCTCTGCCTCTGCTGGTTCTCATGGGTTTCTTTGCGTGCCTCAGGCACTGTGTCAGATGCCTTGAGGAAAGGAGCTGTGTGAGCATCCCATGACATGGAGTGCTGGGACAGGACAAGAACAGCCCCAGTGCTGTGCCTGGGGCAGCACCGAGGCAGGAGTGGGACAGGAGCTCTGGGAGTGACGATGGGTGGGGATCAGGGTGGTTTATGGGCTCACAGCTACTTTCCCAGCTACAGAGAATATTTTAGCCAGGGATACCTTGCATGGAGGCAGGGGAGGAATGCCTGTAAAATGTGGAGACAAGCTCCCTTGCAGCTCAGAGCAATGGCTGTTCCTCACCAGCCCTTGTCTATCGTGTGCTACTATCACCAGGTCAGGTCACAGGAGTGTCTCCAATTAACCCAGCCCTCTGGTGAGCCTTAATTGGCACTCCAGGCTCTCCTCCTCCCCCTTCTTGCCCTTCTTGAGTTTCTCACCCTACATCTGCTGCTAAGCCTTTGCTCCCAGCATCCCAGCCACTGCTGGGAACCAGTGACCATAACCCATATTTACTCCCTAAATAAAGGCAGCAGCCATCCCCTGGCTTGGAGCTGTGTCCTGACGATGTCCCTGCTTGGTGCCCAGCATCAAGCTGTGTGGCAGGAGGAGGGGCCGTGGCTGCAGGGATGAGCAGGGTCCTTGGGGACAGGTATGGGCTTCAGTGCAGAGGAGCTGGAAAGTTCCAGGAGGGTTTTTGGTAGGTACTTGCTGGGAGAGTACCAGAGTGGGGGAGAGATGGCTGCTGCTGTTTTCTCTTTCCAGAGACCACTGGACACATTTAACCCTCCACATGCTGCTCACAGAGGTGAGCCATGTACTTGAATGACCTGCTCCAGAGTTGGAGCAGGCTGCAGGACACAGCATGGCCCGGCTCATCATCCTGTCCCAGGTTTGCTGCTTTGCTTGGGGTGAGTCCTGGGCATGTTTAGGGCTGCCCTGCAGCACTGCAGGTGCTTTGGGCATGGCTGGGACCCACAGGCTGCATGTTCTCTTGCTGAGTCATCTCACCCAGCGTTAGGTCCAATAAAATGGATCTTCATCCTGCTGCTCTGGGAATGAACCAGGACCATCCCCAGAAGGACTGAGACTCCTGCAGGTCTCCCCCACTGTGGCACTGTCACCAAGGTCTCTGCAGCCACTCAGCAACACCTGCACAAAGGTAAAGGTGATGCCCTGATTCCCGATGTGAAGAAGCCGAGTCTGGGCAGGACACAGAACTCTTGAGCAGGGGCCAGCCCTGGGAAAACTGAACACTGGCAGGCTGGCAAGGGCTGGTGGCTGGGGAAGAGGCCTGATGCTTTCAGGAAGAGCTGGAGGCTCATGTGCAGGGGTGAGACCAGAGCTGGAACATCCTCCGTGGGAGACTCTGGTGCCTGGACTCTCCCACAGCCCAGACAGCCCGGCCGGGGCTGGCCCGGCAGGCCTGGGGGTGCCTGTGGGGCTCTCCCAGCTCTGCTCTGCTCTGCTCTCCTGCCCCGCGGGACCGTCCTGAGTGGGGCCAGCCTGTCGGGACCTGTCCCTTTTAAGCCCTGGGAGCTGTTGCCAGCCGTGGCTTAGTGGGGTCCCCATCCTTTCAACTGGCTGTTCGGCAAATTAAGAGCTTGCTATTAGGCTGCTAATTAAAGGCACTTCATTAGCAGCAGGGGAGGCAGCTCCTGGCCGCAGCAAAATTGGATTCCTCTGAGCTGCCATGAGCCGATTCTCTCCTCTCTGGGGCCGGGGGTTGTGTCCCTCCGTGTCCGGGGAAGGCAGCTGCCTCCAGCCATGGCCATGGGCTCCCAGCCTCTTCCCGAGCGCGGGGGATGGGGCACATTACCCCCGGTGGGAGAGGGGCCGGAGGTGATCGGGGTGTTGGGTGGTGTGGGGCCGCCCCCTCGCCGCCAGCCTCGGGGATGGCGCAGTGGTGCTGCCTCACTTACGGTTCCCGGGTCACTCCCGTTTAGAGGGGACATGCGAGAGCTCTCAGAGGTGGCACAGCATCACGTCAGGGGTTTCGCTGCCCCGGGCTGGGCCGTGACCCCTCCGCGGGCCGAGCAGTCCGGAGGTGCTGCTCCTGCCCCCGGCGAGGGGAGAGGCTCCCGGACTCCTCCTCCGGCCGCTCAGGCGCCTCCAATGAGCCCCGGGGGCTCCCGGGCTGCCCTGCCCTGCCTTCTCTCACCTCCTCCTTCTTCTATCTAAAAATGGGAGAGACCGGCCGGGCCGCCGCACCGGGGCTGCCTTCCTCCCCCTCTCCTTCTCCTCCCTCCCCGCGCTCCGCCCGCAGCCTCTCGCCGCCGCTCGGGAAAGGGACCCCGCGGCCCGGCGGGGACATCACCGGGGTGAGCTCCCTGCGGGCCGGGAGGGCTGCCCCATCCCTGCTTCCCGTCTGCCCTACGGAGTCCTTGTCCCCCTCTAGCCCTGGGCCTGACATCCCCCTCCCTTTTTTCCCGGCTTGGGATTCCTGGTGGGATTAGGGGGATTTGCTGTGCGTGAGCCGGGAGCTGCTGGTGCTGCGAATCCGGCTACCGTGCGGGCGGCGTTGCGGGGAGGGCCGGGTGTGGTGCTGGGGAGCGGGGCTGCTCCTGGGGCACGCAGGCTCGTCCCACGCCCGCACCCTGCGGGGACGTTCATCTCTCCGGACATTCATTGCAGCACCCAGGGCTGTCCGTGCAGCTGGGGGTGCTCTGAATGCTCCTGAGCACCCCGAGCCTGGGCCGGGCTGGGCTGGGTCAGAGCTGCAGGGTGGCTGTGCCCCCGCGGCCACCGGCTCCCCGCAGTGAGGACCCCCAGCAGGAGCGGGAGGCAAAGGTGTTGGAGGGGGTGAGGGTTCAGGAGGTGGGTCCACGTGGTGTTTTGGGGTGCGCTGGGACCTTCCACGGGAACATTTCAGTGGTGTTGGGCCACTCACAACAGCACCACTCATATGCTCCACTGAGGTAGGGGGATGGGTGTCCCTCCTTTTTCCACCTGTCCCCTTCCATCTGCTGCCTCTCCCAGCTAGGCAGGGGTGCCCAGGTTACCCAGGCTGGGTCACCACCACAATAAAAAACCTCACACCACAGCCACAAGACCAGCCACAAGGAAGCAGGATCAGCTGGGCTGGGTGCTGGGCACTGGCATGAAGCAGTGCTCAACACAGGATTCCATTGCACTGGGGTCTTTGCTCTGGGCCAGGGTCGTCCCTACTGGAAAAGGGACAGTTCATGACACCTTGGCTCCTGGCTCTGCTAGCCAGGACTGTGCTGATCCTTCCTTCTCTTTCCCAGCATCTCACCTTCCCCCTGCTGTCTGTCACCCTTCTGGTATCCTTTGGCTCCTCCATGCTCTATGGCTACAACCTTGCTGTGGTGAACTCACCGGCAGAGGTAAGGGATGGGCAGCCTCTCTGGGAGCAGGGAAAACGGCTCTGCATCCCTCCCTTGGAGGGGAGAGGGATAGGTGTCCAGCAGCCTCACATCAAAACTCTGTCATTTTCCTTGAGTTGTCACCCAGGGAGGAATGGCATGGGAAGGACATCAGAGTCCATGTTCATGTACTCCAAACTGGTCCCCCCAGAAAGCAGGGCCTGGAAAGCTGGCCACAACCTCCCTGCTCCAGCTTGACTGCTCTCTTTGGTATCTCTAAGCCATCCTTAGGTGTCTCAGGTGCTGAGACTTGCTGAGCAACCAGACCGGCACATCCCAGTCATCCCCAGACATGTTTTGCTCTGCATCTCCTTTAATTCTGTTAAACCCACAATATTGTCCCTATAGATCCTCTCTTCCCTTGCCTTCCCCTTTTGGTCAACACATCTGGTGCCAGTGTGTGTCTCTGCCCTGCAGCACATAAAGGCTTTCTACAACGCCACATGGTCCCAGCGGTACGGGCACGGGCTGGGCCCTGCCCCCCTGACCCTCCTCTACGCCCTGACTGTCTCCATCTTCGCCCTGGGCGGGCTGGGGGGCTCCCTGCTGGTGGGGGTGCTGGTGGAGCGCTACGGCAGGTAAGGGTGTCCCACCAGGGGCCAGGGTGGTTCAGAGGTGGGCTGGGACTGGAGGAGCTGCCCTGCTGCTTGTGCCTGCCAGGAATGGGGCTCTGAGCCGCAGCGCTCTCCTCGTCCTCCTGGCCGGCGGCTTCATGGGCTTCAGCCGGGAGCTGGGATCCCCCGAGATGGTGATCATCGGCCGCTCCATCACGGGGATCCACTCAGGTGGGTGCTTCCTGGGCTGTGCACAGCCCCTTCCTCATGGCTCAGTCCCCTACAGCCATTCCTAGGGGGATGGAGAAGGCTTTGTATTCCCCGCAGGCTCTGGGGAGGAATTCGCTGGTACAGTCAGGCCACCTCCAGCGCCATGGGGTCCCCACTGTGTATGACGCTGGACATGGGAGGAGATGGACCTAGAGTCTGGCTTCTCCCCACTGCCTCTGCCATCCCAGTCCCTCCTGTGCCCCCCAGGTATCTGTCTCAGTGTGGTGCCCCTCTACCTGGGAGAAATCGCTCCCAAGAACCTGCGGGGATTCCTGGGCCTCATGCCCAGCATCTTCATCTGCCTGGGGGTTTTCTCTGCCCAGGTCCTGGGCCTGCCAGAACTGCTGGGCAAGGTGAGCGCAGTACCCCAGCCCACACATGCTGGACACTGCTCTGCTCTCTCCATGACACATCCCATTTCTACTCCTCCCAGGACAGGTTTTGGCCCCTTTTTCTGTCAGTGGTGGTTGTTCCTGCCTCCCTCCAACTCCTGCTGCTGCACTGCTTCCCTGAGAGCCCTCGGTACCTGCTGATAGAGCGAAACGACGTCTCTGGGGCCACCAAAGGTGAGGGGATATCCTTGGGGAGATTGGCTCTGGAAGGTGCTAAGTGCTTCTCCAAGGTCTTCCAAGACCAAGGTGCTTCCTTATGACATTCTTGCATGTCCATACCTGACAGCCCAATGCAATCCTGATGGTTCAGCCCTTCTGTCTGACCTGCTTGTGCCACAGCCTTTCCGTGGTGCCCAGCACTGCGGTGTGAGGCTTTTCCCCATTTCCTATGGATGCTGAGCCCCATATGGGGCTGCTGGGGAGGCTGGGCTAGGGTAGAGCCAAGCCCTTATCTGGTGCCACACCTGTGATAATCCGCCCTGCGCTGGACACGTGTCCATGGCCCGCTCTCCCCACAGCACTGTGCCGGTTCCTGGGGAGCCCCGATGTGCAGGATGTGATCGAGGAGATGAAGGAGGAGCAGCGGTCGCTCTCCTCCATGGAGATGGTGTCCGTCTGGCAGCTGCTGCGGGAGCGCTCGGTGCGCTGGCAGACGCTCTCGGTGGCGGTGCTGAACGCTGGCATGCAGCTCTCGGGCATCGATGCCGTAAGCCCCACGTGGTCCTTGCCCCGGGACACGGCTGTGCACGCGCTGAGCTGAGACCTGGCAGCTCATTCCCTCGAGTGCCCCGTGGCTCCATCCCCCAGCTCTCGCTGTCCCCTCCTCGCAGATCTGGTTTTACACCAACACCATCTTCGAGAACGCCGGGATCCCCGTGTCCCAGATCCCCTACACCACCATGGGCACCGGCGCCATCGAGGTCGTTGCCGGGCTGATCGGGGTGAGTGAGGGACAGACAGACGGACACAGCCCCTCAGTGCCAGAGCCCTCTTGGCAGCTCCCAGCACCATTAAACGGGGGAACAAAGTGGATCCCCCAAATATCATCTGTGCCACGGCACAGCCCCTTTTCTGGGGGCAAAGGATTTGGCATGGAAATGGGGATGGGAGATGGGATGAGACAGGCTCAATTTAGGAGTCACATCTAGGAGTGGTGAGATAATTTTAGGGTGCGGGGAGATTGGGTAGAGATGGCGGGCAAAGAGAAGGTTGGAGATGATGGAGGGGACTAGAAGTTTCTTCTGGCTCTCGCTTTCATTGTCCCTCTGTTAGCAGAGTCACATGTCCCCATTTCCCCCCGCCCCCAGCCAAGCGCTGGCCTGGCCCCAGGCTAGCAGCCCTGGCCCCCCCAGCCAGCCCTCATTTAGCTGGAGAGTTAGCACTGGGCCAGGCAGATTTATGGCCCTTGTCCCATCTGCAAGTGTCACCCAGGGCCAGCCCAAGCCACCCGGCACTAAATCCACTCTCTGACAATTACAGAGATGGATGGGGCTGGCTGCTCCCAGAAAAGAGGCAATGAGTGGGGGGCTGCTCCCTGCTTTCATGGCCCAATCCAGAGCAGAGTGGGGTCCCCTGCCTCTCTGAAGGGTACCCCCTACTCCCCTCCCCTTTCTGTGGGGGTGTCCCCGCCCCCCAGAAGTTGCCCAGCACAGAGCCAGATTGCTTGGGAGCAGCCCCACAAATGGCTCCTGATGGACACGCTGAGATTGGTTATAAAATTACAGGCATTTGTTCTGCTGTCAATGCCCTGCCTGCTCCCACTGGCGCTGCGCTGCCTGCCCACATCCTGCTGTGCCCACTGCCCCACAAACACCCCATTCCCCAGCACCTCTGCCTGGCAGTGATGCAAATGTGGCTTGCAGGTCACCCCAGCCAGCCCCAACCCTGCACCCTAACCCCTGCTCTGTGGAACCCATCTCCTACCCCATGCATGCTCCCCCCTGGCACTTTCCATGCCCCAGCCCCAACCCTGGAACTCTGAGCTGGGGTTGCCCCTGATCCCCAGATGCCACCGGGAGCATTCTCCCACCTGCAGCTGGATCTGGGGTTCAGAGCTGGTCCCATCCACCCTGGAGCTGCCCAGCACCCTGTCAGTCTCTGTCTCTCTCTCTTGGCAGTGCTTCACCATCGAGAGGGTGGGCCGGCGGCCCCTCCTCATCACCGGCTTCTGTGCCATGGGTGTCTGCTCAGCTGGCATCACCATCTCGCTGCTGCTGCAGGTAGGGCCTGGCCACTGCCACCCCCTGGGCCGTTTTCTGGGGCTCAGTGGTGGAGGGATGGGTAGAGTCCCGTGGGAAGGAGCGTGCATGGAAATGAGAGGTGATCTGGCTCTTCCAAGTCATGTTTTCCCTCCAATGTTAAAGAGAAGGTAAATTTAGCACCAAGAACAACAACCAAAAAAGAAAATACAAATCCATATGAGAAAAATCCTGCTGCTTCTGGTAGTTTTTTTCCAGAAATAGTTATTCCCAGGGAGGCAGATGTGAAATGCCAGGGCAGGTGAAGGGTCCTTCTCCTGCTGCCTGCTTCCAGAGGATGCTCCCGTGGCTCTGGGGATACTGCACCATCACAAGCTTGGCTGAGGCTGACCCTCACCAGCTTTACCCCAAACCAACGTCTGCATCTCACCAATGTGTCCTGTGTGGCCGCTGTCCCCAAGAGCCACCTCCAAGCCGAGGGCAGGCCTGAAGCAGTGTCCCAGGGGTGCTGGGTGTGGAGCTCAGGGCCAGCCCCAGCAGCCTCCCCAGCCCAGTGTCCCCTCGCAGGCTGCCCTGCCCTGGATGCGCTACGTCAGCGTGGCCTGCGTGGTCGGCATCATCGCTGGCTTCTGCATGGGACCAGGTGGGTCTGGGGCTGAGGGGCTGGGGGCGCTGGGCTGGGAAGGGGGGCTCCAGGAGACCAGCAGGGTTTGCAGGAAGGTGACAGGAGCTGAGCCTTGGCCCCGTCCCCGTGGTCCAGCCCTGGTTTATGATGCTGTACCTCCAAGTGAAAGCCCACCACAAACCCCTCCAGCCCCACACATCCCCAGGGCACACTCTGCCCCCTCCTGCTGGGCCACGCTCCAGGAGGAAGCAGAGTGAAAGCCCTGGCAGCCTTCCCCAGACCTCTGTGGAGGTGTCACCACTCCTATCACAGTGCAGCTGGTGAGAATCATCCTGCCCCTAATGGACTGCAGGCTCCAACAGCCAGGAGTGAAACCTGGACTGGTTTACCCAGTTGATGTATTAGCAGAGCTCTTAACAGATCTATAATTCATCCTCAGCCCAGACTTTATTCACTGTAATTACATCTTTAATTAGGATTTTAATGGCTCATTGTTCACAAACAATGATGAATAGGAGTTTTAAAACAAAAAAATATATATCTCTGTTCTGGGCGAGCTGTGAGTAAGAGTCCGTCAGGGGCCCCACTCCTCCCTCACTTACACTTGGTTTTTGGTTCATCTTTTCTCTGCATTTATAAAGAGGTCCAGCCAGCCCTGTTTCAGACAGCTGGGACTCCAGGCATGTCACCATATCAAAAACAATCCCTTGCCAGATTTCTGTGTGTCTTGGAAGGTACTCTGGGCCATGGATCCTGCCCCCCAACACAGGGACAGTCCTGGGACCCAGGACTTCTGACTCAGTGACGCTTGGCTGGAGTGGCTAAGTCCTTCTAGAAGAAATAGCCACACCCTGTGTCCAGTTTTCAGACCACTTATAAGTTGGCTTGGGAAACCACTTCATACATTCTGGGTTTTTTCACTCTGCATGGGAAAAGCAGGTTGGAAGATGGCATTTCTGCGTCCTGTGGGAGATTCTGATGGTCAGAGAAGTGGTTGCTTCTTTCCTCCCTGAATCAGCCACAGTGGCAACAGAAGCTGATTGATAGAAGGAAGTTTTCTAAATTGTTTTGATCAAGGGAGTCTGGAAAGGGCATTATGGAGGGAAACATCCAGGAAAATGTTTCTTTACGCCTGTGATCTCCATGAGGTGTAATGTATCTGCATTTAGAAACATTTTTGGAAAATGAGGATCCACATGAAATGTTCCACCTTTATTTTGACTCAGTCTGAAACTTTCCAGTCATGCAACTTGGGGAACTGGCCTGAGCACCCAGCAATGTGCCAGTGTGGTATGTCAGGGGGACATCACATCACCCCCACAAGACATATCCCAAGAGAGACCAAGGGTAGGACGCTGCTCCACCACACTCCGTCTCCTCCAGCTCTCCCAGCACCACCAGTTTGAACCATGAGCCTTGCTGGGCTCCAGCCCTTTGGCCACAGGACTGAGGTGGGCAGAACCTGTTGACCCCAGGGGTACCTGAGTCACCCTGTCCTCCATACCCTTGATGTGTCCCCTCCC
The DNA here is from genome assembly GCF_963513975.1 of Fringilla coelebs. Taxonomy (NCBI): domain Eukaryota; kingdom Metazoa; phylum Chordata; class Aves; order Passeriformes; family Fringillidae; genus Fringilla; species Fringilla coelebs. The sequence goes on along the minus strand of NC_140066.1, from coordinate 23,677,208 downwards.
TCTGTAGCTGGTGTCCCCTTCCTGATGACAGCTGAGCTCTTCATGCAGTCACACCGCCCGGCTGCCTACATTGTGGGGGGCTCTCTCAACTGGCTCTGCAACTTCACCGTCGGCTTCATCTTCCCCTTCCTGCAGGTACCAGTTCAGAGGGGCCCTGGGAGGTGGAGGGAACAGACACAGCCCTGCTGCTCTCCCAGGATGGGGTGCCAAGGCAGGGATGCCTGTGCTCTTGGCTCAGCTCAGTGCTGGACAGAGCCAGCCCAGGGCAGGGCGATGGGAGGGGACGCTGCCTTGTGCCGTGCCCAGTTTGGGAGTGACTGGCTCTCTGCCTCATCCTGCTCTTGTCCCCAGATGTCAGCCGGTGCCTTTTGCTACCTGGTTTTCTGTGGTGTCTGCCTGCTGGTGGCCCTGTACGTCTACCTTGTCATCCCTGAGACCAAGAACAAAACCTTCGTGGAGATCAGCCACATCTTCGCCACGCGCCGCTCCGTCCTCTCCGTGCCAGCCCACCTCATTGGCATGATGAAGCTCGATGGCTATGGGGCTTTGGAGAGCAGCTCTCTGGAGGGCTCAGGCTCCAGCCTGCCCTGATCTAAGTGGGCTGGGGGGATGGGGCTGGGGAAGGATGTGGGGGCCAATTTGTTCCAACCTGGTCATCTCTGGGTCTCCCAGAACATCTCTCTGTGGCACAGTCTGGGCCCAGGATGTGCCCCATTGATGCACCAAGGTTGCACTGACTGCTGGGCATGATCCCCATGCTGGAAGAGATGCTCCCACAGAGACAAGGGGACCTCCTGGAGCAGGGGATTCTCATTGCTCCTGGGTGTGGGGCCTTGGCAAGGGCTTCTGGCATGAGCTGTTTAATAAAGAGCATTGCCACCAGAGCCAGTGTTTGGCAAGTTTAGCCTGGAATGGCAGCAAGCAGGAATGTGCTGGTATGGGCTTCTCCACCATCAGGGAAGAGCAGAATGGAAAGAGGGGCTTGTCCTCCTCCTCCCTGTGACTGGCTGGAAAGGTCAAAGTCACCCCACATTTTCTAGGAAGGGTGGCCAGGATGGTTCCCAGGCTCTTGCAGCTCGCCCCAAGTCGGTGATGCAGAGCTGGGGGCTGCTGCAGAAGGGACATGGAGCAGCTCTGAGCTGGGGGTGACTGTCCAGCCACTGTGCCCTTCCAAAGGCTGCTGAAGCCCTTGGTGCCTGGCCTCGTGTGCTGGCCCCACAGAGTGCTCCCATGGGAACTCTGCACACTCCCAAACTTCCTGGAGGACAAAAGGATCCAGGATAGACCCTCATCCCCTTCCTGCGCCCCATAAATTGCTGTGACCCCAAGGTGCTCTCCAAGCACGACCTCTCCCATGTCTCTGCCCTGAATCCTGGGGGCTGTGTTTGGAGGGAGAGGCTGTCCTGTGTCCTAGGATCCCCCACAGCAGCTCCCACAAATAGCATGGTAGGCCCTGGGGTTCCCAGACCTGCCAGGAGATGTCATTTGCAGGAAAGCTACAACATTTTGTTCCAGTGGTAGGTAAGCCCAGGTAGGGGGGAGGGCTGTGTGGCCAAAACACTTTCATACCAACACAAACATCATTTTGTTGCAAATAATTTAGCCTTTTTTTTCCCCCCAGTTTCCCTCCCCGTGGCTGGTGCACAGCTTGGTGTTTGTGGTCACTTAGTGAGGAGCCCACCCTGCCTGCATCCCTTGGCAAAGCCTCAGGGCACCGCTGGGTGTGTGGGGGTGCTGGACCCGTGGGGACAGGGACTGGGCCATCCTGGGTCCCCAGTGCCTGCTCCCATCCCTTCCACCCTCAGCCTGCAGCCTGGGGCTCTGGTGTGTGCTGAGCTGTTCACAGGACATCAGTGAGAGCAGGGTCAGGTCAGGCTCTGCAGCCCCAGCCCTCCCACCCCGCCTCCCTCCACTCCCGGCTGCAGAGCAGAGCGGTAAATATGTGCAGCATTACATATGTATAATGGAGTGTAAATAACCCCAAAAAGTGCATTGTAAATAGACTCCAAGTTTATCCTTTATTAATGAGGCACTGAGTGCCCTGCTGTTTTAGAGCAGCGAGACTTTGATAATATCAAAACCTAAATTACACTTGTGTCTCTCATTCCCAGCAAACGACAGCATCATTTCAGGCCTCTTTGCCACTTGTATTTATTTATTCTGGTATTTATCTATCTCTCCCACCCAGCATGTGGGGCAGCTTGGAGGATGCCCCCTGCCCTCCATGCGTGAGGTGACGGCCCCCCTGGGATCAGCCCCCCATTCCTGGGTCCTGGTATAGCCAAGGAGTGGGAATGTTGCCTTATTGCCAAGGACTGCTCTAAGTGGCCAGTGAGATGGGGCAGACCTGGGAAATGTGGGGTCAGGACCCATTTCTGTCAGGGTTTTGGCTGCCACCAGAGCTAGAAGTGCCCTCTTTCCAAGGACTGGGGGTCACTGGAAAAATTCTATGGTGTCCTTTGGATGCATTTGTTACTGGGGACTTGTTTGAGGGCACCATGTCAAAGAACATGTCCATCCTCTTTTCCATCAGGGCCTGGGGGTGAGGAACCCCCATGCTCATGGAACACTGGCAATTCATCCACTTTTTCTGAGGCAATTGGGGCAAGATTTTTTGGGGGGTTGTAGTTCAAACTGCCCCATGCCACTGACCTTTTACTCTTGCAAAAGAGGGATTTGGGCTTCCTCTCTGCTTGTCTTGCCAGGAAGGCATTTCCAGCTGCTCCGCTGCAGGCTTCTCAGGAATGATATGGCTGGGTGAGCTCTGAGCTGCTTTTCCTTGTCCAAAGCTGCTTCCCCATGTCGAAATACAGCTCCCTGGACTGAGGGCTCCAAAAGCACTGGTTCTGTCTCGTGAGGATAAGGCTGTATTCTCTAGTAGTGTCCAAGTAGACCTTGAAAAACTGGAGAAGGTGCAAAGAAGAGTCTGAGAAATTACCTGGACAGCTGGAAATGCTGCTGATCCTCCTAAAGTTTTCAGAAACAAAGATGAAGGTGGCTCTCTCCAAATGCACAGTGTGCCCAGTGCTAAAGGCTGGGTAGGTTCAAGTGCTAAAGGCTGGGTAGGAGAGTACCTGGCTCAAGGTCACATCCCAACTGGAAAGCTGAATAAGGCTTGCTGGACTCACCCTATGTCTCTGGGCAATCACTGGGGATTGGTGAGGCCATAAGTGGCCACAGAGAATGCTCAGACAAGCCATGGAGCTCTCACACCCTGCCAGTGCCCCCAGTGCCCATGGCTGCGGCAGAGATGGGCTCCAGGAGGATGGATCCTGGGGATCCACCAAGCCTTTGGGGCTGCACCCTTCTCACACTGCTTTCACCAGGTGTTCTAACAGCAAACTGTCCCTGTCACCACAACAGTGATGCCTTCAAATCTCCCCACAAATCTCACCTGACTGCAGAGCTCCGCCAAGGACCAGTTTTGACAGAGGGAGGTTCCTGTGTGCTCCACCTCCTCTCATATTCCATGTGGAAAAAGCAGTGCTGGGGAAGCATCCTGGTGCCCCACAGAGTTTGGTGCAGAATTTTTCCCTGCCTCTTGTCTCACTAAGACTGTCCATGCTCCCAGCTTAGCAGCCTTGGGAGGAGGGTGCTGGACACAAGGAGCATTGCCTGGGGTCAGCTGGGTTTGGAAATAGACCCCGTGTTTGCAGCCTGGGCCCTGGGTGTATTTGAGGGGTTCAGGGACCGATTCAGGGACTTGGAGGTGGATGAGAGGCTTGACCTGACCCTGCAATCCATGCCTGCAGCCCAGGAAGCCTGGGCTGCATCACAGGAGGTCTGACCAACAGATCCAGGGGTTCTGTCCCTCTAGTACGCTCCAGTGATTCCCAGCTGGAATACTGTGTCCACCTCTGGGGTCCTCAGCTCAGGAAGGCCATGGGCATGCTGGAACAAGTCCAGAGGAGGCCATGAAGATGCTCAGAGTGCTGGAGCAGCTCTCCTATGAAGACAGGCTGAAAGGGCTGAGGTTGTTTAGCCTGGAGAAGAGAAGGCTCTGGGGAGGTTTCAGTGCAAGAGGCTGCAAAGGGGCTGCAAGAAATTGGGAAGGGACTTGGTAGAAGGGCATGTAGTGACAGGACAAGGGAGATTTGTGTAAACTGCCAAAAAGGAGGTTTAGTTCAGATATTAGGCAGAAATTTTTGACTGTGAGAGTGGTGAGGCACTGGAACTGGTTGTCCAGAGAAGTAGTGGATGCCCCATCCCTGGAAGTGTTCAAGGACAAGTTGGCCAAATGGCTGCCCTGGACCCATGGGCACTGCTCACATAATAACTGCCAGGATACACGTCACCCAGAGGGAAAAGACTGCACACTCAAGATTAGGACACTCCTCCCTAAATGGTGAAAATTCCTCTCCTGTTTTGACATGGCAGAGGAATCTTTCAGCACCATCCCAGGGCATCTTTGGCCTGGGAAGGGTGATTTCATTAAGGAATGGTTCCTCTTGGTGCCTTCTTTTGTTTTTCCTTTGCCTGGTGGTGTCAGGAGTTTCCCAGGGAATGGAAAAAGGACACAGAGACAGTGTAGGTGTGTCCATTGCAGGTGTCACAGCCCCATGGACACTTTTGTGCTATGATAAATTTGGCTCCTTCGTGGCTGAAAGTCACCCCCAAGTGGGGCCTCTCCAGGCTGAGACCACAGCTCTCACCTCCCTAGAGTGCAGAGCCAGGTCCAGCCTGCAGCTCTCATGGACTCTGATCAACAGTCTTTCTGCAGGTAAAAATCTAAAATGGGTGGGGTTTTCTTCGGTGTGCTGGGTAACAGGCACTCAGCTGAAACCCAGCACTTCAGAGGGGCAGAGAACAGTGATTCGGATCTTTTAAAAGCCTAAAATATTTCACCACCACCAACAACACCCACTCAACTTCAGAAAAAAAACATATATAGTGAAAAATATTCACAATTGGGTGGGGGAAAAGTGTTCCTTACCCTGTGAGAAATATAATAATTCTGTATGGATGCCTGCAGGCCCGTGGCTGGTGCTCTGCAGGTCTCTGCAGCAACCGTGGGCTGCCAGGAGGAGTCCGGGCCGGGTGGCCGGAGCGAGGGTGCCCGGCGGAGGGTGCACACCAGCAGATGGCACTCCCAGAATTTATTGCTACAGCAAGCTGCCTCTCGGAGAGCAGTCATGTAGGAGATGTCCTATTATATGGGCAGTTGACTTTAATAGTCATTGTGTGCTTAAAGCACAGCAAAACAACAGTGGGAAAAAAAAAAATCCCCACTCCACTTGGATGGCCCTTTTCCCCCCAGCCCTGCTAGTCTATTTGTACAGTAAATTAAAAATATGAATCACTTCTCTCTACTGCCTCCCCAAACACTCATCCTGTCAGGCTCTGTGTTGTCTTCATTTGTATTACCTTAATTTAATGTTAATTATGTTCTTCATTTACAAAGAACAAGCATTTACACTCCCTGTCTGGGGATTTTCCACACTCGCGGTCTCCACAGACGGGAGAAGGGGAGCGGCGGAGGAGCGGGGCCGGGGAGGAGCCGCTCCCGGGCCGTGCGAGCGGGGGGCGCGGGGTGCCCCGCCCCGAGCGGGCCGGTGGCGATCAGCGCTATTGCCTTTCGATTTATGAAACCGTATCGCTGCCTGTGCTTAAATCCCCCCTAATAAATCCTTTTTAAAAGGTCCTCGGCCAATGCAGGGCAGTGATTTATGGCGGGGAGCTGGAGTGGAGGGAGGTTTGGTGGCAGGGCTTGCTGCCAGGGGTGTTGGGGATGTCACAAGGCTGGGAGCCTGAACGCTGCTGGGCAGTCCTAAAACAATTTCCTGCGGACTTTCCTTTTCCCTGATGTCTGCAAACTTGTTGGATGTTGCTGGTGATGGGTTGACCTGTTTCATGTGGATGACCAACGGCGTGGATGAGGACTGCAAATCCTTGCTCCGTGCCTCAGTTTCCCCACCAGCACCTGGAGAAAACCACCTCCTCCCAGCTCTACCCATCCTCAGGGCTCACCAGCGAGCCAAAGGCTGGGGTGCACTTATAGCAATGACTTATGGGGGTGTGTGTGCAGCAGGGTGTGTTCATGTGCACACACATAAAGGACCCGGGTCTCCAAAAACACCCCATACCTCATCCCTAACCTGACCTTCTCAGGCACAGGGCCTGTGACTGGAACAAGGAAGGACAAAAGAGAAGAAAAAGAAGAAAAACAATGAAAGAAAGAGTGGTTTCCTGGACTGTGGGACATGTTTCTCTTCACAGGCTGCCCTTGACCATCCCTGGGATGGAGGACATGGGGGTGAAGGCTCTGTGCAGCCACATTTTCACACGGCGAGCCCCCTGCCTGCACTCAGCAGGGTTTCAGCACTGCCCACGCCTGCCTGAGCCCTGCCATGGCCTGTTCTTCCAGCACTGTGTCCAGCCACAGAACAGGAACATCAGGGGATTTTCCCAGGGAACCTGAGGATGGGATTTGAGCAGAGGAAGCAGCATCTTTGGTCTCATTTGTGTAAGAGCTCCTGGAGTCACATTTTGCAGTGCAAATTGGGGTTGTACCAGTACATCATGGGAGCTGGGTAGATCTGACTGAGACGCCCATCCCCAAATTTTCAAAAAACCCCAGAAAATAATTTAAAAATTTAAAAAATAAAAAAAGCAGCCCACCAAGCCTTCCTGTTCTGTATGACACAGGAAGCCCAGAAAAGTCCAGAAAACAAACTCCCGCTGCCAGGAAAACCAAAGATACCACACACCCACTCCTCCCAGTCCCCCCCACCCATTTCCATGGCAACAGCCACACATTCTGGGGGGGGGACCTGAGCTTCCTTGTCACTAAATGGCCTCAGGACTAGGGCAGGTCTCCTCACTGGTTGCCTGGGGGGACATCTCAGGTTTGACCCTCTAGACTTCTGCCACGAGCCCATCTTGCAGCTGTAGAGCCCTGTCCCAAACCCCTCTTTGAGGGGGCTGCAGCCCCACGGCCCATCCCACCCCCCACTCCTGCCCTTGGCCAGCTATGGAGCAATCCCAGGACAGGGTTTCCTCCCCCTACCTCATCCTTCTGCCGGTAGATTTGAGGCCACTCACTTCACGACAGAAGCGGCTCAACTATTCCCGGTGGGACAAACACGCCCCCGCTCCAGGGGGATGACAATCTCCTCCATCCTCCGCTGGCCATGCCTGCGCCCTCCCCACGCGCTCCCATGTGCTCTCCCTTATTAACAATGACCTTTCCACCGTGCTCACCGCTGATTCCCCAGTCCCAAATATCTTTTAAATGGGTTTCAGGAGCTGATGTGAGCTCCGTTAAAAGGCCACCGCGCCGCACCCGCCCCGCGCCGCGCCCTCCCGCGCCACGGCCCCCTGTCCCCACGCAGTGCCACCCGCACACACGCTCACACGCTCACACTCTCACACTAACATTTTAATTAATGAAAACCCCCTTTCCCCCCCCCCCACCCCCCCCCCATAAGCGCTTTAATGTGTGTTCGCAGCCCGGCTGATCCCCACAGCCATGGAAATATTAGGTTGACGGATGTGGTCTGTCGCCAGCGCTCCCTCAACGGGTCTGCCTGTCAGCTCGCCGATGATGACATTAACACGGGAAGAAAGTGATGACAAATGCCCGTTATCAGGGAACGAGGCCTGTGACAAATCGCACGGCGCCTCGCGAGCAGCCCCATTACGCTGTAATAAAAAAAGATGGATGGCTCAGCGCACCGGGGCCCCGCGCTAATGCGATTTCGCCTGGTCTCTCCGGGTTCTAATTAAGGCAGAAAACGGAGAATGAACAGGAGTCCCTGGTGCCCGGCTCCCACCTAGTCCCCCCCCTCCAACGCCCCACGGCGATGGGCACTCGCCCTCGGGGACGGTGTCCCCCAGCTGCCCTGGTGCCCCAGAGCCTGGGGAGAGGCTCCGGCGGGGATGCAGATGGACGAGAAGTGCAGATGTCAGGGGGTGAGCAGGACAGGGGGGTGGGGGACCCTCAGCCTGTGCCTGCCCATCTTGCCTCTGCCAGGTGGGCTCAAGGTTCCCCCAGCCGGGGCGAAGGGAGGAGGGGGGACACGGCCGCCCTCAAATGCGTCACTCGGAGACAAATGTCACCTCCACCATCTGCTGCAGCGTGTGAATGGGCGGGGGGAGCTGCGCGGCACAGAGGGGACGGGCGGGACAGCGTCACCCTGGGAAGAGGCTGTGGAGAGGGGACACCAGCACTGACCTGTGGGGACACAGAGGGGGTGGCCACTGACGGGGCTGACCAGGGGTCCGTGGGATGCTCACGGGAAGCAGCGACTTGCTTTCGGACAGGAGTGGGAGAAGGCAGCTGTGTGTGGGGTCAGTCCCTGCAGGAGTTCCGTGTGTCCACAGCCACTGAGCACACCGATGGCTGTGCCCTTGGTGACAAGGACACGACCACAGCTGCCACTGAGGTGGGAGACCTGCTGGGGGAAAGGAGGGGTCAGACCCTGCCAGGGTGCACAGGGGGGATAAACACCCCGCAGCCCGGATGGGGCGCCCAGACTGTGCAGGCAGGCACTTTCCCCACTGTCCCCTCACCTCCCCCCGCCTGCACACCCCTCAGCCCCTCCCAGCTCCCCAGCAAGGAGGTGGGTCTGGTCCCCCTCTCCACCTCTGCCCACCCCACATCCCCAGCCTCCTTGGGTGTCTTCACCTGGAGAGAGAGATGTGCGAGTGACACATCTCCTGTCCTCTCCCTGGAGATTTGAAAAGCACTCACAGATGTGAATCAGACTTGTGGGGTGTCTCAGTGGGCTGTGGAGACACCCAACAGCGCCTCCAGTCCAGCTCCTGAGAGAGAAGCAGTGGCCCTGCCCCCAGGGCCCTTCTGTGTGCCTGGACCCATCCCTGACTGCACCTTGCAGATGTGCTGAGGGGCCACACCAATGGAGTTTTCCCATCTTTTCTACGTGCGGGGAAAAGCCAGCCCCCACCAGACCTGATGAGGGTGGTGCCAAGGGGATGCAGCCCCCACACACTCTGCACCCCACAGGACAGCACAGCTCCTTCCCCTGGCCACATCCAACACGTATTTGCCTCATGCCAGACAGTCAGCAGGCTCAAGTTCTCCATTTATTTGGCTTTGTGCCATACATCTTAATAACTCCAGGCAGGACACAGCAAGGTATGGGGAGCAAGGGGCACAGGGACCTGTCAGGGAATGTCACTGTCCTTGGGTGATGGAGGAGGAGGCTGGGACAGAGGCTACTCCCTTGTGTTGCTCTGAACACGCTTTTGAAAGTACTTTTCCTTTTCACCAGAGAGCTAGGTTTGTTCAGGAAAGATCCCTGAATGATTCCTGTCATGTCCTGGGGGATTTATTGGCCATTTCAGGAAGTTTTTTAAGGCTTACACTTATTACAGTTCCCAATGCTCCTTTTACCTGTCCAGGCCTTCAAAGGGGCTTTGACAAACTTGAAATATTGCTGGAGCAAAACTGATCCCAAATGGCAACCATCATCAGGGGGGGCATCCCAGCTCTGTTGAAAAAGCTGCTAATCTGAAGCCAGACTCATGTATCTGTTACCATCAACTTTTGTATCCCAGATCTAATTTTAGACCTATTCAGAGTGAGAGCTGAGCAAAGTCTTCCAACAGCTTCTTCTGGATGAAACTCAGCCTCTGGTGCTGCCTAGCAGCCTAGATTAAACCTACCCTCCTGGATCCAGCAGCAAACGTAAGTGCAGAGGCCATGGAAATTATTTTGAACAAATACCTTTGCTGAGAGCCAGCTGGGAATGCACCAGGTTCCTGTTTTTGCAGCAGGGGACTTGCCTCCCCAGCTGGGATGAGCTTTGGATGCTTCACTGGACCTGTCAGAGGCCAGTGCTCAAGGGTGATTCTTAAGCTTTGGCCTCAAGCTGCTGCTGCCTGAACCCAGCTTAGCCCTAAACAGGACCCCAAAAAGATAAATCACCCCTGTAACATTGCAAAAACAACCTACAAGGGGGTCATGTGGAGGATTTGACAAACCTGTTGGGGAGGGTTGCTTAGAAGGATGGGAGCTCTCGCTGCAGCCTTGCAGAGTCAGTGCTCCTCCTTGGCTGGGAAATGGGAGCAGAAATGTGTGCTGCCAGCTGGAAAGCACAAGTGGCAGTCAGGACACCAGCACACCCTTCAGTTTGTGACCAGCAGCAGGAGCCTGGCAGGACTGTGTCAGATGCACTGCACCTGTGGGATGGCCAGGCAGGGCCAGGAGAGGCTCACAGAGAGAGCCCTGCCTGCCCAGGGGGTTGGCAGCCTGCACACCCCAGCCCTTGGCTGACTGCTCACCAAAAGTGAGCCCATCCCTACACAGGCAGGCAGATACAGCTCATCCCTGGGAAAATCCTAATGCCCTACTCAGATATGTTTTGCTGTTCTTCCCCTTCCCAAGCAGAGAGCAAAGGCAGGGTCAGCAAAATTGTTCTCCCTTTCTGCTGGACAGAGGGGAGCTCAGTGTGTGGCCAGGAGTGGCATTGTGTGTCTTTTATTGCACCCCCAAGGGCTCCCCTCAACCAGCTTAGACCACCTAGGCTGGCAGGTTGGGCTGGCATCATCCTAGGATGTAGAACAGCTGCCTGGTGGGTACATGAATATCCAGGTTTACAGCCATGTTCAGGTCTCACCTCAGCAGTTGGTGCAGGCAGGGATTGGGATGGCAGCTGATGTAGCTGCCCCCAAAGCTCAGCTCCCATAGCCTGGCTGGATGCTGGGCTGGTCCTCCACTCCAGCTGGGAAAACAAACAGGGCTTACTGCCAAAACACCCATGCTGAGATGGGCTGAGTGACACAGGGGCCGTGCACGCTGGGGCTCTGGGACCTGGAGCTAAACCCGTCACGAGGGAACAGGGGGGTGCAGAAATCCTCTCCCAGAGGAGATTTCTGCACCCCAAGGCTCATGGATCAAGCAGGAGGTGAGAGCAGCAGACCAAAGGGGACATTTCAGGCCACCAGCTGTGGCACTGCCCTCTGCTGTACCTGTACCAGGTCCTCCTGGCTCCTCACCGAGTCCTGGGCAGCCGCTGGGCTCAGACACTGGTGCCCTCCCTGGCTCTGCAGCTGGTGTTCATGAACCCCTCAGTCCTTGTGTGCTTCCCCCAGCAAGGAGCCCCTTCTCCAGGCTTGATACCACTGACCCAGAACATCCTGAGGTTAAAACAGAAGGAGAGTGTGGTCAGAGAGAGAGCTCAGGAGCAGGGATAGGGTGGAGGGGGTACACTGGGAGCTACACCTGCTTCAGTCCTGCAGTTCACTGCTCTGGGCAGCTGTGCTGTTGGAACTGGGATCCTCATCACCCCCTGTTCTGCATCCCCCCTCCCTGACCCATACCAGCCACTTCACTTTAGCTGTAGCTCCACTGACCTGCCATTATTTATAATGCCTGAGCCCAAGCAGGAGGTCAGTCAGGCTGGCCCAGACATAAATCAGCTCCCTATGGGCAAGGAGACTTGGGGACAGCAGTGACAAGTGCCCACCAGGGCTGTAGGACCCTACCACCCTGGCCCTGGGGTGATTCCTAGGGATGGAGGCCTTACCCCCATCACATCCAGCCAGGCTCCCTGGGGACCTTGCTGTCCCACCAGAAGGTCCTCAGGGTGAAGAGGAGCGCTGTGTCCCAGGGAGGGGACAAGGGGCTGTGCCACACAGAGAGGCTTCCTGGCCCCCAGATTGAAACAGCGGGGCTGAGACCCTGAAAGCCCAGACAGGGGATTGAGGGCCAGCTCAGCCAGTGTCCACCACAGAGCTGGGCACCCACGGGGGTGATGCGATGAGAGGTGACACACGGGGCTGAAGGGACAGTCTGCAGGCTGGGGCACCTCCCGCTGCCCTGCTAGGGGAGGATCTGGGGGAAGAGGGGTTTCTCTCCCGCTTTGGGGCCCCCTGAGCTTCCCAGCCCAGCCCAGCCCGGCCCAATAGAGCCCAGCCCAAGAGAGCCCAGCCCAAGAGAGCCCAGCCCAGGCTCCCTCTGCCTGCCCGCGCTGCCATCCCCGGTCCTCCAGCTCCCTCTGCTGCCGGCGAGGACGGCGGCTGATGGAGCCGGCCGGAGCAGCAGCTCATCCGCCCAAGGTCCCCAGCAAGGTCTTCAACCACGGACGACAGGGCACCAACATCTCCCACAAGCCCCCGATCCGCTCACCTGGAGAAGGAGTGCGGGCAGAGGATACTCCCGGCACGCTGCGGGAGACGTGGGACAGCCAGCCCCAAGCAGCCCCCGGTGCGGGTGGGCAGCCTTGCCAGAACCAGTAGGTGGCTGCAGACCCTGGAGATTCCATGGAGGGATGGACTGTGGCAAGATCTCAGCCTCAGTACTAGACTGACTCCACGCCGAGACTGCAGCTACAAAGTGCAGGCATTTGCAAACAGGTCCTTCCAGCTTAGGTGATTTCTTTTCTCTGGGTAGACCTGTGTGTTCATGCCACGCACACTGCAAGTGTCAGGAGCTGCTCAGCAGCCAGTCTGTTTCTTTTTAAAACTTGACATAGGCAGGTAAATTATCCCCAAGTAACACATTTACCACAAGAGGAAAAATGTCGGTGCTGCTGCTGCCACCAAAGCAGGAGCTCCTGCCTCCCATTCCCCACGGTGACGGGGAGCCTGAGTTATGGCCCTGTTGGAGAGACAGCGGGGTTGTAAATGCCTCTGTTTGTGCTGTTTTCCAGCCCAACCAGAGCCCATTGATCACCAAGACAGGAGTGAAGCCAGCGAAGAGAAGCAGGAGCTGGAATGGTGGAGACATGCAGCCAGAGCCATGCCAGGAGTGGACATGTCCAGGGATGCTTGGATCTGACCCTCTGCGTTCTTCTGCCTCTGTGAGACCCCTGGTCTAAGGACACAGACTGCTTCTTTCACCCCTTGGACTAGCTCATTTGCTTGGCCAGCAACTGCAAAGGGATTTAAGTCAGGAGTCCATGGCCCTACAGAGAAAGGTCCCTATGCCAGCATGGTGCAAGCACAGAGCCTTATGGCACACATATTTGGTGTGAAAAAAGGCTGGTTTGGGGGTAAGGACTGACCCTTTACTTGGCCACAACTCACAGCCACTAAATGCTACCAAGGATGCTCAGGAACTGGGATGTTATTTGCAGCCAGAGGAAAAGAGACCCTGCCCAAAGGAAAAACAGCCTCAAGAAACGCAAGGAGGGAAACTGAGGCACAGAGTGCCCATGTGGTGTGCAGAGACATCCTGGGTTTCAGCCAGGGCCTCAGCATGGGGAAATCCTTTTACAACCTCAAGCATTTTCTGTAGCACAGCCAGTGCTGAGATTCAACCTGAGCAACTACAAACTGCTCTGAGTGAGCTTCCCCCAGGCGGGCGAAGGCACAGCGGGGACTCACAGCCCCCATGCTGCAGCAGCCCTGCAGCACCTTCCCTGCAGTGAGTGAACCATGGGACAGGGCAGGCACGGGGGTCAGGTTGGAGACAGCCCCCCAAAACACATTTCCTGGAAGGGGGTGACATGGCACGGACACAGCCAGGCACATGAGAGCCGGTGTGACCCAGGCACATGGCTGCTGCCCCCATGGCAAAGACAGTCTCTGCCACCCTGAGCCCTGCACAGAGGTTAGGATGGCCAAGGGGCTGTGTAGAATCAGGACATTCTGCCCATGAGATCTACAAGGCTGTTTCCTATAGCCTGGGCTGCAGGGAGCCAGGGAAGGTGGCAGTAGGCCTGTCCCAGCTGCACCATCACTGCTGAGCCATAGGAAAGTCATTTGTCTACCAAGCATGAAGCCCCTGTGCAGACCAATCCCATGGGATTGGGGTCAGTCCCTTCACCAGATGGGCGGGATGATTCTGAGAGAGCACTGATTCCTCAGGGCTCAGGCAGACCACAAGACACTACCATGGCATCCTCTACAGAACATGGCCCAGCATCCTGCCGTGTATCCATGCCATGTTTCCGTCAGGGCAGCTCTGCCATCACCCAGCTGGATCTTATTCCAGACAGAGGAAACTGCTGGAAACAGGGGCTGCAATACAAGCCATCACACCGGGACCTGATGCGTGCCCTGCTGCATTCCTTGCTCCTGCTGCCCACTGGCCGCCCAGGCAGGGCTCACTCTGCCCTCCAGGCCTTCTCCAGCCAGGCTGCCCCAGCTGCACCCCAGCAGCCCTTCCTCGCGCTCCGCACCGCACCGACGTCACCCCGGCCATCAATAGCGCTTGGTTAATTAATTTGATGGGAACAGCAGGGACCGCACTTTGCATTTACTGAACTTCTGAGAACTTCCAACCTCATCTTCATAATTGGCCTCATAAATTCGAGGAAAGAGAGAAATCAGCAAAGCCAGAGAAGCGCGGGAGGCAGGAGAGGCCCTGCACGCGGGAGGGCGGGCGAGTGTGTGAGAAGTGACTCTACTTGGTGTCCTTATTTAATTTTATTGCACAGATCCATCTTCGCCCGCCCCCTCCCTGCCTCGCCCTCTCTCTCCCGCTCTCCCTGCTGAGTTCACCTAATCATGATAAATTCATATTCATTTCCCTGCCTGCTCCGACGGGGGGAGCAGCAGCTCCCCTACATTCACCCAGCCATGCTGCCATTAGCAAATATTTACTCATGAACACAAAGTGCCAGAGTTGGAGGCCAAACTACCCTCCCTGCACCCCTTCCCACAGCCCCCTCCCATCCCTGCACCAGGATGAGCCGGACAGCTCAGGATGGGTGTCCTCCCACAGGGTAGGGAGAGGGTGGGAAGGGCTGCCTAACACCCAGAGCTTTTTCTTCATCCACAGCTTTTCTTTCTTTTCAATGAGGGAGGCAGAGAGATGCTTTTTTGGGGGACAGGAATTGCCTGAGACCCCAATCTAGACTCACCTTCAGGGTACAGGGATGGCAGGGTGGGCGCAAGGGGCTCTGCAGCAGAATCTGAGGGCCTGTCCCAGCTCCACGACTTTCCACTCATTCTCTAAGTGCTGCTGCTTTTTGTTTTATTTTTAATTTTCAGGATGATCAGACTCACAGCCAGGGAGAGCGGGAGGGGGTGTGCTGGGGAGGGGGGAATAGCTGAACCCCTTCCTGGGAAGCAGAAACTAGGCAAGACCTCGTTAGAGATGCCTAAAACCATGTTTGCTCTCCCTGCCTGCATTGATCCTGGGGACTCAGTGCCCACCTCTTCCCAGACACCCCAGGACCCCCGTCCCTTGTACCTTCTTGCCAAGTGGGGGGTGCTGTGCTTTAGAAGAGGCAGGAGGCGGGCTGTCATAAGGGGGTGGTGAGGCCCTGCCCTGCTGCCAGGGCAGGGATTCGAGGTACAGAGAGGAGCATGTGTGGGGCAGCTCCGTCCCCTCTGCCCAGGGCAGGGCTAACTCACAGTGCCACAGCCCAGCCTCTCATGTTTCTCACCTCACACCAGGATAAGGGAGAAGCAACATCCAGAAAGGTCATCCTCCAACTGCTCTGGACAAGCTCCTTGTGCTCCTTCACCTCCTGCCCCTTTCAACCCCCATACCTACACCCAGGAGAAGTGGTCCTTATCCATCCGTGGCCCACCTGGCTGCAGTTAGCCACATGAGGGCCCTCTGCCTCCTCCAAAGCTCCTGGGCAGGGATTTGTGGGGTGGGAGGGGACAGACAGACATCAGGCTCATTCCCTCACAGAGCAGGGGACCGGTGGGATTTCTGCCCCAGTGGTTTCTACATGACACATATGTACTAGGGCCACGCTCCCTGGCATTTCCCAAGGGGCTGGGCACGAAGTCTTGCTCTGTGGAGCCATGGCCCCACACATCCCCATGTCCATCCTCTCCCTAAATAAAAGCAGCACAAACAGCAGGGTCAGGTGCTGCTGCAGCACCCCTTTGCTACCTGGATGTGAACTGTAGCCCTGGAGGAAGGGTGACAAAGGGAAAGGAGTTGGGGGCCAGCAGTGCCTATTTCCCATACCACTACTGATGCCTTCAGCACATGGTCCCTCCCACCAAGAAGAAGCCCCAGCCCTCCAGGAACAGCTTGCTGGAGGCAAACCTGTGCTCATCAAGGCACAAAGCTGAGCAGCTCTGCATTGTGCCCCCTGCCTCAGCCCAGGCAGAAAAGGGCCCGTGGCCTGTCAAACATAAGGCAGCCTCCCCATCTAACTCCCTGTGGGACAGGACTATCCCAGCCCTGGACAAGGCCAGGTGTGGTGCTGCCCAGCCAAAGCTGGCTGACTGTAAGGGTGGGGACCCCTTTCCCTGAGGGGTGGTCCCTGGGCTGCACAGCCCTGCTGGGGCCAAATTGTTTTCCCTGGACCTGACAGGCCCCTGGTCTGAGGCCGCCTCCCTTCCGCTCCTGGATAACCCAGCTCAGTTCTGGCTGCTCCTGCCTCAGCAGCCCTTGTCCTTCTCCATCTCTCTTTCGAGCAATCATTCCTGCTGCTCATCTCCATGTGCACCCTTGGCTCCCAGGCTGTTCAGATTCCCCTTGGATAACAAAAGCATTTCCATGCTTAGGACTCTGAGCTGTGCTCCATGCAGAGAACAGGAGACAGAACAGCAGCCAACTCCCACATGCCCTACTGTTTGATGCACATGGAAAAGCTGACAGCAATCCTTTCCTGACTCCACACCTGAAGAAAGAGCTCAGCCCAAGGCCCAGAGCTCAAGAATTCTGAGTCAAGGAACAGCCAATCCCAGCTCAGCCACATGGGCAGCTGGATGCCAGGACAGAGGATGGGATGGGAGGATGGTGGCCAGCAGCTCCCTGCCCTGAGAGCCAGAAGTGCTGGTCCAACAGTGTTATGATCTCCACTGCATGTTCTCCACCTCCACTGAAACCAGAGAAAGGGACCAGCACAGCAGGAGCTTCTGGTAAGCCACAGGAGAAAGTCCCAACAGTCACAGGGCAGAGAGCAAAAAGACAGAGATACCAAGGGAAAAGAGAGAAGGAATTTATTTATTTATTACATTTCAAATTTCAAAGCACCAAGACATGCCAAAAGACATTCATTTCCCCCAGGTGTCCAGCAGAAAGGCTGGGTTCACAAATGCCACTGCTGGGGTGTGGGCCACCCCAGCAAAGCCCCAGCCCTGCTGGTGCCCAGCAGCCACAGGAACTGTGCAAACCTACCTGGTTTGCACCTGCCCTAGCAGCAAACATGCAGCTTTGTCACTGTACCTGACAGGGCGAGATTCCCCACAAGGGAGCAAGAGCCCTGGGGTCCTGGCACAGAAATGCCCACCATGGCACCTCTGCCAGGAGCAACCACTGCAGTACCTGTAACAGAGAGAGGACTCAATGTCCCTGGGAAATTCATCTTCACAATATAAAACACTTGAGGTTTCCTGAGAAATAAAATTCACTCCCATGGAACTGGTGGGACCAGCCCTATGCACATGTATATACAAACACACACACTTTCCCTGATCAAAGACCAGATGACTCCATGGCTTCCACACAAAAAAAAAGGGAAAAAGTTTTGCTTTGCCCCAGTTACAACTTAACTATCTTCTTGTGCTTCTCTCGGTCTCCATGCCTCCTAGAGACAGACACACAGCGCTGCTGGGTTACATTCAGTGCCATTACATTCAAATCCCTCTTGAGCACAGCTCCCCAGGCTGTGAGCTCTGCTCCTCTCCTGCTCCAAGAAAGGAGGTCTTGGGTCACACCAGTGCTCTGAGTAAATCTGGAGGATCCTCAGAACAGGAGGCTGGGAACAAGCAGGCACAGCACCTCAGGTCCCTACGTCTCTTTCAAGGCTTAGCTGGAACCAGGGAAAGCTGGTTGCAGTAACAGCAGCAATGGGACCCATCAAAGGACACACCAGCTCAGACAGAAAGAGCAGCAGCACAGGTTAACCCCTTGAGACTCCTGCAGTAGGAACTGCCAGCACTAGTGAGGAGGAAGGCCAGTCACAGAACCAAGCTAGACCTCTGCTACCTTCATTCACAGCTCAGAACAGAAATTTCACAGTGCCAGTGCTCAGATACAGAGGAAGATGCAACCCACTTCCTTTATTCCCAAGCACTGTCAAGGGCTGGATCACAAGGTTCTGCAACGCAGTCTTCTAAAGCTGGAGAGAGCAGGGCCAGGGTAGCTGATGGGCAGTGAGCCCTTTTGGTACCTACACCAAGAGAACACTTTCAGTGTGGTTCCAGCCCACAACCTCTGCTGAGGAAGCCACAGAGCTCTGCCCATCAGCCAGGCCTCACGCTTGCAAGGAGCCCCAGTTTGCTGGGATATGTTCCTCAGCCTGCAGGAACCATAGAGCCTTTCCACCACTGGGGAAGTCAGATCCTTCAAAGCAGCAGCACAGCAGCAAGCCCGGGGTGACAAGCAGGCATCACCAGTCCCGTTCGGAGGGCTCTCGGTAAGGCAGCCCCAGCTGAATGAAGACATCTCTCTCGGTGGGGGTGGGCAGAGTATGGCCAGGTGCCACCTTGGCACCCCCGGGGCCTCGCACCACGGCCGAGCTGAGCGCGTGCTCCGACAGGCTCATGCCCTTGGTCTTGGCCAGGGCGCGCATGGAGCGGTTGAAGTGAGCCGAGCCCGTGAAGTAGAGCAGGGCACAGGCGAACTCCCGGTACGGCACCACGATGATGTCGAGCCGGCGGTGACGCTGCGCTGGCCCGGGCAGGCGGCACACGCCCAGGTACTTCTGCTGATCACCGTTGTCCTCCTGACTCACCAGGTCATCTGTGAGGAAGCCTGGGAAGAGAAAACAGGCCAAGAGGAGCTCAGTGGTAGGTGGACACCTCCATGCTGAACTCCCCACTGCCCAGAGAGCAGCAGAGGTGTCCCTTAACGTGCTGTGGGACCCCCAGGGATAACATGCTGAGCTGCAGCAATATTCCCTCCTTAAAGCTACAGCTGAGCCAGGTCCAGGGGCAGTAATTTTAAGGACTAACAAGATGTCCTGTCCTTGGGAGAAGTGATCACCTATCCTTCAATGAATGCCATCCACTTCATTGCCTCCTTGCCTTGGCCATTCTAAGAGCAGCTTCCCCGCCTTCTTACCGCTCCTGCGGAGGCTGCTGAGCAGCTTGCTGAACACCCCACGGTGAGACTGCCCATCCGGGTGAGTGACCAGCACATCCACATCTCCACAGGTGGCCTTCCCCCGACGGTAGGAGCCACAGGCAACACACACCAGGCCAGGCTTGATGGCCAGGGCAGCTTGTCTGACCTTCGAGAAGGAGGGATGAGGAGTCAGAGACCAGCCCCTTCATGCCCTTTCCATCAATGCAGCAAAGGATCTCATGCCTGCCTTGAGGCCTGTCCTGCATCTCCAGATGTAGGCATGGCACACTGCCACCAAGAAGGCTGGCCTGCTGTCAGGGGAGGAGTGAGCCAGAGTGGCCTCCACCCAGTCCTACAAACATCCTGCACAATGCCACACCATACAGTGATCGACCATCAGCTCTTGGGAGCACTGGGCTGGGACAAGCAGGAATATGAAGGGGCAAAGTACTGCACAAGCTTTCAGAGCCTTCAGTTTTTGAGACAGCATGAGATAAGAGGTTTTTCTGCTGTCCTACAAGCACAAGGCTCACCAGCTCTGCCCACAAAGCAAATCAGTTCAACAGGTGATGGTCACAGGCCCTGTTTCAAAAACAGGGATGGGCTTGTGAAGTCTCCCCAGCAGGATCCAACACAGCAGATAATCTGTGAGTACCCCTTGGAGTTCACTCCTGCAAGGAGCTCTGCCTCTGCAGGAGAGCTGGACTTCCTGAGCCAGAAAAAGCACAATTGTCCCAGCACTTTACACCAAAGGGATGCCAACATGCTGCTGCCAACAAACACATAATAAGAACTTCCCCTATTACAGTCTTCTCCAAGCTGGACCCCAGCTCCTGTTTTGTGCAGACAGTGCTAACTCTGATGACTTCATTCATTACATGTTTAAGAAAGGCTCCCAAGTCACTGACAGGCCTGAAGTATTCTTGGCCTGATTGTGCCAATCACCCTGCTGGCAGCAAATAATGAGGGGCTCAGCAATTCCTAGTGATGGGGCCATCACAGAGGCTGGGGGTTCAGCAAGGCAGTGTCTGTGCCCACTGCCCCTTGTCACTCTTGGGGATCATCCTTCATTAGCAAGAGATAAACCCATTAACCTTTGCCCCAAAGGTGCTCCAAGAAGCCACAAGCCTTTCTCATGCGGAGCAAGCCCTCCTCTGGTGTTTTTGCCCCCCTTCTGGCTTTAAATGAAGATTTCTAGAAAACTCCCAGCCCCACCCGAGAGCCTAAAAGCTCCTCAGATCTCACTGTGACAGGCAGCACAGACAGTGACTAATCCCTCATTCTCTCTCCAGGGCCTGGATCAGAGGTGTGTGTGTGTGTATGGAGGGAAGCACAGTAATCCCATCAAGATAACAATAGACCCTCTCCCAAGAGCCAGCTCCTCAGGCCAGCCTGCCTGGGAAAGGGACCACTTACCACCAAAATGGCTAATCCAGCACACAGGACTGACACCCCAGCAGGAGCCTGGCAGGAAGGTATTCTTCATGGCCAGGCCCTGTGGCCGAGTGACAGGGTCACACTGGCTGCTGCTTCCATGGTGACTGGAGAGCACAGGGGTAGCAATGACAGTGTGTCCCCCAGGCTCTCTGCTCACATTAGGGTACACTGGCTTAGCACCCCATAGTCATGGAGTGCCACAGCATCCTACAGCAAGCAGCACTCCCTGCAGCAGCCTGGATCCCCTTTGCTTCCACCAAGGATATCCACCCTCTGCTCTCTAACTGACAACTAGATCACAAGGTGATCACAGCTTCCTTTGAAGCAGCAGCACCAGGGACACCTTGACTGAAAGCAGACATTCCAGACATGATGAGAGGCAAGAAAGCAGAGCTGGGAACCTGCCTATCCCACCATGCCACATGCTTTCTTCAAAGCAGTGTGTAGGACTAACCCCAGTGAAGTATCCTCCTCCTTGCCAGGCACTCATATAGAACTTTCTTATGGGGCAAGGTAAGGGCCTTGTGTGTCCATGCCCAAAAAGGGTCCTCCAAGCCCTGACCCCAATCAGAGGAGAGGCTGAAGAGCTCAGCTATAACACAAGGGCTATTTTCACAGCCCTGTCATGTCTGCAGCCAAGCTACTCACGGTCTGCTCTATTTCTGCAGCTTCCTCCCGAGGCATGCGCTCCAGGAAATCCGTGTAGTGCTTCAGCCCCACAGCCTGCTGGCTGGTCAGAGTGGCCTTGCTGCGGATGTCATCCAGCGTCCGGAAACCCTAGAGCAGACCATGTGCTGATATTCAGACATCTGCCAAGACTTTGCTCTTCACACACTTTTCACCAAGATTTGGGAAGACTGTATTTAGCCTGTCTCAAGTTCAGGCCAAGTCACAACTTCTGAGATCACATGAAAAGAATGCTTTAGGGCCTGGTTCCTAAAAGAAGGGATTTAGGCAATTGCACTATCCATGCACACCTCTAATCTCCACCCCTCCTCTGACAGAAGGCTACTGCTCTTAAGGCATGGTGTCCCTACACCCTAAAGGAAAACACATAATACAGGTAAAGGAACAACACCCACAACATCCCAATGAGGGAAAAATTATAGTATGAACACAAACGTGTTGTTAAGTCAAGAATCCAGTCACAAACCAACCACTACAGGAAACCAGGCTTCTTTAGCTCATGCTCAGGAGACAAACTGCTTTTAAAGGAACCCACCCAGTGGGCTGGGCTGCTCCTGTTGGCATAATTATTTCAACCTCATTCTTATAACTCTGAGACAAAATGGATGGCTACTCTGATAGCTACAGGCCAACAGTCACCAACTGCATCAGGAGCTCTCATGGCCAAGATGCCCTGATTCAAGCCTGGCTCTTAGCAACATCATTGCCATGACTAGTGTGACATGAACTCCAAAAAGCGATGCTAGAGCAGAGGCAGCATGTCTCCCATTCCTCTTCTCCACATCTTTCTCCTTTACCCATCCCAGCACAACTAAAGTCCCAGCAGGGTGCTGAGACATAATAGGACCCAACCTCATAGTTCCTCCCCAAAAAAACATATTTAAATCTTACCTGTAGGTACTGGCAATTAAAAACTATTTGTGAAAGTAATTCTCCTACACTCAGCAGCAGTCTTCAAACCATAACCAGAGAGCCTCTTGTGTAAGGCACTGAACTTACCTGCTGGTACCACATCTGAGCTGTCTTGACCCCTGCTCCCCAGATGTTGGAAAATAACTCCAGCACAGGCACACTCTCACTGATGTGATCCAGCTTGCGCAGGTGCCCACTCTCCAAGATCTCCAGGATCTTCTCTGCCATCCGCTTCCCAATCCCAGGGATTTTACAGGCTTCCTAGAAAGAAACCAGAGAGCTGCTACTGGAAAAGCAAAGATCACAGACAAGCTGGGGAGCTGCTCCTGACTCAGAGCCTGGTTTGTCATTTGATAAGTAAAGGGTATGTGGCAGGACTAGTCCTGCCTGATGGTCTCCTCTCTAGTCCAGGCTTACCTTGGCTGATCAATTCAAGTTGAAAAGGACAAGCCTGCAGAATGGGACTGAAACATGAACACACTGAACTGCTGGACTGTCACAGCCCCCAAGACTCATATCCAGTCAGTTTTACATCTTATTACTATTGCTGTTGATGAAGAGGAAGGTGAAAATGTCCCTGCATTGTGTCTAAGGAAGGCATTTATCTTGAGAGTGTCCAGATCTGGCCCTAAAAAGGCTCAGATTCCATTTTTTTTACTGTTCCACAAACACTGTGTGTAGTCAATAAATCTCAACTTGCACTTGCTATACAACTTCCATCGAAGGTCCATCTCCCTGCTCCACCCCCCGGGGAGGTGTTTTACCTGGTAGGAGGTGACTGGTTTGTGGTAGCTCTTGAGTGCATTGATTGCTTTGGAGTAGCCCAGAGCTCTCCACTTGTCCCCCTGGACAGAGTAAGCCTTTGCCAGCACTTCCAGCTTCTCTGTGATGCATTGGTTGTGATTTTCCTTCTTGGTGTTGGAAGACTGGGCACAAACCCACTTGCTGGGAGGCTGGGCCACTGTGTCAGAGCTATCACTGATCTCCTCTGATGATTTCACAGGGTAGCGGCCAGAAATCAATGCTTCCAGGTCTCCCTGGGTGACACCAGCATCTTCTCCTTCACTGTCTTCATCATCAGAGTATTTCTTTAGGGAAAGATCAGAAAGCAGCCATGTGAGAATAAGTACATGCCTCATACATCCACTTGGCACAAGCAACTTCTGAGATTAGGAAACCAGAGCACTAACCACCCTCCCTCCTGGGCACACCTTGCTCCAACTGCTACCTTTAGAACTGCACACCACAGTTCCTCACACCTCAAGCTACCATGCACATCTCACACTGCAGAGGAGACTATACTGCTGTCTACCTGTGATTCAAGCACACAGTCCCCTCCTACAGCCAAGTCCCTGAGGTAAGACACTGAGTAAGTGAGCAACTGCTGCCAGCAGCGACATATGACAACGCCAAATTCCCTGGCTGGCAGAGATGCTGACTCCCTATTCCCTCAGGGAAACCTTTAGCTCATTTGGTGGCAGCATAGGCACATCTCTCACATTCGGACTCAGCAACCTCTACCCCATGATGCAGATGACAGCAGACAGGCACTCAACTTTGTTTTCAGACACAAAATCTTAACAAGAGTAGTAAATTTAAACCCCCTCACTTTCCCCATGGCTATCTGCAAGAGAAAAGGGGAGGAAGGAATGACACAAAGGACTCCACATTCCTCAGTGACAGAAGAAAGAACCAATGTATGCATTTGCTGATACCCTCAGCATTAAGATGCCTCTGTGTAGACTTAAGAAACAATGAGCCTCAGCTTCAGGTAATGAACAAAAGGGGATAGAAGTGGAAAGTCACACAGAGACTTTGGAGACTGCTTTGCTCAGAAGAGTCCCCATCTCTCCTGATGTATAACCACAGGAGTCTATGAAGATCCAAGAGCTTATGGAAGTAACTCTGAGTGATGCAGGGTTGTTTGGGATCAGTCTAGCAATTCCATGCAGGACACCATGTTCTGTTATGAGTTTCAGCAGAGTGTGAGCCAAAGTAAGAGCCACATCCTTACAACCTCTGGTTCTGCTGGCTGAGGAGGTAGGAGGTCTGGCGACACATAGATGGGATGTGTTTTGCAGTCCTGTTTTATAACTCTGAAAACTGGGTAAGAGTGAAGATTTGACAGTTTTAATCAGTTTGATTTGTCTTGAAATACAACTCCCTTGGATGCTGCTCTCTCCAAGGGCAGCAAAGCCTCAGAAGGCTCAGATAAGTCAGTAAGCTCCTTAAAAGCATATAAAGAAGCATGTTATCCATTCACAACACAGAGAACTCTGCAGCTGGAGCTGGAAGCAATTCCTATCCTCTTGGCCAGCAGTGTCACAGAGGTGAAACAGCCCTTAAACCCCTGACTCTCTACACTTTGTCAGCAAAGCTGATAGACTCTTTACAACCACATGTGCAAAACCGACCAGTAGCAACAGGGTACCTGAGAGGAAGACAGGCAGCCTGAGGTGACAGCTCTGGGTTAACAGAGAGTAACTGGCACTGCTTACAGAGGCTGCCTTGCAGAGAACCACTGCATCTGCATGCCAGTCAAAAAGTGGTTGCTAGTCTGACTGTAACAGGATTTCCTCACAGGAGTTTACATCCAAAGGCAGAACTCCCAGATCAGTCTCTATTTAATACGAAACACTGACACCCATCATCTCCTAGAGAAAAAACATCCACCCAATCTAGAAAAGACTCTGTGCTTAAAAGCTACTTTTAAACTGTTTCAGCTTTATTGCTGCAGCTGGGTCTCAAGTATCCCACTCCTCCCCAAGTCACATAGATCTAAGCTTGGGACAAGGGATTTTACTGAAATGTCTACAAATGTGGCTTTTGTGCCTTCAGTGAGCTGCCAGGTAGAGAGTAATTTCAGACTTTGCGCAGCAAAATTTTGGACTGTGCTGCAAAACAGATGCCAGTAATACAAGGCAGATGCTGGGGATGTTTCAGGTAACTTTGCTACAGACTGATTTGAATGATAAGAATGCCCTAGAAGAATTCAGAAATTTGAGCGAAAATACAGAGAAAGGCAGGAAAGCTAACAGCAGGCCAGAGACACTGATTCACAGCAGAAGCCACTAATAACCCAACACAGATATTTTAAGAACACCTCCACGATCCTTCTGGTAGCAACCTGATCCACTGTACAAACATGTGTCTGAACAGGATGTTTGCCAAGGAGTGGAGAACTGGTTCATATGGCTCAAGTAGGAACATGGGATGAAATATCAGAGACAGTTTCCTGAAAAGAAAATATTCTCAGACAGGGAATATTCCTCAAAAGGACATAAGTGAGTATCACCATAGTGAGCCTTGGCCTGATCAGAGCACCAGGACTGCTTCAGCTGGAAATGTTCTGATGGGAACAGCAATTTAGGGGCACTGTTTCTATTTTTAACCTAAAAAGGACAAAGAGAAGCAGTAGCCATGTCCACAGCCTGAGTCTGGCTCACTGGAACATCCAAACACCTTCCCTTCGCTGAGGAAATCTCACACAGCATCCCTGCAGGGATGCTTTTAGCCAGGAAAAGGAGCATGCAGGATCTGCTCACAAGGAGATGGATCTGTGCAGGAAAGCCTCACCTCAGCAAGTCGCTGCTGTTCAAGGGTGCCCAAGCCTCGCTGTGAGGAATCCTCCACCTGTGCTTCAGTACTCGGTTTCACTGCTCCCTCCTCTGCTGGGGGCTGCATTTTTTCTCTGTCCAGGATCTGTTGCTGTTCTTTGTGGAATTCCTTCTCCTCCAGGTACCTGCCATGGATCGTATGCCTCAGTACAGAAGAAGGAGGATTTCTAAACCCTCAGAACTTTGACCAAGAAATCCTTCTGCATGTTTTGGGATGGAGCAAACAACCCACATGAATTGTACTCTCTCAGATCACAGATTAATTACTCTGCTTTTAGCTCAGCGCCCCAGTTAACATCTACCTTGCTGATCTGCAACTTCCACTCCTACCTACCTCACTCTCAGACTCTTTCCAAAACATTGCCAAAACATTTTGATCCTAATCTGTGCCTGCTGCTCCATTTTTAATTTCCTCTTGTGCCTAGTTTCCAATTTCTCTGTACCTTTCATCTGCAATAAGTAAGAAACAGTATTTAATCCTCAGTATTTTTAAGAGATGTCTTGTTATCACTGATGGATCAGGAAGAGGTGCCTTTAGCACCTGTAGCAAGTGACAGGACTTCTGGCAGTACTTCTGGGCCCTATTATATGTTTTGCTACCACACAGAACTTTGAGTCATGCTCACAGGACCTGCAAGGAGTTGCAGTCCAAGATTTTGAGCTGAGGTCAAATTGTAGTGCTGGATAGTTTAGGATAGAGGAAATGCAGGAAGGAATGGCAGAGTGGCATCTGCATACCTGTGGGGGATAAAGACACCATAGCCAGCAGTACTCAGCAGCTTCTGGTCTCTAATGCAAGCACTAAGCCAGGCCGCCTTCACCAGCTGCAGCCCCGGGGGCAGCTTGGTTAGTCTGAGGAGCCGAAAGGCGCGATCGCAGTCCATGTCCTCGGCCACAATGACGTGTGTCACCTCCGAGGAGAGCTGGCCGTGAACCACACCCCCGTTCTGCACAATCTGCCTGCGGAAGATCTCGGCCCTGGCCTGGCCAATGCCGGCTTGCAGCACGTAGGCGATGACTGGTTTCAGCCACTCTGCTGAGGAAAAGCACAGGGGCAGGGACACAGTGACAAGAAGTGTCCCCACCCAGCAGGGCTACATCAGTCTCATGGGACTTGATGGCACCAGCCCTGGCAGGCAGTCCTTGGGGGGCTCCAGCTGGACACACCAAACCAAGCTGCCCATGACCACTACAGAAAACACACCGAGGGCCAGAAAAAGCCTTTGGGGAACAGCACTTGCAGTTAACCCGCTGGGTGTAAGTATTATATCCCACATCACAGGGACACAGGACTTACCCTCTGGTATCTCTGTTCCTTGCTCTTTTGGGATCTTTGGAGGGATGCTTTTCTCTGGTTCATCCCTAACCTTCTTCCTCTTGGGAAAGGCTTTGACAATCCCTCGTGGCTCCATAGGCCTGGTGGTAAAGTTAGCAGCAATTGCTAAATACAAACAAGAAAGAGCAAGGTTGCTTAGATCCTACCTAACCACAACTCAAGATTCATTCATGTTGCTCACTGTCTTTGTTGTTCTGAAGTTTTTTGTTGTTGCCTTCCAAAAATGCTCAGCCTGAGGGAGGCAACCAGAATCAAGAACTGAAGGTCAGAAAAGGACAGAAAAACCACAAGGTCAGAAAAACCAAAGTCAGAAAGTCACTTAAGTTAACCCTACCTGAATGTCTTAGAAACCTCTACAGCTGAGTTCTTACAATGGAAAGCATTCAACTCCCTTAACAGTTTAGAGCTCCTATCTGCTCAGCCTAAAGAAGCAACTTTATTTCCCGGGTATTTCTTAGGCATATTCCCAAGAGGGAAACAATTCTCCTGCCAGGGCTGAAATCCAGTCACCTATGAGACAAAACGGACTGACACCAAGTGTTTCACACAGCCACAAGAGGGAAACTCCTAACTTGGCTTCATCCGGAAATAGCAAATTACTTAAGATTAACTAGCCAAGTTCAATATGGGTACAACTGTAGCTTTACCATGACAAGCCTTGCAAATGCAAACTTTGGAGCTTGAACTACCAGGACACAAGGAAGCTGTTTTTTGTATCCCAAACTAGCCCCGAATCACTGTATATCCCAACATCGCCTCCATGTAGCTGCAGTGCTGAGTAATCACCAGCTTGGTTTCCTCTCTGTGCAGCACTCTGTGTTTCTCTTAGAGTTCTCACACACAGTCCACCACAAACCTATCCTACCCAACCTGGAAAAGCTGAAAATGGTCCCATTGGGCCATGGCTTCCTGCTATCATCACCTTCTCATCTGAGCACTAAACATAATCCTCTGAAGACCAACCCAGAGCTCGACTCAAGCCCTCACTTCTGTGAGGAAGAGTTCAGCTCCATGGGAAGAGAAATCCTGCTACATTTCTGAAACTCACCTTCGCTGAAACGTTTCAGTTTTCAGGACGTTTTGACCAAAAAAAAAAGGGCTCTGGAAACAGTAATCCTTTCTATTAGATAAAGAAAAAACCCACACCAAAAGCCCGCCGAGGTTCTGGGCACCAAGCCCGTTCTAGGGCTGAGCAGTGTTTCTGCAGGCTGTATTTTAACTCCTATAAACCGCAACGCACCCGCCGGGCACCAAACCTGCCTTGCCAGCCTCCTCAGGCCGCGAAGGTCTCAAGGCCACCAACTCGGGGCTGGCAGCACCCGCAACCTCGGGGACAAGAACGACCCCCCCAGACCTCGCGGCTGTGCCCGGGGGAGCCGAGGGAGGGGGGGAGCCGAGGGGGGACAGCCGGAGAGGGGAAGGGCCCCGAAGGGGCGCGGGGCCGACGCCGGGACCGCAGCCGGGCAGGGCCGCGCTCAGCTCGGCCGGGCCGGAAGCGCTTCCGGGCGGCGGGCGGAAGTTTCCGCGTTGCCGCGGCGACGGCGCGGCCGCCATGGCGGTGCCGAGCTGGCTGGAGCGGCTGCGGGCGGCTGGCAAGACGGCGCTGGTGCAGGACGGTAACCGCGGGGCGAGGGTCGGGATAGCCTTCGCCTGCCCCCGCCGCGGAGTGAGGGGTGGTCCTGCAGCGAGCGGGCGCGGAGGGGGGCGCTCCTGGGCACAGCCCCGCACCGCGGGCAGGGGCCCAGGGAAGGACGCGAGGCCATCAACGCGGGCAGTGGGCCGGGGTCCCGGGCAATGGGATGGGGCCCCAGGCAGTGGGACAGAGCCCTTCACCCAGGGGTAGGGGTATCCCGTTTCCTCTCACCACCTGCCTTGCCTCTAGGGAAGCGGAAGATCCACTACTTGTTCGAGGATGGGAAGGAGATGGCCGAAGAGTACGACATTAAGACTGGCCAGTTAATAAGTAAGTGATGGTTTGCAGGGCAGTGGGTCTGTACCCTCAGGGCTGGGGTGTTGAGAGGGACCACCTGGTCAGGAACAAATCATCCCTGCCTATTCTGGGAGACAGGCATGTCTGGAGCAGAATTTTGTAGCGACAGAAGTGGGGTCCAGCTTGCAGCCAGGGTTCTCTGACTTTCATGGCATAGCAGACCTTGCTTTAGCCCAGGATCTCCCTCAAACATCCCGTCTGTCAAAACAGACTTGGACGGACTAGATGAGATTGCCATCATAGTTGCCAGGCACCAAGTCTGTACCACATAAAGGACTGAAATATGCTTTTTGGTGGCTTCTGCTACCGCAAACAAAGTGTTGTTTATGGCTCCTGTCCAAAACCACATCAGCTGCAGCACAGCACCTGTCGCAACCCACCATGGCTTCAGCACCAAGTAGCAAAAAAGAGGCATTCAGCACAGAATTTCTGACCTAGGAATAGGCCAACTAGCATATCAACTCACACCAAAGTCAAAAATTACTGGAATTAAGATACATGTATTCATATCATCTCAGTGTGCTGGGCAGCTTTGGCAGTCAGTTGCTGGAGTTCTTAGAGAGCAGAAGAAAGAAAACCCTTCTTCTCTCTTCCCCAGGTAGAAAATGGCGAGAGAAGAACACCCTTGGGGGCACCGGCAAGTGGCAGGTGGAAGTGGGGGAGCCAACCTCGCCACTCCTGGGAGCACTGGAGTCAGAGCTTATAACAGAGAGCAGCTCAAATGTATGTAAGGGTCTGCAGGTACTACTGCACCTAAAACTACCTTGTCTTGTGCTTACAGCAGTAGTTGATAGCTACCAAGAGATCACCAAGAGACAGCCTTAATGCACCCAGCACTCTGCTACAAATCGCCCAGAACTGCAGGGCTGAGTAGAAAGAAGGCACAGCTTAGGTTTTTTTAGGAGTCTTACAGATATTTGTAGTTTCATTAAGTGAAGAAACTGTACTGCTATGTTGGCCAATTGCTATCCTTGAAAGAGCAGGGTGACAGGAAGGCCAGTGCCAGGACAAATCAGGGGATAGAAAACAAAAGTGATAGCAATGAAAGGCACAGGCAGTGCACAGCAGGCTGCTCTCTAATAGGGCACAGCTTGTTTCATCTTCACACCCCTCTAGCGGAGGGCACAGCTGTTTTAGTCTCATACCATCTTTTCAGAAGCTGTGCTTCTGAAACACAAGCACAGCTCTGCACCACAAATTGGGGCAGAGCTAGGACTGAATCCAGCAAGTTCCTAGAGCAGGCAGAGCTCAGTATTAGGTTGTCTGTGTCCGTGTAACCCTGTACTTTAAGGCTTCCTCAGTAAACACTTTCAGCCTCCTGCAAGCAGTGCCCTGGGCAAAGGCAGAGCAGCCTTAGCTGTAGGAAGGTGGTGCTCAGGCCGCTTCTTGAGTTACTCCCTAATGCTTCAGTGTGAAAGAACTGGAGCATTAGGGAGTAACTGGAGCATTCCCATGTGGAGTCTCACAAGGTAGTACAGGGAGGAGAGGAGACAGCTGGAGGGGCCTTGCTAAAGGTACTTGTTTGCTGTAGCCTATCTTCATGAGGAAGGATACCCTGAGCAGCTTCCAGTGGCGGATCCGTAACCTCCCCTACCCCAAAGAGGTCTACAGTGTCTCCGTGGAGGAGGAGCAGCGCTGCTGTGTCATCCGGACCACCAACAAGAAGTCAGTAAGGACAGCACTGCCGGTGCTGACAGTCCCTTGGGGTGGGCTGGCACAGGGGGCAGGCTAGTGATTGCACAGGGGGCTGTCCTCTCTTCTGTCCCCAGTGTGCAAGGGCTGAGGGAGCTCACCTTGCAGCACATGTCTCCTGCTGCCCAGTTTCCACTCCGAACTGCCTCAGACAGGTTTACAAGTAGGGCCCCCCAAGCTCTGCATTGGCCATTGCAAACTCATCTTGGCTCCTGTAGGGTGGTGCTTGCAGTGTTCTTACCCTGCCAGATATCACTTTCTTAGAAAAATAAAGTAAGAGCCTTGCAGACTTCTTGAAGCTAGAACATTCAATTTTCTCACTCTTAGTCATTGCATCTCAGAATGCTGCAGGATTCAACATGGACAGAAAAGTCGTGGGCACCCAAACAGATCTCCCTGCATAAACATGTCCAACAGTCACAATGCCAGTGATATAATCTGGAGGTAGCAAGCAAAAAAGACAGACTGAATCTGGGAAGGAAGCACCACAGTGTTCTGCCAAGAGAGATTTGAGATGGGAGGACAAAAATAGAAAATGCTGTTAAAGCCACATCTTGCGGCGTGTCAATACATGGCATCTCACATGGAATGAAACACACTATGTCCCAAAGCATCTACAGCCTCAGATAAGCCAAG
This sequence comes from Fringilla coelebs, assembly GCF_963513975.1. NCBI lineage: Eukaryota > Metazoa > Chordata > Aves > Passeriformes > Fringillidae > Fringilla > Fringilla coelebs. The sequence continues at coordinate 23,646,012 of NC_140066.1, read as the reverse complement.
ATGAGCTGTAGTATTGGGAAGTGAGTACACGGAACGAGCCTTGGGCGCACAAGGGAAGGTGATGGAAGTGGCTGTAGGTGGTGCTGTCGGCACAGAACTGCAGCCCCTCTGCTGTCGAGGGCTTCGGGAATGGGCACCTGCGAGTCTCCTGGGAAAGGGCTGCTGGGGCTCTGTACATCAGCTTACCTGGGGGCTCAAAACCAGAAGGCTGGGAAGAGGGAAGTTAACCCATAGAAATAGCAAGCAATTACAGCTCTAATACAGAAAGATGTTGGCCTAAATGCACACAGAGGGATTCACAGAACAGTGGTGCTTTAATAGGGAGACCCACGTAGCAAAAGATGAGATTCCTGTCAGCCACACATGGATATCCATGGAGCTAGGACAAGAATGGAGTACTTGATCCTATATCCAACCACATACTGTCACAGACAGGCTTATCTACTCCCAGTCCTACTGATAGTGGTGTGTATGTGGGAATTTCCTGCATAGGTGCCTGCATAGGTGCCGTAAGTCTAAGTGTAGTACTTAGACTTTACCTACGCCCTACCTGACTTCTGGCTTTTTCCTACTGCTCTCAGGAGAGTCTTCCATGAGCAGCTGACATTTGTTCTCTCATAGACTGGTGCCAGAGGACCCAATAGCAACTCGTGGCCGGTATCTAACAGTTAAGGACTTTTAGAATTAAAGCTGAAAGCCACCTCACTGAGGACAAGAATGACGTACTGTCAGTAGGGAGCAGGGACAGACACCAGCACTAGCACACTTAGTACAGGCTCCAGGATATCTTAGATCATTTCTCCTGGGTCTCGGCCAGGGCAAGGCACCACTCAGCAACTAATTCCAAGATAGCAACAACAGCATGGAATCCACGGAGAGAGTGCACATCACTACGGGAGAGAAAGGAAGCCTCGGAGCCTCTCCAACCCTTGGAAGTCAGCCATGCTGCTTCTGAGCAACAGAGCTGTGCTGACCGCCAGCCAGAGGCACAAGTAACAGGATGGGCTGCCAAGTCACTACTGAATAGCTCAGCTCTAAATTCTCAGCATACCAGTAGCAGTTTTCCCTACGGGCTAACAAAAAGTGGGTTTCCAGTAGGAAAATAATAGAGGTGATTTCACATACATTCTGTGGATCTCAGGCCAGGACTCGGGCTCAGAGTGTAATACTGCCCCTTGGCCATGGGGTGAGAGGAGAGGGCAGAGAATCAGCCTGCATCGGCTGGGATAACCACCCATCAGCTACCTCCCCAGCCCAGACAGGAGCTCTTCACTTCCACCAGTCACTCTGTTCCCTCTGGCCACGGCAAGGACTGCTCAAGTGGGATTTGCTTAAAACCTCTTGCTGTAAAATAAATCCATTAAACTGAACTCTAAAAACAAACCTAGAAAGCCATCTCCCCAAACGCCAAACCTGATTCAATTATTGTAGTGAGAGGCAGTGGTAATGTTAGGAGGAGGAGGGGTTGGCAAGGCAGATCTGGTTTCCTTTGATCTTGTCACAGATTTTAGTTTGAGGCCAGCCAAAGCCATTCTTCTCCCCTTCTCCTTAGTCCTGGGGCAGCAGAATGCTGCTGTTTCATTGATGACTCCCAAGGCCCTTTGAAACAGTGGGTTTTTTTCTGTGTACTGCTTTTTTTTTTGTCTAATCGGTAAGAAGTTAACACTTCCTTAACATGTCTTTGTGTTCATCTAATCTCTGCTGTTTAACCTTTGACATCTCCCTTATTATCCATGTCTGCCACCTTTTCCAAATACCGACAGCAGTGACAACACAGAACGGTTTGAGCCCTGCGGTAACAAGCCGTGTACATTCCTCCCACTGCACCGGGAAAGCCATTTGCCCTTTGTAGCTGTTTTCACCGTGACAGAGGTAGCTCGAGAGGCCAAGCCGCACACACAGCCAGCTGAATTGAGAACCACCCCTCATGGTAGCAGCCACTGCCTATTCCCACTCTGCTCCAGGCACCTCAGTACCAGCTACAGGCCAATTCCTTGGAGAGGACTGCCCACAAGAGTGTTGGAAGAGACTAAGAATCCAGCCATGCCTCTGGGTGGGCATAGGACCACATGACAGTGTATTTGGTGCAACCCTAGAGAGAAGCAGTAGGTGCAAGGCAAGCAATGTCAAGCACAGATCTCGGGCAAACACAGGTACAGGTCTGCTGGGTTCTGGCTCCAAAGTCTTAGAAAATCTCTTAGCTGGCAAAAACCTCTGTCCTCTGCTTGGATGTGAGAGGTTACTGGAAGACTGGGATAGAAACCAGGGAAGGAACTAGGAGAGCTGTAAGTGCAGAGGAGCACCACAGCCACCATGCAGGCTGCATGGAGATGCTGTAGAGCAGAGGCTCAGGTGATTGTGGGCAATTACACCTGGAGATCTGTGCCCAGGGTATGCATGAGCACCACCAGGCCACCAAAGCAAAAAGCTGCCTAGGAAGTACAGCTAGAAGTTAAAAAGGAGGGTTTAGGAAGGATTGCAACACAAAATGATGCATCACAGAGGAAAGTAAGTCATATGGCACAAGAGCTTTGATAGCTATTTGCCGAAAGCTAAAGGAAGCTGTTACTTAGAGGGAATGATAGGCCATGAGCAAGGAAAAAGACAAGTGACACCTTGGTAGGGCTGAGTCGTCTAACCGTAGCTGGCACTACACATACAGGCAAGCTGGAGGGACCAAGCGTGCTGTCACGCACCAAAGCTCTTCAGGACTTTGCCAGCTCTGGTTTCCAGTTTGGAGGTTTGTTTCTAGTGCTCCTGCTAACCTGGGGGGCACACAACATGGCACAAGGGCCTCCTGCCAACCCTGAGAGGTCTGTTGTCCTCATGTATACTTTGTAGACCAGCAGGCTGTCTCTCAGCACTCCTAGAGGCAGAATAGAAACCCCACGTTCCTTATTTCTGTCTCCTCTCTCATTTGTAGGTACTATAAGAAGTTCTCTATCCCCGATCTGGACCGATACCACCTCCCTTTGGATGCAGCTGCTCTGAGCTTCACCCATGCCAACAACACCCTGATCATCACGGTGAGGTTTTAACCATGCAGATCAGCACTCTGCTCTTCTCTTTTTTCCTGTGGAAAACAATGAAGCTAAAGTTCTTACACGTGGGGAAATGAAACAGAGCTGAGGGTCACCCATGCAGCTCCTTCTCTGTCACACAGACAGTGGGAGTTTCAGATTACACTGGGCATGCTGACACTAGGCTAGCCAAGAGATCCCAGGTGGCAGGAGAGGCCCTGCTTGCTGCTCAAGGTGACGTGCAGGTGGAAGAGTGTCTGTCATGCCCTGTTTTCCATGTATTCTCTCCCTCAGGCCTGAGCAAGCCTCCACTCTCAGGGACATTAAGTTTCTCTTGTCTCAGAGCATAAAAGCCCAAGGACCTGCTGCACTTTGAGGTCTCAGAGTCTTAAAACAGTATAATAAAAAATAATCACCTGCTGCTTTGTGTCAGAGGGAACACTTCCAGACACATGGTGGAAGCAAGAGACTAGCAACATGGACACACACTTCTTGTTGCAAGGAGCAGACAGATGCTTTTGAGCAACAGGTGTTTGCCTTATTCAGTGCAGAAGTCAACTATACAGAGGGCACACCCTCTGTGAGAAACCTGGCAGCAGACCTGGGCTGCACATGCAGAGAAGATGGGCCAAGAAGAGCACCTTGAGTCCTCCTGAGCTTCTGTTTGCTACTGGCCAAACCTTGCAGGAAGCACCTGCATCCACCACTAAGCTGCAGCTGGGTGAGAGGCCTCTGGGGGGGAAGACAGATGAACTGCAACTCTTACTTCTCTCTGCATTAAAAAAAAAAAGGCTTATTTTATGTACATATATATATAAAACACTTGTGATCATACGGTAAGTGAGCACAGCAAGGATCTGCTTGCCAGGATATTCCAGAGGGGTTGGTGGGGGCCAAGATTCCACACCTAACTACAGAGTTTTACTTGCACTATAAAAGACACTCCAGAACTTGGCAAATGTCTTTAGCTTGATGGCACCACCTCTCTAAACAGGCTTCAGAGGCTGCTGGTAATGGCAAGGCCTCCCTTGGCAGGACGGCCCTTGCTGGGGTGGCAGCAACAGGTTGCAGTTGGTCTGCTTGGAGCAGAGGCTGAACAGGAGTTCAGGAGTGCTAAGGGCATTTCTCTCTGTCCTACAGTACCAGAAGCCAAAGGAGATCCTGGCTGCAGAAGAGCAGCTGCAGAAGGAGCTGAAGAAGATAAAGGCAGCTAACAGTGGGGATGGAGACTGTAAGACCCAGTAGGCAGTGGCTGCTAAGAGGTTGAGGTGAGGGGCAGCTCTCTGGCACAGCTTCATGGTGTTTATTTTGCCTTATCTAATAAAAATGGGTTCTGTTGTTAATAGAGTCATTTGGAGGAATCTCTGTAAGCCTAGGAAGATGGCAGGGCAGTTGACCTGCTGATTTATGCAGACATTTCATAAAACCGTAGAATGGTTTGTGTTGGAAAGGACCTTAAAGATCATCTAGTTCTAACCTCCCTGTCATGGGCAGGGACACTTTCCACTAGACCAGACTGCTCAAAGCCCTATCCAACCTGGCCTAGAACATTTCCAGGGATGGAATGATCCTTCTATGAATTGTGGGAAGCTGTAGTATGCAAAGGAAGCACACCACATCCACGACCAGCAGCCCTGTCCCCATCCAACATGACACCTTGGGAATTCCCCATCTGCCACTATTGCTGAAGGCAGTAATGTTTGGAAAACAAGAACTCCCTCCTCACACCCATTACTTGCCTGAGATGTGCTTGGAAGCAGCTCCCCCCTGTGCAGTTATGCAGCTCCTCCATGCAGTCAGGATGCTCTGGTGACTTTGCTATCTCTGCAAACAGCATCAATGCTTAGACCTGAGTGAGCACAGCCTATGAAACAGGGTAAAGAGGAAGACATGCAGCTGCTTCCTTAGTGCCAGCCATCCAAAACGTGACAGGGCTGTGCAGAGGGCAGGAACCAAGATGCAGCTGCCTCCATTTGCATGGCACGGAGGGGAAGCAGTGGCTGGGCCGCTGGAGCAGCAGCTGCCCACCCTTCTCTGGAGGCACAAACATGGACCATTGCAAACCTCACTGCACAGGGACAGCCCCAACAGTGCTGCTTTACCAGCTCCTCCAACAGCCATCCCCTTGCTTAGATTTCTAAATGTTGTTCCGTCCCAGTTCATACTTGAACAGTTACTACCCAAGCAAACCATACCTTCAAGTGAGCAGCTCATGGGCTCCTAACACAGCTCCCCTGATGAGACTACTTTTAAACCATGTCAATTCCTTAGAGTCTGGGGCTCCAGCAGACATATTCCTCCAATTCTTGTGCATCACAAGGGAAGAGCAGCCTCTTGACAGTGGAAATGAACGTATTAAGTTCTAACAAAGCACCATGCTGAGTGGCTCACCCTAGGAGTGCTCTCAGTTTGTGATAAAAACCTCTCCTCTACCTATCCAGGACACCCAAACTCAAAGAAGGGTTCCCATACTTCCTTCCCCAAGGAGGGCCAGACCCCAGACACCACTCACAGCACATTATCCACATCCAATCACACAGCACAGAGCATGCTGAAAGCTATAGTTGTTCAAAGACCCACATCAGGTTCAGAAGGATGACACAAAAAGGAGCAGAGCCCACTTGGATGTGTCTACAGGATCCCAGTAAATCACATCCAAGTGTTCATACTAGTCTGGTTTGCTGCTTCATTATGCAGGCACCAAATGAATCACAGATCCTACTTTTTGAATTGTTGTTTGAAAAAATGACAGGAGATCCAAGCTCCCAGGAACAGCCTTCAGTGCAGCAGTGTCACAGGGTCTAGCCAGGGAGAGAGATCTATAAAGACATGGAGACAGCATCTGAAAACAGGTCCAACCTTCCCCACCTACCCAGGCCCCTGCAATCAGCAGGTAACATCACAGCTCCTTCAGAACTTGAAACAAAATATACAATCTCTTTTGTTTCCTTTCAGTTTTATTTAGCAAAACATGACCATTTCAGCCCTGCCAAGTGCATAGCCTGACCTGACGGCCAACTTGGGGAGGCACACTGAAAGCAGGGCTGGCTCTTCCTTTTAGCTCAATTGTTGCTCTGTGAAGGACAACACAAGCAGTTGTCAGAACAGCAAGTTAAGGAGAAAGGTGGGCCTCGCTCCAGGCACCCTTCCCTTCCACCAAGTCAGTTCACCCCACACGCAGCCTGGTCTTGCCTCACATGCTTAGAGCTTGGCTGATCTCAAACTGACCAGCACAGAGCTGATGGGGCATCCTGGCTCAACTTGCCCCTCAAATGATGTATCCACAGGAAAAAAAGGAAGGAAAAAGAAAAAAGTAACACAGGTAATAAAACAATTCCTGACTTGCACAAAATAAAAAGGGTAAAGGACAATTGGCCTAATATTTTCACTTAACAGGCAGGTAAGGTTGAGAAAGTTTGGCCCTTTGTGCACTCTTCACTGTAGCTTTCTGGCAGGCAAAAACGTCCCTTCAGAAGCCTTGTGGGCCTCTCACCTCTCCTGCCCTGCAATTCCCTGAGCCAAGTGTCAGCTCTGCTGAGTTGGGGTCACCAGAAACAGCTGTGGTGCCCTTCATGAGGCCGTGAAGTCCAGGACGTGCAGGGCTGACGCCAGGGCAGCATACAGGTGGGTGGTACTGAAACGGAGGCAGTACACTGGGCTGCTGGTGGGTGAAGACAGGTGAAAACTCTGCAAAAAACAGGAGAATCGACCTTTCAGATACAAGGTCAGCCCAAAGATGCTGGCTGGTGTTAGAGATCCAAAGGCTGAGATGTCTGAGAAAGCAGTTTTCCCTGCATACAGGGTAGGTTTGCCATGGTGGACTAGCCCCAAAGACAGCCCAGCAGCCCCTCTCTCTTCTTCCCACAAGGCATGCAGACTGGGCTGCCAGAGAACAGCTGAGAAGCTCTGCTGCTGCTCAGTCTCCCACTGGTGCTCACCTGCAGGCACTGAGTCTGCCGCTTATCCCAGAGACGCACCACACCGTAGTAGGAAGAGCCACTGGCAATCATATGGTTCTTATCACTCCTTATGCAGTACAGGGCACTGTCATGGGGCTCTTCCCACTCCTGGACGCACTTCCTGCAAGGGCAACACAAAGCAGAGCAGGGCTGAGCCTCCACTCCTCCATCCACTTTGCCTGAAGGAGCTAATTCAGTGAGAGCTGAGTTCCCAGACGCTGCACAAGGACAGTGCAGGAGCCTTAGGTGGGCGCCAGATGCCAGCAGGGCAGGCTCACCTGGTGCTGGTCCGTATGTCCCAGTAGCGGATGTAGGTGTCATACCCACAAGAAAGGAGAAGGGAGGGCGTTTCGTAGAACACATCCAGGACTCCAGCTCCACGGTGGAAGTCGGTCCCTAAACAGGTCAACAGCTGACCACTGCAATGAAACACATTAGGGGAAGAGTCATTCAGAGCAAAAAGCCCTTCCAGTTCAGCTGGCCAGAGCAGAGATGGTGTCACAGAAGTCTTCCAGATCTCATTTCTGTGATATAACAATACAAAAGCCCACACAGTTTTCGTCTCCCACCCCCAGCTTCTGCTAGTGGCTGGGCCACTAACCATGAAGGGTGACCAGCTGGGACTCCTGCTGGTGGAAAAGCCAAGGTACAGGCGCAGCTGACCACCGGCAGAATAGGATCCCATTCCCTGGGAGAAGTGACCAGTATTCTGAATTATATGGCTCCACTTCCACAGGAGACAACACCCAGCTTAGTCAGACTCCAAACAGTCTGCAAGAGCCATTTACGTGTTCAATCCCATCCTATACTGTCCTTCAAAATACTGTCCACTGGGGTATTTTCCTAAATCTTTGACACACAGCACAGATCCACAGGCAAATCAGACTTTCCCAACCCAGTCTGCCATGGCTGCTCTCCTCAATCCTCTCCAGTTATACCACCATATTCTGGGGCTGAATGTCATAGGTCAAAAGCAACTACCCCCAATGATCAGTCATCTCATCTCCACATGAGACCTTCCAAAGGCTAGATTTTTCTCCTTTTTTTGACCCTTTCCTCCTTTTTAATTCCTTGCCTGCAGTGAAAGAGCAAAAGCAAGATTTCCATGAAGCTCTAAGCTGAGTGCTTTGTGGTGGTATCACTCTGCTGCTTGTTTATATGCAAACCAGCAGCTCACCTGGTGGATAGTGCCTGGCGAGGTCTTGGCCTGCCAGACTTCAAGAAGAAGCTTGAGCCGCTTCCCTGGGTCACACGGAATTGCATCAGGTGCATGGCACAGCCTGTCCCAGTGTCATTCCACCTGCTGCAGCAGCCAGTGGTATTCAGACATGACAGACTCTTGAGAATGGAGTGGGCAAAATGCCCAGCTTCTTGAAATGGCCACCTATTGCAAACCCTCCTTTTTTTCCTTCTCCTTCTCCTCACACCCTCTACATCAAAAATGCTGGACACAATAAACTTGAAGCACCTGCTTTTCAAACTCTGCTGCATGGCCACCCCTCACCAACAGCCTCCTGGTTCTCAGGACAATGAAGCAGTCCTGAAAGCCAACAGCACAGATCCCGCAGTGGGGTCACTCTCAGCATCTCCTTCCATTATTTTGTTACATTCTGCTCCTTGATCCAGCATCACACAGTTCTGAGGCACATCGCCAAATGCCTTAATTCTGTCTGTAATCTGGGCTAAAGCCCTCGTCGGGGGATAAAGACCACACAAAAGGAGAAATAGAGTCCTGGGAGATGTTAAAACAAGTAAACACCTTTGTGTCAGGAGAGAGAAATCGCTGATAAAGCAGATTAGTGCCTCGAGCCCTGGTGTCCCCAGATCAGAAGGCGAGCCCTGGCCGATCTTTGCAGCCAGCACGCTTCTATGATCACAGAGCTGGCGGCATGCTGGGGCCAGCCTGTTTCCCCACAGTCACTCTCCAAAGAGCAGATTATGTAGAATAACAATTTCTTTGTGGCTGTGTAATTCCCTCCGTGACCGTGGCTGTGGGCAGCTACATTGGACCTTGATGCCAGGGCCCTAGCAACCATTTAGAGAGGCCAACCAGCCCTAGCAATGGCCCCCCCAAGCAAACCTCTCGGACAAGCTTTAACATCAAGTGCATGAATTAATCCCCCCCAACACGAATCCAGGGGTGCTGGCTTATTGGACTTTGTGTTTCTTCAGGCAAGGAATCGAGGGGATTCCAGGCTTCAGCCCTTTGCAACCTTCTCATAATACATTAACCCTTGGAAGGTTACTTGTAAACCAACCCAGCAGCAATTCTGCACCTGTCTGTGGGTTGAGAGATTGAAGCGCTCATGGTTTGAGCACCATGAGCTAGAGCAATAGGGTTTGGATGGCACAGATGGGACATCGGATCCACTGTGGAGGGAGACATGGATGGACATGAGTGCTCTGGCACTCCCCCACCCTTCCAAGCACACAGATCCCCTCCATCTGCCATTCTGCAAAGCCAGCAGGACAAATGGACATGCACACAGCCCTTATCAAGGCTTCTGCAAAACCTTCTTCATCCTACAAGACGTATGTGTGGCCCAGAGTTGTAAAACATACAACACAGGTATGAGGAGGAATCAGCTGCTCTCCCAGACAAGAATCCCTGGACTACCTGTGAGATGCATAAGAGGGCAGACTGCCCAACTGACAGAATCTTCTGCCAGTTGCTCAGGCAGGAGCAAGGAGTTACTCCCAAGAGGTGAGCTACCCCAGCGAGCTCTAGGCAGCACCAGCAGCTTGGACCCTGAGCACCACCCAGGTGCTTCACTTCCAGTGTTTCTCCATGCCTTCACACCTCACTGCAGTGGTACCCAAGCACTTCAACAGAGTCACACCAGTTTTCCTCCCTCTGCTTACATTTCCATCCCAGGCAACAAAAACGAAAGAAAAGGCAAGAAAAAAAGGAAGCAGAAAAGGATTGACTTTTCTCTGTAGGCATAAAATGAGCACAGATACTTGCAAGTTACTGCAGCAGAGTAAACCTTGCTTTGCTGGTTTGTTAATCAATTCGGTTCTCCTGGCCCAAGAACAGGTCAGCCAAAGCAGCTCTCAGGTGGGATCTGCAGCCCTTGGAAACAGGAGCAGCTCTTTGGCAATTTACAGAGGCAATGTGCTACTTGCTACAGTGAAGCATTTAACCATCTGGCACCAAGGGAAAATTTACTGTGCTCTACACTGGGAACACAAACAAAACACCGATGTGTTCTGGCATGGGCACACTTAAGGTGAAAAAGATGCAGAACACGATTAGTATTTCCCCTTTATTCAGTAGATTAAGGTGTCTCTGGACAGCTATCACCATGCCAGACTAGCTCTATGTGCTGCAGCATACATAGCCATGTTGAGCCCATGCTGGGAAGGGAATTCTGCCACCACAACTCTTCCAGTCTTGGGATCACAAGTTAGTGCCCACAAATTGTCCACTCTTGGTTACCCCAAATAATCCCTTCCCTCAAACCTCATACCTGAACAGCTTCCCCCTTTCTTGGGAGCAAAACCCACAGCTAATCCTTTATAACTCATAAAGGATCAAGATAACCCATGAACAGGCAACAGAACAGCAGCAGCTACACCAGCACATCATCAATGGTTTATAACACTTAGGGGGACAAAAGATACCTTCTCCATGAGGGACAGAAAGAGATGGCATAGCTATCTTGGACCTTTTTCACCAGCATCAGCCAAACACAGCAGGAAACAGCCACCTTCTTTAATTTGTGGTCCCTTTTTCATCTAAATACCTTTGAAATCCCAGGTAGGCTGATCGTCAGTACTTCAGAGGCCCTGTCCTTGTTACGGGCTGTGAAGGTTAGTCAGGAAGTGTCTGTGAAGAACTAAACGAGCCCAAACATGGAAGGGCCACATCATCTCCCCACCAGCAGTAGCAAGTAGCTGTTTTGCTCCCAGGTCTTCTTCAGGCAAGCCAGGTAGTTACCTGTGCAGATGGTTGGATCTTTGCTTGTCTTTGTACTGAACAGCCCGGGCCAGATAGTGCCCGCGTTCAGTCCCAGTGCTGGGTGGCACCAACAGAAACAGCTCTGCATCAGTGGAGCTCTGAGAGGCAGAATCAAATGTGACAGTGTAAGTTTTCTGGAAAGACCATTCTAGAGCAAGAGCTCTCAATTTCAGCACTTTAACCACAAACAACCTGGGCCAATGCAGCACCCACAAACACACAAGTAAGCCTTGAGTGGTGAGGAATCTTATAATATTCCTAATTTTTCATACTTCTTGTTAAGCATCTAGACAGACTGAAAAATATTGGCACTAATCCAGTACCTGCCCACAAGGAACAGAGCCAGAGCAAATCCAGAAGCCTATTTCATCCCTAGTACAGGAAAGCTGTGTTGGCACTAGGCTCCAGACTCCTTGGTGATAGAACAAGATGTTTAAACCAAGCTGATGTGCCTGGTAAATGTATCCAGCAGATGAGTCCAACAGTGAAAGGCATTTTGTTCAGACACTATAGAGAATTCTTTGATTCATCTCAATCAATTTCCAAGTTCTTCAAGACTTCTAAAAAGTACTTTTAAAATCAAATATTTATTCAGGATTTCCACATTTCACTCTTTCCTTCCCATGCCAGAAATCTAGCCATGAGCATAGCTCTCCTGATACTTCCAGAAGACAGCCCAGAAGCAAAGTGAAGGGAAGAAACAGTCTGGTTTCTTTAAGTTCTTGCTCTTTTTTAAAAACAGCTTCAAGTTCTATTCCTTCCCAATCACTAATATGAAGACAAAATAAGGTCCATGGCAGAGCCCAGATGGTTACTTTCCAGATAACCCATGGGATGTTGCTTCACCAAGTTAAAGTTACATACGGTCTCCGAAGCCACTGCAACTATTTGTGTGGCCACAAAAGCTCAGGATCTCCCTGAGATCTTTCTGGTAGTCAGAGTCCAAAAGAAGTCTGCACCTACCTCCCTGGAACTGGCACATTTGCTGAGTATCTTGCCCAGCTGTCTCCAGTGCACAAGAAACTACACTCCAAAAGCTGGAATGAAAAAAACATTTTTCTCCCTACCCTCAATTTCTGATGACCCCAATTCACTAAAATTGATATTATATAAATATGCAAGCTCTAGGAAACTGCTGAATTTTGAACATCTGTTGAAAACAGAGATGCGCAAAACTGAGGACAATTCCCTTGCTCTGGAATCCTCATCTGTGAACTGTGATCATCCATCAAAGAGGAGAATCTATTGCACATAAGCAGATGACTGCTCAGAAACCAAAGAAAGCTGTAAACCAGTATTTCAGCCCCAATAACTATTTGAAACAAGACAGGTGGGAAGCATATACTTTAAAAAAAAAGGTATAAAGAGTTTCAGTTCCAAACACTGGGATATTTGATCTGAGTATCAAACAACAAGAAAGGAAAACAAATCCATTTAAAAATAATTATCCCAAGTGTAGCATTTGCACAATTTCTGTCACCCAATTAGGAGAGTGCACCAAAGCCAAAGAGAAGAGATGAGCTGCTGTCTCTTCTAGGTGCTTTGCAATAGCAGCTGAGGCACTGAGGAGATGCAGCAACTTATGCTAAGAAGGGAAAGGCATGATCAGACAACATCTGTATTTTACATAGGGAGAAATGAAGATCCTTAGCAAAATTATTCTTTTATTCTACTCCAAACTTGCCTCTGCATTTAGACCAGACTACTAATTCCTGCAGGGAGGTGTGGGATTGGATTGGGGAATTTTGAGGGAGCACCTCCAAGTGAAATGGCTCAGAGATGCTGTTTCAAGCGATTTTCATGGCAAATGCCTCTCTCTGATTCCACAGTGCAGCTGAAGGGACTCGAGGCAGTAGGGGGGAAAGACACCAACGACGGTCTGAGATTGTGTTGAGAGGAGAGACAGAAAAGGGAGTTTTGCCTTCTTTTCTTCTGCCTTCTCTGAATTGGCCCACACACATTTTAAATGGTCCAATAAAAAGATACAATTTCTTTACCTTTCCAGCTCTGGGACCCTGTGAGTTTTTGTTGTTCGGGTTCCCGTAAGGTTAAGTTCAGAGGATAAACTGACACACTGGGCTATGGGAAAAAGCCAGTTTCTTCAAATAAAGCCACAACGGTGCAAAAGAGACCCTGCTGGGGCTTTTATTTGGGAAAACAAACAGAAATGGCACCAAGCCCTTCTGCTTTACGAACCAATTTAACTATAAAACCAATGTTCTCCCTCTCGGGGGTGAGGAGGGGAGAGAGACAGGACATGACAATAGTCCAAAACCTTGAGGGGAAAAAAAAAGAAGATAGGACAAAAAAGGTTGTCTATCCCCTTTTCTTTCTTGTCCATGGCTCCTTTTCTTAGCACACGTGTGTTCTTGTAAAAACGATTAGATTGCAATTTGTATAACATGGTGACCCCCAAATTCAGACATTTAACCCCTTTTCTCTGCAAAGAATGTCAAGAATGTCTTCTCTGTCTTTCTTTCCAACGGGAGGAGTAGGGGGGAATTCTCAAACTGTGATTTCTTGGAGGAAGAGAAAAAGAGGGAGGCGAGGAAAAGAAGCAGGGAATTCTGAAAGCCTCTCGCCTTTCGCCCCACTTGTGTGGGAACAGGCGGCTGTATTGCTCCCTTTCTGGACAGAGCTCTGCAGGTCTCCTTTACTGGGGAGACAAAAAAATTGAGAGTCCAAATCAAAACAAAGCCATCTGTTTAAATGAGCTACCACTAGCCAGTGACAGAGGGGGTTCCTCATTCACTCCTTCCCATTCTTCTCTCTTGCCTCTGTTGATTCTCTCTCAACCCAGGGAAAAATAAAGATTACTTTTGCTTTGGCTCAGAGGGATGAAACTGATTGATGTGCTTGGAGTGTCCAGCTCCCACCCATGCTCTCTGATTGTTCAGGGCCTTCTAAAGTTGTCATAAATATGCCTGAACAAGAGTTCAAAGGCCACAGCATGCCCTGAACATGCACACATCCAAAAGGCAGGAGCTGGCCTCACGGTCCTTTCTAGTGGGACAGGGCCAAGACTGCCATGGGGAAGAAAGAATTTAGGATAAACACCTGTATGTTCTTCCTCTTACAATGATTTTACATTTAGGTTAAGGTGGACCAGAGTCCTCTTAACAAAAAGAAGGGAGAAGATGCCCAGCTTATGTAGGAGAGTTCAGAAACATAGTGTCACAAAACCAAAGCCCAAGCAGAAATCAGTAAAGAACAACAAGGCCTCAGTTTTGAGAAAACATGCATACCATGGGAATACATTGCATAGACAAGACTGAAACTATCCATTATAGACAGGAGACAGAGTTCTGAACACAACAAAGTCTTCTAAAAGCGACAGTTATCCAAGAAACCATGACTTAAGAGGCTCCCTGTACCAGCAAGCTTTCTCCACAACAGGCTCAAGCTGGCCATAGGCCTGGTGTCCTGCTTCCAACAACACTCAAGATCTCAAGGTCTGGATTGGTCATTGTGATTTAAAACTGTGTTCAGCCAAGACAGAGATACTGAGAAAGAAGTGCAAGTCTAAAAGGAATAGGGAGCCTCTTTCTCACAAAACCTGGAGGAGTTTCCATGGCAAAAAAAGATGCCTGGCATATGAATCTATAGAAAAGCAGGGCTGGAAAGGGTATTCCACATCTACCACATTTACTCTGCTGCTCCCCAGCTCCTGTGAAACTGGTATCAGTGACAGGGTAGCATTTGCTACTGCTTGCCTTTCCTTTTATCAGACATATGCACCCACTTCTCTACGACTGGATAAATCCAGTTCAAATGCCTGGGTGAAACAGACACCCCACACTTCTTGGAGTCAGTTACTTTTTCTTTTGATCTACCAACTCCAATTCTGAATATATGTACTTTCTTCACCCAACAGCTCCTTTGGTGATTAAATTAGAGGGTCTCAAACTTGCATAAACCTTGGAGTTCAAAGCTGGGGAGAGAATGCTCTTCTACAGAAATTATTTTAGAACACAACATTAAGAAGACTTGAGCCAAGCTTCTACATTAAAAACTTTTATTGGAAACATTCAGCAAGACTTATAACCAAGAACTAGACCTGCAGATTTTCATTTCACTCATCTACTTCCACACAATTAAAAACATGGAGCACAACAGAAGACAAAGTTAAGAAGGACTGTATTTAAACCGGAAATTATCAGTAGTGATCAGCTGACCAGAGTGTTCAGTGCTACATGCTTCAACTCTTAAATTACACTTTCTGTTTGAGACCAATACAGGCAGCACAAATTTTAACTCCATGGGCTCTGAAGAGCCACCAAAATGGATGCAGATCAACATAAGCCAAAAGCTGAAAAGACAGCAACTCATTCTTGCCCCCTCCATGGCCCTGACAGATGTAACCTAGCAATGGACCCGTGGAAAAACACACTAGAAATACAGCAGCAGCACATTAGCAAACTTCAGCCAGCTGCTTAAGGATGGTAACACTCATGCTGGCTCTTGGAAAGAAATAGCACAGTAATAACACTATAGGCAGAACAGATTACTAACCTGCTCAGCAGCTGCCTGGCTATCTCAGACTCCTTCCCAACCCTCTGCTGAGGGCACCATCCATACACCTGAATCTCCCTTCTCCTCCACTCCCAAGTCACTCTCATGAATCCTCTACCTCCCACCTCCCCAAAAGCTGCAGACATCAAAGGCACCTGCCTTGAACACCTGAAGAGCAGGGGGGCCTGACAGTCAAGAAATGCAACTCTGTATCTTCCCCTTCCATGCACTCTCTATTTTTTTTCTCCATCTCTTTGAAAAAGGTGGCAGAGATAAATGGAGAACAAAGAAACAAGAAAAAGCCACAGCTCTGGCCCACACCCTGCCTATTACTTAAGGGGGAAGGAACTCTTCCGAAAGAGGAGGAAAAAAATGTGCTCCGACACAATGGCTCAAAAGGCCAGGCAGCAAACCGGGCCACTTTGTACTGCTAACAAGGGAAACCTAATTACAGGAAGAGGGCAAAGAGGGACAGATAAAAGGGATACAAAATTTCAACATCTGTTGCCATAAAGGGATAAGAAGTGGGGAAACGCAAAGTGTCAGTTTGGTGTCAGTGACGGCATAAAGCTACTTTCAAAGGGCTCAGGAGCAGGAGAAAAACCGAACAAGAAATTAGAGGGTTCTTAAAAAAAAAAAAAAAAAAAAAAAACAACAACCAAAAAAAAACCCCAGAAAACAAACAAACAAAATCCCCACTCTGCCAAAAATACCTTCAAAAGGGGGGAGGAGTTGGACAAAGACTGGCTATTTAAAAGGCAGAGGATCTGGGTGGCTTGCAGGGCACAGCTAACTTTGGTTGTTTTCAGAGCTCTTGTGCCCTGCAGCATGTCATGTTTCAGGAAAGAACACTGTAGGATTTGGGCATTTAAAGTGTTTATAGCATGAAGAGTACCATGTAAGACAGATCACTGGTCCATTTCAAATGTCAGGGTTTGTAGAAAAACTCCAAGAGTTGCTGCAAAGAGACCTCTGGATTATTCTATCTTATGGAGAAGCATCCTTGAGACAGGGGCATTTGTCACTTAATGACATGCAAGACCACCCCAATAACATGGGAAGCAACAGTTCTCTGCAGGCAAATGACAAATGCTGGCCTTGGAGCTGTCAGTGGTGCATGACCCTCATCTTCCAAAGAGTTTAAACTCCCAAAGGCAATAGAAAGAAGAAAAAAGAGGAGGAGGATCTGAATAAGGTTTCCTTTTCTCTTGCTTGCCATTAAGTGGCTGTTCTGTTGAGCCACACACTCACACTGGCAAACAAGACAGGAGGGTCTGAATAGAGAAAGGCAGAAGTGAGCAGAGGAACCTGACCTGCAAGAGGGGCAGCTGCCATCATATCCTTCACTAAAGGAAGGACAAGGGTACTTGGAAGGGGACAAGGAGTCAGCAAGCTCTGATGCTTGATGCAAGGACACAGGTTAGTATCATGTGGCCCATACTGCTCACTGCTCCCCTTGCAGGCCTCTAATCACTGATCTTACAGCTGCTTTTACATACACACACCTTGATCCAGAGTGGGAAATAAGTGCACAGCAACTTCCCCACATCTAAAAGCAATCAGATGGCACAAGGTAGCATGTGAGGGGTGAGAGATGTCCTCCACAAGTGCAGCTAGCCAGCTTCAAAAGCATATGAAAAAAAATCTAAATCCTCCTTCATTACAGGAGACAGGGCCAGGTGTAGCAGCAGCTGGAATTTCAGCCATCAGAGACAGTGTTTTGGCATTATGCAGTCATTCCCCTGCTTTAGACTCCCTTGACAATTGCTTGTTGCTGCCTGTTGTGGCTTTGATCCAATGCCATCATCTCAGTAGAGTCAGAAATGAAAGACAGTTGTGGGAGCGGGATGCAGCAAGAGGCGTTTCCTTTCTCCACTAAAAATTTCCTCTACACCAAAACCAGTCAAGCCCTTTTCAAAGCACAGGACATATTTACAGGTGAAGATATTATCCCCTTCCTCTTGGAGGGATGAGAATGCCTGCCCCAGGGTCAGGGAACAGCGAAGGTCATAAATACAAAACATACCATGACCAACAGTGACAAGCACCAGCCAAGGACTTATCTGGCCTGGAACTAAGATGATCAGTACACAAAAGGTTATTTAAGCTTTAAATCCTTTTGTAGCACGTTCCAGATCTCAGCTGTTGGGTAAAAAGACCACCTACCCCAATGGAAGAGAATGGCACAGGAACTGTTGTACTGTTACTCACCCCCATGATGCAAAGAAAACTCCCCTAACTGAACTAGCTGATCCTGGACAGCACTAAACACCTCAGTGGTGCTAAGGATCCTCTGGTTTTCAAGAACACACCTTATGCATCATTCTACCCTTCCCTTTTTTTTTTTTTTGGGGCAGAAATTACCTGGATTCTGTTCTTAGACTTCCTTGCCATGTTCAGCCTCTGCAGGGCAGCCTCTGGGCCCTTTTGTGGCCACAAGAAAAGGGTAAGCAGCAAACTCAGAGGCAGTGGCTCTGGCTGCCAGATGTTATCAAGACACACTGAGCACAGGAGGAATTTTTAAGTCCTGCGTGGCTCTAAGATTTTAAGTTTTCATGCCACACTCTCACTCCTGGAGTGTGACCAGGGAGACAACATTCAAAAGCCTCAAAGGAACAGACAACATTCCCTACAAGATCACTTCTGGCAATCACTGGAGCCTTTGAAGATGGATCCAACGCTCCGCTGGGAAGATGAACAGTTTATGGAGAGTCAAGACCTGGAAGGATAGCTCTGTACTCCCTTTCTATGAATAATGACATCAAGCTTCATATGCTAGAGTCCCAGCCATGCTCCCTACTCAGCCTCCTACCCTGCACATGCTGACGGGTCTACCAGCTCACACACAGGTCCCTGCAGAGGAAAAGACCCAGTGGCATGGTGCATTCCAGCTGTGACAGGTGAAGAGGGAAGAATAAGTTTGACACTCTAGCCATTTCAACAGAGGCCCAGTGGCCTAGGTTGCCTTGGCTTTTTTATTTGCCTGTCACTCAGGCTTTTACGTTATTGAAAGATCAAACTCCGCTGTGCTTGTTCATTACCTTAATCCTATTTTCTACACAGCTTTATTATCTCTTCAGGCTTCCTTGGGAAAGGCTGTCAGAAAGGCTGGGGCAGGGGGGAGAGGGTTGCCCATCTCCTCACCCCTGTCAGATGCCTCTATTCAAGAACAGCCAGAAGACTTGATGGGCAGGGGTATCACAGCACAGCCTGTATCCCTCTGGGGTACTCCAAGGCCACCACTGGATGGATCACTAAGAAACATGCACCGTAACTACTGCACTGGTGCTCTTTCCTGCTCCAGCTTGTCCTTTGTAGGATGCATTGTTGGAAAGTATTTTTGTTACTTCAGAGAAAAAAACTGCTGGTTTAAATTTGTATTTGATAGAGTTGACTTAAAACAATCTAAACTATTTAAACTATAGATTAGAAGGCAACTGGTCTCAGACCTACCCTGTGTCCACACCAATCCTCCTCCACCCCCTTTCCCCAAATACAGCTCTACTGATATCCCTCAGGCCCCTTCTGCCATTGCTCACCTCACTTCTGACAGCACTCCTTTGGATAATCTGGGCCATGCCACTCCTACCCAGAGCATCCTGGTCCTGGAAGGCAGGGCTGCCATTCCAATAATCCTGTGAAATATTTGCTATCTGTCCATCACTACACTAAGACCCTCAGGCTGAGAGTTTCAAATTTGTCAGCAGTTGAGTTCTCACATCAAGATTTGAGAACAACATTTCCCCAGTTGCTAAGGTCAGCACCTTCACCAAACAGGAACTACTCAAAGACCCCAAATCAGAGGCCACAGCAATTAATCTTCTCAGTGCTTATTAGGACAAAGAGAAGACAATGTGCCTAAGTCACTTCCATAGATAACCTGCTGCCACACACTACCTCTCTGAGCTACTGGAATTGCCAGCCAGGACAAGATGAATTCAGAGCCTGTGTTTGCTTCTGGCTTCCCAGCACCACAGAGAAGTGGGTGAATAGGAGGATAAGGATCACCTTCCTCACCTCCTCTGGCTGAGGCATCAACAGAGACAGATGAAAAGGAGGGTGTAATGGGTATATTTTGACTGTATACAGGTAATGGGAAGAAACCAGGATGGCTGTGCCATCAACTGGAAAAGCTGAGAAGAAAAGCCAAGTTAGTGAACCAGAACTACCCCCCCACATATGCCTTTCCACACCAGTTTGCTTTGTTCCCCACTCTGCAACACATCTTATCTTCTATCATCCCTTGCCTATATTGACAAAAGGAATGATACCCTTTTGCAGCATTTCCAACATTGCATTGTTATTCACTTTTCTTGTCAAGTCCCTCCCTGTAACCTGGAAGCTCACTCACCTCTCAAGGTCCCAGATTCTCAGAGGTGAGATGTGTCCACAGCAGGCTGTCCCTGTCACAAATGAGCTGTTCAAAAAAACAAAGAAACAAACAAAAAACACTTACTAATCCTCATGTTCTGAAGAAAGTGCATGAGCAAGACAGAGAAAACAAGTTATGAGATAGACTGAATTCTGGTTCAAGATGATTTCAGCATGTCCCACCACATTTCACAAGGGACAGGCAGCAGCAAAGGGAGAGCTGCCAAAGGACTCTCACTAGCTGAGCTTCCCAGATGCAGCAGGTCACAACTGCAGAGAATTGGCAGGACATAAAATGTATTTGTAAATACAAAGGGAAAACCTAAACAGGAACAGCTGTAAACAACATTTTCAAATGAGTCAGTACACTACTTAGCATGTTTCATACACAGTCACTGCTGTAAGCTGCAGAAAGACCCCAAGGAAAATTTACTGTTATTTCCTACTTTATGTCTCACTTCTGTTTGTTGGCAACTTCTGAGTACAATCATGAACTGGCTGCAGCATCACAGGCCTGAAGAACCACAGAATAGAGGTCTCTGGTCCAGCCTGCTCAAAGCAGGGCCAATTTCAAAGCTGGATCAGGTTGCCCTCCCCAGTGCTCAGGCACTCTGTAAAGGCAGCACAGCACTCCTGCAGCAATATTTGGCTTCATTTACACCCTCCAGCAGGGCCCATTCCAAAGTCCTCTTGGCAATGCTATGTCCCTGTTGCACATGCTGGCTCCAGAAGTCACCTGACACCTACTGGCCTCACACTAGTTCATAAGACAGAACAAATCCTTAAAATCAAGCATGAGGAACATGGTGCTGTGCTCTCCAAACCACATGCTTGTTTTGTGCCAGCTTCCCATTCTCAGTCCAAATAAGAGGAAGAAGCTCATACAAAGATTTCTAAGTAAGTTACAAATGACCTCTCACAAAGCCATATTTATTGCAGCTACTGAGAACAAAATGCCAAAACTATGTTTAAGTCTATGCAACAAGGAGAGCATGAACACAGGAAATGGAACCTGCTTTAAATAAAAGCCATTTCTATGCTTTGCCTAAAGAACTTTTGCAGTATGAAACGGGGCTGGCAGCTGAAACATGAAAGCAAAATAAGAAAACAATGTCATGTCTATAAAAATAGCAGTCAGAGCAGTTTTTAACATTTCTTTGATCCTCTACAGCACTCTTTCTTTGGAAGTCAAGGTGTCTGCAAGCCTCTACTGCACCAGGAATGGATTCTTGCAGCAGCCCTGACTTCTGTGAGAACCACTACTGCTGCTGCAAGAAGGCACTCAGCAGCCAAGTGGTGAACACAGGCTCAACTCAGTCAAAGCCAGAGAAGGACCAGATGGAAGCAAGACTGGAACTCAGGACTCCTTCTACTCCTATCTCTGTGGTTTAGCTGAGCAACTGGTTACTCCAAACCATAAGGCCAAAGCAGCACTGACAAAACACTCTGCAAAAGAGGCAAGCAGATAACATCAAACCATTTCAAATCACCAAACCACACCATGGAGGGGTCCACAAGTTCTGTGACGCTTAGCTGCCATTTAGGCTACAAAAGGCCTACAGAACTAGAGCTATTTCAAAATGTCTCCAACCAGGATGTCTTACATGCAAAATTCCAGGTTCACTGGCAGTGCACATGCAATCAGCCAAAGCACCTGTAGCACGGGGCTGCCCCTACAGGTGCTGCAAGGTGCTCACACTACTCTTTTCTCAATGTAAGTCCCTGACCAAAGTCTGAAAGTCTATGGAAAATCCAATTCCTGTTGCTATGAGCAGCCACCACAATCAATTAAGAAAGTGTGCAGCATTTCATCTTTGGAAACATGGTTTCTGCTCAATGCCTGCCTTCTCTCCACTATAGTCTAGGAAAGGAGGGAACATTTCTCTTTTGCCAATGTCACCACCTCAGAGGAAAACAAGCAAAAGACACTTTGACAGCTTGTCGGTCAAACTCCATGTCTGGAAAGCAGCACTTTGGTCAGGAGGTCCCTCTGCTACAAAGCTAGGTGTTGGGTTTTGTCCCCCCTCCCCAGTCATAATCCATTAATAACTACTAAAGTCAATTACTGTGGTTAGAAACACAATAGCAGTCAGGGAGTCAGTCAAGCAGGCAATTGGGTGCTTAAGATTTTTCTTTTGGGGGACAAACTGACTCTGTCCCAGAAGAGAACGCTCTCACGTGGGAGACAGATCCCTTTGTGCAGAAGGTATGCACAAGGCTTTGATGGTTGCCACAGGTCTAAATTACCATGGAGGCACACCAACAGGGAGAAAAAGGTGGGAGGAACAGCTAGGTTTAATCCTCCCGCATGCTGTCAATTCTGGACTTCGGCTTTCCCTCCTTGGTCCTTACCCCTCACCCCTCAGAGGAAAAAAAAAAAAAAAAGAGAGAGAGAAAAAAGCATTAGATAAAGAGATTTTTCTCCAGCATCGAATATAGGCCTCAGGGCCACAAACAAGTCTCTTCTGGGTAAAGCTGACTCCATTCAGTCAACAGGAATTTTGTCTCATACTTCAGTGGGATCAGGTTTGCAGGCCTTATCTTTAACAGCCTGAGCCCATTAGCAAGCAAAGATAAGACTTCTCCCACAAGAGCAGGCCACCTTCACTGCAGCATTAGAATGCAGCATTCACAAGACAACATGCACAAGAAGGGGTGCCAATGAGAAATTCTTTAAGCCTGAGAGTGAACTGACCTTAATGTCTGGATTCCAGGGCATGATACAGGGCCCCTCACCTTGAGTCTGATCTGCAGGCACACACCTTGAAGCCTCAGGTGTCTCATAACTGGGAACCTCTCACTTCAGGCAAAAGAGCAACACAAGTCAGCTTTCCTATGTCTAAACCAACATGCAGATTGGAGGTAAGCATGCAAAGCTTGGCTCCAAAACTTCTGAAACTTCGTTTAGTGTGGAAGATGAGGCTGAAGACTTCCATCAGGCTTGTTTCTTTCAGTCTATCTTCCACAAACCTCTTTTGTCTTAGAGAGCACAGAGCACACAGAAGAAAACACTCCAACTTAGAGAAGTGCAGCTTTTTCACAACCATTGTTGCCAGCTGCCCAAGAAAAACAATTGAAGCTGAGTTACTAGCTTGGAGAGTGTCATTCATTTTGCCCACATTGCAATCTACAGCCAGACTGAGGAGAGACTAGATTGGGAAGAGGCAAGTACAGAATACTCTAGACATATTAATGCAGGCATGACTCATCTACCTGAAGTATATACAACACACTGATGTACACTGACTCTGATCAGATGCATCTACATCCACCATAAAAACTGCTATAGCCAGCCTCCAGATGGCCTTGGAGATGTAAAGCCCTTTCCCCACTATGCTTCCTTCTGTCTTTTGAAAGCTGCTGGCTACCATGACTATAAGCTCCCTCTAATAGGCCCTTCTAAGGGGAAAAAAAGCACCATTGTAGGGCTTCCACAACAGGGCATGTTGTCTTCACAGGAATCCCCTAGGAACTAAAACCAAGTCAAAAACCAAAGCAGGAAGGCAAGAATTTTGCACAGCATTGAGACACACATACTTCATAAACAGCATATTTTTGTTGTCCAACACATGGAATCTTCCAACTCATCTGATACTTTGATGTCCTCTTTCTTATTTGAAACTCCCTACTGACAGAGAGGAGTGGAATAAACAAGAGGGGGAAAAAAAAACCCAACAGAACAACCAAGAGCCTGCTTCTCCAGAAGCCAGACCTTCTCTATGTTGCAGAAAAGACATTTCATTAAACATCATCCCCCCACAATAGAAGCTGGGCCAGGAAATGAAAGAGAACACACATCCTGGCAGTGCTGTTGGAAGAAACACAAGAACTCTCCATCTGACTGAATTGTGGTTGTTGAAGATCCCATAGCATTTCTGGCAACAGCCGTAGGGCTCTGGCTACACTCCAGCTGCAATAATCCCATAGCTGCTCCCAAGGTGCCAACTACAGTTTGACTCATTTAGCATCCCTCTTTACCCCATCCTGGACAGACTATTGCCAGATGTGAACAAGCCAGAGGAACAGAGGTAGATGCCCATTAGTCCTTTTGGAAAGATGCTGTTTATCTTGAGGCTTGGAAACAGCATCAGCTCCAGAAACACAAGTCACATTGAACAACACATATTTTCCCTACCATCAACCCAGCCTCTAGAGTGGATCCTGCCTGAGCTGGGAATCCTGCAATGCAAAGTCATTGAAGGAACCTGGGTAAAACAGGTCATTTCCCACCTCTTCTCAATACACCTCCTCTGTGCCCCAGGCTTGTGCCCTTCCCTGTACTGTAAACAGATTGCTTCTCTAATTCTATTCTGCTCTTCAGGGATTTCAAATCCAGAATCTGCTTGACACGTGCAAGAGCCCATTCCTTCCTCCTGGCGCTCTCCCCCGCCCCCTGGAATTGGACATCGTTGTTCCATTTTGGAAACTATTATATATGGAGACTCACTGGACTGAGAAACAAAGAAGTTATTACTTGACAGAGCTCTGCAGCTGGGAATGTGGAAGGTGGGGGGAGAAAGGGGGGAGAACCAGGGGACACAGGATGGGGGGGTTGGTAGCAGTATTATGAAAGTGATCAACAGAGAGGACAGCTCAAAGATGGGAAACATCTATTTTAAAAAGTCTCAAGTGAAATGAGAAAAGAAGGAGAAGAGAAAGCAAGTCCAAAAGGGAGATAGGAGAAGAGAGAGAGCAGTTGGTGCCGACAGTGCCGCGGGTTAAACGCACGGGTCTGTGGGTTTGTGTAGCCTTTGATTCAGCACTGACACGCTTTGGCAAGGGAGGCCACCGGAGCTGTCAAATCCTTCACCAACGTGCCCATCAACTGTATTCAGCTCTCCCCGACCCGCACTGGCATTTTAATTACTGTTGGGTAAACTAATTTGTACAAATGAAGGCAACTCTGCCTAATAGAATATGCAAGCTCTCTGACCTCTGACAGGCGATGACACAAGATACAAAGGAGGCAGAGGAAGGCTTTTTATCAGAGCCTTATTACTCTCTATTACTCCAATTAGTTAAGCTCCAGTGCTCCTAATTGGGGGAAAAAATTGCAATTAAATCAATTTTTGATGGGCTGAAAGTGGGTTACCGAACCGCCCTGCCTGTGAAACACTGATATTATAGCAGCAAAGGTCAAAGTCTTTGTCGGCACCTGTGGGGCCCCCACCTCCCCTCTCCAAGCCCCTCTGTGCCCCCCCAACACACACACTCAGCTCGCTAAGGCGAATCATTAGAACATGTCATGTCTTATCGCGGCCGCCACCATCCCGCCAGCCTCATCAGTTGACATCATTATGGAAGGTAACTCCTCCAGCATGAATACAGTGCTAAGGTCACACAAACTTGATGGAGCCCCTGCTGAAGAGCAGATGCAACAGTAACAACATTGTGAAAGGGGAGAGGAGGGGGTCAGAAACCCAGCACAGGGAGTTTCGCCACCTCCAGCATGAGACTTCTCCAACAGACCAGATACACACAATGGGAGGGAGACAGAGAGTGCAGGGGAGCAAGTGCTCCTTCTCCAGGGGCATTTAATTTGCAAGAAGGAAAAAAAAACCAGCACAGCATCACTTTAGCATCTTCTTTATGAGCAAGCAGGCACCACAAATATGCAAGAAATCCCATCTGCCTTAGATGCACGCAATGCTGGACAAACCCAGGACTGGGTGGTCATGCCAGGCTGGTGTTGCCCCTTCACTGTCCTAGACCAGTTCCTTTAGCTTACTTTGTACTTCTCACAGGATGACCAGAGAACTGAACCAAGCATCTTCAGTATCTCAGAAGTCAAGACAGCTGGATCACATGTTAACATTCTGTAACCATATATTCAACAAAAATCAACTGGTAAGACAGCACCTAAAGCTCACCTGAGCAAGCAGAAGAATCCTACTGCAGCACAGCCTCACCTTTGTTGAATAACCTTGTAGAAAAGGCCCAGCAGCTGAAGGCAAATAGTCAGGCTTGTTCCAGAAACAGACTGGAAAGCTCTGGCAGGTTTGCTGCTACTTCTTTGAGCTCACGTGCATGCTACAGCATCCCCCAAGGCACCAGTCAACTCAGAGTTAAATTTTCCTCCTGATATATCTCATAAATGTCAGACAGAGAAGGTACAGAAGAGCTCCGCCACACTCCACCATGGACTCAGCACAGAGAGAAAGCAAAATGCACAGAGAAGACCATGAACCCTGCAATACTGACAACCACTACTGCTCCAGAAGGTGCTCTTGCAAGGAGCACCAATGACACACGCATGAACAGATGGACTAATAACTCATTCATATGCCACCTCAAGTGGACCACTGAAAAGTCCCCAGAAAGACAGCATTTACATTTTGTACTGAAGGGCACTGCAGAGATGCTGGATTGAAACATGAAGTCACATTTCAGGCAGAACTCCAGCTCATGAGATAGAAGAAATGCTCATGTCCCTGCCTCCTAACTCATATACTTCATGCCTCATGACAGAGGGAACATAAGTTTCACCTCTCCAGCCTTCCTCCTTGGTCTCTAACTTCATGTCTTCCTCCAGAATTCAGAGACACTCAGGCTGAAGAGCAAAAAAAGCTTTTCATATTCTCAAAAGCCCAATTCCTGGCATGTTAGACAGATCACCCCTACTCTAGCAAGCTGCTTAGCAGGTGTCCAACCTAGACACCTCCATCCTGCCTTCACTTCTTTGCAGTTTCACCCTATACTCTGTGCCCAAGTTACATGCAACTTTGATCACTGTCCCTTCAGCAGCCCTGCAGCAGGTAAGTCCTGTGAAAACAGGCCACCAGACACAGAGCAACAATCCTCATTTCTGGAAAAAAACTGAGCTCAATGACATCAAGACAAAGATTTCAGACAGGACAAACACGTGCACACTCTTCCACACTACAGTACTGAATGGGAAAATACCCTTGATTAGAAACTAGTGATTCAATCCACAAAACAGTCCTGATGTTCCTAGGCCTGTTCACATCAAAGTATCAATGCTTTCCCCAATACTCCACATGACACACACTTTTAGGAAGAAGCAAATGTTCAAAATAGGACCACATCCAGATTAGCTATATAAAAGCTGATTTAGGATCCTGAGTGTTCCTGTACAAGAGGAATATTGAAAGAGTGCTTGTCAAAATGCTGCTGTCATTTTTCAGAACTTCAAACAGAATTGCTTTTGTAGCTATACAAGTATTTCACATCAACCTGCTCTTTTATTAAAAGAAAAGTCTTGAAAACCTATTTTTAACAGTGCAAAATACACATTTACATGCTATGTCCAACAGCCTTTCCTCACTCCCCAAACACTCTTTCCTCACCACCCAAACCTCTGGGCTTGCCAGGCATGGAGTAGTTGTTCATGCAGAGAACATTGTACAGAAACTCCTTATCTCTCTCAAGACCAAATTGAAACCCAAAATGATGCTCAAGTTATTACTGTGATTACAGGGGAAAAAAGACTCCTTAACCATAACAGAAATTTAACCCAGAACATAATTCAGGCACTGATCTGAATAACTTGTACCAAAAATCAAAGTCCAAAACTGATTTGTCTGTGCATGCCTACCAGGCCTTTCTGTGAGCAGAGCTCTCTGCAGGCAACCACTGGGGTTACATCTTAGAAGGTGAATAATAAAGAAACACGACTCAACTGAGAAATCACTTCTGAGTCTAAAATCTGGCTGTGCAAGACATACAGCTCTCCATACCTACCACAGAGAGATTTCTGTGAAGAAAGAGAAAGGGAGAAAAAAAAGAAGAAAAAGGATGAAATCTAGGGACTTTCAGGTCAGTTGGAGACTAGGTGATTAAACACCACTACAGCACAGTTATATCAGCTTATCAGTAACCAGAACAAAATCTCAAAGAAAATATTTAATGCTCAGAAGCGATAACATTAGAAATTCAAAGGCTACTAAGGTTACATTTGTGTTTTGAGGAGTTAAATGTTTATTTGGGTTTTTTGTTTCTTTTTCAAGTGCAGGTGAAATAACCACAGCTGGTGTCTCAACTTCCTTACTTACACAAAGCATTCTCCCTTCCAACATCACTACAGATATCTCAGCCTTCTGTAGCAACTTCATCCTATGCTCTACTCTTGCTCTACTCCCCAGAGTAGCCTTTCAAACATCAATGGGCAAGACTCCTGAGAGGTACCCCCCAGACAGCATGCTCTACCTCCAACTGCTGCACATGCCATCTGCAATACAGTACATGGGAGTTGCAAGATAACTTCATAAAATCTCTATCTTGAGAAAATTCCCTGGGTTTTTTGGAATGAACAGAAAGGAAGGAACAGGTGGAGCTGCTGACTGAGCAGCAGAAAAACATGATCCCTGGATGAGATACATGCACAGTATTAGACACTGGACAACATTTGTACCTACAGACTATCATGCACTTTGGGCAGGTCTCTGAGGGCCAGGCATTCAGTTCTCACCAACCTGCACACCCACTTCCAGCCTTCACACCCATCACGTTTTCCCTCTCTACTCTGGTCAGTACTGTCATCCTTCCCCCTCACCCCCATGGGGAAGACACCCTGACCCAGACCCAGCAGCCCCCTTGAGCTTGGGGCTCTGGGCCCACACACAGCCTTACAAGAAGCTCTGAACTCCAGCCCTCGCTTCCTCAAAGCCTGCCCAGGTGTAAAGCTCCAGCGATTCCTTTTTCTTTGCCATTTTCCCTCCCTCCTCCCTCTCCTCCTAGCCCCACCAACATTTTCAGGCCACACAGTGAGCAGGGAGGCTGGAGTACATGAGGACCATTGCAGCAGTCGTGCTGTTTCAGGCCCCCCCCCTCAACGCAAGACAATTTCTAAGAGCCATTTCTTATCCTCCCCTCCGTGAAATGATTTCTGTTAATTGCCTGGTGGGAATCAGTTATAGGTGGGGGAGACTCTCCCCACACACACACCCTGGCCCCTAATTGGCTTATTGAAGTTTTAACGGGGCTTTCACCTGGAGAAGCTGGTAATTATTCCCTTCATTCCCCTCTTGCTTGTACCTGTAGCTTCACACTTGGGGCCTGCCTGGCTCCGCGGGGGGGACTTTGTTCCCTCTAACTACAGGCCCCATACAAATGGGCCCAGCAGCAGGAAAACACGGCAAAGTGGTAATTTTCAGCCCCGCGTAATTAGCCAAGGTTCTTTCAGCCCAAACTGCTGAATGGGGAGAGGGCTGCTGGGGAGGGTGCGCCATGTGGGAATGGAGGAACGGGGGCTGCTCTCAATGGGCGGACAAAGACCTCTTGGGGGCTCCAGTGTGGGCTGAGCAAGAGGAGGGGTGGGAGCGGGACAGTGTGCCTGGCATAGCTGGGGCACGGCCGGCGGTGGCACCCACACCGAGGAGTCAGCCCGTGGCATCCTTCCCCCAGCCTGTGCAACAGGGCAGTGCAGGATGCCAAAAAAGCAGTAAAGGAGAAAAGAGATCCAGTGATGCACAATATAAGCATGTGAAGGGGTGTGATGCATGACAGATTCTTGAAGGCCTGGTGTAGCCTGTGCTCCCAGGACAGGATTTCTAGTCTATGAGATTTAGAAAGGCAATAGACCCAGGGAGAATAAACTGGACAGTGCAGGTCCCAAACAGGATAGCAAGAACTATGACAAGGACAGAGTGAGAACTCTTATTGCTGAGAAAAATCATCAAAAAGTAAGCCAACTCCTCCAGCATCTGCTCCAAAAGTCAGGAGGACAGCAAAAAAGGCTACAGGTTCTCTTTTTGCCGAGGCATCTCCCATTAGCAAACCAAAACTGTTTTTTATAGTGGGACCTCACTTGTTCTGTCTCCCTTTCTGCTATAAGACTTGGGTTTTGCAAAAAACTACCCGTAAACCTGTTGCATGTGGGTTCAAAAAGCTTGGCCACCAGTATATCACTCCTGTGTTAAATCAGACTGATGTCAGATGTCCCACAAACCAGAAACTGGCATCCTGTATGTGGCATGCTGCCTCTGCTGATTCTCAGGACTTGTTAAGATCTATGCTTTTTTTGAATTATCACCATTGCCTTCAGGATAGAAATGTTTGTCCTGACTTGTCAGGTCTTGTAGACAAGTTAAAGCTGCTGCTCAGCTGGATTAATCATCACAGCTTCAGTGCAATGGGGTCTGGGGGATTTTTTGTTTGATTTTAAAGCTTTAAAAAACTCACCTTGTGTCTCTTATGATTGCAATATCCTACTAGAAAGCAAGAATTGTCATAATCTAAAAGCTTGGTCCTGATTCTGCAATGAACACCAGGTGAAGAACCAGCAGAGAAGTGAAAAGATGCCACTTTTATCAAAGCACAGGTACACTGGAGTGCTGAGCAAGCCCTAAGAGAAGATGCAATTACAACAATCCTGACTACAAGGAAAGGAGATCCTCAGGGACTCCAATTGTAGGAAGGGAGCAGGCAGGCAGCACAACCCCCAGGGCACAGACTTTTAATTTCTGAGCTGCCTAAAATACAACAGTGACACAATGTTGAAGCAGGTTGCAAACTAGAGAAGCAAATTGACTAGTTCAACCCCATGAGTCTGGTTTCTTTTCAGGCCATATCTGTTTCTATCACATTTTACACAAGATTCTTCCAGAAAGGATCATTTTTCAATTTCAATCCTATTTATTTCAGCCTCACCCAAGATGCCTTAAGCACTTGTCACAGATAGAGGAGTTCAGCCAGACACTGTGTGCCTTTGACCCATCAATTCTCAAGACTTTTCCTTAGAAGCAACTTTTGACACATCTGGACAAAGTATGCTTGCTGTGAAATCCATGCCAGCATCTGAGAAGCAGACACCAAGAATGAACAAAAGCAGGCCCATGTTGACCAGGCCAATTTCAAGCCCGTGCAGAGAAAGAGTGAACATTCCCCACACCAGTGGGAAAAGATATGTAATGTCATCTCTGCTCACACTTTATCACAAACCTTATGTGGTCCAGGGCTTTTTCTTCTTATAACCTCACACCCTGCAAGAGGACATGTGGAATTGATTTAAGTAAATATTCCAGCTGTCACTGCTTTGGACAAAGTTCTAAATATTTGCTCATGTATAGAAAACGCTTAAAGAATCATGATGCAAAAGAAGAAAATATCTTCTATTTAAAAAATACCACCTTTCTGTTTTTTAAGGTTTGGGACTGCCAAGACCAATCCCAGTATTTTTTCAGATGTGACTGGCAAAGTTTTCAGTTAACAAGCATTGTTTTAAAAATGCATGTATATATATAGAATGACATTTTATATAAACTTTTCCATTAGAATCTATGACAGAAAATTACTTTTCAATAAGCAGCAATCCATGCATGCCATTGAGGTCAGGGGGAAGGGAGAATCCTTTCAGGTCTGCCAGAACAACTAAAAACCAAGAATGTTTCAGTTTAAAAGTAGAGGTGGAAGGAATCTCTTTTACTGGTGCCACAAGCCACAAATTATTTTTGTCTTTTTCCTTTTGCCATAGAGACACACGTAAAATAAGACAAACTCTAATATTTAGGAGAATTTTGAAAAAAGGGATCAGTATGGTGAGGAAGAAGAGGAGTCAAACTTATACTTTCCTGATCTTAGCACACAGGGCAGCAGTTCTTTCTCGATACCATGCAGAGGCAGGAGCTGTACTTGTTCATGCTTTTAGGGGAAAGAACCCAAATCACAAAAACCTCTGCCCTGTGATATTCAAACAATTTAAGTCTAAATGAATTCTTCATCAGGGGAGAGTGAAATAATGCTCAGAGGGTTTTAAGAAGTCAAAGACCAGAAAAGGTGAAAGGGGAAAGGCATGTATATGGAGCTCATGCTACACACAGAGAAGGCCAGGACACTGAGGCATGGAGACACAGATGCTCTGTGGAGGAGGGAAACAAAGCCTCATCTGCGTTTAACTCAGCCATGAAATGACTCCTAGAGCTTTCCTGTGCTGATCATTCCAGTCCTGACACGGACACGCTTGCAACAACCTTAATCCACTTGCCCTTAAAGCTCTGGGCAGCTTCCACCTCGCCAGTTCTCCACTCGACACAATATGATTTGCTTCAGGGTTTTCATACTACGTTTTTGGAGCATGTCAACTCTTCAGCCCTAAGCAACCAAGATCCTGAATAAAACCCCTCCTACCCATCTGCAGGTTCAGGGCATGCTTGGTTTTGAGCAAGCACCAGAGTGGGAAATCAAACCTGGCAGTCAGGCCAGAAAGCCCCAGCCCTGCATGCAGAGAAAGGCATACAAGGTTTCATTAACAGATAATGCACATCTAAGGCACAAGACATTTAGTGGCCACCTCCCACACAGAACCCCAACCACCCAAAAACTTGATGGAAAAGTTTTGCAGAAGCCAGAGTTCAAACCATGCTGACATCAATAAGGTACAGTTTCACAGCACAGATTATCACCTTCAGTATCTGTAATCAGGCTGGGTTGCAAGGCAGGCTAAGAATTATTAAATTTCACTGATAACTGAGATAAGCCAGATGAAGATAGGAAAGTGATCAGGCAAAATAGATGGCATAGATATAGGGAAAGGATAAAACAAGAAGGTGAGCAGTAATTTATTACAACGCTTATGCCAGTATATTGGGGAAAAATCACACATAAAATGGTATAAGAGGGAAAAGATTGCATTAGAAAGGACTGAGAAAAAGACTTCAGGCACACATCTCAAGTCTGCAATGGACAGAGGATTCCCTAGCATACATTGTCCTTTGATGACAAAAAATATCTGATAAAGGGATATTAAGCACCACACTGCCTCCTGCCACTCGGTAAGCTGCTGTCCAGGTGAAGCAGGACAACCTGCTGGCAGTCAGTCCTCTAACACTTCAAGGAACAGAAGTCTGGAAGCTTTAAATGCATAGGCAGCTTTGTGGGTAGGAGTGTGAAACCACAGTTTCCTCCTCTCTTTTCCACTGCTTGCCCTATTTCCATGTGCTCTGAGAATTTAGGAAGTCACATCCAAAAACACAGCTATTAAAAGAACAATTTCTACTTGTTAAGTCAAACACCCACACAAAGGAATGCCAAAACCAAGCTCACTCACACGTCCTACATTGAAATGAGCACATTACTCAAACATCAGTATTTGATTCTGCAGCCAGTTACAAGTGTCCCAGTCAAAACTGACACTCATCTTTTATCATGTGAGTACACAAGAACCAATTACATGGCCATCAATTCATGCTGGGCTGCATCTCTGTGGACTCCAATCAGAGGCTGCACTGGGAGGAAGTGATGAGCTTACCACAGCTTAGGGATGCCTGAACTCCACTCCAAACAACAACTGGCCAGCAAGTACCTGCAAGTTGTGGCAACAGAGTGAAGGGTATCCAGAGAGAGGAATCATTCACTGTATAACCACATAAGACAATCAGACAAAAGGCTTAAAAACGGAACAACATGTTTCTTCTTCAGGACACAACACTGAATTTAAAAGGAGCCTGTGAAGCCCAGAACATTAACAGATTCAGAAAGAAGAGATGAGCTGCTCACAGCTATCTTCTGCAAATATGAAAGAAACATTGGTCCAGATGAAAACTCTAGCCAGGGAAACCCTAACCTCTCCTCGCTGGAAGCTGGGAAGGAATAGGCAGGAAAGGATCTTTTGCTCTTGTTTCTTACCTTCTCCATAGACATTTACTACTGACCACTGCTGAACACCAAATGCTGGGGTAGAAGTATGCTGGACTGACCCATCATGGCCAGAAGAATGAAGAGAAATGCCCACTTTTGTCAAGCCATGGCCCACTGAGCTCAACTTTTTCATCTCCAGTGGTACTGGCAGATGCCGTTCAGGAAGAACATGTAAGCTTGGAAACCTTCTGTGGTTATTCACTTTGCATCCACAGTTTCTGTATTAATGATTTTAAAGAGTGTATCCCCATCTAGTTCCTCATTATGAACCTGCTATCCCATGAATTTACAAAATCACTTTCAAAACTGCTGCCATCATTCACCTCTACAACCTTGTGCTCTGTGACCATCAGAAAACAGATGTTAGAGAAACATTACTCTTTCCTAAAATCTGGAGCAGAGCAGGCTCCCTTGCTTCTCCACTGTCAAAGAGGAAAAAATCCAGGGGAAGTATACAGAACATGAAAACATGCTCTTGGCCAAGACAGAAAATCAGATGCAAGAGAGAAACTCGTCAGTCAGACAGTCCTGTTCTATCCCCATCCCTCATTAAATCAGCCTGAACAGCCAAAGCAGGTCACTGAACAAAGCACAGGTGTAAAGCTCAACACAGCTGCACCAGAAGGAAGAGACCAAGCACAGCAACAGTAGCAATTGCTGCTTGGCCCAGCTCAGTCTGCAATTGCTGCTACTGAAGAATTCACTTCTTTCAGGAGTGGGGAAGAGGTACACAGATTTCTTTTTCCCCTGAAAAAAACCTAAGCTGTTGGGTTCCAGCTTGCAGGACTCTTCAGCCCCCACACTAATAAATCTTTGGGACTATAAATCAGCTTGGTACAGGTCTCTCTTCACAAAGGAAATGGGCTCTCTCTTGTCATTAGCTGCCTGTGTCTACCAACCATAGCAGGGCCTCATTCAAGTCGTCTTTGATGGACGGTTAGACTTAAAGAATATGTACTTCAATCTCAGAGGGGAAAGAACAAGAATTTACTAATTAGACAGGGCAATGCACATTAAAAGCTGGCTTTAATACCTGGTCGCAAATTAGCCCTGCACCTGCTAAGTGTGAGGATGCCTACAAAGCAGTAAGAGTAGGTCCCACATGTAGGGATGGTGAATGGAGCATCATGAGCCCACAACACCTCTTAAGAGCAAGAAAGTGATTGCAGCAGTTGTGTTCCATACAGTTGGGAGGGAAGGTAGAGAAGACCTGACAAATCCTAGATAATGAACCACAGAACACAATACAGGCAACACTGCACAGAAAGAACAGACTTTCCACTCTGCCTTCCAGTCTGTAACAGTCTCACACTGCTCTGAAAAGAAACCAGAGGCAATGGAGCCAAGAAGAGAGCCAGAGCCACACAATTCCATCCACGTTTCCAGTGTCCGATTCAACTCATAGCAGAATTTCAGAATGCCAGCAACCCAAGGAAACTGAAGCTTAGCTACAGGCAAGAGGCACTCTGGCATGCTCCATTTGAAAGTGTATTAGCATTCAAGCCAGATGCACACATGGGAGAAATTCCCATTCTTCAGAGGAACTGGTTTCCCTTCAAGGATAACTATCTTGTCTTACTCTTTGCTCCTCTCCAAATTTCAGCCTCTCTGGTCCTGTTCCCTTCTTGCCTTTTTTAAACAGTTTGCCAAGCATCTTCTGTGAGGACTGAAGTGGCAAGGAGAATGTTACGACAGGAAACATCATCATCCTGATATGTGCCAGACCTAATATAAGAGAAGCCCATCTCTGAGCCATGCTTTCATTTTTATCAGTATTTTCTGTAAGCCTGAAGATATTCCTGTGGGCAGTGCTATGTTCTACGTCAAAATGCCAAAATTCAGCCGTAAGTGATAAGTCAGAGATTTACATTTATGACTTCTGTAAATTCATACCATCTGCAACCTCATCCTGAGCACATGGATGACAGAGCCTGCCCACGATGAAGGCAGTGCTGCTGCAAACATCTCCCCCTCTGCAAGGAAACACCTTCTCTGTAGACAGAACCCCTCCTTCAGCAGTTTCCTAAAATCCATATTGATACACTCATGCATTCTCTCTCCTGAGCTGGAACAGAAAAATTTGTAACTGTAGATTGGAAGAGCAACATATATTGCATACCACACCTGAAGAAAGTATGCTTTTCTCTTCTTCTTCCTCCCCCTTCTGCTCTTCCCCCAGCCTTTCCTGAGAGCACTGACTGATAAATAATCCAGTCCATGCTTGGAAAAAAGAAACTGTCCCCCTCTACTTCTAACCAGTAAATGCAATAGAAAACCACATCCCTTGAATTCTCTCTGAGTTACTCCTTGCCCCCATTCACACATACAGATGTAGATAAAAAGCACATCCATGTCTGCCTGTTCCTCAAGCTGGCACAAGCTATTTGGATCAGAAAGCTGTGCACAAACCCCAAAGCAGTCACCTGACATGCTGTGCTGGAAGGTGGCCATTGTCTTCCCAGGGATATATGCAAATTTTTGTTTGATACAACAGCTCTAGTTATAGGCAGAATCAGGCAAACACACATTAAACAAGTGTTTTGTGCAGCATGGGCTTGATATGCAGTATAAAACAAGCTTGAATTGACTCCACTGATCATAATCAAAAACATATCCCTTTGCTTTAAACAAACTAGTCCATTTTGGATAGTCTAGAAATTTGATTCAGCAATCAAAACTTGAATAGAAAGTTATCATCACCTGCAGCCTCCTGTATACTTTTTAGTTTCCTTCAGGAAAACTAGGACCAGCAACTGCCTTCATGTGTACACAATCATTACTTTCTTGTCTTAATAAATAAAGAACTGGGGCTTTACTATAATTCTTCCTCCTCCAGCAGTCTGAAACCTTCACTCTGATAAATTCTGTACTTTTGCAGTTCTCTTCCAATTTTTTTTTTTTTTTACTTCTAGAAAAACCAGGGACAGGGGGGAATCCTCCAAAGAGGCCCAGTGCTTCCCTCCTTGTAATGAAACCCTGTAATGGAATGCCCTGCACTCCAATTAGGAAGAAATGCTAATTTTCTTCAGTTGAGCACCCCCTCTAGATGTATCTAATTTGTTTCACTGCTTTCATCTCTACCCTCCATCACATTTTCATTTAAAGGTTATGATCTGTTTGTGCCCTCCATGCCGCGCCCTGACAAGACACCCCTATGAGAGGTTGCAGGGGCCATGTCGCCCTTGCTAACCCCCTTCCCAAACAAAAACCAAAGCTTTTTTCCCTCCACTGCCTCTTTAAGAAATGCAGAAAGATGAAGGGGAGGAGCAGGGAATTGGGAAGACAATAATTAAAAATAAGAAGTAAGCCCTCTTGCAAGTTAGGTTGTTGGTTCTTTCCAACAAAAGGTTAGAGACCTTTGCACCATGACCAACACCAGCATGACCAGTGGAGGCCAGCCAGGAGCAACACCATTACAGAGCTTTGCTACTTCTGCGGATCTATTTAGGAACAGCTGCCATGCAGAATACTCTTTTGCAAAAGGTTTTTAGATGCTAAATTGTTTAGCTCCTCGTAGGTCTTGGGGTACACATTTTCCCTTATCTGTCACAGGGAGAGTCTGGTCAGAAAGGACATGAAGAGCTAGATCAGCTGAGGAGAAATTCTCAATAAAGCATTCCTACTCCTCTCTGAATGGCTTATGCCTTGTTCTGGGAGTCTGTGTTCTGAAAATTCCTTCAGGAGAGCAGAGATTTCAGATGGGTAGCATGGGCCTTGGAATAGCTCTTCATGGCATCCATAAATTTGTGCTGCCATGACTGTAACTGGACAGACATGTAAATCCTCAGGGCAGAACCCATCTGGACAGGTTATCCACCCAGAAGAGCTGGCACCACATAGGGAAAAGGCATCCAGATGTCCTTGCTGGTGTGACACCACTTCCCACAGAAATTTCAAAGGGCTTTCTAAATCACATAAAGACTATTACTGAATAAAAATAATAAAAATGCAGCTACCATCCTACCTCCAAGCAAAGCCTCTTTGAAGCCTGCCCCAGTATTCTCAAATAAAACAGCATTCCTGGAGCTGAACCCAGGGTCTTCCCTACATACAAACCCTGCTCCTAAGCCAAGCTATTCATTACTTGTGTTCAGCCTCTCCCTCCCTTCACTTCAATTTTCTCCACCAGTTCTTGTCTGTTAGAAAGGAAATCATAGATCTACACTCTCTAGACACAAGTTTCACCACACACCTGTTGTCAACATTCTGTAAGTCGAAAGTGACCAAAGAACCTCTTTGGAGGAAAAGCAACTAAGTAGGCCCTGATTGAAAAGGAGTAGAAACTGCTGGGTTCCACTGGTGGCACTGCCTGGAACAACCACCCTCTTGGAAAAAGTAGAGGAACAGCTGGACATGCTGCCCAGATGAAGCACTGAGTAGTCTGTTCTTGACAGTAAGATAAAGATGGAAAAGTACTGCAAGAGTGTTTTCTGTTATTAATAGGCACTTTGCTAATACTGCTCAAGATAGTCAGCTCCCTCTCAGTCATTTCCTGCTGCAGCCGCTGAATCCCATTGGTCACAGCACTATATGGTCCATTACAAGCTATTTCCTCTCTACGTTTGCAAGCCTCCAAAAGCTTTTGCAGAAAGTCCTGATGATCTCCCTCCCTGCCTCCCTCTGCAGACACAATTCCCTCATAATTTGACTTTCTGGGATCACAAATGGGGAGTGGGTAAGAGGCACACAAAGATTTACTCTTCATGGATAGCAGCCTTGCCCCTTCCTCCCCTTCCAGGCCCCCCTCTCTATCTGGTCCATGCAAACAAACCCTGAGTGGGAAAGAGCGTTTGGAAGAGGCCTGTGTCTGGGCCAGCCGCCTTTCATCCAGAAGATGCCTCCTCCCGTTGGAAAATACAAGCATTGTGTGAAAACATTTTAATATATTCATGCACATTCCTATAGCTCGCAGGAGCGAGTGGGTCTCAGCACCCTCCCCTCCCTGCCTTCCAAATGATTTTCATAGGCAACGATGCACTGGCAATACCACTTGTTTTCTCGAATGCCCGCGAGTATGTAAATTGTGGGAATATGCAGGCCAAGGGCTGTGGTTTTATTGTGCTGCAGAAAAGATTTTACTAATTACTTGCCTAAACTCCAAAGCAGTACGCCTGCTTTTTTACAAAGCGGGAGAGTGGGGAAGGTGGGGGTGGTGGGAAGAGGAGGAGGGGGACTAAAGAGAAAAAAATAGCAAAGGGAAGAGAGAGTAAAGGGAAAGAGGGAGAAGGAAAGGGAGCACAAGGGATGCATTTCAAAGTTTCTCCAGCAATTGGATGGGGGGGAGCTGGGCCCAATGTGAAATCATAGAGGTCAAAGGTGGGTCTCCCTCCCTTGTGAGAAAGTGGTGAATCAGGACGGTTTATCAAACGATCATTTTCTTTTGAAACTGGGAGGCAGAGGCTGGGACAATTCTGCAGATGTGCTTGATGAGTTCGGGACAAAAATGGGCCGCCTCCTCCCCCCCTCCCCTCTTTAAAGTCTCCCATCAGGGGTTGCTTCTCCCTCCACTGCTTCCAGGACCCTCCCCTCCCTTCTTCAGTGGTCAGCTGAGACCCCCACCCACTGACCGCCTTTGTATTCCTGGCCTTTGGACACAGTGACAGGGCCCTTTATGAGACCCCAATCAAGACCCCCATGTCACAGGTACCTAGTAGAGATACCAGACCCTTTTCAAATGAGGAACAACAAGGAAAATATGCTGGCCCATTGTCCCAGCACAGCACCAAGGGAGATGAAAGGGACAGGCTGCTCCCTCTCCGCAGACTGCCTGCCAATCAACCCCAGTTATTAAGGTCACGATGTGGAAACTCTTCTGACCTACACCTAATCAAAGATGCACCAAGGACTTTTGAGACAACATGGAGGAAGGTGGGAGAGCAAGCATCCCCCTGTCCTCTCCACCCACAAATACAATGGAGCTTCCACAGCAAATTAGTAGGACTTATTCCAGCTAGTGCTGCAGCACACTCGCCCCAAGTATCACAAGGGCAGCCAAACAGAGCTCTGTGCTGGCATGCAGCCTCAGGAGAGCTTAAATTAAAAGCATATCTCACTGAAAAGTTACAGAGTGAGCAACACTGGAGGTGGCTCAGAAGCCATGATCGAAGACACTTTGAGACAAATACTAAGCATACTCTTTCCTATTGCTATCTTTGGTTTGTGTGGGCTGTGGGTTTCACCAAACGTGGTCAGCACCATCCAACAGAGAGTCCTGAAGAAAAACTCAGTAGATGTGAACCTCTGAGTCTCCAAAAGCTGAAGCACCTGCAAGAGTGGATAGATGCCAGTAGTGCAGAGCAGACATTCTGACTTCCCCCTTGCATAATACAGGATGAAGATACCAAGATGATGCTGATGGTGGTGGTTTTTAGAACAACACAGAAATATTTCACAGAGAGGAGGTAGGATCCATGTGCACTGCCAGAACAAAGAGATGGAGACAAAACAATTAGAGCATGGGTCAGATGGGATCAGAGAAGCACATCCCACCAGACAGCTCCAGAGCACTTAGAACATGGACAAGATCAACTGCCTCTGAAAGGTTGTTCTGCATCACTCACTGAGTCATCACCACACACTCAGAACAGTCAGACATAATACTTCAACCTGACAAGTGACACAAGAAATGACTGACTACATTCTGTGATAGTTCACACAAAAATGAAAGGAAAAAATCCAAACTCCGTAACAGGAACATAATTCAGCATATATAGGATGCTTCCACAAGTACATGACTTTGAATTAGGTCCTCCAGAAGAGCCACATGGTATAAGTCATAGACACCACTGGCACACTTTTGATCAGTCTGGAAGAATCAGAAATTTTTGACACTGTTCTTTATGCACCATAACTACTGTCACTCAGGGAATACCCTTCCTGATCCCATACCAGCTTGCTGCTCTCATCCTGTTGGCATTCTTTAAAGCCCCTGGATGAAGGTCTTAGTGAAAGGAAAACAAATTTGGGGTCGTAGTATAGTGAAGTCATAGAAAGTGGAACAGACACAGCAACCAAGCTGCAAGTTTCTTTATGCTAAACACTGCTCACGTGTTGGCTCATTTTCCTCTGCCTTTTAGCTAAAAGATACCAGTGCAGTTCTACTGGAGTCCCCCATTCCTGTCAGAGAGCCTGCAGAAGGTAACAGCTTACCAGTGGTGACCAGCTGGATAAGTGATGAAAAGTGGAAGATTTCAAAAGAGCTCTGGGACAAAGACATATGTCTTTACACAAATCCAACTACACTGCTTCTCCACAGCAAGTCACTGATGTTCTTAAAACTATCCCTTTGTTCCTTGGCTTTTACACAACTGTTGAAGCAGGTAGAAAACTGCTTTTTTTTTCTTGATGTTGAATCAATTGCTCTCATACCAAAAACTGCTTAGCCATGGCAAGGCATGGTCTGGTTTAGGTCATTGCAAGCCAAGATCCAAACTGACACTTCAGACCTGTAAGCTGCAGTGCTCAGAGCAGACATTACTTAAGCCCTGCAGCACAAAAGACATATGTTGCCTTTACTTCAGGGCAATATCCTCCACTATCACCCTCCTTTCAAATGCCAATGGCAGGCTGAGGGCCAGTCTCCTGCTGTCCTCAGAGTGAAACAACACTCCTTTAGAATGGCCAGGCTGCTATCTTAGGACACTGCAGCTTCACTTCCCACCTCAGGGCATGAGCTTGCATCCTCTGAGTGACAGGTTCAGCCTCTTCTGGGAGGAGTAACGGTGGAAGCTGAGCCTGGTTAGAGGCATCTGCACCTGGGGCTCTCACCGTGCAAGAAAGGTCCATCCCTCTGTGTCCCTTCCCGCCCCCAAAAGCAGTCATTTGAAAGGCGGGGAGGGAACAGACACCACTCTAATTGTAGGAGTGAAACCTGGCATCCTCCTGCTCATCTACCTTTGCACTCCATTTCTGTTTCTCTTTGAACCTCTGGTACAGCTTGTCAGGTCGCTGCCCTCCTGAGAGATCAGAAAAAAAAAATAAAACAGTGATTACTATTGTACACTGATATGCAAGCTGGAGAAAGAGAGAGAAAAGAAGAGAGAGAACAGCCTCCATGTGTCAGACTATGAAAGGGCTTCGACTGAAGCCACCTGAAAAACAAACCCTTAATTTAAATGTTAATGAAAGTGCTGAAGAGACATCAGAGGCTTTCATTTCTCTACAAGGAACAGAATCACCAGGTCTAGAATTTATGGCCCCCTTCACCTCCCCTCTCTTCTTCTCTGCTCCATCAGCCACAGAAGTAAGGAAAGGAAAAAAACCCTAATTTTAACATTAACTCCACACTTCCACCCTAGGATGCAATTGCTAAATTATCTGTTGGCAGGACACTGATCAAAGGTGGAAAAACAAAGGCACACTGCACAACCGAGCAAAGGTAAACAGCAGCCAAGGTCTGGTGAAGTTACCTTCTCCCCCTGCGAACTTAAAAAGCAAAGAGAAAACAATCACAAACTGGACTGAAATGGAAACCTCAAACCATAAGGTTGCCAGCCCCCTTAACTAAGTTTCTTCTGTCACATCGATTAAACAGTCATGGATTCTCCTGTGCAAACCATGCAGCACAAGAAAGATGCTTCCTCCAAACTTTCTGAGACAGACTTTCCCCTCAAGCAAGGGGAAAAATGATAAAAAACTGCAGAGGGAGGAAAAAAAAAAATTCAATATGCAACACAGCTCAATACAATTAGAAACAGATGTCTGCGTTCCAACTCAGTCAGCTACTGCCTCCCAAAACCTGCTCACCTGCCTGCAACCACTAGTGAGTCAATTCACACAGTCACAGAAAATATATACGTTAGAGTACTGGACAAAAGTGACAAAAAGGGAGGAAGTCATCAATCACGTGAGCTTTAGAGGGCAAAAGAAAGAAATTGAAGTGAAGAAAGGTAAGCTGCAGTTTCTCAATTCATAGAAATGTTTGCATATTTGTTTGTTTCTAGAGGAGAGGGAAAACAGACGTGTGTTCATGTGTTCACCCACGTGAAGAAGACCAAATAGAGCTATTATCACACAATTAAAGAAGGTAAAACAAAGTCTTCTACCTCCCAACATCAAGGGAACAGTCAGGGCAAATGGATAAGACACAGGTGTCATTTTAGCTCCCGAGGGGAGAAACTGATACTCATTTCCTGCTCCTCAGCTTTAGGGTGAAAGAGCACCAAGTCAGTTATGACTATTGCATATACCTAGAAACCCACATCCAGATCGCCCTCTGAGGTCAGTGAAAGATGGCAGTTAATGCCACCACTGA
Organism: Fringilla coelebs; assembly: GCF_963513975.1. Classification (NCBI taxonomy): domain Eukaryota; kingdom Metazoa; phylum Chordata; class Aves; order Passeriformes; family Fringillidae; genus Fringilla; species Fringilla coelebs. Next base: position 23,603,343 of record NC_140066.1, on the reverse strand, counting down.
CTCCGCACGTCCACTCTGGGATCTCACAGTTGAGCAGGTTCTTCCTGCCCTCCTTAAGAAACAGCTGCAGGTCAGAGTCCCCTCTCAATTATTCAAACCAACCAGGCTCTAGGAAGATCCCCAAGGACAGCAGAGCTATTGCTGCCGGCTGTTTTGCTGGCAATGCACAAACCCCAGCAAAACTCAGTTACTTCCCCCAAGTCCTAGCAGACTCAGAGAGGTTAACTGCACAAAGCAAGGTCAAAGCAGAGCACACTATGGCCAACAGCTCATCTTGATATGCAGTAGGGGAAACCTGCTGATAAAATCGGAGTAAGAAATGAGGGCAGGGGAACATTATCCAACATTTTAACTTCTACCCATTAGGGCTTCAATTGCACAGTTAAAACCACTGCAAAGTTGCTCCGATTCAAGCGGCTTGTTTTGCTCTAAGGCAACCTGCCTTAGATTGTTACACAAGATCAAATTGTTACACTTTCACAAGAGGTTTCCAGATAACCATTAAAAAGAAGCCCTCAAAATTAATCATTTTGATCACTCCCAATGGAAGAGAGGCCCATTCAGTAAAGTAACCTTTCTCTTCCTTCCTTTCCCCAGTGAGTTTGGGGCACGTTTTACAATTTGCCTGAGGTTGTCCGTAGAAGCAGTGATCATCTCAGATACTATTTCCTCATAATAATCCATGGCAGAGGCAATTAGGTTAAAATCAGCATGCTCAAATACAGGAGTTGGGTCTCAGCTACAACACTACATAAACAGAAGAGCCAGCCTGGCTTTTTAAATTTAGCTGTTCACGTAAGCACATATTTTCCTTTATATTAAGCATCCAATACAGACAGCTAAAACTCTCTGCAGTTAACCTGCACTTCACCAAGGCAATATCCACAAGGAGAGGTCATCTATTGCAGCAGACTAATGACAGAATCAGAAAACAAGAGACTGTCTCTTGGGCTTACAGACCCAAAGCACATTTCTGTCACAGTAGGGCACTTTATGATTGCCCCAAAACATACCAAGGGTTTTCTATCTACAGCTGAAACCTGGCATCCTGCTCCTCATCTACAGTCGCACACTGGAAACCATTTGTGTGCCTCCATCTCTCTTTGCTTCTTTTAAAATCTGACACGCTTTGAGTACAGCATCTCATGATAAATATTTAAATATTTAAAAATGAAAATAGCAAATGCCAGTGGCCAGACCTGGCAGAAGTCAGCTTAGATCGGAGTAGTTTTTTTAATTCAACACAAAAAACGTCTGGATCCAAGATTAATAATGAACCTAACATGAAGGTGCACTTTTTTCTTTCCCCTCCAGTTTACATTGCTCCCATCTCTTCCCTGGTTACTGCCACCTCAGGGAACCACAAAGCCTGAAGGTTCCACTGCTCTACCAAAAACTCCCAAGCTTGCCTCACTTTGCACATTTGACTTGGTCCACTGCACTTAGGCTTGCCCTGGTCTCTGAGCACACATAAGTCACTGCAATAAGCACCAGTAAATGAAAGTTTAACATCTGCGTGATGCAGAGTTCAAAAGGCAAATGAACTCATGGGGGGAAGAGGATTATGAGAAGCTAAGAAATGTAGTTTAGGGTACACAGCAGAGTAAGTACAGCATTTTACTAAACCATGGAGAAGGACAGCTTTAGAGATCAATTAAACCAGTGGCTGAAAGAAGCTGAGGTATCCTTATTTTAAGTATCCTACTTTAAGAACTCTCTCAGAGTCTCCTCTGGTCACTTATGACACATGCAATGTGTGACCTGCTCTTCAAAGCACACCGACCAGCAAAACTTTGCAGACTTGCTGAAAACTCGGAATCAACACAATGCCGACCCATCCCCATTACCCTGCAGAGCACTGTTAGGGATCCCCAAAGCAATGAAGCTCCAACAACACACATGGATGTCAATGGCTGAAAAAGTTATGTAAAGGACTAAGCACAGTTTTCCCTTGCCCAGTATGAAGGGATGATCCAATATTCTTGGTACCCTTTTAATACCTTTTTCCCTACTTAACCTCCCTTACAGGAATCATTCGGGTTTGCAGATCCAGAAATATCCAGAATAGCACCACTACACTAAGAACAAGGAAGCCTCCTCCTCCAGCTCCAAACATCTATAGGATGATCTCTGTAGTGACACAAGGAAACTATGGACAAATCACAGCAGAATATCTAAGGGAAAATGCCTGAAACCAGAGGAGCTGTGCTCTAAGAGCACAAGTCTCTAACGTTTAACCTGAGTGTACAGGCACTGTCCTCTAGAGTAGCAGTCCAGCAGTGCAGGACTACAGCAGGCACAGCAAAAAGCCAGTGGTGGCTCAGGAGCATTCAGGATACTTTGTAAGAAGCTTCACACAGAAGAAGATATCAATGAAAAGATGAAAAGTTCCACAACATTAACAGCTGAAGTTCAGTAAGAATACCACCCTGACTACTCTAGAGAGTCTAAGTCCTGGCAAACTTCCAGGTCAGGAAACTACAGTTTCTCCAAAACAATTTTGTATGGCTAGAGTTGGAGAAGCCTTCTTTGCTCTCACCCCACTGCACAGAACTGCTTTGAGCCCTGTGTGTCCATAGTAGAGACAGCTGCCATTTCTTAGCATCAATGGGCCAAAATACTTAGGTGGTTAGAGCCTGATTCTCCAGCAGTTATACAGAAGTAGAACTACCTGTCCTCATGGAGGAGATCTCAGTTTACATCAGCACAATTGAGAAGGGAGAATGTGTTAAATGTTTAGGAGGAAAAGGAGGTTATTAGCCATGTTCAGCCTCACTGGGGAACAAATGTATCATCCAAGCTCTGGCTAGAAGGATGGGGACTGCAAGGGAGGAAAATCTTTAGACATAAGTGCATAAGGAATGCATATGTGTGAAATATGGGCTATTGCAAATAAAACAGAAACCACAGAGCTCCCCAAAGCAGACTTTCCTAGAAACCAGATATTATCTTTTTTATACTCATGCTCATTAGACAGCAAGTAATAAAACCTATTAGTGAAAAATTCATCTCCCCTGCCCCTTGCCCGGGCCAACCCCAACCACATGCCCTCCTGCTCTGATCCTCTCTCTCTTCTAGGATGGCTGCGATTTGTTCTGAGAAGCGACAGGTTTATAGGTTAGCCGACACCTTCTCTCTGTGGAATTTTAATTAACTTCTCCCATCGTCAATATGTTAAGGAGCAGGGTTCCCATTATACGAGGTCAGCAGCGTGTTTCAGGCCCTGCTATATCAGCCGTCAAATTGAAGAATTAATGACGTGGCTAATTGGCTCTAATTCTCCACACCCCCCTCCCTAAAATATGGAGGGGTAAGGGGAGGGTGCAGTAGGCTGGGCTAGTGGGAGAGGCTGGTACAGTCCACAGTCTCATAAAAAATGAGAATGCACAATTTAAGCCCACTTGTTCATGGGTTAGCTGTTCCACCACCTCCAATTTATCACCCTGCAGGGAGGACAGGGGGGTGGGGAGACTGAGGGTAAATATTGTGACAGAGAGTGTGCACAAGCATGCACACCATGGAGAGGAACACCATCTTGACAAGAGGCCACGGCAGTAGGTCACCACTTAGGAGGAAGCAGAATGCCACTGGCCTCTAACCAGCCACAGTGCCTGAGCCAAAGCCTGGCTGCCAGAAAAGGGACCCTTGCAGCACAGAAGACAGAAAAGGGCTTCTATCTCACATCTTGCAGTGGAACTAATGCACATGGCTATTCTTCAAAAACACTAATTGTCTCAAACACTCAGAGCAAAAGAACAAGGCAACAGCAAAATCATGGCAAGCCTGGAGTGTCATTTCCCTGATAAAGCCATTAGCTCCGTACCACTAAGTTTCTGCTGCCTCCAAAACAAACTTGGAAATTTAACAAGAACCGTAGTTGTGGACAGTATTTTTGTTTTGCACAAGCCTAAAATTCAGCAGTTGCAGACATCACATGAGCAGCAACAGCAGCTTTTCTTCCCCTCTT